>NC_059160.1:131050136-132370638 GCF_019923935.1 Bubalus bubalis | reverse complement strand
TGAATATGAAAAGGACTGTGGGGTGGGAACAAAAGAGGGACAGATATGAGGAAGGTAATAAGAAGAATATACAAGGGCTGGAGGTACTGCCTGCCTGAGACAGGACTCCCACGTTTTCCAGGTCTTGTCCCACCGATGTCTGAGCACATCCCTAAAGTCCATGTGGGCATGATCCCCGATGTGCAGGTGGGGACTCAGGCAGGCTTTGAGAGACACATGGATTCATCCAGGATGGAGAACAGGTAGGAAATGGGGGGTGAGACTGGACCCAGGTCTGTCTCCTCAGAGCTGCATACACCCTACCCAGGAGCTGTGTGGAGGGCTGTGTGGAGCAACTGTGTGAGACCCGGGGCTGTGGGGATGAGGGATGAGCGATCAGTATCCAAGGGTTGTGTGTAGGGGTGTCAACTGTCAATTGAAGGAAGGGGTCCCCGGAGGAGAAGTCACTTCCTTGACAGCAGACCCTAACAGAACTCGGAACCCTGTAACCAGGCACCCACCTCCTAGCACAGCGCCACACCCAGCTGGGCTCACTTGGCTGGAGAGACTTCATCCAGAAGGATGTTCTCCAGCTGTGTCTCGACTGACCAGGGCTTCTGCTTCAGGAAACCCTGGAGGGAGAGGTTTTTCAGATGTTTCAGGCGGTTCAGCACTCAACCCGGATGCCTCTGGTCCTTTACCAGGAGGTCATCTAAGGTAACCACAGGCAACCTAGAGCTGGCCACACCGGGCCAGCCCGCCACTGGGAGCCTTCCCTGGGCAGTGCCAGCTGACCTCATCTCCATGTGGGGGGAAGTGGAACTTGAGGGGAGGTTCTCCCTCTGGGCAGGAACAGGTTGGTGGGCCCGTGGTGACCTGGTGGTCCTGTCACGGTCACACCTGAGGACAGGCTGGCAGTGGGGAAACAGGATCCCTGAGGTGCTCTTCTCTGTGCCAGTGTGGCTCCAAGGCCCTCAGGTGGTCGGGTGTCTACATCCTTGGTGGAGGTCGGTAGGGAGAATGGTGGGCGTGTGTCTGGAGGGGAGATGTCTAGGGGTCTGAGAAGTACTACAGACAGCTGGCCGGTGCCCTGAGACTTTCTGCCTGGCTTCCGGGCACTTGTTCACAGGGCTCCTCACAGGACTGCAGACAGGAGCGGGTCCACGGAGCACCCTGCTCCATCTCCCTGCATGAGGGGCCGGAGCCCCACACCAGCAACAGAGCCCAGGGCGGGCACAGGGTGAGTGCCAGCTGGGAGGCGATCCTACACCCAGAAAGTTCCAGGTCCCAGAGCCACCCTGGCCCTCCTCCGGGTCCCTCCTAGAGTCCTGCTCCGAAAGGAACCTGGGACTGTCATCTCTGAGAGGCGCCCTCCCGGGCCAGGCCCTACTTGTCCAGATGCAAAATCACTGTTCACCTCCATGTGGAAATCTCAGGAGATTGTGATAGGATTTCACTTCATGTTCCCCAAGGAGCTTCACTGCATGTTTCTACGGTGTATCCTGTATTAACTCCATCCCAGGTATCCATGTGGGCCTGAGAATCCTAATACTTCTCACCCCAGGTTCAGCCCCTCTCACCCCAGTTCTCATCCCCAGAATGGGATGCTGTGGTCACCACCACAGGGATGATGCAGTTACAGACGGGGAACTGTCCAATACAAACTGTCCGAGACGCTAACACACGTAACCATGGCCCGGCGCCAGTTCAATGGTGATGCCAGGGTTTTTATTCTGTGGAGGACACTCCTACCCCTCCTCCTGTCATGAGTCCTGGAGGCTTGGGCACTCAGTCTGAGCTCCAGCACATGCCTTCCTGGAGTCTTTGGTGCCGCCTCTGACTCGTGTCTCTGCTGTGTTCCACCCCAGGGGGAAAGTGTGTCCACAGGGGACACGAATGAGACCTACAGGGTGTGGAGTGTCCGGAGACGCCGACTGGAGACGTTGGTGGGCAACCTGGTGCCTGCCTTCCTGGGCGGTGACCCCGCCTACCTCCCCACATTCCTGGGCACCTACAGGGCTTTTGGCACCACCCAGCAGGTGCTGGACCTTCTCTTCACGAGGTGAGCACTACCCCTCCCCTACTGGGTACTCAGGGAGACCTGGTCACCTTCCAGCTGTGAGTCGTGGGAACGTCTCTCCACCTCTGTGAGCCCCAGTTAACTCCCTCTGCACTTGAGGGGAAAGGGAGGAGCAGCCCCTCGGGGGGACTAAGTGGGTGCATCCTGGAAAGTGCTTACTGGGAACTTGGACCCCTGGAATGGCTGTGGTTGTGCTGAGACATCACGTTCCTCCTCCCCTCAAGGAAGCCTCTGTCTCTGTTGTCTCTGTGCCTTTGACTTGGGCCCAAAGCATTTTCCCAATTGCAAGGTGAGGTGTAAGTGGTACCCAGTCCTGGGTGAGTGAGAACAAGGGTCCCTGGGAGTGATCAATATTGCTCCAGGCACTCAGATGGGGCTGGTTGGGCTCATTTGTTCTTGAAATATAGAGGAAGGTGCACAAGGTGCAGGCACTTTTCTAGGAAGAAGCATCATGTAATGCATCAAGCAGACAGCAGTCCTGGCCCCCCAGGGCTTCAGTTCTCCGGGGTGGGGGTTGTGGGTGGGAGGGAACCCCTCACATTAGCCATCACATCCAGGCATGTCTGCAGCACTGTCCATGTGATGCCTCCTGGCCTCTTGTAGGTACGGATGCATCCTCCCTTACTGCGATGAGGATGGTGGACCCCTGCACCAGCTGAAAATGTGAGTGGATTGTGACTCAAGAGGGAGCGACTCCCTATCCCAGAGAACTGCCTGGAGTAATGGGGTTGCTGGTTGGGCAGGGCTGGCAGAATCCTGGATCCCACATAGCTGGGGGCCAAGGTCTGGGGAGCTTGTCCTGGAAAAGAGGAAAGGAGGCCAAGAGAGCTGTGGAGGGGTCTGGGGTGCTGTGAGGAGCATCTGGGAGGTCAGAGGTCAGAGTCCACCCATGCGAGTCCACACCCGTACCCTGTCCATCCCAGTCCTGCCTCTACCCCTGATCCCGGGACCCAGAACACAAAGTGTGGAGATCACCCAGCTCACTGTCTGGTGGAACCTCGGCGGGGGTGATCAGCTGGTGCTCAGTGGACCCAGGGACACTCAGGGGACAGCTGAGCCCTTGCTGGGGAAGGAGGAGTGTCACTGGTGGGAGGAGACGCAGGTGCGTCCCTAGCAGACAGGGCAGCCTGTAGATGTAGGAGGTAAATGTGTGGTGTTAGGAGGCCTGCAGGAAGCCTGAGCAGATGACAGAGTCTGTGTGTGCCCTCCTTAGACAGATACTCCTGGGACCCCTGACGTGTTCCAGAGATGCAGTGACCAGAGTAGACACCCTGCCTGCCCTCGCAGTGGTGATACCAGGGGGAGGGGCAGGGAGATGGACAGTGCGCCGTGTCAGGCAGACCTCAGGAAGCAGACAGATGGTCACACCATGGATCAAGGGATGTCACTTGAGCAGGCTCCTTGGCAGCCGCTCCTCTGTGTCCAGGCCTCCTCTGCCTGGTCTGCCAGGTGAGATGGACTGTGGAGGAGAACTGACCTCTGGATGGGCAGGGGCAGAAGGTGCAGAGGCCCAGGTTTCCGCAGGTTTGCCCTGGAGTGCAGTGTTGCGGGAAGGCCAGGTCTCTGACTCTGCTGCCCACGTGACTCCCCCCAGGGCCATGGCCTCCATCCTGGGCACCTGGCTGCACCTTTACCCTGAGGATTTCCAGCAGTCCCCAGAATTTCCCTGCCTGAAGATGCTCCTCGCTTACATAGAGCTCAACATGCCTGACTCGGACCTGGAGCAGCGAGCCCGCCATCTCCTGACGCTGCTGGAGACCCTGGAGCCCACTGAGGCCGAGGGTCATGGTGAGGAGGACTCGGGGTGGGTGAGGAGGATGGGGACGAATAAGGAAGGGAGGGGGCTGGGCCACACAGATCAGAGCCTCCTGAGGCTGGAAGTAGGCCAGGAGCATTGAGGAGGCTCAGATCACTATTCCCCTGGACTGCAGCCTGGGAGGGCTTCCTTAGGGTAGGTGGCATCTTGGATAGTGATTTCAGGGCTAAGTAGCAAGTATGTTCCTGTTTTGGGGATCCATGGACAAGCAGTCTTACTGACAGTGTTTTCTCTTCTGGGAGACCCAGCACCCGCTGGAGAAGAAGCTCCGGAAACATCATCAGATCTCGCGCCAACAGCACCCCTAATACCTGCCACAGCTCCACAGTCAGAGCAAGCTCAAAGCCCAGCTCCCATTCAAGTTCAAGGTCTGCATCAAGTAAACATGCCAGCTCCAAACCCGGAGCCACAGCATGCTCATGCCCTGGCTCTCACTTAAGCTGAGTGGCGAGGAAAAGTACCTCCAGGCTCCAGTTGTAGATCCAGAGAACGTGCAAGAAACAGCTCTCTTCTCCCTTCAGAGCCTGAATCACCCGGAAAATCCTGTGCCAGCGCTACTTCCACAGCCTCAGTCCCCAGTCTTAAGCCAACCTTGGCCAGGGCACTGCCTGGGCTCTGGAGCCTCTTGGTGCTTTGCAATCAGCTGTGGCTCCGGTGTTATCCAGCTGTGCTTCCAGAGACCCCAGCAGACCCAGCTTGTGTAGCAGCTCAGGTGCTGGAGCCAGTTCCTCCCCTAACATCCCTGGAACTGGTCTCAGACCGTCAGCGAGCCTTGCCTTGCCCGGCAGATGGTGTGCTGCCCCCGTGCCAGCACCAGGCCTGGAGCCTGTGTCTCCACCCTGATAATTCCCTCTCTTAATATGTGTTTTTTTTTTTTTTTATTACATGTACAAACATTTTTTCTATGAGATAAAGTAAACTTAGATAGAAATGGAATTCTATGACTTTTTCAATTGTACGTGTGAGCGGCTTGGAGAACGTTCACTACGTTACATGACCCCGTCGATTGTCTGTTTTAGAGCATCTGCATCCTATTTGACACCAACTCTTATTTTGGGCTCCAAAATCACTGCAGTGTGTGATTGCAGCCATGAAATAAAAAGACGCTTACTCCTCGGAAGGAAAGTTATGACCAACTTAGATAGAATATTACAAAGCAGAGATATTACTTTGCGAAAAAATGTCCATCTAGTCAAGACTATGGTTTTTCCAGTGGTCATGTATGGATGTGAGAGTTGGACTGTAAAGAAAGCTGAGTCCAAAGAATTGATGCTTTTGAACTGCAGTGTTGGAGAAGACTCTTGCGAGTCCCTTGGACTGCAAGGAGATCCAACCAGTCCATCCTAAAAGAGACCAGTCCTGGGTGTTCATTGGAAGGACTTATGCTGAGGCTGAAGCTCCAATATTTTGGCCACCTCATGCGAAGAGTTGACTCATTGGAAAAGACCCTGATGCTGGGAGGGATTGGGGGCAGGAGGAGAAGGGGATGACAGAGGATGAAATGGCTGGGTGGCATCACCAACTCGATGCACATGAGTTAGTATGAACTCCGGAGTTGGTGATGGACAGCGAGGCCTGGCGTGCTGGGATTCATGGAGTTGGAAAGAGTTGGACAGGACAGAGTGACTGAACTGAACTGAGTCCTGCAGTCTGGGAAGGCATTGCACTCGGCTGTCACTCATCTGTTGATGGACATTAGGACTGTTTTCACTTTGGGGCTCTTGTGTATAGTGCTGCTCTGAACACTTGTCTACAGGCTTGTGACTTTCTGCGTTAACTTCTTTCATTGTTGATATAGGAGCGGAATGTGGGCGGTGACTGAATTTTCTGTAGTTATCTGTGTGAGGACCTGTGGTGGAAGTGTACCTGTAGTGTTTCCATTTCCACTTCTTCATCTGTGTTCCATTGTCCTCTCTGCCACACATTCTCGGCACCTGGTCCCTCACTCTGGGGAAGAACCCTCTGAGGAGGCCCCTGTGGCCCGCCCCTGAATGAAGCAGCTCATGTCCTAGGCGAGTCCACAGCCTCAAACCCCTGGGAGAGACTGGCAGAGGCCTCCAGCGGAGTCATGGTCTGATCCTGCTCCAAAGACAGTGTAAGGTCCAGTCTGTAATCATCACCTTGCTTCTTTTTCATTTGTCGCCACCCCAGATCCGCTCCTCTTTGACTCCATGCCCTACTGTCACTTCTTCTGATGTTAGTGTGAGTGTCGTGTATATTTGTGTGGACACCCCCAGACATGTAATCCCAGTAAATGGAGATGTGCTGGGGTTCTTGGCTCTCTAATTCCCAAAGCCAAGCCTGTGTGTGTGGTGCAGCCCTAGCCTAGGATGGCCTGAGACTGCCCCTGCCCTGGGTCCTGGATTTTCCCACTCCTATCAGGGCCTCAATTTTCCTAAAGGACAGTGACTGATTAAGCAAGGAGCTTTCAAAGCCTGCACACAGTCTGCCCAGCCTTCCACATCTCTGGGTGGTTTATGACTGGGTGACACGAGCAACCCCAGGCCTCCCTCATAGTTGGAAGGCACCCCCCAATGGCTCTGTGGGCCTCTCTTTGCTGCGGTGAGGGAGATGGTTCACACTCACTTAACTTCATGCCCTGAAGGATAAGGAACATTTCCCCAAAAACGGCTGAGGCACTGTGAGTGATACAAGATGACTTGGACATGGACCACGTGATAGAATGTGATCTGCAGACTAGAAGGGCCATCTTTACCCATGCTACCTATGGGAGGAGATCTCTCCGAAATGGGGATTGTCACTTTAAAGTTCACACGGTGTTTTAATGCAGAAGTAATATTTTCCTTGATAGTAGATATTGGAGTTTGGAGCACAACTAAAATAAGAATGTTTGGGTCATGCAGACAGTCCCGTTATGGAAGCGGATCGGGGATAGAGTGGGCTAGGGCTTCAGTAAATACAAATTAAGTTGTCCTGTGGTCTAAGAGGAAATCGACTGATTGGCCCCCACAGTTGTCATGACCCAGGGTTCCTCAGGTGGAATTACCACAGGGGCTTGTGTGGGGAGCCCCAGGCACCTTCAGTCCTGATTGCCATGAGAGTCCGATCCCTGGAGCCTAGGCCTCAGAGAGCAGCGTTCTCCAGTGTGGACGTCTGCACACTGGGCATGGAGACAGTGGCGGCTTAGATGCCTGAGAGCAACTCTCGCAGGTGTCCCCGCTTTCTTCAGTAACAGCAAGGCTGTTCCTTTCTGCCTGGGTCCCTGTGGGTATTTTTCTCCGGCTGTTTCAGAATGGATCTGAGAGCTCCTGCTTTGCAGTCTTCCCTGATGTCTTTTTCCGCCTTCCTCTTTTTCTGCCTCTTCTCCTCTTCCTCCCTGCCATAATAAAGTGTCTGAGGCAGTTGCAATAGATTATCTAAGATAATTTGGTCCATACGCCTCTTTTAGTAGCTTACTGCAGATATCTGGATCCGACTGAGTGAGAAATCTCTCTTGAGATCATTCCTCCCTCTGCACTTTCGGGATCAATCCAGGGAATCAGCAAAAGGCTTCTGTAGTCCATCGAGGAATTTACCTGGAGCTGCCCTCTCTCCCTGTTCTATGTTTGCCAACTTGGCATCATTTAATGTCTTAGTGCCCACTCACTTGAGTCCTGACAAAGTGACTCTGATCCCATCTTCCTTTAGCCATGTTCGAATCCCAGTGTGATTCTATTGTGGGTCAGTCTGATTCCCAGTAGGAAAGGCGGCTATCTCACCCTCTTCCTCTTCTGCTGACTCCTTACCAAGCCATTCATCCTCATAGGCAATCCCACCCCGGGGTCCCCCTGCTGGTTGATGGGCTGCCGCCTTCCTAGGTGGAGGAACTCAGCCATGCCCACCTCATAGGTTTCTTATAAATCTCAAAACATCCATGCTGAGGAAAAGCATCCAGATACAGAACAATGTCATTTCTGAAGAAAGCAGATTGGTGGTTGCCCGGGGATGGGTGGGAGGCGTGGGTGACCAGGAGCATGAAGCAAACGTGGCGAGCAGTCTGTATGTCTTAATCTTAAATCCGCTGATGCTTTTCTGGATACATACATGTGTGAGACCTTACTGAACTGCACAGTTTAGACGTGGGTTTTTTTTTTTTTTTAAACCTCATCTGTACATCCATGAAGCTGTGATTAAAGCAGCACAGAGTGAAGGATATGAAGCATAGATTTCCCCAGGTGTTGCTGACAGTTGAAGCCCCTGGTGCCTTGGAAAGTCCACACCCCTGGTCCCCCATGCAGGGTGTCCGTGGTGCACCAGGGCAGTTGTGCTTCCTGCAAGGGTGCCAGGAATTCTCAGGCTCTGGAAATGGGAAACCCTCATATCAAATAGGTGATAGCTGAGAACGAGCCTTTCCTCATCTTGACCAAACCATCATCAGGCGAAGTCTTTGATTTTCAAGTGTTTCATACAAGTCCATGATAAGTAACTACCATATAACATAGGTTTGTCACCAGTCTGTCTGTAAAAGAGTCTTCTCAGCCCCCAGCATCTTAGATCATTGGATTAATTGGGAGAAACCTTACCTCCATCTTGGGTAAATGGGTAACATGTGTAAATGGCTCCTCCATGGGATTCACGTTACTGCAATTATGCAATCAAGGCCCGAGCTCTTAGTTAAAAAGGTGACTTGCATACTACGTAAGGCATGCTACCATTGAAAAACCTTTCTATAATAGCAACAGTTGAAAGTCATTTAAATCGTTCTTTGTCTTCGGTTTCGGTAAGGTTGGGGATGTGTTTTGAGATTTATTGAGCATGGCAGTTCGTCCGATGCGAGTTTTTGTAACACTCTCTGTCTGTTTTTTCTATTTTATTTTAAAAGGTTTTCATATTCTTTGTATGTGGTTGCTTTTAACTCTTTGTCTTATAGAGTAGAAAACACATACTTTTAAAAATTAAAAGTGCATTAATTTTTTTAAAGACCATCGTAGAGAAGGGGGACAAAAAGAAGCAAATGTAGACAAATATGGGAAACCTATTGAAAATGTGTTCATTTCCCCAATTCCCCTATGTTTCCATCACTTACTATCACTTCATTTCTGATGTGCTTTTTTTTTTTTTCCTTCACTTATGGCAGCTGTGATTTTTTTCTTTCCTTTGGTAAAACTTGAACATTTTTCCTTACATTTCAAAATTTAAATTACACACCACACTTACTGTACCGGAGAATTGAAGACAAAATTTTAGACAGTGGAAATGGAGGAGGGATTTAATATGGAAATATTAAACATTAATCAATTGGAATAGAAACAGTATGTTTGATGGAGTCAAGTAAATTTTGGTTTTGGAACATGAAAGTGTAGTCTTTCTATCTGGAAATTAGATGGACTCTTTCAAGCCAATTAAAATGAGCCTATTGTGAATAAGATAAATGGTTTCCCAAAAAGGATTATAGAAAAGAGAATGAAACATTTCATCCCTATATGCTTAACATGTTAGGCTATGTGAGTAAATTTCTGGAGAGCAAACGTCATCAAAATTCAATCAAGAAAGATTATATATGTATGTTCTGTACACCCATATTTCCATTCATCTACTGCTGGACACGTAGATTGTTTTTATGCCTCGGCTATTGAAAGTAATGCTGCTATGAATATTCAGATGCGCATGTCTTTTCATATTGGTTTATTTGTTTTCTTCGAACATAAATATTCAGTAATGGAACTGCTGAATAAGACAGTAGTTTTATTGTTAGTTTTAGTTTTATTTGAGGAAACTCCATACTGCCTTCCATATCGGCTACACCAATTTTCGTTCCAACCAGTTTACGAAGGTTCCCTGTACTCTACATCCTGGTCAAGATTTCATAACTGTGTTCTTTCTGATGATAGCCATTCTGTATCTCATTGTGGTTTTTATTTTCACGTGCGTGAGGATTAACGACATTGAACATCTCTTCAAATGCCTGGTGAACATCTAAGTGTCTTCTTTGGGGAGATGTCTTGTTGTTCCTTCGCTCAGTAGTGTTTGACCCTTTTTGACCCCATGGACTGCAGGATCCCAGGCTTCCTTGTCCTTCACTATCTGCCAGAGTTTGCTGAAACCACTGTCCAATGAGTCGATGATGCCATCCAACCATCTCATCCTCTGTCACTCCTCTTCTCCTCCTGCCCTCAATATTTCCCAATCAGGGTCTTTTCCAGTGAGTTGTTACTGGCATCAGGCTGCCAAAGCATTGGAGCTTCTGGTTCAGCATCAGTCCATCCAATGGATATTCAGGGTCGATTTCCTTTAGGATTGACTGGTTTGATCTCCTTGCAGCACAATGCACTCGCAATAGTCTTCGCCAAGACCACAGTTCAAAAAGCAACAGTTCTTTGGTGCTCAACCTTCTTTATGGTCCATCTCTCACATCCAGACAGATCTACTGGTGAAACCATAGCTTTGCCTACATCGACCTTTGTCAGCAAAGTGACGTACGTGCTTTTTAAGACGCTGTGTAAGTTTGTCATAGCTTTTCTTCCAAGGAGCAAGCGTCTTTTGATTTCATGGCTGCAGTCACCACCTGCAGGCATTTTGGAGCCCAAAAAGATAAAGTCTGTCACTCTCCCACTGTTTGTCCATCTATTTGCCATGAAGTGATGGGAGCGGATACCATGATGTAACTTTTTTCAGTGTTGAGCTTTCAGTCAACTTTTTCACTCTCCTCTTTCACTTTCATCGAGAAGCTCTTTAGTTCCCCTTCACTTTTTGCCATAAGAATGGTGTTATCTGCGTATCTGAGGTGATTGATATTTCTCCCTCCCACAAACTGGACATTCTTGAGTTCTAGTCCAGTTTGTGCTTCATCCAGTCCAGCGTTTCTCATGATGTCCTCTGCATATAAGTTAAAGAAGCAGGGTGACAATATACAGCCTTGACATACTCCTTCCCCAATTTGGAACCAGTCTGTTGGTCCATGTCCAGTTCTAACTGTTGCTACTCGACCTGCATACAGATTTCTCAGGAGGCGCCAGTCAGGTGGGCTAGTATCCCCATCTCTGGAAGAATTTTCCACATGTTCTTGTGATCCACACAGTCAAAGGCTTTGGCGTGGTCAATAATGCAGAAGTAGATGTTTCTCTGGAACCCTCTTGCTTTTTCCATGATCCAACAGATGTTGGCAATCTGATCTTTGATTCATCTGGGTTTTCTAACTCCAGCTTGAACATCTGGAAGCTCACAGTTGATGTACTGTGAAGCCTGGCTTGGAGAATATGGAGCATTACTTTGCTACTGTGTGAGATGAGTGCAATTGTGAAGTAGTTATAGCATTCCTTGGCATAGCCTTTCTTTGGGACCGGAATCAAAACTGACCTTTTCCAGTCCTGTAGCCACTGCTGAGTTTTCCAAACTTGCAGGCATATTTAGTGCAGAACGTTCACAGCCTCGCCTTTTGAGATTTGAGATAGTTTCCCTGGAATTCCATCACCTCCACGAGCTTTGTTCGTAGTGATGTTTCCTAAGGCCCACTTGACTTCGCATCCCAAGATGTCTGGCTCTAGGTGAGTGATCACACCATCTGCTCTAGGTGAGTGATCATACAATGTGCAAACGGCGGTGTTATCTGCATATCTGAGGTTCCTGATACTTCTCCAGGCAATCTTGATTCTAGCTTGTGCTTCATCCAGCCCAGCATTTCGCGTGATGTGCTGTGGCTAGAAGTTAAATAAGCAGGGTGACAATATACAGCCTTGTTGTTCTCCTTTCCCAACTTTGACCCAGTTTGTTGTTCCATGCCCGGTTCTAACTGTTGCTTCTTGACCTGTGTACAGTTTTTGCAGGAGGCAGGTAAGGTTTTCCGCTACTCCAATCTCTTGAAGCATTTTCAACAGTTTGTTATGATGCACAGAGTCAAGGCTTTATTCTGTGTAGTCAATGAAGCAGAAGTAGATGTTTCTCTGGAATTATCTGCTTTTCTATATCCAGTGGATGTTGGCAGTTTGATCTCTGGTTCCTCTGCCTTTTTGAAATCCAGCTTGTTCCTCTGGAATCTAGCTTGAAGACTTTTGAGCATTAACTTGCTAGCTTGTGAAATGAGCACAGTTCTGCGGAAGGTTGAAGATTCTTTTGCAGGACTGGAATGAAAACTGAACTTTTGCAGCCCTGTGGCTACTGCTGAGTTTTCCAAATTTGCTGGCATATTGAGTGCAGCACTTTCAAAGCATCATCTTAAATAACTCAGTGGAAGGAACTATCCCCTCCACAAGCTTTATTTGTAGTAACGCTTCTTAAGACCCACTTGACTTCATACTCAAGGATGTCTGGCTCTAGGTGAGTGACCATCCCGTCATAGTTGTCCATGTCATTAACGCCTTTCTTTGTATAATTCCTCAGTGTATTTTTGCCTCCTCTTAATATTTTCTGCTTCTGAGATCCATAGCGTATCCATCCCTTATTGTGCCTATTTTTCCACCAAAGTTCCCTTAGTGTCTCTAATTATCTGGAAAGGATCTCAGGTCTTTCCCATTCTATTGCTTTCCTCTATTTCTTTGTACTTTTCCCCTAGGGTTTCTTATTTCTCGTTGCTATGTTTTGGAACTCTGATTTAACATGGGTATATCTTTCTTTTTCTCAGTTGTGTTTTTTTTTCTTTTTAACTTTTTTTTTAAATTTTATTTTATTTTTAAACTTTACATAATTGTATTAGTTTTGCCAAATATTGTTTCTCTTCATTTCTGAGGTATTTGTAAGGCCTTCTCAGACAAATCAGAACTTACCCCCATTTCTCAATGAGATTATTTTTGTGTGCTTCTTTGCTTTAGAATTGTGTGCGTTTCTTACATATTTTGGATAAGAACCCTTATTAGACATGAGAATTGCCAATACGTTCTCCATTTCATCCTTCATTTCTCATTTTATTGATGGTTCCCCATGCAGAGGCTTTTGAGTTTGATGTAGTCTCACTTGGTGTGTTTTCCTTTCACTTCGTTTGCTTTTGGAATTACAAATAAACTTCATTGCCAAGACTAATATACAAAAACATAGTTTCAGTTTATTTCTAGGATCTTAATGGTTTCAGTTCTTTTATTCAGGTTTCAATCCATTAGAAATTAGAAAGCCTTAGATCCTAGGAATCTCTTACCATCCCTCCCTATTTAGGGGCAGTGTTCCTCTGGCCTCTAGAGAGTGAGCACAGGTACACACACACAAACACACACACACCCCCCGAGCAGAGTGAATATGAAAAGGACTGTGGGGTGGGAACAAAAGAGGGACAGATATGAGGAAGGTAATAAGAAGAATATACAAGGGCTGGAGGTACTGCCTGCCTGAGACAGGACTCCCACGTTTTCCAGGTCTTGTCCCACCGATGTCTGAGCACATCCCTAAAGTCCATGTGGGCATGATCCCCGATGTGCAGGTGGGGACTCAGGCAGGCTTTGAGAGACACATGGATTCATCCAGGATGGAGAACAGGTAGGAAATGGGGGGTGAGACTGGACCCAGGTCTGTCTCCTCAGAGCTGCATACACCCTACCCAGGAGCTGTGTGGAGGGCTGTGTGGAGCAACTGTGTGAGACCCGGGGCTGTGGGGATGAGGGATGAGCGATCAGTATCCAAGGGTTGTGTGTAGGGGTGTCAACTGTCAATTGAAGGAAGGGGTCCCCGGAGGAGAAGTCACTTCCTTGACAGCAGACCCTAACAGAACTCGGAACCCTGTAACCAGGCACCCACCTCCTAGCACAGCGCCACACCCAGCTGGGCTCACTTGGCTGGAGAGACTTCATCCAGAAGGATGTTCTCCAGCTGTGTCTCGACTGACCAGGGCTTCTGCTTCAGGAAACCCTGGAGGGAGAGGTTTTTCAGATGTTTCAGGCGGTTCAGCACTCAACCCGGATGCCTCTGGTCCTTTACCAGGAGGTCATCTAAGGTAACCACAGGCAACCTAGAGCTGGCCACACCGGGCCAGCCCGCCACTGGGAGCCTTCCCTGGGCAGTGCCAGCTGACCTCATCTCCATGTGGGGGGAAGTGGAACTTGAGGGGAGGTTCTCCCTCTGGGCAGGAACAGGTTGGTGGGCCCGTGGTGACCTGGTGGTCCTGTCACGGTCACACCTGAGGACAGGCTGGCAGTGGGGAAACAGGATCCCTGAGGTGCTCTTCTCTGTGCCAGTGTGGCTCCAAGGCCCTCAGGTGGTCGGGTGTCTACATCCTTGGTGGAGGTCGGTAGGGAGAATGGTGGGCGTGTGTCTGGAGGGGAGATGTCTAGGGGTCTGAGAAGTACTACAGACAGCTGGCCGGTGCCCTGAGACTTTCTGCCTGGCTTCCGGGCACTTGTTCACAGGGCTCCTCACAGGACTGCAGACAGGAGCGGGTCCACGGAGCACCCTGCTCCATCTCCCTGCATGAGGGGCCGGAGCCCCACACCAGCAACAGAGCCCAGGGCGGGCACAGGGTGAGTGCCAGCTGGGAGGCGATCCTACACCCAGAAAGTTCCAGGTCCCAGAGCCACCCTGGCCCTCCTCCGGGTCCCTCCTAGAGTCCTGCTCCGAAAGGAACCTGGGACTGTCATCTCTGAGAGGCGCCCTCCCGGGCCAGGCCCTACTTGTCCAGATGCAAAATCACTGTTCACCTCCATGTGGAAATCTCAGGAGATTGTGATAGGATTTCACTTCATGTTCCCCAAGGAGCTTCACTGCATGTTTCTACGGTGTATCCTGTATTAACTCCATCCCAGGTATCCATGTGGGCCTGAGAATCCTAATACTTCTCACCCCAGGTTCAGCCCCTCTCACCCCAGTTCTCATCCCCAGAATGGGATGCTGTGGTCACCACCACAGGGATGATGCAGTTACAGACGGGGAACTGTCCAATACAAACTGTCCGAGACGCTAACACACGTAACCATGGCCCGGCGCCAGTTCAATGGTGATGCCAGGGTTTTTATTCTGTGGAGGACACTCCTACCCCTCCTCCTGTCATGAGTCCTGGAGGCTTGGGCACTCAGTCTGAGCTCCAGCACATGCCTTCCTGGAGTCTTTGGTGCCGCCTCTGACTCGTGTCTCTGCTGTGTTCCACCCCAGGGGGAAAGTGTGTCCACAGGGGACACGAATGAGACCTACAGGGTGTGGAGTGTCCGGAGACGCCGACTGGAGACGTTGGTGGGCAACCTGGTGCCTGCCTTCCTGGGCGGTGACCCCGCCTACCTCCCCACATTCCTGGGCACCTACAGGGCTTTTGGCACCACCCAGCAGGTGCTGGACCTTCTCTTCACGAGGTGAGCACTACCCCTCCCCTACTGGGTACTCAGGGAGACCTGGTCACCTTCCAGCTGTGAGTCGTGGGAACGTCTCTCCACCTCTGTGAGCCCCAGTTAACTCCCTCTGCACTTGAGGGGAAAGGGAGGAGCAGCCCCTCGGGGGGACTAAGTGGGTGCATCCTGGAAAGTGCTTACTGGGAACTTGGACCCCTGGAATGGCTGTGGTTGTGCTGAGACATCACGTTCCTCCTCCCCTCAAGGAAGCCTCTGTCTCTGTTGTCTCTGTGCCTTTGACTTGGGCCCAAAGCATTTTCCCAATTGCAAGGTGAGGTGTAAGTGGTACCCAGTCCTGGGTGAGTGAGAACAAGGGTCCCTGGGAGTGATCAATATTGCTCCAGGCACTCAGATGGGGCTGGTTGGGCTCATTTGTTCTTGAAATATAGAGGAAGGTGCACAAGGTGCAGGCACTTTTCTAGGAAGAAGCATCATGTAATGCATCAAGCAGACAGCAGTCCTGGCCCCCCAGGGCTTCAGTTCTCCGGGGTGGGGGTTGTGGGTGGGAGGGAACCCCTCACATTAGCCATCACATCCAGGCATGTCTGCAGCACTGTCCATGTGATGCCTCCTGGCCTCTTGTAGGTACGGATGCATCCTCCCTTACTGCGATGAGGATGGTGGACCCCTGCACCAGCTGAAAATGTGAGTGGATTGTGACTCAAGAGGGAGCGACTCCCTATCCCAGAGAACTGCCTGGAGTAATGGGGTTGCTGGTTGGGCAGGGCTGGCAGAATCCTGGATCCCACATAGCTGGGGGCCAAGGTCTGGGGAGCTTGTCCTGGAAAAGAGGAAAGGAGGCCAAGAGAGCTGTGGAGGGGTCTGGGGTGCTGTGAGGAGCATCTGGGAGGTCAGAGGTCAGAGTCCACCCATGCGAGTCCACACCCGTACCCTGTCCATCCCAGTCCTGCCTCTACCCCTGATCCCGGGACCCAGAACACAAAGTGTGGAGATCACCCAGCTCACTGTCTGGTGGAACCTCGGCGGGGGTGATCAGCTGGTGCTCAGTGGACCCAGGGACACTCAGGGGACAGCTGAGCCCTTGCTGGGGAAGGAGGAGTGTCACTGGTGGGAGGAGACGCAGGTGCGTCCCTAGCAGACAGGGCAGCCTGTAGATGTAGGAGGTAAATGTGTGGTGTTAGGAGGCCTGCAGGAAGCCTGAGCAGATGACAGAGTCTGTGTGTGCCCTCCTTAGACAGATACTCCTGGGACCCCTGACGTGTTCCAGAGATGCAGTGACCAGAGTAGACACCCTGCCTGCCCTCGCAGTGGTGATACCAGGGGGAGGGGCAGGGAGATGGACAGTGCGCCGTGTCAGGCAGACCTCAGGAAGCAGACAGATGGTCACACCATGGATCAAGGGATGTCACTTGAGCAGGCTCCTTGGCAGCCGCTCCTCTGTGTCCAGGCCTCCTCTGCCTGGTCTGCCAGGTGAGATGGACTGTGGAGGAGAACTGACCTCTGGATGGGCAGGGGCAGAAGGTGCAGAGGCCCAGGTTTCCGCAGGTTTGCCCTGGAGTGCAGTGTTGCGGGAAGGCCAGGTCTCTGACTCTGCTGCCCACGTGACTCCCCCCAGGGCCATGGCCTCCATCCTGGGCACCTGGCTGCACCTTTACCCTGAGGATTTCCAGCAGTCCCCAGAATTTCCCTGCCTGAAGATGCTCCTCGCTTACATAGAGCTCAACATGCCTGACTCGGACCTGGAGCAGCGAGCCCGCCATCTCCTGACGCTGCTGGAGACCCTGGAGCCCACTGAGGCCGAGGGTCATGGTGAGGAGGACTCGGGGTGGGTGAGGAGGATGGGGACGAATAAGGAAGGGAGGGGGCTGGGCCACACAGATCAGAGCCTCCTGAGGCTGGAAGTAGGCCAGGAGCATTGAGGAGGCTCAGATCACTATTCCCCTGGACTGCAGCCTGGGAGGGCTTCCTTAGGGTAGGTGGCATCTTGGATAGTGATTTCAGGGCTAAGTAGCAAGTATGTTCCTGTTTTGGGGATCCATGGACAAGCAGTCTTACTGACAGTGTTTTCTCTTCTGGGAGACCCAGCACCCGCTGGAGAAGAAGCTCCGGAAACATCATCAGATCTCGCGCCAACAGCACCCCTAATACCTGCCACAGCTCCACAGTCAGAGCAAGCTCAAAGCCCAGCTCCCATTCAAGTTCAAGGTCTGCATCAAGTAAACATGCCAGCTCCAAACCCGGAGCCACAGCATGCTCATGCCCTGGCTCTCACTTAAGCTGAGTGGCGAGGAAAAGTACCTCCAGGCTCCAGTTGTAGATCCAGAGAACGTGCAAGAAACAGCTCTCTTCTCCCTTCAGAGCCTGAATCACCCGGAAAATCCTGTGCCAGCGCTACTTCCACAGCCTCAGTCCCCAGTCTTAAGCCAACCTTGGCCAGGGCACTGCCTGGGCTCTGGAGCCTCTTGGTGCTTTGCAATCAGCTGTGGCTCCGGTGTTATCCAGCTGTGCTTCCAGAGACCCCAGCAGACCCAGCTTGTGTAGCAGCTCAGGTGCTGGAGCCAGTTCCTCCCCTAACATCCCTGGAACTGGTCTCAGACCGTCAGCGAGCCTTGCCTTGCCCGGCAGATGGTGTGCTGCCCCCGTGCCAGCACCAGGCCTGGAGCCTGTGTCTCCACCCTGATAATTCCCTCTCTTAATATGTGTTTTTTTTTTTTTTTTATTACATGTACAAACATTTTTTCTATGAGATAAAGTAAACTTAGATAGAAATGGAATTCTATGACTTTTTCAATTGTACGTGTGAGCGGCTTGGAGAACGTTCACTACGTTACATGACCCCGTCGATTGTCTGTTTTAGAGCATCTGCATCCTATTTGACACCAACTCTTATTTTGGGCTCCAAAATCACTGCAGTGTGTGATTGCAGCCATGAAATAAAAAGACGCTTACTCCTCGGAAGGAAAGTTATGACCAACTTAGATAGAATATTACAAAGCAGAGATATTACTTTGCGAAAAAATGTCCATCTAGTCAAGACTATGGTTTTTCCAGTGGTCATGTATGGATGTGAGAGTTGGACTGTAAAGAAAGCTGAGTCCAAAGAATTGATGCTTTTGAACTGCAGTGTTGGAGAAGACTCTTGCGAGTCCCTTGGACTGCAAGGAGATCCAACCAGTCCATCCTAAAAGAGACCAGTCCTGGGTGTTCATTGGAAGGACTTATGCTGAGGCTGAAGCTCCAATATTTTGGCCACCTCATGCGAAGAGTTGACTCATTGGAAAAGACCCTGATGCTGGGAGGGATTGGGGGCAGGAGGAGAAGGGGATGACAGAGGATGAAATGGCTGGGTGGCATCACCAACTCGATGCACATGAGTTAGTATGAACTCCGGAGTTGGTGATGGACAGCGAGGCCTGGCGTGCTGGGATTCATGGAGTTGGAAAGAGTTGGACAGGACAGAGTGACTGAACTGAACTGAGTCCTGCAGTCTGGGAAGGCATTGCACTCGGCTGTCACTCATCTGTTGATGGACATTAGGACTGTTTTCACTTTGGGGCTCTTGTGTATAGTGCTGCTCTGAACACTTGTCTACAGGCTTGTGACTTTCTGCGTTAACTTCTTTCATTGTTGATATAGGAGCGGAATGTGGGCGGTGACTGAATTTTCTGTAGTTATCTGTGTGAGGACCTGTGGTGGAAGTGTACCTGTAGTGTTTCCATTTCCACTTCTTCATCTGTGTTCCATTGTCCTCTCTGCCACACATTCTCGGCACCTGGTCCCTCACTCTGGGGAAGAACCCTCTGAGGAGGCCCCTGTGGCCCGCCCCTGAATGAAGCAGCTCATGTCCTAGGCGAGTCCACAGCCTCAAACCCCTGGGAGAGACTGGCAGAGGCCTCCAGCGGAGTCATGGTCTGATCCTGCTCCAAAGACAGTGTAAGGTCCAGTCTGTAATCATCACCTTGCTTCTTTTTCATTTGTCGCCACCCCAGATCCGCTCCTCTTTGACTCCATGCCCTACTGTCACTTCTTCTGATGTTAGTGTGAGTGTCGTGTATATTTGTGTGGACACCCCCAGACATGTAATCCCAGTAAATGGAGATGTGCTGGGGTTCTTGGCTCTCTAATTCCCAAAGCCAAGCCTGTGTGTGTGGTGCAGCCCTAGCCTAGGATGGCCTGAGACTGCCCCTGCCCTGGGTCCTGGATTTTCCCACTCCTATCAGGGCCTCAATTTTCCTAAAGGACAGTGACTGATTAAGCAAGGAGCTTTCAAAGCCTGCACACAGTCTGCCCAGCCTTCCACATCTCTGGGTGGTTTATGACTGGGTGACACGAGCAACCCCAGGCCTCCCTCATAGTTGGAAGGCACCCCCCAATGGCTCTGTGGGCCTCTCTTTGCTGCGGTGAGGGAGATGGTTCACACTCACTTAACTTCATGCCCTGAAGGATAAGGAACATTTCCCCAAAAACGGCTGAGGCACTGTGAGTGATACAAGATGACTTGGACATGGACCACGTGATAGAATGTGATCTGCAGACTAGAAGGGCCATCTTTACCCATGCTACCTATGGGAGGAGATCTCTCCGAAATGGGGATTGTCACTTTAAAGTTCACACGGTGTTTTAATGCAGAAGTAATATTTTCCTTGATAGTAGATATTGGAGTTTGGAGCACAACTAAAATAAGAATGTTTGGGTCATGCAGACAGTCCCGTTATGGAAGCGGATCGGGGATAGAGTGGGCTAGGGCTTCAGTAAATACAAATTAAGTTGTCCTGTGGTCTAAGAGGAAATCGACTGATTGGCCCCCACAGTTGTCATGACCCAGGGTTCCTCAGGTGGAATTACCACAGGGGCTTGTGTGGGGAGCCCCAGGCACCTTCAGTCCTGATTGCCATGAGAGTCCGATCCCTGGAGCCTAGGCCTCAGAGAGCAGCGTTCTCCAGTGTGGACGTCTGCACACTGGGCATGGAGACAGTGGCGGCTTAGATGCCTGAGAGCAACTCTCGCAGGTGTCCCCGCTTTCTTCAGTAACAGCAAGGCTGTTCCTTTCTGCCTGGGTCCCTGTGGGTATTTTTCTCCGGCTGTTTCAGAATGGATCTGAGAGCTCCTGCTTTGCAGTCTTCCCTGATGTCTTTTTCCGCCTTCCTCTTTTTCTGCCTCTTCTCCTCTTCCTCCCTGCCATAATAAAGTGTCTGAGGCAGTTGCAATAGATTATCTAAGATAATTTGGTCCATACGCCTCTTTTAGTAGCTTACTGCAGATATCTGGATCCGACTGAGTGAGAAATCTCTCTTGAGATCATTCCTCCCTCTGCACTTTCGGGATCAATCCAGGGAATCAGCAAAAGGCTTCTGTAGTCCATCGAGGAATTTACCTGGAGCTGCCCTCTCTCCCTGTTCTATGTTTGCCAACTTGGCATCATTTAATGTCTTAGTGCCCACTCACTTGAGTCCTGACAAAGTGACTCTGATCCCATCTTCCTTTAGCCATGTTCGAATCCCAGTGTGATTCTATTGTGGGTCAGTCTGATTCCCAGTAGGAAAGGCGGCTATCTCACCCTCTTCCTCTTCTGCTGACTCCTTACCAAGCCATTCATCCTCATAGGCAATCCCACCCCGGGGTCCCCCTGCTGGTTGATGGGCTGCCGCCTTCCTAGGTGGAGGAACTCAGCCATGCCCACCTCATAGGTTTCTTATAAATCTCAAAACATCCATGCTGAGGAAAAGCATCCAGATACAGAACAATGTCATTTCTGAAGAAAGCAGATTGGTGGTTGCCCGGGGATGGGTGGGAGGCGTGGGTGACCAGGAGCATGAAGCAAACGTGGCGAGCAGTCTGTATGTCTTAATCTTAAATCCGCTGATGCTTTTCTGGATACATACATGTGTGAGACCTTACTGAACTGCACAGTTTAGACGTGGGTTTTTTTTTTTTTTTAAACCTCATCTGTACATCCATGAAGCTGTGATTAAAGCAGCACAGAGTGAAGGATATGAAGCATAGATTTCCCCAGGTGTTGCTGACAGTTGAAGCCCCTGGTGCCTTGGAAAGTCCACACCCCTGGTCCCCCATGCAGGGTGTCCGTGGTGCACCAGGGCAGTTGTGCTTCCTGCAAGGGTGCCAGGAATTCTCAGGCTCTGGAAATGGGAAACCCTCATATCAAATAGGTGATAGCTGAGAAGGAGCCTTCCCTCCTCTTGACCAAACCATCATCAGGTGAAGTCTTTGATTTTCAAGTGTTTCATACAGGTCCATTGTGGGTAAGTACTGTATAACATGGGTTTGTCATGAGTCTCTCTGTGAAGGTGCTTTCTCAGCTCCCAGCATCTTAGATCATTGGATTAATTGGGAGAAATCTAAGGGGATGGGTAAGATCGCTCCTCCATACAATCCATGTTCCTGCAATTATCCAATCAAGGACCTAGCATATAGTTGAAAGCAAAAAAAAAAAAAAAAAAAAAAGAAAGAAAGAAAGAAAGAAAAGAGCTGTGCTTAACACTTCCACTTAACGTTAGTTGTTGGTTTCTATTGGGAAAGGGGAGCGTTTCATACCTGGTAAGGCAAGTGACCATTTATAAACCATTCCATAATATCAGTGGTTGAAAGTCATTCAAAATGCTCTTTGTCTTCTGACAGGGTAAGGTCAGGGGTATGTTTTGAGATTTACTGATTTATATATTTATAAGTTCCTCAGATTTCAATTTTTGTAACACTTTGTCTGTTTTTCTATTTTATTTTTTAAAAAACTTTTATATTCTTTGTATGTTGTTCCTTTTAAATCCTTGTCTCACACATTTAAAAAGACAAAATTCTATCCATCATTTACTATCACCTCATTTTTGGTGTTTTTTTTTTTTTTTTTTTCATTTGTGGCAGCTGTGCTTTTTTTTCTTTAGTAAAAACATGATCTTTCCCCTTACATTTCAAAATTTTGATTATGAACCGGATTTTGTACCCGGGATTTGAAGACAAAATTTTAAACAATGGAGATGGAGGAGGGGTTTAACAAGGAAATACTAAATATTGATGAAACAATCTGAGTACGAACACTATGTTTGATGGAATCAAGTAAATTTTGGTTTTGGAACACGAAATTGTAGTCTTTCTATCTGGAAATTAGATGGTCACTTTCAAGCCAATAAAAATGATTTTATTATGAATATGACCAATACAGTACAGAAAAAAATTATAAAAAAGAATGAAAATTTTCATACTTATATGCTTAAAAGCCTCTTGATGAAAGTGAAAGAGGAGAGTGAAAAAGTTGGCTTAAAACTCAACATTCGGAAAACGAAGATCATGGCATCTGGTCCCATCACTTCATGGAAAATAGATGGGGAAACAGTGGAAACAGGGTCAGACTATTTTTTTTTTGGCTCCAAAATCACTGCAGATGGTGACTGCAGCCATGAAATTAAAAGACCCTTACTCCTTGGAAGGAAACTTATGACCAACCTAGATAGCATATTGAAAAGCAGAGATATTACTTTGCCCACAAAGGTCCATCTAGTCAAGGCTATGGTTTTTCCAGTGGTCATATATGGATGCGAGAGTTGGACTGTGAAGAAACCTGAGTGCTGAAGAATGATGCTTTGGAAATGTGGTGCTGGAGAAGACTCTTGCGAGTCCCTTGGACTGTAAGGAGATCCAAGCAGTCCATTCTAAAGGATATCAGTCCTGGGTGTTCATTGGAAGGAATGATGCTAAAGCTGAAACTCCAGTACTTTGGCCACCTCATGTGAAGAGTTGACTCATTGGAAAAGACTCTGATGCTGGGAGGGATTGGGGGCAGGAGGAGAAGGGGACGACAGAGGATGGGATGGCTGGATGGCATCACCGAGTCGATGGACGTGAGTTTGAGTGAACTCCAGGAGTTGGTGATGGACAGGGAGGCCTGGCGTGCTGCAATTCATGGGGTTGCAAAGAGTCGGACATGACTGAGTGACTGAACTGACTGAACTGACTGACTGACTCTGAAGTAGAATTCCTGAGTCATATGGTAGTTCTATTTTTACTGTTTTGAGGAAACTCCATGTTTTCAGTGTTGACTGTACCAATTTTCGTTTCCACCAAAGGTGGACAAACCCTTTTCTCCACATTCTCACCAAATTTGTTATTTCTTTACTTAAGTCATTGTAACAGGTGTGAGGTGATATCCCATGTGATTTTTATTTGTATTTCCCTGATGTTTAGTGATGTTGAGCATCTTTTCTTGGGTCTTTTGACCATCTTTATGTGTTCTTTGTGAAAATGTCTGTTCAGATCTTCTACCTATTTTAAAATCAGATTGTTTGGAGTTTTTTGTTTGTTTTTGCATTATATGAGTTCTTTATATATTTTGGATTTTAATCTCTCATCATATATAGGATTTGCAAATATTTTCTCCCTCTGAGCAGGTTGTCTTCATTTTGTTGATGGTTTCCTTTGCTGTGCAAAATCTTTCTAGTTGATGTATTCCCCTCTTGTTTTTACTTTCCTTCACTTTTGAAGTCAGTTCCAAAAAACCATCACCAAGACTGGTTTCTAAGAGCTTATTGCCTATATACAAATTATTTTTTTCTTCTAGGAGTTTTATGGTTTCAGGTTTTACATTCAAATCTTTAAAGTGTTTTGAGTTCACTTTTTTAAGAGAGTAAGGAACTTATTTGACTGTCTTCAAACTATACTTATGATTACCCTAAGATTTTTGAAATGGAATCATTAATTATGGACCTCTCAGGGAATTTATTTTTCCCCTTAGGAATGTATTAGTTTATATCTCTGGGTCCATAAAAAGAAGAGACTGTCTTTTGTGGTCCTTTAAAAAAATCAGTCTCATTACTAAACCAGTAAGCCATAATATCATCGAGGGCAAGGTTACACTCTGTAAGATGAGAACAACATCACATATATATAGAATCAGATCAAGCTGGAATAATTTCTCAGCTTTGTTGCTTATTAGCTGTTCAACCTTGGGCAAGTAACCACCTCTCTGAGGGTCAGTAGGTTACATGTTTCACAACAGTTCCTAGTGTCATGAACCATATGCCTCAGTTATAGGTAGTGCTCAGGGCAGTTATCTCTTGAGTTATAAACTGAGCGTTTTCTTTGACTTCTACTTGAATTCGTCTTATTTGGCGAAGTTCACGCCTACCACTATAGACTATGGGACTGTTTAACACACACTTAAGGATTGTTAACTGCTCAAATCCATAGCGCGGCATGCATCTCTAATTTTCCGGCACTGGGGTGAAAATGCAGATTCTGATGGGGCAGCTTTGGAGTTGGGACCAGGCTCTGCACTGCAAAGCATTTCCCAGGTGATGTCCGAGACAGATTGCTAGTACTCCACCACCACCTCCGCTGGTACTACAGATACTTGGGTCTGGCGCATTTGCAGTGACATGGGGCAGTCCTGTGCATTGTAGGAGATCCAGCAGCATCCCTGGTAGTTTCCTCTGGATGCCACTGACTCCCAGCCTGCAGCTAGGTCACCTGAAACGCCTCCAGACATTGGCAGACAGCCTAAATCGGTGGGTGGAGAACCACGCCCTTTAGGATGCCATGCCAGTGGTGCACCTCGGGGCAAGCCGGTAGGGATCCTGGAGGTTGGTGCAGATTGGGAAACAAAGGCTGGACTGCGCGCGCAGAGCCCGCAGTCGCAGAGGCTGGACGGAAACTTTCGGCTCCTCTAGCAGCATCTCCCCTCACGCACCTCCCCTCCACGCGCACTGCGTCCCCACGCACACTGCGTCCCCACACGCGGCGCAGCCGCCGGAAGTGAGTTCTTGTAAGCCAGTCGATGCTGCAGCTCCCAGCTCCTTCTAGTCAGCCTGATGTGGCTCCAGTTTCCCAGTCGTCCCTCGCCGGGAGGTCCCGCACACCTCCCGGCCTTAACTGTGCCTCATACTCCTCAACAGCCTTTGACGGGGGAGGCCGCAAGCTACCCACCCAGGAGGATGCCGTCCGTGTCAAAGAGCAGGTGGGGGACGGGCCAGGGCTCAGGCACCGCCATTGTGCTGCCTTCCAAGCCTGGTGGGGTCAGGGGCATGAGTTCATTTCTATAAGATTGAATTTGCAGTGGTATAAGATTGTGGTCCTCATTGCTGCTTTTGCGTGTTGCTGCTGTTGCTGCTGCTGCTGCTAAGTCACTTGAGTCATGTCCAACTCTGTGCGACCCCATAGACAGCCTCCTACCAGGCTCCTCTGTCCCTGGGATTCTCCAGGCAAGAACACTGGAGTGGGTTGCCATTTCCTTCTCCAATGCATGAAAGTGAAAAGTGAAAGTGAAGTCACTCAGTCGTGTCCGACTCTTAGCGACCTCATGGACTGCAGCCCACCAGGCTCCTCCGTCCATGGGATTTTCCAGGCACGAGTACTGGAGTGGGGTGCCATTGCCTTGCTTCCTAGTTTTCCAAACTCCAGCTATTGAACATACTGTCCTGTCCCCATTGTATATTCTTGGCTGGTTTGTCATAAATTAATTGACCGTACACGTACTGATGTTTCTGGGCTTTCTGTCCTGTGTTTTTTTTTTTTTTTTTTTTTTTTTTTAATGCGAGTATTATGCTGTTTTGGTTACTCTAGGTTGGTAATACAGTTTGAAGTTATAGAATAGGAGAAAATATTTGTGAACCATGTGACAAGAGGTTAATATCCAAAATATGAAAACAGCTCACACAGCTTAATTTGGAAAAAGCAAAAAACCAAATGGAAAAATGTAAAGAAGTCCTAAATAGACGTTTTTTCCAAAGTAGACATCCAGATGTCCAACAGGCACATGGAAAGATGCTCTACATGGCTAATTATTAATTGCAAATCAACACCACTATGAAGTATCAACTCACAGTGGTCAAAGTGTGTCATCATCAAGAAGTCTATGAATGATAAATGCCAGACAGGATGTGGAAAAAAATGAACCCTCCTACTCTGTTGGTTGGAATGTAAATTGGTGAATCCATTATGGAAAACCATGTGGAGGTTCCTTGAAAAATTAGAGTTACTTTATGACCCAGCAATCCCTCTGCAGGGTATTTATCTGGAAAAAAAAAATGAAATCTCTAATTTGAAAAGATACATGCACTCCAGAGTTCATTGCAGCATACTTTACAATAGCCAAGACATGAAACAACCCAAGTGCCCATAAACAGATGACTGGCTTAAGATATGAGATATGTGTCTATACACACACACACACACACACACACATAAACAGGTATGTATATATAAAATATAGATATATGTATATAAATAATGGAATATTATTCAGCCATTAACAAGATTCAAATATTGTCATTTGCCTCAACATGCATGGACCTAGTGAATATTATTGGAGAAGGCAATGGCACCCCACTCCAGTACTCTTGCCTGGAAAATCCCATGGATGGATGAGCCTGGTAGGCTGCAGTCCATGGGGTCGCTAAAAATTGGACACGACTGAGCGACTTCTCTTTCACTTTTCACTTTCATGCATTGGAGAAGGAAATGGCAGCCCACTCCAGTGTTCTTGCCTGGAGAATCCCAGGAACGGGGGAGCCTGGTGGGCTGCCGTCTATGGGATCGCACAGAGTTGGACAGGACTGAAGCGACTTAGCAGCAGCAGCAGAGAATATTATACTTTTTGAAGTAAGTCAGAAAATGACAAATACTATTCGATATTTGATATCACTTTTATGTGGAATCCAAAAATAATATAAATTTATTGTTCACAGACATAGAAAACATATGCTTTCTGAAGGGAAGATGGAAAGAGGATTGAATTGGGAGTTTGGGATTAACATACAAACTACTGTACATAAAACAAGCAACAAGGATTTCTTAAATAATTCCACAGAGGGCCATCAGCTAGTTCTGGGTTTTCAGTTGTTCTGAAACAGCAAGTAAAAACTTGGTTAGATTTAAACTGGTTTTGTCTCTTTAGATTTTCGATCAAATTGAAACAGTACCAGCTTAAACTGATTTTGTCTCCTTAAATAGATTGTTGATTATTCAAACCTTGCTGTCATTTTGTAGAAACAACACTGTGCATGTGTAAAATGGGAATCCCATCTCTCTAATGTTACCCTAGAGCCAGGAACTCAAGGAATAGAAGTGTGGCCACCTGAGCTCCTTGAAGTGTGAAGCCCTTCAAAAGGAAAATCTGGCTTCCAGCAGCATGAGTAGCTTATATGAACTGATTTAAACTAGCCAAAGGATTTCCAACTTTGAAATTCCCCTAACCCTTTACCTTTTGCCCTGACGTGGTATTGGGGAGACAAATTTGACAGCCTTGCCATTTAACCTTGCTGTAAAGCTCTCTTTTTTCTCAAAAGCCAGTGCCATAGTGTTGGCTTGCATGTATGTCTAGTAGGGAGCTCTTGCTAGATAACAATTTGGGGAACACAGAGTTTTGTAGGTCTTGTGAACACTTGCTTGAGTCACTGCAGTTCCTGGCAGAGTGTGCTCGCGGTTCCTGGCAGAGTGTGCTCGCGGTTCCTGGCAGAGTGTGGACGCGGTTCCTGGCAGAGTGTGCACGCGGTTCCTGGCAGAGTGTGCACGCGGTTCCTGGCAGAGTGTGCACGCACTCTTGCCACTGCCCTGAGTGGCCACCTAAACCACGTTTGTCTAAAGTGTCAGCTGTGGGGTTCTTGCTTCCCAGCATGCCTCTTCAGGTCCTGAGTGCTGCTTTCACTTTTTAGAAAGGACACGGCTTCTGGACCAGAGGCCTTTGGAGTGAGTGATGTGGTTAGAATGCTTCTGTGCCTAGATTGTCTAATAACCTCGCCAGGACCGTGGGTTAGAGTCTTCCACGGGGGAGATTTTTGTCAGGTTATAGTTCTGAGACTAGGGTTGGACTCTCACTCTATGGAGACAAGAGGAAAGGTTACAACCAGTGAGGTTCTCAAAAGATTGGGTTAGAGTCCTGAACCCTGGGTTGAAGTCCTATTGTTTTGGATTTCTTTGTCTGTGTTTTTTCTATGTGACTGTTTTGTTAGAATTGGCTCATAGGAGTTGGTTCTTAGGTGACTGTGTCAAAATTCTATTGAACCTGATATTAATGAAAAAGTTCTCTGCCTCAGGAGATCACATTACTCCCCGACTAGGAACATTACCTAAAGGAAGTGTCAGGGTTTTTCACCTATGCCAAGTATAATTTCCTGGAAGTATTGATACAGGTGTACATTCTTCATGGAATCGTCCCTGGTTATCTTGTTGGGGTGAGAGGTAACTCCTGAGCAAGTAACTCCTAAGTAAAAGGGTTAATGAATATTCTAGGTTTAAAACCCAAGAGCTCAGAATGGTCTATGGATTGCAAATCTCTGGAAAATATCTAGAGATATTTTCTCTAGGAGAAATGAAGGAGTGTGAAGCTGGAAAATTGCACATTACAGAGAAGCCTATGAAGCCCAGGCTCTGTGTCACTCACCACCCCGAAAAACATACTGGGTACAGAGGGTGGTGGAAGAAGTGAAAGGAGAAGTGAAGGAATGTAAAGCAGGAAAAGTCTCTACCCCAGAAGAACATACCTGGTGCTTGGATTAAAGGAATTTTATACATTTTGGTTTTTCCTCGCTGAGAATTTTAACCTTCTTTTGCATGAGTCCAACTTGCAGGGAGTTAGCATTAAAACACTTTTAAGAGTGTGTGTGTGTATTTGTGTGTGTAACATTAATTTTCCAGGAGGAAAAAAAAAATGATGACCCTAAAGGCCATGGCCCATATGGAAGCCTCATGAATAGTTCTACGTGGAAGTGGCCCAGACATCTAGATCATAGCATATCTGGTATATGATCTCTGCTGGGGAGGTAAAATGTTTTGGTCATCTACCAGAAAGATTATACCTGTACATGCTCAGAAAGAAAGTGAGGGCTTTCGTATTTCACCCTGTATACTCTTGAATTCCTCCTCAAATTCAGCTCAGATGTGTCTAAGAGAGCCTTCTCACTTGGATTTCTTCAAGGTGGTACAGTCACCACTTCCATCACCCTCCTCACCCAGTATGTTTTTCAAGGTGATGAGGGACACAGAGCCTGGGCTTCATAGGTTTCTCTGTAATAGGCAAGCTAGCCTTCATCATGTGGGGTGGGGGAAATTAATAGGAACCTCTGAGAAAATTTGTTACAGCCTTGGAACTGTTTGGACAAATTCCTTGGTAACTAGGTAGCGTGTGTGACGTTCAGGGTACAGTGCTTGACAATCATCTCTAATAGAAAGCTTCTCAATGTTCCCTAAGTAAACCTTCACATCCGAACTGTTCATCGTTGAAACTGTCCATCTTCTGAAGTGGCTTCTCCAGGGAATTCTTACAGCTAGGTTGTATAAAGTTGCTGTACGTTTGCTTGTTCTTTTCCAGAAATCAAAGTAGGAGACAGAATTGGTTTCCTAAATCCTAAGGCTCTTGCTGTCTCATGCCTCTTGAGGTTGTTTGAGTTTCATATACTTTTTTTTTTGAGGGGGGGTGGAGCGATATTTTCTAGAGTTTTGCAATCCATAAACTGTTTTCAGCTCTTGAGTTTTAAACCTGGGATCCTAATTAAGCTTTTGACTTAGAAGTTACTTGCTTGTATGTTTTCTCCCCCCATTTCTCTCCCCATCTTTCTCCCCATTCTCAGAGAAGCCAGCTAACCCCTCAGAACCAGCAACCAGGTCAAGAATAGTTGAGGGGGGCAACCTTCTAGTGTGTCCTGGTGCTTTCTATAAAGCAGTGTGTTCTGAACCACTGATTGGCAAACCATAGTGCTTTTCTTCATGTTTCATGAGCTCAAGGATTTTCCAGGTGCAGCCAACATTGCTGCATCACATAGCCCTTAAGTTTCTGGTAAGACTGCTAGTTGACTTTGGGCCCAAACCATGAAGGCTTGAAAGAGGTGGCTGGCCTTTGCTAAAGGCACTTGTTCTAGGCTCATCCATGTTCTTGTTGGCTGAGAAATAAATTGTTGAGAGCACAACTATGGAGGAGGTCTGGACAGCCAACTGCAGAGCACTGATTTCACCAAGGCCTTGTTTTTCCTCAGAGGAGGGACTCCTAGATGGCAGACTCTTAGCTGTCCTCCCATCAGCTCTGCCTTGCATTGTGGTTATCAATTTTCCTCAGTAAAGAGTAGTTAGGTACAAGGTATGGGCTCACAACATTTGATCTTGACTTTACTTCTCTAGTTATTTTGTACATTGTTCAGCAGCGACAAGGAGAGACTGTCAGATAAAACCTGTCTTACCTGAGTCAGAGTCTAATGCTCTCCAGTATATTTGGCTTCTTCTCTGGTGTTGGCTCAGATGCTAAAGCATCTGCCTACAATGCAGGAGACCCGGGTTTGATCCCTGGGTCGGGAAGATTCCCTGGAGAAGGAAATGGAAACCCACTCCAGTACTCTTGTGTTGGGGTTCTTTTATGGACTGGAACCTGGTGGTCTGGAGTTGACGATAAGAAAGTGAAAGAGAGAGCCGGAGGAGGGAAGGGGAGAGAGAGAGCAAGAAAGAAAGAAAGACACGGAAACCCAAGCTCTGATGGAGCAAAGGTATTTTATTAGCAGAAATGCAGGCTTATATATCTTTAGTAAGATGATTACTCAGCTATTACACAGGATGAAATTTTACCAATAGTCCCAATATGGATAGTCTAATACATACAAGGTCGCTGACGCTGAAAAGAGTCACTGAAGGGAGTTACTGAAAGGAATCCAAGCAGATACTGTTTCTCATGATCTCAGTCCTGAGAGCTGCATGCAGCACTACTCGTTCTCGGAATAAGAACTGATAAGGAACAGAGAATTTATGAGAAACAGCATGTAGGAATCCTCCTGTTAAACATTCCCTGACACTCTTGCCTGGAAAATCCCATGGACGGAGGAGCATGGTGGGCTACAGTCCATGGGGTTGCAAAGAGTCAGACACGACTGAGTGACTTCATTTTATTTTACTTTACTCTGGTGTTTCCTGCAGTTCCCTCACTGTTTGAAGGGGGAATCTCTGCCACCCTTGTGGAGACTTCCTCCAACAATGCTTCTAGAGCCGTGGGTCTAACCTTAGCCCCTTCCCTACCAGGTCGTCAAAAGGGACTGGTCTCTTCTCCATGTACCTGCCAGGTTACTCAGTTCAGCCCAGGGGTATTCTGCTTTAGTCAGGGCAGTATCCTCTGAGACAGGTTCCTGAAGGTCTGGATGGCCAACAACCGAGGGGATTTATACGTGTGAACTCCTCATTTTCTATTCCTGACGTATATAACTGGGAAAAAATTTAAGGTACAGCATTTTGTATGTGTCTGAATGTCCTATTCTCTTGCTGGGGCAGGATCTACTAACAAAATTAAATGAATTTTACTAGAAAAAGTAGATATTAAAATTTCCCAGATCAAGCCTATTTCCTCCAAGTTGCACTATTACAGTTGGTAGGTCAGCCTCAACAAAAGTCCCTGAAGAAATTCTGTAAAAGTTAAGAGTGAATATTTGTACTGAAGAAGGCCAGGAAGAACCAAGACAGCTGACCCGATAGTAAAACTCCATTCATGTGCCAAGGCTCCCAGTTTAGAGGAGCTAAATTCTTCTTTATAAAGAGGCATGTTAAGAAAGGTATAAAGCCACTGATAACCACTTTTCTCAAATTCCAACTAGTCAGACATTGCCAATTCCCATATAACATTCCAGTCTTGGTGGTACAAATACTGGAGGCCAGAGATTATTGTTCTGTATGCAATTTGAGAGCCAGTGACCAAATCGTAGTACAACCAGTAGTGTGTACTTACACTCTGCTTACAACTTTATCTAGAGACTTTCGCTAGTTTACAGTTCTGGACTTAAGATGTTTTTTGCTACTTATTCCTAGGTTCTGAGTCCCAGGAATTGTTTGCCTTTGAATGGGCTTACCCAGGTACCTGTATAAAAATAGGAATATTGTTGGATGGTACTTCCACAAGAATTTAAGAATGTCCCCACTGTCTTTGGGGAATCCTTAGCCAAAGACTTAAGGAATTTCCAATAAATTGAGAAAGTCTTACTATGATATACTAATTGCTCGTAAAACTACAAAAGTAAAAAATACACTCCTCTCTTTAAGCTTTCTGGCAGACCAGGGATATAAAATCTCCAAGGAAAAAATATATTTCTCAATTAATTGTAAAGTATCTAGGGCTTGAGTTAGCAAAAGGACAAAGAAGCGTATTGCTGGATTGAAGGGAGTTATTAGTTTGGGTTACGTACCCATCACCAGAAGGCAACTGAGAGGACTGTAAGGCATGACTGGGTTTCGTCTTATTTTGCTTCCTAACTTTAGACTCATGGCCAGACATCTATGTGAGGCTCCTAAAGGAAATGACATTGACCCATTAAGCTAGGCTGCAGCTTGCCATTAGGTATTCCATTGAAGAAGTCTATTCTTGTAGATTTGACTGGGTTGATCAACCTTTAGGATATCCACATATGGACATGTTTATTGATGGTTGCAGTTTCATGCATCACCGACTTTAAAAGGCTGGATATACAAGAGCAACTCATCAGCAAGCCCTGGAAGCAAAAGTTCAAGATACTGAATATAGTTTCCTGTGCTATACAGTAAATTGTGTTGTTTATCTAAATATTTTATGTGTAATAGTGTGTCTTTGATCCCATTCTTCTAATTTACCCCTTCCTCCCCGCCTCCCCCATTTCTTCTTTTAACCATATGTTTTCTATGTCTGCAAGTCTGTTTCTGTTTTGTAAATAAGTTAGGCTTCCCTGGTAACTCAGCTGGTAAAGAATCCGCCTGCAATGCAGGAGACCTGGGTTTGATTCCTGGGTCTGGAAGATGTGCTGTAGAAAGGATAGACTACCCATTCCAGTATTCTTGGGCTTTCCTGGTGGCTCAGCTGGTAAAGAATCTTCCTGCAATGTGGGAGACCTGGGTTCAATCCCTGGGTTGGGAAGATCCCCTAGAGAAGGGAACGGCTACCCACTCCAGCATTCTGGCCTGGAAAATTTCATGGATGTATAGACTATGTATAGTCAGATGTATAGTCTGACACAAAGAGTCAGACACGACTGAACTGCTTTCACTTCACTTTCATTTGTATTATTTTTTAGATTCCAAATATAAGTGGTAAGTCCTGGTCTTTCTGTGTGACTTACTTCATTTAATATGGTAATTGCTGGTGCATCCATGTTGGTGCAGATGACAATATTTCATTCTTTTTACAGCTGAGTAATATTCCATTGTAGGGTTTCCCTGGTGACTCTGTGGTAAAGAATGCACCTGCCAGTGCAGAAGATGTGGGTTTGATCCCTAGAGAAGGAAATGGCAACCCACTTCAGTATTCTTGCCTGAGAAATCCCATGGACAGGGGAGCCTGCCAGACTACAGAGCATGGGATCGCAAAAGAAATGGACATGACTTAGTGACAAAATAACAATCCCATCTTTAGTCATCTGTTGATGATGGGCATTTAGGTTGCTTCCATGTCTTTGTCGTTGTGAATACAGCTTCTGTGAACATTAGGGTGCATGTATCTTTTCAAGGTAAGAGTTTTCATCTTTTCCAGATATATTCCCAGTAGTGGGATTGCTGGATCATATGGTAACTAACTAGCTTTTTGAGGAATATCCAGACTCTTCTCTGTAGTGGCTACCCCAATTTACATTCCTATCAACAGTATAGAAGGGTTCCATTTTCTCCATACTCTATCTAGCAATTATTATTTGTAGACTTTTTGATGAGGGCCATTCTGACTAGTGTGAGGTGATACTTCATAGTACTGGTTGTTCAGTTGCTAAGTCATGTCCGACTCTTTGTGACCCCGTGGATGGTAGCACACCAGCCTCCTCTGTCCTCCACTATCTCTTGGAGTTTGCTCAAATTCATGTTCATTGAGTCAGTGATGCTATCTAACCATCTCATCCTCTTCCACCCCCTTCTTTTGCCTTCAGTCTTCCCAGCATCAGGGTCTTTTTCAGTGAGTCAGCTCTTTGAATTAGGTGGTCAAGTTTTGGAGCTTCAGCAACACTCCTTCCAATGAACATTCAGGGTTGATGTCCTTTAGGATTGACTGGTTTGATGGTCATGCAGTTCAGGGGGCTGTCAAGAGTCTTCTTGAGCACCACAATTCAAAAGCGATAGTTCTTTGGCACTCAGCTCTCATATCCGTACTTGACTACTGGAAAAGCTGTAGCTTTGTCTATACAAATCTTTGTTGGCAAAATGATGTCTCTGCTTTTTAATATGCTGTCTATGTTTGTCATGGCTTTCTTTCCAGAGAGCAAGCATTTTTTAAATTTCATGACTGCAGTCACCATCTGCAGTGATTTTTCAGCCCAAGAAAATAAAATCTATCATTGCTTGCAGTTTTCCCCTTCTATTTGACATAAAGTGATGGGACTGGATGCCATGATCTTTGCTTTTTGAATGTTGGGTTTTAAGCCAGCTTTTTCACTCCTCTATCGCCCTTATTAAGAGGCTCTTTAGTTCTTCACTTTCTGCCCTTATAGTGGTATCATCTGCATATCTGAAGTTGTTGATATTTCTGGCAATCTTGATTCCAGCTTGTGATTCATCCAGCCTGTTATTTCCTATTATGTACTCTGCATATAACTTAAATAAGCAGCATAACAATGCAGCCTTGTAGTACTCCTTTCCCAGTTTGGAACCAGTTAGTTGTTCCCCATCTGGTTCTAACTGTTACTTCTTGACCCTCATATACATCTCTTAGGAAACAGGTAAAGTGGTCTGGTACCCCAGTTCCTTTAAGAATTTTCCACAGTTTGTGGTGACCCATGCACTCAAAGGCTTTTGAGTAGTCCATGAAGCAGAAGTAGGTGTTTTTCTGAACTCCCTTGCTTTCTCCATGGTCTAGTGAATGTTAGCAGTTTGATCCCTGGTTCCTCTTCCTTTTCAAAACCCAGCTTGTACATCTGGAAGTTCTTGGCTCACATACTGCTGAAGCCTGGTTTGAAGGATTTTGAGCATAGCCTTATTAGCATGTGAAATGAGCACAGTTGTATGGTAGCTTGAGCATTCTTTGGCATGTCCCTTCTTTGGGGTTGGAATGAAAACTGACCTTTTCAAGTTCTGTACCCACTGTTGAGTTTTCCAAATTTCCTGGTGTAGTGAGTGTAGCACTTTAACAGCATCATCTTTTAGGATTTTAAATAGCTCAACTGGAATTCTGTCACCTCCTCCTTTGTTCATAGTAATGCTTCCTAAGGCCACTTGACTTCATACTTCAGGATGTCCAGTTCCAAGTGAGTGATCAAATCATTGTGGTTATTTGGGTCATTAAGACATTTTTTGTTAGTTCTTCTGTGTATTCTTGCCACTTCTTCTTAATCTCTTATGCTTCTGTGAAGTCTCTTGTTTTCCTCTATTTCTTTGCATTGTTCACTTAAGAAGGCTTTCTTATCTCTTCTTGCTGTTCTCTGAAACTCTGCATTCAGTTGGGTATATCTTTCCTTTTCCCTCTTGTCTTTCACCTCTCTTCTTTCTTCAGCTATTTGTAAAGCCTCCTCAGACAACCACTTTGCCTTCTTGCATTTCTTTTTTTTGGGGGGATGATTTTGGTCACTGCCTCCTGTAGTGTTATGAACCTCCATCCATAGTTCTTTAGGCATTCTGTCTACGAGATCTAATCCCTTGAATCTATTCATCATTTCCACTGTATAATCATACATTTTATTTAGGTCATACCTGAATGGCCTAGTGGTTTTCCCTACTTTCTTCAATTTAAGTCTGAATTTTGCAAGGAGTTCATGATCTGGCCATAGTCAGCTCCAGGTCTTTTTTTTTTTTTTTTTTTTTTTTTGCTAACTGTATAAGGCTTCTTTATCTTTTGGTGCAAAGAACATAATCAACCAGTTCTGATTTCAGTATTGACCGTCTGGTAATATCCGTGTGTAGAGTTGTCTCTTGGGTTGTTGGGAAAAGATGTTTGCTATGGCCAGTGTGTTCTCTTGACTAAACTCTGTTAGCTTTTGCACTGTTTCATTTTGTACTCCAGGGCCAAACTTGTCCTGTTATTCCAGGTATCTCTTGAATTCCTACTTTTGCATTCCAGTCCCCTATGATGAAAGGACATCTTTTTTGGTGTAACACCTAGGTGTTACAGGTCTTCATAGAACCAGTCAACTTCAACTTCTTTGGCATTAGTGTTTGGGGCATAGACTTAGATTACTGTGATGTTGAGTGGTTTCCCTTGGAAATGAACCATGATCATTCTGTTGTTTTGAGATATTCATAGTGGTATTGACTTGTATTTCTTTAATAATTAGCCCTGTGGAGCATCTTTTCATGTTTCTGTTGGCCATTGGATGTCTTCTTTGGAGAAATGTCTATTTAGGTCTTCCTGTTTTTTGATTGGGTTGTTTGTTTTTTGATTATTGAACTGTATGAGCTTTCTGTATTATGGAAATTAATCCCTTATTGGTCACATCATTTAAAAATATTTTCTCCCATTCTGTAGATTCTTTGGTTTATGGTTTCCTTTGTTGTGCAAAAACTTTCAAGTGTGATTAGGTTCCATTTGTTTATTTTTATTTCCATTTCTCTAGGAAATGGATCCAAAAAATGTTGCTGTTACTTATGTCAGAGTGTTCTCCCTGTGTTCCTCAGGAGTTTTTAAGTATCAGTCTTAAATTTAGGTCTTTAACCCATTTTGGCTGAGAGTTTTAGAAGATGGCAGAGTAGAAGGATGTGTGCTTATCTTCTGTGAGAACTCCAACATTACTACTTGCTGCTGAACAATGATCAATAGAAGAATGTTGGATCCCACAAAAAAAGGTATCCCACGTCCACGGGCAAAAGAGAAGCCACAGCAAGATGGTAGGAGGGGCAAAATCACATTTAGAATCAAACCCCATACCCACCAGAGACGCTCAGAGGGCTCAAACTAAACCTTGTGCACACCAGGAGACCCCACAGAGACTGAGCCAGATCTGCCTTTGAGTGTTTGTCTCCTGTGGAGGTACGGGTCAGCAGTGACCTGCCGCAGGGGCAGGGTTCTGGGTGCAGCAGACCTGGGTATAGCATAAGCCCTCTTGGAGGAGGTCACCATTAACCCCACCATAGAGCCGTCAGAGATGCCACAGGAGATGACAAAAGTGAACATCAACATTTTAGGAATCAGTGAACTAAAATGGACTGGAATGGGCGAATTTAACTCAGATGATCATTATATCTACTACTGTGGGCAAGAATCCCATAGAAGAAATGGAGTAGCCATCATAGTCAACAAGAGAGTCTGAAATGCAGTACTTGGGTGCAATTTCAAAAATGACAAAATGATCTCTGTTCATTTCCAAGGCAAACCATTCAGTATCACAGTAATCCAAGTCTATGCCCCAACCAGTAATGCCAAAGAAGCTGAAGTTGAACGGTTCTATGAAGACCTACAAGACCTTCTAGAAATAACACCAAAAAAAAGATATCCTTTTCATTATAGGATATAATGAACGCTAAATGGGATTTAGCACTGGAATGCTAAAATAGGAAGTCAAGAGATACCTGGAGTAACAGGCAAGTTTGGCCTTGGAGTACAAAATTAAGCAGGGCAAAGGCTAACAGAGTTTTGCCAAGAGAATGCACTGGTCATCAAAAACACTCTCTTCCAACAACACAAGACATGACTCTACACATGGACATCATCAAATGGTCAGTACTGAAATCAGATTGAATATATTCTTTGCAGCCGAAGATGGAAAAGCTCTATACAGTCAGCAGAAACAAGACCAGGAACTTCCTGTGGCTCATATCAGGAACTCCTTATTGCAAAATTCAGACTAAAATTGAAGAAAATAGGGAAAACTACTAGACCATTCAGGTATGACCTAAATTATACCTGTGGAAGTGACAGTGGAAGTGACTGTATGCTCATCTTTTCCTGTGAGAATTCCAAAATTACTACTGGATTATACAGTGGAAGTGACAAATAAATTCAAAGGATTAGATCTGATAGACTGAGTGCCTGAAAACTATGGACAGAGGTCATGACATTGTACAGAAGGCAGTGATCAAGACTATCCCTGAGAAAAAGAAATGCAAAAAGGCAAAATGGTTGTCTGAGGAGGCCTTACAAATAGCTGAGAAAAGAAGAGATGCTAAAGGCAAAGGAGAAAAGATATACCCACTTGAATGCAGAGTTCCAAAGAATAGCAAGGAGAGATAAGAAAACCTTCCTCAGTGATCAATGCAAAAAAAAAAAAAAAAAAAAAAGGAAAGTAATAGAAGGGGAAAGACTAGAGATCTCTTCAAGAAAAATAGAGATACCAAGGGAATATTTCATGCAAATATGGGCACAATAAAGGACAGAAACGGTATGGACCTAACAGAAGCAGACGATATGAAGGAGAGGTGGCAAGAATACACAGAAGAACTGTACAAAAAAGATCTTCATGACCACAATGGTGTGATAACTCACCCAGAGCCAGACATCTCGGAATGCCAAGTCAAGTGGGCCTTAGGAAGCATCACTATGAACAAAACTAGTGGAGAAGATGGAATTCCAGTTGAGCTATTTAAATCCTGAAAGATGATGCTGTGAAAGTGCTGCACTCACTATGTCATCAAATTTGGAAAACTCAGTGGTGGCCACAGGACTGGAAAAGGTCAGTTTTCTTTCCAATCCCAAAGAAAGGCAATGCCAAAGACTGTTCAGACTACTGCACAGTTGCACTCATCTCACATGCTAGCATATATAATCCAAATTCTGCACGTGAAGCTTCAACTATGTGAAGGCTTCAACGTACGTGAACCATGAACTTCCAGATGTTCAAGATGGATTTAGAAGAGGCAGGCAGAGGAACCAGAGATCAAATTGCCAACATCCATTGGATCACTGAAAAAGCAAGAGAGTCCCAGAAAAACATCTACTTCTACTTTATTGACTAGTCAAAGCCTTTGACTGTGTGGATCACAACAAACTGTGGAAAATTCTTCAAAAGATGGGAATACCAGACCACCTTCCCTGCCTCCTGAGAAATCTGAATGCAGGTCAAGAAGTGACAGTTAGAATTGGACATGGAATAACAGACTGGTTTCAAATCGGGAAAGGAGTACGTCATGTACTGTATATTGTCACCCTGCTTATTTAACTTATATGCAGAGTAAATCATGTGAAGTGCCAGGCTGGATGAAGCCCAAGGTAGAATCAAGATTGCTGGGAGAAGTACCAATATCCTCAGATATGCAGATGACACCACCCTTATGGCAGAAAGTGAAGAACTAAAGAGCCTCTTGATGAAAGTGAAAGATGAGAGTGAAAAAGTTAGCTTAAAACTGAACATTCAGAAAACGAAGATCATGGCATATGGTCTTATCATTTCATGGCAAATAGATGGGAAAACAATGGAAACAGTGACACACTTTATTTTTGGGGGCTCCAAAATCACTGCAGATGGTAACTATAGCCAAGAAATTAAAGACGCTTACTCCTTGGAAGAAAAGCTATGACCAACCTAGACAGCATATTAAAAAGCAGAGACATTACTTTGCCAATAAAGGTCCATTTAGTCAAAGCGATTGTTTTTTCAGTAGTCATGTATGGATGTGAGAGTTGGACCATTAAGAAAGCTGAGGGCTAGAGAATTTGTGCTTTTGAACTGTGGTGTTGGAGAAGACTCTTGAGAGTCCCTTGGACTGCAAGGAGATCCCAGTCCATCCTAAAGGAGATTGATAATCAACCATACTGTTTTGATTATTGTAGCTTTGTAGTATAAATTTAGGCAGTGTAATTCCTCCAGCTCTGATCTTTTTTTCTCAAGATTATTGTATCTATTATGATCTTGTTAACAATTGAATTTTTTTTTCTAGTCCATTGAAAAACGCCCTTGGTATTTTGATAAGGATTGCATTGAATCTGTAGATTGCCTTGGGTAGCATGATCATTTTAACAGTATTGATTCTTCCATTCCAAGAACGGAGTATATCTTTTTGTTGTGTCACACTCAGTTACTTGCATCAGCATCTTTAAGAGTTCCCAGAGTTCGTCTTTTGCCTCCTTAGGTAGGTTTATTGCTAGGTTTATCATTCTTTTTGATGTGATAGTAAATAGGATTGTTTCTTTAATTTTTTTGTGATATTTCATTGCTAGTGTATAGAAATGAAACAGATTTGTGTGTATTAACACATTATTGACGAGGGGATTTTTGCAGAAACTAATACCTGTGACTGGCAATTTGTTATGTAAGTGAATATTGAAATATCTCTGGTGAATAACGTTAGGGTTACCAAAGACATTTTAATACATCTCTGGGCTTCCCTGGTGGCAGGAGACCCAAGTTCGATCCCTGGGTTGGGAAGATGCTCTGGAGAAGGGAATGGGCAAACCAATCCATTATTCTTGCCTGGAGAATTCCATGGATAGAGGAGCCTGGCAGGCTATAGTCCATGGAGTCACAAAGAGTCTGACACAACTGAGCAATTAATGTACACAATGGTCAATAAGGTGTTAATTTTGTACCCTGCAGCTTTACTGACTTCATTGAGCTCTAGTAGTTTATTGGTGGTGTTTTAGGATTTTCTATGTATAGTGTCATGTTGTCTGCAGATGGTGACAAATTTACTTTTTCCTTTTCAATTTGAAATATTTTTATTTATGTTTCTTCTGATTGCTGTGGCTAGGACTTCCAAAACTGTGTTGAATAAATGTGGCAAGACTGTACATCTTTGTCATTTTCCTGATCTTGGAATGCTTTCAGCTTTTCACTGTTGAGTATCATGTTAGCTGTGGGCTCTCACGTTATATGTTATATTGAGGTATGTTCCCTCTGTGTTTACTCTCTGGAGAATTTTTATCATCAATAGGTGTTGGATTTTGTAAAAAAAAAATGTCTGCATCTAATGAAATGATTTTATGGTTTTTATCCTTTAATTTGCTAACATGGTATTTCACATTGATTGATTGGAGGATATTGGAAAATTCTAGCATTCCTGAGTTAAATCCCATTTGACCATGGTGTATGATCCTTTTCATGTATTATTTGGCTCAGTTTACTAGTATCTTGTTGAGGGTTTTTGCATATATGTGCATCAGTGAGACTGGCCTGTAATTTTCTTTTTTGTGGCATCTTTGGTTTTGGTATCAGAGTGGTGGTGGCTTCCTAGAATGAGTTAAGAAGTGTTTCCTCTGCTATCAGTGGGAATAGTTTCTTCTCTAAGTGGTTTGTAGAATTCACCTGTCTAGTCCTCTGGTCCTGGACTTTTTGTTTGTTGAGAGTTTTAAAATCACTGATTGAATTTCAATACTGGTAACTGGTTTGCCTATATTTTCTATTTATTCCTGATTCTGTCTTGGGAGAGTATATCTTTCTAAGAATTTGTTCATTTCTTCTAGGTTGTCCATTTTATTGGGTATAGTTGGTTATAGTAGTCTCTTATGAGCCTTTGTATTTCTGTGGCATAACTTTTTCATTTCTCATTTTATTGATTTGGGCCCTCTCCCTTTTTTTTTTGATGAGTTTGGCTAAAGGTTATCAATTTTGTTCATCTTTTCAAAGAACCAACTTTTAGTTTCAGCCATTTTTTTATATTGTTTTAGTTTCTATTTCATATATTTCTGCTCTGATTTTTAAAAATGTTATTACATTTAGAAATATATTCATGTGTACACTCCCTTTATATTTTGAAGATAAATATTATAACTAGGCTATATTTTATTATTTTGGGTTATACATTCATTCAGTTAATCGAAACTATTTGGGTACATTATATACATTAGGTACAGCAGTGAGTGCTGGTGATACAGGAATGAGTGCATATTGGTGTTGATTCAAGAAGAAAAGGTATATATAGTTCCAAATTGATACAGTGATTTAATGATAAGCTATACATGGGAACTATGGAAATAGGTATCCAGGTATGCACATTTTAAACTGAGACATTATTCTTAGGTTGAAATCTTTGAATGAATGAGTTTTTTTAAAGTAATGTTTATTGGTGTATAGGTGCTTTAAAAGGTTGTGTTATTGATAGTTTCTACTGTACAGTGAAGTGAATCAACTGTACATATATATATATCTCCTTTTTTTGTATTTGCTTCCCTTTTAGGTCATCACAGTCCTCTCAGATCTTTGATTTCTTTCCTTCTGTTAACTTCGCGTTTTATTTCTTCTTTCTCTGGTTCCCTCAGATGTAATGTTAACAGTACTTGAGATTTTTCTTGTTTCCTGAGGTGACCTTGTATCACTCAAAATTTCTCTTAACACTACTTTTGCTGTATCCCATAGGTTTTGGTTCATTGTTTTTTTTTTTTTTCTTCATTTGTCTCTAGATATTTTATTTCCACTTTAATTTATTCATTGATCCATTGGTAGTTTAGTAGCATATTTTTAGCCTCCATGTGTTTGTTTTTTAAAGTTTTTTTCTCATGTGGTTGATATTTAATCTCATAGCATTGTGATCAGAGAAGATGCTTGATATGATTTAAATTTTTTAAAATTTACTGAGGGTTGTTTTGTGGCTTAGTAGGTGATCTGTCCTAGAGATTGTTCCCTGTGCACTAGAAAAGAATGTGGTTTTCTGCTTTTGAATACAACGCACGCTCTCTTTCTATGTGTGTGTGTGTGTGTGTGTGTGTGTGTGTGTATAAAATCAGTAAATCCATTTGGTTTAAGGTGTTATTTAAGGCCTATGTTTCCTTATTAATTTTCTGTTTGAATATGTCCACTGACATAAATGGGGTGTTAAAGACCTATCTACTGTTACTGTGTTACTGTCAATTTCTTCTTTTATGTCTGTTAATATTTGCCTTATATATTGAGGTGCTGCCATGTTGGGTGCATTTTCATTCTTGATGAAAGTGAAAGAGGAGAGTGAAAAAGTTGGCTTAAAGCTCAACATCAGAAAACTAAGATCATGGCATCCAGTCCCATCACTTCATGGCAGATAGATGGAGAAACAGTGCAAACCATAGCTGACTTTATTTTTTTGGGCTCCAAAATCACTGCAGATGATGACTGCAGCCATGAAATTAAGACTCTTACTCCTTGGAAGGAAAGTTATGACCAACCTAGACAGCATATTAAAAAGCAGAGACATTACTTTGCCAACAAAGTTCCATCTATACAAAGCTATGGTTTTCCCAGTAGTCATGTATGGATGTGAGAGTTGGACTATAAAGAAAGCTGAGCGCTGAAGAATTGATGCTTTTGAACTGTGGTGTTGGAGAAGACTCTTGAGAGTCCCTTGGATTGCAAGGAGATCCAACCAGTCCATCCTAAAGGAGATCAGTTCTGGGTGTTCATTGGAAGGACTGATGTTGAAACTGAAACTCCAATACTTGGGTCACCTCATGCGAAGAGCTGACTCATTTGATAAGACCCTGATGTTGGGAAAGATTGAGGGCAGGAGGAGAAGGGGACAACAGAGGATGAAATGGTGGATGACATCACCGACTCATTCGAGATGAGTTTGAGTAAACTCCGGGTGATGGACAGGGACGCCTGGCGTGCTGCAGTCCATGGGATCGCAAAGAGTTGGACAGGACTGAGTGACTGAACTGAACTGATGTTGGGTGCATCTATTCATAGCTGTTATATCTTGTGGATTGATCCCTTCATCATTATGTAGTGTCTTTGTCTCTTGTAACAGTCTTGAAGTCTATTTTGCTTGAATCAAATATTGCTGTCTGGCTTACTTTCGACTTCTGTTGCATGGAATACCTTTTTCCATCCCCTCACTTTCATTTAGTATGTGTCTCTAGATCTGAAGTGAGTGTTTTGTAGGTAGCATATTTATGGGTCTTGTTTTTGTATCCATTCAGCCACTCTATTTTTTGGTTGGAGCATTTTGTCTATTTGCATTTATTTAATTACCAATATGTATGTATATATTGCCATTTTGTTAATTGTTTTGGATTTGTTTTTATAGGTATTTTCCCCTTTTGTTCTCTTCTTGTGATTTGAGACTTTCTTTAATGTTGTGGTCAGATTCAGTTTTCTTTCTTGTTTGTATATATATTATAGATTTTTGGCTTGTGGTTACCATGGTGTGTTTGTTCAGCAGTCTGTGTGTGCTTTTTAAGTTGCTGATCTCTTAATTGCAAATGCATTAAAAAAAAAAAAACCCTGCATTTGTACTCTTCTACACATGCTTATTATGTTTTAGTATCATATTTTACATTAATTGTTTTATGTACCACTTAATTGCTTATTGTGGATACAGATGATTATATTACTTCTGTCATTTAACTTCCCTGTTAGCTTTTTATGTGGTTAATTCCATACCATTACTATATGTTTCCCTTTATCAGTGAGCTTTTTCATTTCATAATTTTTCTTATTTCTAGATAACGGTCTTTTTTTGCCCAAAGAATTTCCTTTGATATTTGTTGTAAAGCTGGTTTGGTGGTGCTGAATTCTTTTAGCTTTTGCTTATCTGTAAAGCTTTTGATTTCTCCACCAAAACTGAATGAGAACCTTGCTAAGTAGAGTGGTCTTGGTTATAGGATTTTTCACTTTCCTCACTTTAAAAATATCATGCCATTCCTTCAGTTTCTACTGAAAGATCAGCTGATAGACTTTTGAGAGTTCTCTTGTATGTTATTTGTTACTTTCCCTTGGTGCTTTTAATATTCTCTTTTTGTTTTTAATTTTAATCATTTTTGATTATGGTGTGTTTTGGTGTGTTCTCTGGATTTACCCTTTCAAGGACTCTGTGCTTCCTGGACTTGGGTGACTGTTCCTTTCCCAGATTAGGGAAATTTTCAGCTGTTATCACTTCAAATATTTTTTTAGGCCCCTTCTCACTCTCTTTTCTCCTCCTGGGACCCCTGTGTTGCAAATAATAGAGTACTTGATGTTGTTCCAGAGGTCTCTTAAACTGACCTCATTTCTTTTCCTTTTTTCTGTTAGCAGGCTATGTATTCCACTACTCTGTCTTCCAGATCACTAATCTATTCTTCTGTATCATTTAGTCTGCCATTTATTCCTTTTGGTATGTTTATCATTTCACTTATTATTGTTTGATAATTTTTCATTTTTATATTTTCTAACTCTTTTAAAAGTTAATTTTATTTACTTATTGGCTGTGCCGGGTCTTTGTTGTGGTGCACAGGCTCTTCTTTGCTCTGCACAGGCTTTCTCCAGTTGCAGGGAGTGGCCACTCTCTAGTTGTGGTGTGCAGGCTTCTCATTGCAGCGGCTTCTCTCTTGTTGTGGAGCAGGGGCTCGAGGGCACGCAGGCTTCAGTAGTTGGTGGTTCACAGGCTCTATAGCATGGCTCAGTAGTTTTGGCAAGCTTAGTTGCCCTGTGGCCTGTGGGATCTTAATTCACAGACCAAAGATTAAACCCATGTCTGCTGCATTAGCTTGTGGATTCTTAACCACAGGACCACTAGGGAAGTCCCTGTGTCTTCTATCTCTTTATTAAAAAACCACCACAATATTATAAAGTAATTAGTCTCTAATTAAATAAAAAAACACACCAAACTTCTTGCTCTGTGTATCCATTCTCCCCCTGAGTTCTTTGATTATTTGTGTGATCATTCCTGTGAACTCTTTGTGAGATAGATTGCCTGTCTCCACCTCACTTAGTTGTTCTGGGATTTTGTCTTGTTCCTTCATCTGAAACATTCCTCTGCCACTTCATTTTTGTCTAAGTTATTGTTTTTATGTTTATGATAGGTTGGTTATATTTCTCAACTTTGGATAAGTGGCCTTATGTAGATGTCCTACACCTCCTAGAAGTGCACTCCCCTCTTGTCACCCAAACTGTATGGTTTAGGTGTTCCCCTTAAGAGAGCTGTGTGGGTCCTTCTGTTGTGACAGGCTCTGTGGGTGGTCCAGGAGGCTTGGTTGTCCTCCAGTGTGGTTGGTTGCAAGATGCTGCCTTATGTGGATGCTGCTGACTGCTGTTTAGTGGAGCCTGGTATAAGGCAACTGGCTGCAGGACTCTAAGCGGTCCTGAAGCTAGTGCTGGCTCAGTGATGGGCAAAGTCAGCGTCCCAAAGACTCTGGGGCCATTGCCCACCTACTGGCAGGTGGAGCCGAATTCTGGGATTAGTGCCAGACCGTTGGCCGGAAGAGCTGCTTCCTGAAGTTATGCTGCAGGGTTCAGGGATCCCAGAGCTTGTTTCAGATTATTGGCTTTGAGGAAGGGGCAGTTTCTGACACAGTTGGGTATGGGATCCAGGGTGTACCGAAGGCTGTACTGGCCTGCTAGTGGGCATAGCCAGGGTCCAGCTGGTCCCAGGGTAGGATCTAGCTTGCTGTTTGCAGGCTTAGTCTGTAGGCTGTGGGATCATAGTTTTCTGCTTCTGGTGTTTGCCCTCTGGTGGGTCAGGCTGGTCTAGAGGCCTGTGTAAGCTTCCTAGTGGGAGGGGCCAGTGCCTGCCCACTGAGGGGTAGAGCTGGGTCTTGGCCCTCTGGTGGGCAGGGCCATGTCTAGGGGTGTGTCTAGAGGTGGCTGTGGGCTCAGGAAAACTTTAAGTGGCCTATCTGCTGGTGGGTGGGATTGGTCCCCTCTCAGTTGTTTGGCCTGAGGCATCCCAACACTGGTACCTACAGGCTGTTGGGTGTGACTCACTCTTGGCATTAATGAGCCAAGGTGGCAGCCACCAGCATCAGTGTTCATGTGTTTGAATATTTCCCAATATGTGTGCCACCAACGTGTATGTCCCTAGGGTGAGCTGCAGCCACCCCCTGTTCCTCCTGGAGACTCTCCAACTCCAGGGGGTAGGTCTGGCTCATGCTCCTATCAAATTACACTTTTGCCCTTAGTCCTAGTGTGCGTGGGAGTTTCTGTGTGCCCTTTAATAAGAGTGACGTCTCTGTTTCCCCCAATCCTGTGGGGCTCCTGCAATTGAGCCCTGCTGGCCTTCAAAGCCAGATGGTCTTGGGGGTCTTCCAAGTCCTGGACCCCTTGGCTGGGCAGCCTGACATGGGGCTCAGAACTCTCGCTCCTGTGTGAAAACCTCTGCAATACAATTACTCTCCAGTTTGTGGTTCACCCACCCAGCGGGTATTGGAGTTGATTATATCACGAGTTCTGTCTTCCTCCCTTTGGTTCATTCTTTATGTTTTTAGTTGTAGAAGATCTGTTCTGATAGATTCCAGTTTTTTTCATCACTGGTTGTTCTGTAGATGTGATTTTTGGTATGCTTGTGAGAAGAGGTGAGCTCAGGGTCTTTCTACTCTGCCATAATGGGTACTCTCTCTGGTGTGCTCAGCTGCTCAGTCATGTCCAACTCTTTACAACCCCAGAAACTGTAGCCCACCAGGTTCCTCTGTCGATGGGATTTTCCTGGCAAGAGTATTGGAGAGGGTTGCCAGTTCCTCCTTCAAGGGATCTTCCCAACCCAGGGATTGAACCCATGTCTCCTACATTAGCAGGCAGATTCTTTACCACTGTGCCATCTGGGAAGTCCTGTCTCAGGCTCATATATGTAAATGAGTGTAATATCATCTTTGTGTATTGATCTTTTTATCATTGTGTAGGGTCCTTTTTTCTTTAAGGCATTTGTTTTAAAGTCTTTTTTGTCTGATATGAATATTTCTGCTCCTGCTTTCTTATTGTTTCCATTTGCATGAGATGTCTTTTTCCATCCCTTCACTTTCAATCTGTGCATGTCTTTTGCCCCGAAGTGGGTCTCTTGTAGTCAGTATATTCTAGGTTTTTGTTTAATTATCCAGTCTGCCTTTCTGTGTCTTCTGATGGGAACATTTAGTCTGTTAGCATTTAAAGTAATTGTTGATATGTTTTTATTGCCATGTTAGACCTCATTTTCCAGTTGATTCTGTATTTTTCTTTTTCCTTTTATGGTTTGATGGCTTTCTTTATTATTCCTGAGTTCTTTTCTTACTGGTTTTTGTCAGTCTGTTTTATGTCTTTGAAATGTGGTTACCTTGGTTTTCAAGTATGTTATCCCATGACTATATTTATTTGCTATAGATGAAAAATCATGTACACTCAAACACATTTTAAAAGATCTCCATTTTTCTTACTTTTTTCTTCCCATTTTGATTCTGATGTCCTATTTTATTGGAGAAGGCAATGGCACCCCACTCCAGTACTCTTGCCTAGAAAATCCCATGGACGGAGGAGCCTGGTGGGCTGCAGTCCATGGGGTCACTGAGGGTCGGACATGACTGAGCGACTTAACTTTCACTTTTCACTTTCATGCATTGGAGAAGGAAATGGCAACCCACTCCAGTGTTCTTGCCTGGAGAATCCCAGGGACAAGGGAGCCTGGTGGGCTGCCATCTATGGGGTCGCACAGAGTTGGACACGACTGAAGCAACTTAGCAGCAGCAGCAGTCCTATTTTATATCTTACTGTATATCCTTTTTTCTGTTTATTGTAGTTATAATTGATTTCACAGAATTTTTTGATTTTTTTTAAATTTATGAACTGGGTTATTTAAGTGCTCTTGAGTTCTTTTATATATTTGCCTTTCCTATTGTGATTTTCCCCTTTCTTATACATTCTTGCTTTTCTATTTAGAAAAGACCTTTTAATTTCCTTATAAGATAGGTCTATTATTGCTGTATTCTTTTAGTTTTTTCTTGTCTGAGAAATTCTTTCTCTCGTATTCTAAATGATCTTGCTGGGTAGAGGATCCTAGGTTGCAGGTTTTTCCCTTTCAGAACTGTGAATATATCTTGCCACTCCCTTCTGGCCTGCAGAGTTTTCTGTAGAGAAATTAGCTGATAGCCTTATAGGGCCTCCCTGTAATTGCCTCTTTCTTTCCATCTTTCTGCCTTTAGAATCCTCTTTTAACTTTGGCCATTTTAAGTGATGTGTCTTGGTGTGTGTCTGTTTGGGACCCTCTTTGCTTCCCGTACCTGGATATCTGCTTCCTTCTTTAGCTTTGGGAGGTTTCAGCCATAATTTCTTCAAATACTTTTTTATCCCCATTTTCTTTTTATTCTTCTTCTGGAATTCCTATTATGTGTAGGTTAGCATGCTTTATATTACCCTGTAGATCTCATGTGTTGTTTCCATTTTTTTTTTGTTTGTTTCTTTCCCGACTGTTCTGATTGACTGACTTCTGTCACTCTGTCTTTTAAATCACTTATTCTGCATTGTTTAGTTTGCTATTTATTGCCTTAGGCTGGGTTTTTATCTTGGCAGTTAAGTTGTCTAATTTTGATTGATTCTTCTTTATGGTTTCTAGTTACGGTTTCTAGTTATGGTTTCTAGTTATGGTTCCTTGTTACAGTGATCTGCACTTCTGCCAATCATCATTCTTAGTTACTTTAGCATTAAAAAATACTTAATTTTGGCTGTACTGGGTCTTCATTGCTGTGTGTAGGTTTTCTCTAGTTGGGGCAGGTAGGGACTACTCTTCAGTTGGGATGTGTGGGCTTCTTCCTGTGGTGGTTCATTTGTTGCGGAGCGTGGGCTCTAGGGCATGAGTGTTTCAGTATTTGCAGCATGCAGGCTTTAGAGTACAGGCTCAGAAGTTGTGGAACATGGGCTTAGCTGCCCCTTGGCATGTGAAATCTTCCAGGAGCAGGGATTGAACTTGTGTTCCCTGCACTGGCAGGTAGATTCTTAATCACTGCATGTGTGTGCCGGGAGCCGGCATATTGCATATTGAGTGCATATTGCATATTGAGTGCATATTGCATATTGAGTGCATATTGCATATTGAGTGCAGCACTTTCCACAGCATCATCTTTCAGGATCTGGAATAGCTCAACTGGAATTCTATCACTGCCAGGAGCCAGCGTGAGGAACTCTGCCCATGACAAAGGTCATGAGGAAGGAGGCTCGGCATACGCAAAGGCGGGATCGAGCCTCAGGAGTCCCCCTGGAAATTCTCGAGCATCTACCCCCCAAGCCAGAGTCTGCCTACTTTCTGCTTTGTGCTTTCACCTACACCTCTGACTTTACAGGGGGCTGTCCCCCACTACCTCTCTCTGAAAAAAGAGTTAGCTTACAGCTCCAGTTAATAATTCCTGGGTGTGACAGTGTTTCAACCTACAAACTCCTTTGGAAATCCTCTAGCCTGCCTGAATAGGTTTTTCCGGCCACATGTGATTGTTCAGAGCCTCCCAACTGTGAGAGGCAGGAGATGTTCTAAACTGCCTAAACACCGATTCCTTTGAGTAGTTAAAAGATTGATTAGAAATTGTATTGGTGAAGGGTTTTTCACTTGTTGGGCCAATGTTTGCTGCTAAGTCTCCATACTCCTTACCTACTGTGTCCTTGGCAGTGTATTGATTGATATAATGGGTGTATAGAAATGTAAAATGCAGCTTTGTCCAATGCTTTTTTGGAGGCTGGTGCCTGACTTTGGAATAATCACCTTTAGAGAAAAATAAGTTTCTTAAAATGTTAACAGGCCTCCGGGCCAGAAGATGATGTCAATCACCTGAACTTTTGCATATGATAAGTTTGAAAGCCTGGCTTCGATTAGGACCAGGAACTGCTGTCCTTGCATGACTCCACCCCTTCCCCCATTATCCTCTATGCATAACTTAAGGTATAAAAACTACTTTGGAAAGTAAAGTGCGGGCCTTGTTCACTGAAACTTGGTCTCCCCATGTCACTCTCTCTCCCAAATTCTGGCTGAGTCTCCATCTGGAGCGCGGAACCCACCATGCTTGCTAATTATGCCTGGGCTTCTAAGATCTGACCGGGGAGGCCTCAGTGTCTCCTCTCCTTCGGGAGAACGGAAGGACGCCTGCGGCCTACGTTAAGTGGTGCAAACTTCTTGTCTTGAAGTTTTATTGGTCTCCCGCGTAAACCAAGCTACTCAGCCTCTTTTCTCCACTGAATTTCCTCACTGAGCTAGCCTTATTCTATTACTCTTTATATCCTTAATTAAAGTTTAATTAAGCAGTTGTTTCCTGACCCTCGCCTATGCCGTCTCTCCTTCGAATACCCTGGATCAGCTGGGGCTGGACCCCGGCATGTGTGTTCAATTGTATACATCGTGTCTGACTCTTTGTAACCCTATGAACTGTAGCCCACCAGGCTGCTCTGTCCATGGGTTTCTCTAGGTAAGAATACTGAAGTGGGTTGCCATGCCCTCCTGGGGCATAACCCTGGGATCTAACCCATATCTCCTGCATCTCTTGTGTTGCGAGTGGACTCTTTATTCACTGAGCCATACTGGACAACCAGAAAAGTCCTCCTTTAGCATTTTGATTACTTCACCACTTTTTTGGACTTTGGGTCTGATAGACTGGCAAGATCTATTTAATTCTTTCAGAGGATTTCTCTTGTTTTTTTTTTTTTTTTTTTTTTTTTTTCTTTTGTGGCACTGCATGACTTGTGGGATCTTAGTTCTCTGACCAGGGATTGAACCCAGGCCCCAGCAGTGAAAGTTCCAAGTCCTAACCACTGGACCACTGGGAAATTCCCTCTCTTGTTCTTTTAAATGGGAGTAGTTTATGTACTTTTAAACTTTGCTTACATTTCTTTGGCTCTGTGAATTTAGGAGAAGTAGTTATCTACTGTGGTTTTGAAAGGCTGTTTATATGTTGGAGTGTCTCTGTGTAGGCTGTGTTGAGTCCAGTATTTTTGGTGTGCGAGGTGCATTTGGTATGGATACCTGCCACTTCTTTTCCCAGGGTGTGCTGGCAATTGTCCCCTTGATTAAGGGAGTATGTTTGGTGTCTTGGTGACCAGAGCCTGCACCGGATGTGGGCTTAGGCCTCCCTTTGGCTTTGTGGTTGTCACAGCCTGGTGGGGGCAGGGTCTGCTCCCCTTTCGTTGGTTTAGAGACTCCCAGGTTTGATTCCAAACTGCAATGTGAAGTAGGTGGGGCTGGAATCCTCCCTCTAGGCGAGGAGTTCCTCCCTAGGAGCTGTCCACTGAAACATGCGATTCTGTGACACTACCCGTAACCAGAGTGCACACCCACAGAATCACACTTGTCTCTGCTGTGGGAGCACCGATAATTGGCTCATGCACCAGCTCCTCCTGATTTCAGCATGTGCATGCTTTCAAAGCCCAAGCTAAAGTCTGCCAAGGTTATGAGCTCTTCAAGCTCACTGAAGCTGTCCCCCGTTTTGGGAGCACCAGCGGTCTGCTCAGATATCAGTGTGTGCATGCTCCTAAGATCTGGCACGGCCAGAGCTGTGAGCATGACAGTGAGTCTTCTATGATTGACCTGTGTGTGACCCACCCTTCACATTGACATTGGGGCTTCTGTGGTGGACCAGGGCTCCATCGCATGTGCACCCCAGTTGCAGCCTGGTCCACACTCCAGGCCCTCTGAACTGTCTCTGCACAGCCAAACCAAGTTCTCTCCTGTTGTCTGTGCACTGAAGCCTAAGTTTCATCACCAAGCTGCTTTGCACCAGTGGGTGTGCATCTCGGGCTGGCAAGTGCAGCAAGGTGGCGGCCGTTAGTGCTGGCACCTCTCTATCCTGCTTGGCAGCAAACCAGCCCATGCACACTCCTCTCTGGCCGATTCCAGGCCCCTGCAGCTCCATCCCAGCTACCAGAGGAGGCTCCTAGGGTGAATCTTTCCTCTTTCACAGCTCTTTCCCAGTGTGTAGGTTGTGTTTTGATTTCCTTGTTTTTTTTTTTTTTTTCCTTTAGTCCTATCTGGTCATGTGGGGCTCTTTCTTGCAGCTTTGGTTGTTCAAGATCTTCTTCCAGCTTTCAGTTGGTATTCTGTGAGAATTGTTGTAGATGTAAGTTTTTCCCCACTCTGCTCAGCTTGCAGGATCTTAGTTCCACACCCTCTGTGGTGGAAGCACAGAGTGTTAACCGCTGGACCACAAGGGAAGTCCCTGTAAAGGTATTTTTGATGTATTGTGGGGTGAGGTAAGCGCCACATCCTTCTACTCTACCATCTTGATTTCCTAAAACTCCTTCTTTAAAGCTGATGCCATAGTATTGAACTCTATGCTCACAGGGAAGTGAGTGAGTGTTTTGTTCAATTGTGAATCACTACAGTTAACCTTTGCAAATATGTTGACAAGGATTAAGTGACAATCAGTTACTTTTGTGCTCAAGACAGGAGTGATTCAAGTCCTGGCAATGATTGTGCATCCCTTGGGACAACATGGCCAGAGTTATCTGTATGTCTATAGGCCTGTTGCACTGGATGATCAGAAAGGAAAGTTTATGAGACAGTGAAGTACAAGGCTGATCGTACCAGGGATTTGTTCCTTTATTGCTTTTCTTCAGGAGACTACCTGCCCTGAACAGTTCATCTCTGGTCAGATACAAAAGGAGTAATTAAAGAAAGGGAGCTAGCATTTGACCTCAATGCCTGAAACATTACCACAGGTCCACAGAAACTGCTTGCCTTCTCTGTCGAAGGGTTTTCTAGATTTATCAAAATTTCCACACAAAAATTCAGAAATGACTAAAAAACATACTGCAGTTCAGTGTCTGGTAATGGGGAAGCAAGCCTCTCATATAGGAAATGGGAGCCTATCAAGATGGGAATCAGGTACATAATAATCTCCTGACCTTGAAGTGACTGTAGCATATATCCACTAAAAGGTAACTGTAAATGAGTATTTGGAGAAGGCAATGGCACCCCACTCCAGTACTCTTGCCTGGAAAATCCCATGGGCGGAGGAGCCTGGTAGGCTGCAGTCCATAGGGTCGCTAAGAGTCAGACACAACAGAGCGACTTCCCTTTCACTTTTCATTTTCATGCATTGGAGAAGGAAATGGCAACCCACTCCAGTGTTCTTGCCTGGAGAATCTCAGGGACGGGGGAGCCTGGTGGGCTCCCGTCTATGGGGTCGCACAGAGTCGGACACGACTGAAGTGACTTAGCAGCAATGGCACCCCACTCCGGTACTCTTGCTTGTGAAATCCCATGGGCGGAGGAGCCTGGTAGGCTGCCGTCCATGGGGTCGTGAAGAGTAGGACAGGACTGAGCAACTTCACTTTCACTTTTCACTTTCATGCATTGGAGAAGGAAATGGCAACCCCCTCCAGTATGCTTGCCTGGAGAATCCCAGGGGTGGGAGCCTGGTGGGCTGCCGTCTACGGGGTTGCACAGAATCGGACATGACTGACGTGACTTAGCAGCAGCAGCAGCAGCAGCGAGTATTTCTCAGGCAGCATAGGATTTTAATTACTGTTATCTGAGTTTAGTGAATTTTTTACAGGGACACTTACCAATGCATTGTGTGCTATAAAACAGTATTGCTTCTGAGGACATGAGAGAGACTGAGAAACATTCCTCAGGCATTGACCACAGGAAAGATGAGGCAAAAAGAGCAAAAGACAGCAAATGAAAGAAAGAGGAGAGGCAGAGACAGACAGATAATGAGAGGTAGAAAAACAAAGACAGACAAAAACTGGTAGAATGAGACAATTGGAGACAAAAGCCAAACAGAGAAAGTGGCAAAATTGATGGGAAGAAGAAGATAGAGAGAGGGTGTGGCCACAAGCTCACTCTGACTTTCAGAAAGCAACCATTTCTCCTAAGTCATGGGTATTTGGATACCATCAAGACAGCTAAAGGGGAAGTGATTATTTTCTTTGATAGCAGATTATGTATTTTCTGAAATTCTGTACTCTTATTAATAGATAAAAGCATTATTATTCTTTACATACATACACTACTATCTTTGAATCAGATATTTCCATTGGGGATAAATGGGCCATTTTGGGTTTTCACTAGTGTGTTCCCTTGTTTGACCAATTGTGCATCATTGCAAAAGATCTTTGAAAACATATTCCTAAGCACTGATGGGTTCCCTGTTTGTGCTTAGGATTTGTTTCAAAATCAGTACAGAAGAAATCTTAAGGCAGAGCCCATTGGTGTCCATGAAAACCCCAATAAGAGAAGGCCAATTGCATCATCATCAAAAGCCTCAGATTTGGACTCAAAGAAAGTACCCAGCATTTCCAAATGTATTGCCTCAGAGGATCTCCTGGAGACAGAATCACCTCTGAATATGAATGATAAATGTGTGGCAAAGAATGCTTAGGAGAGAAACCAATGATAATTTAATTCTTGCCCTGTTAGAGCTCTAGATATGAGCATCATGCCCCTGGTTGTAGGGTGCAATGATGCATGGCCAGGAAGTTTTTGACTCTTGTCCCAAAGCTGCCAAGAAGTCAGAATTCCTCTCTTCCACCACCTTGGCAGTTTTATCCTAGGGCTCCTGAGCTAGGGTTGTTGAATGGGTACTTTTGAGCACTCAGTGGGGAGAAGGGTGGTGAGGAAAAAATATGTATGTATATACATATATGTGTATAAGATAAATTATATAAATGATACTATATATTATATGTAAATGATGCTGTATTACATGTAAATGTACTATATACTTTAATACATACTGTATATAAATGTAATATATACTGTATGTAAATGATACTATATTTCATGCATCCTACGCACTGTATGTGCACTTGGCCTAAATTTCTTCTCTTTTTTAATTTATTTTCCTTCAGAATGCTTCCCAAAGGGACCAGGAGAAAGTGGACATTCATCTTTCTGTCTCAAACAGGTATCCCTGTGCAAGTTTTCAAGAAGAACCAGTTTCCTGGTATTGCAACTAGGGAAGAATTGGCTTGTCAAACAGGAATTTCAGATTCTCAAGTCTAGGTAAGTTCTCAGTGGGAGCAACATGATTTGTCTCATGTGAAGGGTTATTAAACCCTGGGGTAATACTGGATACATGTAGGCTTTAGGGGGGTTATCCTGCTGATTGAAGGCAAAGCTATGGGTTTTAGAGTCCTGGCATTGCAAGTGAGAGTCCTTCCAAGGTAAGAATTCCCAAATCATATTGGCAGCAGTGCATACACATGTGCAGAATGGCAGGACAAAAGCGGGAGGAGGAGGCGTTGCTCTCTGTAGTCAGTACCTTAAATGCTGTTGAAGCTCAACAGTGCTGTTACATTGCCTGAGAAGTGTCTTGGTTATCAAAGTGGGAGCACTGAACTGTGTGTGGCAGCATGTTGTCTGCATTGTGGTTTGGGTTTTCAAGGTCATTGAACTTGTGCAGAGCCTGCTCTCTTAAAGGGATTTGTTGCTCAGTTGCTCAGTGTGCAACTCTTTGCAACCCGACAGCAGCACTCCAGGCTTCCCTGTCCTTCACCGTCTCCTAGTGCTTGCTCGAACTCATGTCCATTGAGTCGGTGATGTCATCCAACCATCTCATCCTCTGTCGCCTCTTCTTTTTGTTTTAAATTAACTAATTAATTTTAATTGGAGGCTAATTACTTTACAATATTGTGGTGGTTTTTGCCATACATTGACATGAATCAGCCATGGGTGTACATGTTTTCCTCATTCTGAACACCCCCTTCCACCTCCCTCCCCATCCTATCCCTCAGGGTCATCCCAGTGCACCAGCCCTGAGCACCCTGCATCAAACCTGGACTGGCGATCTGTTTCACATATGATAATATACATGTTTCAGTGCTATTCTCTCAAATCATCCCACCCTTGCCTTCTCCCACAGAGTCCAAAAGACTGTTCTTTACATCTGTGTCTCTTGCTGTCTTGCATATAGGGTCATCATTACCATCTTTTTAAATTCCATATATATGCGTTAGTATACTGTATTGGTGTTTTTCTTTCTGACTTACTTCACTCTGTATAATAGGCTTCAGTTTCATCTACCTCATTAGAACTGATTCAAATGCATTCTTCTTAATGGCTGAGTAATATTCCATTGTGTATATGTACCACAGCTTTCTTATCCATTCGTCTGCCTATGGACATCTGTAAACAGTGCTGTGATGAACATTAGGGTACACGTGTTTTTTTCAATTCTGGTTTCCTCCGTGTGTATGCCCAGCAGTGGGATTGCTGGGTCATATGGCAGTTCTATTTCCAGTTTTTAAAGGAATCTCCACACTGTTCTCCATAGTGGCTGTACTAGTTTGCATTCCCACCAACAGTGTAAGAGGGTTCCCTTTTCTCCACACCCTCTCCAGCATTTATTGTTTGTAGACTTTTTGATAGCAGCCATTCTAACTGGCGTGAGATGGTTACCTCATTGTGGTTTTGATTTGCATTTCTCTGATAATAAGTGATATTGAACATCTTTTCATGTGTTTGTTAGCCATCTGTATGTCTTCTTCGGAGAAATACAAAGAAGAAATGACTGTTTACTTCTTTGGCCAATTTTTTGATTGGGTCGTTTATTTTTCTGGAATTGAGCTGCATGAGCTGCTTGTTTATTTTTGAGATTAATTCTTTGTCAGTTGCTTTGTTTCCTGTTATTTTCTCCCATTCTGAAGGCTGTCTTTTCACCTTTACTTATAGTTTTCTTCTTTGTGAAAAAGCTTTTAAGTTTAATTAAGTCCCATTTGTTTATTTTTCATTTTATTTCCATTACTCTGGGAGGTGGGTCATAGAGGATCCTGCTGTGATCTGCGCCTTCTTCTCCTGCCATCAGTCTTTCCCAGGATCAGGGTCTTTTTTACTGAGTCAGCTCTTTGCATCAGATGGCAAAAGTATTGGAGCTTCAGCTTCAGTCCTTCCAATGAATATTCAGGACTGATTTCCTTTAGGATTGACTGGTTTGATCTAGTTGTATTCTAAGGGCCTCTCAAGAGTCTTCTCCAACAGCACAGTTCAAAAGCATCAGTTTTTCAGGGCTCAGTCTTCTTTTTGAGGGGGGATCACTACAGATTGTTGGCTCTTTTATTTTTGTTTCCTTTGACACTGGTGGCGGCACCTCAGCATTCATCTAGTAGTGACTGCCTTACTGCACTCGCTCTTAAGTTTTAATAATTTTTCTTTGGGGTTTCAATATAATCATACCATACACAATAACAAATTTTATCTTCTGTTTTGCTTTTTTGGGGTTTTTTGTTTTTTTTTTTTTTTTTGCTTAACATGTTAGCTAGAATTTCCAGAGATGCAGAGTAATGATGGTGATTCTGGAACTTACCACCAGTTTCTAGCTTCAGTGCAAAGATCTCTAATGTCTCAAGAGTTACGTGCAATGCTCATTAGTAGGATGACCTACTAATTTAATATTTCTAACTTTTCAAAATGTACAAGACGTTTTTAGAGATGCTTTCGATAGCCTACTTCTCTTTTAAAAAACTGTTAAAATATATATGAGTAATCTTTCATTTTTCAACAAATTCTCCAAGTATACAGAGGACTAGCCATGCCTGCAGGATCAGTTACAAGTCAAGGAAGAAATCTGGCCTTATTTAATGAACAGTCTTCTTTTTGGTCCAACTATTACATCCATACATGACTATTGGAAAAACCATAGCTTTGACTAAATAGACCATTGTAGGTAATGTCTGCTTTTTAATATGCTGTATAGGTTTGTTTTAGGTTTTCTTTCAAAGAGCAAGTATTTTTTAATTTCATGGCTGCAGTCACCATCTGCAGTAATTTTGGAGCCCACCAAAAGTAAAGTCTGTCACTGTTTCCATTGTTTGCCCATCTATTTGCCATGAAGTGATGGGACCGGATACCATGATCTTAGTTTTGTCAGTGTTGAGTTTTAAGCCAGCTTTTTCACTCTCCTTTTTCACTTTCACTAAGAGCCTCTTTAGTTCCTCTTTGCTTTCTGCCATAAGGGTAGTTTCATCTGCATATCTGAGGTTATTGATATTTCTCCCGGCAATCTTGATTCCAGCTTGTGCTTCATCCAGCCTGGCATTTCTCATGATGTACTCTGCATAGAAGTTAAATAAGCAGGGTGACAGTATGTAACCTTGATGTACTCCTTTCCCAATTTGGAACCAGTCAGTTGTTCCATGTCCAGTGCTAACTGTTGCTTCTTGACCTGCATACATGTTTCCCAGGAGGTAAGTAGGGTGGTCCAGTATCCCATCTATTTTAGAATTTTCCAGTTTGCTGTGATCCACACAGTCAAAGGTTTTAGTGCAATCAGTGAAGCAGAAGTAGATGTTTATCTGGAATTCTCTTGCTTTTTTCTGTGATCAAATTGTTGGCAATTTGATCTCTGGTTCCTTTGCCTTTTCTAAACCCAGCTTGAACATCTGAATGTTCATAGTTTACTTACTGTTGAAGCCTGGCTTGGAGAATTTTGAGCATTACTTTACTAGCATGTGAGATGAGTGCAATTGTGTGGTAGTTTGAGCATTCTTTGGCATTACCTTTCTTTGGGATTGGAATGAAAACTGACCTTTTCCAGTCCTGTGGCCACTGCTGAGTTTTCCAAATTTGCTGGCATATTGAGTGCAGCACTTTCACGGTATCATCTTTTAGGATTTGAAATAGCTCAACTGGAATTCTATCACCTCCACTAGCTTTGTTCATAGTGATGCTTCCTAAGGCTTACTTGACCTCACATTCCAGGATGTCTGGCTCTAAATGAGTGATCACACCATCATGGTTATCTGGGTCATAAAGATCTCTTTTGTGTAGTTCTTAAAGGGATACCTTAATGATTTGGAGTCTTTCCTATTATCCTCAGTTGAAAGGAGGGACTATTGCCCCTAGATGAGAACTGTTGTACTCTGTACATTATTGACATAGTGTTTTTGAGAATCAAGAGTCAAGAAGCAGGTCCATGGGCATATGGAGACAGTCTCTGAAAGACTCACATTTGAATCAGGACCTATATCTGTGCTTCAAGTGGCTTACATCTGTTCACCATGGATTGGGAGGAACCTCAACCTAATTAGCAGAGCCTCTTTATTGATTTATTCTAGAAAGTTGGGGGCTGAATCTAGACCCAGGTGATTTTCATCTGGACTCGATACCTGCTGGGTCCTGGACCTCTGTCCACAAGAGATGGGCTGGTGAACATACTTAGTGGACATGGGGACTGGATCCATGTATTTTAACTTATGCCAAACCAGGAAAGGCATTGGATCAAGGAAAGGTGATTTTTCATTTGGACCCTAGGCACTGACAAACGCAGGAATGTTTGGAGCAATGCTGAGAACCTTGAGCCTAGTGTGTAAGAAAGTGAAGGTGAATCTCTGGCTATTCCCTAGAGGACTCCTAAGGGGGCTGATCTGAAGGCATCCATTTTCAGAAGAGAGGGCAGTACAGGTGCTGGGCAGTGTGTGAAGGGCCTGACATTCTGGCCAGTCAGTGGGGGAATCTGCTGGAAGCCAGGTGTCTGGTGTTGACCTGATGTGCCCGTCATTTCCAAGGACCAGTTTGCAGATCTAGATCAAATTCCCCTGATTAGGCCTAACCAAAAATGCCCTTTGCCTGACAGACTGGGTCAAATTGATTTGGAATATGTTACTTCTGATGTGCATACCTCCCTTCTTCCCTAGATGTGGTTTTGGAACCGAAGAGCTTGGCACCTGGAGCAGAGCAGAGGTGGGCCTGTGAAGGTCCTGGCACGTGCATATGTGCTCAGCTGTGTCCAGCTCTTTGTGACCCCATTGACTACAGCCCGCCAGGCTCCTCAGTCTATGGAATTTTTCAGGCAGGAATACTGGAGTGGGTTGCCATTTCCTGCTCCAGGGGATCTCTTCATTCCTGTGATCAAACTCAAGTCTCCTGTGTCTCCTGCATGGGCAGGTGGATTCTTTACCACTGAGCCACTTGAGAAGCCCAAAGTTCTTGGCAGAAGGCCCCAATGCCAGGCTAGATCTGACTGTTCTTGGAAACAAAAGCCCACAGTAGCTCTCATCAATTACCTCCTGCCAATTTGCTTTAGAGCATCCAATCTTTTGCCACAGCAGCTCCTTTTTTCTTCCCCATGTTGTTCCTTGTGTGCCCTCTGCGGGCTGGTCATTGAAGTCCATGGTGGTGCAGCCTACCCAAGCTGTGCAGGGAAGAGAAAACTCTAAACCTCTGGGAACAGTTCCAAGTCACTCCTCAGTAGGACCAAATCTGGGAGTGGGTCTCCACCTACTCACACAGCTCTCTGGCCTCCATCCCAAGGAACATACCAGGAGAGCAACTTGCAGACTGGCTTGAAAGCACTCCCTCTCCAAGACTCTCCTCAGCCTGACCTTGATAGTCCTCAGCCACACTTGCAGGATTTGGCTTGGCCACGCTTATCCCAAGCCACAGAACAGGGGACCCAAGTTGTAATCTCTAGATGGGAGTCTTGGGAAAGAAAGATTCTGCAGCCTGCACATGCTGAGCCTCATGTCCGGCAGTGGCAGGCACTCTCAAGTGAAAAAGTCGTCCCCTTTGCTGGACCAACACCAGCACTCAGCACTTGGAAGCTTATCAAGCCTTTTAGATGAACTCTTGTCAGCCAAAGACATTTAAGAAAAGGTACAACCCTTCCTGAATGTGGATCCATGGGAACAGAAGCCACCAGAAACTCCAGAAGCAGCCCTCAGCAAAGAACAATTTCAGGCTCTTATTGACATGCTGCGAAGCTGACTAAGGTCTCAGACTTAGGAGGAAGAAAGAAACTTTCTCCTGACCCTCTTTCAGACCTTCTTTCTTGGGATACAGGACCATCTTGATAGAAAAAAAGGAATAAGCAACACTTAGTGTTTGGGAAACACACGTAGGCAAGAAGACCCATCCTTGACTTGAAAGCCTGAAAGGCTTGTTTCCCCTTTGTCCTGTTGCCTCCTTGAGTGTTTCCCAGCTCCACCTGGATTCTGAGGAAGCTTGGACACCAGGAGAGGCAGCCTTCCTGAAGTTTTAGTGAAATCTCACGTTGTAATGACAAATGTGGCCCAACTCTTCTGTCTGCACCATCCCTGAACCGGAACCACAACAAGAAGGTGAGATATAAGGAGGAGTTGTTCACATGTGTTACTTTTCTGGCAAGATTGGAAGGCACATCTGAAGTGTGCTTGGTGTATAGAAGAGGAGGGAATGTGCTGTGACTTGAACATTCAGGTCTAGGAATGTGAGCTCTTTTCATGGTGGTGAATGTCAGATCTGGCAACTGGAAGCAACTTAAGCCTCTAACTAGTAATGAGTGTTTCAGAGCTTCAGTCCTTAATACACTGGAGACTTCGCATATTATTTTCCCCTGGAGCATCTTCAATATAAAAAAAAAATGGCAGGAGAAGGTACAATAACATCTCCAACCCATTACTCTGGAAAGGCTGGGAACCTCACTTTCCTTCGCTTTAGCATTTTTGAATGTATGGGCCTGCATACGTACCTGGAATTTTTCATTATGGATTTAAAAAAAAAGTCTGTATTCTGACTCTTTGTGGTCTTCCTTCAACAGCCCCTGCTCCCTTCCTTTGAAAAGGATACATAGGATTTTCAAGTTGTATATGACATTCCATTGATTCCACAAGTGTATCTTTGAATTCACTGTGACGTCTTTGTTGTGCTTTGGTTCATTCATACTACTCTGTCCCATCTTTCCAGTTCTCCTTATTGGTAATTACATATACATCTACCTCTATTTTCATTTGACAGGAAGACTGTTACGGTGGCTACACATGGTGGGATAGTGCCTCTGGAAAAGAGTCTGAGTGTGGTAGCCTCATGACAAATGGGGCTTGAGATTTGGAATGGGACTCCTTGTGGAAAGGATTGTGTATTTCAATATAGTGGGAGGAAGACTACATCAAGTGTGGCTAGAAACACTCAGATCCTTTGTTGGCAGGACTTCTCTAGGCTGTAGATAGAGCAAAGGGCTATTGTTTAACCCCTTTTGGGTCCAGTGATGACCACATAGTCATATGATGGCCTGTGCAGAAGTATATCTGCATGTTCTTGGGATACCCTGGGTGCTGTGCATATCAAAGCCTCTGCTCTGGGACTTCGCTGGTGGTCCAGTGGTTGGGATTGCATGCTTCCACTGCAGGGAGCCTGGATTTGATCCCTGGTTGGGGAACTAAGATCCCATGAGCTGCATGGTGAAGCCAAAATATAAAAGCCTCTGCTCTGACAAGCAACCTACCACTTGAGTTGTCCAGTTGGGAGGTGGTGGAGGTCTGGCAGCCAGTGCTTTAGCAAGAGAAGCAATCTAATCAGAAGTTTCAGGAAAGTTTATCAACAAAAACGTCCACCTTCTTGAGGCAAGACTGTCCTGATCCACAAGATGGTCTCATCACTTCCCAATCTCTGGCACCTGAGGACGAAGGACTAGAATCTGGATGTCTTCAAGACATTCCCCTGAGACTTGAAGACAGCTTCTGGTCCCATTGGCAGCCATCCACAGGTACCACCTGATAACCATCTTTAGAGTGGGCAGAAAATCAAACACACAAAAAAAGGATAGCAGCTAGAATGACCATTTGGCCTCTGGAGCCATGATTAAGACATAGATCCTGGACCAGCTTGGGGGTTTTATGCTTTCGCAAATGCTATAGTTGAGGCCCTCCTTCTGCAAAGAAAGTTACTGTGCTCATGCTTGAAGCTTTCTACTCAAGTAACTCCTTGTGCTGTAAGTAAATAAGTCCTAGATGCATTTGAGGGTGGAGAGCAACCTACTGTTTGGGAAGAGTCATGTGCTTCCACAGAACATATGTTTAGTTAAAATAATGGTGTTTTGCCAATGGTGTTTTTGTTGGGCATTCTGCCAGATGTACAGCAAAACAAGCACACTCACATCAGCATTATTTTAACTAATTAACTTTAATTAAGAGCCGGTGCAATTATTTGCATTCCAAATTCTAAATAGTCTTAATTTTCTTCATCTTAGTCCATATTTTTGAGTTTCATAAACCTGAGTGGCAAAAGAATATACTAAAGTTGGTAATATGTATGTGTTTTAATTTTTGAATCGCCAGGAGTTCAAACTGAATTGAAATGTTGGCATGGTAGTATTTTTCATCCAAATCATTCCTTTCAAACACAGCTGTGTCGTCGATCATCTGAGTTGCTGCATCCCCCTTTTCTTTTTAAACACACAATTTAAAAAATATTAGTTGTCACTTCAGGTCTGTATTTTGTTTTCATCTTGGTATAACGAGGTCTGTCTTGGATGCTGTGGGGCTATCATGGTACTTCCCACCTTATTTGAATTGTCTTTTTCTTCTCACAAGTTGTTGAGTCACACCCTTCTTTTCTGCACTTGTGGTTTTCTGATACTCCCAGACCAGAGAAGGAATAACCAGCTACAGATGGTGAGTTTCTCTTTGCTTCAAGTATTAAAGTTATATCTTGTTTCCCTTTAGGGGGATATTGTCAGAGAACATTGTTTTATAGATTATGTTGTATTTGTATGGGATGGGCTATTCTTAGCCACACATTCAGTGCTGTGTTGGGCATGTGTTGTTGGAATTCATGGAGAGAATATGACCCAGGTCGACCTGGGAGATGAACCTAGGTAACTGAATCACCTCACCCATCCCCCCAGCCTTGTGCTTGAAATGTGCATTCTGCTTGATTTCCCCAAGAGGTAAGCTTAACAAGGACACACTTTTGAGACAGCAAGGTGTTGTTGGCACCTGTGGACAGTATAGCTGACTGAACTGTTAAGGCTTCTATTTAATGTTTTTAAAGATTCTGGCATACAGGTGGGAAATCATCTTGTGGCTGCCCAAGATGAGCCCCAGAAGTAAATTCCTTTGCTTGTTAAACATCTACCTACCTATCTAGTGTGGTTTTCCAATTTCTTCAATCTCTGTGGCATGTGAGTAACGGGGTGGGTTTCACTTTACACACAGGAAGCTCCTGAGTAGTTGAGATCCAAGAGCATGATTGGGTAGACCCTGGCCTTACTCATTCACCCATAGTATTCCAAGTATCATGATCACACCCTCAAATGAAATGATTTAGAAATAGAATGCAGTGGGTTTCTGAAGATGCCAAGGGAAATGTGTAGTGTACACAGGGAAGTTAGGCTGTTCATTTTGGAAAGAGCATACCTGAACCTAATCCCGAGGAACCCAGAGTCACAGATTGCAACTGGAAGCAAACTGTTTGAGTATGTGAAAATTAGAGAGTCCTGAAACAAAATTTAGGTGAAAGGATGATAGCAGCTTCAGAAATATCTGATACTTCTGGTACTTAAGGCCTCTGAACTTGTTTTTCATTTAATTAACACTTGCCTCACGGGATTCCTTCAAGGTCATACATTTTGGATGAGAGTTTATGGTAGGAAGCGGTTGAAATAGATAGGAGTGGGGCATCTTGTGCTTCCAGAAACTGAACAATTGGCCAGCAGTTTCTGTGTGATCCAGGTAGTTCCCCCAACATGGATTCATCAGCTCATCAAGCGATAAGTTTGCATCAGCATCTGGGCTTTGTTGTTGGATCATTTAAATGACTTGATACAAAGTATAAGTGACCACTAAGATTGCAGTGACAGGCTTTATTGGGCTGTGTTTCTGGAATAAATTGGGTGAAAAGATTGAGAGTGGCTTGGGCATTTTCTTGAGACAGAAAATGAAGTTGGTAGCCCTGTTGCCCATCAAATGCTTCTCTATCAAAAGTCTTAATTAAAGTTGGCACTGTAAATGTACAGAATGGCACATAAATTTTCAAATATCTTTACTTTAGTTGATAAAAATATATGTTTTCCAGGAGACCACGTTTGGAATTTTGAATTGGTTTGGTTCTTTTTTGTTTTTATTGTTTCGTTTTCAGTTTTAAGTGGTTAATTTCTGTTGAGTTGATGGAAATAATTAAGAAACAATTCTCAGTAAGAATAGAAGAGAGTTTATTTTTGCCAAACTGAAAACTAGACCCCAGAAGACACAAGTTCCAGATTCACTTGAATTGTCCTCCCCTGGATTACAAAATGGAGGAGGCTTATCAAGGCAAAATCTGCAGCGTTGTACTTAGTTCCATGAGTTATTTCTAAAGAGTTACCATTGGAGCTGGCAAGAAATAAGGGTGGTATAAGTATTGTATTGTAAGTAAGTATTGGTTGAGGTCTGAAACCCTTCCTACTCACAGAGGGAGACCTTGAGACTGTAAGTTTGCAGCTGGCAGCTGCTAGCAGTCCTCTTCTTCTTCTTTTTTTTTGAAGGGCTAGTTTGTGTCCTGGAGTTTGATACAGTTCAGGAAATTCAGGATCTCAGCGATACAGGAACATGTGTGGAACCACAACCATCATGGGCATCTGGCTCCAGTTGGAATGCCTGAAACACAGATCTATACTTTTTCATAACAAAGAACAAACATCAAATATGATGGAGTATGTCACTTCAAAGTTTGAAATGAGAAAGATTAGCATGTACACAGCTAGTCAGCATGACCTCGCTATCTTCAAAGGGAAACTCATCCTCCAAGGAGTACCAGCCTGGGCATCATCAGAAGGGGGACGTTTGTCCTTATCTTGAAAGTAGGTATTGAAAACAATATAATAAAGGGAGTCTGTGTTTTTGTAATAGTTCAAGCAGATGTGCAATGTACATATGACAGGCCATAAGAGAAGTTTTTCTGATTAGCACAAGTATAAGGACTTTCCCATGAGTCAGTTGGAGAAGGAAATGGCAGCTCACTCCAGTGTTCTTTCCTGGAGAATCCTGTGGACAGAGGAGCCTAGTGGTCTACGGTCCATGGGGTCTGCAGAGAATCAGACATGACTGAGCAACTAACATGTATCAGTATGTGAAAAATTCTTCCATCAATTTAGTGATAACCTGTTTTTCTATGGCTTTGCATTTCATTTGCATGTAATTCTGTGGATTGTTTCTTAACGGTTGGTAGATCCCAACAGTGTTGACTCTCATTTTTTCTGATAGGCATATGTCAAGCTCCCAGTGTCCCATTCAGATAAAAATGGAATGTAATCTCTGGACTTAGAAGTTTCCCACTTGACATAAAGACAGCAGCTAGGCTGGCACCATTGTTTTGCATCTGTATGGAATCTGCTCCCCCCAAGACTTTTCCCCTTTTCTGTTCAGCAGGCTGACTCCCAGGAGGACTGTGAAGAAGGAGGCTTGTGTGGAAGCCATATCAAAAGTACACTCTGTAAGCAGTGCTTCAAAAGAACCCCTACCCTGGTAAAACTACCAGAGAGCAACTGGCCTGAGAACTTGGCATTCTAGAAAACAGAATTCAGGTAAACTTGAATGTTTTTATTCATTCTCTGTCCACATCCAGAAGCAGTCTGGGCTAAGAAATCTGGAGTCAGTCTTTTAGGTCTGGAAATTTGCTTATAAGTGTTAGCCTTATGGTGTCATGCAATGTGAAGAATTAAGTAAAAACAACCAACACGTGAAAGTGACGTACTAGGAAAAGGGTCTGAGATGAGAGTTTTCTCATAGGTTGAATGCCCAATATGCAGTCTGCTACAGGGACTTGAGTTTTGAGGGCACGCTAGAGAGAGGTGCTTCTCTTCAGGTGCTTGAGACAACAGCGACTCCAGTCTTGGCAACGGTTGTTCATCCCTTGGGAAAGCACGACCAGAGTGAGCTGAGTGGCTACAGGCCCATTCCAGAGCATGGTGAGAAAGAAAAGTCCATGAAACAATGAAACACGAGGCTTGGTTGCGCCATGGAGTTTGGTCCTTTATTGCTTGCCTTCAGAGAACTGCCCGTGCTGAAGACTTCCTCTCTGGTCAGGCAGGAAAGGAGTAATTAAAGAAAAGAGCATTTGAGCACAAGGCCTGGGACGTTACAGCATATCAGTAAAGATTGACTGTCTTTCCCCAGAAATTTTTTCTTCGTTTATCAAATTATCCACACATAACATTCAGAAATGACTGGAAAAATGAACACATATTGTTCTTTGGTCTTCAGTAGTGAGGAAGCAAGGATATTGTTTCACTATTGAAGTCAGTGGCACACATTTCAAAGATGGGGATTGGGTACATCAGAGTGTCCTGACCTTAGAAGGGACGGTGGCCTGTATCCACTAAGATGTAACTAACTGTAGATGAATATTTCCCAGGCAGCATGAGGTTTTAATTATTTTTATCTGGGTTTAGTGAATTTTTGACAGGGGCACTTGCCCCAATGTCTTGTGTGTTATGAAACAGTACTGCCTGAGGTGACTGAAGAGAGACAGAGAAACATTATTCAGGCATAAGTGGGGCAAAAACCCAAAACAGAACAAGGAAGAATAAGAGGAGACAGAAATGGAGACTGAAGTTGAAAGAGAGGAAGACAGACAGAGACAGGTAGAAAGAGGGAGTAGAGATGGAGACAAAAAGTCTGATACAGCAACTGGCTGGTTTGATGGTAAGAGAAATCAAGGGAGAGAGGGTTTGCTTGTGAACTCATTCTGACTGTGGGAAAGCACACATTGTCTCCACCGTCACAGGTCTCGACCTTGGATACCAAGAGAAAGACTAAAGAAAAAATTATTATTTTCATTGATGCAGATTGTGTATTTTCTGAAATTCTGTTCTCTTATTCTAAGATGAAAGTATTCTTTGGATAGTTATATAAAGTATATATTATTAATATCCATGGATATAATACAGATCTCAGACCTTTGAATCATTACTATTTCCATTGGGGGCAGATAGGCCATACTGGGTTTTCACTAGTTTCCTGGCTTGTTTGTTCTGTTGTAAATCACTGCAGTAGATCTTGGAAATAGGTAAGCTTGATAAGCTGTAGCTTAAATGAGAGTTAGATCATGACCCTTCTCTAGTTTTAGCTGAGGAACTGGCAGTGTTGCATATTCTGGCTCTTGAACCTGAGTGGGAGCTATGGCTTGAACTTGCTCTGGTGCTATAGTGGGCAGTAGAGACTCTAGGTCTCGAGATGTTTTCAGAGCTTGTTCTGGAGTTGGTGCTATGGCTCCACGAAGAGAAAATATCAATAGGACTGCTTTTCCACATGTCTCAGGAAACTTCTCACTGCCAATAATTGAAGTTTCAGTCCAAGATGCCATCTACCACCAGGCAGTCCTCCCAGACTACAGTCCAGGGGAAGAGTGATCTGAGCCTCATCATTGCTCCTGGTCCAGTTCCAGCCTTGGGAGGCTCTGCTCTGTGTGGCCCAGCCCCTTTCTCTCCCCATTTGCCCCCATCACCCACCCTGAGTCCTCCTCACTATCCCCCTCTGCCTCAGTGGGCTCCAGGTGCTCAGGCTGTGTGTGCCAGGTCTGAGTCAGGTATGCTGAGTTCTATGTAATCCAGTAGCATCTTCAGGGAGGGAAATTATGGGGCTGGTGGAAGTCCTCAGGGTAAAGGTGCCCAGGACGGAAAGATGAACCTGGAGGTTGTTATGCAGGCAGCAGAGTCAGAGGCCAGGCATTTCCTTCCACACGGCTCTCCCAGGACAGCACTGGTTGTGATGTCTAGGGTGACTATCTGACTCCAAACTAGAATGGAAGCCCTGGAGGGCAGGACTGCTGTCTGCTTGATACATTAAATGTTGGGTGTTCCTAGAAAAGCACCTGCCTCTAGTGAGCCTTCTTCTATATTTGAAGAGTGAGACCAACCAGCCCCATCATATGCATCTGAGTGGCCTGCAGTCCCACTGCTCGCTTCCAGTGGTCCTCGCTCTTATTCACCCAGGACACAGAACCCTTACTGGAATCACAAATCACCTTTTAAAATGGGAAAACAGCTCAGCTCAAATCCACAAGGACAGTGGCAAATGAGGTAGAGATTTCCTCAAGGGGAATAAATAAATGATCAATTAGCACAACCGCAGACCTTTCCATGGGGCCAGGTCCCTAGAAAGCACTTTCCGAGAAGGACCCACGTGGTCTCCACAATCACCTCACGGGGCTGGTCCTCCCTTTACCCTAGTGTGTAGAGGATCAAACAGGCTCAGAGAGGTGAAGTGACATTCCAAAACCTCTCAGCTAGGAGGTGGCTGAGTCCCCAGTGTCCCACGGGGGGCACAGTGCTCACCTTGTAAAGAGAAGGTCCAGTACCTGCTGGAGGCTGGCAGAAGCCCTGTAGATGCCCAGGAATGTGGGGAGATAGGAGGGGTCCCTGCCCAGGAAGGCAGGCACCAGGTTCCCCATCAGCGTCTCCATCCTGCCTCCCTGGATACTCCATACCATGCAGGTCTCATTCCTGTCCTCTGTGGACACATATTCACAGCAGAGACATCTGGAATGGCCTACTCTACAATATTTCAAAGAAGCTTAATTTAGGCCTGCTTCTGGGAACCACTCTGATCCGTAGCATGGTAACTGGAAAGACCTTATCCTAAATTAGTCTCTTGAAATATTATAGCAGTGCTCCTTTGTAAGGTATAATTCATTTTTTCTTTTTGGTTTTTCGTTTTGATTGTGGTCTCTAGGATTAATGTAGCTTCCAAATACCTTTGGATACTTGTTGGATTATGCTAGAGGTAAGCAGGCCCATCATCTCTTGGAAGGGTATTGTTGTTGTTCGGTCACTAAGTCACGTGCGACTCTTTGTGACCCCATGGACTACAGCATGCTAGGCTTCCCTGTCCTTCACTGTCTTCTGGGGTTTGCTCTAACTCTGGTCCATTGAGTCAGTGATGCTGTTTAACCATCTCATCCTCTGCCACCTTCTCCTCAGGGTCTTTTCCAATGAGTCTGGTCTTCACATTAGGGTAGCCTAAGTATTGGAGCTTCAGCTTCAGCATCAGTCCTACCAGTGAGTATTCAGGACTGATTTCCTTTAGGATGGACTGCTTTGATCTCCTTGCAGTCCAAGGGACTCTTCAAGAGTCTTCTCCAGCACCACAGTTTGAAACCATCAATTTTTTGGCTCTCAACTTTCTTTATGGTCCAACTCTCACATCTGTACATGACTCCTGGAAAAACCATAGCTTTGACTTGGAAAAACCTATATAGACCTTTGTCTGCAAAGTAATGTCTCTGCTTTTTTAATATGCTATCTAGGTTTGTCATAGCTTTCCTTCCAGGGAGCAAGTGTCTTTTAATTTCATGGCAGCGGTCACTGTCTGCAATGATTTTGGAACCCAAGAAAATAAAATCTGTCACTGTTTCCACTTTTATCCCTTCTTCTTGCCACAAAGTGATGGGCTGGACCATGATCTTTTTTGAACGTTGAGTTTTAAGCCAGCTTTTTCACTCTCCTCTTTCACCCTTATCACGAGACTGTTAATTACTCTTCACTTTCTGCCATTAGAGTGGTATCATCTGCATATATGAGGTTGTTTATATTTTAGGGTGTTAAGCAGCCCAAGTCTGGGGGTAATTTTCTTAAGGAGGGCTTTAATTTTATCTGAGCTGCCTGGTATTTTGAGACGTTGACCTGCAGGAGAAGTGACCCTCTTGTGGCTTGAGAACTGCTTTTCCTTTGCTGCCTTTCTTTGCAGCTTGGTTAGTTGACTAGTTGCCTTTTTATTATAAGTTTTGCCCTTTTGGTGACCTGGGCAGTGCATTATGGCCAATCATGAGGGCTTATGGACTGCTTGTAATAGTGACAGGATTTAAGAAGCAGGCTTTAAGTCTTTACTGTTTCAAGTGAGGAGCCCCCTCTTTCCAGGTTGCCCTGTGGGCATGCTCTTCGGAGAATATATAGCAAGTGTCTTTGCATCTGTTTACTCACTTTCCTTCAGTGAGTAGTAAGGCTCTTTTGGAGCAATGGTTTCTGCCTCCTGGTCTGAGCTCCCTGGGGATAGGGCTTTTGCTTCAACAGTCTTTTTAAGGGTTACCAACATTCCCATCACATTGCCTACCTTGGTCCGTGGTGCTGCTTCCATTGGTGAACAGTTCCATACCTGGCTCCGCAGAAGGTTGGTAGCTTAAGTCAGTCTGCTGGAGAATACTAGCTTGATGACATGTAGGCAGTCATGCTCTTGGGATTGTGCAGCATTAATCTGGAGCAGTGTGACTGGATTTAGGGCTGAACTGACCTGAGGTTTTACATTGGAATTGTCTAAGGGAATGGCTTAGTATTGGGTTTGCCAAAAAGTTCCTTAAGTTTTTTAAGTAAAAAGACACATTTTTTATTTTCACCAAGAACTTTATTGAACAATGTATTTACTGTTTTGTTCCACTACCTTTTGTCTTTTTTTCAGGCAAATTTATCTCATCTTCCCAAAACTTTTATCTTTTTGAACAAATAACTATTTTAAGATGCCTTTTACAGTCTTCCAGGGAATTGAAATTTTTTCCATTAAGAGAATTTTGGAAAGACTAAAATAAATGGACATCTGAAGGTCCAATGTCTGGTGAATACAGAGATGAGTCAGAACTTCCTAGCTAAGCTGTGACAGTTTTTTCTGGTATCAAAGAAACATGTGGTCTTGCGTCACCCTAGTGGAAGATTATGCCTTTTCTGTTGTTGAATTCCAGATGCTTTTCATTGAGTGCTGCCTTAGTTGATCTCATTGGAAAAGTACTTCCTGGAATTAATCGTTTGGTTTTCCGAAGGAACTCGTAATAGAGGACTCCCTTCCAGTCCCACCATATACACAGCATCACTTTCTTTGGTGTGGTTGGTGGTGGTTCATTTTGCTTGCCTTAGGAACTCTTCCATTCCACATTATTTTGCCATATTCCCTTTTTATTGCCAATCACAATTTGTTTTTAAAATGTTTTCATTATGTTTTAGTAGAGAATCACATGCAGAAATACAGTAATTAAGATTTTTTTTGCTTATGTTGAACCCAAACATCAAAGCGATTAAAGTGGTACAAGTAATTTTCAGTGCTTGATTTGGAAATTTTGACTTTTTTGGCTAATTCATGTGTGGTATAATGTTGATTGTTCTCAATTCATGTCCCGATTTGATTGCTGTCAATTTCAGCTGGTCTACCTGACTGTGGAACATCATCCAATGAGAAACTTTGCAGATCACTTTGGACACATTCAGTCAGTCACAGAACCTTTTCCATAGACCACACAAATCTTTTTTTGCTTTTCAGTTGAGTTTTTACCTTTCTTGAAATAATAAAACATAATATGATGGAAATGCTTTTTTCTTCCATTTTCAATATTAAAATGGATACACAAAAATTCACCAAATTTAGCAAGGTTTTTTTTTTTTTATGCAGCTGTCACAATACAGTCTAACAAAATTGTTTTAAGTGAAGTTGAAGATAACTCAGTGCTACTATAGCCATTTTGTGGAAAAGACCAATGAACCTTTTGGCCACCCGTACTTTCCCATTCTCCCAGAAGCCAGCCAGTAGTCCCCTTTTTGTTCCAATAAAGAAAGGACATGCTGAGAGACATACACAGTGGGAGTTGCCCAGGGTAAACTACTCAGCTTCTTGAAGTGTGTCACAGATAGCTGGTACAGCTCAAAGGCAGAGGGGCTATCCTTTAACAGTAGGTTCTAGTTGTTTTGAGGAATAGGCAATGGATGGAGGGATATTCCCCATAGTTTGTTTTAATACCCCAAGACTTATGCCTTGTCTCTCCTGGACATACAATTTGAAAGGTTCCTTTAAGTCTGATAACTCAAAGCTGGGGCTGAGACTGACTTTGTTTTTGTTGTTTCAAAGGCTGTTTGAAACTTACTTTAGTCCAAGTAAGGGGCTCAAGATCATGTCCCTTTAAAGATTAATAGAGGGGCTTTCTTTGAACCCCTATTTCTGGATCTGATCCATAGCCAGCAGAACCCTGCCATTCCCAGAAAGCCCCTCAGATGTCTGGCAGTCTTGGGTGTTCCCAACCCTGGAGTTACCTGTTTTCTCTCAGGCAAAAGATGCTGCTGTCATTGGGACACAGCAAAGCCGAGATGCATGGCTTGTTGATTCAATATTTGGGTCTTCTGGGGAGACCTTATGTCCACTCTTGGCCAAATAGTTGAGAATTCTGATGATATCAGTATTTTGCAGACACTTAACCACGTGTAGGGCTTGCTATGAGTAAATTGTCCACATTTTGGAATAAGAGTCCTTATCTAGTATTAAGTTTCTAAAGTACCTAGCCAACATTTCCCTCAAAGAAGGTGGGGGAATTTTTTCAGTTGGGGGATAATTAAAATTATTTAATTGCTTTACAGTGCCATACAACAAGGTGAATTAGCTGTATGTATACATAAATCCCTTCCTTCCCCTACCATCCCACCCATCTAGGTTACCACAGAACACTGAGTTGAGATCCCTGCACTACGCAGCAGGTTCCCACTAGCTGTCTATTTTATATATGAAAATGCACACATGTCAGTCCCAGTCTCCCACTTCATCCTCACCACCATTTCTACACATTCTCTACATCTGCGTCTCTGTTCCTGCCCTGCAATTAGGTTCATCTATACGATTTAGATCTAGACTCCACGTGTATGTGTTAATATATGATGTTTGTTTTGCTCTTTCTTACTTCAGTCTGTATGACAGACTCTAGCTAGGTTCATCCACATTCTCCATAAAGGACCCAGTTTTCTTCCTTTTTGTGAGTAATATTCCACTGTATATGTACACCACATCGTCTTTATCCATCCATCTGTTGATAGACATCTAGGTGTCCCCATGTCTTGGCTATGTAAATAGTGCTGCAGTGAACACTGGGGTATGTGTGTCTTTTTGAATTATGGTTTTCTCAGGGTATATGCCCAGTGGTGGGATCACTGGGTCATATGGTAGTTCTCTTTTTAGTTTAAGGAATCTCCATACTTTTCTCCACAGTGGCTGTGTCAGTTTACATTCACACTAATGGTGCAAGAGGCTCCCTGGTCTCCACACCCTGTCTAGTATTTGTAGATTTTGTTTGACGGAGGCTGTTTTGATGGGTGTGAATTGACACCTCATTGTAGTTTTGATCAGCATTTCTCTAATAGTGAAAGTTGAACATCTTTCCATGTATCTTTTGGCACCTTTATGTCTTCCTTGCAGAGATGTCTGTTTAGGTTTTCCACTGATATTTTAATTGGATTATTTGTTGTTTTTTTTTTTTTTTTTTTTCATACTGAGCTCCATGAGATGTTTGTATATTAATCACTTGTCAGCTGCTTTGTTTGCAGATATTTTCTCCCATTAGGAGGGCTGCCTTTTTGTTCCATTTATGGTTTCCTTTGCGCTGCAAAAACTTCTAAGTTTAAATAGATCCATTTGTTTATATTTTTATTTTCATTACTCTAGGAGGTGAGTTTAAAAAGCTTGATCTGGTTTAGTTAAAAATATTCTTCCCATGTTTTCCTATAAATGTTTTAGAGTGTCTAGTCTTACATTTAGGTCTTTAATCCATTTTGAGTTTATTTTTTTGTATGGAATTAGGGAGTGTCTGAATTCATTCTTTTACATGTATCTCTCCAATTTCCCCAGCACCACTTATTCAAGAGACTGTCTTTTCTTGCCTCCTTTGTGATAGATTCAGTTCAGTTACGTCCTCAGTCGTGTCTGAATCTTGGCAACCCCATGGACTGCAGCACGCCAGGCCTTCCTGTTCATCACCAACTCCTGGAATTTACTCAAATTCATGTCCATTGAGTCAGTGATGCCATCCAACCATCTCATCCTCTGTCATCCCCTTCTCCTCCTGCCTTCAATCTTTCCCAGCATCAGGGTCTTTTCAAATGAGTCAGTTCTTCACATCAGGTGGCCAAAGTATTGGAGTTTCAGCTTCAACATCAGTCCTTCCAATGAATATTCAGGACTGATTTCCTTTAGGATGGACTAGTGTGAATTCCTTGCAGTCCAAGGGACTCTCAAGAGTCTTCTCCAACACCACAGTTCAAAAGCATCAACTGTTCAGCATTGCTGCTGCTGCTGCTGCTAAGTCGCTTCAGTCGTGTCTGACTCTGTGCGACCCCATAGATGGCAGCCCACCAGCTCCCGCCCCTGGGATTCTCCAGGCAAGAACACTGGAGTGGGTTGCCATTTCCTTCTCCAGTGCATGAAAGTGAAAAGTGAAAGTGAAGTCGCTCAGTCATGTCTAACTCTGTGCGACCCCATGGGCTGCAGCCCACCAGGCTCCTCCGTCCATGGGATTTTCCAGGCAAGAGTACTGGAGTGGGGTGCTGTTGCCTTCTCCGCTTCAGCATTGAGCCTTCCTTATAGTCCAACTCTCATATCCATAGGTGACTACTGGAAAAAACATAGTCTTCACTAGATGGACCTTTGTTGGCAAAGTAATGTCTTTGCTTTTTAATATGCTGTCTAAGTTGGTCATAACTTTTCTTCCAAGGAGTAAGCATCTTTTAATTTCATGGTTGCAGTCAGCACCTGCAGTGATTTTGGAGCCCCCCAGAATAAAGTCTGTCACTGTTTACCCATCTATTTGCCATGAAGTGATGATACCAGATGCCATGATCTTAGTTTTCTGAATGTTGAGTTTTAAGCCAACCTTGTCATTCTCTTTCACTTTCATCAAGAGGCTCTTCAGTTCTTTGCTTTCTGCCATAAGGGTGGTATTATCTGCATATCTGAGGTTATTGATATTTCTCCCGGCAATCTTGATTCCAGCTTGTGCTTCTTCCAGCCCAGCGTTCCTCATGATGTACTCTGCATATAATAAGCAGGGTAACAATATACAGCCTTGACATACTCCTTTTCCTATTTGGAACTAGTCTGTTGTTCCATGTCCAGTTCTAACTGTTGCTTCCTGACCTGCATATAGGTTTCTCAAGTGTCAGGTCAGGTGGTCTGGTATTCCCATCTCTTCCAGAATTTTCCACAGTTGATTGTGATCCACACAGTCAAAGGCTTTGGCATAGTCAATAGAGCAGAAATAAACGTTTTTATGGAAATCCAGCAGATGTTGGCAATTTGATCTCTGGTTCCTCTGCCTTTTCTGATACCAGCTTGAACATCTGGAAGTTCACGGTTCACGTATTGCTGAAGCCTGGCTTAGAGAATTTTGAGCATTAGTTTACTAGCATGTGAGATGAATGCAATTGTGCAGTAGTTTGAGCATTCTTTGACATTGCCTCTCTTTGGGATTGGAATGAAAACTGATCTTTTCCAGTCTTGTGGCCATTGCTGAGTTTTCCAAATTTGCTGGCATATAGAGTGCAGCACTTTCACAGCATCATCGTTCAGGATTTGAAATAGCTCAACTGGAATTCCATCCCCTCCACTAGCTTTGTTTGTAGTGATGCTTTCTAAGGCCCACTTGTCTTCACATTCCAGGATGTCTGGCTCTAGGTGAGTGATCCAGGTCAGTCCAAATTCTCCTTAAGTTTCAACCAAGGGATATATCTGAGCTAACTTTTGTGGAGGGGGTGCGCTAGGTTATTGGGGTAATTTTGGATAAAATGGGGAAGGAGTGCTAAGGTGCTTGGGAGCTGTGGGAGGTGAGCCTTCATGGCAGACTCCTTTTTCTTGGATGTGTGTGCCCCAAACCATTTGCCTAATAGGCTACCATTTAAGGCGTACATCAGTCCTATACTCAAGGCAAAGTTCGTTCATGTCTATTAGTTGGTAGAAATTTGAGCATGTGGATCTTCGCCCATTTTCCTTGTCTTTTACAGGATAAATCTAGCTTCAGGATGGTATTGTAATTTAGTCTCACATTCTCAAACCAGTGTTTCCTATTCTGTAAAGGATACTGTAGCTCTGCAGTATTACAAAAGAATCTTTAAGTATCTTCATCTCAGAGTGTGAGGGTCTAACAGATCTGTTATCAAGGATGCATCTTAAGGGCATCTGTCAAGGAATTGACTGGTTGTTTTCCATCTGTAAAGCTGGCCATTTCAAAAAAAAAGGTTAATAGGCCTTTTTATCTCAGTGGTGGACCCCAGAGTGTCTTTCCTGATATTTATTAAGATAGGATCAGAGACTCCTGGGTTGTGGGTCAGTTCCTGGGAGGCCAGTGGCCATATTGAGGCCAGGGTGCCCTCCAATCCTGGGCGTCCTCCAGCATCGGCTCCATCCTTCCCCAGATCCCCTTCCCAGTCACTCCAGCAGGGCCTTTGCCTTGACCCTCTGACTGCACATTGACCGACAACCAACAGCCAGTGAAGGTTTACGGACTTAATGAGGACCAGCAGTGGAACAGGGGTAGTGGGCATGTCATGTAATCCCGCTATGCTGAGTGGCTGAAGGGCATGTCCCTGCTAGTTAGGGCCTGACAAAACATGGTCCACTGGAGAAGGGAATGACAGACCACTTCAGTATTCTTGCCTTGAGAATCCCATGAACAGTATGAAAAGGTGAAAAGATGTGACACTGAATGATGAACCCCCAGGTCTGTAGGTGTCCGATATGCTACTAGGAAAGTGGAGAAATAGCTGCAGAAAGAATGAAGAGCATAAGCCAAAGTAGAAACGATGCGCCTCTTTGGGTTGTTTCTGGTGGTGAAAGTGAAGTCTGATGCTGTAAAGAACAATATTGCATAGGAACCTTGGATGTTAGGTCCATGAATCAAGTTAAATTGGATGTGGTCAGACAGGAGATGGCGAGTGAACATCAACATTGTAGGAATCAGTGAACTAAAATAGACAAATATGGGTGAATTTAATTCAAATGACCATTAAATCTACAACTGTGGGCAAGAATCCCTTAGAAGGAATGGAGTAGCTCTCATAGTCAACACAAGATTCAGAAATAAATTACATGGATGCAATCTTGAAAGTGACAGAATGATCTTAGTTCATTTCCAAGGCAAAACATTCAACATCACAGTAATCCAAGTCTATGCCTTAATGACTAATGCTAAAGAAGATGAACAACTTTATGAAGACCTACAAAACCTCCTAGAACTAACACCAAAAAAAGATGTCATTTTCATCATAGGGGACTGGAATGCAAAAGTAGGAATTCAAAAGATACCTATGGTAACAGGCACATTTGGCCTTGGAGTACAAAATGAAGCAGGGCAAAGACTGACAGAGTTTTGCCAAGAGATTGCCCTGGTCAGGGCAAACACTCTTCTTCCAACAACAAGAGACGACTCTACACATGGACATCACCAGATGGTCAGTACCGAAATCAGATTCTTTGCAGCCGAAGATGGAGAACCTCTATACAGTCAGCAAAACAAAAACCTGGAGCTGACTGTGGATCTGATCATCAGCTTCTTATTGCATAATTAAGGCTCAAATTAAAGAAAGTAGGGAAAACCACTATACCTTTCAGGTATGACTTAAGTCAAATCCCTTATGATTATACAGTGGAGCTGGTAGACAGAGTGCCTGAAGAACTGAACGGAGGTTCATAACATTATACAGGATGTGGCGACCAAAACAATCCCCAAGAGAAATGTAAGAAGGCAAAGTGGTTGTCTGAGGAGGTCTTAGAAATATCTGAGAAAAGAAGAGAAGTGAAAAGCAAAAGAGAAAGGGAAAGATACACCCAACTGAATGCTGAGTTCCAGAGAATAACAGTGACAGATAAGAAAGCCTGTTTAAGTGAACAATGCAAAGAAATAGAGGAAAGCAATAGAATGGGAAAGTCTAGAGATCTCTCCAAGAAGATTAGAGATACCAGGGGAACATTTCATGCAAAGACAGGCACAATAAAGGACAAAAACAGCAAGGACCTAACAGAAGCAGAAGAGGTGACAAGAATACAGAAAACTGAACATAAAAGCCCTTAATGAGGTGGATAACCTTGATGGTGTGGTCACTCACCTAGAGCCAGGCATCCTGAAGTGTGAAGTCAAGTGAGCCTTAGGAAGCATCCATGGAGCAAAGCTAGTGGAGGTGATGGAATTCCAGCTGAGCTATTTGAAATCTTAAGAGATGATGTTGTTAAAGTGCTTCACTTAATATGTTAACAAATCTGGAAAACTCAGCAGTGGCCACAGGACTGGAAAAGGTCAGTTTTCTTTCCCATCCCAAAGAAAGGCAGAAATGTTCATATTACCATACAGTTGCACTCATTTCACATGCTAGCAAGATCATGCTCAAAGTCCTTCAAGCTAGGTTTCAGCAGTACGTGAACTAAACTTTCACATCTACAAGTGGGATAGAAAAGGCAGAGGAACCAGAGATCAAGTTGCCAACATTTGCTGGATCAAAGAAAATGCAAGAGCATTACAGAAAAAGTCTACTTCTGCTTCACTGACTATGTTGAAGCCTTTGACTGTGTAGGTCACAACAAACTGTGGAATATTATTAAAGAGATGGGAAATCCAGGCCACATTACCTGCCTCCTGAGAAACCTGTATGCAGGACAAGAAACAACAGTTAGAACTGGACATGGAACAATGGACTGGGTCAAATTGGGAAAGGAGTATGTCAAGGCTGTATATTGTCACCCTGCTTATTTAACTTATATGCAGAGTACATCATATGAAATGCTGAGCTGGAGGTCTCACAAGTGGAATCAAGATTGCTGGGAGAAATATCAACAACCTCAGATATGCAGATGATACCACTTTAATGGCAGGAAGCAAAAAAAATAAGCCTCTTGATGAAGGTGCAAGAGAGTGAAAAAGGTGGCTTAAAACTCAACATTCAAAAAAGATCATGGCATCTGGTCCCATCTTTCATGGTAAATAGATGGGGAAACAGTGGAAACTGTCAGGTTTTATTTCTTGGACTGCAAAATCAATGCAGAAAATGACTGCAGCCATCAAATTAAAAGACACTTGCTCCTTGGACAGAAAGCTATGACAAACCTAGACAGTGATTTAAAAAGCAGAGACATCACTTTGCTGACCGAAGTCCATATAGTCAAAGCTGTGAGTTTTCCAGTAGTCATGTATGGATGTGAGAGTTGAACCATAAAGAAGGTTCAGCACCAAAGAATTGATGTTTTCAAACTGTGATGCTGCAGAAGACTCTTGAGAGTCCCTTGGACAGCAGGGAAGATCCAACCAGTCAATCCTAAAGGAAATCAATCCTGAATATTTATTGGAAGGACTGGTGCTAAAGCTCCAATGTTTTGGCCACCTGATGCGAAGAGCTGACCCATTGGAAAAGACCCTGATGCTGGGAAAGATTTGAGTGCAAGGAGAGAAGGGAGCAACAAAGGATGAGATGGTTGCATGGCATCACTGATTCAATGGACATGAGTCTGAGCAAACTCTGGGAGTGAAGGCCAGGGAAGCCTGGAGTGCTGCAGTTCATGAGGTCGCAAAGAGTCTGACAGAACTTAGGGACTGAACAACATCAGAGACCTTGGATGGGTCTCTTGGAATAAGGACTGGCAAGTAGACAGCTGGTATCCCAGATCAGATTCACATGACTGTGAGAGTGCCCCAGAGCCTCTCCAGTCAGCTGTGTCAGAGTCTAGGTGTCCCTAGGTCTCCTGATGGCTCTGTGCTGTGCTTCATGGGAAGGGATCTGAGGTCTGCTGCCTTAATAAGGGTTGCATCCTGAGAGCCAGGCATTCTCAGGTCAAGATGCAGATCCCAAGGAAGGCTGTGATGCTCCTTGGGATCCCCTTTACAGAGTTGGGTGTCCCCAGGGACTCTAGCATGGAGGAAGGGAGGATGTCCAGTAAGCCTGAGCGGAGACAGAGGCCGGATTCATTGTCATTTTGTCCACCCTGGTTTGGGAATAGCATGATGTAGAGACATCCAAGCCTGTGCCCTGAGACTGGGAGGCTGGCTAAATAACCATAAGTCTAATTCTTGCATTGCCCTGAGGGAATATGAGTTCTTGGTTTCCTCTCTCAATCCCCCATAGTAACAGGGTATTCCCAGTGGTGAACGTTTTTCTATTATGGACCCATTCTAGGTAATAATGGAAGTGATGGTAAAGAAGAGAGAGTTGTCTGACCCTGTGTTCAGTTTAGTTCAGTCGCTCAGTTCTGTCTGCCTTTTTGTGACCCCATGGACTGTAGCATGCCAGGCTTCCCTGTTTATCACCAACTTGTGGAGTTTACTCAAACTCAAGTCCATTGAGTTGGTAATGCCAACCAACCATCTCATCCTCTGTCATCCCCTTCTCCTCCTGCCTTCAATCTTTCCCAGCATCAGGGTCTTTTCAAATGAGTCAGATCTTCACATCAGGTGGCCAAAGTATTGGAGTTTAAGCTTCAGCATCAGTCCTTCAAATGAATACTGGACAGGACTCACAGAAGGGGCATATCCTCAGAAATAGGAAGCTGACCCTCCAACCACTTTGGAGAGAGTAGCATAGATAGAAGGGAACAGGAGGATGGGAGGAGAAAGCAGTATGAAAGACATGGTCCTACTGGGAAGGCAGTGGCCAAGAGGAAATGGGCTCAGTGTTTTGCTTGAACCGTATGTGCCTGAGTTTCACAGAAGTTGTCTTGCTTGAGGAGAACTGTAATAATTATCTGGTCCATTCTGTGACCTCCTTATCCTGCCATGTGAGTCTTCAAGCAACAGGTGCCCTAAAGGCTTCTGTGTGCCTCCCCATGCCTGCACAGTTTTAACTGGCCTGTTCCACAGCACAAGGGAGGTAGAGGAAAGAGAAGTTGTCACCTGCCTGGGAAGCAGCAACTGGGGCACAGTGGGCAGTGAAGCCTGTGGAGCAAGCCAGGGGGTAACCCTGGCCAGAGCTCCTCAACTGCTTCCACAGCCACTCACCTGTTCACAGAGGGTTCAAGGAGACAAGAAATGAGAAATTGTAGAGGAGGCTCTAGAGGGAGTCAAGGTCCTTCCAACCATAGGGGGCGAGGACACTTAAGGAGGTCTTTGATCCAAGTCACAGCACCAAAATATTGGGTTGGGTTTTTTCCCTTGGTTCTTGTCTTGTCACAGCAAAGAATTGAAATGGATAGCTCAAACACGCAAGATTTATTGAGCAAGCAGTAAGCAGTACATTCTCAAGATATGAGAGCGACCAACCCTCACAGGAGTGTCCTGCCCCATTTCTCTTTTTATATCCTTTGTTCCCTCCCCTGGGTGGTCCCTGTGGCCTGATTGGTTTTGCCCTGTGCAAATGAGGTATGAGCCCAAGACCAATCAGGGAAGATGTGCTGGGTGAGTTTTCCTGCCAGAAATCTTCAGTTAGGCTCCTGGTTCTCCTTTTTCCCAAGGTTTTTCCCCCCTTTGTTCTCCCTCCAATGTGTGATCTCCTAGCTGCCGCTTTTTCTGATTGCCATTTTGGACCCCTTTCTTCCTACTCTTAACTGCCTAACATAACCATGCCCCTGCCCCTGTAAAAGAGTTTTGTTGAATGCTTTGAGAACGTTTAGGGATTTTAAGACATGAGTTACCTGCCTCCTTGCATAGACCTGACCTTTCTCTGCTCCAGACTCCAACGTTTTGGTTTATTTGGCTTTACTGTGCATTGGCACACAGACTTAGATTTGGTGACATGGTGACTGTGCTGGTGAAGGGGATGAGTGTGCGGATAGGCACTCAGTCCTGCAACCTGCAACCCCGGGAGAGTGAGACCGTGGGGTTCATGGTGGTGCTGACCATTGGTGAAGCAAGTAGGCTAATCAGTTCAGTTCAGTTCAGTCGTGTCCGACTCTTTGCGACCCCATGAATTGCAGCACGCCAGGCCTCCCTGTCCATCACCAACTCCCGGAGTTCACTCAGACTCATGTCCATCGAGTCAGTGATGCCATCCAGCAATCTCATTCTCTGTTGTCCCCTTCTCCTCCTGCCCCCAATCGCTCCCAGCTTCCGAGTCTTTTCCAGTGAGTCAACTCTTCACATGAGGTGGCCAAAGTACTGGAGTTTCAGCTTTAGCATCATTACTTCCAAAGAAATCCCAGGGCTGATTTCCTTCAGAATGGACTGGTTGGATCTCCTTGCAGTCCAAGGGACTCTCAAGAGTCTTCTCCAACACCACAGTTCAAAAGCATCAATTCTTCGGTGCTCAGCCTTCTTCACTGTCCAACTCTCACACCCATACATGACCACAGGAAAAACCATAGCCTTGACTAGACGGACCTTTGTTGACAAAGTAATGTCTCTGCTTTTGAATATGCTATCTAGGTTGGTCATAACTTTCCTTCCAAGGACTAAGCGTCTTTTAATTTCATGGCTGCAGTCACCCTCTGCAGTGATTTTGGAGTCCCCCAAAATAAAGTCTGACACTGTTTCCACTGTTTCCCCATCTATTTCCCATGAAGTGATGGGATCAGATGCCATGATCTTCGTTTTCTGAATGTTGAGCTTTAAGCCAACTTTTTCACTCTCCACTTTCACTTTCATCAAGAGGCTTTTTAGTTCCTCTTCACTTTCTGCCATAAGGGTGGTGTCATCTGCATATCTGAGGTTATTGATATTTCTCCTGGCAATCTTGATTCCAGCTTGTGCTTCTTCCAGTCCAGCGTTTCTCATGATGTACTCTGCATATAAGTTAAATAAGCAGGAGGACAATATACAGCCTTGACGTACTTCTTTTCCTATTTGGAACCAGTCTGTTGTTCCATGTCCAGTTCTAACTGTTGCTTCCTGACCTGCATACAGATTTCTCAAGAGGCAGGTCAGGTGGTCTGGTATTCCCATCTCTTTCAGAATTTTCCACAGTTGATTGTGATCCACACAGTCAAAGGCTTTGGCATAGTCAATAAAGCAGAAATAGATGTTTTTCTGGAACTCTCTTGCTTTTTCCATGATCCAGCGGATGTTGGCAATTTGATCTCTGGTTCCTCTGCCTTTTCTAAAACCAGCTTGAATATCTGGAAGTTCACAGTTCAAGTATTGCTGAAGCCTGGCTTGGAGAATTTTGAGCATTACTTTACTAGCATGTGAGATGAGTGCAATTGTGTGATAGTTTGAGCATTCTTTGGCATTGCCTTTCTTTGGGATCGGAATGAAAACTGACCTTTTCCAGTCCTGTGGCCACTGCTGAGTTTTCCAAATTTGCTGGCATATTGAGTGTGGCATTTTCACAGCATCATCTTTCAGGATTTGAAATAGCTCAACTGGAATTCCATCCCCTCCACTAGCTTTGTTCGTAGTGATGCTTTCTAAGGCCCACTTGACTTCACATTCCAGGATGTCTGGCTCTAGGTCAGTGATCACACCATTGTGATTATCTGGGTCGTGAAGATCTTTTTTGTACAGTTCTTCTGTGTATTCTTGCCACCTCTTCTTAATATCTTCTGCTTCTGTTAGGTCCATACCATTTCTGTCCTTTATCAAGCCCATCTTTGCATGAAATGTTCCCTTGGTATCTCTGATTTTCTTGAAGAGCTCTCTAGTCTTTCCCATTCTGTTGTTTTCCTCTATTTCTTTGCATTGATCGCTGAGGAAGGCTTTATTATCTCATCTTGCTATTCTTTGGAAGTCTGCATTCAGATGCTTATATCTTTCCTTTTCTCCTTTGCTTTTCACTTCTCTTCTTTTCACAGCTGTTTGTAAGGCCTCCCCAGATAACCATTTTGCTTTTTTGCATCTTTTCTATGGAGATGTTCTTGATCCCTGTCTCCTGTACAATGTCACGAACCTCATTCCATAGTTCATCAGGCACTCTATCTATCAGATCTAGGCCCTTAAATCTATTTCTCACTTCCACTGTATAATCATAAGGGATTTGATTTAGGTCATACCTGAATGGTCTAGTGGTTTTACCTACTGTGTGCTAATAGCTGCAAGCTCACCCCTCTCCCATCATAGCCTTCCTGCACCTGTTACAATCCTTCTTCTCTCATGAAGAAGATGGGGTGTGGGCTGCCCAGAGATGACTCCTAGAAGTGGCTGGTCCTAAATTTGCCTGCTGTAGACCTCCTGGTAAATTACCAAAGTTGCTGGGTTTGGGAGTTGAACCAACCTTTATAGCATCTGAAAAGGCTTTAACTCAGAGGTTTCCTGAAGCAAGAACCCTGGTAAATCAGGACACAGCAGGAAAGCATTTTTCTATGTGAAGTGTCTCCAGCCAAGTGAGCTGACTGTGGGGCTGTCACTGATGTGTGAGTGCCTGGTTACCAGGGTTCCAAGTTCTGTTGGACTGTATTGTCAAGGAAGTGACTTCACTTCCTAGGGGCCCCTTACTTGAATCTCTTCCTCAAGTACCTCTGCACACAGCCTTGTGGGCTGCTGACTATTCACTCCTTATCGATGCAGCCCCATGTCTCACACAGTTACACCACACAGCCCTTTTCACAGCTCCCAGGAAAGGTCTGTGTGCAGTTCTGAGGAGGCAGACCTGGGTGCAGACTCAGCTCCCCATTCTTACCTGTTCTACATACTGGATAAGTCCTTGTGTTTCTCAGGACCTTTCTGTTTCCCCACTTGCACACTGAAGGCTGCTGTGGCATATACTTCTAGGGAGGTCCTCAGGCATAGGTGGAATAACATCTGTAAAAGTGGAGGAGTAGCATCACAGGCTGGCAGTGCCTCCAGCCCCTTTTTCCTTTCTCTTATAATCTCCCCTGTGTCTGCTCCTCTTCTGATACCACACCACAGTCTAAATGTCTAATGTCACTGTGTGTGTATTTGCCAGTGTTCACTCCCTGAATGCCCAGTAGAAAGTTCTCCCCAAGTAGGGAGAAAAGGGCAAGAACTTTCTAAGATGTCAGGGTTTCTCATTACCAAAACAGCCCCTGTGGGAGAAGTCTGAGCCTGGCCTAGAAGGTCATCAGTCAGTCAGTTCAGTCACTCAGTCATGTCCAACTCTTTGTGACCTCATGGACTGCAGCATGCCAGACCTCCCTGTCCATCACCAACTCCCGGAGTCCACCCAAACCCATGTCCATTGAGTTGGTGATGCCATCCAACCATCTCATCATCTGTTGTCCCCTTCTCCTCCTGCCTTCTATCTTTACCAGCATCAGGGTCTTTTCAAATGAGTCAGTTCTTTGCATAAGGTGGCCAAAGTATTGGAGTTTCAGCTTCAACATCAGTCCTTCCAATGAATATTCAGGACTGATTTCCTTTAGGATGGACTGGTTGAATATCCTTGCTGTCCAAGGGACTCACAAGAGTCTTCTCCAACACCACAGTTCAAAAGCATCGATTCTTCGGTGCTCAGCTTTCTCTGTAGTCCAACTCTCACATACATACATGACCACTGGAAAAACCATAGCTTTGACTAGATGGACCTTTGTTGGCAAAGTAACGTCTCTGCTTTTTAATATGCTCTCTAGGTTGGTCATAACTTTTCTTCCAAGGAGTAAGTGTCTTAATTTCTTGGCTGCAATCACCATGTGCAGTGATTTTGGAGCCCCTCAAAATAGTCTGCCACTGTTTCCACTGTTTCTCCATCTATTTGCCTTGAAGAGATGGGACTGGATGCCATGATCTTTGTTTTCTGAATGTTGAGCTTTAAGCCAACTTTTCATTCTCTTTTACTCTCATCAAAGAGGCTTTTTAGTTCTTCCTCACTTTCTGCCATAAGGGTGGTGTGTCATCTGCATACCTGAGGTTATTGATATTTCTCCCAGCAAACTAGATTCCAGCTTGTGCTTCATCCAGCCCAGCATTTCTCATGGTATAATCTGCATGTAATTTAAATAAGCACAGGGATAATATACAGCCTTGACGTACTCCTTTTCCTATTTGGAACCAGTCTGTTATTTCATGTCCAGTTCTAACTGTTGCTTCCTGACCTGCATACAGATTTTTCAAGAGGCAGGTCAGGTGTTCTGATATTCCCATCTCTTTCAGAATTTTCCAGTTTATTGTGGTCCACACAGTCTAACTGCTAGAAGGTCACAGCACACTCTTACTCTTGGACCCTGTCTGTCATGTGCCCTGTGCCAAACCCTGTCTCTCTACGGTCTTCATTTCAACTCTCCAATGAGAGAGATATTCAGAACTACAAAAACTATACTCGGCATAGAGCTGTCCCTGGATCCCTCTTCCCTGGTTGTGGTGTGGACAGGGGTTCAATCAGGGTTCCCATAACATAGGTTTCTCCTAGGAAAAGAAGTTGTCAAATACCCATCTAAGCTACAAAATTCTGTCCCTCATCCTCATGCCATCTATATATCTGCTCTCACCAGCACAGCCTTTTCCAGAGTCCCCAAAAGAACCTGGGTGCATCCAGGCCCCAGCTTTGAGGACACAGAGTTGGGATTGTACCTGGCTCTGCCTTTTGCCAGTCTCTGGTTCTGGGTAAGTTGGTAAGCCTCTCAGGGCTTACCCCTTCTCCAGTCATGGAGGGACTGTCCGTGGCCCCCATGTCCTGGTGAACACATCCTTGTGTCACCTCTTACTTTTTAATGTGGACTGGTCTTAGTATCTTATTCTGTTCCATAGAAGATTGCATAGTGACACAAGTCACTTCCAAGATTTGGTTGTCAGCAGTGTCTAAGCTCCTGTTCTCCCTGTCTTGCTCTCTTTGTCTTCCTTTCTGTCTCCCCTTCTGTCTCTCTTCTCCTGCCCTTTATCTGGTCCCTTGCTATCTGTGGAGGTCCATAGGGCCCATAACTTGAGGAAATCATGAGACAGAGGAGAACTCAGAACTTCAGTCCAGACTGAATCTTGACACTACCCTTCAGTGAGGTCAAATCCTCAGTTTTATTCACAGCCCTGTAAACCTCTTGGGAGATACTACAGAACCATCCAGCTGAGCCATGCTCTATTCTTGGTCCCAGAAACCTGAGGTAATAAATGTTTGTTGCTTAAGCCACCAGGTTTGGGAAATGTTGTCCCCCAGCAATAGAACACTAATCCAGTCATCACATACCTAGACCATGCTTTTCACATACTCTTGTCCCCTTGTCTCTGCCCAAGCCCCCTTCAGCCACACTAACCTCCTTACTAAACTCATCTTAGGCCAAACACATTCTGCCTCCATGTCTCTACACAGCTGTGCATTTTTCTTTGATAAACATCTCCAGACCTGTGGCTGACTGGCTTCTTCTTGTCATACTGCTAGAAATATTAATAGAAATGTCATTCTTGTCAAAGTGTCTTGCACAGAACACTCATATAACCATTTTAAATATGTATATGTATATATATTTTCCTTTTAAAAATCATGTTTATAGAAAAAACAATCATATCCTGATTAAAAATTACAAAAAATATTCACAATATTGCACAAAATTAAAACAACAAAGTCCCCATTGATCTCCTACAATGTGTAAGGCAGTAGTTTATTTTATTTATTTTATTTTTATTAAAAAATTCATTTATTTTAATTGTAGGCTACAGTATTGTAGTGGTTTTGCCATACATTGACATGAATCAGCCATGGGTGTACATGTGTTCCCCATGCTGAACCCCCCTTCCACCTCCCTCCCCATCCCATCCCTCTGGGTCATCCCAGTGCACCAGCCCTGAGCATCCTGTACCATCATCGAAACTGGACTGGCAATCTGTTTCACCTATGACAATATATATGTTTCAGTGCTATTCTCTCAAATCATCCCACCCTCGTCTTCTCCCACAGAGTCCAAAAGACTGTTCTATACATCTGTGTCTCTTTTGCTGTCTTACATATTGGGTTATCATTACCATCTTTCTAAATTCCATATACATGCATTAGTATACCGTATTGGTGTTTTTCTTTCTGGCTTACTTCACTCTCTATAATAGGCTCCAGTTTCATCTACCTCATTAGAACTGATTCAAATGTATTCCTTTTAATGCCTGCCTAATATTCCATTGTGTGTATGTACCACAGCTTTTTTATCCATTCGTCTGCTGTTGGACATCTAGGTTGCTTCCATGTCCTAGCTATTATAAACAGTGCTGCGATGAACATTGGGGTACATGTGTTTCTTTCGATTCTGGTTTCCTCTGTGTGTATGCCCAGCAGTGGGATTGCTGGGTCATATGGCAGTTCTATTTCCAGTTTTTTAAAGGAAATCTCCACACTGTTCCCATAGTGGCTGTACCAGTTTGCATTCTCACCAACAGTGTAAGAGGGTTCCCTTTTCTCTGCACCCTCTCCAGCATTTATTGTTTGTAGACTTTTGGATAGCAGCCATTCTGACCTGCATAAAATGGTACCTCACTGTGGTTTTGATTTGCATTTCTCTGATAATGAGTGATGTTGAGCATCTATCTTTTTATGTGTTTGTTAGCCATCTGTATGTCTTCTTTGGAGAAGTGTCTGTTTAGTTCTTTGGCCCATTTTTTAATTGGGTCTTTTATTTTTCTGGAATTGAGCTGTAGGAGTTGCTTGTATATATTTGAGATTAAGTCTTTGTCAGTTGCTTCATTTGCTATTATTTTCTCCCATTCTGAAGGCTGTCTTTTCACCTTGCTTATAGTTTCCTTCGTTGTGCAAAAAGCTTTTAAGTTCAATTAGGTTCCATTTGTTTATTTTTGCTTTTATTTCCATTACTCTGGGAGGTGGGCCATAGAGGATCCTGCTGTGATTTGCCCCTTCTTCTCCTGCCATCAGTCTTTCCCAGGATCAGGGTTTGTGATTGATGTTGGAGAGTGTTTTGCCTATGTTTTCCTCTAAGAGTTTTATAGTTTCTGGTCTTATGTTTAGATCTTTAATCCATTTTGAGTTTATTTTTGTGTATGGTGTTAGAAAGCGTTCTAGTTTCATTGTTTTACAAGTGGTTGACCAGTTTTCCTAGCACCATTTGTTAAATAGATTGTCTTTTCTCCATTGTGTATTCTTGCCTCCTTTGTCAAAATAAGGTGTCCACAAGTGTGTGGATTTATCTCTGGGCTTTCTAATTTGTTCCACTGATCTATATTTCTGTCTTTGTGCCAGTACCATACTGTCTTGATGACTGTAGCTTTGTAGTATAGCCTCAAGTTCGGCAGGTTGATTCCTCCCGTTCCATTCTTCTTTCTCAAGGTTGCTTTGGCTATTCTAGATTTTTTTGTATTTCCATACAAATTGTGAAATTATTTGTTCTAGTTCTGTGAAAAATACCCTTGGTAGCTTGATAGGGATTGCATTGACTCTATAGATTGTTTTGGGTAGTATACTCATTTTCACTATATTGATTCTTCCAGTCCATGACCATGGTATATTTCTCCATCTATTTGTGTCCTTTTTGATTTCTTTCACCAGTGTTTTATAGTTTTCTATATATAGGTCTTTTGTTTCTTTAGGTAGATATATTCCTAAGTATTTTATTCTTTTTGTTGCAATGGTGAATGGAATTGTTTCCTTGATTTCTCTTTCAGTTTTCTATTTCTTTCCTGGTTCTCATTGTTAGTGTATAGGAATGCAAGGGATTTCTCTGTGTTAATTTTATATCATGCAACTTTACTGTATTCATTAATCTAGTAATTTTCTGGTGGAGTCTTTAGGGTTTTCTATGTAGAGGATCATGTCATCTGCAAACAGAGTTTTATTTCTTCTTTTCCAGTCTGGATTCCCTTTATTTCTTTTTCTGCTCTTATTGCTGTGGCAAAAACTTCCAAAACTATGTTGAATAGTAGTGGTAAGACTGGGCATCTTTGTCTTGTTCCATACTTTAGGGGAAATGCTTTCAATTTTTCACCATTGAGGATAATGTTTGCTGTGGGTTTGTCATATATAGCTTTTATTATGTTGAAGTATGTTCCTTCTATTCCTGCTTTCTGGAGGGTTTTTTTTTTTTTTATCATAAATGGATGTTGAATTTTGTCAAAGGCTTTCTCTGCATCTATTGAGATAATCATATGGTTTTTATCTTTCAATTTGTTAATGTGGTGTATCATACTGATTACTTTGCAGATATTGAAGAATTCTTGCATCCCTGGGATAAAGCCCAGTTGGTCATGATGTATGATCTTTTTAATATGTTGTTGGATTGTTTGCTAGAATTTTGTTAAGAATTTTTGCATCTATGTTCATCAGTGATATTGGCCTGTAGTTTTCTTTTTTTGTGGCATCTTTGTCTAGTTTTGGTATTAAGGTGATGGTGGCCTCATAGAATGAGTTTGGAAGTTTACCTACCTCTGCAATTTTCTGGAAGAGTTTGAGTAGGATAGGTGTTAGCTCTTCCCTAAATTTTTGGTGGAATTTAGTTGTGAAGCCATCTGGTCCTGGGCTTTTGTTTGCTGGAAGATTTCTGATTACAGTTTCAATTTCTGTGGTTGTGTTAAGATTTTTTTTTATTTCTTCCTGGTTCAGTTTTAGAAAGTTGTACTTTTCTAAGAATTTATCCATTTCTTTCAAGTTGTTTGGTTTGGTGGGCATTTATCCTGTTCCTTTACCTGCTGGATATTTCTCTGCCTTTTCATCTTGTTTAGATTGCTGTGTTTGGGGTGGCCTTTCTGTATTTTGGCAGTTTGTGGTTCCTCTTTATTGTGGAGGTTCCTCTCTGTGGGTGGGGTTGGACGGGTGGTTTGTCAAGGTTTCCTGGTTAGGGAAGCTTGTGTCGGTGTCCAGTAGTGAGTTTTGAGATGTCACTGGGTTTGGTGTGACTGTGGGCAGCCTGTATATTGAAGCTCAGGGCTATGTTCCTGCATTTCTGGAGAATTAGCGTGGTATGTCTTGCTCTGGAACTAACACCCAAGAGCCAATAGAATTGGCCTCATAGAATGAGTTTGGAAGTTTACCTTCCTCTGCAATTTTCTGGAAGAGTTTGAGTAGGATAGGTATTAGCTCTTCTGTAAATTTTTGGTAGAATTCAGCTGTGAAGCCATCTGGTCCTGGGCTTTTGTTTGTTGGAAGATTTCTGATTATGGTTTAGATTTCTGTGCTGAATGTGTCCGTTAAGATTTTCTATTTCTCCTGGATCAGTTTTGGAAAGTTACACATTTATAAGAATTTGTCCATTTCTTCCAAGTTGTCCATTTCATTGGCATATAGTTGCTGATAGTAGTTTTATGATCTTTTATATTTCTGTTGTCTGTTGTGATTTCTCCATTTTCATTTCTAATTTTGTTGATTTGATTCTTCTCCCTTTGTGTCTTGATGAGTCTGGCTAATGGTTTGTCTATTTTGTTTATCCTCCCAAAGAACCAGCTTTTAGCTTTGTTTATTTTTGTTATGCTCTCTTTTGTTTCTTTTGTATTTATTTCTGCCCTAATTCTTGTGATTTCTTTCCTTCTACTAACCCTGGGGTTCTTCATTTCTTCCTTTTATAATTGCTTTAGGTGTAGAGTTAGGTTATTTATTTGATTTATCTCCTGTTTCTTGAGGTAGGCTTGTAATGCTATGAATCTTCACCTTAGCACTGCTTTTACTGAATCCCATAGGTTTTGGGTTGTTGTGTTTTCAGTTTCATTTGTTTCTATGCATATTTTGATTTCATTTTTTATTTCTTCTGTGATTTGTTGGTTATTCAGAAGTGTGTTGTTTAGCCTCTATATGTTTGTATTCTTCATAGTTTTTTTTTTTCCTGTAGTTGACATCTAATCTTACCTCACTGTGATAAAAAAAGATGCTTGTTCAGTTCAGTTCAGTCACTCAGTCATGTCCGACTCTTTGTGACCCCAAGAGCTGCAGCATGCCAGGCTTCCCTGTCCAACACCAACTCCTGGAGCCCACCCAAATTCATGTCCATTGAGTGAGTGATGCTATCCAACCATCTCATCCTCTGTCGTCCCCTTCTTCTCTTGCCCTCAATCTTTCCCAGCATCAGGATCTTTTCAAATGAGTCAGCTCTTCACATCAGGTGGCCAAAGTATTGGAGTTCCAGCTTCAACATCAGTCCTTCCAATGAACACCCAGGACTGATCTTCTTTAGGATGGACTGGTTGGATCTTGCAGTCCAAGGGACTCTCAAGAGTCTTCTCCAACACCACAGTTCAAAAGCATCAATTCTTTGGTGCTCAGCTTTCTTTATAGTGCAACTCTCACATTCATACATGACCACTGGAAAAACAATAGCCTTGGCTAGACGGACCTTTCTCAGCAAAGTAATGTCTCTTCTTTTTAATATGCTGTCTAGGTTGGTCATATCCTTCCTTCCAAGGAGTAAGCATCTTTTAATTTCATGGCTGCAATCACCATCTACATTGATTTTGGAGCCCCCCCAAAATAAAGTCAGCCAGTATTTCCACTGTTTCCCCATCTATTTGCCATGAAGTGATGGGACCAGATGCCATGATGTTAGTTTTCTGAATGTTGAGCTTTAAGCCAACTTTTTCACTCTCCTCTTTTCACTTTCATCAAGAGGCTCTTCACTTTCTGCCATAAGGGTGGTGTCATCTGCATATCTGAGGTTATTGATATTTCTCCTGGCAATCTTGATTCCAGCTTGAGCTTCCTCCAGCCCAGCATTTCTCATATTGTAGTCTACATAGAAGCTAAATAAGCATGGTGACAATATACAGCCTTGATGTACTCCTTTCCGTATTTGGAACCAATCTGTTGTTCCATGTCTGGTTCTAACTGTTGCTTCCTGACCTGCATATAAATTTCTCAAGAGACAGGTCAGGTGGTCTGGTATTCCCATCTCTTTCAGAATTTTCTACAGTTTATTGTGATCCACACAGTCAAAGGCTTTGGCATAGTCAATAAAGCAGAAATAGATGTTTTTCTGGAACTCTCTTGCTTTTTCAATCATCCAGCAGATGCTGGCAATTTGATCTCAGCTTCCCCTGCCTTTTCAAAAACCAGCTTGAACATCTGGAAGTTCATGGTTCACATATTGCTTAAGCCTGGCTTGGAGAATTTTGAGCATTACTTTACTAGCATGTGAGATGAGTGCAATTGTGCGGTAGTTTGAGCATTCTTTGGCATTGCCTTTCTTTGGGATTGGAATGAAAACTGACCTTTTCCAGTCCTGTGGCCACTGCTGAGTTTTCCAAATTTGCTGGCATATTTAGTGTGGCACTTTCACAGCATCATCTTTCAGGATTTGAAATAGCTCAACTGGAATTCCATTACCTCCACTAGCTTTGTTCGTAGTGATGCTTCCTAAGGCCCACTTGACTTCACATTCCAGGATGTCTGGCTGTAGGTGAGTGATCACAACATTGTGATTAACTGGGTACTGTAGATCTTTTTTGTACAGTTCTTCTGTGTATTCTTGCCACGTCTTCTTAATATCTTCTCCTTCTGTCAGGTCTGTACCATTTCTGTCCTTTATTGAGCCCATCTGTGCTTGAAATGTTCCCTTGGTATCTCTAATTTTCTTGAAGAGGTCTCTAGTCTTTCCCATTCTATTGTTTTCCCTATTTCTTTGCACTGATTGCTGAGAAAGGCTTTCTTATCTCTCCTTGCTATTCCTTGGAACTCTGCATTCAAATGGGTATATCTTTCCTTTTCTCCTTTGCTTTTCACTTGTCTTCTATTCACAGCTATTTGTAAGGCTTCCTCAGACAGTCATTTTGCTTTTTTGCATTTCTTTTTCCTGGGGATGGTTTTGATCCCTGTCTCCTGTACAATGTCATGAACCTCCATCCATAGTTCACCAGGCACTCTACCAGATCTAGTCTCTTAAATCTATTTCTCACTTCTACTGTATAATCATTAGGAATTTGATTTAGGTCATACCTGAATGGTCTAGTGGTTTCCCCCACTTTCTTCAATTTAAGTCTGAATTTGGCAATAAGAAATTCATGATCTGGGCTACACTCAGCTCCTGGTCTTGTTTTTGCTAACTGTATAGAGCTTCTCCATCTTTGGCTGCAAAGAATATAATCAATCTGATTTTGGTGTTGGCCATCTGGTGATGTCCATGTGTAAAGTCTTCGTGTTGTTGGAAGAGGGTGTTTGCTATGACCAGTGCCTTCTCTTGGCAAAACTCTATTAGCCTTTGCCCTGCTTCATTCTGTACTCCAAGGCCAAATTTGCCTGTTACCCCAGGTGTTTCCTGACTTCTCTCTTTTGCATTCCAGTCCCGTATAATGAAAAGGATATCTTCTTTGGGGTGTTAGTTCTAAAAGGTCTTGTAGGTCTTCATAGAACCGTTCAACTTCAGCTTCTTTAGTGTTACTGGTCGGGGCTTAGACTTGGATTACCATGATATTGAATGGTTTGCCTTGGAAACGAACAGAGTTTATTCTGTAGTTTTTGAGATTCCATCCAAGTACTGCATTTCAGACTCTTTTGTTGACTATGATGGCTACTCCATTTCTTCTAAGGGATTCCTGCCCACAATAGTAGATAAAATGGTCATGAGTTAAATTCACCCATTCCAGTCCATTTTAGTTCGCTGATTCCTAGAATATCAACATTCACTCTTGCCATCTCCTGTTTGACCACTTCCAATTTACCTTGATTCATGGGCCTAACATTCCAGGTTCCTATGCAGTATTGCTCTTTACAGCACTGGACCTTGCTTCCATCACCAATCACATCCACAACCGGGTGTTGTTTTTGCTTTGGCACCATCCCTTCATTCTTTCTTAAGTTATTTCTCCACTGATCTCCAGTAGCATATTGGGCACATATCGACCTGGGGAATTCATCTTTCAGTGTCCTATCTTTTTGCCTTTTCATACTGTTCATGGGGTTCTCAATGCAAGAATACTGAAGTGGTTTGCCATTCCCTTCTCCAGTGGATCACATTCTGTCAGACCTCTCTACTATGACCCGTCCATCTTGGGAGGCTCCACATGGCATGGCCTAGTTTCATTGAGTTAGACAAGGCTGTGGTCCGTGTGATCAGATTGGCTAGTTTTCTGTGATTGTGCTTTCAGTCTGTCTTCCCTCTGATGCCCTCTCTCAGCACCTACCATCTTACTTGGGTTTCTCTTACCTTGCACGTGGGGTATGTCTTCATGGCTGCTCCAGCAAAGCAAAGCCACTGCTCCTGACCTTGGACGTGGGGTATGTCCTCACAGCGTGGCTCCTGACCTTGGATGTGGGGTATCTACTCTCTGCTCCTTGCCACTCCTGTGCCGCACAGCTGCTGCTCACAGCTACTGCACTAAAGATGCTTGAGATGACTTCAATTTTTTTGAATTTACCAAGGTTAGATTTATGGCCCAGGATGTGATCTATCCTGGAGAAGGTTCCGTGTGCACTTGAGAAAAAGGTGAAATGCATTATTTTAGGGTGAAATGTCCTATAGTTATCAATTAGGTCTAACTGGTCCATTGTATCATTTAAGCATGTGTTTCCTTGCTCATTTTCTGTTTAGTTGATCTATCCATAGGTGTGAGTGAGGTATTAAAGTCTCCCACTCTTACTGTGTTACTGTTGATTTCCCCTTTCATATTTGTTAGCATTTGCCTTACATATTGGAGAAGGCAATGGCAACCCACTCCAGTACTCTTTCCTGGAAAATCCCATGGACAGAGGAGCCTGGTAGGCTGTAGTCCATGGGGTCACTAAGAGTCAAACACAACTGAGCGACTTCACTTTCACTTTTCACTTTCCTGCATTGGAGAAGGAAATGGCAACCCACTCCAGTGTTCTTGCATGGAGAATCCCAGGGACAGGGGAGCCTGGTGGGCCACCATCTGTGGGGTTGCACAGAGTTGGACACAACTGAAGCGACTTAGCAGCAGCAGCAGCCTTACATATAGTGGTGCTCCTATGTTGGGTGCATATATATTTATAATTGTTGTATCTTCTTCTTGGACTGATCCTTTGATCATTATGTAGTGTCCTTCTTTGTCTCTTTTCACGACCTTTATTTAAAAGTCTATTTTATCTGATATGAGTATTGCTACTTCTGCTTTCTTTTGGTCTCCATTTGCATGAAATATCTTTTCCCAGCCCTTCAGTTTCAGTCTGCATGTGTCCCTAGGTTTGAAGTGGGTCTCTTGTAGACAGCATATATAGGGGTCTTGATTTTGTATCCATCCAGCCAGTTTTTGTCTTTTGATTGGGGCATTCAACCCATTTACATTTAAGGTAATTATTGAAAAGTATGATCCTGTTGCCATTTACTTTGTTGTTTTGGGTTCAGGTTTATAAACCTTTTCTGTGTTTCCTGTCTAGAGAAGCTCCTTTAGCATTTGTTGGAGAGCTGGTTTGGTGGCGCTGAATTCTCTCAGCTTTTGCTTGTCTTTAAAGCTTTTGATTTCTCCTTCATATTTGAATGAGATCCTTGCTGGGTACAGTAATCTGGGTTGTAGGTTTTTCTCTTTCATCACTTTAAGTATGTCCTGCCATTCCCTTCTGGCTTGAAGAGTTTCTATTGAAAGATCAGCTGTTTTGTGGGTTAATTGTTGTTTTTCCCTTGCGGCTTTTAATATTTGTTCTTTGTGTTTGATCTTTGTTAATTTGATTAATATATGACTTGGGGTGTTTCGCCTTGGGTTTATCCTGTTTGGGACTCTCTGGGTTTCTTGGACTTGGGTGGCTATTTCCTTCCCTAGTTTAGGGAAGTTTTCAACTATTATCTCCTCAAGTATTTTCTCATGGCCTTTCTTTTTGTCTTCTTCTTCTGGGACTCCTATGATTCGAATGTTGGGGCATTTGACATTATCCCAGAGGTCTCTGAGGTTGTCCTCATTTCTTTTCTTTTTTCCTCTCTGCTTCATTTATTTCCACCATTCTATCTTCCACCTCACTTATCCTATCTTCTACCTCAGTTATTCTACTATTGGTTTTGAAAGGTTGTTGCTGAATGAAAAGACACCAGGATTCTTGGCCTCCAGAGGAGAATTCAATCCAGGGCCAGAGATGAGGCTTGATCGCTCTGAGCTTTTGTGTAATAAAGTTTTATTAAAGTATAAAGGAGATAGAGAATGCTTCTGACATAGGCATCAGAAGGGGGCAGAAAGAATACCCCCTCCCCCCTCGCTAGTCTTCAGCTGGGTGTTATAGTCACTAGCAGTCTGTTAAGGAAAGAAAGGAATGTCTTAAAACACAGAATGGCACCAGGCCCCTCATCCATAAGATGCATTTTGGGATAATCTTGGCACCAGATGATTCATCCCGGGCCATAAAATGATTAACTTGAATCTTGTAGAAGGGCAGATTACCATACAAATGGTTTCATTTACATAGATTAGGGGAACAATATCTGAGTATAACATACTGGTTTGTCAAGTAGGTTCTGAGCCATTAGGTGGAACCGACTTGAAGACAGAGTCTGGGGTAAATGTATAGTACATTAACATAGCTTAAGACAAACATTTCCATAAGAAAAATGCATTGGTTAACTCAAGGTTTGAGAATAGTTAACTTCAGGTGAAACCAGGTGTCATTATGGCAACACAGTATTTTAAGAGAGAAGTATTTGTATAGAGAAGAAAAAAATATCGCTAGTTTGTTTCCTCCCGCTGCTTAAGAGAGAGAAAAATGTCTGACACTTGCAGGCTATTTCCTCCGTTTGGAGACCCCTGGCCTTCCTGCCTGTTACCCGCTCAGTTCCCTCCAGAGTGCTTTTGATCTCAGCTATTGCATTATTCATTATTGATTGATTTTTTAAAAAAAATTTTTTTCTAGCTCCTTGTTAAACTTTTCTTGCATCTTCTCAATCCTTGTCTCCAGACTATTTATCTGTAACTCCATTTTGTTTTCAAAGTTTGGGATCATTTTTTCTATCATTATTCTGAATCCTTTTTCAGTTAGACTCCCTATCTCCTCCTCTTTTGTTTGGTTTAGTGGGCTTTTATCATGTTCCTTTATCTGCTGAATATTTCTCTGCCTTTTCATCTTGTTTGGGGTGGTCTTTCTGTATGCTGAAGTTTGTGGCTCCTCTTTATTGTGGATGTTCCTCCCTGTAGGTGGGGTTGGATGAGTGGCTTGTCAAGGTTCCTGGTTAGGGAAGCTTGCGTCAGTGTTCTGGTGGGTGGAGCTGGATCTCTTCTCTCTGGAGTGCAATGAAGTGTCCAGTAGTGAATTTTGAGGTGTCTATGGGTTTGGTGTGACTTTTGGCCGCCTGTATTTTTGTGCTCAGGTTTATGTTCCTGCTTTGTTGGAAAAGTAGCTTGGTGTGTCTTGCTCTGAAACTTGTTGGCTCTTGGGTGGTTTGGTTTCAGTGTAGGTATGGAGGCTTTTGGATGAGCTTTTGTCAATTAACGGTCCCTGGAGTCAGGAGATTTCTGGTGATCTCAAGTTTTGGATTTAGCTCTGGCTTTCCATCTTATACTTGTAGTAGCCTCAAGACTTCTCCATCCATACAGCACCAATGACAAAACACGTAGGTTAATGGTGAAAAGATTCTCCACAGCGAGGGACACCCAGAGAGGTTCACAGAGTTACATGAAAAAGAAAGAGGGAGGAAGGAGATAGAGGTGACTAGGAAGAGAAGAGGGGGAATCAAAAAGGGAGAGAGCAGTCTAGCCAGTAATCAATTCCCTATTTGCTCTCCACAGTCTGGAACACTCAGAGTGGTTCATGGAGTTCCATAGAGAAAAGAGGGAGGAAGGAAATAGAGGTGACCAGGAGGAGAGGAGGGGGAGTCAAAAGGAGAGAGACCAGTCTATCCTGTGATCACTTCCCTAAGTTTTCTCCACAGCCCTGAACATCCAAAGAGATTCACAGAGTTAAGTAGAGAAGAGAAGGGGTAGGGAGTAGATAGAGATGACCTGGGGAAGAGAAAGGAGAGTAATCACACTCCTAGGTAAAAATGGGCACTGAAGATTGGATTTTTAAAGGTACAATTTTGATAACCATTACTAAAAAGCAAATATTAAAAATCTAGGGTAGAGGTTAGACTCTCAAAAATACAATATTAAAAAAAAACCAAAACAAAATTGCAAAAGTTATATAAAAAAATGAAATTTGCTTTAAAAATAGGGTCTTTTTTTCAAGGTTAATAGTAGATTTTAAAAATGAAAATTAAAGGATTATTAAAGAACTTTAAAAATTAAAAAGAAATTTAAAAATGATAATAGTAAAATATATCTAGGAATTTCTCTGGAGCTGTTGAGGGAAGTGGGTGGTCAGTTCAGTTCCAGATAGTTCCTCGTTCCACCTTATACTTCTCAAACTCTATAGGTCCCTTCCAATGTAGCCAGTGTTAACTACAGGGTTTTACTGTGTTGCACTTGTCACTTCCAGACCTGTTCCCTCTTCTTGGTTTATTTTGGCTACCTCTCTTTGCAAGTCTCTTCATTATCTAATTTCTGCCCTGACACAAAGGGGTGAAGGTGATCATTTATTTAGGCTCACTTGTTCAAATGTGCTACAGGGAGGGAGGAACACTGCAAACAAATACCATTTGCGTGTGTGGGGAGTGCTCGCAGTATCTGGGTCACACTATGTTTGCCCCCACTCACGGCATGTGTGCTTTCCCGGTCTACACTGCTTAGGCTCCAGGTTGCTCTGCCGGGGAACTTTCTGGGGTGGGCCCTGGGTTGCATGCACGTCCCAGATCTACACAGCTCAGGCTCAGGTTCTCAGGTACTCCACAAAGGCACAGACTCAGTTGTGCCTGCGTTTTGTGCCCTTCCCAGGTCTAAGCAGCTCAGGCGACCAGGTATTTGGCGAGCACACACTCCCCTGGTGCCATGCGTCTTATCACCTCCCTGGTCCCAGCCGCTTGGTTTTCTGCGTGTGCAGCTGCATCTCAGGTGTGCCATGTGTCTCTTCTGGGAAGCTGATCTCTGACTGCGACCCTCTTGATGTATGTCAACTGTCTAGGATCCCAGGAAGACTTGGTTAGCGACTGAGAACCTGCTTGCAGTTTGGTAGAGGATGCCCCTTTCTTTTCTTCCAGCTCTGGCTGGCACCCACCTGCCTCTGTGCCTCCAGTGGGGGATGGGCCGGTCCGCAGCGGGCTAGCTCTCCTCTGGTATTCGCTTAGTCTTTTGTTCTGTGTGCTGCCCGGCAGTGCCTTAGGTTAGAGCTTTTTGTGGGAAAGTGCTCTTTTTCTCTCTTTCCTATTTTTTTTTTCTTTGTCTGTCTCAGTTTGGGTTGCTATCTCAGGTTAGCTCCATCAGATTGCCCTCAGGGCATTCAGGCCCGATCCTTACCCTAAGGAGTGCAGCCCGCACCTCCCTGTTCAGTCCCCACTTGCTGGTGGCAGACACGAGTGTCTGGGCTACTTCTCCTCTGGGAGTTGTAGTTAGACCTGTAATCTGTGGGGTTTATTTATTTTTTCCTCCCGGTTATGTTGCCCTCTGAGATTCCAAAACTCCCCACAGACCCGCCAGTAAGAGGGTCTCCTGGTGTTTGGAAACTTCTAAGACTCCCCCCACCCCCGCCCCCCCCCACCTCGGGATGGGTCACCGTCCCTACCTCTTTTGTCTCTCTTTTTACCTTTTATATTTTGTCCTACCTCCTTTCAAAGACAGTTGAAGACCCAGCTGCCTTTCTGGGTGCCTGGTGTCCTCTGCCAGCCTTCAGAAGTTGTTTTGTGGTATTTGCTCAGCATTCAAATGATCTTTCGATGAATTTGTTGGGGAGAAAGTGGTCTCCCCATCCTATTCCTCCATCCTAGGACTGCACCCCTGTCTCTGCTTTTCAACACACTGTCTAGATTTGTTATAGCTTTCCTGCCAAGAAGCTTTCTGATTCCTTGCCTGCGGTCACCATGTAAGGTTTACCTTGCAGTCTAAGTCCTATAGCTTTATTTTGCTACTTCAGCTATTGCCTTTGGTCATTGCATCTGCACGTACATTTTAGATTCAGACTTGTTAATTTCCAACAACAAACCTGCTGTTGATTGGTGATTAGTTTTGTACTACATTAGCCATAGGGTCATCCGCATTGTAGGCAGACCTTTACCATCTGAGCCACTGGGGAAGCCCTTTCCTTCCTTATAGAGCTGTATTCCTACATATTTTATTCTTTTCTGGGGATGATAAATTGGATTATTTCCATAATTTTGCTTTCTGATCTTTCATTCTTATTGTATGCTATGCTATGCTAAGTCACTTCAGTCGTGTCCAACTCTGTGTGACCCCATAGACGGCAGCCCACCAGGCTCCCCCGTCCCTGGGATTCTCCAGGCAAGAACACTGGAGTGGGTTGCCATTTCCTTCTCCAATGCATGAAAGTGAAAAGTGAAAGTGAAGTCGCTCAGTCGTGTCCGACTCTTAGCGACCCCATGGACTGCAGCCCACCAGGCTCCTCCATCCATGGGATTTTCCAGGCAAGAGTACTGGAGTGGGGTGCCATTGCCTTCTCCATCTTATTGTATAGGAGAGCAGATTTCTTTGCATTAATTTTGTACCCTGGAACTTTACCAAACTCAGTGATTAGCTCTGGTAATTTTCTGGTAGCATGTTGAGGATTTTCTACATATAGTATGTCATCTGGAAAAAGTGACAGTTTTACTTCTTTTCCAATTTGGATTCCATTTATTTCTTTTATTTGATTGCCTTGGCTAGGATGTCTAAAACTATGTTGAATAAAAGAGGTAAGAGTGGATATCCTTACATCCTTATTGTGTACTTCCTTGTCTTCTTTCTGATATTAGAGGAAATATTTTCAGTATCTCACCATTGAGAATCATGTTTGCTCTAGGTTGGTTGTGTTTATGGCCTTTACTATGCTGAGGTAGTTTCCCTTTTTGCCCACTTTCTGGAGAGCTTTTTTTTGTTTTTTTCTAAAAATCATAAATGCTGTTGAATTTTGTTAAAAGCTTTTACTTCATCTATTTAATTTTTTAATATAGTGTAGCACATTGATTTGTGTGTTTTGTGAAGAGTTCTTGCAATCCTGAGATAAATCCCACTTGATCATGGTGTGTGATCCTTTGAATGTGTTGTTGGATTCTGTTTGCCAATATTTTGCTGAATAATTTTTTATCTGTGTTAATCAGTGATATTTTTGTGTCTGTTCATCAGTGTCATTGATGTCATTTTCTTTTTTGTGTGTGTGTGATTTTTTTTGTTTTTTTGCCTGATTTTGGTATCAGAGTGATGTCAGCCTTGTAGAATGAATTTTGTAATGTGCCTTCCTCTGCAATTTTCAGAAAGACTTTGTGAATAAGTATTAACTCTTCTCTAAATGTTTGCTAGAATTTGCATGTGAAACCATCTTTTCCTGGACTTTTGTGTGTTGGAAGACTTTTAAACTATACTTTCAATTTCATTACTTGTGATTGGTCTGTTTCCCAATCTGGCAAAATTCTAACCTGGTTCAGTCATAAAAGGTTATACCTTTCCAAGAATTTGTCCATTTCTTCCAGATTGTTGATTTTATTGGCATATAGTTGCTTGTCTCTTATGATCCTTTGCATTTTTGCAGTGTCAGTAGTAATTTATCCTTTTTCATTTCTAATTTTCTTGATTTGAATCCTCCCCCCTTTTTTTTTTCCCTAGATCAGTATGGCTAAATGTTTATCAGTTTTGTCTTCTCAAAGAATCAACTTTTATTGTTCTTTGCTATTGTTTTCTTCATTTCTATTTCATTTCTGCTATGAACTTTCTTTCCTTCTACTGACTTTGGGTTTTGTTTTCTCTAGTTGCTCTAGGTGTGAAGTTAGATTGAGATTTTTGTTTCTTGATGTGAGATGGAATTATTATAAACTTCTGTCTTAGAACTTTTTTTGCTCCATCACTTAGGTTTTGTATCATCGAGTTTTTATTGTAATTTGTGTATATTTTATTTCCTCTTTGATTTCTTCAGTAATCTCTTGGTTATTTAGCAATGCAGTGTTCAGCCTCCATGTTTGTGTTTTTTTAGTTTTCCTGTAACTTGATTTCTAATCCCATAGCATTGTGGTTGGAAAAGTTGCTTGATAAAATTTCAATTTTCTTAAATTTTCTGGGGCTTGATTTGGGACAGAAGATGTGATTTTATTCTGGAGAATGTTTCACGTGCACTTGAGAAGACAGTAAACTCTGCCACTTTCAAGTGGTGTATCCTGTAATATAAATTAAATCTATCTGGTCTGTTGTGTCATTTAAAACTGTATTATTTTGTCTGGATGATCTGTCCATCGGTGTAAGTGGGGTGTTAAAGTCTCCCACTATTGTGTTACTGCCAATTTCCCCTTTTATGGCTGTTAGGATTTACTTTATGTATTGAGATGCTCCTAATTGTTGTATCTTTCTTGGATTGCTCCCTTGATCATTGTGTAATGTATTTACTTATAAGTTCTTTAAAGTCTGTTCCATCTGATATGAGTTATTGCTATGCCTGCTTTCTTTTTGATTCAGGTTTAAATGTAATATCTTTTTAAATCCTCTGATTTTCAATCTGTATGTGTCCCTAGGTCTACAGAGGGTCTCTTGTAGATGGCATATATACAGGTCTATATTTGCATCCATTCTGCCAGTTTGTATACCTGATTAGTATTTTGTGGGGAAATACTTAGAGATTATGCCAGTATTCTGTCCTTCATTAAGCTTCTACATACAAAGTAGTAGACTATGTATGTTCAGGCCCTCTCAGCTGACAGATCCATAAAACACACACACACACACACACAACCACTAATATAACTATTTCTGTGTATTTAAAATATGAGTTACAGTCCAGTCTAACCCTCAAAGACGTTTTCTAGCTTGTTTCCATTTTAACAGATACCTTTTCCAACAGTGAGGAATTTCACTTTAAACATCCTCCACACATTTACTTATCTGCCCAATGTTACCAACACATCAGCCATGCTGTCTTTTTCACCTGCACTCAGAACTCTTGATACAGGTGGACAAAACACCTTTCTTATCCCTGATGGCAGACTTGTGGGGAGGCCTGTAGGAGGGCCAGTAAACATTTGAATTCCTTACAACCACTGATTCCAGTTCACATCTAATACCTTAAATTGGAAGGAACAGCACACTGAGCATTGGGCCATACTGTACAAATGCTGTCTAAATGCAGACATTCTCCACATTTCACTGATTGTTTAGATTAGGTTTAACCTAGAGCTTCTTTCCATTTAAAACGGAAATATTTTTCTGGTAATTACTGTCTGACGTCCACTGAGATGCTACTTCAAACATTTCACACAACTTCAATAAAAGTATCACCTCAAAGTAAATGCTTTCCTATAATTTCCTATAGTTTGTGCATTTTCTCTGGCCTGTGGATGAAGTCTTTTCTACAAATACTGATAGAGGGTTTACCTTGATTTCTCTGATATTTAGTGACGTGTGGTTTTGGGCAGAAGGTTCCCTGTATTCATTCACCAATAGGTCTTCTCTATTCTGAGCTTAATTACAGTAGAAGATTTTTCTATGTCCTGAATATCTTCATATTATTTGCTCCCTTCTCTAAGTTATTTATTTGCTCCCCTCTGTAAGTTATCTGCTGTATTTTAAGAACTGGCTTTAGACCAAAGGTGTTCTCAAAATCCTAACGAATTTTTCTCCCCACTTGGTGTTCTTTGTTCTATAAACTGTTAAGTTCACCCAGAGTGAGTTCCCTCATTATACCTATAGGGTTTCTTCTCAAATGTGTTCTCTGATGTACAGTTAGTTTTGACTTCACATAGAATGATTTTCTGCAAACATTACATTCATAGGGTTTCTCCCCTGTGTGTGTTCTGTGATGTGCAATGAGTTTTTACTTCTCACAGAATGATTTTCCACATTCATTACATTCATAGGGTTTCTGTCTTACATGAGTTCTCTGATGAACAATTAGAGCTGACTGCTGACGGAAATTTTTTCCACATTCAATGCATTCATAGGGCTTCTCACCTGTATGAGTTCTCAAATGTTTAGCGAGAGTTGACTTCTCAGAGAAAGATTTCCCACATTCACTACATTCGTAAGGTTTTTCTCCTGTTGTGAGTTCTTTGATGTTTAATTAGGTCTGATTTTCTTAGGAAGGCCTTCTCACATTCATAACATTCATAGGGCTTCTCCCCTGTGTGTGTCTTCTGATGTACAGTAAGGACTGACTTAAATGAGAAGGCCTTCTGACATTCATGACATTCATATGGTTTCTCCCTTGTGTGTGTTCTATGGTGTTGGGTGAGGGTTGACTTTTCACTGAAGGATTTCCCACATTCTTGACATTCATAAGGTTTCTCCCCTGTATGAATTCTCTGATGTTTAATGAGATCTGAATTCTTGTAGAAACTTTTCCCACATTCATGACATTCATAGGATTTCTTCCCTGTGTGGGTTCTCTGATGTCTTGTGTGGGCTGATTTCTGGTTGAATGTTTTTCCACATTCATAGGGTTTTTCTCCTGTGTGTATGCTCTGTTGTGCACCAAAGACTATGGTTCCACATTCATTATATTTAATTATATTGTCAATTGAGTGGGTTGTCTGAATTGGAGTCAGGTCTGACTTTTGGCTCGAAGGGTCAACACTATGTTCAAAGAGAATGGAGTCCTCAATTTTCTCCACATTCATTAAATTCGTAGTGATTCTCTTTTGGATGTGTTCTTTGAGCAATGAGAGGTGAAATATCACAGGTTTTTCTGTATTCAGTGTATTCACAGGTGTTTTGTCCTGTGTAAGGTTTCTTAAGTTTAACAAAGAGTGAATTCGCATGGAAAGCTTTCCTACATGCATTGTATTCAAAAGGTTGCTCCAAAATTTGAATTTTTTGATGCTGAACAGAGTCTTCATTAAGACAGAGGCCATTCTCATTTTTATTATATTCATAAGACTTCTCTCCATAATGAATTCTTTCATGCTTGTCATCATGGAACCATTTTCTACCTTTGTTAAAGTCAAACTTCTTTCTGCTGCTGTTAATTAATTCTGAAATAGAGGGACAAGAAAGAATAGTTCACAAGGATATTTAGAGGTAGTTGATCATTTTAGGTCCTAATCTCTTCATGCCTCGAGTATGACAACAGTGTATACATCCAATTTCATCTCTTTTTCAGTTCTACCTAGGAGCAACAAGTCCATATTCTAAAAGCACTAATTCATAAAGGAACAGTACTAAAACCCATGCTGCAGTTCTGTTTCTAGCTCTGATTCATGATGAATAAAAATATGCAACAAAAGAGCATGTCAGTGAACCATTCTTGCCACAGGATCAGACTCACAACTCTATTCTAGTTAGTGTGTGTGTGTGCTCATGTGCACGCTCAGTCGTGAAAAACTTTTTGCAACCCCATGGACTGTAGCCCACCAGGCTCCTCTGTCCATGGAATTTTCTGCAAGAATACTGGAGCAGGTTGCCATTTCCTCCACTGGGGGATTGTTATATGTTCTCTTTATTATAATACATCAGAATTACTCATCAGGGGACCTCTCCTGACCATTAAACCCTGTTTCAATCCTTTCTGGCTTTTCCCCCAAATAAATCTCAATCCTGCTTTCACATACATGTTTCAACATCTCTGTATACCATGAAAATGATAAAATTCTAAACCTGGTCCTAAAATTTCATTATCTTTAACCTTATGATTTTTTGGTTATGTGTACCTGTTTTTACTCCTCTGCTATTTATAATCCTATATGAGTGAGTGATAGTTGCTCAGTCATGCCTGACTTTTTGCAACCCCCTGGACTGTAGCCTGCCAGGCTCCTCTGTCCATGGAATTCTCCTGGAAAGGACACTGGAGTGGGTTGCCATTTTCTTCTCCAATAATTCTCTATATTCTTGAGTTTAATGTCCTAAGTGAAAACTCATTTATAATTTTACTTTATTGTAATACAGCTGATTTACAGTGCTGTGTTAGTTTCTGGTATACAGGAAAGTGACTCAGTTTTACATATTTTTTTCATATTCATTTCCATTGTAGTTTATTACAGCATACTGAATATAGGACCTTGTTATTTATTCTACATATAACAGTTTCTATATGCTAAGTCAAAACTTCCAATGCATCCCTTCCCTATCCCTCTCGCCTTTGGCAGTCACAAGTATGTTCTCTGCGTCTGTTTCATAGATAAGCTTGTTGGTGTTGTATTTTAGATTCTGAACAAAAGTGGTATCATATGGTGTTTGTCTTCCTGACTTACTTAATATGATAATATCTAGGTCCATCCATATTCCTAAAAGTGGTATTTCCCTTCCTTTTTATGGCTGAGTAATCTTTGGCCACCTCATGTGAAGAGTTGACTCATTGGAAACGACCCTGATGCTGGGAGGGATTGGAGGCAGGAGGAAAAGGGGACGACAGAGGATGAGATGGCTGGATGGCACCACTGACTTGATGGATGTGAGTCTGAGTGAACTCTGGGAGTTGGTGATGAATAGGGAGGCCTGGCGTGCTGCGATTCGTGGGGTCCCAAAGAATTGGACACAACTGAGCGACTGAACTGAACTGAATATTTCATTGTATATATGTATCACATCTTTATCCATTTCTCTGTTGATGGACATTCAGGTTGCTTCCATGTCTTGACTATTATAAATATTGCTGCAGTGAACCCTGGGGTACCTGTTTCTTTTTGAATTACAGTTTTCTCTGAATACATGCTCAGGAGTGGGATTGCTGGATCATAGGGTAGTTTTATTTTTTAAGGAACCTCCATACTGTTCCCCATAGGGGCTGTATCAATTTATAGTTGCACCAACAGTGTAGGAGGGTTCCCTTTTCTCCACACCCTCTCCAGCATTTATTGTTTGTAGACTTTTTGATGGTAGCCATTCTCTGGTGTGAGGTAATACCTCATTGTAGTTTTGATTTGTATTTCCCTAATAATGAGCAATGTTGAGCATCTTTTCATGTGCCTATTGGCCATCTGGATATATTCTTTGGAGAGAGATCTATTTAGCTCTTCAGCCAATTTTTTGTTGAGTTGTGTGAGATGTTTGTATACTTCGGAAAATAATTTTTATTGTTCTGAAGGGTTTAAGTATCATTGAGACAGTTTTTTAAGCCATCATTTTACAAACGTTGAATGAATATACATTTCTCCAGGTAAGCCCAGCTGTTTATCCCCCATAAATTGCTTTTTCATCTACTGTCATCCACTCCTCACTGTTCCCCTAGTTCTGTCTTCTCTGTGTGTTCCAGCCCACCCACCTTTAGATGTATAGGTGTATGGGACTCTCTGGTGTCCTGGTGTGTTGGGCAGAGGAATTTGGTGGTTCACAGATTTTACTGCTTGTAGATTGAAGGCAAATAACAAAACAAATATCTCAACTATAACCATAGTGACATCACTCAAAAGAGTAATTTTTAAAAACAGCTTTGTGTTGTTTTGTGGATACTGCATGAGACTATATGGTATAAATTAGTATGTCTTAAACCCTAGAAAAAGTCATCTCAATCAGGGAAAGAAGTTTTTGTGGGTGAAAATTTAGTGTTCATGTCTAGAATATTACACTACCCGAGATAAACAAGTTCCCATGATGAATAATTTTTGCCTTTGGGGGCATTAAAAGGCTTAGGTTGTCAGGGAAGGTAGTATACAAAGGAGACCACATGACCAAGGTGGACTTCAGATGGAGCTACTTTGGGAGATACCTTTTGGAAAAGTAATAGAGTTTTCTAATGAGTTCCTGTTGAAATCTGTTGCCGGACCCATTAGAAGCTGATAATGGGTCTCTAGCCTATTGCACCTACTTTTGGGTGGATCACTTGGAATCTACCAGACAACCTGTTAAAAAAAAAAAGACAAGCATAATCTGGGATTATGTTTATGTGTGTGAAAATCTGGCATTAATTTGTCTAAGTGTGAGCCCTCTGATAACAGGGATAGTTATCAGAATGTTCAAATATTTGTGCAAGCCCCTGATAATGAAAGAAACCTCAGACATGCAGTGTGTAAGCAGTTTTCGTATAGTGTGGTTACTCCATTAGAAAGAGGTGTGAAATTTGTTCTTGAATTTAGCTGAAGAGATTCATGAGCCTGCCTCAGCCTAGAAGGCATTTAAACCAGCTTCATTTGGCCAGAATTGTATGGATAGCAAAATGTGGCACTGACTTCATTGCAGTTCAAAGCACAGTGTGGGCAAAATACTAATGTATCCTGCTTCAGCTGGGTACAGCTAGGCCAGGTAAAACCTTCATTTTAAAGGCTAAAACAAAATGAGAAATGGCTCATTATATAGAAAAATTGGCCTGAAGTCACCTATGGAGAAGTAAAATAAGTGGCACTGTGGGATTCTACAAAGTATTATTTTACTTTGCTACAGTTAGAACTTTGTGAGTGAATATTAACAAAACTTGGAACCTAAATTTGGGAGAGTAATTTATTACATATGGATAGAATGCTAGAGAGATTTCCATTTCAGTGGGGGTGCTGAAACCTGGGACCCTGATGCAATCTTTGGTATAAGGCTGGAGACAAAGTGGTCTTTTTTTTTCTTCTTTTTCCCTGAAGAAATTTGTCTACCAAAAAGTTAAGAGAAAGAACTCCAAATCTTCTCTCTCGTCTCTTAAAAGAGGAGAGGGAGTGCTACCTGTCCCTTCTACAGAACATTGCTCAGATTCATTGTTAGTGTTCTTCACCTGCAATACCAACTTTAGTAGGACTCCTGGCTTTTCTCTCACTGCACCAAGAGAGTAGGTACATCAGACCACATAGTTAGTAGTTTGTATTAAGAAAATATAATTCATCATTATTCTGTTCCAGAAACTATATGTACTGTATTTATGATATTGACAAAAATAAATATCTACAATTTAACACTCTGAAAATCTCCACAACTTCCCAATGGCTTCAGTGGTGAAATTTTCCAAACACCAAAGAATTTATTGTAAAAATCATCATGAAACAATGTTCTCTTGACTCATCTTATGAAAATAAGTGTATATGCAAAACAGGAAACAAACTTACAGTTACTCAAGGGGAGACTGAAGGGTGGAGGGACAAATTAGGGGTTTGGTTTAAGAGATACAAACTGTTATGTATAAAACAGATAAGCAACAAGGATATATTGTATAGCACAGAGAATTATATGCATTGTCTTGTAATAACTTATAATGGAGTATAATTTGAAAAAATATTGAATCACTATGTTGTTCACCTGAAACTAATACTGTAAATCAACTAGTTAAAAAGTGTAATACTATTTTTCAAATACTGAAAAATTCAAAATAAATCTTTTAAAACAAGTATGTTTCAAATATGTACCCCAATTATGTTTCAGTAACAGAATGGAGGGACAAGTTCTGGGATAGTCACAATGGAACACTGCAAAGCAATACATTACTGATACACGGCATGTATGACAAACACAGTGCTGACACATTATATAATATATACATAGTGCACATAGATTTACATATAGTACATACTGTATGACTACAATTATCTGAAGTTAAAAACAGGCAAACTTGATCTATGCTAGTAGAAGGGGGAGCAATGTTAGTTACTGGGAGGACAACACCAGGGGGCCTTCTGGGGTGATTAAAAAATTGTTCCATATGTTCATCATGATTGATATATGGGTGTCTCTGTATAGACTATTTTATTTACTTGAATGCTTAAACATTTGCATTTAACTCAATATATAATTTATACCTTAAAAGATACCACCATTTTGACACTGGGAAGATATGCATGATTCAATGACACTGAATACTTGAGCCATGTTAATGTGCATTTCAAAGGTCCAAAGCCACAAAAACATGATTCCTGAAGACCCTTTCAACGGTCTTAATCTCTGAACTAACCCTTTTTGATCTTATTTTCTCCTAAACAGCATGGGGCTTATACTCCCACTGACTCACTCACCTGGGACACTCTGACTTGAGCACTCTTCCTCTAATATCCATGGCTCCTCTCCTTGCTCCAATTTGAGGATCACTTCTGGCTTAGGGATACAGTACCCTGTTAATGAGGATTATATGACTTGAAATAAATTGGACAGGGCCTTTGAAGGAACATGACAGTGTACTTCAAAGAATATACAGTTAAAGAAGGCTCATTTAATCCTATAATGGGGCAGAGGTGGCTCCCCTGGTGGCTCAGAAAGTAAAGAATCAACCTGCAATGTGGGAGATCCGGGTTTGATTCCTGGGTTGGGATGATCCCCTGGAGAAGGGAATGGCAACCCATTCCAGTGTTCTTACCTGGAGAATTCCGTGGACAGAGCCTGGGGGACTATTGTCCATGGGGTCACAAAGAGTTGGATATGACTCGGCGTGGGCAGAGGACAACACATTCTTTCTGGTACTCAAAAGGGATAAACTGACTTTGGTCTCTAAATCCCAAACCTAAGTATTATTTTAGTCTACAAAAATCCCACAAGTTTCTATAAGTAAGAAAGGACATGTACACTGGGAGTCTACGTGGGAAACAAGTGCTACCTACCCACTGAGATGAGGTGGCTGTAGTTCTCTAGCATCACATCCCTATACAGCATCCTCTGAGCTGGATCCAGGTGGTGCCACTCCTCCTGAGTGAAGCCCACAGTCACATCCCTGAATGACAATAATCCCTAGAAAACCACACTTTGGCTAAATCTCCAGGGGTGAGAATCAGGTGATTGATGTGGGGGAAGAAAAAGAATTTAAAGACTAATTCTTACCATTTTCCTATAAAAATGTTAACAAAGGATCTTTACTTTGTAGCTTACACTTTGGAGTTAAAATGTGTATAGTATTACACTTTGTGATTAACCAAAAGAAACCACAGTAGAGACACCATTGGCAAATTGGTTTATTACTTAATGGAAAAATATCCTCATGCCTTTATATGACTGAAATTGTCCTAGTTTTTGAGAATTCCAAGTTGAATAATTTAGTCTTCCTGGTCTCAAAGAACTTATTCTCATAAGGAAACATATCAAGACATACCTACCATATAACTTAAAGGATTCATATCACAAATACATGCGATGCAGACAGAGATCATAAAGAGATGCTATGCAAGTCCATGTGAGAGTGTCAGCACCCTGGATTTCACTAAGCAGATAACACTCTCAGTGCTTATATAGAAATAGCAGTTTCTTTGCAAATATATGGCAAAACTGCTGGAAAAGAAAATGTGTAGCAAGCCAATGGACTGCACAGCAGGACAGAAGAGCAAGTCTGAAGCTGTGATGAGATGAAGGCTGTAGAGGCAGGGGGAGGAGGTTTGGGGGAAGGAAACCAGGGACTATATTTGGCTTAAATTCTGTTGGTGATCTCCAGATATTTCATCACTCAACCTAATCCATAAAATTCTTGAGTAACCACTAGTTTTATTTCTCTATAAATTAAATATTATCAATTCACATACGAGAACTTAATTCTGTTCTTACTTTTCAGATAAAAATCTAAACAAACAAGCTAGTACTTTCTTCCTGTGTCCTAAAGAATAGACAGTATGTGACATACACACAGTTATCTTGCACACTCCCTTGGGGCATAGCCTCCCTCTCTCCCCCACCTCTACTCACCCAGGTCATTGCTGTGAATAGCAGGAAGCCAATGGTGAAATGGAACACACAATTCAGTACCACTTAAACTAACTGTTGCTGAGGAAGCAGTGATCCCAAAGTAGGGTGGAGACTGCACTGGAGGCACTGTTGGAGCTGGATCGCCTATAGTAAGGAGGCAGCAGCAGCAGAGAGGCCAAACAGACAACTTGGTGAACAGAGGGAGAGAGAGAGAGTTACTCTCAGAGGGTCGGCATGATCTATGTTAGAGGTTCTGGAAGCCTCTTGTCAAGTCTGGGGAAACAAAAGGAAGAGCAGGGTAGACATACAGTGAAATGAAACAGACATAGAGTACACCAAACAAACAGAACAAAAAAGTGGAAAATTAACTGGAAGTTTGGATAGATGATTCTGGAAAAGAGGAGAGAGCTCTAGTATGAAAAAAAACTTGGGTGAAAATGGCAACTCCATGTCACTGGGGTCACCAGAGTGAATCAGATGGTCACAGAGGAGATAAGGAAAGAAAGAAATGCCAGCACAGAATATGAAGGAATACCAATATTTGAGTGGCTGATAGAAAAAAGAAAAATAGGCTAGAAAAAAGAAAAATAGGCTATGAAAGCCAAGAAGAAATTTTTTGAAATGTAAGAAAAGAACCAAATGACAGGAGAATAATAGGAAATAATAAGTAACAGTTTCACAAGTAGCACAGTTTCACAGATAACTGACACTTCCAATTAAAGATGGCAGACTTAAAACACATCTACTTCTGAAGCCGCTGATGCCTCCAGCAATATAAGTGGAAGAAACAATAAAAATAAATGTGCAAATAACAGAATATACTGGAAGATAATTTTATTCAACTTCTAGATTATATGAGCAGATAGTATTAGACAGAGAGAAACTACAAGCATGGTACCTACAATTTATATAAGCACAGACGTGGAAGCTTCCGACCACAGCCAGTGACCACCAAGCTCTAAGCCCCCCATCCAGGGCTAAGGGTCAGCATAAGTGGTAAGACGAATGGCAAAATAACTGACAGTTGACTGCTAGGGTATTTTAGTGTCCCCCTTACTCTGTGGAGATCCAGCAGTTAGTGAAGACCAAAGTTGAAGAGCAGCCATTCTATGAAGTTGGACACTTAAAGCTCTCTCTATATAGTTGGCCCTCCATATGTACAGGGTCCACATCCACAGATTAAACCAACCACGAACTGAGAATATTTGGGGGGAAAAAACTAGAAAGTTCCAAAAGGCAAAACTGAATTTGTCACACACCAGCAACTATTTACAACTACATACTATTTAAATAGTATTTACATCATATTTGGCATTATAAGTAATCTAGAGACAATTTAAAGTATATGAGAGGATCTATCACAAAGGAGGCAAGAATATATAATGGGGGAATGACAGCTTCAATAAATCATGCTGGGAAAACTGGACTACATGCTCACACCATAAAAAGTAAAACTCAAAATGGATTAAAGACTTAAATGTAAGGCCTGAAACCATAAAACTTCTAGAAAACATAGGCAGGGAACTTCCTTGGTAGTCCTGTGGTTAGGACTCTGTGCTTCCATGGCAGGGGGCCCAGGTTCAAACCCTGGTCAGGGAACTAAGATTCCACAAGCCATGTCCAAAAAGAAAAAGCTAATAACCCCTGACCCCCTAAGACGTATGGGCACTACCTTCTCTTTAACATTAGTCTTAGCACCATCGTCAGGCTGACCATTGGCAATAAGAAGAACCAAGAGATACGGGGCATCAAATGTTGACTGTCACTGGAGAAGCCCAGTTGTCTATGAAGCCTCTATTGCAAGATGGTGTCTCCTCTTTTCTTTGAACAGGGAAAGTAAGCAGGAAGCCCAATTTTGTAGAGCTCAGCTATTTTTATTCTTGGTTTTCTGTTGCCTTCCTTTTACAAGTATATTAGAGAACCACTGGAGTCAGAAAACTATGAGGTGTTGCTTTTTAGAAATGACTATGAAAGCTTTTATCACTGCTATACCCTTAAGAGCCTAAGCTCTATGCTTTTTGAAATTTTAGGGAGAATGAGCCTATAATTTCAAGATACCTTAAATAGCAAAATTTGAACCACGTCTTCCAAGTGTAATTCTTCATAAATCTATTTAGAATCAAGCTTAAAAATCACCACCAGCAAATCATTTTTGTAGCCTATATGGCAACTGAATATTCTTCTATTTAATTTTTCAGTACTGCTTTATTATAAGACATAGGTTGCAAAAAATAATAAGCTATTTGTATTGTAAGCTGAAAAGAATGAGAATCATAGAGTAGATCTGCAGCAATCTCTTCTGAGGATGGCAAGAAAAATAGACATTTCAACTGCGCCTTTAGATTCGCAGTCAGGTTGATGGAAACAAATAGCCCCAGGTCATTCACCTTAAAACCTAAATAAAGAAACAGTTGGCCAACCAGAGGTGTAGAATTGGTATAGAATTTAAAGGCTCGAGAGAGAGTTTTCTATGACAGTTAACCTGGGGTATCCTCTAATGCACATTAATGAAGTCTCCTTTATGTACAGTTGGGAAGGTCCCCTGGAGGAAGAAATGGCAACCCACTCCAGTATTTTTGCCTAGAGAATCCCATGGACAGAGGAGCCTGGCGGGCTACAGTCCATGGGGTCGCAAAAAGTTGGACACAACTGAACGACTAATACTTTAGCAATGTTTTGGACATTCTACTTAAATAAGGGAAACAAAAACAAAAACTACCAGGTAGGGACTAGATGAGACTAAAAAGCATTTGTACATTGAAGAAAACTATCAACAAAATGAAAAGGCGGCCTAATGAATAGGAAAAGACATTTGTAAATAAATATACAATAAGGGGTTAATATCCAGTGTATATAAAGAACTCATACAGCTTGACATAAAAAACAAAAAAACAAAAAAACAACAGTTAAAAATGGGCAGGGACTTGAACAGACATTTTTCTAAAGAAAACATACAGATGGCCAGTAGAAACATAAAACAATTTCTGGCTACCAAGTGGCAGCGGTTGGGGAGGGAGGAATTAGATGAAGGTAGATAAAATGTAAAAACTTTCAGTTATAAATAAGTACTATGGATTAAGTACAGCTGATAATTTACACTGCTACACATTATTAAATGAAAGTTGAGAGCAGACAATCCTGAGTTCTCATCAAAAGGAAAAAAATTTGTTTCCTATTCCTTTAGTGTTGTATCCATGAGATGATGGATATTCACTCAGCTTACTGTGGTAATCATTTCATGATGTAAGTCAAATCATTATATTGTACACCTTAAACGTAGGTGCTATATGTCAATCACATCTCAGTAAAACTGGGAAAAATTTAAAAGTATATGGCATGATGTGAGTAGGTTATATGCAAATATTACAGTATTTTATGTATGGAACTTGTGCATCTGCAGATTTTGATATCTTTGGGAGGTATCTAGAACCAACCCCCAGCAGAGCATATATGAGCATATATGGACAATATGGACAATTCTGCCCAAAGTTAACTAAGAAATAAAAGTCTTCAAACTTCAGTCCTCCATAATGTTGTGGTTCAGTTGCTAAGTCATGTCTGACTCTTTCTGACCCTGTGGACTGCAGCACGCCAGGCTCCCCTGTTCTACACTATCTCCTGGAGTTTGCTCAAATTCATCCATTGAGTTGGTGATGCCATTCAACCATATCACCCTGTGCTCCCACCCCCACCTTGCCTTCAATCTTTCCCAGCATCAGGGTCTTTTTCAGTGAGTCGGGGGTTTGCATCAGATGGCCAAAGTATTGGAGCTTCAGCAACAGTCCTTCCAGTGAATATTCAGAGTTGATTTCCTTCAGGATTGACTGGTTTGATCTCCTTGCAGTCCAAGGGACTCTCAAGAGTCTTCTCCAGCACCACAATTCGAAAGCATCAATTCTTCATCCCTCACCCTTCTTTATGGCCCACATCTCACATCCATATATGACCACTGGAAAAACCATAGCTTTGACTGTATGGATTTTTGTCAGCAAAGTGATGTCTCTGCTTTTTAATATGCTGTCTAGGTTTGTCATAGCTTTCCTTCCAAGAAGTACAGTTTTTTAATTTTGTGGTTATAGTCACTGTCCATAGTGATTTTGAGTGAACTCCGGGAGACAGTGATGGACAGGGAGGCCTGGCATGCTGCGATTCATGGGGTCGCAAAGAGTCAGACACGACTGAGCGACTGAACTGAACTGAACTGATAGTGATTTTGGAGTGTGAGAAAATAAAATCTGTTACTGCTTCCACCTTTTCCTTTTCTATTTGTCATGAGGTGATGGGACTGGATGCCATGATCTTAGTTTTTTGAATGTTGAGTTTCAAGCCAGCTTTTTTTTTTTTTTTTGATGTTCAAGCTGGTTTTATTTATTTATTTATTTTTAATTTTATTTTATTTTTAAACTTTACATAACTGTATTAGATTTGCCAAATATCAAAATGAATCCGCCACAGGTATACATGTGTTCCCCATCCTGAACCCTCCTCCCTCCTCCCTCCCCATTCCATCCCTCTGGGTCGTCCCAGTGCACCAGCCCCAAGCATCCAGTATCGTGCATCGAACCTGGACTGGCAACTCATTTCATACATGATATTTTACATGTTTCAATGCCATTCTCCCAAATCTTCCCACCCTCTCCCTCTCCCACAGAGTCCATAAGACTGTTCTATACATCAGTGTCTCTTTTGCTGTCTCGTACACAGGGTTATTGTTACCATCTTTCTAAATTCCATATATATGCGTTAGTATACTGTATTGGTGTTTTTCTTTCCGGCTTACTTCACTCTGTATAATAGGCTCCAGTTTCATCCACCTCATTAGAACTGATTCAAATGTATTCTTTTTAATGGCTGAATAATACTCCATTGTGTATATGTACCACAGCTTTCTTATCCATTCATCTGCTGATGGACATCTAGGTTGCTTCCATGTCCTGGCTATTATAAACAGTGCTGCGATGAACATTGGGGTACACGTGTCTCTTTCCCTTCTGGTTTTCTCAGTGTGTATGCCCAGCAGTGGGATTGCTGGATCATAAGGCATGTCTATTTCCAGTTTTTTAAGGAATCTCCACACTGTTCTCCATAGTGGCTGTACTAGTTTGCATTCCCACCAACAGTGTAAGAGGGTTCCCTTTTCTCCACACCCTCTCCAGCATTTATTACTTGTAGACTTTTGGATCGCAGCCATTCTGACTGGTGTGAAATGGTACCTCATAGTGGTTTTGATTTGCATTTCTCTGATAATGAGTGATGTTGAGCATCTTTTCATATGTTTGTTAGCCATCTGTATGTCTTCTTTGGAGAAATGTCTATTTAGTTCTTTGGCCCATTTTTTGATTGGGTCATTTATTTTTCTGGAGTTGAGCCGTAGGAGTTGCTTGTATATTCTCGAGATTAGTTGTTTGTCAGTTGCTTCATTTGCTATTATCTTCTCCCATTCTGAAGGCTGTCTTTTCACCTTGCTAATAGTTTCCTTTTATGTGCAGAAGCTTTTAAGGTTAATTAGGTCCCATTTGTTTATTTTTGCTTTTATTTCCAATATTCTGGGAGGTGGGTCATAGAGGATCCTGCTGTGATGTATGTCAGAGAGTGTTTTGCCTATGTTCTCCTCTAGGAGTTTTATAGTTTCTGGTCTTACGTTTAGATCTTTAATCCATTTTGAGTTTATTTTTGTGTATGGTGTTAGAAAGTGTTCTAGTTTCATTCTTTTACAAGTGGTTGACCAGAGTTCCCAGCACCACTTGTTAAAGAGATTGTCTTTAATCCATTGTATATTCTTGCCTCCTTTGTCGAAGATAAGGTGTCCATATGTGCGTGGATTTATCTCTGGGCTTTCTATTTTGTTCCATTGATCTATATTTCTGTCTTTGTGCCAGTACCATACTGTCTTGATAACTGTGGCTTTGTAGTAGAGCCTGAAGTCAGGTAGGTTGATTCCTCCAGTTCCATTCTTCTTTCTCAAGATCGCTTTGGCTATTCGAGGTTTTTTGTTTTTCCATACAAATTGTGAAATTATTTGTTCTAGCTCTGTGAAGAATGCTGTTGGTAGCTTGATAGGGATTGCATTGAATCTATAGATTGCTTTGGGTAGTATACTCATTTTCACTACATTGATTCTTCCAATCCATGAACATGGTATATTTCTCCATCTGTTAGTGTCCTCTTTGATTTCTTTCACTAGTGTTTTATAGTTTTCTATATATAGGTCTTTAGATTCTTTAGGTAGATATATTCCTAAGTATTTTATTCTTTCCGTTGCAATGGTGAATGGAATTGTTTCCTTAATTTCTTTTTCTGTTTGCTCATTATTAGTGTATAGGAATGCAAGGGATTTCTGTGTGTTGATTTTATATCCTGCAACTTTACAATAGTCATTGATTAGTTCTAGTAATTTTCTGGTGGAGTCTTTAGGGTTTTCTATGTAGAGGATCATGTCATCTGCAAACAGTGAGAGCTTTACTTCTTCTTTTCCAATTTGGATTCCTTTTATTTCTTTTTCTGTTCTGATTGCTGTGGCCAAAACTTCCAAAACTATGTTGAATAGTAATGGTGAAAGTGGGCACCCTTGTCTTGTTCCTGACTTTAGAGGAAATGCTTTCAATTTTTCACCATTGAGGATAATGTTTGCTGTGGGTTTGTCATATATAGCTTTTATTATGTTGAGGTATGTTCCTTCTATTCCTACTTTCTGGAAGGTTTTTATCATAAATGGATGTTGAATTTTGTCAAAGGCTTTCTCTGCATCTATTGAGATAATCATATGGTTTTTATTTTTCAATTTGTTAATGTGGTGTATTACATTGATTGATTTGCGGATATTGAAGAATCCTTGCATCCCTGGGATAAAGCCCACTTGGTCATGGTGTATAATCTTTTTAATGTGTTGTTGGATTCTGATTGCTAGAATTTTGTTAAGGATTTTTGCATCTATGTTCATCAGTGATATTGGCCTGTAGTTTTCTTTTTTTGTGGGATCTTTGTCAGGTTTTGGTATTAGGGTGATGGTGGCCTCATAGAATGAGTTTGGAAGTTTACCATCCTCTGCAATTTTCTGGAAGAGTTTGAGCAGGATAGGTGTTAGCTCTTCTCTAAATTTTTGGTAGAATTCAGCTGTGAAACCGTCTGGACCTGGGCTTTTGTTTGCTGGAAGATTTTTTTATTACAGTTTCAATCTCCGTGCTTGTGATGGGTCTGTTAAGCTTTTCTATTTCTTCCTGATCGAGTTTTGGAAAGTTGTACTTTTCTAAGAATTTGTCCATTTCTTCCACGTTGTCCATTTTATTGGCATATAATTGTTGATAGTACTCTCTTATGATCCTTTGTATTTCTGTGTTGTCTGTTGTGATCTCTCCATTTTCATTTCTAATTTTATTGATTTGATTTTTCTCCCTTTGTTTCTTGATGAGTCTGGCTAATGGTTTGTCAATTTTATTTATCCTTTCAAAGAACCAGCTTTTGGTTTTGTTGATTTTTGCTATGGTCTCTTTTGTTTCTTTTGCATTTATTTCTGCTCTAATTTTTAAGATTTCTTTCCTTCTACTAACCCTGGGGTTCTTCATTTCTTCCTTTTCTAGTTGCTTTAGGTGTAGAGTTAGGTTATTTATTTGACTTTTTTCTTGTTTCTTGAGGTGTGCCTGTATTGCTATGAACTTTCCCCTTAGGACTGCTTTACCGTGTCCCACAGGTTTTGGGTTGTTGTGTTTTCATTTTCATTCGTTTCTATGCAAATTTTGATTTCTTTTTTGATTTCTTCTGTGATTTGTTGGTTATTCAGCAGCGTGTTGTTCAGCCTCCATATGTTGGATTTTTTAATAGTTTTTCTCCTGTAATTGAGATCTAATCTTACTGCATTGTGGTCAGAAAAGATGCTTGGAATGATTTCTATTTTTTTGAATTTACCAAGGCTAGCTTTATGGCCCAGGATGTGATCTATCCTGGAGAAGGTTCCATGTGCGCTTGAGAAGAAGGTGAAATTCATTGTTTTGGGATGAAATGTCCTATAGATATCAATTAGGTCTAACTGGTCTATTGTATCGTTTAAAGTTTGTGTTTCCTTGTTAATTTTCTGTTTAGTTGATCTATCCATAGGTGTGAGTGGGGTATTAAAGTCTCCCACTATTATTGTGTTATTGTTAATTTCTTCTTTCATACTTGTTAGCATTTGTCTTACATACTGCGGTGCTCCCGTGTTGGGTGCATATATATTTATAATTGTTATATCTTCTTCTTGGATTGATCCTTTGATCATTATGTAGTGACCATCTTTGTCTCTTTTCACAGTCTTTGTTTTAAAGTCTATTTTATCTGATATGAGTATTGCTACTCCTGCTTTCTTTTGGTCCCTATTTGCATGGAAAATCTTTTTCCAGCCCTTCACTTTCAGTCTGTATGTGTCCCCTGTTTTGAGGTGGGTCTCTTGTAGACAACATATGCAGGGGTCTTGTTTTTGTATCCATTCAGCCAGTCTTTGTCTTTTGGTTGGGGCATTCAACCCATTTACGTTTAAGGTAATTACTGATAAGTATGATCCCGTTGCCATTTACTTTATTGTTTTGGGTTCGAATTTATACACAATTTTTGTGTTTCCTGTCTAGAGAATATCCTTTAGTATTTGTTGGAGAGCTGGTTTGGTGGTGCAGAATTCTCTCAGCTTTTGCTTGTCTGAAAAGCTTTTGATTTCTCCTTCATACTTGAATGAGATCCTTGCTGGGTACAATAATCTGGGCTGTAGGTTATTTTCTTTCATCATTTTAAGTATGTCTTGCCATTCCCTCCTGGCTTGAAGAGTTTCTATTGAAAGATCAGCTGTTATCCTTATGGGAATTCCCTTGTGTGTTATTTGTTGTTTTTCCCTTGCTGTCAAGCCAGCTTTTTAACTCTCCTTTACCACCCTTACTGAGAGGCTCCTTAGTTCCTCTTCATTCTCTGTCATTAGAGTGGTAACATGGATGTACCTAGAGAGTACCATGCTAAGTGAAACAAGTGAGAGAAGAACATGGATGTACCAAGTGGGTGGCCAAGTGAAATAAACAATACAGAGAAAGACAAATAATGTATGAGTTCACTTATATCAAATATATGAACAGATATAACCAGACAGAAACAGAGTCATCAAAAAGAACAAACCAACAGACCTTACTGCTCTGATTCCAGGACACATCACCCTCCATTTCAGAAACTGAAGGGTACCTCCTGCTTGCCTGCCTGGCCTGAAGGAAAGTCCTCTGTGTCTATCCCTAGCCATTACCTATAGAACCTTGTGGTAAGAAACATCCACATCTACATCCTTAACTATCCATTTACTTTGCCATAGTTACTGAAGCTAATCAAACTAGATCTTCATAGAGAAATATGAAAAGAAAATGATGACATCAAACAAATAGGGAGAACCAAAGCATTAAAAGTAAGCCATCAGAATGAACAGAATGATTGACGAGTAAAGGAGGGGGGAAGTACAAAAATAAGGGTAAGTAGTGAAATATTCTCAGAGAAGGCAATGGCACTCCACTCCAGTACGCTTGCCTGAAAAATCCCATGGGCAGAGGAGCCTGGTAGGCTGCAGTCCATGGGGTTGCGAAGAGTCGGACACGACTGAGTGACTTCACTTTCACTTTTCACTTTCATGCATTGGAGAAGGAAATGGCAACCCAGTCCAGTGTTCTTGCCTGGAGAATCCCAGGGACGGGGGAGCCTGATGGGCTGCTGTCTATGGGGTCACACAGAGTTGGACACGACTGAAGTGACTTAGCAGCAGCAGTGAAATATTCTAAACAAAATCCTCAAAGAGGAACTTCTCTGGTGATCCAGGGGTTAGGACTCAGTGCTTTCACTGCCGTGGCTGAGTTCAATCCCTGGTTAGGGAACTACTATCCCACAAGCTGTGTGGCATGGCCAAAAAAAGGATATGAAAAGATATTCAAAAGAATATTGCTTCCACATAAAGTGAGGACAGCTGTCTATAAGAATCCATCAGAGAGAAAAGAGAGTACTTGGAAATGTTCATATTTGCTTAAATTGTGGAAACATAAATGCTCTCAAAAGGCTACTAGAAAACGAACTTGACAGAGAATACAAAATTGTCTCTCAAAATAAAAATCAGAAAATAATGAGTTTATAAAATGTGAATGAATTCAGAGATAAATACCACTCTAAAAGAAATTCTAGGACAGACCATATAGGATAAAGGAAAGAAATGCCCAAAGAGATAGATGAATCTTCAGATTTAAAAGACACACTGAATACAAAGGATGGTTTCTGGAAAAAAAATAAAAATGTGTATGTAGCTCCATCTGATGAAATTTCTGAAATACAATTAAAAATCCTTTTTTTTTTTTTAAATTTTATTTTATTTTTAAACTTTACATAACTGTATTAGTTTTGCCAAATATCAAAATGAATCCGCCACAGGCATACATGTGTTCCCCATCCCGAACCCTCCTCCCTCCTCCCTCCCCACCCCATCCCTCTGCGTCGTCCCAGTGCACCAGCCCCAAGCATCCAGTATCGTGCATCGAACCTGGACTGGCGACTCGTTTCATACATGATATTTTACATGTTTCAATGCCATTCTCCCAAATCTTCCCACCCTCTCCCTCTCCCACAGAGTCCATAAGACTGTTCTATACATCAGTGTCTCTTTTGCTGTCTCGTACACAGGGTTAAACTTCTATGAAAGTAAACAAGTAATGACTGACTGCAAAGAAATGAGAATCAAACTGATACCTGATTCATCCTCAGCAGAAATCTGTAACAGAGGAAAGGAAGAAAGAGAGATGCTTACAATTTTCTGAAGACAGTTAACTTTTTTTTTTCCTGCCAAGAATTATATAGCCAGCCAAAAAGCCATTCATACAACAAAGAAAAACAAGTATATGAAAAAATTAAAAACCGTACATCCCTGAGCCTGTTTTATAAAATTATTCCAGAATATACACTATCAAAACAGCAGAATCCAAGAAAGAGAAACATATGACACAAGAGATAAGTGAGAATGTAAGAGATCAGCATTCAATAGTTTCCAGTAAAGCCAGAGAAGACAGTTATCGGGGTTATAAATGGAAGGGAAGTGGTTCTGTTTACTGAACAGGTGGCATAAGACTGTCAACATCTTGAGAAGTACATGTACCCAAAGCATCCCTCGATAATGACCTTGGACAGTGCTGCAGGCTGAGGACTCAGGCTGAGCTGCCCTGAAACAAGAGAAGTGGCATTGTTCCACCAATGAACAAAGAATTTATATAAAGAGAAGTGCTGAAATAGGCAACCTAAAATGAGATGATAAAACCTGCAATAAAAGACAAAACAAGTCCACTGTCATTTATTGCAGTGGGCTCAAACCCAGGTAAAAAGTCTCAACCATTTTCAATGTTCCTTTGAATAAATCACTCCATCTACCTTCCACATATAACCCTTTGTTGACTATCATTCATCACCTCTAAAATGATATAAAAAGAGCACTGGAATTATATGACCTAATAAAAGGATGGTACCTTCAGGGCCTCACACATGGTCATTCTTCCATTACAACTTTTCTACAGGTCAAGAACTACTGTTCTCACAAATTACTTTTTATATTGCAACAACAAAATAACCTGAATACTTCAAGCAAGTCTAACTTATTAGCATTCCATTTTTTAAGAATAGAAAAAATATTAATATTCAACATGTAAATAAACCATTAAAATTATTTGTACAAAACATGGGATATGAGAGGGGGCAGAGAGTAAAACCTGCTGGAAAAATCACATCTTGTTCATAGTTTTGAAATATATACAAATATCAAATTATGTTATATGTCTGAAATTAACATAATATTGCAAATCAAAAAGAATTCAGTCCAGGCAGAAAACCAGTAGTCATTGTTCAAAAACATTTTAAGACCAAAGAAAAACCCATAGCTACCTGGGCAAAAGATTACTTACAGACATACAATAGGTTACCTAAAGCCTGGGGAAAAATGTTGGGGATACAGTTTCTTTTTTGGGATATTAACCAAAAATACTTGTGTACACTAGGGAATTTAGAAAGTCATACCCATACCCAGGATAGGTTGCATTCCTAAGAAAGACCTCAGAAGACCTAAGCTTGTATGTTCTAGTTGATCTCTACATGCAGTGCAAGCAGGATACTGTCGAGAGCCACGTTAGGCATTACTGACAAAATGGAGGCATGGCCCCAACTCCCTCTCTTTGTCCCGCAGGCATGGACTCGGGATGAAGGAGTTAGGCCTTGTGATTCTGACTTGTTTCTTCCTCTCCTCGGCTAAGTTGACTGAAAAGAATATTAAGGTGCTTATCATTCTTGAGAGGAGCATGAGAAGGCACAAAGCCTTCTGCAGCTGTGCTCAGAGAATAATTCATAAAGTTAATCATTGACATTTGTTCAAGGACTTTTACAAAAGAGTGTTCCAGGATGAGTACATAGGTCGCAGCTTGAGGCCATGGGAGGGATTTCTATCTGAAGCCTATTTGTGAGGAAAGTGTTTATGGCAAAGGAGTTTGCTGAATTTAGGGCTTAGGAATAATTAAAATAGTTAGAAGTTAAAGATTTAAGGAATGTTGTAATGTTAGCATATTCTACTATAGTGTATAGAGATTAGGAACTTTAGAGATGTTAATAGCTAGAAGCCCTTTTTAAGAAATAGTGAGCTTAAGATACTAGGGGCAAACAGGACTTAGATAAGAAATAAGCTGAGGTTTGTATGCAGCCCAGACTTAAGCATGAGTTACAATGTAATCACAAGTTAAAGTAAACAGTATTCTGAGAGAACCACTGGAGCAGAAACTCTGTTTTGAAGGGCAACAATGATTTATGGAGACAATAAATCTGGGTGAGGGGAAATTGAAAATGTCAAACTCTGACCTAATGCTTTTGTTAAAGTATAAAAAGAATCTTAAGCTTGAAATAAAGTTATGCAGTCCAAGAAAAATGAGAGGCTGCATCATGACTCGCCGACACCACCCATCTCTTCAGGTTGATTCCCTGGCTGCTGGAGCTGGACTCTGGCAGGATATGAAGGCTAGGGCAACTGAACATGGGCATGCTAAGTCCTAAAGAATAACTCTAGCTCTGTGTCAATTTGCAAAGACTGGGAAAGGTGGTTGCTTTGGAGGTTTTGGTTTTTTTTTTTTTTTTTTCTTCCCAGCTTTCAAGGAACAGTCTGTCAAAACACTAACTGAACATAAGCTAAAAGAACAGAAAATTCAGTGACCACAGATGATAAAGAGACACATGTACCCCAGTGTTCATCGCAGCACTGTTTATAATAGCCAGGACATGGAAGCAACCTAGATGTCCATCAGCAGATGAATGGATAAGAAAGCTGTGGTACATATACACAATGGAGTATGACTCAGCCATTAAAAGAATACATTTGAAACAGTTCTAATGAGGTGGATGAAACTGGAGCCTATTATACAGAGTGAAGTAAGCCAGAAAGAAAAACACCAATACAGTATACTAATGCATATATATGGAATTTAGAAAGATGGTAACAATAACCCTGTATACGAGACAGCAAAAGAGACACTAATGTATAGAACAGTCTTTTGGGCTCTATGAGAGAGGGAGAGGGTGGGATGATTTGGGAGAATGGCATTGAAACATGTATAATATCATATATGAAACGAAGTCACCAGCCCAGGTTTGATGCACGATACTGGATGCTTGGGGCTGGTGCACTGGGATGACCCAGAGGGATGGTATGGGGAGGGAGGAGGGTTCAGGATGGGGAGCACATGTATACCTGTGGCGGATTCATTTTGATATATGGCAAAACCAATACAATATTGTAAAGTTAAAAAATAAAATAAAACATAAAAAAAAGAAATACCTTGCAAAAACAAAAGCAGATTGAAATTCATATGGAAATAAAATAAAATAAAACATAAAAAAAAGAAATACCTTGCAAAAACAAAAGCAGATTGAAATTCATATGGGTAACTATAGCCTTCAACAATCAAAAACAGAAAAATCTGGAAAAGAGCAAGAAAGTAATTTCTAAAATTACAATGTTACTTTTCAACAACAACAAAATCACAAAGCATACAAAGAAACAAAAAAGTATGGCCCAATCAAAGGAAAAATGTAAACTGACAGAAACGTTCTTGAGGAAGACCAGACACTGAACTTCCTAAACAAAGACTTCACTCAAAAAGCTAAAACAGAGATAGGAGTCAAGATGGTGGAGCAGGACACAGAGTTCATTTCTCCCCACAAATATATCAGGAATACATCTACAAGTGGGACAATTCTCCCAGAACACCTGCTGAACACTAACAGAGATCCTCAGACACCTGTAAGGACAAGATTAATCCTCAGGTAACCAGGTAGGACCAAAGAAAGAAAATGAAAAGTGGCAATGGATGGGACCTGTGCCCCTAAGCAGGAGAGGAGGTTCCCACACCCAAGGAAGCTCCCTCACTGGGGGTAGGGGGATCCGTTGGAATAAAAAGGGGGGCTTCAGGGGTTTGGAGGAGAGTGTAGCACCTTTCTGTGGCAGGCAGGACAGAGTGAGATCTATACAGGTGGTCTGTGCCACAGCTTTGCATGCTCCAGGCAGAGACGTGTCTGCCAGTGTGACGGGGGCTGGATGCTGAGCAGGGTGTTTGGAGAGCAGACCCAGAAAGAGGACTGGTATTGCCTGCGAGGAGGCTGCCTGAGAATCGGCATGAGGAGCACCTTAACTGGGAATGCTCACGGAAGAAGCCTGGGCTGCCACGGAAGTGGAGCAGGATTGTTCAGTGACACTCAGAGAGAGGAGTCACTGCTGTAGCCTCTGTCCCCACATGCTGGTTGCTTGCACTATGGGCACTAGGGGGGCACCTGCTGGAGTGGGCTGGTGTGGCCCTGGTTGCCACCTCTGGCCCCTCCCACTTGGAGGGCAAGTGTGCCACAGTTAGTCATTGCCTCTGCCTGCTCCTGCCTGGGAGGGCCCACGCACCCTTGATCCCTTCCCACCTGCGAGGGCTTCATGAGCTCTGGGATAGCCCTGGGAGGAGACGCCTATAGGTAGTGCACACGAAGATGGGAAGATAAAACCACAACTGAACCCCAGGGGCTGTGCAGCTAAGGAAGAAGATCTGAAATCTCTCCTCCAGGCTGGCTGCAAGAACAAACGATTTACTCCCCCGAACCAACTTTGTAGACATGGCACCTACAGAACATCTAAACATATACAATAGCTGTCGCAAATGAGATGGGTCTAGCTATAGCAGCTGTGGGCTCTGGGGGCTCTAACACGTGGGGGATGGGCCGGGCTGAGCTGTCCCCATAACACAGTGGGTCCAGATGCATGTTACTGCAATCCTGGGACCTGACCTCAATGAATCCAGGGGTGACCTGATGAAAACAATTGGCCTGAGAGAAGCCAGAGCCAACTGCTAGAACACCTACAGTTAAGGTGAGGCTGTGAGCAGTGCCAGCAACAGTATAATCTGTGAGCATGGACAGTGGGAGACATAACAGAGCGTGCTTGCAGATGAATAGCTCCACAACAGGAATATTCAGTGGCTTCTCCCCCAGTGGGAGGGCTCCAGTACCACCGCAGGTCAGAAACACAGCTGAAAAACAGATGTACTCCAACAGCTAGGGAGGGCAGTGACACCAGAGAGCAAAGGGGAGGCTCCGCTCAATATCCAGGTAAGGCTGTGGTCACCACAACATCACTCACAGCTCTTAAGGTGATAAGCATAAGCTGAAGAGCAAGGTGGGACACATTCAAACTAAAAACAGCCCTTGGACCAAAAAATGTTAAAACCCACACAGGCTACACAGAGACATTCCCATGTTAAAAACAACCCTCCAAGACAGTATGAGGGTTCAATATTGGGAGGAAGATCTCCAGAGCATGTAGCCTTGAATCCCAGTGGGGCTTCAACTGGGCGTGCAGGAGCTCCACAGGGCTGGGGGAAACACAGACTACATGCTTGGAAGGTGCACTTAAGGTCTTGTGCAGTGTGACCCAGCTCAAAGCAGTACTTCCAAAGGAACCTGGGCTAGACCTACCTAGTGGTCTTGGAGGGTCTCCTGGGAAGGTGGGGATTGGCTGTAGCTCACCATGGGGGAAAGAATACTAGTAGTGAAGGCCCCAGGGAACTGTGGTGTGAGTACTCATCTAGGTCCCCATTCTGGCACCAAGACCTGATCCTACCCAACAACCTGAAGGCTCCAGTGCTGTAAAGTCTCAGGCTAAACATTCAAAAGCAGAGACATTACTTTGCCAACAAAGGTCCATCTAGTCAAGCCTATGGTTTTTCCTGTGGTCATGTATGGATGTAAGAGTTGGACTGTGAAGAAGGCTGAGTGCCGAAAAATTGATGCTTCTGAACTGTGGTGTTGGAGAAGACTCTTGAGAGTCCCTTGGACTACAAGGAGATCCAACCAGTCCATTCTGAAGGAGATCAGCCCTGGGATTTCTTTGGAGGGAATGATGCTGAAGCTGAAACTCCAGTACTTTGGCCACCTCATGCGAAGAGCTGACTCATTGGAAAAGACTCTGATGCTGGGAGAGATTGGGGGCAGGAGGAGAAGGGGACGACAGAGGATGAGATGGCTGAATGGCATCACTGACTCGATGGACATGAGTCTGAGTGAACTCCGGGAGTTGGTGATGGACAGGGAGGCCTGGCATGCTGCAATTCATGGGGTCACAAAGGGTCGGACATGACTGAGTGACTGGAATGAACTGAACTAAACTGAAACAAACCAAGACAGGAGCAGGGCCCCACCCACCAGCAGACAGACTGCCTAAAGTCATACTGTGCTCACAGCCACCTCACAAACAAACCCTTTGATACAGCTTTGTGCACTAGAGGAAGCACACCCAGCTCCATCGCACAGAGAACACTCACCAGTCTCTCTGACAAGGAAGCCTGCACAAGTCCCTAGACCAACCTCACCCACCAGGGGCCAGACACGAGAAGGAAGAGAAACAATAATCCTAAAACCTGAGGAAAGGAGACCACAAACGTATAAATTTAGAGAAAATGAGATGACAGAGAAATATGCTGCAGAAGAAAGAACAACCTAAAAACCTACAAGAAAAACTAAATGAAGAGGAGAAAGGCAATCTACCTGAAAAATAATTCACAGTAATTATAGTAAAGATGATCCAAAATCTCAGAAAAAGAATGGAGGCACAGACCAAGAGGATACAAGACATGTTTAACAAAGAGCTAGAAGATTTAAAGAACAGAGATGAATAACATAATAACTGCAGTGAAAAATTTACTGGAAAGAATAAATAGGATAACTGAGGTAGAAGAATGAATAAATAATCTGGAAGACAGTGGTAGAAATACTTCCACAGAACAGGATAAAGAAAAAGGAATGAAAAGAAATAAGGACAGTCTCAGAGACCTCTGGGACAACATTAAAAGCAACAATTGAATCGATTATAGCTGAAAACTTCCCCTATCATGGAAAAGGAAACATTCACCCAACTGGAGGAAGCAGAGTCCCATACAGGATAAACAAAAGGAGGAACACATGTTAACAAAATGTTGAGACACATGTTAATCAAGCTAACGAAAATTAAATACAAAGAAAAAAAACCATAAAAGCAAAAAGGGAAAAGCAATAAATAATATACAAAGGACTCCGCACAAGGTTATCAACTGATTTTTCAGCAGAAACTCTACAGGCCAGAAGGGAGTGACGCGAAATATTTAAAACAAAGAAAGATAAAAGTCTATAGCCAAGAATACTCTACTCAACAAGGCTCTCTCATTCAAATTTGACAGAAATCAAAAGCTTTACAGACGAACAAAAGCTCAGAGAATTCAGCACCACCAAACCAGCTTTAAAACAAATGCTAAAGGAACTTCTCTAAGGGTAGAATAAAGAGGTCACAACTAGAAACAAGAAAATCATAAGTAGGAAAGCTTACCAGTAAAGGCAAACACACAGTAAAAGTAGGAAATCATCCACACACAAATATGATATCAAAGCTAGCAACTGTTAGATGAGGAGAGTACTAATGCAGGAAATGAGGACTGCAAATTGAAAGACCAGCAACTTAAAACAATTTTATATAGACCACTATATTGAAACCACATTAAAACACACAAACACACGGGAACTACAAACCAAGAAACAATAGATGCACACACAAAAAGAGAAAGGAACCCTAACACAACACAAAAGATAGTTATCAAACCACAAGAGAACAAAGAGAAGGGAAAGAAAAAAGACCGACAAAAACAAATCCAAAAGTATTCAGAAAATGGCAACAGGCACATACATATCAACAAATACCTTAAATGTCAATGGATTACATGCCCAAACCAAGATACAGATTTGCTTAATGGATACGAAACTAAGACCCATATACATGCTGTCTACAAGAGACCCACTTCAGATCTAGGGACACATACAGACTGAAAAAGATGTTCCAGCAAATGGAAATATAAGGAAAGCCCGTGTAGCAATACTCCTATCAGACAAAATTAGACTATGAAACAAAGACTGTTACTGAGAGAGAAGGAAAGACACTACATAACGACCAAGGGATCAACCCAAGAAGAAGCTAAAACAATTGTAAGTATATATGCATCCAACAAAGAAGTGCCTCAATATTTAAGGCAAAATCTATCAGCCATAAAAGGAGACATTGACAGTAAAACAATAATTGTGGGGGACTTCAGTATCCCATTTTCATCAATGAACACATCATCCAGAGAGAAAATCAATACAGAACTACAAGTCTTAAATGAAATATTAGACCAGACAGACTTGATATTTGTAGGACATTCCATCCAAAAGCAGAAGAATACACTTTCTTCTCAAGTGAACACAGAACATTCTTCAAGATAAATCACATCTTGGGCCACTCATCTTGGGTTGCAAAGAGTCGGACGACTGATCAACTGAACTGGGCCACTAATCAAGCCTCATTAAATTCAGGAAAACTGAAATCAGATCAAACATCTTTTTGACCACAACACTATAAGATTAGAAATCAATTACAGGAAATATAAATATATATATATATACACACACACACACACACATACACACACACACACACACACATACAAACACATGGTGGCTAAACAATGTTACTAAATCAATGGATCACTGAGGAAATCAAAGAGGAATTCAAAGAATACCTAGAGACAAATGACAATGAAAACATGACAATCCATAACCTATGGGCTGGAACAAAAGCAATTCTAAGAGTAAAGTTTATAGCAATACAATCTTACTTCAGGAAGCAAACAAACAAACAAAACTCAAACATCCTAACTTTATACCTAAAGCAACTAGGGAAAGTAGAAAAAACAAAACACAACATTAGTAGAAGGAATGAAATCATCAAGATCAGAGCAGAAATAAATGAAATAGAAGTGGAGAAAACAGAAAGGAACCACAGGTTCCACGTTTGTTCAGTGGATTAGAGGACATGGGAAACTGTAAAGATGAAGAAAAGAAGGTTTTCTATGTCCTACTGGTCATACTTAGAAGACATTTCCATACTATAACCATTGTTTTGTGTATGCATCTTATTCCTTAACACTATTGCTGTTGTTCAGTTGCTCAGTCATGTCTGACTCTTTTGATCCCATGGACTACAGCACGCCAGGCTTCCCTGTCCTTCACTGTCTCCTGAAGTTTGCTCAAACTGATGTCCATTGAGTCAATGATGCCATCCAACCATCTCATCCTCTACTGCCCCCTTCTCCTCATGCCCTCAATCTTTCCCAGCATCAGAGTTAATACTATATATGAAGAGTTTCTTGAGCGTGAAAAAGCTGGCTTGAAACTCAACATTCAAAAAGCTAAGATCATGGTATCAGGTCCCATCACTTCATGGCAAATAGAAGGGGAAAAAAGTGGAAGCAATGATAGATTTTATTTTCTTGGGCTCCAAAATCACTGGGGAGTGTGACTATAGCCCTTACATTAAAAGACACATACACCTTGGAAGGAAAGCTATGAGAAACCTAGAGAGCATATTAAAAAGCAGAGACATCACTTTGCTGACAAAGGTCCGTAAGTCAAAGCTATGGTTTTTTTCAGTAGTCATCTATGGATGTGAGAATTGGATCATAAAGAAGGCTGACCGCCAAAGAATTGATGCTTTCGAACTATGGTGTTGGAGAAGACTCCTGAGAGTCTCATGTACAGCAAGGAGATCAAGCCAGTCAATCCTAAAGGAAATCAACCCTGAATATTTATTGGAAGGACTGATGCTGAAGCTCCAATACTTTGGCCACCTGATGCGAAGGCTGACTCACTGGCAAACACCCTCATGCTGGGAAAGATTGAAGGCAAAAGGAGAAGAGGGTAACAGAGGATGAGATAGTTGGATAGCATCACTGACTCAATGGACATGCATTTGAGCAAACTCTGGGAAACAGTGTAGGACAGAGGAACCTGGCATGCTGCAGTACATGGGTCACAAAGAGTGGGACACGACTTAGCTACTGAACAACAACTGTGTGTGTGTGTATAGTTGACAGTAACTACTTTTTGGGAAATATCTAGTCACTCTAGACGTTCTGAAGTGCCTGATATATGTTAAAAGTAGAGGTATTGAAGAGGCATTTTGTAAATACATTTTTGTTAAAATTTGTATGAATATTGTTAATTTCAGAGGGGCTGGCCAAACTACCTCTCTGAACAGTACGCACTGTGTTTGTGCACTGAGGGGAAGGAGATGGAAGTGAAAAGAGCTCTGTGCCAGTGTGTTTATACTGAGGCAAGATTAACCATTGTCTTTGTGCATTGTTTTTCACTTTTACTGTGTATTTAGTGCATGTAATGGACAAACAAGTCCTAATTTACATGTAGTCTTTCCAGATGTTATAGAGGTTGCCAGTGTATGACAAAACTAGAATTAGTAAATAATATATTTTGTGTTAAAATTTCTAGGAAAGACTGTCTTCTGAAAATTTGAGCATTATAGCCCTTTGGGTTGGTGGAGGTGGAAGAGAAGGGAAGGGTATTGGTCTTAGGCTACAGTGTTCTCATATGTTGAAGACATTTTCAGATTATAAGTGTTACATATATGCTGTTTATTCAAGACTGCTCTATATATAGTAGGCAAATTAAGTCTTTGTTTGAAATAACTAGCACATTTAGATGTTTAGAGGTGCCCAATGTGTTTTAAATGTAGAGGGAGTAAGATAATCACTTTGTAAATATCTTTTTGGTTAACCACAGAATTAGGTCTTTGGGGATGTTAAATGTTAAACCACCTCTGTGAGCAGTATACTATTGTCTGTACTTATTCAGTGGCTCAGAGGAAGTGGGAGGGAAAGAATTAGAAAAGGTAACATGCTAGTGTGTTCATACCTGGACATTTTCAGACAGAACCATTTTTGTGTTCATGTATATTTTATTTTGTTGTGTATATAGTCTATATAGTGGACAAATGAGTCCTAAGTTTGCAACATCTAGTCTCTAGATGTTACAGGCATCGCCACTGTATGAAACAGTAATAAAATTAGCACATTTTGTACACTATCTATTGAAATTTATAGGAAAGTTGTCTTCTGTAAATGATGTTTGGAATATGAATTTGTTCAACTACCTCTAAACATTACATGTGCCTATTATTTGCCCACTGGATTGGTGGTGGAGAGAAGAAGTGAGGGAAGGAATAGTTTAGGTGAAAATAGTCATATTTAGAATATACTTCAGGTTAGGGCTTCCCTGGTGGCTCAGACGGTAAAGCATCTGCCTGCAATGCAGGAGACACGGCTTTGATCCCTGGTTCGGGAAGATCCTCTGGAGAAGGAAATGGCAGCCCACTCCAGTACTCTTGCCTGGAAAATCCCATGGACAGAGGAACCTGGTGGGCTACAGTCCATGGGGTTGCAAAGGGTTGGACATGACTGAGTGACTTCACTTCACTTCAGGTTATAACCATTGTTACATGTGTGCTATTTTAATTAACTGTTCTGTGTACATAGTGGATAAGTAAATTCTCATATAAAATATCTAGTCTTTCTAGATATTTAGAAGTGCTTGATGTATTTAAAAGGAGAAGTAGTAAAATAATAATACTTGTAAATATAGTTTAAAAACTGATGAGAAGGCCTGCCCTGGTGGTCCAGTGGTTAAGAATCTGCCTGCTAAAAGCAGGGGAAATGGGTTCAATCCCTGGTGCAGGAAGATCCCGCATGCCACAGAACTAAGCCCATGTGCCACGATCACTGAGCCTGAACTCCAGAGCTTGTGCTCTGCAACGAGAAGCCACTGCACCGAGAACCCTGAGCACTGCAACAAAGAGCAGCCCCGCTCACCACAAGTAGAGAAAGTCCATGCACAGCAACGGAGACCCAGCACAGCCAAAAAATAAATTAATTAAAAAAAAAAAAACCACACACACACACACTGATGGGAAATATTGTCTTTAGAAATGGAATTGTTAAACCTCCTCCCTGAACAGTATACTCTGCGCTTTTTCATTGGATTGATGGAGGAGGTGAGAGGGAAGACTGCAAAAGATGTTTTGCTAGTATGTACTAGAACATTTCAACTTGTCCATTGCTCTATATGTTACATATACTTCACTGCATATATTATGTATATACTGGACAAATGGGTCCCAATTTTATAATATCTAATTTCTAGATATTAAAGAGATTGCCAGTGTATGATAAAAATTGAGTTAGTAAATTAATACATTTTGTTCCCTTTGTGTTAAAATTCATTGAAAGGTCATATTCTGAAAAGGACCTTTGGAAGTGAAATTGTAAATCACATTTAAGTGACAAAAGACATTAATCTACAACAAAGGAGCAAGATTAATCAATGGAGAAAAAAATCTCTTCGATAAGTAGTACTGGGAAAACTGGACAGCTACATGTAAAACACTTAGAACATTCTTTAATCTATACATAAAAATAAACTCAAAATGGATTTTAAAGACCTTAATGTAAGCCCAGATGGATACTATAAAACTCTCAGAGGAAAACATAGGAAGAATACTCTCTCACATAAATTGCAACAATATCTTTTTTAATCATCCTAACATAATGGAAATAAAAACAAAAATGCACAAATGTGACCTAATTAAACTTAAAAGTTTCTTCATAGCAAAGGAAACCATCAGCAAAATGAAAAAAAAAAAAAAAAAAGAATGGAAGAAAGTATTCGAAAATGATACAACTGACATGGGATTAATATTCAAAATATACAAACAGCTCATGCGGCTCTATGTATAGAAACAAACAAAAAAAAATGTCGATACACAGCCCAGCTTGGTGGGCTGCCGTCTATAGGGTTGCACAGAGTCGGACACAAGTGAAACGACTTAGCAGCAGCAGTCAAAGGCTTTGGCATAGTCAGTAAAACAGAAGTAGATGTTTTTCTGGAACTCTTGCTTTTTCAACGATCTAGTGGATGTTAGGAATGTGATCTCTAGCTCCTCTGCCTTTTCTAAATCCAGCTTGAACATCTGGAGGTTCACGTAGTGTTGAAGCCTGGCTTGGAGAACTTGGAGCATTACTTTGCTAGCGTGTGAGATGAGCGCAATTGTGTGGTAGTTTGAGCATTTCTTTGGCACTGCCTTACTTTGGGATTGGAATGAAAACTGACCTTTTCCAGTCCCATCACTTCATGGCAAATAGATGGAGAAACAATGAGAGATTTTATTTTTTTGAGCTCTGAAATCAATGCGGATGGTGACTGCAGCCATGAAATCAAGATGCTTGTTCCTTGGGAGAAAAGCTATGACCAACCTATATAGCATATTAAAAGCAGAGATACTGTCAACAAAGATCCGTCTAGTCAAAGCTATGGTTTTTCATGTAGTCATGTATGGATGTGTGTTGGGACTATAAAGAAAGCTGAGAGCCAAAGAATTGATGTTTTTGAATTGTGGTGTTGGAGAACACTCTTTAGAGTCCCTTGAACTGAAAGGAGATCCAAACAGTCCATCCTAAGAAAAATCAGTCCTGAATATTCATTGCAAGGACTGATGCTGAAGCTGAAGCTCCAATACTTTGACCATCAGATGTGAAGAACTGACTCATTGGAGAAGACCCTGATGCTGGGAAAGACTGAAGGCAGGAGGAGAAGGGGATGACAGAGGGTGAGATGGTTGGATGGCATCACCGACTCAATGGACATAAGTTTGAGCAAGCTCCAGGAGTTGGTGATTGACAGGGAAGCCTGGTATGCTGCAGTTGATGGGGTCATAAAGAGTTGGACGCAACTGAGTGACTGAATTGAACTATTATCGGAGCCTTCAGCAAGTCATGGTCTTTTTGTAGTTGTAACATCAGAGGTCACTGATCACAGATCACCTTAACAAATATAGTATTCAGTTCAGTTCAGTTGCTCAGTTGTGTCTGACTCTTTGCGACCCCATGAACTAGAGCACACCAGGCTTCCCTGTCCATCACCAACTCCCGGAGTCCACCCAAACCCATGTCCATCGAGTCGGTGATGCCATCCAAACATCTCATCCACTGTCGTCCCCTTCTCCTCCTGCCCTCAATCTTCCCCAGCATCAGGGTCTATTCAAATGAGTCAGCTCTTCACATCAGGTGGCCAAAGTATGGGAGTTGCAGCTTCAACATCAGTCCTACCAATGAATACCCAGGACTGATCTCCTTTAGGATGGACTGGTTAGATCTCCTTGCAGTCCAAGGGACTCTCGAGAGTCTTCTCCAACACCGCAGTTCAAAAGCATCAATTCTTCAGTGCTCAGCTTTCTTTATATTTCAACTCTCACATCCATACATGACCACTGGAAAAACCATAGCCTTGACTAGACGGACCTCTGTGGACAAAGTAATATCTCTGTTTTTTAATATGCTGTCTAGGTTGGTCATAACTTTCCTTCCAAGGAGTAAGTGTCTTTTAATTTCATGGCTGCAGTCACCACCTGCAGTGATTTTGGAGTCCAGAAAAAAAAAAAGTCAGCCACTGTTTCCCCATCTATTTCCCATGAAGTGATGGGACCGGATGCCATGATCTTAGTTTTCTGAATGTTGAGCTTTAAGCCAACTTTTTCACTCTCCACTTTCACTTTCATCAAGATGCTCTTTAGTTCTTTACTTTCTGCCATAGGGTGGTGTCATCTGCATATCTGAGGTTATTGATATTTCTCCCAGCAATCTTGATTCCAGCTTGTGCTTCATTCAGCCCAGCATTTCTCATGATGTAATCTGCATATAAGTTAAAGAAGCAGGGTGACAATATACAGCCTTGACGTACTCCTTTTCCTATTTGGAACCAGTCTGTTGTTCCATGTCCAGTTCTGACTGTTGCTTCCTGACCTGCATACAGGTTTCTCAGGAGGCAGGTCAGGTGGTCTGGTATTCCCATCTCTTGAAGAATTTTCCACAGTTGATTGTGATCCACACAGTCAAAGGCTTTGGCATAGTCAATAAAGCAGAAATAGATGTTTTTCTGGAACTCTCTTGCTTTTTTGATGATCCAGCAGATGTTGGCAATTTGATCTCTGGTTCCCCTGCCTTTTCTAAAACCAGCTTGAACATCTGGAAGTTCATGGTTCATGTATTGCGAAGCCTGGCTTGGAGAATTTTGAGCATTACTTTACTAGCGTGTGAGATGAGTGTGATTGTGTGGTAGTTTGAGCATTTTTTAGCGTTGCCTTTCTTTGGGATTGGAATGAAAACTGACCTTTTCCAGTCCTGTGGCCACTGCTGAGTTTTCCAAATTTGCTGGCATATTGAGTGTGGCACTTGCACAGCATCATCTTCCAGGATTTGGAATAGCTCAACTGGAATTCCATCACCTCCACTAGCTTTGTTCATAGTGATGCTTCCTAAGGCCCACTTGACTTCACATTCCAGGATGTCTGGCTCTAGGTGAGTGATCACACCATCGTGATTGGGTCATGAAGATCTTTTTTATACAGTTCTTCTGTGTATTCTTGCCACCTCTTCTTAATATCTTCTGCTCCTGTTAGGTCCCTACCATTTCTGTCCTTTATTGAGCCCATCTGTGCTTGAAATGTTCCCTTGGTATCTCTAATTTTCTTAAAGAGATCTTTAGTCTTTCCCTTTCTATTGTTTTCTCTATTTCTTTGCATTGATTGCTGAGGAAGGCTTTCTTATCTCTCCTTGCTATTCTTTGGAACTCTCCTTTCAAATGGGTATCTCTTCTTTTCTCCTTTGCTTTTCGCGTCCCTTCTTTTCACAGCTATTTGTAAGACCTCCTCAGACAGCCATTTTACTACTGGGTTAACCAAGAAGTTCATTTGGGTTTTTCCATAAGAGGTAATGGAAAAACCTGAATGAACTTTTTGGTGAACCCAATAATAATGAAAAAGTTTGAAATGTTGAATGTTATTAAGAAGTAAGCAAATGGTCTTGCAAAAATATCACAATAGAATTTCTTAATGCAGAATTGCCACAAAACTTCAATTTATTTTAAAAAAATCTGCAAAGCACAGTAAGATATACCTATTATTTTCAAAGAACTGTGTTTTGATCTGTTTTGGGGCTGTTTGAGGAGAATGCCTACAACTCAATAACAACAACAGAATTTTTAAATAGACAATGGACTTGAACAGACATTTCTCCAACGAATGTATACAATTAGTTAACTAGTTTATGAAAATATGCTCAAAATCACTAATCATTAGAGAAATGCTAATCAAAACCACTATCAAATATTACCCACACCTATTATGAGAGCTGCTATTTAAAAAACCTGAAAATAATATGTGCTGGTGGGAATGTAAAAGGGTGCAGCTGCTGTGAGGAACATTATGGTGTTCTTCAAAAAAAAAATTGAATTACCATATGACCCAGCAATACCACTTCTTGGCGTTTATTGAAAAGAACTGAAAGTAGAATCTCAAGACATGTTTGTACATCCATGTTCATAAAAGCATTATGCACAGCAGCCAAAAGGCAGAAGCAAATGTCCATCAACAGATGACTGAATAAACAAAAATGTGATATATATACACGCACATACAATATGGATGAACCCTGAGAATTATGCTAAGTAAAAGAAGCCAGTCACAAAAAGACAAGTCCTTTATGCTTTCACTTCCATGAAGTATGAAAGAGTAGTCAAATTCATAGAAACATAAAGTAGAATGGAGGCTTTCACTGGTCAGGGAGCAGAGAGGAATGGGGAGTTTTTGTTTAATGGGTGCAGTGTTTCTGTTTTATAAGATGAAAATATTTTGGAGGTTGATTGTAGCATAACATGAATAAACTTAAGATGGTAAAACAGAACAAAAACAAGGATGCCTGCTTTGGCCACTTATATTCAACTCTGCACTAGAAATTCTAGCCAGAGCAATTAGGCAAAAAATAGATAAACAAAAGGTATTCAAACTGGATGGAAGAATGAAACTATCTCTATGTGCAGATGATATGACTGCATATATAGACAATTCTAAAGAATCTACAAAGCAACTATTAGAACTTGTGAACAAATTCAGCAAAACAGGGTATAAGCTCAACACTCAAAAAATCAGTTGTATTTCTACGTACCATCAATAAGCAATCAAAAAGGGAACTAAGAAAAGACTTCCATTTACAACATCACCTAAAAGACCACTTAATAGTAAATTTAAGCAAACATGTAAGATCTGTACTCTGAACACTACAAAATAGAAAATCTAACTTATTGGAAAAACATCTCAAGTTCATAGATACTCATGACTTAATATTCTTAAAGTGGCACTATTTCCCAAAGTGGTCTATAGATTCAATGCAATCCTTACCAAAATCGCAACAGCCTTTTTGTGTGGAAATAGACAAGCTAACATAAAATTCATATGGACTTGGCAAGGGACTTGCCTTGCTGTGCAACACAGTTTGCCAGTTTCAAAATAAGTTAAACACAGAATTATCACATGATCCATCAATTTCACTCCTAGGAAAGAACTGAAAATAGGTCTTCACACAAAAACTTGTACATGAATGCTCACAGCACTGTTCTCAATAACCAAACATGGAGTCACCCCCAAATGCCCATGAAATGATAGATAAACAAAAGGTAGTATAGACAATGGAATATTTATTTGGTCATAGAAGTGATGAAGTAATGATACAAATTACAACATGGAAGGGTCCTGAAAACACACTAAGTGAAAGAAGTCACACCCAGAAGGCTACATGATTCCATTTATATGAGCTATCCAGAATAGGCAAACCCATAAGAAGAAAATAGATTAACAGTAGCTAGGGGCTGGGGGGAATGGGGAGTAGCTGTTTATTAAGTGATGGTACTGCTTACTAGGATTTGCTGGTAGCTCAGTGGTAAAGAATCCATCTGCCAATGAAGGAGATTCAGGTTCGATCTCTGGGTTGGGAAGATCACCTGGAGTAGGAAATAGCAACCACTCCAGTATTCTTGCCTGGAAAATCCCACAGACAGAGGAGCCTGGTGGGCTGCAGTACATGGGGTTGCAAAGAGTCAGACAGGACTTAGAGACTTAAACAACAGTATGGGGTCTCCTTTTGATATGAAGAAAATATTCTTAAAGTAGGTGGTGGTCATGGTTGCACAACATCATTAATATACAAAACGCCACTAAATTCTGCATTTTAAAACGGCTGATATGTGAATTTTATGCTATGCGTATTTTACCAAAATTAAAAAAGAAGAATCCCTTGCCAGACTCTACAAAGATTTAGATTTTGCCAAGCCCTCAGGATTGTCACAAAGCCTGCCTCCTCCTACTAAATAACCTAGGTCACCTGGTCTATGCAGATTGTCTCTTCTTTGAAAAACCATGAGTCGTAAAGCTGGCTGTAATTCACTTGAATTATTTATCACGTATTTTCTTCTGACATCACTTAACTTTTCCCGTGGAATAGACAAGAGTCATTCCCTTTATTCCAACCACTTCTTTATGCAACTGCAAGACTGTCACAAGAAGGTTCACAACATCACATAATGAAGTCTATCAAAAAAAATTTTTTTTAATGGCTCAGTTTCACAGCTCAATAATATCATAGGATCTGCATTTACCTACATGGCATCTCTTTCCTACTACTGATCTGCTCTTCTAAATCAGAGGTCAGCAAACATTTTCAGTAAATGCTCATAGTAAGTATTTCAGGTCTGTGAGCTTTCTGTCACAATCACTAAACTCTGCCCTTGTAATCTGAAGGCAGTCACAGCCATAAATAAAAGAACATAGCTGTGTCTCAGTAAAAATTTTACAGACACTGAGATTTGAATTTCACACAATTTTCACATCACAGACTATTACTCTTGATTTGTTTCTCAATCATCTAAAAATTCTTAGTGTGTGGGCAATAAAAAACCAGGCTGCATGCCTCATTTGGCCCATGGGCTGTAATTTGCTGACTTGTGCTCTATATTTTCCCTGATGTTAACATTTATTTCTGCTATTTCAGATGAATGTATAGACATGGTATAAACTTCAAATAATCAAAACTGTGCATAAATTAAACAACTCACCTGCGATGTGATCATTATCTGTTGCTTCTGGAGAAATGTAGAGAGCTGAGAGAGTACACCTGAGAAAGAAGGAGGGTCATGAGTGATATCACCTGCCTAAAAAGCTCCACCCTAGTAGCTGGCATAACATCTTAGAATGGGAGATGCCTTGAGAAGGGGCAGAAAGGATAACAGTAAGGGAGGGGGCACTCCATGTCCATGCATGACTCTGGTATGATAATGTAATACTTAGACAAGCTAGTTTTCAAATGTAAAAGCATTTGTTTTCTGCTCATTTGTTAACAGTGTATGCTCTAACATACAGAAAATGTGAACAACACATTAAACTAATTAAGCCAATTAGGAAAAGCCAAGATTAGAACATTAAAACTGATGCTGAGCAAAAATATTCAGCACAAAATTTATAATGTTCATTACAAACCAGAAAAATCTCAACAGTGTTCTGAAAAAAAAAGGATGGGGTATTTTTGGAAGGGGAAAAAAGAGTTTACTCTTAATTTGGTTTCGGGTCTCAACAGTATTTTTTAATTAAAAACAATAAACTGGTTTTGATTTCTGTGTTATTAAGGCAGAAAAGACCTCCCTGGACCATCAAGAGACTCCATGGCTGTCCTTGATTCTATCATAACAAAATGTAGGATTGTAAACTAACCACTTTTTTACCCACTTCCTGCCCACCCGAACCCAACTCCATGCTTTAAGTAACACATAAATAGACCTGTCTTAAGTCCAAGTCGTAACGACCTCTGTCTTGCAGCACCATCTCTGATTCTGCAAGCTCAGGACAAGGGACATCAGGTATTCTCTAGCTGTGCTGAGTGCAGGAGCAGCTCAGAATACAAGTGGAGTAAAGAGTGAAGGGTGCAAGAAGGTAAACTCCCTCCCCTGAGGCTGGTCAGCTCTTCCTTCCACAGGATGCCTTCACAACCTCCCAGGAAGGAGTACCTTCTGTTCCTTTTGTCCAGAAAGTTGGCCCAAGGTTTCCACCATCACTACCACCTGGTCCAGCAGGAGGACCAAAGTCTGCTCCTCTGAGGTCCCAAGCGAACTGACTGTCCTGCTAGAGACTCCTGCTCCCGGAATCACCCTTTCTACTCCACAAAAAGCTATTCATATTTGTCCCAGATCTAAAGCTCCTGGAATTTAAGCGGGACCTCCTGTAAAAGCCAACTAGGGTTACTGAGGGCATAGGCAAAGCTGACCACAGGCGGTTAGGCGAGGCCCTGAGTGGGGGGAAAAAAAATCCAGTTTCTTCGCAGAGAAGAAAAGTGCACATCTACTGGGAGCCCGAAAGCCAGTTTCTGCGCGGTCTTCCAAGATCTCGGACCACCCCGCACCTTGGAAATGAGAAAAACAAGCTTCACCTGGTAACAAGCGCTGGGACGTGCTGGTCCTCACCAGGAGCATAAAAACGGAGTCAGAGCCACACCGAGTCTGGAGACAAAGCCGTTTCCTCCTTCACCCGCCCCCCGGTCGCCTGTCTCAACTCTGCGGGGCTACACCGAACCGTCCTGCTCCTCAGCAGTCGGGTCCACAAGCCTGAAGCTCCGGAATCCTCTCCTCGCGAGACTGCAGCTGCATCCCTGAACCTGCAGGCTAGCAGGGAGAGGAGGGGGAGGAGGGAGCGCACATGCGCAGAAGGCCATAGCGACCGCCGTGTCCTGTCCCAGAAAAGGCACAGTACATTTCTTGAAAGCCTGTTATTGTTCAGTCGGTAAGTCATGTCTGACTCTTTGCGACTCCATGAACTGCAGCACGCCAGGCTTCCCTGTGCTTCATTATCTCCTATAGTTTGCTCAAATGCATGTCCCGTTGAGTCGGTGATACTATCTAACCATCTCATCCTCTTCCGCCACCTTCTCCGTTTTGCCTTCAATCTTTCCCAGCACCAGGGTCTTTGCCAATGAGCAGGCTCTTCCAATCACGTGGCCAAAGTATTGAAGCTTCAGCAACAGTCTTTCCAATGAATATTCAGGTTGATTTCCTTTAGAATTGACTGGTTTGATGTCCTTGCAGTCCAAAGGAATCTCAGGAGTCTTTTCCAGCACCACAATTCGAAAGCATCAATTCTTCCGAGTTTAGCCTTCTTTATGGTCCAGCTCTCACATCTGTACATGACTATTAGGAAAAACCAGTTTTTGACTGTATGGACCTTTGTTGGTAAAGTGTTGTCTCTGCTTTTTAATACGCTGTCTAGGTTTGTCATAGCTTTCCTTCCAAGGGACACGTGTCTTTTAACTGCAGTCACTGTCCCCAGGGATTTTGGAGCCCAAGAAAAAAGAAAATAAAATTCTCGTTCTATTTGCTATGAAGTGATGGGATTGGATGCCACGATCTTTGTTTTTTGAATATTGATCTTCAAACCAGTTTTGTCACTTTCCTCTTTCACCCTCATCAAAAGGCTCTGTAGTTCCTCTTCACTTTCTGCATGTCTGAGGTTGTTGATATTTCTCCCATCTCAATTAGGATAGGGTCTGCGATAGAAACAAACTTATGGTTACTCAAGAGGAAGAGGGGAAAGGGATAAATTAGGAATTTTGGATTACTATATATAAAATAAATAAACTGCATATAAAATTGATCAACAATGACCTACTGTATAGCACAGGGAACTATATTTAGTATCTTGTAATAACCTAAAATGGAAAAAATCAGAAAAAGTATATATATGGGTGAGCTTAGTCACTCAGTCGTGTCCAACTCTTTGCGACCCTATGGGCTGCAGGCCGCCAGGCTCCCCTGTGCATGGGGATTCTCCAGGCAAGAATACTGGAGTGGGTTGCTATGCCCTCCTCCAGGGGATCTTCCCAACCCAGGGATCAAACCCAGGTCTCCCACATTGCAGTCAAATTTATTACCGGCTGAGCCACCAGGGTAGCCCATGTATATATATATACATACATATGTAACTGGATCAATTTGCTATACATTTGAAAGTAACACTGTAAATCAACTATACTTCAGTTGAAAAAAAAAAGGCTCTGCAATTTTGTACATTGGGTAGAATTGCCAGATTTAGCAAATAAAGTACAAGTCATGAGACACTCTTTTATTCATTGTTCATCTGAAATAAATTTTAAGTATCTAAATTATGTATCTCTCATCAATTAAATTTCTATGATAATATTGGCTCTCCTTAACAATTCCTTGTTTTGAAGAATTGAGTTACATTATTTATTCCAGAGACTGTCCATTTACATGGTTCCATTTTCATTATATGTTACTTATTTTGTAGTTGTATCTCACTTATTTCATCCTTTGGACATTCATTAATGAGAAAACACATTTAGCTTTATGAATGGATATAATGGCATAAAGTTAACAACTCTGGGAACTTCTCTTCAATTTGATTCGTTAAACACATAAGACCATCATTCATGGCACAACTTGCCTTTTCCACTCTTCAGGATCATATTGGATCTCTTTGATTAATAATTTTTTAATATGTCCACTAACAAAAAAACTTTTTGTCAGTTTTTTCTGTTCCCTTTTAACACTATAAATGATACTTTCACTTGTCCTTATGCTAGACAAGCAGTTAGTAACATCCATTTAAAAAAGCAAATTAAGAGATGAAACATTTCTAAATACAGTCATAGCAAGCACACTAATGATTACCACCTGATCATTTTATAATCATTATTGAAAGAGGAGAAATTGTTCTTCTCTCAATTTCCATAATTCTATTGTTACAGATACTGAAAACTACAAACAAAAAATAAGCAAATTGGCTTCATTTAATGGAATATTTAAAAGGTTAAATAAGAACTTGGGGCCTTTTCTGGAGGATTAAATATTTCAGTGCTTTAAATATTAACTGAGAACTCTTCCAGCTGTATTTGTTAAAAGAGTGTCAATGAGCTTCTGAATGCAAGAGAAATGAAGAATACTGACTGCCAACAAAAATCACAAAGTCCTTTAATAACTCAATTCAAATGTTAATAATATAAATGCTGAAGTAAGAGAACAACTTCATGTCAATTACTTCAACATCAATATAAAAAGTATCATCTATCTGAATAGCAAGTACTATGAAGAATGTGGCCGGACAATCAACATCTTCCACATAATCTTTCATGCTTTGTTTATCCTTGGAATAAACATGTTTTCACCTTTATGTAAACATCCACCAAAATTTGTATTTGTATTACCTCCATCAAAAGCAGTGTAGAAGCAAGGGGAAATATGTATTTTCCACATTGTAATTGCTTGCACCCATGGCTATGCTGAAAAAAAAAAATAATGAGGCTATTAAAACACTGATAACCTCTGTAATCATAAGTGAAGCTATTTTTGTTGTTGCAGTGGACTTTATCTTGGCACTTGAAATTGTGATTGCAACTTTGGAATCAGAAAATACTCTGCCAGTACTACATTAGGTCATTTGAGCTGAAAGAATGATGATGGTGTAGAGGGTATTTACAGATTCTGCTTCAATTACTATATCTCAATCTGAATTCCTGTTAAACAAAAACATTATTTTATCTCTTTCGATGGACAGGGAGGCCTGGTGTGCTGCAATTCATGGGGTCGAAAAAGAGCTGGACACGACTGAGTGACCGACTGAGTGAGTGATCTGATCTGATCTGATAGTACTAGTTCCCCTGGAGGAGGAAATGGCAACCCACCCCAGTATTCTTGACTGGGAAATCCCATGGACAGAGGAGCCTGGTGGGCTACAGTCCGTGGGGTCGCAAAGAGTCAGATATGACTTATTGACTAAGCAACAACAATATCCTATTTGAGGATTGAAGATTGAATGTTTTCCTCCTAATTATAGGAACAAGACAAAGATGTCCACTATTGGGGAGATATAAATAAAAATAAAATCTTCCAATTCAGAAAACCTCTCCGTATTGCATAGAAGGAAAAGAAAACATCATTTCCTAGACCCAGCATGATGCATTGATGTGCTTGCCCTGCATGGTGTGAAAATGCCCCTCTCTGCCATACCTCTTTTTCTTTCAAAGGGCACAGTGTGATCAAATCAGGTGTCTTTTCCTCAATAAGCTCCATGGATATTCCATCCAGAGTAGAGAATATGGTAGCCTTTTAGTTGCACAACAGGTCTCTCCTCAACAGGTTTATAGAAGGATTGGGAGAAACCAAGAACACAAGTTCCTTAGTTAGAGGACCTAAATGCATGTGAATTGTACAGGAAAAGGAATAAGTAGACTGATGCAAAATACTAAAACAAGAAATTCCTGAGGAAACTGAAGGAGAAGCAGAACTTTATCAGAGGCGGCAAAGAGATTAGGCTGAGGAAAAGTTACTGACACATATGGTTCACCATTTCCCACCTCAGAGTCTCTCAATCTATCCACTTTGAGCTGTTAGCCAAGATTTCCCAGCTGGAGGTTTTGTTCTTCTCCATCCTGATTCTCTTGTCCCTGTAGTCAGTCCCTGCCTCCTCCAGACCCTGCCTCCTCTGATCCCTTCATGAGTTGACCAGAGTAGGGATTTCTCCCTTTAGTAAAGAGTTCTGATCAGCCAACACAGAAGTCTTCAATTTCTTTTCTTGGATGTCTTTCTCTAGATTATCCCTACATTGAGTACCTGCTGCTCAGATTTGACTGTCTATTCTTGTCATCCTACCACTTTCTCTTAATTTGGATGTGGATAGTTGGCAAGAGAGTCAAAACGAAGATTGCTAAAATTAGAGCATATTTTGATCTGACCCCAGGTTCCAACCAGGGAGTTCTGAGAAAGCGTCAGCAAACCACTGATGGAAATCGATGGGGGACCCCCATGTCTTCTAGGTACATTGCTGCAACATTACCCAGCTCAACATTTGTGGAAAGGCTTCAAGTATAGCTTTCAGCAACCCTTCTCTGAGTTTGAAACTGCCTTGGTTACTCCATAGTTATGAGGGGTGGGGTGCCAGATAGCTTCCCCTGATGTTGTGATCTTCCAGACCCCAATGTGATTGCTCTACCAAAGGAGCAAAATCTCCTAATTTCAGAATTCCACGCAGTTGCTCAATTTCATCTAATAATCAGTATATATTCCTATGTGTGGGCTGTAAACTGAATACACCCTGAGGTGTACTTTTGCAAATTTCTGGGGCATAGAGGAAAGAAGCCTTTAAATAAGAAACATCAGCTGATAAGAAAGGCATTTGAATTACATGGGCATCCTGAGTAGCTTCTCAATGGCATTGGTGCTGCTGGTGACCCAAATAGACTAGCTGGCTTCCTTCACACTGAGACCAAAAAAAAAACCCCACAAAAAATTGTAACCAGGGCACTTTAGTTTCCCTTCCTGTGTTTACATTATTTCAATGCCTTGTTTCTTTGCTTTTTTCCAAGTGACTAGTATAGCTACTCTCCCTGTTGCCTTCCATGCAGATCTCTTAATCTTCCCATGATGCTTTATCATTTCTGGCTTTCTATTAATAGCTATGCAGTGTGTGGAGCATAAGGGACTCCTGAAGGAGTCACCTCATCTAAGACATGAAGTGGACTCAGTCTAGGCCATAAAGTACATTAACTGTGTTCTCAAATTGAGCAGGTAATTTATTACCAGTTAAAGAAGCTGTTGGAGAAGGCAATGGCACCCCACTCCAGTACTCTTGCCTGGAAAATCCCATGGACGGAGGAGCCTGGTAGGCTGCAGTCCATGGGGTTGTGAAGAGTCGGACATGACTGAGCGACTTCACTTTCACTTTTCACTTTCATGCATTGGAGAAGGAAATGGCAACCCACTCCAGTGTTCTTGCCTGGAGAATCCCAGGGTCGGAGGAGCCTGGTGGGCTGTCATCTCTGGGGTCGCACAGAGTCGGACATGACTGAAGCGACTTAGCAGCAAAGAAGCTGTGCCTAGATGGGAACCACCCATCTGAAAGATTATCACCTCCCTTTCCCCCGAGTCAGTCTGAGGCATGGAGGGGCAAAGACATCCAGGAAAAGCAGGAGGAGCAGGGACAAACAAAGTGAGGAGAAGCAGGGTTCTATGAGAGAGAAAATGTATTTGTCTTGCATTTTCCCTTTAATTTTTTCAACAATTTCTTCTAGTTATCCAAATAATTTTTAAATTTCCTCTTGGAATGGTTAGAATTATATTCATCCCATAAATATCAGCAAGACATTTACTGGGATAGACTCCCTTCTAAGAACCTCTGCAAAACAATTGTCCTCTGGCTACTGCAGGACTGGAATCTCCTATGTGTGCCAATTCCAAATGCGACAGACGGATATTAACTGTTTTTAAAAGAGACCAGCAGGCAACATTACTGGCTTCCCCATATTTTCCAATTATCCAGTGATCATGATGAGATCTGGGTAATAATTATTACCCATAATTATTCAAAAGTAAAATCTTGAATTTGGGTGGTTTGTTTAGATAGTATTCCAAAAGAACAGAGGGCTAGGAGGAAGAGTATTTATAATTTAGGGTCTTCTATCTGATTGTTGTGTGGCCAAGACTTTCAGCTGATCTGCTCAAATCAGGAACTACCAGACTCATCCCATTCTTATCAAAATTGCTGAAGAAATATAATTGAAAGTTTCTCCCAACACGAAAGTCTCTTCACAAAGGTAGAAGACAAAAGAATTTTATTACTGAATAATCATAAAAGAAGAATGTGATGTGCACTATAGGAAGTCTGCTAAGAGATTACAAAGCCAGAAAGAAACTGCACCCTTTTATAAAGCTGATTGGATACAACTCATTACATACATGTTCTCAAGATAAACAATAACTAAACCTTAAGTAAGAGGACTTGACACTATCATTTATCATGCTGCTGCTGCTGCTAAGTCGCTTCAGTCGTGTCCGACTCTGTGCAACCTCATAGACGGCAGCCCACAAGGCTCCCCCGTCCCTGGGATTCTCCAAGCAAGAACACTGGAGTGGGTTGCCATTTCTTTGTCCAATGCATGAAAGTGAAAAGTTAAAGTGAAATCGCTCAGTTGTGTCCGACTCTTAGTGACCCCATGGACTGCAGCCTACCAGGGTCCTCCATCAATGGGATTTTCCAGGCAAGAGTACTGGAGTGGGGTGCCATTGCCTTCTCCATCATTTATCATAGTTTACCTTAAATTCATCCGGTAATTGGGATGAGCATCTGTGTTAATTGAAGCTTCTCATATCTATTTGAAAGGAGGTAGTTTTTCAACTTGGAGCAAGGCACCCATAGAAGAAGTTAGGCTCCTACCCTCCTACAGAAACTGAGAAATTGGGCGTGCAAACACCCTGGAAGGGTACACTTCAAAGAGATAACTCCAAGGCTCCTTGAGAAAGATATTGTAAGGGTGTAAAACTGCCAAAAGGCTTTTAAAAAGGTTCATATTCATCCCAAAGGGATGGATAAAGCATTTACAGTTACAAGTTTACAAAAGAAAATGTTCTAAGAAAAAGAACTGGGGATATCTCTTCTTTTTTTTTTTTTTTTAAAGACTGTACTAATCCTCTTTTCATTTCTATTTGCTCTTACCCTCACCACTTCTAGGTAATATTGTACTGCAGGTCTCAGGGCAACTAAGAAAGATAATGCAGTAAGTGGCATAAAGTGGGAAATAAAGAGGTAATGCTATGGCTATATGCAGATGGCTTGACCTTGTATGTAGAAAATGCTCAGGGACTCACTGAAAAATATTAGAACCAATAAATAAGCTCAGTAAAGTTAAGGATACAGGATCAATAATATAAATATCAATGGAACTTGTATACATTAGCAATGAGCAATCCAAAGTTAAGACAACAGACTCATTTGCAATAGCATCAAAAGAAAAAATCCTTAAGAGTGAATTTAACAAAACTGTAATACTTCTACAACGAAAAGTGAAAGATTTGTACAAGACTTGCCCAATTAAAATGTCATTGAAAGATTTTCGAAGATCTAGATAAATGGAAAGTTAGCAAGATAGCAAAAATAAAATTCCAGCCCCCTCTCCCTACAGAAACACCAATTTTAACAACAATCCATGGATGAAAAACCAATATGTGCTTTGCATTTTATGGAAGTCACTGGAAAAGGGAAAGAGAAAAGGGCAGAAATATATTTGCATGTCAAATGGTGGAAAATAAATCTGAAAAAATTCATTACCTTAGTGAAATTTCTAGGCATTCAGTGGTGTGCAGCATGTCAAGATATCCCTTCTATATGCTTGAAGTCACAGTGACGGATATGGATGCTGTCGCAAAGAGTCGGACACAACAGAGTGACTAACACTTTCACTTTTCACTTGGAGCCTTTGTCAGTCTTACTTGTGAGCCAATTTCTTTAAAAATCAATCAGTTAATCTCTGGAGTTTATGCGCATTTTAAATGGGATGGGGTAACAATTTTCTACATTTACAGGCAGTTATACCTCTATCATTTATTAAGTTAACGTCAAAACTTTTAATGACTTAACACCTCATTTATCACTGAACAATATTCCATTGTATAGATCTGCCACACTTTGCTTATCCATTTACCTACTGATAGATATCTTGGTTAATTCTAATTTTGGAAATAATAAACCTGCTATATTTTTATGCAGGCTTTTGTGTTAATGTAAGCTTTAAAATAAGTTGAGTAATCACCTAGGAAAGCAATGGCTAGATTGTATAAGACTACGTTTCTTTGTAAGACACTGCCAAAGCTTGCAAGGATCTTCAACTTTAATTTACTTAACAAATACATTAAACTCATGATCCAATACAAACATTCATTCAACACTCATTGAGTTAAAAAACAACATGCCAGTTTTAGGCACTGGATTCATACTAGTGTGTAAAGTAGATAAAACTTCAAGCTCTGAATGTAGTTTATATTCTATTGAGGAATACAAAATAATGAGACCACATTAAAATATTTTGTATGCTAAATGATACCTTGACAAAAAAGTTGAAACATTAAAGTGGGATAAAGTTAACACAAAAGGAAAAACTATGGAGACAATAAAAAGATCAGGGGTTGGGGTGGAGATGGAAGGATGAAGAGACAGCACAGAGGGCTTTTACAGCAGTGAAAACACTATGGTACCATAATGATGGATAAATGTCATCAATACATGTCTAAACCCATATGATACACAATATCAAGAGTGACATGTAATGTAATTGATAGGCTTTTATGATGTGTCAGTGTAGGTTCATCAATTGTAACATATATGCCACTGCTGGGGGATGCTGATAATGGGAGGGTGTACCTGTGTGAGGGGGAGGAAATGGGAAATCCCTGCACTTTCCCCTCAATTTTGCTATGAATCTAAAACTGCTCTAAAAATATTATCTCAATTCCTTTTCTAAAAGCTGCCAGAAGACAAATTCAATCTTTAGTACACATATGTACTAGTCTGCCAAGGCTGCTGCCTTAGTCCATTGGGGCTGCTATAACAAACTACTAACAGACTGGGTAGCTTATAAACAATGGAACTTTATTTTGCACAGTTCTGGAGATCGGGAAGTCCAAGACCAATGCAGGAGCATGGCTGCATTCTGGTGAGAGCAGTCTTCCTGGTTAACAGATGGCACCTTCTCATTGTGTTGTCATGTGCTGGAAAGGCTGGGGAGCTCTGTGGGGTCCCATTCATGAGCATTCCACTCTCCAGACATAATCACCTCTCAATGACCCCACCTTCTAACACCATCGCACTGGAGATGACGTCAACATACAAATTTAGGGGTAAGAGGAGGGGACACAAACATTCAGCTGCCAAAATAAAGTACCACCACAGATGAGGTGACTTACTGCAACTTTATTTGACTCATTTTTGGAAACTGGAAGTTCAAGGTCAAGGTGTTGGTAGGTTTGTTTTCCCAAGGCCTCTCTCCTTGGCTTGCAGATGGCTGCCTTCTGTGTTCTTGCATGCCCTTTTCTTTATGCATACTTGTCTCTGATGTCTCTTTCTCTTCTTATAAGGATACCAGTCATGTTGGATTAGAGCCCATCCTTATGACCTCATTTCACTTTTCCACTTTAAAGGCCCTATCTCCAAAACAGTCACATTGGGATAGATTTGGGGGAAAAACAATTCAGTCCATGATAATATACAACTGATTAAAAATATTTTTCACAAAATACCATTTGTCAGTATCTCTAATGAATTCTGACATTATGTTTTATTTCTTTAAAAATATTAGCTCTGATTCACTGAACTGATTTCACAGTTCCTTTATAGGCCAATGTGGTTGCTTAGTAATGTGTTACCTAGACTAGGCTCAACTACATTTCTGAGTTCCCTTTTCTGTATGTTTCCCATTGGGGTGGGCCATAAAAGATATTCTTGTGCAAGACCTGGAGTGTGTAATGATGTAATAGCCATTTTGTATCTTTGTAACATGCTGCTGCTGATCTACTGACCACCTCACTGGCATGAGACATCACTACAACTATGACCATTCCACATAGGTCCTTTGGCATCTCTGATGCTCGCACCAGATGTGTGTGATCCCCTCACTGACTGAGGGACCCAGCTTCTGAAGGACACCACACCAAGGCCAGAGGCAATAAGAACTGTCTCCAGGTTTAGCCCCTCCTTGCTGGCACTACTCATTGTTGTGAGTTCTCATATTTTTGCTCTCTTTCACGTCACATCCATCTCCTTTCCCTTATAGTCTGCCCTGAGCACTTTAGTCAAATGTCTTCATCAGGCATGGAGACAACCTCATAGACACCGCTTAACCAGTTCCCACAGTTGTAGAAAGCCAAAGCCCTGTAATAAATCCCTTTAGACATACACATTCATCTTATGGTTCTATGTCTCTAATTAAATCCTCCTGAATCACAAATGTGTACCAAATTGGGTGTTGCTTCACCAGGGTTCGATTCCTGGGTTGGGAAGATCCCCTGGAAAAGGAAATGGCAACCCACTCCGGTATTCTAACCTGGACAATCTCATGGACAGAGGAGCCTGGTAGGCTACAGTCCATGGGGTCGCAAGAGCCAGACATGACTTAGTGACTAAACCACCACTGATCTGAGTAGAGTCAGATTTAAAACCATTAAAGATCCTGTTTCAGGTGTAAAGAGGTACTGATAGTCCATGATTTGCAGTGGCAATACAGTTACTCAAATGATTACCTCTAGGTACCTATTATCATGTGCCTACAGAAAGCAAGTTATTGGGAATGAAAGATGTTCTCTCCTAGGTATTTTAGTGAACAAAAGGAGTATGAAACTGGTTGTTTATTCCAAATGTGTTGGACAATGTTGGGAAACAACATGAAGACGCTCAGGAATTTAAGTTCCCAGCTCAAGATCCACAAAGACCCTAAAGCTTCAATGATAATTCTGAAAGCACCTCATCCCCTAAAGCTGCAGGGCTGAGATTTAGGAAAAGAAATCCAATGACAAATCTGTTGGGTGGCTTAATTACTATGTACATTGAATTTCCAACCTTACATGGTCTCATTAAAATTAAAATTAGGGCTCTGACTAGTAAAGAATCCCTGGGATGGGAAAATAACAGACTTCAGTGGAGCTGAATCTTCAATGCTTATAAATACTTGGACTATAGCTATCAGGCAACCCCTTACCCCCCTCAATCCACTGCTATGGCTTCATGAGGAATTCCCTATGACGAGCTGACCAGTGAAAGAAAAAAACCTCAGGCTTGGATCAGATCATTCTGCATGGTACGCAGCACCACAGCCCCACTCTGAGATGGTCTTGAAAGTTGGTGGTGAAATCACCTGATTTATTTTGCCTCGAAGGAGAAACGGCAAAAGTTATGAGTTAACACTTATTTATGCACAGTGCCTAAAGTCAAAGTGAAGTCGTTCAGTCATGTCCGACTCTTTGCGACTCCATGGAATGTAGCCCACCGGGCTCCTCCATCCATGGGATTCTGCAGGCAAGAATACTGGAGTGGGTTGCCATTTCCTTCTCCAGGGGATCTTCCCAACCCAGGGATCGAACCCAGGTCTCCCTATTGCAGGCAGACCCTTTAACCTCTGAGCCACCAAAGAAGCCCTATGGTTTGGCTAAATGATCAAGGACTAAGGAGGGGTACGTTGGAAAACCTGTGAAAGGGAGTTCAGGGGGAGAGCTGCACATCTAGACCTTTCCAGATGAGGAGAGTGAAGGTCTTTGTGTACCATGTGAATGTTCACCAAAGGGTGACCTCATCAGAGGACACATTCTGCGATGCCAGTCTCCTATCAGTCAGCTCCATTACCCAGCCACTTGTCATTGCCAAATGGGCTCATGAACACAGTGGCTGCAGCAGCAGTGAAGGAAATTATGAATGGGCTCAGCAAAAGTGTGGCTAAAGTCACTGTTAAGAGATTAATCTGCCACAATTAACTTGGCACCATTCCCTGGATGGATCAGTTCAGACATGTTACAGGTTGACTGCATTAGACCATTCTCATCACAAAATGGACTGTATCTTGTACCTTCCGTCAAAGATATTTACCCTGTATAAGCATTTGCCTTCCCTGCCTTCAATGCATCTGTCAAAACCAACATCAACAGATTTACAGAATCTGTAAATACCATGTAAATACCATGCTGTAAATCCAGCATGGTATTCCTTGTACTCTTGGACTCCAGGAGGGACAAGAGGCTGCTAAAGCCTCCACAGTGAGAGTGTCTTTGAGAGCACTAATGGGAGTGCCTACTGATTTCAATTCAGATCAATTCTTAAGGCTGTTTGTGAAGGAGGCCCTATATAAGTTGGGCATTTGAAAGTAACACCATCAGTGAAATTAAAAATTTGAAGTGGGGGATATGTTGCCTGCAGAGCCCAAAAAGGACTCTTATGTATTTATATTAACATTGTGTGTATTAAGAACAGAAAATGAAAAGCAGTCTGTAGCTGCTTCTTGACAGCATCAGAGATGAAACAGCCCTTGTTTTACAAGTGATTTTCAGGAACTCAACTGATGAGGCAGATCTCTGTGTGGTGAAATAACTTATGCTTTTTTGGGGCGTATTTATATGCCCTCAATGAATCTGTGAAATGAATTTCCGCAGAGGAGGATGTCATCAATGTCATGTCATACCTGTACTCCTGGAGGAAACTGGATGCAGTTAAGACACTGCCTGCAAAGACTGTGCAATGGCAGAGTTGTTCAGGTATCCCATGGGTAGCCTGGTAAAGGCACCTTGCGTCCCTTGAGGTGAAGGTAAACTGTGGCTGAAAGGGTGTTAAAAAGAGCACTGAACAGAACATTAGCCAAACTGGAATAACAAAATATTTACTACTTGCTATTTGAATGGAAACAGTAATTTCAGTAACACTGGGTACTAGGTTCTTAGCAGATAGGCCATAGCATTAAGGTTTTAATAATCCACTGTGAAGCACCATCATTTCCAGGCTAAGAACAAGCTATACTGGATCATTAAACAGAGAAGTAATGACAATGATCACTTCTTCTCGGTAGGTATTTATAATGGTTTCAATTGAGGTATATGGTACACGATGGTCTCCTTTTGTCAATCCAATTTGTAAGTGCCAAAAATTTAATTTTATTATTCTTTGGATCAGAGCATCCATGCTTTTTATGGGATTATGCTAAAATTAAGTCAGTGGGTGTTATGACCATGCGAAACTTAAGTCAATAGTTCTGTTGGTTAAGATGAAACATCCTATTTGTTCCTAAATGACTCAGACTTTCGGGGTTGCTATAATAAAATACAATGGACCAGGTGGCTTATAAACAATAAAAGTTTGTTTCTCACAGTTCAAGAGGCTGGGAAGTCCAAGATCATAGCACCAAAAGATTCCTTGTTTGGTGAGAACTGCTTCCTGTTCACAGAAGGCTGTCTTTTCCCAAGTCCCCACATGGTGGAAGAAGCAAGGGAATTTTCTGGAGTCTCTATTTTAAGAGCACTAACCCCATTAATGAGGACTCTGTTCTCCTAACTGAATCACTCCTAAAAGCCCCGCCACGAAATACCATCATACTGGCAGTTAGATTTCAACATGAATTTTCGAGGGAATTTCAGTATAACACTGTATTTTATATTCAATAACACCTCTAAGATTATAGGGAGTAACATGATTAAATTTAAGGGAGTTCCCAGGTATAACTATAACCTGAGCCCTGTATTAAGGCTATGAAAATTTACCAATGGTACACTTCAGCTTTAAAGTTAATATTAAAGTTAATTTGGAAGATACAAAAGTCAATCACAGCACCCTTTTATCTTTTGTTGTACAAATAATTTTAGTATATTCTGTATTTCTAATTGAGTCAAATTGTGGATATAATTTATATAATATTGTACAGAAACCACATCTCAATTTCAAAAACAAACTATGGACCTATATTTCAGTTATTTTGTTATTTACTCTCCTCATATCTAAGTCTCTGCCTCCCTCCCTCCCTTCATTCTTTCCATTTCTTTTCTTTCTGTGGTTACTTGCTACACTTCAGGAGGGTTCTCTTTACTCTGATCAAATTTATAAATTTCTTTCTTCAGGAAAGGGTTAGGGGCCTGCTCCATGGCAATGGCTGCTTCACATGGTGCAAGGATCCCAGGCTTAAGCTGCATTTGAATTAACCTCTTTGCTGCACCACAGGATAGGAGTTTTGTACTCTAACCATGAGTGCAGAACCTTTTTTCTTTAAAAAAAAAAAAAAAAAAAAAGACACAACAGGTGGTGAAGCAAAACCATAACCCAGAGAGCCTGGCTGACTTAACATCCTCTGTCTGCTATGGCTGTCTTTTTCTGCCATGCAGGTTTCTTTCTCTCTTATTTCTCTCATACAAATTTCCTCAGTTATTCTGGACTTCTAGCCATGTACATCACCCCTGATGTGGACATTCTGGGTAGTTACAAGGGCAAGTACCATGGTCCAGAAGCCGGCCTCACAGGTAGCTCAGATACCACCTGCCAAACACACTGAACCCCATGGCAAGTCATGCAGAGGGCACAGCCAATGAACCATTCTCTTAGGGACAAGAGCTTCTTAGAGTGGGAAGAGATAGCAACATCCAAAAAAGAACACAGAGCAGAGCAGGCTGAAGTGCAAGCCTGCCAGCAGTTGGTGTTTCCATCCTAAGCAGCCTCTGCCACATCACGGAACCTGTTAGACAAGAGCAATTAGCTAAGTGACCAGGTGACCTGTCTTAGATGGGACAATCTTGTTCATGCCCAGCTGTATTAACTGCCTCCTAGTCACTCTGTTGGTGGCAGGATTTATACCCTGGGGTAATGCAATAGCTGAACATTTGACACTTTACACTGGACAGATGAGATCTACATAAGCTTACTAGTTATGTCTATTCACAGCCCAGGCGAGAGGACATGATACCACCATCCAAGGGTCACACAGGTTATCATGCTTGGGAACAAAGGAAAAACCAGGGGTTGTGGGAAATGGCTCTGTAGTATGCAGAGGGTGCAGCAAAATTTCTGTGAGAAGATGGGAATGGTTTTTCAGAATAATTTTGTGGGCTAGTAGGAAAGTGACACTTGCCACTGAGGGGAAACCAAGAACTGGTCCCCCAGATAAACAAGGAGGACTGTCTGACTACAGTGACCTGGGGGAGAAGAATAGGGAGGGAAACCTGCAGTTAGGCTATCAAAGGTCTTCTTAGTTTCAGATGTGAAGACACTCTATTACACTGGGCCTTAATTTCAAGCCACAGTTGCTATAATTTAAAGTATTCTGAAGACTATAAAAACAACCTAAATGTTCATTAGTGATTATTATAGATGAAGGGCAGAAACACATGTTCAGTGCAGAAACAAGATGTTATAATGAGAGATAAGTAATTTAAGGTAATTTCAAAAGAAGGTAATAAGGCTTAGAAAAGCAGAAAGCTATAACTGAAAATATGCCTTAGTGGTTGACAATATATGATTTCTAAGAATGCATTCCCTACCCTACTCCACCCCCACCATATAAAAACTGGTACTGAATCATATGAGTTTCAAATTCTGTAAATATATAAGAAAGTAATATGTGGCAGGGTTGTTTATTTAATACACTCCATTTTTTCAAGCAGTTTTAGGGCTACAGAAAAAATGAGCAGAAAGCACAGAGTTCCTATATACCCCTTTACCTCTACCTCCCTCCACACTTTTCCCTTATTAATACCGAGCGTTAGTGTGGTGCATTTGTTATAACTGATGAACCAATATGATACATTTTTACAACTAAAGTCCATGGTTTAGATTAGGGTTGACCCGTTGTGTTTTACACTTTGTAGGTGTGTTTTATACTCTGTAGGTGTGTTTTACACTTTGTATGTGTGTTTTACACTTTGTATGTTTTGACAAATGAATGACATGTATCCTATAGGATGGTTTCACTATCCTAAAAATTGTCTGTAATCCACCTATTCATCCCTCTGTCCTTCACCCTGAACACCTGGAAACCACTTATTTTTTTAGTGTCTCCACAGTTTTGCCTTTATTAGAATCCATTATCATTGGAATTATACAGTATAAAACCTTTTCAGATTGACTTGTCTCATTTAGCCATATGCATCTAAGGTTCTTCTGTACCTCTGTTACTTGATAGCTCCTTTCTTTTTATCACCTGCCTGAGCATCATATTCGGTAACCTTTCTATAACTGTTTTCTAGTGTCAGGAGAATTTTTTGTTGCTGATTCTCTGGAATTGTCTACATAGACAATCATGTTATCTGTGAACATCAAGAGTTTTATCTCTTCCTTCCAAATCTGTGTACCTTTTATTTCCCTTATCTTGCTGCATTAGCTAGGACTTCCTGAAGGCTGATTAAAAGGTATAGTTACAGGGACCTCCTTGCCTTGCTCTTTATCTTACTGGAAAAGCATCTAGTTTCTCACCATTAAGTATGATGTTAGCTATAGGATTTTTATAGATTTTTTTTTTTAACCAAGTTGAGGAAACTTGGTAAAAAGTTCCTGTATTCCTCACTTACTGGGTTTTTTTTAATTACCATGAATGGATGTTAAGAGTTTTTGAAAATTTTTCTGCATCTACTGATATGATCATATATTTCTTCTTTAGCCTGTTGATATGATGGGCTACATTATTAAATGTTGGACTAGCCTTGCATACCTGGATAAATCCCACTTGATCATGTAATTCTTTTTATACACTGTTGGATTCAATTTGCAAGCATATTGTTGAGGATTTCTATATCTATTAATGAGATCCTGGTCTGTACCTTGGCTTTCTTGTAATGTCTTTCAATGGCTTTACAATTAGGGTAATGCTGGCCTCAAAGAATAAGTAAAAGCTCTGCTTTTACATTCTGTAAGATACTGTGGAGAACTGATACTATTTCTTCCTTAATTTGGTAGAATTCATCAGTAAAAACATCTGGGCTTAATGCTTTCTGCTTTGGAAGATTAAAAATTGATTCAATTTCTTAAGACATATGCCTATTTAGATTTGTCCTTCTGTGAGTTTTGGCAGATTGTTTCTTCCAAGGAATTGGCCCATTTCATTTAGGTTATCATATCCGTGGGTAGAGTTGTCCATAACATTCCTTTATAACCCTTTTGATGTGAAGGGGATCACAGTTATGGCCCCCTTTCATTCCTGATGTTAGCAATTTGTATCTTCTCTTTTTTTAGCTAACCTGACTAGAGATTTATCAATTTTATTGTCCTGCTCTAAGAACCAGCTTTTGGTTTTATTTTCTCCATTGGTTTCCTGTTTCCAATTACTCTGATATCTGCCTAAGTTCTCATTATTATTTTTTTTAATAAGTTGAACTTAATTTGCTCTTCTTTTTCTGGTTTCCTACAATGGAAGCTTAGACTCTGTATATAATCTAAGATCACTAGATCGTATAATCTTATGTTATTAGCTTAATGTAATTGTTTACATAATCTGATCATATAATTTAGTATATCACCTCTACCCTATCAATAAAAGCACTGCTCTAGTTCCATTCTGGCCATGTTCCAGCCTCAGTCTTCCTCCTCAGAGAGTCAACAGTCATTAAGGGCCCAGATCTCAGGGTACATCAGACCCTTGAATTTACAGTCTAATTTATAGCTCTGAGTATTGTCTAATCTGAAACTTCCTTCCTGGACCCTGTCTTGGAAAGCAGTTGCTTACTCAGGGTCTGGATAAATTCAGGCTAAAGGCTAGAGTATTTACATATGTATACTCGAGGCACATCATGGTCTTCAATAAGCTATGGGTGAAAGAGAAGGGGCAATGGGACTAGGACCTAGATATCCCCATGCAGAGAATACATTTTATTGAACGTTTAGTTATTTTGATTTATAAGTTTTAAAAGGTTAGACATAAGTTTTGTGGGCTTCCTTTTAAACTGTTGCTCCAGGCCTTATACACAAGGGAGATGTGCCTAATGTTGTAACAACGGGTAAACTAGGAGTATCTAGTTTTTATTCACAATTATGTTAAGTTCCATTCTGTGTTAGAAACATATAGTTTATGTAATGTACATACCTAAGTCCTGTGAACTTAATGGATACTTCACTGGTGTTTAATGCTTCTGCCCTAATTATTCAGTTTATCTCTGCTTTTAAAAAGATTCATATTTAAATGGTTGCCAGGATTAGGGTAGCACAAAGGCTATGATTATTATTAATAATTAATAATATTTATTAACTTCCTGTGGTGAAATCCTGATTCCTTTTTAATCTTCATGTAATACAAACTCCAGATTCCTTTTTGATTTTATAACATGTGTTGAAGGTTACTCAAATATATAAACCACAAAATTTCATAGAAATGCACAGACAAACATAAAGATTACATGTAAACACTAGTGAAATCTGAATAAAGTCTGTATCTGACTTAGTAGCAGGGTACCATCAATTTCCTGTTAGGGCTATTAATATGGTTATGTAACACTGTTATTAGAGTATGTTATAGTTATGTAACTATTATTAGAAAAAGCTTTGTAAAGGGCACATCAGAATTCTATGCACTACTACTACTGCAACTTCTTTTGAGCCTATTTTACTATTCTTTTTAGTCCTTAAAGCTTTACATTGCACAATATGCATCTATAAATTACAATCTGCTGTTTCCTAAAAATAACCATAGCATCAAAACCAAAACACAAATTCTAGCTTTTGAAGTTACATTACCTCTAAAGAAAATCGTCAATTCATAAGTCTCAAATGGACAGATTTCTCCCCTATATAAATTCTGACATAACCTAGTATTTTTGTTAGAACTTCACAAAATCAAAATCTGTGAGGTTTATATCAGTACATGACATTCAGTGGAATATTATCTCTTAACAAGACTGCCCTATACTTGTTGCAGTGTAGAAACTGGTCCTATATCATTACTTTGGAGTAAAATAAGGCCAGTTATGTGGATGAAAGTTATTAAACATTCAGGATATCAACAGAGCTTTCTCCATAGCATGAATTCTCTGAAATGGAGTAGGTGCTGAATTGTGGTTCAACATTTCTAACATTCACTTCAATTATAAGGTTTTTCTCCTATGTGTGTTCGCTGATGTACAATAAGGTTTGACTTCTGAGAAAAGGTTTTCTGACATGTGTTACATTCATAGGGCTTCTCCCCTGTGTGTGATCTCTGATGTTTAGCGAGGTCTGATTTACGGTAAAAAATTTTCCCACATTCATTACATTGACAAGACTTCTCTCCTGTGTGAGCCCTGTGATGTACTGTGAGTGATGATTTGTGACTGAAGGATTTCCCACATTCATTACATTCATAGGGCTTTTCTCCTGTGTGCTTCCTCTGATGCAGAGTAAGTCCTGACTTCACACAAAAAGATTTTCCACATTCGTTACATTTATAGGGCTTTTCTTCTATATGTGTTCTCTGATGTACAATCAGAGCTGACTTATGGCAGAAAGCCTTTCCACACTCACTGCACTCATAGGGTTTCTCCCCTATGTGAATTCTCTGGTGCTGAGTGAGCTGTGACTTCTGGCAGAAGGTTTTCCCACATTCGTTGCACTCATAGGGCTTCTCCCCTGTATGTGTTCTATTATGTTTTGTTAGGTAAGATTTATTATAGAAGATTTTTCCACATTCGTGACATTCATAGGGTTTCTCCCCTGTATGGATTCTATAGTGTTGAGATAGGGTTGACTTATGGCTGAAAAATTTCCCACACTCAGGGCACGCAAAGGGTTTCTCTCCTGTGTGAGTTCTCTGATGTACTGTGAGGTCAGACTTCAAGCAGAAGGTTTTCCCACATTCGTAACATTCATAAGGTTTCAAACCTGTATGTATTATCTGATGCCTGGTGAGTACTGACTTGTGGTAGAAAGTTTTCCCACATGCACTACATTCATAGGGTTTATCTCCTATGTGAGTTCTCTGATGTTGTGTAAGATGTGACTTCTGACAGAAAGACTTCCCACACTCAGGACATTCAAAGGGTTTCTCCCCTGTATGAGTTCTCTGATGTACTGTAAGGTGTGAATTCATACAGAAAGATTTCCCACATTCATAACATTCATAGGGTTTTAGTCCTGTGTGTGTTCTCTGATGTTTAGTGAGGTCTGACTTCTGATAAAAAGTTTTCCCACATGCATTACACTGATAGGGTTTCTCCCCCGTATGTGTTCTCTGGTGTAATGTGAGGGCTGACTTGTGGCTGAACGCTTTCCCACATTCACTGCATTCATACGGTTTCTCCCCTGTGTGTGACCTCTGATGTTTAGTGAGGTTTGATTTCTCCCAGAAAGTTTTTCCACACTCATTACATTGAAAGTTTTTCTCTCCTGTGTGAATCCTCTGATGTCGAGTGAGGTGTGACTTCTCCCAAAAAGCTTTCCCACATTCATTACATTCAAAGTGCTTCTCTCCTTTATGAGTTTTCTGAAGCTGTGAGAGGTAGAACTTCCTCCTGAAATTATTCCCACTTTCACCATATTCACAGTGTTTCAAATGTGCCCCATCGTGTTTTAAAAGGGAGGACTTCACACATAAGGATTTCCCACAATCACCAAATTCATAGTGATTTTCCTTTGAGGGAGCTGTCTGATGGAACAAGAAGGATGAGCTATCACAGAATCTTCTCCCATATTCATCACAGGCACAGTCATTCTCTTCAGTGATCTCTGTCTTGTATGTATTGAGTGCTACCTTTTCATTGAAGGATTCTTGATGTATGTTATATTCGAAATTTTGCTCTAAAGTTTGAATCTTCTCAAGCTGAACAGAATCCTCATTATGACTGACAATTTTTCCACTTTTAAAATAGTCATTTTTTTCTCTAGTATGAGTTTTCTCATGTTTAATTCTGAGTAGCAATTTTCCACAGGCATTAAATTCATCAGTCTTTTTCCCTAAAGAGTTTTTCTTATCGATAACCAATTCTGAAATATAGTTGAAGCTCATTCCACATGAGACACACTGACAGACTATTTTTCTGTAAGGAAAAGAATCTGTGTCCAACTCAAGTGACTTCCCTAGTACATTACCTTGTTCTTTAGTCAGCCTTTTGTTATTGATCAATACAACTTCCCATACATGTTTAGGCTGGTTTTCATGGCTCCTTTCTTTCATGTGATCAGTTTTCCAGACTTCTAGAAACAAGAAAAATTTATCTCACCATATGAAAATCCACACATTTCTTATGGAATGAGACCTACTTACAAATGCCCTACATTGCTGGTAGCTGATTTTGATTTGTTGTTTAGTCTCCAGGGATGAAGGTAAATGTAAGTATGTTGTTTTTTCTATTTCTAGAGTTTCAGGTGAAAAAACAAAAACAAGAGAAAAACAGCCCAGAATAGTGGAAAACGAAGAGTAAACTGTTCTTAGAAAACAGACATTTGGTTTTCAGACATTCCTCAGTATGTCTGAGGAGTAAGAGCAACTCTTTAAATCCGAACCTCTCCATGAATTCTCCAAAACACTTATGGATAAATATAAGGAGAGAAAATAAAATTACCAACAACACATTACTTGGGTACAACTACAGAATACTACTAACTTCAAATCACCATTAAGTAAGTAAATGAGTATTCAAATACAAAAGAATCTGAGATTAGAGTTTCAATTTTCATAGGTATGCAGAGAGACTCTCTGCATAGACTCTCTGCATATCACATATTACCTTGTGTTATAAATACATGTAAAAGATGAGACAGAGAACTTAGAGATGAATAAACACATATATCACAGTAATCCAAGTCTATGCCCCAATCAATAATGCTAAAGAAGCTGAAGTTGAACAGTTCTATGAAGACCTACAAGACATTCTAGAACTAACAACCAAAAAAAGATGTCCTGTTCATTATAGGGGACTGGAATGCAAAAGTAGGAAGTCAAGACATTCCTGGAGTAACAGGCAAATTTGGCCTTGGAGTACAAAATGAAGCAGGGCAAAGGCTAACAGAATTTTACCAAGGGAATGTACTGGTCACAGCAAACACCCTCTTCCAACAACACAAGAGAGGACTACACATGGACATCACCAGATGGTCAATACCAAATCAGACTGATTATATTCTTTGCAGCCAAATATGGAGAAGCTCTATACAGTCAGCAAAAGCATGACTGGAAGGTGCCTGTGGATCAGATCATGAATGCCTTATTGCCAAATTTAGACTTAAATTGAAGAAAGTAAGGAAAACCACTAGACCATTCAGTTCAGTCACTCAGTCGTGTCTGACTCTTTGAGACCCCATGAATTGCAGCACGCCAGGCCTCCCTGTCCATCACCAACTCCCAGAGTTCATTCAAACTCATGTCCATTGAGTCAGTGATGCCATCCAGCCATCTCATCCTCTGTCGTCCCCTTCTCCTCCTGCCCCCAATACCTCCCAGCATCAGAGTCTTTTCCAATGAGTCAACTCTTCGCATGAGGCGGCCAAAGTACTAGAGTTTCAGCTTTAGCATCATTCCTTCCAAGGAACACCCAGGACTGATCTCCTTAAGAATGGACTGGTTGGATCTCCTTATAGTCCAAGGGAGTCTTCTCCAACACCACAGTTCAAAAGCATCAATTCTTTGGCACTCAGCTTTCTTAGTAGTCCAACTCTCACATCCATACATGACCACTGGAAAAACCATAGCCTTGACTAGACAGACCTTTGTTGGCAAAGTAATGTCTCTGCTTTTCAATATGCTGTCTAGGTTGGTCATAACTTTCCTTCCAAGGAGTAAGTGTCTTTTAATTTCATGGCTACAATCACTATCTGCAGTGATTTTGGAGCCCCAAATAAAGTCTGACACTGTTTCCTCTGTTTCCCCATCTATTTCCCATGAAGTGATGGGACCAGATGCCATGATCTTAGTTTTCTGAATGTTGAGCTTTAAGCCAACTTTTTCACTCTCTTCTTTCCCTTTCATCAAGAGGCTTTTGAGTTCCTCTTCACTTTCTGCCATAGGGTGGTGTCATCTGTATATCTGAGGTAACTGATATTTCTCCCAGCAATCCTGATTCCAGCTTGTGCTTCTTCCAGCCCAGCGTTTCTCATGATGTACTCTACATATAAGTTAAATAAGCAGGGTGACAATATACAGCCTTGATGTACTCCTTTTCCTATTTGGAACCAGTCTATTGTTCCATGTCCAGTTGTAACTGTTGCTTCCTAACCTGCATATAGGTTTCTCAAGAAGCAGCTCAGGTGGTCTGGTATTCCCATCTCTTTCAGAATTTTCCACAGTTTATTGTGACCATTCAGGTATGACCTAAATCAAATCCCTTATGATTATACAGTGGAAGTGACAAATAGATTCAAAGGATTAGATCTGATAGAGTGCCTGAAGAACTATGGACGGAGGTTCATGACATTGTACAGGAGGCAGGGATTAAGACCATCCCCAAGAAAAGAAATGCAAAAAAAGCAAAATGGCTGTCTGAGGAGGCCTTACAAATAGCTGATAAGAGAAGTGAAAGGCAAAGGAGAAAAAGAAAGGTATACACATTTGAATGTAGAATTCCAAAGAACAGCACAGAGAGACAAGAAAGCCTTCCTCAGTGATCAGTGCAAACAAACAGAGGAAAACAATAGAATGGGAAAGACTAGAGATCTCTTCAAGAAAATCAGAGATACCAAGGGAACATTTCATGCAAAGATGAGCACAATAAAGGACAGAAATGGTATGGGCCTAATAGAAGTAGAATATATTAAGAAGAGGTGGCAAGGATACAAAGAAGAACTATATACAAAAAAATATAACGATGGTGTGATCACTCACTGAGGGCCTGATATCCTGGAGTGGAAAGTCAAGTGGGCCTTAGGAAGCATCATTACGAGCAAAGATAGTGCAGGTGATGGAATTCCAGATGAGCTATTTCAAATCCTAAAACATGATGCTGTGAAAGTGCTGCACTCAACATGCCAGCAAATTTGGAAAACTCAGGAATGGCCACAGGACTGGAAGAGATCAGTTTTCATTCCAAACCCAAAGAAAGGCAGTGCCAAAGAATTTTCAAACTGCTTCACAATTGCACTTATGTCACACACTAGCAAAACAATGCTCAAAATTCTCCAAGTCAGGCTTCAACAGTATATGAACTGTGAACTTACAGATGTTGAAGCTGGATTTAGAAAAGGCAGAGGAGCCAGAGATTAAATTGCCAACATCTGTTGGATCATTGAAAAAGCAAGAGAGTTCCAGAAAAACATCTACTTCTACTTTACTGACTATGTCAAAGCCTTTGACTGTGTGGATCACAACAAACTGTTGAAAATCCTTAAAAGAGATGGGAATACCAGACCACCTTACCTGCCTCCTGAGAAATGTGTATGCAGGTCAAGATGCAACAGTTAGAACAGGACATGGAACAAAAGACTCATTCCAAGTCAGGAAAGGAATACGTCAAGGCTGTATATTGTCACCCACCCTGCTTATTTAACTTATATGCAGAATACATCATGAGAAATGCTGGACTGGAAGAAGCACAAGCTGGAATCAGGATTGCCAGGAGAAATATCAATAATCTCAGATATGCAAATGTTACCACACTTATGGCAGAAAGCAAAGAAGAACTAAAGAGACTCTTGATGGAAGTGAAAGAGAAGAGTGAAAATGTTAGCTTAAAACTCAACATTCAGAAAACTAAGATCATGGCATCCAGCCCCATTACTTCATGGCAAACACATGGGGAAACAATGGAAACAGTGACAGCCTTTCTTTTCTTGGGCTCCAAAATCACTGCAGATGGTGAATGCAGCCATGAAATCAAAAGACGCTCACTTTTTGGAAGAAAAGCTATGACAAACCTAGACAGCATATTAAAAAACAGAGATATTACTCTGCCAACAAAGGTCCGTCTAGTCAAAAGTTATGGTTTTTCCAGCAGTCATGTATGGATGTGAGAGTTGGATCATAAAGAAACCTGAGCATCAAAGATTTGATGATTTTGAACTGTGGTATTGGAGAAGACTCTTGAGAATCCCTTGGACTGCAAGGAGATCAAAGCAATTAATTCTAACGGAAATCAGTCCTGAATATTCACTGGAAGGACTGATGCTGAAGCTGAAACTCCAACGCTTTGGCCACCTGATGTGAAGCACTGACTCATTGGAAAAGACTCTGATGCTGGAAAAGATTGAAGGCTGGATGAGAAGGGGACAAGAGAGGATGAGATGGTTGCATGGCATCACTGATTCAATCACATGAGTTTGAGCAAGCAAGCTTGGTGATGGACAGGGAAGCCTGGTGTTTTGCAGTCCATGGGGTTGCAAAGAATCAGATGTGACTGAGTGACTGAACTGAACCACAAATAAAATTACTCCTAGAAAGAAAAAGTTCCATTGTCAGTGGGAAAATATTGAAAATGATATCTCAGTTCTGATAAAGGTCAGACTGCTAGGAAACCCAAATGAACGGACCTGGAGTAATGAGCAACTAAGGAGGCAAGAACTGGTAAAAATGGTAAAAAAGACCAAATCACTTCAGGAGTTAAATTGCAAAGAATCTGATAAAGACTGAATCACTTCCCCCCTTCCAAATTCATATGTTGAAGTCTTAATCCCCAACGTGGCTGTACTTGGAGATAGAACTTTTTAGGAAGTAGTTAAGGTTAAATGAGTTCATAAGGGTAGAGCACAAATCCAATGGAAATATTATCCTTATTAGAAGAGGCAAGGACACCAGAGTTCACTTGCTCTTCATGTGTTGCAGAGAAAAGGCCATGTGAAGACAGTGAAAAGGTGCTGTCTGCAAGCTGAGGAAAGAGACCTCACCAGAAACGAATGCTGCTGGCACCTTCATCTTGAACAACTAGCCTCCAGTACTGTGAGAAAATGCATTTCTGCTCTATAAGCCGCCCAGTCTATGGTGTTTTGTTAGAACAGCCCAAGCATACTAATAAACCAAAGAGAAAACAGATTTGAGTGAAAATTTCATAAATGGCAACAAAAAAGGCATTAAAGCAGCAAAAACAATAACCAAAGACTAAAAAAAAAAAAAGAAAGAAAATGGAATGAGTAAACTCTGGATTTAAAAAGATAGTCTGACTGCTGGTGGGAATATAAGTTGGTGCAGACACTACAGAAAACAGTTAAGAAGGTTTCTCAAAAAGCTAAAAATAGAGCTGCCATATGATTCAGCAATCCCACTGCTGGGCATATATCCAGACAAAACTGTAATTCAAAAAGACACATGCACTGCTATGCTCACAGCAGTGCTAAGACATGGAAACAACCTAATGTTCATCAACTGATGAATGGATAGAGAAGATGTGGTACATATATATGATGGGATACTACTCAACCATAAAAAAGAATGAACTAGTGCAATTTGCAGCAACATGGAGGGACCTCGAGATTATCACACTAAGTGAAGTAAGTCAGACACAGAAAGACAAATAGCACACAATATCACCTATATGTGGAATCTAATATATAATGCAAATGAACTTAATTACAAAAGAGACTCACAGACGTAGAGAACAGACTTCTCGTTGCCAAGGGTGAGGGCAGGGATGAAGTGGGAGTTTGTGGTTAGCAGGTGCAAACTATTATATGTAGAATGGGTAACAACAAGGTCCTACTATACAGCAGCAGCTGCTGCTAAATCGCTTCAGTCATGTCTGACTCTGTGCGACCCCATAGACGGCAGCCCACCAGGCTCCCCCGTCCCTGGGATTCTCCAGGCAAGAGCACTGGAGTGGGTTCCCGTTTCCTTCTCCAATGCATGAAAGTGAAAAGTGAAAGTGAAGTCGCTCAGTCGTGTCCGACTCTTCGCGACCCCATGGACTGCAGCCCACCAGGCTCCTCTGCCCATGGGATTTTCCAGGCAAGGGTACTGGAGTGGGGTGCCATCGCCTTCTCCGACTATACAGCAGAGGGAACTATATTCAATATTCTGTGATAAACCATAATGGAAAAGAGTATTAAAAAATGTTTATACACATAACTGAATCACTTTGCTGTACAGTAACAATATAACACTGTAAATTAACTATACTTTAATGTAAAAATAAATTTAAAAATACAGAAAAGCAAATGGAAAAAAATAAACTTGTAATCTCACCACCCAGATAAGTAGTAGGAGCAAAAATATAATAAATAAAATTAAAACAAAATTGTATGTATGATTATAATCTTTAAAGAGAAAGAATAGAAAATAATGGGATGAATCTAAAATTGAAAACTATAATCTAAGAAAAGGTTTCCCTAGTGGCTCAGTAGGTAAAGAATCTGTCTGCAATGTGGGAGGACCTGGGTTCGATCCCTCAGTTGGGAAGATAACTTAGAGGAGGGCATGGCAGCCCACTCCAGTATTCTTGCCTGGAGAATCCCCATGGACAGAGGAACCTGGCAAGCTGCAGTCCATGGGGTCGCAAAGAGTTGGACACAACTGAGTGACTAAGCATACACACAGCACAATCTAAGAAAACCATCCAAAGATAAAAGACCTAATTAACATATTCAAAAGGACCACCATGAACTTGGAATGACTGAGCTGGAAAAGTCCTAAGACATACGTTAATAAAACTACTAAAAGGAAGTTAGTAGTAGTTAGACAAAAAGACTTATGTCTCAACAAAAACTAACATGGAGGTTTGGCCATAGACTTTGTCACCAGTAAACAAAGCAAAGCTCAGTGGAACATCATATTTTAGAAAAGAAAGTGGGTTTTATCATTTATTTATATTCCTTTAAGTAGCAAGGCTATGTAAAAAGGTTTAGATGGTCACAAAGTTAGGTAACAGTGTAATCACGAAACCTTCTAGAAGCGCAGAAACTTAGAGCAACCAAGATCTTTAAGGAAACACTGGGAGAAAAATAGAACAGTGAATACATTTAACTGTAGATCTAAGACCAAAATAAAGATGAAAACAGGAACAGAAGAATAATATATAAATGTTATATATTCTAATGAAGCAGAAATAATGTAATAACTGCAGGAAACAGGAGAGAAAAAAGCAGGAAATAAGAATAAACTCACAAATAGCCATGTAAATAATGAAGACTTCCAGATGTTGAAGCTGGATTTAGAAGAGGCAGAGGAACCAGAGATCAAATTGCCAACATCTGCTGGATGATAGAAAAAGCAAGAGAATTCCAGAAAAAATATCTATTTCTGCTTCATTGACTATGCTAAAGCCTTTGACTGTGTGGATCACAACCAACTGTGGAAAATTCTTAGGGAATACCAGACCATCTCACCTGCTTCCTGAGAAATCTGTATGCAGGTCAAGAAGCAACAGTTAGAACCAGACATGGAACAACGGACTGGTTCCAAATTGGGAAAGGAGTACATCAAGACTGTATGTTGTCACCCTGCTTATTTAACTAACATGCAGAGTACATCATGCAAAATGCCAGGCTGGATGAAGCACAAGCTGGAAACAAGACTGCTGGGAGAAGTATCAATAAGCTCAGATATGCTCAGATATACCATCTTAATGGCAGAAAGTGAAGAAAAACTAAAGAGCTTCTTGATGAAGGTAAAAGAGAGTGAAAAAGCTGGCTTAAACCTCAACATTCATGAAACTAAGATCATGGCATCTGGTCCCATTACTTCATGGCAAATAGATGGGGAAACAATGGAAACAGTGACAGACTTTCTTTTCCTGGGATCCAAAAATCACTGCAGGTTGTGGCTGCAGCCATGAAATTAAAAGATGTTTGATCCTTAGAAGAAAAGCTACGACAAACCTAGAGTGTATTAAAAAGCAGAGATGTTACTTTGCCAACAAAGGTCTGTATAGTCAAAGCTATGGTTTTTCCAGTCGTCATGTATGGATGTGACAGTTGGGACCATAAAGAAGGCTGAGCACCAAAGAATTGATGCTTCTGAACTATGGTTTTGGAGAAGACTTTTGAGAGTCCCTTGGACTGCAAGGAGATCAAACCTGTCAATTCTAAAGTAAATCAACTCTGAATATTCATTGGAGCGACTGATGCTAAAGCTGAAGCTCTGATACTTTGGCCACCTGAGGTGAAGAGCCGACTCACTAGAAAAGACCTTAATGCTGGGAAAGATGGAAGACAGGAGGAGAAGGGGACAACAAAAGGATGAGATGGTTAGACAGCATCACTATCTCAATGGACATGAGTTTGACCAAGTTCCAGGAGATGGTGAAGGACAGGGAAGCCTGACGTGCTGCAGTCCATGGGGTTGCAAATTGTGGAACACGACTGAGCGACTGAACAACAAAATTTTATTAAGGTATGTCTTAAGACCATTCTAGGTATGTTTTCCCAGGTTTCTAGTGGTCTCTTTGAATATGTGAAATAGGTCTTTTATTTTTGCAGTTTTCTTAGCTCAGAAGTTAAAGAAAGAAAGACAAAAATTGAACAAATTAAGTCAAAAGGCTGGTTCTTTGAAAAAAATTCACAAAAAAGGCAAATCACTGACTAATCTAATCAACAAGTGGGAGAAATCGCAACTACACAAAATAAGAAATGATACGGGAGAAGCAATCATTGAAACAAGGTGTATTATCTCAAAAGGCTATTTTTGCACAACTTGCTACAAACACATTTGGAAGAGAATAAATAATTTCTTGGGAAAATACAACTTATCAAAATATACCCTGGTAGAGACAGAAAATATAAATGGAAAAATTTCCACATAAGCTACAGAAAATAGCAAGTTTGTCTAAGCAGTAGAATGAGCACCTCTAAAATTCTGATCTAGATTCACAAATTGTTGAAGTTTTGCAGCCATGCTTTATCTTTCTCTACATAAAGACTTCTTAACCATTAGCTATTTTAAATTCAAATATCATGACCCATTACTCCAAATACGTCAGCATTCTGTCTTCTAAGAATAAAATATGGTCACACTCAAGGAAATTATACCCTGATAATATATGTTATGCAGGCCATTCAAGAAGAGCAGCATCTCTGAAAATATCATGTGCTTTTCACCTATATAAATCCCTTCCTTTCACCTATATAAATCCCTGTAAAATTCTCCAAAGGCAGAGTGTTTAAAGAAAGAGGTTTAATCAAAAATTTTTCTTTAAAAAATCTCTGTACTTTCTGAAATTTACCAATATGTTTCTTTGACTTGTTTTTTCACTGTTTCCTAAATTCATCCACACTGTTGTACATAGATATATGTCGAAAAGCCCACTGTGAAAATACACTGTAATTTACATACTGATTCCCCCATTTTATGGATAGTCTGGTTGACTATCTAGTTTTTCTATTATTATGAACAATATAGACATTCCTCTATACATCTGGTGACTACTTGGAAGTGTCTCTAAAGCAGTGCTACTCAAAAGTTGAGAGTTTCATATCAATGCCAGTCAATATGATGTATGTAACATGTAGGTGATAAGATAAATACACAGAAGGCAACCATTTAGAAACTTTCACATCAATCTCAAAGAGTTTTAGTAAGGTAGACATGAAGAGTCAACTGAATACACTCAAACTATATAGTTTGATACATTCTGACACAATAATATATACTAATAGATTTATTTCTGGGTTCTGTATTTTGATCAACTCCTCTATGTGTCCTTGAGGCTAACACCACACTGTCTTGTTTACCATAACTTTATAGTAACTCTTGAAATCAGGCAGTTGTTATCCTACAAGTTAGCTTTTATTTTTCAAAGCTGTTATTCTAGCTCCTCTGAACTTCTATATGAAGTTAGGAATCAGCTAGTCAATTACTCTAAGAAAGCCTGTTGGGACTTGGATTGGAGTCGTTCTGAATCTACAGATCTTTTTAATGAGAAAAATCTTAATGATATTGAGCACTTGGGTAACGACCATGTATAAAAGTATATATATCAAGACATGAAGCTATCTCTCTCCATTTATTTAGGTATTAAATTGCCCTCTGCAATGGTCTATAATGTTCAGTGAGCTCTTTCGCATCTTTGCTAGATAGGTCAGCAAAAAAATATTGTTCATGCTATTGCAAATAAAACTTGATTTTTGTATGCTGACTTTTATCTTGCAACCTACATGCACTTAAAAGTTCTAGCCATTTTTTTTTTAATGATTCTACATAATTATCTTTTTGTGAATAGACAGTTCTACTTCTTTTTCCACTACTGCCTTCTTTTCTTTTTCTTCCCTGATTATACTGGCCAGATTACATTATGTTACTGAGTATGAGTGGACTACCCGTCTTGTTCCTGATATTATTTAGGAAATTATTCAGTTTTAAAATATTAAGCACAACATTATGATTTTCAATAACAGGCCTTTTGTCTTATTTTCACTCGAGAGTCTTAATCTGGAATGAAAGCTGAATTTTGTCAAATGTTTTTCCTGTATCTACTGAAATCATCATACAAGCTTTTAATTTTTTTTAATGTAAATTTCCATGTTACTCTTCCCATACATCTCACCCACTCCTCCCCTCTCCCCATGTCCAAAAGTCTATTCTCTATGTCTGTTTCTCCATTGTTGCTCTGTAAATAAATTCTTCAGTACCATTTTTCTAGATTCCGTATATATGTGTTAGAATATGGTATTTATGTTTCTCTTTCTGACTCACTTCACTCTGTATAATAGGTTCTAGGTTCATCCACCTCATTGGAACTGACTCAAATATGTTCTTTTTTATGGCTGAATAACATTCCATTTATCCATTCATCTGTCAGTGGACATCTAGGCTGCTTCCATGTTCTAGCTATTGTAAATAATGCTGCAGTCAACAATGGGATACACGTGTCTCTTTCAATTTTGGTTTCCTCAGGGTATATGCCTAGGATTGGGATTGCTGGGTCATATGGTAGTTTTATTCCTAGTTTTTTAAGCAATCTCCATAATGTCTACCACAGTGGCTGTATCAATTTACATTCCCACCAACAGTGCAAGAGGGTTCCCTTTTCTCCACACCCTCTCCAACATTTATTCTTTGTAGACTTTTTGATGAGGGCCATTCTGACTGGTGTGAGGTGATTGTAGTTTTGATTTGCATTTCTCTAATAATGCTATATACAGGTCAGGAAGCAACAGTTAGAACTGAACATGGAACAACAGACTGGTTCCAAATAGGAAAAGGAGTACATGAAGGCTGCATATTGTCACCCTGCTTCTTTAACTTATATGGAGAGTACGTCATGAGAAACGCTGTGCTGGAAGAAGCACAAGCTGGAATCAAGATTGCCAGGAGAAATATCAATAACCTCAGATATGCAGATGACACCACCCTTATGGCAGAAAGTGAAGAGGAACTAAAAAGCCTCTTGATGAAAGTGAAAGAGGAGAGTGAAAAAGTTGGCTTAAAGCTCAACATTCAGAGAACTAAGATCATGGCATCCGGTCCCATCACTTCATGGGAAATAGATGGGGAAACAGTGGAAACAGTGTCAGACTATTTTTGGGGGCATCAAAATCACTGCAGATGGTAATTGCCACCATGAAATTAAAAGACGCTTGCTCCTTAGAAGGAAAGTTATGACCAACCTAGACAGTATATTCAAAAGCAGAGACACTGCTTGCCAAAAAGGTCCATCTAGTCAAGGCTACGGTTTTTCCAGTGGTTATTTATGGATGTGAGAGTTGGACTGTGAAGAAAGCTGAGTGCCAAAGAATTGATGCTTTTGAACTGTGGTGTTGGAGAAGACTCTTGAGAATCCCTTGAACTGCAAAGAGATCCAACAAGTCCATTCTAAAGGAGATCAGTCCTGGATGTTCTTTGGAAGGAATGATGCTAAAGCTGAAACTCCAGTACTTTGGCCACCTCATGCAAAGAGTTGACTCATTGGAAAAGACTCTGATGTTGGGAGGGATTGGGGGCAGGAGGAGAAGGGAACGACAGAGGATGAGATGGCTGGATGGCATCACTGACTCGATGGACGTGAGTTTAAGTGAACTCCAGGAGTTGATGATGAACAGGGAGGCCTGGTGTGCTGCAATTCATGGGGTCGCAAAAAGTCGGACAGGACTGAGTGACTGAACTGAACTGAATAATGCGTGATGTTGAGCATTTTTTCATGTGTTTGTTAGCCATCTATATCTCTTCTTTGGAGAAATGTCTGTTTAGCTCTTTTTCCCACTTTTTTTATTGGGTTATTTGTTTTTCTGGTACTGAGTTAGTTGTATGAGCTGCTGGTATATTTTGGAAATTAATTCTTTGTCAGTTGTTTCATTTGCTATTGTTTTCTCCCATTCTTGAGGGCTGTCTTCTCAACTTGCTTATAGTTTCCTTTGTTGTGCAAAAGCTTTTAAGTTTAATCAGGTCCCACTTAGCTATTTTTGTTTTTATTTCCATTACTCTAGGAGGTAGGTCATAAAGGATCTTGTTTTGATTTATGTCATCAAGTGGTCTGCCTATGTTTTCCTCTAAGAGTTTTATAGTTTCTGGTCTTACATTTAGGTCTTTAATCCATTTTATCTTTGAGTATGGTGTTAGGAAGTGTTCTAATTTCATTCTTTTAGATGTAGCTGTCCAGTATTCCCAGCACATTTATTGAAGAGGCAGTCTTTGCCCCAATGTATATTCTTGCCTCCTTTGTCAAAAATAAGGTACCCATAGGTGCATGGGTTTATTTCTGGGCTTTCTATCTTGTTCTATTGGTCCATATTTCTCTTTTTGTGCCAGTACCATACTATCTTGATGACTTCTTCCAGCTCCATCCTTCTTTCTCAAGACTGCTTTGCTATTCGAGGTCTTTTGGGTTTCCATATGAATTGTGAAATTTTTTGTTCTAGTTCTGTGAAAAATGCCATTGGTAATTTGATAGGGATTGCATTAAATCTATAGATTGCATTTGGTAGTATAGTCATTTTCACAATATTGATTCTTCCTACCCAGGAACATGGAATATCACTCCATCTGTTTATGTCATCTTTGATTTATTTCATTAGTGTCTTATAATTTTCTGTGTACAGTTCTTTCATCTCCTTAGTTAAGTTTATTCCTAGATATTTAATTCTTTTTGGTGCAATGGTGAATGGGATTGATCCCTTAATTGCTCTTTCTGATTTTTCACTGTTAGTATATAGAAATGCAAGTGATTTCTGTGTATTGATTTTGTATCCTGCAACTTTGTTAAATTCACTGATTAGCTCTAGTAATTTTCTGATACTATGTTTAGGGTTTTCTATATACGTATCATGCCATCTGCAAAGAGTGAGAGCTTTACTTCTTCTTTTCTGATCTGGATTCCTTTTATTTCTTTTTCTTCTCTGATTGCTTTAGCTAGGAGTTCCAGAACTATGTTGAATGACAGTGGAGAAAGTGGACACCCTTGTCTTGTTTCTGATCTTAGGGGGAATACTTTCAGTTTTTCACCATTGAGAATAATGTTTGCTGTAGGCTTATATATATATGGCTTCCCTGGTGGCTCAGAGGTTAAAGCCTCTGCCTGGAATGTGGGAGACCTGGGTTCAATCCCTGGGTCGGGAAGATCCCCTGGAGAAGGAAATGGCAACCCACTCCAGTATTCTTGCCTGGAGAATCCCATGGAGGGAGGAGCCTGGTAGGCTACAGTCCATGGGGTCGCAAACAGTTGGACACAACTGAGCGACTTCACTTTCACTTTATTATATATATGGGCTTCACTTGTGGCTCACTGGTAAAGAATCCGCCTGCAATGCAGGAGACCTGGGTTCGATCCCTGGGTTGGGATCTAGAGCCCCTGGAGAAGGGAAAGGCTACCCACTCCAGTATTCTGGCCTGGAGAATTCCATGGACTGTATAGTCCATGGAGTTGCAAAGAGTCAGACACAACTGAGCGACTTTCAGTTTCACTTTCACTATCACATATGTGGCCTTTACTATGTTGAGGTAGGTTCCTTCAATGCCCATTTTTTGAAGAGTTTTAATCATAAATAGGTGCTGAATTTTGTCAAAGGTTTTTTGTGCATCTATTGAGATGATCATATGGATTTTATCTTTCAATTTGTTCATATGGTGTATCACACTGATTGATTTTTGTACATTGAAGAATCCTTGCATCCCTGGAATAAAGTCAACTTGATCATGGAATATGAGCTTTTTGATGTGTTGCTGAATTTTGTTTGCTAAAATTTTGTTGAGGATTTTTACATCTATGTTCATCAGTGATATTGGCCTGTAGTTTTCTTTTTTGTGTTGTGTTTGTCTGGTTTTGGAATCAGGGTGATGGTGGCCTCGTAGAATGAGTTTGGAGGTGTTCCTCTGCAACTGTTTGAGTTTTAGAAGGACAGGCATTAGCTCTTCTCTAAATGTTTTATAGAATTCTCCTGCGAAACCATCTGCTCCTGGGCTTTTGTTTTTTGGGAGATGTTTGATGACAGCTTCAATTTCAGTGCTTGTAATGGGTTGTTCGTAATTTCTATTTCTTCCTGGTTCAGTCTTGGAAGATTGAACTTTCTTAAGAATCTGTCCATTTCTTCCAGGCTATCCATTTTATTTGCCATATAATTGTTCATAATAATGTTTTATAATCCTTTGTATTTCTGCATTGTCTGTTGTAACCTCTCCTTTTTCATTTCTAATTTTGTTGATTTGATTCTTCTCTTTTTTCTTAATGAGTCTGGCTAAGGGTTTGTCAGTTTTGTTTATCTTATCAAAGAACCAGCTTTGAGTTTTATTCATCATTACTGCTGCTTTTTTCATTTATTTCTGCTTGAATCTTTATGATTTCATCCCTTCTACTAATTTTGGGGTTTTCTTCTTCTTCTTTTTCCAGTTGCTTTAGGTGTAATGTTAGGTTGTCTATTTGATGTTTTTCTTGTTTCTTGAGGTAGGATTGTATTGCTATAAACTTCCCTCTTAGAACTGCTTTTGCTGCATCCTGTAGGTTTTGAGTTGTTGTGTTTTCATTGTCATTTGTTTCTAGAAATCTTTTGATTTCCCTTTTGATTTCTTCAGTAAACTTGTTTTAGAAACGTGTTGTTTAATCTCCACGTTTGTGTTTCTTACAGTTTTTTCTTGCAATTGATATCTAGTCTCATAGTGTTGTGTTCAAAGAAGACGCTTGATATAATTTCAATTTTCTTAAATTTACTGAGGTTTGATTTGTGACCCAAGATGTGGTCTATCCTGGAGAATGTTCCATGTGCACTTGAGAAGGTGTATTCTTCTGCATTTGGATGGAATATCCTGAAGAGATCAATGAGGTCCATCTCATCTAATGTATCATTTAAGACTTGTGTTTATTAATATTATGTTTTGGTTTGAGTGGGGTGTTAAAGTCTCCTACTATTATTTTGTTACTGTCAGTTTCTCCTTTTATGTCTGTTAGTGTTTTTCTTATGTATTGAGGTGTTACTATGTTGGGTGCATAGATATTTACAATTGTTATGTCTTCTTCTTGGACTGATCCCTTGATCATTATGTAGTGTTCTTCCTTATCTCTTGTAATCTTCTTTAAGGTCTATTTTGTCTGATATGAGAACTGCTACTCCACCTTTCTTTTGCTTCCCATTTGCATGGAATATATTTTTCCAGCCTCTCGCCTTCAGTGTATATGTGTCTTGAGGTCTGAAGTGGGTTTCCTCTAGACAGCATATATATGGGTCTTCTTTTTGTATACATTCAGCCAGTCTACATCTTTTGGTGGGAGCATTTAATCCATTTACATTTAAAGTAATTATTGATATATATGTTCATATTGCCATTTTCTAATTGTTTGGGGTTGATTTTGTAGATCTTTTTTCTCCTGTTGTATTTCTTGACTATATAAGTCTGTTTAACATTTGCTGTAAAGCTGGTTTGGTGGTACTGAATTCTCTTTTGCTTTTCTGAAAAGCTTTTTACTTCTGCATCAATTGTGAATGAAGTCTTTGCTGGGTATAGTAATCTTGGTTGTAGATTTTTCCCTTTCAGTACTTTAAATATATCCTATCCTGCCATTCCCTTCTGGCCTGAAGAGTTTCTGCTGAAAGATCAGCTGTTAAGTGTATGGGGTTGCCCTTTTATGTTACTTGTTGCTTCTCCCTTGCTGCTTTTAATATTCTTCATGTTTAGTCTTTGTTAGTTTGATTGGTATATGTCTTGGCATGTTTCTCCTTGCGTTTATCCTGCATGGGACTCTTTGTGCCTCTTGGAGTTGACTATTTCCTTTTCCATGTTGGGGAAATTTTCAACTATAATCTTCAAAAAATTTCTCATACCCTTGACCCCTATAATTCAAATATTGGTGCATTTGATAGGTCCCGGCAATGGCACCCCACTCCAATACTCTTGTCTGGAAAATCCCATGGACAGAGGAGCCTGGTAGGCTGCAGTTCATGGGGTCGCTAAGGGTCGGACACGACTGAGCAACTTCACTTTCACTTTCCTGCACTGGAGAAGGAAATGGCAACCCACTCCAGTGTTCTTGCCTGGAGAATCCCAGGGATGGGGGAGCCTGTGGGCCGCTGTCTATGGGGTTGCACAGAGTTGGACACGACTGAAGCAACTTAGCAGCAGCAGCAGCAGCAGCAGCAGCAGAGGTCTCTGAGACTGTCCTCAGCTCTTTTCATTCTTTTTTACTTTATTCTGCTCTTCAGAAGTTATTTCCACCATTTTATCTTCCAGCTCACTGATTCATTCTTCTGCTTCAGGTATCTGCTATTGATTCCTTCTAGGATACTTTTAATTTCAGTAATTGTGTTGTTTTTCTCTGCATGTTTATTCTTTAATTCTTCTAGGTCTTTGTTAATTGATTCTTTTAATTTCTCCATTTTGTTTTCAAGGTTTTCTATCATTTTTACTATCATTATTCTGAATTCTTTTTCAGGTAGTTTGCCTGTTTTATCTTCCTTTATTTGGACTTCATTTGTGTAGTATTTCTCTGCCTTTTCATTATTTTTTTTTAACTTATTGTGTTTGAGGTCTTCTTTTCCCAGGCTTCAAGGTTGAATTCTTTCTTCCTTTTGGTTTCTGCCCTCCTAAGATTGGTCCAGTGGTTTGTGTAAGCTAGGGTGAGATTTGTGCTGAGTTTTTGTTTGTTTTTCCTCTGATGGGCAAGGCTGAGTGAGGTGGTAATCCTGTCTGCTGATGATTGGGTTTGTATTTTTACTTTGTTTGTTGTTTACATGAGGTGTCTTGCACAGGGTGTTACTGGTGGTTGGGTGATGCTGGGTCTTGTATTAAAGTGTTTTCCTTCTTGTGAGTTCTTACTATTTGATACTCCCTAGGGTTAGTTCCCTGGTAATCTAGGGTCTTGGGAGTCAGCTCCCACTCCAAAGGCTCAGGGCTTGATCTTTATTGATCCACAAATAACAGACACTTGAAAATGCATGCTCCTGTTATGGCTCCCAATGATGTCAGGCTCTGTACAACAGAATTCTCCAAGTAAAAGTCTTGCTTGGCCAATAGGAAGTAAACAATCAAAAAATAGAGATCAGCTGAATTCTGCCTCACCTGAGCTTCAGGATAAACAGCAAATACAGTACAATAATCCTATGGTCTCTTTGATAAGCTTTCCTATCTTCACCAAGTATCTGGAAATTTTAGGATACAGTGAAGGCAGTGCTCAGATGAATATTTACAGCTATAAACACCTGTGGCGCAGGAGGGCTCCCCAGCTCCTACTCCCTGAATCCTCTCCTCCTCCTCCCCTCCTCTTTCTCTCTCCCTCAGTCTCTGCCGGGCACACATGGTGCCAGTTGGGCCTGACCCGACCAGAAAGAGAACAGGGTGGGAGGTGGTGGTGGCAGCGGTGACTGGCGACCAAAATCAAGATCGCTTCCATAATTTCTCTTTTTGATAGCCTGTTGTTAGTGTATAGACATGCAACAGATTTCTGTATATTAATTTTGTATCCTGCAATTTTACCGAATTCATTGACGAGCTCTAATAGCTTTTTGGCAGCACCTTTAGAAGTTTCTATGTATAGTATTATGTCATCTGCAAACAATGATAGTTTTGCTTCTTCCTTTCCAGTTTATATTCTTTGTATTTCTTTTTTTTTTTTTTTTGTCTGACTGCTATGACTAGCACTTCTAATACTATGTTGAATAAAAGTGGTGAGAGAGTGAGTATTCCTGTCCTCTTCCTAACCTTAGAGGAAATGCTTTTAGCTTCTTACCACTGAATAATGACGTTAGGTGTTGCTTTATCATATATGACTCTCTATACACACTCTGCTAAGAGTTTTATTGTAAATGGATGTAGAATTTTGTCAAAAGCATTCTGCACCAAATGAAATAAACATATCTCTATAATGTTTTGCAACAGTTTGAGAAGGGTAAGTGTTAACTCTTCTCTAAACATTTTGTAGTATTCACCTGTGAAGTCATCTGGTCCTGGACTTTTGCTTTTTATGATTTAAAAAAAAAATACTGATTCAATTTCATTACGGTAGATACAAAATATTATCTGAAGTATTTGTTTTGAAATTATAAGACATACAAAGAAACAGGAAAATTCCACCTATACTGGGCAAACAGCCAACAATAGAAACTGTTTGTGAGAGGATCCAGATATGGGACTTAGCAGACTTTACAGCAGCTATTATAAATACGTTCAAAAACTACCAAGCTTAAGGAAATAAATATTAGTATGAAGGCAGATCATCACATAGAGAGTAAGAATAAAGAGACAAATCAAAATTCTAGATTTGAAAATTATAATAACTGCAATAGAAATTCACTGGAAGGATTCAATAGTAGATTGATGCTTATAGGAAGAAGAATTAGTGAAAGTGAAGATAGCCCAACCAACAAAAGGCAATCTAAGGAACAGAGAGAGAAAAAATAAAGAATAAAGCCTCAAATAAATGAAGGATACCACTAAGTGCATTAACATTCATAATGGAAGTACCAGAAGGAAAGAAAAAAGACCAAGGAGCAAAAAAAGTATTCAATGAAATGATGGCAAAAATTTGGCAAATGTAAAGAAAAACATTAATCTGCAAATTCAACAAGATGAACTCCAAGTGGGATAAACACAGAGATGCATCATAGCAAAAATATTTAAGAAACAAAGAGAAAACTTTAAAAGCAACAAGAGAAACACAACTATTAACATACAAGGAACTCCAATAAGATTAACACTTGACTTCTCATATGAAACAACAGAGTCCAGGAGGTGGGGTGACATGTTCAATGTGCTGGGGGATAATGTGTTCTAGTTCTAACTTTTTAGCGGAACTTCCATACTGTTTTCCATAGTGGTTGAACCAATTTACATCTTAACCAATGGTGTACAAGGGTTCCCTTTTCTCCCCATCCTCGCCAACACATTATTATCTCTTATCTTCTTGATGCCAGCCATTCCAACTGGTGTGATGTGATATCTCACTGTGCTTTTGATTTGCATTTCCCTGATGATTAGTAATGTTATCTTTTCAGGTACCTGTGGGCATTAAAAACACTATTTCTATAACTCATTAATATGCATTATTTTTCCATTACTATACTCTCAGCTCTTAAGAGTACAGCAGGTACTCAAAAATTATTTGAGTCAAAAAAATGAGTGTATGAAAGAATAGCTAATAACAGCATGAATACAGAGCAATGGTGGTTGTAAGATGAGCAACTGAAACTGCTTTGAGAATCATAGAGTAACCGAGGAAAACAACAATAAAATGAGGTGGGCAAAAACTGGATTACTGGCAAATATAAGAATGATAAATATTCAAAAAGTGAATCAAAAGGAGAACATTTTTACTAAGAGTGGTATCTGGAGACTTCTAAGTTACTTCTAAGTATTAGGACCTCTAAAGTGATATTCTTTAAAAAAAAAAAATTGAAAGTTGTCAACCTCTGGACTAATCAGAGGAAGATAATAAATTCCCTGATGTTCACCTGTTTAATACACATTAACTCACCTGAGAAGCTTTGGCTTAGGAATTCTTCCTCCAATATCCATGGCTCTTCTCCTTGCTCCAGCCTGAAGATCACCTCTGGTTTGGTAATACAATACCCTGTTAAAGTGAAATAATTTATGATGTGGGCCAGGTGGCCTAGATTTCAGGGCCTCTGAAAGAGGAGGAAGCTTCTAGAGCTGCTCAATGAAGGTGCCATTGAACATTTCACTGGAGAAGCAAACACAAATATCTTCCCAGTGCCCCAAAGTGACCTATAAACATTGAGTCTTGAATTCCAATCTTAAATATCATTAAACTTCACATGATGTCCATAAGCTTCTTAATTAAAATAATTTTTAGTTACAACTTTGTGGCCAAGATGAGCCCTACAAAGAGGATCTGATTTAATACTCATATGCATGTATTATTACTTTATGCTTTAGTCTGTTTGGGCTGTTGTAACAGAATTTCATAGACCAGGTGGCTTTAAAAACAGAAATTTACTTCTCACAGTCTGGAGGCTGGGAACTCGGAGATCAAGGTGCCAGCATGGTCAGAATCTGGTGCGGCCTCTCTTCCTGGTTTGCAGATCGCTACCGTTCTGCTGTGTCCTCACAAGGTGGAGAACACCAAAAGATCCCTTTTCTTCTCCTATTTTTGTAAATGCATTAATCCCACCATGAGGATCTAATAATTCAATCTAAACATCCTTGAGGATTGGGGTTTAAAAGAATTTTTAAAGGCCATTTAGAATTGCATAATAAACCAACCTTACCCACTGAGACAAGGTTCCTGTAGTTCTCCAACATCACATCTCTATACAAGGACCTTTGAGTTGAGTCCAGGTGCTGCCACTCCTCCTGGGTGAAGCCCACAGTCACATCCTTAAAGGATACTGATCCCTGGAATTTCTGTTCAATCTGAAATATTCAGAATTAAGATGACATGGAAAAGATGTATGGAAGCAAATCCCTACCATGATTATTGTTTACAGATTACCAAACTGGTTTGCAGAATGTTCTTTTGCTTTATACTCTGAGAGAACAAGAGAAATCATAGAAGAAATATTCTGTAAACCAATTTGCATTAATTATTAATTCTCAAGTTTCCACAATGGATCTGGAACTATTCTAGTTCTTGTAAATATTAAGATTAGCAAATACCATCCTGTAGTCAAGAAGCATATAATCTGGTAAGAAAACATGCAGTTTAGTTCAGATAAGTCGCTCAGTTGTGTCCGACTCTTTGCAACCCACGAACCACAGGATGCCAGGCCTCCCTGTCCAACACCAACTGCCGGAATCTACCCAAATCCATGTCCATTGAGTTGGTGATGCCATCCAACCATGTCATCCTCTGTCATCCCCTTCTCCTACTCCCCTCAATCTTTCCCAGCATCAGGGTCTTTTCAAATGAGTCAGCTCTTCACATCAGGTGGCCAAAGTATTGGAGTTTCATCTCCAACATCAGTCCTACCAATGAATACCCAGGACTGATCTCCTTTAGGATGGACTGGTTGGATCTCCTTGTAGTCCGAGGGACTCTCAAGAGTCTTCCCCAACCCAACAGTTCAAAAGCATCAATTCTTCAGTGCTCAGCTTTTTTTATAGTCCAACTCTCACATCCATAAATGACCACTGGAAAAACCATAGCCTTGACTAGATGGGCCTTTGTTGGCAAAGTAATGTCTCTGCTTTTCAATATGCTATCTAGGTTGGTCATAACTTTCCTTCCAAGGAGTGTCTTTTAATTTCATGGCTGCAATCACCATCTGTAGTGATTTTGAAGCCCAGAAAAATAAAGTCGGCCACTGTTTCCACTGTTTTTCCATCTAGTTGCCATGAAGTGATGGGACCGGATGCCACGATCTTAGTTTTCTGAATGTTGAGCTTTAAGCCAACTTTTTCACTCTCCTCTTTCATCAAGAGGCTCTTTAGTTCTTCTTCACTTTCTGCCATAAGAATGGTGTCATCTGCATATCTGAGGTTATTGATATTTCTCCCAGCAATCTTGATTCCAGCTTGTGCTTCTTCCAGCCCAGTGCTTCTCATGATGTACTCTGCATATAAGTTAAAGAAGCAGGGTGACAATATACAGCCTTTACCTATTTGGAACCAGTCTGTTGTTCCATGTCTGGTTCTAACTGTTGCTTCCTGACCTGCATATAGGTTTCTCAAGAGGCAGATCAGGTGGTCTGGTATTCCCATGTCTTTCAGAATTTTCCACAGTTTATTGTGATCCACACAGTCAAAGGCTTTAGCATAGTCAATAAAGCAGAAACAGATGTTTTACTGGAACTCTCTTGCTTTTTCGATGATCCAGCGGATGTTGGCAATTTGATCTCTGGTTCCTCTGCCTTTTCTAAAACCAGCTTAAACATCTGGAAGTTCATGGTTCATGTATTGCTGAAGCCTGGCTTGGAGAAATTTGAGCATTACTTTGCTAGAGCGTGAGATGAGTGCAATTGTGCGGTAGTTGGAGCATTTCTTGGCATTGCCTTTCTTTGGGTTTGGAATGAAAACTGACCGTTTTCAGTCCTGAGGCTATTGCTGAGTTTTCCAAATTTGCTGACATATTGAGTGTAGCACTTTCACAGCATCATCTTTCAGGATCTGAAATAGCTCAACTGGAATTCCATTACCTCCACTAGCTTTGTTCACAGTGATGCTTCCTAAGGCCCACTTGACTTCACATTCCAGGATGTATGGCTCTAGGTGAATGTGAGTGATCACACCATTATGATTATCTGGGTCATAAAGATCTTTTTTGTACAGTTATTCTGTGTATTCTTGCCACCTCTTCTTAATATCTTCTGATTCTGTGAGGTCCATACTATTTTTGTCCTTTACTACCTGGCGTGCTGCGATTCATGGGGTTGCAAAGAGTCAGACACAACTGAGTGACTGAACTGAACTGAACTGAACTGAAGCCCATCTTTGCATGAAATGTTCCCTTGGTATCTCTAATTTTCTTGAAGAGATCTCTAGTCTTTCCCATTCTATTGTTTGCCTCTATTTCTTTGGATTGATCACTGAGGAAGGCTTTCTTATCTCTCCTTGCTGTTCTTTGGAACTCTGCATTCAAATGGGTATACCTTTCCTTTTCTGCTTTGCTTTTCACTTCTCTTCTTTTCACAGCTATTTCCAAGGCCTCCTCAGACAGCCATTTTGCTTTTTTGCATTTCTTTTTCTTGGGGATGGTCTTGATTCCTGTCTCCTGTACAATGTCACGAACTTCCGTCCATAGTTCATCAAGCACTCTATCAGATCTAGTCCCTTCAGTCTATTTCTTACTTCCACTGTATAGTCATAAGGGATTTGATTTAGGTCATACCTGAATGGTCTAGTGGTTTTCTCCACTTTCTTCCATTTCAGTCTGAATTTGGCAATAAGGGGTTCATGATCCGAGCCACAGTAGCTCCCAGTCTTTTTTTTGCTAACTGTATAGAGCTTCTCCATCTTTGGCTGCAAAGAATATAATCAATCTGATTTTGGTGTTGACCATCTGGTGACGTCCATGTGTAGAGTCTTCTCTTGTGTTGTTGGAAGAGGGTGTTTGCTATGACCAGTGCATTCTCTTGGCAGAACTCTATCAGCCTTTGCCCTGCTTCATTCTGTACTCCAAGGCCAAAAACATGGAGTAATATGTTACAAGTACTGTGGTTAAAGTACACACTCAATAGATTAATGTAAATAAGAAGCAAAACTACTTCTGTTTTGAGCTTCACTGAGGAAGAACAGCTACTGAATAAAGAGTGACACTGTGTTCTTCATGAATATAAGGCCACTGCACAAGCAAAGGCTAGGGCCCTCTAACATCCTCAGGAAATGAGTAACAAGGCAAACAGGAGTTGAGATAAGAAAAAGGGCCACAGAGGTACTCAAGGAAAGCACTATAGAATAACTTTAGACCAGTGGACTCCAAAGTATGTGATCACTTTCCATCTTAAGGAATACTTTTGAACACTACAGAAGTTTGTCTATAAACCACAGAAATAAACCAACAAGAAATTTATTACAAACTTTATTATTATTTAGACTTAAGAATGTAGGTAAAATCTAGTATGCTATTATACTACAATACATATCTTAGGTCCTAATTCTTCAATTCAGAGACAATAATTAGGATGTGCAGCAGATGATACAGGAGAAGATATTCAACTAAACTGTTTTCAACATCATCCAGAGTGGGGAAAAAAAAGAAGGGCATGTTAACCTACTCCAGCATTCTTGCCTGGAGAATCCTGTTGTCAGAGAAGCTTGAAAGGCTACAGTTCATGGGATCGCAAAGAGTTAGACACGACTGAGCAACCAACACAACACCAGAGTGCATGCCTCTACTTTAGGCATCACTGTTGCAGAGACAGAGCTGCCGAAGGAGAGATTCAACAATATACTGAAAATACATGACTAAGTTTTTATTTCAGACCAATTCTCTGTTTTTAAAAAGGGAATGGAAAGCAAAAGGACAAAAGAACCCACTTATATAAACTTGAAACTTGGATGCAAATAGTGAAGTGCAAGCCTCTCAGTTGTGTCCAACTCTTTGCAACCCCATGGACTGTACAGTCCATGGAATTCTCCATGCCAGAATACTGGAGTGGGTAGATTTTCCCTTCTCCAGGGGATCTTCCCAACCCAGGGACTGAATGCAGGTCTCCTGTGTCTCCTGAATTGCAGGCAGATTATTTACCATCTGAGCCACCAGGGAAGCTCAAAAGGTTTAGAAATTAGATACAAGTTCAATATAACAAATATCAGAATATTAAAAATTTTAAAGGTATAATAAACAGCAGGTGTGAAAAATATAAAAGTCTTTACAAAAAATATAATGAAGGAAAATAAGAAGACCCAAATAAGTAGAAGGATGTAAGAAATTCCTACACAGACAGGCTTAGTATTGTAAAAATATCAATTCTCTCCATGCTGATATAAAAATTCATACCAATTGCAAAAAAAATTCCAGACAAGCTAATTCTAAAATATGTGAAAATGCAAAGGGTAAAAATACACAAATCATCTTAAAGAAAAATTAAGCCATAAGAAGTACCATATATCAAGTATAATATATTATCAATGTATCATAATTAAAATATTGTGACTCAGACACAAGAATTTTCAAATGCATCCACAGAGTGGAAGAGTCCAAAATGTATGTATGTCACTTGATTTTTGACAAGGATAACAGAAGGACAACCATTTCAATAAACAGTGTGTTTAATTATAGTGAGCATTTACTGCTATTTTAACTGTAAACAGAAATCCATTTTAGACAGTATACAGGTCTAAATTTGAAAAGTAAAAAAGTAAAAATTTTAGCAAATACTGTAAGAAATACCTTCATGACACTAAGAATAAGCAAGACTTCTTAAATAGGATGCAAATTACATTAATAATTCTATAATATTAAGAGCCTATCCTTACCAAACGACAGAAAGAAAATAAAAGTAGAACACAAAGTGGAAAGAGACATTTGGAACACATATATCCGACAAATAAGTCCTATCTCTAATATAGAAAGACTTTTTTAAATTAATGAGGACAAAAATGCAGGCCATCTTGGTAACAAACCTGACAGCAAATCTCTCAACAGAAACTATGAAGGTGAGAAGACATTGGGCAAAAATTTGAATGGGCAACTTGCAAATAAGAAAATGAAAATGGAATGTCATTTTAAAAGAGCTAGGAAAAATGTCACCAGAAAATTCTAAATCCAGAAAGAATATTCTTCTAAAATGAATATATTTTCCACATAAAGTTTGAAAAAATTATCAATAATACACACAAGTCAAGAAATACTACAGTTAAGGAAAATGATATAAAGAAAACTGAAAATGGAATTTAAAGCAACAAATATAATGTCTTTTGGAATCCATGAAAAACACTGAAAGTAAAATACATCAAAATACTAGTAATAGGATAATTAAGGTTAAACTGATTAAAGATTCTAGTACTTTCTGTGAGGAGGTAAAGCACTAACTTAAGGTAAACGAAAGAAAGAATTCTGTAAAGGAAAAGTTCAACTCCTCTGTTTTACTCTACTCAGGTCACCAAATTAGTGGGAACTTTTCCCATCCCAAGCAATTACTAAATTCTGACATTACAGCATCAGGTTCCAGGCTCAGTTCCATGTGACACCATTCCTACTTCAGACACCAAGTGTAAACCCAGTGTATCTAACCACTGGATAAAAATCAAGGCTCCCACACCCTCTTTGTTCAGTTCAATAATCTGACAGAGTGGCTCACAAAACACAGAAAAATAATTTACTTATGAGATTAATGGGTTAATATAAAAGGATACAACTCAGAAACATCCAGATGCAAGCAATACCCAAAGCAAGGATGGGTAAAAGGGTACAAAACTTCCATGCTCTCTCAGAGCTCACTACCTTCCCAATAATACCTCCATGTTCAACAACCTGGAAGCTCTCTGAATCCCGTAAGTTCAAGGACTTTTATGGAGATTACATTACATATGCAAGACTGATCAAATCACTGGTCAATGGTGGCTAATTCAGCCTCCAGCCACTCACTCCTCAGAGGTTGGGAGGTGGGGCTGAGAATTCCAACCCTCTAATCATACGGTGGGTTCTCCTGGTACTCAGTACTTCATTCTTAAGAGACATTTCAAAAGTGACTTCATTAACATAAACTCAGGTATGGTTGAAACAAAAAACACCATCTTAATTGTTGTGGAGCTATTTCAAGAACTAGGAAAAAATACTCAATATTATAACAACAGATTTCCCTATAGCTTTTATCACTTAAGATATTACTGGATGCTTGGGGCTGGTGCACTGGGACGACCCAGAGGGATGGAATGGGAAGGGAGGAAGGAGGAGGGTTCAGGATGGGGAACACATGTATACCTGTGGCGGATTATGTAAAGTTTAAAAATAAAATAAAATTTAAAATCTTCAAAATAAATAAATAAATAAATAAAGACAACAGTATTACTAAAAAAAAAAAAAAAAGATATTATTAGTTCTAGGGAGGTAAGTTAAGAAACCCTGCAGGAAAATCAACATACACAATTATTATAATAACAATATCACAAATGCAAATTGTAGTATCTAGAGTAAAAACTAAAAATATATGAAACTATATAACTTAAAAGCTACTAGATACAAAAAGAAAATGCCTATCAAAAGGAGAATGGGGAAGATGGCAGAGGAGTAAGATGGGGACATCGCCAGCCTCCCCACAAATACATCAAAAACTCATCAAGATATGGAACAACTCCTACAAAGCATCCTCTAGGCAGCAGCAGAAGACCCCAGTCTCCAGGCAGACAGGCTAAGCTCCCTGAAATGAGGTAGGAGAGAGGATGGAGACATAAAAAGGGAAAAGACTGGGACCCCCCCTGGTGGCTCAGTGACTAAGATGTTGTGCTCCCAATGTAGGGGGCCTGGGTTCAATCCCTGGTCCAGGAACTAGATCCCACATGCTGCAATTAAAATATCCCTCGAGCAGCCAAATAAATAATAATAATAATAAATTTTTTTAAAGGGAAAAGATGGAGAACTTCTGGGCAGGAGCTTATGCCCCAAGGGAGGGAGGGAGCCCTGAAATAGCAGGAGTCCCCAATGCACAGGGAAACTTCCTTCATAGGCAGGCCCAAGGGGGAGCTTCGAAGTCTTGGATAACTAGGCAAAGCAGGGACTTAAAAGGCAGTAAACAGAGAAAACTCCTCTTCTCAGCCTGTTAACAGCTCATTGACTGTGGCCCCAAACAGAAGGCAAGCTTGGGGAACCGAGGGTGGTGCGGCATACAAGCCCAGCCAGCGCACAGCCCTTGCAGCACAGAGGGCTGGCCCAGGTAGCTGAGTATGACACCGCAGACACACCCAGACAGTGCGCACAACCCTTGAAGCACAGAGGGCGGGCCCAGGTGGCCTAGTGTGACACGGCAGACAAACACAGCCAGCACAGAGTGGGACCAGGGCGCCAGCACAGAGTGGGACCAGGGCACCAATAGACAGGAGGAATACAAATGGGCAGTGCACACAACCCTCCTGGCACAGCTGAAAGAACACATAACACTTGTGACAAAGAGGGCAAGGGGGTGAGATGAAACAAGTGCACATAAACCCCACAACACAGAGTGCATGCATGGGAGCTAAGATAAGTGCACACAAGGAAGCAAAGGGCAGGCCTGGGGAGCCAAAACAAGTGCACACAAGCCCCATGACACAGAGGGTAAGCTCAGGGGCCAGAGGGAAGCCTACACAAGTCACTGTGATGTAGAAGGCACAAGAAAACATCCACACAAGCACCTACCTAACAAGCTTCAACCAGCAACACAGGGCAGGACAGGGGAACAGAAGCACCATTTCATGATCCAGGGGACAAGTAGGGGGCTGGTGACACTGCATATATGCTGAGAAGGTCACTTTGAAGCATCTGCAGAAATACACGTACCTAACCCCATGAAAGCTAGAACGACTGCCCAAACGCATACTGAATGCACAGACACTCCAAAACCTACTACTGGACACTGCACTGCCTTTCAGAGAGGCGAGATCCAGCTCCATCAACTGTAACAATAGCACAAGCTCCCCCAACCAGGAAAACATCACAGGACACTAACCGAACCCCATCCACAAGGGCAGACTCCACAACCAAGAACTACGACCTTGAGAACCTTTTTTAAATTTTTAATTTTTTTCTTTTCCTCTTATAAATCACACTGTTTATTCTCCCAACATATCTCCACCATCACACTATCTCCACCATCACACTAGCCTTTAGCAGTGCTGTGGAGTTTTCCTTTCTTGGAACACATGTATACCTGTGGCGGATTCATTTTGATATTTGGCAAAACTAATACAATTATGTAAAGTTTAAAAATAAAATAAAATTAAATTAAAAAAAAAATTCATTTTAAGATTATTTCTTTTTATAAACCACAGTGTTTATTCTCCATCATATTTCTACCTTCACATTAGCCTTTTGCGGTGCTGTGGAGTTTTTCTCTTTGTTTTCCTTGTTAAAGAAAAAATTTCATTTAAAGATTTTTTCTTATAAATCACATGGTTTATTCCCCCTACATATTTCTACCTCCAAAAGATAAATGTTGGTTGTGTGGTTTGGAGTTTTCCTCTTTGTGTTTGTAAAAAAAGAAAAGAAAGAAAAACATTCATTTTAAGATTTTTTTTTCCATTTTCTCCTCTTTCACTTTTTTTCTCTTTTCTTGATGAATTTTTTTAATTTTATTTTTTATATATTCCACTGCTTTTCCTATAGTTCTTTACCAGCTGTAACTATTCCTGAATATATATAAATCTTTTCCACATATGTCTATTCATCTTTCTTTTCTTTTTCAACCATCTCCACCCCTTTCTTTTCTCTTTTCCCTCCCTTCTTTTTTTTTCTATTTTTCTTTTTTTTTTCTTTTTTCTTTTTTTTTAAATTTTATTTTTAAACTTTACATAATTGTATTAGTTTTGCCAAATATTAAAATGAATTCTCCCCCTTTATTCCTTCACTCTCTCTTCTTTCACCAAGTAAGTTACATTGTTGAGCTCGCTATGCTATATTCCCCAGGGAGCCCTCTGCTCATGCTCAGATTTCCAGATTGAGCATTAGCTAATTCTGCTTTCAATTGCTTGATATCACCTCTGGGTTCTCTTGCTCACCAAGTCAATCTCCTGTACTCTTCTTTAGAATACTTTGGTTATAACTGTATGTGTGTATGTATATGTCCCAGTATTTCTGTAATTATCTGCTTGATTTCCTCCTACTAGAACACAGGCACAAGTCATCCCTAACAAGAAATCAACACAAACCACCCAACCAACATTTCCCTCTGAGGGTAAAAATCAGAAGAAAGAAGTAATACAATCCTAAAGCCTGGGAAAAGGAGACCTCAAGTGGAGCAACTTAGAAGAAAAAAAAAGATGAAAAGATAGAGAAATACAGCACAAATGAAAGAGCAAGGTAGAAACTCACAAGACCAAATAAACAAAGAGTAAATAAGTAATCTCCCTGAAAGAGAATTCAGAATAATGATAGTGAAGATGCTCCAAGGACCTGAAAACACAAACTCATGTTTGTTGATGTATGACAGAAAACCACAAAATTCTGTAAAGCAATTATCCTTTAATTAAAAAAGAAAAAAAAAAAGACAAAAAAAAATGAAAGCAGATACATTAGTTTGCCAACAAAGGTCTGTCTAGTCAAAGCTATGGTTTTTCTAATAGTCATGTATGGATGTGACAGGTGGACCATAAAGAAGGCTGAGCACCAAAGAATTGATGCTTTTGAACTGAGGTATTGGAGAAGACTCTTGAGAGTCCCTTGGACTGCAAGGAGATCCAACCAGTCCATCCTAAAGTCTTGACTAATTCATTGGAAGGACTGATGCTGAAGCTGAAGCTCCAATACTTTGGCCACCTGATGCAAAGAACTGACTCACTGGAAAAGACCCTGATGCTGGGAAAGACTGAAGGCAGGAGGAGAAAGGGATGACAGATGATGCTGTGACTAAGACTTCCAATAATATGTTGAATAAAAGTGGTAAGAAGAGAAAAAAAAAAAAGAGAGAGAGAATGGATAAGTAAATTGTAGTCTTTTCATGTAGTGGAATACTATGCAGCAATACAAGAAATAAACTACTGGTACATGCAGCAACATGAATGAATCAAACATATAATGAAAAAAGCCTCATGTAAAAATGTACACACAAATCCTATACATCTAAGTTTCAATAACAGGCAAAATTAATAAATAATGATAGACAAGCGCCACAAAGGGGAAGGAAAGTTGTTCTTAAAGACTGGAAAAGTTATGAAGGAACCTTAAGGGGTGGCAGAAATATTAAATATGTTGACTTAGTTGGTAATTACTAGGATTTATATATGTGTCTTAAAAAAAGGCTGTATACACTTATATTGAATGCATCTTACACACTTTATTGTATCATGATATAGCACAAAACAAAATTAAAAAATCAGAATTCAAAAAAGGGGAAAGTGGAATATATGAAATAGTAAATGAATTTATAAAATCAGCAATAAATATCTGCCAGTAAGTTGACAGCCAGTAGCTACAGGGGTTTGCAACATGATAATTTATATCTTCTGAAAGGAAAGGTTTGAAAATGTGACATTTTCTTAAGTTGCTAATAGAGAATATGTGGATAAAAATCTTTGTATCTGTTGATGTAGCTATGTATCATGAGTACCAAGGCTGAGACTGCTTAAATATCTGAAGAGGGAGAGTACACTGATTGAGAAGTAAAGTAAGTTGGTAAGGTGGAGAAGTAAGGTAAGGTAGAGAAACACAGTATCACTTAGGGATCCTATGTTAAAATAGAATATTGCATTGTAAGCTGATTCAGTGTCAGAAAAACAAAGCAAAATAAAATAAATCAATAAATATGTGTGAACAACCAACAAGAAAGCACAGCAAGTAAATACATTGTGGGACAGAGGGCCTAAAACCAAACAACAATAAATGAAAATAGATTAAATCACCCAACATAAAAACAGGACTCTTAAACTTAAAAGGTCCACTTCTTAATTTTTGACTAGAAAAAACAATCCTAAGGAAAACAAAACAGGATTTTGTTTATATCTCTATCATAGTTAAAGTGTTAGTCACTCAGCTGTGCCTGACTCTTTGTGACTTCATGGAATGTAGCTCACCAGGTCCCTATGTCCATAGAATTCTCCAGGCAAGAATACTGGAGTTGGTTGCCATGCCCTTCTCCAGGAGGTCTTCTCACCTCAGGGATCGAACCCAGGTCTCCTGCACTGCAGGCAGATTCATTACCATTTGAGCTACTGGGAAGCCCCCCTTGATAGGGATACAAGTGTCTATCATAAGACTTGTAATAATATAAAAACTAAACGTCCTACATAATTCTAAGAATTTCTATTTATAAAAACTATATATATATATCTCTTTCTAGGACACATAATAAATATTCATAAATGGTTACTGAATGGATGAATTAAGAACCAATTCAGTTACATTAAGTGAATACTAATTACAGTGAAGGGGAGACTCATGTGTGATAAAAAACAGTTGCAGAAAAGTGGAAAAGAGAGCCTAAACATAAACTCACACCACACTTAACACAGTTAATTGAAGGCAATGGCACCCCACTCCAGTACTCTTGCTTGGAAAATCCCATGGACAGAGGAGCCTGGTAGGCTGTAGTCCATGGGGTCGCTGGGAGTCAGACACAATGGAGCGACTTCACTTTCACCTTTCACTTCCATGCATTGGAGAAGGAAATGGCAACCCACTCTGGTGTTCTTGCCTGGAGAATCCCAGGGATGGTGGAGCCTGGCAGGCTGCCGTCTATGGGGTCGCACAGAGTCAGACACGACTGAAGTGACTTAGCAGCTTAGCAGCAGCAATAACACACAATGTGAAAAGGATAATCTCTTTAGTAACTGGTGTTGAGGAAACTGGGTATCTACCTGCAAAAGAATAAAACTGGACCCTGATCTTACATCACTCAGAACAATTAACTTGAAATAGATCAAAGACTTAAACATAAGACCCTAGAAGAAAACACAGGGAAGGAGCTCCTTGACATTATTCCTGGCAATCATTCTTGGGTAAGATACCAAAAGCACAGGCAAAAAAAGCTAAAATAAACAAACAGGGCTACATCAAATGTAAGAGCTTCTGGGGACTTCCCTGGTGGTCCAGTGGTTAAGACTCTAAGCTACCACTGTAGGAGACGCAGGTTCAGTCCCCTGGTCTGGGAACTAGGATCCCACAATGCCACATAGTGTGGCCAAAGCAAACAAAAGCGTTAGAGCTTCTGCACAGCCAAGGAAACAATCAAAAAATTTGAAAAGGCAACCTATAGCAAAATATTCCTGACATGTTTCTGATAATATACAAAATACATAAAGAACTCATATAACTCAAAAGCAAGAAAGCAAATAATCCATTTAAAAATGGTCAAAGGATGTCAATGTCAAAATCACTAACCAAATGTAAACAAAATCACAATGAGATATTATCTCACACCTGTTAAAACAGCTATTATTAAAAAGACAGGAGATAACAAATGTTGTCAAGGATTCAGAGAAAAGGGAAGCCTTGTGCACTGTTGGTGGGAATGTAAACTGTTGGTGGTGTAGCAATTATGGAAACACTATGGAGGCTCCTGAAACAATTTAAAATAGAACTATTTTATGATCCAGCAATTCCACTCTTGGGTATAAACCCCAAAGAAACAAAACCAACATCCTTAAGAGATACCTGTACCCTCATGTTCATTGTAGCATTACCTGCAATAGCCAAAGGATGGAAACATTCAAGGATGAATGAATGTTCAAGAAAAATGAATAACAAAAATGTAATGGTATATACAATGGAATACTATTTGGTTATAAAAAGAAGGAAATCCTGACATTGGGAAAAATGTTAATGGACCTTGAGAGCATTATGCTAAGTGAAATAAGTCAGACAACGAAAGGTATACTATTGGTATCACTTATACGTGGAATCTAAAACCACCACCACCACCTCCAATAAAAGCCAAATTCACAGAAAGAGAATGAAATGGGGGTTGCCAAGGGCTAAGAGAAAGGGGAAACAGAATGATATAAATCAAAAGGTATAAATGTTCAGTCATTATAAGAATAATTTTGCTCAGCCATAAAAAGGAATGAAATTGGATCATTTGTAGAAATGTGGATGGACCTAGAGTCTATCATACAGAGTGAAGTAAGTCAGAAAGAGAAAAATAAACATCACATATTAACACATATGTATGGAATCTAGAAAAATGGTACAGATGAACCTATTTCCAGTGCAAAAACAGAGAAGCAGATGTAGGAAACGGACACATGGACATGGGAGGAAGGGGAGGGTGGGATGAACTGGGAGATTAGGATTGACATATACATACACTACCATGTGTATAACAGATAGCTAGTGGGAATATCTGCTATAAAGCACAGGAAGCTCAGCTCAGTGCTCTTGATGACCTAGATGGATAGGATGGGGGTGGGGTGGGAAGGAGGTTTAAGAAGGAGGGGATATATGTATACATAAAACTGGTTCACTTCATGGTAAATGAACTGTAATGCAATTATACTCCAATAAAAAAGATAAAAAAGAATAATTTAGGAGGATTTAATGTACCGTATGTTGACTATTAACTGTACAGTATTATACAGCTGAAACTTGCTGAGAGCAGACCTTAAGAATTCTCCAATATCAAAAAAACAAACCCAATCAAAAAATGGGCAGAAGATCTAAACAGACATTTCTCTAAAGAAGACAGATGGCCAAGAGGCACATGAAAAGATGCTCAACATCACTAATTAATAGAGAAATGCAAATCAAAACTACAATTAAGTATCATCTCACACCGGTCGGTCAGAATGGCCATCATCAAAAAACCTACAAACAATAAATGCTGGGAAAGGGGGTGGAGAAAAGGGAACCCTCTTGCATTGTTGGTGGGAATGTAAATAAAACCCACATGCCTCTCAATGGATACTTTGTGAACATGACAAAATCTACCCAGTCTAAGCCAGCTGATTTCATAATGAAGACATGTGGCAGGTATTCCCACTCAGATCTGTTTTGCTAGTGCTTGGTCAGGAAATATTATCCTTTTATTGTTCTCTTTATTTTTTACAGATGGATAACATAAAATTAGGTCCTTTAATCACATTATATATATATATATATATATTTTTTTTTTAATTCAAGATGGCTTAAGGTACTATTAAAAAAAAAAAACATGTTTGGCATTTTTAGACAAAATAAAAAATTTCATTAGGCCCCTGGGGTAAGGAAAACAAGAATAAAAAAACAGAAAGCACAAAAGGATTGTATCACAATATAAAAGTTTCAGAAAATACACTATTAAATGAAAAGACAAAAACCATACTGAGAAAAGATAATTAGTAACAGTTATAACAAAAGGTTACCATTTAAAATACATAGGGAATGCATACAAAACTCAGTGCAAAACCTGAAAAGCCATACGTTTATGAAAGCTGCACAACCACAATCAGAAAATTAAAGTTAAGTTTTTCATCTATTATGGAGGAAGTAATTTTTATATCTGGAGATATGGAAGGGAAAATAGTCTTGATTTTCATATCCTATAACTCAAACCTATTAATCACAGAACTCTAGAGCAGTGATTCTTAAACTTAGAAAGTATCTGCATCACATGAATACCCTGTTAAAACAGACTGCTGAGCCTACCCCTCCATTTCTCTGCCAGCAGGTTTGAGATAGGGCATGAGCATCTGCAATTTCACACAAGTTTCTGGGTGATGCTGCTGCTTCCAGCCAAAGAACCTCACTTTGAGAAGCACTGCTCTAGAGTCTGAGACACACCTGAAATTTGTGCAGAGTGACAAGAATATTCACAGTAGCACTGTTTATATTACTAAAAAATAGAAATTACCTAAATGTCTACCAATAGAATACTGAGAATGGAAAAATATGGCATTAAAAGGAATAAAACTACATATCAATAGATTTTAAATTATTAGTGAACCAGGAGAAAACTGTATCACAGATACATTAAAATAGTTTATGTATTTTTAAAAAGCACCCCAAACAATATATAGTATTGTTCAACTATCTACATATTTTTCCAATGTGGGGGTAAAATGAGAAGTCTAGTAGAAGCTGGAACTAAATTCAGAACTAAACTCTGGGGCACAATGAGGAGTACCCCAAGAAAAAGCCATCAGAAGAGTGGTTTCAGAAGTGAAAAAAGGAGACCTTCCAGGAGAGAGCAGTCAGTAATGCAGCAGTTGTTCAAGGAAGACAACTACAGTTAAGTCACTGGTGACTTTTACCTGAATAGATTCTAAAGTGGAAAAGAACAAAGACAGAATGCTATGGGATGAAATCTGACTGAAGAGCTCAGAAACATTTACCAGAGAATTTAACTTGGAACCATATGCTTCAGGACTTCTACACACAGCTTGGCGAAGATAAAACAGCTTTGTAACAAGCATGCAGGCCATTTATTCCTCTAAACATACTCTAAAAATAAGTAAGACTATCATAAAATTCATTATTTGAACCATCTCTTCAACCTTTTTACCCTCAGTAAGGAATGGTTTGAGGCACTCACTTCAGAGCTGTCCCTGGAAATTACTTACCATGTGTCCCGAGCAAAAAGGGTATCTTCCATAAGACTTTGTTGCGTCTTGAAAGGAATCTTTTTGTATCCAAAATACAGTGTATCCCTTTCTGCCATGGTTATCAGAAACATCATAAACCTATTTGCAGGTTAACTTAGAAAGTCTGTTATATAAATGATCAGTGTATATATAAGGCAACTTGGTTCTGTTCTTGATTTGCTATCTTTATATTTTCTATGAAGTTCAATTTTTATCTATTACTGATTTCCTATCTTAATATATGGACTCTTACAAATCTCACAAAGTCCACTGTTAAACAAAGGAATGAATGAACAAACTCACCTGGGATTTATTCATTTTTGGCTGTTCTTGGAAAAACGTAGACAACTCTGAAGATACACTGGGTTAGAAGAAGAGGACTGGAGTCATGAAAGATCTGGCCTGTGTGGCAGCTCCTGAATTCTCCTTTCCTATTAAAGCTAAACACACCACTAGATAAGGAAAAAAATGTCAATGTCCCTTTGACCTTCAAAGACAGGGATATATATTGTTGATGACCACCTACCTAATACAACTCTAATATTACCATGTAGCTCTTGGGTATACATTTTCTCAAAGTTAAGTATTTACCGCCTAGGGATATTTTATAACAGTTTAAGTCTCCCTTGGTGTTCATGAATTTTTTTTAAATTATAAAATTGATTAAAACAAAAATACACACAATGAAGGAATATTAATTACACCAAAACTGTTGTTAAAAAAAAATACTTAGGACTAAAGAAAGAAAAAGAAGAAACTCAGGACTAGGCTGTTTAACTTCCCTACTAACGTTACTAAACCTTTGCTTAGTGACTCCGCAGAAAGCTATAAAAAGCAGTGCTTTAAGCAAAGACCCATGTTTTATCATTGTTGCCATTTCACAGAAGACTCTTATATAAAACACTTGCTTTTAGTTGTATGGAAAAGTATAAACAATACTGCCTTATGAGTCAGATCGTTTAGTCTTCGCCACTAGCTGATCTGAACAAGGCCAGAAAGAAATTCTATCCCAAGAGACAAAAAACAAACAAACAAACAAACAAAAAAAAAACAAATAATTCTTGAATATCTTTCCTGAATGCTAAGGCAAGCAGAAGAGAAACAACATACACAAACATGAAGTAATGGACATGACCGGAGGGCAGTTTAGAATCCAAAAAGGATAAATAGAGAACCAAAGGAACGGAGTCTGTACAAAGCTAAGCTAACTGATCAGCCCCGACCGGTGGCTCTTCTTCCAAGACCACACGCCCCGGAACACTCGTCCCTCCCCAGCAAGCATTCTCTCAGCAGCCCCGCCCCCGCCCCGTGCCACCAGATCGCTGCCTGCATCTTGCTTGTATTTTAAGTCCCTCCTCCTGAGCCCTTAGAAACAGGGCCTCTCACACGCACCACGGCTCCAGCTCAGGGCTGGGGCTAAACTGTCAGGGACTTCGGCCCACTCTTCCCAATGGAGACGCCCCCTTCTCGCCGTCCCAGGGGTCTACAGAGCTCCTCCCCACTACGGGTACTGACCTTTTCCCTCCTACTCCCTAAACTGCACGGAACCCCTACGGTCCTCAACCAGCCATCCCGAGCTCACTCGCCTCTCCGTCTCCGAGGGCCACTGAGACCAGAAGAGTGCAATAGACTCATCAGCCCCGTAACCGCTTCCCACGCACGGCTGGAGAAAAACAGAAGCAAAGGCGGAAATGCATAGAGGGAAAAGGTGGAACTAGGCATGCGCAGATGGCCCGCATGCAGGGCCAGACAGTCTACGCTGACCACTAGAACTTTGTTTCCCTTTAGTCTCCCCGACCAGCGGGTTGGGATTGGCTGAGAGTCCAGCCCACCTGGCAGCGGAAAATTTGGACCTGAGGTAATTTAAGCAGCTAGAGCCGGTCAGGGACTTTCTCCAAAGTTATGGATTACAGCCGAGTTCTCTGTGCAGTCAGAATGCAGATTTACATACAGTCAAGTAAAGGAAAACTGTTCGTCAATTTCACTTTTTTTTTTTTTTTAATACTGGGAAATGGGGACTTAGTTGGTGGTTCAGTGGTTAAGATTACACACTTCCAGCAGGGAGCCTGGTTCAATCCCTGGTCAGGGAGCTGGATCCCACATGCCACTACTGAGTTCACATGACACAACTGAAGATCCAGCTGCCCAAAGGAAGATCGAAGATCCGGCGACCCAGCACAGTCAAATGAAATAAATAAATAAATACTAGGAAATATATCCCATTAATACAATAAAAGAGTTATATCATCGGGCAGCGGGGGGGGGGGGGGGGGGGTTGGCAGACAAGAAGGCAAGTTCATTAAAATCATGAAAGCAATAAATGAAAATTGTAGATAAATTAAGTAGACACAATCCAAAAGAAAATAGTCTTCCTCTATATACAAACATCTTGGAGAAGGGCCTGGCAACCCACTCCAGTATTCTCACCAGGAGAATCCCATGGACAGAAGAACCTGGCGGGCTACAATCCACAAGGTCACAAAGAGTCAGAGGTGACTGAAGAGACATAGCATGCATATACAAATATATTCTTTCATTTGTGACATTAAAATTACTTCAGAAAAAGGGAGATAAATCCTTCCATAGTTTCAATATTTTTGACAAAATTCCAATAAGAATCTCAACTAATTTTTGCATGTACTCCTTTTCTCTTTGATTTTTAAAGTAGTGTGTACATTACAAAAGCATTCTCAACTTCATCTGGAATAAAATTAAATCTAAACAGCCAGATGTTCTTAAAGTGCTGCATTCAATATGTCAGCAAATTTGGAAAACTCAGCAGTGACCACTGGACTGGAAAAGGTCAGTTTTCATTCCAATTCCAAAGAAGGGCAATTCCAAAGAATGTTGAAATTACTGTATAACTGTGATCATTTCACATGCTAGTAAGGTTATGCTCAAAATCCTTCAAGCTAGACTTCGGCAGTATGTGAACTGAGAACTTCCAGATGTATAAGCTGGGTTTAGAAAAGGTAGAAGAACCAGAGATCAAATTGCCAACATTTGTTGAATCAAAGAGAAAGCAAGGGAATTCCAGAAAAACATCTACTTCTGTTTCACTGACTATGCTAAAGTCTTTGACTATGTGGATCACAACAAACTGTGGAAAATTCTTCAAGTGATGGGAATACAAGACCACCTTACCTGTCTCCTGAGAAACCTGTATGCCAGTCAACAGTTAGAACTTGACATGGAATGACAGACTGGTTCAAAATTGGGAAAGGAATACATCAAGGCTATATATTGTCACCCTGATTATTTAACTTCTATGCAGAGTACATCATGTGAAATGCCAAGCAGGATGAATCACAAGCTGGAATCCAGATTGCCAGGAGAAATATCAACAACCTCAGATATGCAGATGATACCACTTTAATGCCAGAAAGTGAAGACGAACTAAAGAGCCTCATGATGAAGGTGAAAGAGGAGAGTGAAAAAGCTGGCTTAAAACTCAATAAAAAAAAAACAACTAAGATTATGGTGGTTGGTCCCAACACTTCATGGCAAATAGGAGGGGGAATAGTGAAAGTGGTGCCCAGTGCCAGATTTTATTTTCTTGGGCTCCAAAATCACTGCAGACGGTGACTGCAGCCATGAAATTAAAAGACATTTGCTCCTTGGAAGGAGAGCGATGACAAACCTAGACACCATATTAAAAAGCAGAGACATCACTTTGCCGACCACAGTCCATATAGTCAAAGCTATGGTTTTTCCAGTAATCATACACAGATGTGAGAGGTGGACCATGAGGAAGCCTGAGCACCAAAGAATTGATGTTTTTTAACTCTGGTGCTGGAGAAGATTCTTGAGTCCCTTGGACAGCAAGGAGATCAAACCAGTTAATCCTAAAGGAGATCAACCCTAAATATTCATTGGAAGGATTGATGCTGAAGCTCCAATACATTGGTCACATGATGCAAAGAGCCAAATCACTGGAGAAAACCCTGGTATTGGGAAGACTGAAGCAAAAGGAGACGGGAGTGGCAGAGGATGAAGTGGTTACACAGCATCACTGACTCAATGAACACAAATCTGAGCAAATTCTGGAATACAGTGAAGAACAGAGGAATCTGTCATGCTCTAGTCCATGGGTCACAAAGAGTCGGACATGACCTAGCAACTGAACAACAAACAGCCAGAAAGCATTTCAAAAAGGAGAAAATTGTCTAAGAGAGATCTCAATATGTATAATATTGCTCAGTTATTTAAAATAGTTTGGCATCTACTTCATGGTAATACAATAACCATGATTAAGAGTATTTTTTAAATGTAGTATAATAAATGTAGCATTTCAAAACAATGAGGGAAGGAAAGGAATATTCTAAACAGCAAGTCATTCCCAACAAAGATCACATGTGATACAGGTTCATATGGATTCAAGGTCTGAAATGCTTATAAAGTAAACCACTAAGTTAGTAAAGGAAAATAAATAGAGATGAGAAGTTGTGACATCAAGACACAACCTCACATTTAATATGAAACATTTTATAATAAAAAAAATAGCAAACAACTCAGCTCTAGTTTTTAAAATACGTTAAAAGCAAATAACCAGGAAATTATATTTTTACTATTTGAAAGCAAAGAAGAATAAGATCTTTAAAGCAATAAAAGGACAAAACTTAAAATGGGCTATAGAGCTGAGCAGTAGTGTAATAAAAAGAAAAAATTCAAATAAACACGTTTGAAAAAGTTGATTAGGAGAATGGAAAGAAATGGAAATGTTTAAGTAAAAACATGCAAGATATAATTTACTGAGATTTAAATTTTTACTCTCTCCCTCTCTCTATATATATATACACACACACAAAAGTTCACGTCATTTTGTCCACTTTTATGAGTTTTGACAAGTGCATAGATTTGTGTAACCATCACTGCACTCAAAATACAGAACTGCTGCCCCTCAAATTACTTCATACTACCCTTTTGAAATAAAAACCTCTCACTACTCTAAACTTCTGGCAGCCACTACATATTCTTCATGCTTATATGTTTGTTTTTTTCTAAAAAGTATTTTTCAAACACATATAACAAATATTATACTTAATGGTGAAATATGGAAAGTGTTCAACTGAAAAGTCAGACAAAGATAAGGATGCATACTATCCGCAACTTTATTTGGCATTTTTCCGAAGTTCTTAGAGTAAAATAGCAAATCATGTACACAGAATATTCAAATGAAAGTATCCAAAATAAAAGTTTTAAAAATTTGATACAAGTTCAATATAACTAATTTCAGAAAATTAAATTATTTTAAAGGTACTGATAGGGACAGAATAAAGAAACAAAGTAGGTGATTAAATAGTTAACACCAATAGGGGATTGTAAGTAGAAAAAAAAAAATACAGTAGACCTCTGTAAGTTAATGATCACTTAGAAAGCAGCTTGGCTTAACCACAAAACCAAGCAGGCTTGTGAGCCTGCTAATAACCATGCAGCACAGCATGAGACATGCCCCCACACAATACAACAACGGTGCTGGGAGACCCACATCCTGCCCAGTGCGCTAAGTTAACGACCCCCAGGACATTCTTTCTGCACACACACAAAACAATAATTTATGGAAAGGTGACACTTCAAAGTAAAGATCCTTATTGTACTGAGACCTGAAATAATTTTTCCATAGTGCCATGACCTGAAGAACTATGGACAGAAGTTCATAACACTGTACAGGAGGTGGTGATCAAAACCATCCCCAAAAGAAGAAATGCAAAAAGGCAAAATGGTTGTCAGAGGAGGCCTTAAAAATAGCTGAGGAAAAAATAGAAGCTAAAGGCAAAGGAGAAAAGGCAATATATACCCATCTGAATGCAGAGTTCCAAAGAGTAGCAAGGAAATATAAGAAAGCCTTCCTAAGTGAACAATGCAAAGAAATAATCAACAGAATGCGAAAGACTAGAGATCTCATCAAGTTAATTAGAGATACAAAGGAAACATTTCATGCAAAGATGGGCTCAATAAAGCACAGAAACGGTATGAACCTAATAGAAGCAGAAGATATTAAGAAGTGGCAAGAATACACAGAACTATACAAAAAGATCTTAGTGACCCTTTTTGTATAGTTCTGTGTATTCTTGCCACTTCTTAATATCTTCTGCTTCTATTAGGTTCATACCGTTTCTGTGCTTTATATATACCAGATTTATATACCAGGTTATATATATATATATATATATATATACCAGATATATATATATATATATATATATACCAGATATATACCAGGTTATACCAGATAACCACCATGGTGTGGTCACTCACCTAGAGCCAGATATCCTGGAATGTGAAGTCAAGTGGGCCTTAAGAAGCATCACTACAAACAATGCTAGTGGAGGTGATGGAATTCCAGTTGAGCTATTTCAAATTCTACAAGATGATGCTGTTAAAGTCCTGCACTCAATATGCCAGCAAATTTGGAAAACTCAGCAACGGCCACAGGACTGGAAAAGGTCAGTTTTCATTCCAATCCCAAAGAAAGGCAACACCAAAGACTGTTCAAACTACTGCTCAACTGCACTCATCTCACATGCTAGCAAAGTAATGCTCAAAACTCTCCAAGCCAGGCTTCAAAAGTACATGAACTAAGAACTTCCAGATGTTCAAGCTGGATTTAGAAAAGGCAGAGGAACCAGAGATCAAATTGCCAATGTCCACTGGATCATAGAAAAAGCAAGAGAATTCCAGAAAAACATCTACTTCTGCTTCATTGACTATGCTAAAGCCTTTAATTGTGTGACAACAAACTTGAAAATTCTTAAAGAGATGGGAATACCAGACGAGACCACCTTACTGGCCTCCTGAGAAATCTGTACACAGGTCAAGAAGCAACAGTTAGAACTGGACATGGAACAATGGACTGGTTCCAAACAGGTCAAGGTTGTCTATTCTCACCTTATTTATTGAACTTATATGCAGAGTACATCATGTGAAGTGCCAGACTGGATAAAGCACAAGCTGGAATCAAGACTGCCGGGAGAAATATCAATAAACTCAGATATGCAGATGACACCACCTTTATGGCAGAAAGTGAAGAGGAACTGAAGAACCTCTTGATGAAGGTGAGAGAGGAGACTGTAAAAGCTCGCTTAAAATTCAACATTCAAAACCTAAGATCATGGTATCCAGTCCCATCACTTCATGGCAAATAAGTGGGAAAACAATGGAAACAGTGACAGACTTTATTTTCTTGGGCTCCAAAATTACTGTGGACAGTGACTGCAGCCATGAAATTAAAAGATGCTTGCTCTTTGGAAGAAAAGCTATGACAAACCTAGACAGCATATTAAAAAGCAGAGACATTACTTTGCCAACAAAGATCTGTCTAGTCAAAGCTATGGTTTTTCCAGCAGTCATGTATGGATATGAGAGTTGGACCATAAAGAAAGTTGAGCACCAAAAAATTGATGCTTTTGAACTGTGGTGATGGAGAAGACACTTGAGAGTCCCTTGGACTGCAAAAAGAGCAAACTAGTCCATCCTAAAGGAAATCAGTTCTGAATATTCATTGGAAGGACTGATGCTGAAGCTGAAGCTCCAATACTTTGGCCATCTGATATGAAGAACTGACTCCTTGGAAAAGACCCTAATGCTGGGAAAGATTGAAGGCAGGAGGAGGAGAAGGGGATGATAGAGGATGAGATGGTTGGATGGCATCACCAACTCAATGGACATGAGTTTGAGCAAGCTCTGGGTGTTGGTGATGGACAGGGAAGCCTCGCGCGCTGCAGTCCATTGGGTCACAAAGAGTTGGACATGACTGAGTGACTAAATTGAACTGATGACGATCCTGGCTTGACAATGTAAGGGCAAAAATACTGCCCTGCTTAATCTGAAGAGCTGATGATGGAAACATGACATCTAATCAAGAATGAGAAAGAAAGTGGTTATTTCCCCATCTCCACTTTTTCTTTGATTATAAAACTGTATCTTAGTAAGTTCTTGGGGTGCAACACCCCCTCGCCCACCTGCTTCTAAGCCTCACAAGTGACTTATTCTAATAAATCACTTATCTCTCAAATGTGCTCTTGCTGAATTCTTTTCTGTGCTGAATCATAAAGGACCAGGCTCTTTAGAGCTCTCTGAAACACCACCTAACAGTTTCATTACAACAAATTATAGCATGAAAATATGAAAATCTTTACAGAAACTACAAAATATAATGAGGGAAAATTTTTTGTTTGTCTGGGAGATCGTGAAGGACAGGGAAGCCTGGCATCCTGTGGTCCATGGGGTCACAAAGAGTTGGACACGAGTGAGCAACTGAACAACAGAATTTCTCAGTGGAAACTCTATAGACCAGGAGAGAATGAAATGTCATATTCCGAAGACTGAAAGAAAAAATATGCCTGTGAAGTTATCATTCACATATGAAGGAAAAATACTTTCCCAGACAAACAAAAGCTGAGGGGTTTCATTACCATTCAACACACCTTGAAGAAATGCTGAAAGAAGTTCTTCAAGCTGAAATGAAAAGACACTAATGAGAAACATGGAAAGTATACAACGCATTGGTGAAAATAAATCTACAATCAGACTTCAAAAACTCTAATTCTATAATAAAATGGTATGTTAAACCACTTACCTAAGGTATAATGGCTAAAAGAAAAGAGTATTAAAACAATTATAGTTATTATGTGCTAATAAATATACAATATACAGAGGTAAAAAGTGATATCAAAAGTATAAAAGAGGGAGTAAAAGTATGAAGCTTTTGTAGTCTATCAAAGTTAAGTTGCTACCAGCTTTAAGTGGACTTTATTACCTATGAGATGTCTCATGTAAACCTCACATTAACCACAATGTAAAAAACCTAGAATAAATTCACAAAAGAAAAGAAGAAATGAGACACAGGATACCACCACAAAAAATCACAAATTTACAAAGGAAGGGAAGAAGAGAGAGAAAGAATATGTGGAGATACAAAATAAGCAGAAAGCAATTAAATTGTACATAAATTGATTTCACCAATCAAAAGGTTGAGTGGCTAGATTGATAAGAAAAACAAGGCTCAAGTTATATGCAGTCTACAAAAGACTCATATCAGCTTTAAGGACCTACAGTCTCTAAGTGAAGGAATGGAAAGGCAAATCATATGCAGGCTGACATCAGAAGAAAGCATGGATAGCTATACTTTATCAAAGACAATAGACTGTATGCCAAAAATGGTAACAAGACAAACAATGTCACTATATAATGATAAAGGGGTCTATTCATGATGAAGATACAATTGTAAATATACATTCACCCAATATCAGACACCTAAACATATTCAGTTCAGTTCAGTCACTCAGTCGTGTCCGACTCTTTGCGACCCCATGAATCGCAGCACGTCAGGCCTCCCTGTCCATCACCAACTCCCAGAGTTCACTCAGACTCACATCCATCGAGTCAGTGATGCCATCCAGCCATCTCATCCTCTGTCGTCCCCTTCTCCTCCTGCCCCCATTCCCTCCCAGCATCAGAGTCTTTTCCAATGAGTCAACTCTTCGCATGAGGTGGCCAAAGTACTGGAGTTTCAGCTTTAGCATCATTCCCTCCAAAGAAATCCCAGGGCTGATCTCCTTCAGAATGGACTGGTTGGATCTCCTTGCAGTCCAAGGGACTCTCAAGAGTCTTCTCCAACACCACAGTTCAAAAGCATCAATTCTTCGGCGCTCAGCCTTCTTCACAGTCCAACTCTCACATCCATACATGACCACAGGAAAAACAACAGCCTTGACTAAACAGACCTTTGTTGGCAAAGTAATGTCTCTGCTTTTGAATATGCTATCTAGGTTGGTCATAACTTTCCTTCCAAGGAGTAAGTGTCTTTTAATTTCATGGCTGCAGTCACCATCTGCAGTGATTTTGGAGCCCCCCCCCCAAAAAAGTCTGGCACTGTTTCCCCATCTATTTCCCATGAAGTGATGGGACCAGATGCCATGATCTTCATTTTCTGAATGTTGAGCTTTAAGCCAACTTTTTCACTCTCCACTTTCACTTTCATCAAGAGGCTTTTTAGTTCCTCTTCACTTTCTGCCATAAGGGTGGTGTCATCTGCATATCTGAGGTTATTGATATTTCTCCTGGCAATCTTGATTCCAGCTTGTGCTTCTTCCAGCCCAGTGTTTCTCATGATGTACTCTGCATATAAGTTAAATAAGCAGGGTGACAATATACAGCCTTGACGTACTCCTTTTCCTATTTGGAACCAGTCTGTTGTTCCATGTCCAGTTCTAACTGTTGCTTCCTGACCTGCATATAGATTCCTCAAGAGACAGGTCAGGGGGTCTGGTATTCCCATCTCTTTCAGAATTTTCCACAGTTTATTGTGATCCACACAGTCAAAGGCTTTAGCATAGTCAATAAAGCAGAAATAGATGTTTTTCTGGAACTCTCTTGCTTTTTCCATGATCCAGCGGATGTTGGCAATTTGATCTCTGGTTCCTCTGCCTTTTCTAAAACCAGCTTAAACATTAGGAAGTTCACGGTTCACGTATTGCTGAAGCCTGGCTTGGAGAATTTTGAGGATTATTTTACTAGCATGTGAGATGAGTGCAATTGTGTGGTAGTTTGAGCATTCTTTGGCATTGTCTTTCTTTGGGATTGGAATGAAAACTGACCTTTTCCAGTCCTGTGGCCACTGCTGAGTTTTCCAAATTTGCTGGCATATTGAGTGCAGCACTTTCACAGCACCATCTTTCAGGATTTGAAATAGCTCAACTGGAATTCCATCACCTCCACTAGCTTTGTTCATAGTGATGCTTTCTAAGGCCCACTTGACTTCACATTGCAGGATGTCTGGCTCTAGATGAGTGATCACACCATTGTGATTATCTGGGTTGTGAAGATCTTTCTAAACATATTAAGCAAATACTAATAGATCTAAGAAAGCTGAGTGCCAAAGAATTGATGTTTTTGAACTGTGGTGTTGGAGAAGACTCTTGAGAGTCCCTTGGACTGCAAGGAGATCCAACCAGTCCGTCCTAAAGGAGATCAGTCCTGGGTGTTCATTGGAAGGACTGATGCTGAGGCTGAAACTCCAATACTTTGGCCACCTCATGTGAAGAGTTGATTCACTGGAAAAGACCCTGATGCTGGGAGGGATTGGGGGCAGGAGAAGAAGGGGACGACAGAGGATGAAATGGCTGGATGGCATCACCGACTCGATGCACATGAGTTTGGATGAACTCCGGGAGTTGGTGATGGACAGGGAGCCTGGCGTGCTGCGATTCATGGAGTCGAAAAGAGTCGGACACGACTGAGTGACTGAACTGAACAGAACTGAATAGATCTAAAGAGAAAAATATATAACAATGCAATAATAGTAGGGGGCTTCTAATATAGTCTATTGCTGAAAATAGCCTGTTTTCAACAAGGGTAGATCATCTAGACAGAAAATAAAGAAAACTTGGACTTGAACCGTACATTAGGCCAAATGGACTTAACATATTTATAGAACATTCCATTCAACAGGAAGGAAATTAAAAAATATATTGAAACAAATGGAAACACAACAAACAAAACCTCTGAGATACCATAATAGTAGTTTTGAGAGGGAATTTTACAGCCATAAATGCATAAAGGAAATGGGACAATGCTGGTCAGAATGTGGAAGCTTCCAGTTATAAGATGACTAACTGCTGGGGATCTGATATACAGCATGATGACTTATAGCTAACAATGCTATATTGTACACTCACAATTTGCTATGATAATCTTCTTAAATGTTCTCACCATAGCAACAAAAATGGTAATTATAGGAGGTGAAGGCTATGTTATTATGGTAAGCATTTCAAAATATATATGTGTATCAAATCATCATATTGCCTTTAACTTGTAATCAACAAACTGTATCTCAATAAAGCTTGGACATAATTAAAAAAAAATAAATGTAAAAAAAAAAAAAAGAATTTAAAAAGCACTCAAGCAAACCACCTAACTTTACATATTGAAGAACTAAAAGGAAGAGGAAGAAACTAAGCCCAAAGTTAGCAGAAGAAAGGAAATAACAAAAATTAGAGCTGACACAAATGAGACTGCAAAAAACAGTAGAAGGAAATATACAAATCTTATATTTCAAAAGTCTAGGTTTTTACCAAAAGAAAAACCAGAAAATTGACTAATCTTTAGTTAGACTCATTAAGGAAAAGAGAGAGGACTCATATAAATGAAGTAAAAAATGAAATAATTGACACTACAGGAATACATAGACTCATAAGAGACTACTATGAACAATTATATGTGAATTTATTGGAAAACCTAGAAGAAATGGATAAAGTCCTAGACCCCTAAAACATACCAAGACTGAATCATGAAGAAATAGAAAATCTGAAAAGATCAATAACAAGTAAAGTGAATCAGAATCAAAACCCTCTCAACACAGATAACCCCAGGACCAAATGGTTTCATAGATGAATTCTACCAAACATTTAAAGAAGAGTTAAAGCCAATTCTTCTCAAACTCTTTCCCAAAATTGAAGGGGACAGAACACTTCCAAACTCATCCTATGAGGCTAGTGTTATTAAATACCATGATACCCTGATACCAAAGCTAGATATGGACACCAGAAAAAAGAAAAGGATAGAATAAAATCCTTGATGAATATAGATGCAAAAACTCCCAACAGAACATTAGCAAACCAAATCACAACACAAAAAGATTATACACCATGACCAAATGGTACTCACCCCTGAGATGCAAGAATGGTTCAACAAACCTAAATCAATCAAAGTGAGATACCATATTAATAGAATGAAAGATAAATATCACAAGATCATCTCAATAGATGCAGAAAAAAACATTTCATAAAATATAGTATCTTTTCATGATTAAAAAAAAATGTGAATAAAGATATCAGGAACTACCATAATCCTGAAGGTTTATGTGGTGTTGGAGAAGAGAAACAGAGGGTGTGAAAAGATCAGAAATGTCAACTCTGTGCTTTGGAAATTTTATCAGAGGATACACCACCACAACTAGCCAAGAAGGGTGTGTTGAACTATCAGATTTGACTAAAACCTGGAGAAATACATCCCTGAGGCCCATTCTAACCCACAAACTCTGCAATGTCAAGGGGTCTACCCAGGTCTGCCTAGAACTTCCCTTCCATAGAGCAGTGTTTTTTAGAAGTGAAGAGATAAAGAATATATCACTGTGAAAAGTTTTTGTTTTTATTTTTTTCTAAGATCCCCTTATCTGCCTAAATTCATCCATCATAAACGCTTCCTTCTGGGAGAAATTACCAGGGAAGATTGGCTCCTCTGACAGAAGACAAGATGTTGGCACACTGGACTTCCCCGGTGGTCCAGTGGTTAAGAATCCACCTGCCAATGCAGGGGAAATGGGTTCAATCCCTAGTCTGGGAAGATTCCACACATCTCAGAGCAACTAAGCCGGTGTGCCACAACCAGTAAAGCCTGTGTGCAAAGATCCAGCACAGCCAAAAAAAAAAAGTTGGCAGCAGCATAAGAAACTGTCTAAATAGACATCAGAAAACTATCATATCTCACAGCTAATCTTCTAAAGGCCCATGTTTCTCTTTCCTAAGTTCATTTTTTTCTCATAAGTGGTCTTTTCTTCTTTCCCCCTATTAATATGGTGTATATGCCCCAAATTCTGCTTCTTTGAATCACATTTTTATGTGAACACTCCTGTATGAACATGAATAAAAATCTTGTTTTTTATCTAAAAACAGCAACAAAACCTAAACAAATTGGATACTGAAGGAATGTGTCTCACAATATAGGGGACAAACACAACAAGCCCATGTGCTATGCTTAGCCACTCAGTTGTGTCCGACTCTTTGCGACCCTACGGACTGTAGCCCGCCAGGCTCCTCTGTCCATGGGGATTCTTCAGGCAAGAATACTGGAGTGGGTTTCCATGCCCTCCTCCAGGGGATCTTCCCAACCCAGGAATCAAACCCAGGTCTCCCATACTGCAGATGGATTTTTTAACCATCTGAGCCACCATCGTACTCATTGGTGAAAAGCTGAAAGTTTTTCCTCTGTGATCAGGAACAGGCCAAGGGTGCCCACTCAGCACTCTTATTCAACATAGTAATGGAAATCCTAGCTATAGCAATTGGGCAAGACCAAAAGAATGCAATAAATAAAAGGCATCCAAAATGGAAACAAAGAAACTGTCATTATTTGCAGATAATATGATCTTATATGTAAGAAATTCCAAAGAATCAACCAAACAACAGTGAGACTGAAACAAATTCAGCAAAGATGCAAGACATAAAAATCAATATACAGATATCAGCTGTATTTCTATATACTATTAATGAAACATCTGAAAAAAATAAAGAGAACTACCCCATTTATAATATCATCAATACAATAGTAAACATAAGAATTAAGCAAGGAAGTGAAAGACCTGTATAATGGAAAAAAGATGTTAAAAGAAACTGGAGAAAACACAGATCAGAAAAACTAATATTGTTAAAATGTCCATACTAAGTTCCATTCAAGATGGCAATGTAGGAGGCTCCTGAATTCTACTCCTCCCATGGACACACTGAATTCAGTCACTTCCTCCTCCCTGTAAGACTGCCACAGCTCCTCTTCCTCTCAATATTATGGCACTTCCAGCCCAGGAACAAAATTCCAGAGCCCAGGATCATCAGCTCACAAGTAAACATGGGCACCATATATGGTTGCCAATCCCAGCTTCCTTTACTGTTTCAATGAATGTGACTCAGAGACCCATGTGTGGGGAAGAAAGAGAGGCCTGAATACATAGTTACCAGTATTCCTCTGAGCTCTCAATACATGGGCTTTCTCTGGGTAAGGTTCTTAGAACCAGTTTAATTTTCAACTGTCTGTGTTTTAATTTATAGCTTAACATTGCTAAATTAAAGCAGTAAAACCGTATGATTTATTTATTAAATACAAACTGTTTTATTCTTTGAAAATAAGTCTAAACTTAGAAAATTTGCAAGAATAGTACAAATAAACATTTTTTTCCTCTGAACCATTGAAAGTAGGTTGCCAACATGATGCTCTATCATTCCCTAATACTTTAGTAGCAAGAATACTCTACACAGTCATATTTCAACCATCAAAACCAGGAAACTAGCACTGTTGCTTACCACCTTTTGACCCCAATTGAGTTTCACCTATTTTCTAAATAATTTTGTGTAGAGCAAAATGACTCAATCCAGGATCACACACTGTGATTTCATATCTCTTTAGTCTCTTTGAAAGCGGAACACTTTCTCAGTTTCTTTTAACTTGCAACATCTGAAGGACTTCCCTGGTGGCTCAGTGGTCAAGAATCCACTTGCCAATGCAGAAGTGGGTTTAATCTCTGGTCCGAGAGGATACTACATGCTGTGGAGCAACTAAGCTGGTGCACCACAACTCCTGAGCCTGTGCTCTAGGGCCCAGGCGCCACAACTATCGAGCCCATGTGCCATGACTACTGAAGCCTGCACACCACAGAGCCTGTGCTCTGCAGTAGGAGGCAATCACAACAGGAAGCTCGCACACTGCAACTAGAGAGTAACCCCTGCTCTCTGAAACTAGAGAAAAGCCTGCACAGCAATGAAGATCCTGCACAGCCAAGAAATAAAGAAAAAATTTAAATATTAGAAGATTATAAGCCAGTATAATCTTTGAACAATATTCCTCAATTTGGGTTTGTCTGATGTTTCTCCTGCTTAGACTTAGTTATGCATTTTGGCCATGCCAAGAAATAAAGAAAAATTTTAAATATTAGAAGATTATAAGCCAGTATAATCTTTGAACAATATTCCTCAATTTGGGTTTGTCTGATGTTTCTCCTGCTTAGACTTAGTTACACATTTTGGCCATGTTCTTCGGATGATGGCATCCTATCAGATATGTATGCTCAGTCACTCAGTCATGTCTGACTCTGTGGGGCCCCAAGGACTGTAGCCTGCCAGGCTCCTCTGTCCATGGAACACTTTCCAGGCAAGAATACTGGAGTGGGCTGCCTTTTCCTGCTTCAGGGGATCTTCCTGATCCAGGGATTGAACCTGTGTCCCTTGTGTCTCCTGCACTGGCAGGTGGATTCTCTACCACTGCATCACCTGGGACTCAATTTGTTTCAATATTACTTATGTTAACTTTAATCACATGACCACGTTGAGTTAGTCCACTTTTTCCATTGCAGAGTTACTTTTTCCCATCATAACCACATTTGAGTCGGTCACAACTGAGTGACTGAACTGAACTGAACCACATTTCTGTCCATCCTCCCTGCTTTGTCAACAGTATATGCTTAAGGAAGACTATCAGGATGGAGGAGGGAAAAGGGCCATGCTCCTTCCTGTTTATTTCCTGGGGTCTTCCCGCTTGCTTCACACGCTGTGCCACTGCAGCAATCCTCCTTCACCTAGGCGGCACAGTGCCTCCTCCGAGCAGCAGCTAAAACCAGCTGACTTTTTCTAACGCTTGCAAACCAGCATCATCATACCTCATGAAAGACACCAGCGTCAGTCAGCCACCACTTGCTCAGTGGCCAATACAGATCCCAGTCTCATGAGCCCCCTCTTCTGGGACCAGAGATACTTACATCAGCAGTCTTTTCAGAGGTCTGCACTTCAACTTGGAGGGATGTCTATTCAGTTACCTTCATTTTGTCAGCCAAGGGTTGATGGCTGCTGTCTGCTGTTGCTATCTCAGTGATAATTTGTCTTCTCTGTTTCACCCTTTTGGATACTTGCTACCTTTGTACTATCTCACTCTAGCTGGAAAATAACTAGAACTGGCTCTGCTGTGGTCTCTAGAACTGGAGGAAGATGACACTCCGGCGACAGCTGGTGACAAAGCACAATGGAACAGCACCCTGGCTGAGGCTGGCTTAGCTCTGGAACTGGCGGTATTGAGGATCCTGGCTGAAGTTGTAGAGGAAGTACTAGGACAGATTTCTGTGATGATTCTGGCTCTGCAGATGGAGGGAGAGGTGCTGAAGAACCTTCTCTGGACCCAGAATTGAAAACTGTGCAGATGCTTTTTCTCCATTATGAGTTTAATGAGAGCTAAGGCATGAGCATGCTCTGGCTCTGGAGCTGTGGCAGGAGAGGTATAGTTGGCTCCAAGTCTGGAGATGTTTCCAGAGCTTGTTCTGGAGCTGGTACTGTAGCCACAAGAAGAGAAAATATCAATAAGACTGCTTTTCCATGTGTCTCCCAAAGACAGGAAATGTCTCACTGCCAATAACTGAAGTCTCAGTCCACAATGCCATTCCACCATGAGAAGGTCCTCCCCAGCTGCAGTCCAGGGGAATAGTGATGCCTCCTCAATGATCCTGGCCTAGTTGCAGCCTCAGGAGGCTCTGCTCTGTGTTGCCCAGGCCAGGCTCCTCTCTTCATTTTCTCCCCCATCCTCCTCACCCACCCCGAGTCCTCCTCACATGCCTCTCTGCCTCAGTGGGCTCCAGGGTCACCAGCTGCTCCAGGAGATGGCGGACTCGCTGCTCCAGGTCTGAGTCGGGCATGTTGAGCTCTACATAAGTGAGGAGCATCTTCAGGCAGAGAAATTCTGGGGACTGCTGGAAATCCTCAGGGTAAAGGTACAGCCAGGTGCCCAGGATGCAGGCCATGGCCCTGGGGGGCATCACATGGGCAGCAGAGTCAGAGACCTGGCCTTCCTGCCACACTGCACTCCAGGGCTGCCCTGCGGGGACCTGGGCCTTTGCGCCTTCTGCCGTGCCCATACAGAGGTCAGTTCTCCTCCACGGTCCATCTCACCTGGCAGACCAGACAGAGGAGGCCTGGACACAGGGGAGGGGCCACCAACGAGCCTGCTCAAATGACAGCCTTTGATCCATGGTGTGACCATCTATCCGCTTCCTGAGGGCAGCCTGAGAGCACACTGTCCCTCCCCCTGGTGTCACCTCTGTGAGGGCAGGCAGGGCGTCTACTCTGGTCACTGTACTGTAGGGAACATGTAGGGGCTCCATGAATATCTGACTCTGGAGGGAACACACAGGCTTTGTCTCTGGCCCAGTCTTCCTGCGGGCCTCCTAACTCCTCAGATTTACCTCCTGCACCTACAGGCTGCCTCGTCCTCTAGGGACCTGCCTGGGAGGGCTCAGCTGTCCCCTGAGTGTCACTGGATCCCCTGAGCACCAGCTGAGCATCCCCGCTGAGGTTCCACCAAACAGTGAGCACACCACACCATGTGTTCTGGGTCTCAGGATAGGGGGTGGAGGCAGGGCTATGATGGAGAGGGGATGGGTGTGGACTCTCATGGGGTCTGACTCTGAGCTCTGGCCTCCCAGATGCTTCTCAAAGCACCCCAGCCTCATCCACAGCTCTCTTGGACTCCTTTCCTTTTGTCCAGGAGAAGCTGCCAGATCTCTGCCTTCAGTAGGAACCAGAAGCTATGTGGGATCCAGGATTCTCCCAGCCCTGCCCATCCACCAACACCACTTCTTCAGGCAGTCCTTCAGAAAACAGAGTCCCTCCCTCTTGAATCAAAACACCTCAGGAAGTGCCAGCCTGTCCTCAGGTGTGACTGTGACAGGACCACCAGGTCACCATGTGCCCACCAACCTGTTCCTGCCCAGAGGGAGAACCTCCCCTCAAGTCCCACTTCCCCCCACATGGAGATGAGGGCAGCTGGTGCTGCCTAGGGAGGGCTCCCAGTGGCGGCCAGGCCTGATGTGGCCAGCTCTAGGTTGCCTGGGGTTACCTTAGGTGACCTCCTGGTAAAGGACCAGAGGCATCCGGGTTGAGCGCTGAACCACCTGAAACATCTGAAAAACCTCCCTCCAGGGTTTCCTGAAGCAGAAGCCCTGGCCAGTCGAGACACAGCAGGAGAACATCTTTCTCTACCTAGTGTCTTCAGCCAAGTGAGCCCCAAAGGCTGTGGAGCTGTTGCTAGAATGTGGGTGCCTGGTTACAAGGTTCCAAGTTCTGTTGGGGTCTGTTGTAAAGGAAGTGACTTCACTTCCTGGGGTCCCCTTACTTGAATTGACAGTTGATACCTCTGCACATAGCCCTCTGGACTGCTGATCCCTCATCCCTCATCCATGTAGCCACAGGTCTCACAAGTTACACCACACAGCCCTCCCCACAGCTCCTGGGCAGGATCTATGTGCAGCTCTGAGGAGACAGACCTGGGTCCAGACTCACCTCCCGATTCCTACCTGTTCTCCATCCTGGATGAGTCCTTGTGTCTCTCAAGGCCTGTCCGTGTCCCCACCTGCACACCGGGGATGATGCCCGCATGGACTGCTAGGGATGTTCTCAGACATCAGTGGGACAAGACCTGGAATATGCAGAGTTGTGTCCCATGCAGGCAGTGCCTCCAGTCTCTTTTCTTGCCCTCTAATTACCTCCCATGTCTGTTCCTCTTCTGATCTCATCCCACAGTCCTTATTAAACGCCAGTGTGAGTGTGCATGTGTGTGTGTATCCCAGTGCTCACTCTAGTAGGCTAGAAGAAAACTGCCCCTGTAAGGAGAGATAGGCAACAGCTTCCTAAGATCTGAGAGTTTCTAATTTCCAAAGCAAACCTGATGAGAGGGGTTTCAGCTTTGGCCAAGGAGGTCAAGGCACTTTGACACAAGGCCTTAAAGGTGGCAGGAGCTGGAGCTGGGATGACCGACTCACACAGTCTGGCCCCGCTGTCCACACGCATAACCACAGCGCAGGCTGTGATGACACAGCTGCCTTCGGGGGCTCACGGCCCAGCAGGCTCAGCCTCTCACGGGACACACAGAGGCCCAGGGACAAACTGGTGCTCGCAGCCTGTCATCTGCCACACAGACTTGACCATCTCATCTGTTGTGGCCTTTATGTTCCTGTCCTTAGATCACTCTGTCATTTTTGAGATTGCACCCAAGTACAGCATTTCAGACTCTTTTGTTGACTATGAAGGTTACTCCATTTCTTCTAAAGGATTCCTGCCCACAGTAGTAGATATAATGGTCACCTGAATTTAATTCACTCATTCCAGTCCATTTTAGTTCACTGATTCCTAAAATGTCAATGTCCACTCTTGTCATCTCATTTGACCACTTCCAATTTACCTTGATTCATGGACCTGACATTCCAGGTTCCTATACAATATTGTTCTTTATAACATCAGACTTTACTCCCATCACCAGTTACATCCACAACTGGGCGTTGTTTTCGCTTTGGCTCCATCTCTTCATTCTTTCTGGAGTTATTTCTCCACTCTTCTCCAGGAGCATATTGAGCACCTACTGACCTTGGGAGTTCATCTTTCAGTATCATATCTTTTTGCCTTTCATACTGTTCATGGGATTCTCAAGGCAAGAATACTGAAGTGGTTTGCCATTCCCTTCTCCACCAACAAACAAGCCCAAAATATAAAAGGTAGGTAAGGACAGTCTCTGCAATAAATGATGTTGGGAAAACTGGACACTCACACGCAAAACAATCAAACTGGACCACTATCTTATCTTACAACTGAACTCAAAATGCATTAAGCCTTGAGTAGAAGACCTGAAACCACAAAACTAGAAAAAAAAACAGGTAGAACGCTCTTCACCAGCTGTCTCAGAAATGATTTTTGGATCTGATTCTAAAAACAAAAGAAATGAAAGCAAAAAGTAACAGGTGGAATTATAGCAGAGGTCAACAAAATAAAACAGAGAAATGAAATGGGATAAAATATTTGCAATTCATATATTTTGTAAGGGGTTAATACCTAAAATATATAAAAATTCATACAACTGAATAGCAAACAAAAAACCAAATTCATTTAAAAAAGAGCCAAAGGTTTCAATAGATATTTCTTTCAAAGAAGATATACAGATGGCAAACAGGCACAGGAAACGATGCTCTACATTTGTAATCATCAATGAAATGCAAATCCACACCAACAGAAGTTACCCCCTCACATCTACCAAAACAGCCATCATCAAGAAGAACACAAATAAATGTTGGCGAGGATGTGGAGAAAAAGAAACACTTGAACACTGTTGGTGGGAATGTAAATTGGTGTAGCCAGTATGGAAAACAGTATGAAGGCTCTTCAAAAAATAAGACTACCTCATGATCCAGCAAGCCCACTCCTGGACATATATTGGGAGAAAACTGTAAATTGAAAAGATAATGCACTACTAGTTATAATGCCTAAGATGTGGAAGCAACCTAAATGTCCACTGCCAGTGCAGCCACTATGGAGAACAGTGTGGAGAGTCCTTAAAAAACTGGAAATAGAACTGCCTTATGATCCAGCAATCCCACTGCTGGGCATACACACTGAGGAAACCAGAAGGGAAAGAGACACGTGTACCCCAATGTTCATCGCAGCACTGTTTATAATAGCCAGGACATGGAAGCAACCTAGATGCCCATCAGCAGATGAATGGATAAGAAAGCTGTGGTACATATACACAATGGAGTATTACTCAGCCATTAAAAAGAATACATTTGAATCAGTTCTAATGAGGTGGATGAAACTGGAGCCTATTATACAGAGTGAAGTAAGCCAGAAAGAAAAACACCGATACAGTATACTAACGCATATATACGGAATTTAGAAAGATGGTAACAATAACCCTGTATATGAGACAGCAAAAGAGACACTGATGTATAGAACAGTCTTATGGACTCTGTGAGAGAGGGAGAGGGTGGGAAGATTTGGGAGAATGGCATTGAAACATGTAAAATATCATGTATGAAACGAGTTGCCAGTCCAGGTTCGATGCACGATACTGGATGCTTGGGGCTGGTGCATTGGGACAACCCAGAGGGATGGAATGGGGAGGGAGGAGGGAGGAGGGTTCAGGATGGGGAACACATGTATACCTGTGGCGGATTCATTTTGATATTTGGCAAAACTAATACAATTATGTAAAGTTTAAAAATAAAATAAAATTAAAAAAAAAAAGAAGATGTGGTACATATACACAATGGAATAGTACTTAGCCATAAAAAGAATGAAATAATGTCATTTGCAGCAGCTTGGATGGACCTGGAGATGATTATAGAAGTGAAGTCAGTCGACAGATAAAGACAAATATCATATGATATTGCTAATATGTAGAATCTAAAAATGTGATACAGATGAACTAATTTACAAAATAGAAACTGACTCATAAATTTTAAAAACAAATTTACGATTACCAAATGTGACAGGTGGAGGGAAGGATAAATTAGGTTGAGATTAACACACAGATGCTACTACATACAAAATAATCAACAAGGACCTACTGTATAGCACAGGCAACTCTCCACAATATTTTTTAACAACCTATAAGGGAAAATAATTTGAAAAAGAATGGATATATGTATGTATATAACTCAATCACTTTGTTGTATGCCTGAAACTAATACAATATTATAAATCAACTATTCTCCAGTATAAAATAAAAATTAAATTACAAAAGAACTCATACAACTCAATAGCAAACAAAATAAATCCCATTTTTAAAAGGGCAGAAAATCTAAACAGACATTTTTCCAAAGAAGATATACAAATGGTTGACAGGCACAGGAAAAGACGTTCAACATTCTAAATCACTAGAAAAACGCAAATCCAAACTGCAATGCAGTATCACTGACCACATACTATCATCAGAAAGGTCAGAAATAACACACTGGGGAGTATGTGGAGAAAAAGGAACCTTTAGGCGCTGTTGGTGGGAATGTAAAATGGTACAGCCAGTATGCAAAACAGTATGGAGATTCTTCAAAAAACAAAAACTAAAATTACCTCATGATCCAGCAGTTTTACTCCTAGGTATACATATCTGAAGAAAATAAAAACACTAATTCAAAAATATACATGGACTTCAATATTTGTACCACATTATTTACAATAGCCAAGATACGGAAGCAATCTAAATGCCCAGCAACATATGAGTTGATTAAAATAAATTACACACACAATGGAATAGTACTCAGCTATAGAAAGAGTGAAAACTTGCCATTTGTAAAACATGGATACATCTGGAGAATATTATGCTTAGGGAAATAAATCAGAAAAATACAAATACTGTATGTTATCATTTATATCTGGATTCTAGAAACTAAAACAGTAAATTCCCTGGTGATCTAGTGGTTAGGACTCCACACACCCACTGCAGGGGGCCTGGGTTTGATCCCTACTTGGGGAACTAGAATCCTGCAAGCTACGTGGCAGGGCCTAAATAAATAAATAAATAAAAATAAAAACTGAAACACTAAGTAATAAAACGGAAACGTACTTACAGATATAAGGAACAAACAAGTAGTTGCTAGTGGTGAGAAGGAAGTAGAGGGACAAGATGGGTTCAAGGATTAAGAGACACAAACTTCTATGTATAAAATAAATAAGCTCTGTGTTGTCAGGAGTTTTCACATGTACGTTTTAAACTTAAACAAGGCACAGTTCTAAAAATGGGTATTTTTTATTGATGCTAAGGCAAGGATAAAAGTACCTTTATAAAATAAATTGCAAAGTTTTCCAGCAGTTCAAAGGAATCAGTTTCCCAGGCCATCCCTAAATGAATGCATGACCAACTGTTGAGTGATTTTACGAAAGTGGTCTGTTTGAAGTTTCTGTCTACTCTAGATTGAAATTTGCTACTTTTTGTTGTTCATAAAATTATTCATGTAGCCTAACATGTCATATATATAGGTATGAAATTGTTCAGTATCTTTACATAATTCTGTTTTATACAGTTTTTCTAGTTTTATTCATAATACACTAGTTTTTTTAATTGGCTTCACAGGGTTCATTTATTTCCATATAGAAAAATAACACTTTCCTTTTCCAAAATCCAGCATTTAGTTGTATCAATGAAGCACAATATATACTTTCCAATTGGTTATTTTAGGTTTTCCATGTTTAATTCATCCTTCATTTCCAACGTGTAAAATTTTCGCTTCTATTCCTAGGTTGAACAACTGCTCTGTGTAACTTCAATCTTGCTAAATAAATTTAAAAAATCAAGTTTTTATTGGAAAAACAAAGAGAAGCACAGCTGCCATAAAGAAAAAAAGACACCAGTAAGGTTATAGTGACAGATGTGAAAATATATTTTCAACATAGATAAGGCAGGTAAAAATCAGTGACATAAAAAAATACCTGATAGCAGTGGGTCCTCATTTAGCCCCTACACCGTGCATGCGTGGAGCCCTCCTGGGAAAGGGGCAGGTGTGGGCTCCTCTGTTCCTGTACTGAACATGTGTAGGGCCCTCAGGAGTCATTCATATGCTGAAATCTTAACCTCTAAGGTGATGGTATTAGGAGGTGGGGCCTGTGGATGTGATTAAGTCAGAAGGCAGAGCCCTCATGATGAAGAGTGCTCTTGTAAAACAGGCCTGGGAGAGCCCCTCACCCCTTCTAAGAGGTGAGAGTGCGCTGAAAACAATCCTCCTATGAACCAGAAAGTGGTTCCTCACCAGTCATGGAATCTGTATTCACCTTGATCTTGGACTTCTCAGTACCTATAACTGGTTAAGAAGTAAATTTCTGCTGTTCATATGCTACTCGGTCTATGGTATTCGTTACAGCAGCCCAGATGGAATAAAACAGCCTCTGATTCAGGCAGCCACTGTCTGATTATAATTTCTATGGATATGACTAAGCAAAGGAAGAGAGTGAAGGCAGGGAGAAGGGGATGTTTTATTTTAACTGGAGTAAGTGACATCTTTGTGTTGGGAGGAACATGAAGGAAATGATACTTAAGAATAATTCTAAATGTTCATCTTCATAGGCCCTGGAATGCATTTGAGAAAATTAAAAATCCTTTCCTGATTAAAAGCCAATATAACACTTAACAAAAATGGCAACAGGTAGAAATTTTTAGGTCCATTACATGAGCAAAAACAACAAAAAACATATTTATATACATATCAAACCCTAGATCCACTACCAGCAAAACATGCCCTGATGGTACCATGAACGAAGGTCAGCAGGGACTACAATGGGAGGATTAGGCCTCAAGTGCTTCATGAAATAGAATAATTTGACTATCTTATAAAAGAAATTCCTGTAAATCTGTTAAAGTCCTAAAAGACACTATTGGAACCATCAATGAATAAGACACTATGAAACACACCCATAATAGAGAACAGTATGGAGGTTCCTCAAACCTCACCCTGCAATAATGGACTGTGGAATATTAAAGACAATTGGAGACTTTATCACAGAGCAGGGAAGGCAGACCAAGTGAGACCCAACAGTAGACCAGTCACCAGTCACAATTTAGGGGGGAACACAAGGGAAAAACAGCTTCAGATGCCAAGGGAAACATCACAGAAACGGTCTGTAGATTTTTCATTCTAAACTATCACTCAAGAATAAAAGCAAAATAAGAACATTTTCAGAGGAAAACATTTTCAGACTACGAGTGTTTGCCTCTCTCTCAGGCTCTCTCACTGAGAGTGAGGGAGGATGTAGTCTGAGCGAGACCCAGAAGGAAGGAGTGCAGTGTGATACACGGAGGCAGGAGATGGGTCTAAGGAGATTGGCAGGAGATGCAGGTCTAAGTCAGACAGTCATTGACTGTGTGAAACAACACCCATGGATCAGTAGTAGTAATAATCATGAGTAATTAGAAGCAAAAACTTCTGTGGTCCAGTGCTGCATCCTGGCCACCTGCCACCCTACTAGGGTTCAGGAAGCCGGAGCTGAAGTTGTGAGCATATATATACATATATAATCATTTATATCTATTCATATAATAAGAATTATACACCATGCACAAGTGGGATTTTTCCTGGAACGCAAGAATGCTTCATCTAGTAAAATGCATTGGTGTAATACACCACATTGGAGAAGGAAATGGCAACCCACTCTAGTGTTCTTACCTAGAGAATCCCGTGGACAGAGGAGCCTGGTGGGCTGCCGTCTATGGGGTCGCAAAGAGTCAGACACGACTGAAGCGCCTTAGCAAGCAAGCAAGCAATGCACCACATTCACATAATGCAGGGAAAAACCATGATCATCTCAATTAATGCAGAAAAAGCAATTTAAAAACTTCAACACCTTTTCATGATTTAAAAAAAAAAAAAAAAAAAAACTTGACAAATAACATTTGAAGGAAACTACCACCATAAAGTCCCCAGTGGCTCGGCAGTAAAGAATCTGCCTGCAAAGTAGAAGATGCAAGAGACACAGGTCCGATCCCTGGATCAGGAAGATCTCCTAGAGGATGAAACAGCAACCTACTCCAGTATTCTTGCCTAGCAAGTCCCATGGACAGAGGCGCCTGGTGGGCTACAGTGCAAAAGGTCATGAAGAGTTGGACACAACTGACTACACACACACAAGAAAAACTCACAGCCAACATCACAGTCAGTGATGAAGACTGAAAAATTTTCCTTTGAGATCAGGAAACACATAAGAATGCTAGGTTTTGCCACTTCTATACAACACAGCAGAGTCTTAGCCATAGCAGCCAGGAAAGACAGACATACAGACAGATGGATAAATCAGTGACATTTAAATCTGAAAAGAGGTAGAATTATCTCTGTCCGCCCATGACATGATCTCATATGTAGAAATCCTAAATATGCCACAAAAAAAATAATGTTATAAATAATAAATTAATTCAGCAAAGTAACAAGGCACAAAGTCAATACTGAAAATCAGTGGCATTTCTGTACACTAATGATCAAAGAGAAAAGGAAATTAAAACAGTTTTCTTTACAATTGTTTCAGAAAGAATAAACTAGTGATTAACTTAACAAAAAAAGTGAAAACTTGCACAGTGAAATGTCAAACTATGTGAAGACATTAAATGACACAAATCCTGTTTTCATGGATTGGAAGACTTATTGCTAAGATCTCAATACTAAACATTGCAATTTACAATTCCAATGCAATCCTGATCAAAACTCCACCCTAGACCAAAATGCCTATCCTAAAATACTTTACAACTAATATACCCCAAAATGGCCAAACTATTATGAGAAGAAAAAGTAATATGGGAGAACACCATTACTGATTTCAAAACTTACCGCAAAGCTATAGTAATCAAAACAGTTTGGTACTGGCATGGATCACAGCCTTGTAGTGATGAAGGGGGTTTTCATAACTCCGTGAAGCCATCAGCAATGGTATGCAGCATCACTCAAGATGGATGGGCCATGATGAAGAGTTCTGACAAAACATGGTCCACTAGGGGACGAAATGGCAACCAACTACAGTATTCTTGTCTGGAGAAAACCATAAACAGTAAGAAAAGGCAAAAAGATACGACACTGCAAGATAAGCCCCCCAGGTCAGAAGGCATTAAGTATGCTAAACTGGGGAAGAGTGGAGGGCAATTACTAATAGCTCCAGAGAGAAAGAAGTGGCTGGGCCAGAACAGAAATGATGCTCAGTTGTGAATGTGCCTGGTGGTCAAAGTAAAGTCCCATGCAGTAAAGAACAGCATTGCCATCAGTTCAGTTCAGTTCAGTCGCTCAGTCGTGTCCGACTCTGGGACCCATGAATCGCAGCATGCCAGGCCTCCCTGTCCATCACCAACACCTGGAGTTTACTCAAACTCACGTCCATCGAGTCAGTGATGCCATCCAGCCATCTCATCCTCTGTCGTCCCCTTCTCCTCCTGCCCCCAATCCCTCCCAGCATCAGAGTCTTTTCCAATGAGTCAACTCTTCACATGAGGTGGCCAAAGTACTGGAGTTTCAGCTTTAGCATCATTCCTTCCAATGAACACCCAGGACTGATATCCTTTAGAATGGACTGCTTGGATCTCCTTGCAGTCCAAGGGACTCTCAAGAGTCTGTTTATTTAACTTACATGAAGAGTACATCATGTGAAATCCTGGGCTGGATGAAGCACAAGCTGGAATCAAGACTGCCGGGAGAAATATCAATAACCTCAGATATGCAGATGACACCACCCTTATGGCAGAAAGTGAAGAAGAACTAAAGAGCCTCTTGATGAAAGTGAAAGAGGAGAGTGAAAAAGTTGGCTTAAAGCTCAACATTCAGAAAACTAAGATCATGGCATCTGGTCCCATCACTTCATGGGAAATAGATGGGGAAACAGTGGAAACAGTGTCAGACTTTGTTTTTGGGGGTCCAAAATCACTGCAGATGGTGACTGCAGCCATGAAATTAAAGACTCTTACTCCTTGGAAGGAAAATTATGACAAACCTAAATAGCATATTCAAAAGCAGAGACATTACTTTGCCAACAAAGGTCCGTGTAGTCAAGGCTATGGTTTTTCTAGTAGTCATGTATGGATGTTAGAGTTGGACTGTGAAGAAAGCTGAGTGCCGAAGAATTGATGCTTTTGAACTGTGGTGTTGGAGAAGACTCTTGAGAGTCCCTTGGACTGCAAGGAGATCCAACCAGTCCATTCTGAAGGAGATCAGTCCTGGGTGTTCTTTGGAAGGACTGATGCTAAAGCTGAAACTCCAATACTTTGGCCACCTCATGCAAAGAGTTGACTCATTGGAAAAGACTCTGATGCTGCGAGGGACTGGCGGCAGGAAGAGAAGGGGATGACAGAGGATGGCTGGATGACATCACCGACTTGATGGACATGAGTTTGAGTGAACTCTGGGAGTTGGTGATGGATAGGGAGGCCTGGCATGCTGCAATTCATGGGGTGGCAAAGGGTCGGACACAACTGATGGACTGAACTGAACTGATGGGACCAGATGCCATGAACTTAGTTTCCTGAATGTTGAATTTTAAGCCAACTTTTTCACTCTCCTCTTTCACTTTCATCAAGAGGCTCTTTAGTTCTTCGCTTTCTGCCGTAAGTATGGCGTCATCTGCATATCTGAGGTTATTGATATTTCTCCCGGCAATCTTGATTCCAGCTTGTGCTTCATCCAGCCCGGCATTTCTCATGATGTGGCTGGAGCCATGTAAACAAGATTTATAAAGGTTAACTGGAAAATGAATCAAGAGACATATCCATAGATAAACCTACACACCTATTTTCACCTTATCTATGACAAAAGAGGCAAGAATATACAATGGAGAAAAGATAGTCTCTTCAATAAGTGGTGCTGGGAAAACGGGACAGTCCCACATAAAAGAATAAAATCAGAACATTCTCTAACACCATACATAAATAAAAATAAACTCAAAACGGATTAAAGACCTAAATGTAAGACTGGGCACTATAAAAATGTTAGAGAAAAACACTCTTTGACATAAATCGCAGAAAGATCTTTTATGAGCCACTTCCTAGTATGACGAAAGTAAAAACAAAAATAAATGCAGTCTAATTAAACTTAAAAACTATTGCACAACAAAGGAAACCATCAACAAAATGAAAAGAGCCCACATAAAGGAAGAAAATATCTGCCAATGAAGTGACCAACAGGGGATTAATCTTCAAAATAAGCAACAGCTCATGCAGCTCAATATTAAAAAAAAAAACTAATATCTGCAATCAAAAAATAGGTGGAAGATCTAAATACACATTTCTCCAAAGAAGAAATACAGATGGCCAAGAGGAACATGAAAAGATGCTGAACATTACTAATTATTGGAGAAATGCAAATCAAAACTACAATGAGGTATCAGCTCATACCAGTCAGAATGGCCATCATAAAAAAAAATCTACAAACAATAAATGCTGGAGAGGGTGTGGAGAAAAGGGAAGCCTCCTACATTGTTGGTGAGAATGTAAATTGGTACAGCTACTATGGAAAACAGTATGGAGGTTCTTAAAAGACTAAAATAGAGTTACCATGTGATATGATAATCTTACTCTTGGGCATATATCCAGAGAAAATCATAATTTGAAAAGATACATGTTCCCCAATGTTCCTTTCAGCACTATTTACAATAGCCAGAACATGGAAGCAAGTAAATGTTCCTCAGTGGAGGAATAGATAAAGAAGATGTGGCCCATATTTACAATGGAATATTACCCACTCCTAAAAAGAACAAAATAATGCCATGTGTGCAACATGGATGAACCTAGAGATTGTCATACTGAGTGAAGTCAGATATAGAAAGACAAGTATCATATGATGTCACATACATAGAATCTAAAAGAATGGTACATATAAACCTATTTACAGAAATAGACTCACAGATGTAAAGAACAAACTTATGGTTACCAAAGAGGGGTGAAGGATAAATTAGGATTGACAAATACACTCTACTATATATAAAATAAGTAAAGATCTACTGTAGAGCACAGGAAACTCTATTCAATTCTTTGTAATAACCTACATGGGAATATAATCTAAAAAAGAGTGGATATATATATATATATATATATATACACACACACACATACATACATGTATAAAATTGATTCACTTTGCTGCACAGCAGAAACAGCACTGTAAATCAATGATATTCCAATTAAAATTAATTAAAAAAAATAATAAAAACAATGAATCAAGAGACATAAAGATAAGAACTGAAAACACAGAACCTCATCTCTCTCACACAATTATTATAACCACTGTTCATTGTTCTGACCTTGATGCTTCCTCAGGATATACAGGATTTTAGCCAAGTTCCCTGGGGTGGGGCAGATGGGTGGGTGGGGGGGGGGGAGCAGACTCAGTGCTTTGGGGATAGAAGACAATGTGGGCTGGCCTTGGCTGTGCTGAGCAGACCTCTCCCTCGACTGACTCCCACTGAGACCTACTGCCCACCTGAACACTGTCTCTCAGGGGTCAGAGACATACTCAGTGTCATATGAGCAGTGACTTGCTACATAAACATTGACATCACAAGGAAGGATCAACATGATTGAAAAGTATCTCTGATATGTTACATAGATTGTCCAAAGGAGTTTCAGAGAGATAGTTTTCTATGGATGGATGAGGGGGAGAGAAGAAGCAACAAAGGTGGACAGGGATAAGGGGCTGGCACAGAATTCTACCTATCGATATCCAGATAGTGTAGTGGTAAAGAACCCACCTGCCAATGCAGGAGACACATGAGATATGGGTTCCATCCCTGGGCCAGGAAGATTCCTCTGGAGTAGAAAATGGCAACCCACTCCAGTATTCTTGCCAGGAAAACCCCATGGACAGAGGAACCTGGTCTATAGTCATGGGATCACAAACAGTTGGACTTGACTGAGCATACATATGTGTCACAAGGGACAACTTTCAAACAGTGGCTCACCTTATGTGTGTTACTTGTAATGGGTTTTCACTAGTTTCCAAATGAAATTGGAGATGAAAAGCATGTAAATATATTTTAAAGAAATTCTCTAAGTTTATAAAACATGTTCTGATGAAGTTTAACTTGAAAAGGACTCTTGAATGGGGCAGTCAGTCAGTTCGGTGGCTCAGTCATGTCTGACTCTTTGCAACCCCATGGACTGCAGCACACCAGGGTTCCAACTCCTGGAGCCTACGCAAACTCATGTCCATTGAGTCGATGCCATCCAGCCATCTCATCCTCTGTCGTCCCCTTCTCCTCCCACCTTCAATCTTCCCTAGTATCAGGGTCTTTTCCAGTCAGCTGGTTCTTTGCATCAGGTGGCCAAATCATTGGAGTTTCAGCTTCAGCGTCAGTCCTTCCAATGAATATTCAGGATTGATTTCCTTACTCTTGCCTGGAAAATCCCATGGATGGAGGAGCCTGGTGGGCTGCAGTCCATGGGGTCGCTAAGAGTCGGACACGACTGAGCGACTTCATTTTCACTTTTCACTTTCACGCATTGGAGAAGGAAATGGCAACCCACTCCAGTGTTCTTGCCTGGAGAATCCCAGGGACGGGGGAGCCTGGTGGGCTGCTGTCTATGGGGTCGCATAGAGTTGGACATGACTGAAACGACTTAGCAGCAGCAGCAGCAGCAGCAGGATTAACTAGTTGGATCTCCTTGCAGTGTTTGCCATAAGCAGCTACACACTGCCCTCTGGTGGCCCTGTGAGAAATAGCAGGAGCACTGCAGGGCTCTATGGTTCTGTCCGCCAAAGAGGCCAACAACCAGTTGCCACCTTCACAGTATTGCTGTAAGAATAAACCAAATTCTGCAAGTCTCAGTGTTTGGGGGGAGCCTTCTAGTGGAAATCATTGTCTTGACTATGATACAATATGTCACTTTCCAAGTGCAGAATTTCAGAGAGTGATGATTGAGCCCCTGAGTCAGGCCCTGGGACCACAACAGAGAACAGAGAGGAGGTGGCTACCTTGGGATCTGCAGGGAGAGGGTGGGAACCTGCTGGGTGGGATCGCTTGCCTATACCCCAACTCTGTGTGTCTAGCGTAGAGATTAGTTTATCTAACCAAAGAATTTTCATAGCTTTCTTCTGATTATGTTATTAACAAAATGTTTTAGAAATTTGGGAAACTATCATTCGAAATAATCTGCATAATTTCACCTACAATTACATAGCATTTAAAAAAATGGGATTACCTGATACTACTGGTGACCTTTTCACTTAATATGAGTATTTATTCTATCCATTTATAAATTTAAAAGATGTGAATTTAATAGCTGTAAATATTCCTTATGATACCTTGTATCACAGGACCTGTTTCTACAATTTCTGATGCCAGCTTCCTCTAAACATATCTTGTTGATCTCTGAAAGTGGGGTCCAGAACCTATCAGCTCCAGGCAACTTCCAAATCTAGTATCATTCCCCGAATTTTCAAAGCAGGTTCTCTTTCTCTTTTCTGCTAGGACAGCAGGCCCTTCATACCATGTCTCCTCTCCTTTAAGTGCTCCTCCCAGACCAAGACACTGCTCAATCGATTCTCAGTCTGCTCTATGCACAGTGCACATTGTATGGTAAATATTCAATAGAGATTTGAAACACAATAGGTCTAAATGAGTTACTTGTTATTGCTGATGTCATCCTAAAATTATAAATAAATTCCAGGAAACAGTCAGCGTTACCTGAAGCAAAAGGACAGGGTACTGTCTGCAAGGCTTGCAAACTGGGGACACATGAGTCTTGCCTGTAACTGAAAGCACATTCCTGGGGCTGAAGGGAGGGAAGAACTTTTAAAAAGCAAGAACCCCAGTATGTTCCGCTGGGAGACTTGTAAGGGGGTTAAACGGCCCTGTGCGGCCTGAGCACAAATTCTTGGAGCTGGACCGCAGTCTGCCATGACTGGCTGTCAATGGAACTTCTCCTTCAGAGTGTTCATGGGTAGGACCCTTAGCAGAATCAGGACTTTTTAGAGCTTTTGTTTGTGGTTCTAAGAACGCAGAGAACATTACTTAAGCTCAGGTCTGTTATGACCACATGACTGTTTTATTTTGGGTCTCTGTTAGCTAGAATGGGTCCGTTTTCTATGTTCTCTTAAGGAATTTCTCTCATTTTTACTTTTCTTTAGGGGTTACTGTTTTATTTTTATGTGGACAAAGTTGATTTACCATGAAAATTCACTCCCCTTCCTGGGGCACACCACTGGAAGACTTCCCAGCCTCTTCTGTGGCCACAGGACCACATCATGGCCAGTAAAGTAGGAGAAAAACTTATGTTGCATCCTGGCCTGTTATAACCTCCCACAGGCATTTTTCCAAGTTCCTGCCCCTTCTGCTGATGGATGCAGATGGGGGTGAGGTCGTTGGGATGGAGGAGGCCAAGAATAGAAGTCCGGGTTCATGAATGACCACATGAGGGAGTACAGTCTCCCCAGGATGAACACCCACTCAGCACTATCATGTGGGAAAGAGTGCTGTGCTTCTGAAATTTTGAGTTATTTGATGATTCAGCATAAACTATTATACCCACAAAAATGTTAATCATACTGCTGCTGCTGCTGCTAAGTCGCTTCAGTCGTATCCGACTCTGTGCAACCCCAGAGACGGCAGCCCACCAGGTTCCCCTGTCCCTGGGATTCTGCAGGTAAGAACACTGGAGTGGATTGCCACATAGGATGAACTTAAGTAGCCATCAATCTATTACATTTAAATAACAAAAGAAAATTTTGTACTATTAATAGTTTTAACATCCAGTTTAACCCTATTAATTCTGACTCAAGTCATTTAAATTCAGAGAACTTCAATTCCCCAACATTTTAAATTCTGAACTTAATAAAACCTGTGATAAGAATTATAATATTTGAAACATAGTGTTGAGAAAGTATTTCCAAGAGAAAACTTCAATAGGAGATAGTTTTTAATTTCTTGATCTTGCTTTGAAAACATAGCACAGCAAACTATTCGTGGTTTATCCATATTTATTTCTAACTGAAAATATTTTAGTTGGGATTCATTTTTTTAAAAAAAATAAATGACAGGTTTCTTAACCACATCATAGCTGAATGACTATAAATTCCCTTTTTGGGAGATTCTTTAGTGATCTGTACTTGTACGTGGCTGACTGACTTGGGTCAAATATTAGATATCTGAAATTTTCAAAATGTTCTTTTCCTGTCATCAATTTTCAGTCAATAATACATTTGATCTCATGGAGTTTTATATGGTATGGAATACTTTTACTGCTAATGATTTCCCTGATGTTGCAAGAGGCCTTAAGATAAAAATTCTGGCATCCAGTCTATTTGTTTGAAGACAGTGATTAAGTTTTGGTCCAGCTTTTGGAACATCTGCCCCCAAGGCTCCACCACCCTCCCTTTCTGCCTAACTCAATAGAGAAGAGGATGTTCTCAGAGCTACTTACAAGGTTCAGGGAAATGAAAGCTACACAATGGATCTCATCACCTGCCTAGGAATTGAAACGATCTTTTCCATTCAGATATCCTGGTAAGGAACCACACTTCTAATTTCTTTGGGAGTCAAGAAACACCAAGGAAAGAAAGTCTGTGGTTAGTAAATGAGCAAACGGCCAATCCATCTGAGAATCACACCACCTTCTCCCCTTCCTCTGGGTGTTTGGTGTAGGGAAAGAGCTGTGGTCATCACCAGGTGCTTTTCGTTCTTTTTCCCTTAGAAAAGAAACTCAGTTTTATTGAGGACACCAATGCACCAAACTCAGTACTCAAATTTCTCTTGTGTTCCCGTTGCCCATCTTTGAAATGTCTGCCGAACTTCTCTTATGTACCTGGTGCCCATCTTTGAAATGTCTGCCATTACCTTCAACAGTGAAACAACATACTTACTCATTACCAGAGTCGGAACTGCAGGGTTTTAAAGAGTCATTCCTGACTGTTTCAAGTGAAAAAATTGCTAACTCAAGAAACAATTTCGATAGAGAAAGCCAAACTATCTCTGTTACAAAGCATTGTACCTTGCACCAATCACTAGTTTCAATTAGATTGTTTTGAAGCCTCCTAAGTAGGTTCCAACAAACAGCACATAGAAAACCACAGAACAAAACCCAAACTATTCTCAAACAAAATACGCATCTTCTGGAAACAATCTGAGAATTACCCTGGATTAATATTCAAAATTGCAAAATTTTGAAATTTCATGAAATGAACATTTCTCTGGATTCCAAAGTTTTCCCTTCAAGCAAAATTTACCAAAAAAACAAACAACGGAGCTCTTGTTAGCTGCTAGAATTTGCAAATACTTGAGCATCTATGATTACTGTGCAGAAATAAAACTTTAAATGCTCATTTAACTTAGAGTAATGCCGTTTCTCAAAGATGAACAGAAACAAAAACATAAAATGTTCAAAAAGCCCTCCATACGCAAAAACATAGAAAGACGGGGACTACTTTACTTCAAACTTTGCTTAGGTGTTGGTATGTCACAAATTGCCCTCCAGGAAGCGCTGTGAGTTAGTCACAGTCAGTCAATTAAGCCTGAAAACGCTGAAAGTGAACTTTAACCTTTTATTTTTTTTTTAAACTTTACAATATTGTATTGGTTTTGCCATATATCAACATGAATCAACCTTTTGTAGCCGACCCTCCAGAAAGCCTTAGGAAAGAGCACGGAGTCCCATCTGAATACCCGCTGCCGGCGGCCAGCGAACAGGATCCCCGAGCTGTGCTCCCCCGTCACCCGCGCGCATCCCGGGAGCAGAGATCCCTTCACATCTGCGGACCCACCGCTCCCGACACGCGCGCCCGGAGGCCCCAACTTCGGGCTCCTCGGCGGCACCTCCCACTCCCGGATCAGGTCGTGGGGCAGCCCCGCCGCTAGGAGACTTGAGGGGCGCCGAGCAGGGAGGGCTGCGAGCGCACGGGGCGCCCCCCGCTCCACGGCCGCCTTGGGGCCCCGGCCAGGCGTCCTCACCCTGCGGCTGGTGGCGGCGACCCGGGAGCCGAGAACCGAGGGAGGCTCACGCTCCTCTGGGTGGGGGAGTCCGGGGCCGCTGGCCATTAGGCAGGCGGGGGCCCGCGGTGACGGGCTCCGGTAGAGCTGCACTTACTCGTGTCTGCGCCGCTCCCTGGTCCGGTTGTCCTGCCATGGGGACCGACTCAGTCTCCAACTTCCCTTCGCTCAGAACTGGTCCTCGGGCGCTCAGGAGTCCCTGTGCCTTCGCCCGCCCTCGCACCTGCCTCGCTCATGCCTGCGCACTCTCTGGGGATGGGGCGGGACCTCGCAGCCACCTTCCACCCTCAGCACCCCTGACCTGGATATTCCTGTTTATTTTTAATTTACTGTGTTTTACTTGGGATCAAAACTTTTAAAATAAATAGCAAGGTTTCTTATCTAAATCATAATTTATGATTTATAGATGTGCCTTTTATAAGAGTTTCGTCTTTTTGTAAGATTTCTTTATGATCATTATTTGTACTTGGTCAACTGATGGTCAACTGACCATGGATTTTCAGTTAGTAACACATTTATACCATGTGGAGTTTTCATTGGTGTTGATTATTTTCCCTAAAAATCACCATGATGGCCCATGTGTCCCTAGTTCAAACTGTGGGTGTCCAATAGGCCTACTTCTTTGATGACAGATATTCTTTTTTTGACAGATACTCAGTTTTGATCCACCTTTTTGAACTGTTTTCCCAAAGAGTCCACCCTCTGGTCTCTCCACTTCATTAGAAAATAGAAAAGGATTTTCTCTCATCTGCTTCCAAGGTCCAGGCAGATGAAAGCAACCAAATGGTTCCCAGTCACCTCCTGAGGAACTGAATCTTTCCCTCTCAAATATCCTGGTTAGAAACCACATCTCTCATTTCTCTGGGAACAAAGAAACATCAATAAAAGAAAGTTTGTGGTGGGGGGATGAACAATTCATCTGAAAATTATTCTGTCTTGAACTCTTCATCCTGGTATTTACTGTAGGAAAAGAGCATTGAATTTCATCTAAGCATGAGAAATTTGACAGGTCAATATTCATATCCATTAAACAATTACTCTAGCACAAATGGATTAACAGTAGTTTTTAGAGTTATACTACTCTATACCACATTATAACATGACACAATTTACTTATGTTTCTCTTGGTGTGTATCAGGTCTTTTAGAGCATCATCAGAGAAAGGTTGACATTCAGCAACCATGCTGACTTCAGAGAAAAAAAACATTTCTTTTTATGCCATCAAGTTTAAAATTAATTGTTCAAGGAAAGCAACACCATTAAGATATAGTCATGGGCTTCCCTGGTGGCTCAGTGGTAAAAATCTCCCTGCCAATGCAGGAGACACAGGTTCGATCCCTAGTGTGGGAAGATCCCATATCCCTTGAAGTAACTAAGCCCATGCACCACGACTATTGAGCCTGTACTCTAGAGCCTAGGAACAGCAACTACTTAGCCCATATGCGGCAACTACTGAAGCTGTAACAAATGCTCTGGACCCCATGCTCCACAACAAGAGAAGCCACCGCAATGAGAAGCCCACACACTGCAACCACAGAGTAGCCGCTGTTTACCACAACTAGAGAAAAGCCCGTGCAACGAAGACATAGTACAACTATAAATGAATAAGTAAAATTATTTCTACAAAAGGTAGTCATGTCGAACTTATCCTTGTCCGTATAATTATTGCCTTGTCAATTAAAGCCCGTCATTAAGCTTTAGCTCCATAGAATATTCTGACACTAGATCCTGAAGGGAATCAGAGGTGATCTCTGAGCCCTAGAGTGGAGAGTCACACAGCAGGACAACTAAGGAGGCCAAAGCGCACAAGAGGACTCAGAGCAGATGTGAAATCTGATCTGAGAAATACCTAGGATCAAGTGCATCCTGTCTGAGAGGTACTGGGGGAAGGCCAGCGGGTATACAAGGCCTGGCAGGTGAGGAGGCAGCTGATTTATGATGACCTCCTATTGGGTCTGGGAGAATCCCAGTTTCAAATCTTTCAGGTCCTGATCCCAAATGTATTTATTCAGCAGTACTGGCACATTGCCCAGTACTTTGCCCAGTACTGGGCTGGGGGGCTGTAATAGTCAAAATCAAGGTGCAGTCTCTGCTCCCAGATGGCTGAGCAATGGTTATAATAGAATGAAGGTTGTTGGAGGCAGAGTACCAGGTCATTAACATCATAACCTTCTCTCTCTCCCACAATTATTACAACCATCACTCATTATCTTAACCCTGATGTTCCTTAAAATAATCAAAATTTTATTAAAGTTCCCCCAGGAAGGTAGACTCAGTGCTTTGGGGATAGGAGACAGTGTGGACCTGACCCTGGCTGTGCTGAGCAGATCTCCCAGTTTGGACGACTCCCACTGAGACCTACTGCTCACCTTCACACTTCCTCCCACTGTCTTATAAGCAGCCCACTTAGTACTGAAACATTCACATCACAAACAAGTAGGAACATGATTGAAAAATATCTGATATGTTACACGGATTATCAAAAGATAGGTTACACAGATGTTTACAGATGGATACAGAGAGGAAGGGACAGAGGTGGACAAAGAAGGGGATTGGACACATAATTTTACATGTCTACATGTCACAAGGTAAAACTTAGTCAGTGGTTCACTTTATGTTTGTTATTTTTAGTGAATTTACATTAACTTCCAAATGAGATTAAAGAAGAGAAGCAATTCAATGTACCTTAAAGAGGTCCTATACGTTTATAAAACATGTTCTGATGAAAGCTAACTTGGATCAGTTTTGAATGGGACAGTGTTTGTCAGAAGCACCCACACCGCCCTCTGGTGGCTTTTTGAGAAATGGCAGGAGTGCTGCATGGCTCCATGATTTTTGTCAGCTAAAGAAGCCAACATTTACACTTGCCACATTCACAATCTTACTGTTAGAGCAAACCAAACTCTGTAAGGTTCAGTGTTTTGAGGATGTCTGTCTTTACACTGTCTTGAGGCCTTGAGCCAGGCCCTGGGTCCACAGCAGAGAGGAGAGAGGAGGTTGCTGCCACCTCATGGGACCAGCAGAGAGATGGTGGGAACCTGCTAGGATCACCTGTCTATACCCAGCTCTGTGTGTGGTGGGGAGAAATTAGTCTATCAAATCAAAGCAATTTATGAAACTTTTCTGTTTATATTAATAAAACATTTTAGAAAATCACAAAACTGTCATACAACATATCTGTATGATTTCATCTAAATTTACACAGAATTCTAAAAAATGGGATTACCTTACCTTACTAGTCTCTTTTTCACTTAATATGAGTAGTTATTCCATCCATTTGTAATTTTAGGAAATGTGAATTTAATGGCTGCATAATATTTAAGAAAACTGGAGATCTAAGTGAACATTTCATGCAAAAATGGACACAATAAAACACCATAAAAGACAGAAATGTAAAGACCTAATAGCAACAGAAGAGATTAAGAAGAGGTGGCAAGAAGAACATAGAAAAAAGTCTTAATGACCGGAGTAACGATGGTGTTGGCGCTCACTTAGAGCCAGACATCCTGGAGTGTGAAGTCAAGTGGGCCTGAGGAAAGCTTACTACAAACAAAGCTAGTGGAAAATTTCAGTTGAACTATTCAAAATCCTAAAAGACAATGCTGTTAAAGTGCTGCACTCAATATATCAGCAAATTTGGAAAACTCAGCTGTGGCCACAGGACTGGAAAAGGTCAGTGTTCATTTCAATTCAAAAGAAGGGCAATGCCAAAGAATGTCCAAACTACTTGTAAAATTGTACTCGCTCCTTATGTTATCAAGATTATGTTCAAAATCCTTAAAGTCAGGCTTCAACAGTATGTGAACAGGGAACTTCCAGATGTACAAGCTGGGTATCGAACAGGCAGAAGAACCAGAGATCAAATTGCCAACATCATTGAATCATAGAAAAAGCAAGGGAGTTTCAGAAAAACAACTACTTCTGCTTCATTGACTATGCTAAAGCCTTTGACTGTGTGGATCACAACAAACTGTGGAAAATTCTTAAAGAGATGAGAATATCAGACCACCTTACCTGACTCCTGAGAAATCTGTATGTGAGTCAAGAAACAACAGCTAGAACCAGACATGGAACAAGGGACTGGTTCCAAATTGGGAAAGGAGTATGACAAGGTTATATATCGTCACCTTGCTTATTTAACTTCTATGCAGAGTACATGATTTGAAATGCCAGGCTGGATGAATCACAAGCTGGAATCAAGATTGCTGGGAAAATATCAACAACCTCAGAAATGGAGGTGATATCACTCTAATGGCAGAAAGTGAAGAGGAACTAACTAAAGAGCCTCTTGATACGGGTGAAAAAGGAGAATGAAAAAGCTGACTTGAAACTCAGCATTCAAAAAACTAAGATTATGGCATCTGGTCTCATTACTTCATGGCAAATAGAAGGGGAAAAAGTGGAAGCAGTGACAGATTTTCTTTTCTTCTCCAAAATCACTGCAGATGTTGACAGCAGTCAGGAAATTAAAAGACACTCCTTGGAAGGAAAGCTCTGACAAACCCAGACAGCCTATTAAAAAGCAGAGACATCAATTTTCCAACAAAGGTGCATATAGTCAAAACTATGGTTTTCCAGTAGTCATATACGGATGTGAGAGTTGCACTGTAAAGAAGGCTGAGTGCTGAAGAACTGATGCTTTTGAACTGTGGTGCTGGAGAAGACTCTTGAGAGTCCCTTGGACTGCAACGAGATCCAACCATTCAAACCTAAAGGAAAGTAACCCTGAATATTCATTGGAAAGACTGATGCTGATGCTCCAATATTTTACCCATCTGATGCAAAGAGCCATTGGAAAAGACCGTGATCCTGGGAAGGATTGGAATCAAAAGGAGAAAGAGGCAGCAGAAGATGAGATGGTTAGATACCATCACCAACTCAATAGACATATATTTGAGTAAACTCCAGGAGGTAGTGGAATACAGAGGAACCTGGCGTGTTGCAGTCCATGGAGTCACAAAGAGTCTGCCACAACTTAGCAACTGCACAATGATGACATAATATTCTTTATGGTACCTTGTATCAGAGGACCTGTTTCTATAGCTCCTGATGCCAGCTTCTTTCACAATCATATCTTGTTCATCTCTGAAAGTGGAGTCCAAATCCTATTGTTTCCAGGCAGTTTTCAAATCTAGAATCATTCTCTGAACTTTCAAAGCGGGTTCTCTTAATTCCTTTCTCCTAGGATGGCAGGCACTTCATACTCTGTCTTCTTTCTTGGGGATTCAGAACTCCTCCAAGACCGAGATGCTGCTCAATGAATTCTCAGGTCACTCTTAAGTGCTTGGTGTATGGCAAACAGCCAGTAAAGATTTGAAAACTAATTAAATTGAAATGAATTACTCACAGTTGCTGACAACTTTAATTGTTTTCCCTTCCTAGGGAGAACAGCTGGAAGACTTCCCAGTCTCTTTTGTGGCCACAGAAACTGATTGTGGCCAAAGCAGCAGCAGAGAAACGGTATCCTTCCAGAGCTGGCTTGTTATAAGCTTCCATATGCATTTCTACATATTCTTGCCCCCTTCTGCTGATGGATACAGATGGGGATGAGGTCTTAGGGAATGGAGACGGTACAGGATGGGAGGAGTCTGGGTTCCTGAATGACCATCTGAAGGAGTCTCCCCAAAGTGAATACCCACCCAGCGCTGTGATGTGGGAACTATAGTGTTGTCCTGCTGAAATTTGGGGAGTTGTGTGGTAATTCAGCATAAACCATTATACACACAAGAGTGCTAATTATACAATCAACTTAAATTGCCCTCAATCTAGTACATTTAAAATGACATACATCAATTTTGTATTATTGATAATTTTACCCTCCAATTTAACCCTGCTCTTCTGAATCAGTCATTTGACCTCAGAGAATATCAATTCCTCAACATTTTTTACTCTGAGCTTCATACACACTGCAATCAGAATTACAATATTTGAAAAATAATGTTGAGAAAGTACTTTCCAGAGAAAACTTCAGTAACTTTTAATTCCTTGATTCTGCTTTGAAAACACAGCATAGTAAACTACATGTAGTTTATCCATATTTATTTTTAATTAACAAAGTATTTTAGTTGGGATTAATTTTTAACAAATAAATAGCAGGTTTCTTGTCCACATCACAGCTGAATGACTAAATTCTCTCTCTGGAAGATTTCTTTACTGACCATTGTTTGTACTCAGTCAAATGACCTGGGTCAAATACCAGGTATTAAAAATCTTCAGAACGTTCTTTTTCTTTCATTACTTTTCAGCCAATAAGCATTTGACCACATGGATTTTTCTATGGCCTGGATTATTTTTACTAACAACAAGCTACATGATGTTGTAAAAGACCTTAAGGTCCAAATGCTGGTATCTAATGAGTCTGTTCCTTTGAAGACAGTGATTCACTTTTGCTCCAACTTTTGGAAAACTTGCCCCCAAAAGCTCCACCACCCTCCCATTCTGCCCACTTCATCCATTAGAGAAGACGATTTTCTCAGTGTTACTTCCAAGGTACAGGCAGATGAACGTTTATACAATGGATTCAGGTACCTGCCTGGGAACTGAAAGGATCTTTTCCATTCAAATATCCTGGTTAGGAACCATGTTTCTAATTTCTCTGGGAATTAAGAAACAGCAAGGAAAGAGGGTACATGGTTGATAAATGAACGTCAATTCATCTGAAAATCACTCCATCTCCTCCCCTTCCTCTTGGTGTTCAGTGTAGGGAAAGAGCCCTGGTCATCACCATGTGGTTATTGCTCTTTTTCTCTTCAAAGAGAAACACTATTGAGGACACTATTTCACCAAACTCAAAGCTGGAATTCCTTTTATGTACCAGATGCCTATCTTTATAATATATGCCATTATCTTCAACAGTGAAACGATATGCTTTATTCATCATTACAGAGACCAAACTGCTATAGCAAAAGTCACTCCTGAGAGTTTTATGTGGAAATTTGCTTAACTCGAGAAAAAATTTCTGTAGAAAAAGACAACCCATCTCTGTGTTACAACGCATTGTTCCTTGCACCAATCACTAGTTTTAACTACAATCTATTATGATTTGAAGCATGCTAAATAAGCAGATTGTATTAAAAAAATAACACATAAAAAACCCACAGAACAAAACCCAAACTATTCTTAATAAAAATATCCATTTGCTGGAGCCAATCTGAGATTTAACCAAGATTAGGAACTAAAAAGCTTCTTGATGAAAGTTGAAGACAGTAAAAAAGTTGGCTTAAAGCTCAACATTCATAAAACTAAGATCATGGCATCTGGTCCCATAACTTCATGGGAAACAGATGGGGAAACAGTAGAAACAGTGTCAGACTTTATTTTCTTGGGCTCCAAAACCACTGCAGATGGTGACTGCGGCCATGAAATTAAAAGACACTTACTCCTTGGAAGGAAAATTATGAGCAACCTAGATAGCATATTAAAAAGCAGAGACATTACTTTGCCAACAAAGGTCCATCTAGTCAAGGTTATGGTTTTTCCAGTGGTCATGTATGGATGTAAGAGTTGGACTGTGAAGAAAGCTGAGTGCCGAAGAATTGATGCTTTTGAACTATGGTGTTGGAGAAGACTCTTGAGAGTCCCTTGGATTGCAAGGAGATCCAACCAGTCCATTCTAAAGGTAATCAGTCCTGGGTGTTCATTGGAAGGACTGATGCTAAAGCTGAAACTTCAGTACTTTGGCCACCTCATGCGAAGAGTTGACTCATTGGAAAAGACTCTGATGCTGGGAGGGATTGGGGGCAGAAGGAGAAGGGGACGACAGAGGATAAGATGGCTGGATGACATCACTGACTCAATGGACATGAGTTTGAGTGAACTCCCGGAGTTGGTGATGGACAGGGAGGCCTGGCGTGCTGCGATTCATGGGGTCGCAAAGTCGGACACGACAGAGTGACTAAACTGAACTGAACTTTGATACTTTAAACTGCAACACTGCATACCAGAATGCCACGAAATAAACATTTCTCGTGATTTGGATATCATCTCCTCCTAATGCAAAATTTACCCCAACCCCCACCCTCCAAAAAAAATCCCAAAATCCCAAATCCAGCCAACCAACAACAAAAAACAACCAAAGAAAAGCCCCAAAACCAAACAAAAAAAAAATCAAAGAAACCACGCCCATTACTATAAATAGAATTCCCAAATATTTTAGCGTCTATGGTAACTGCTCAAACAAGTATTTTTTAAATGCTCATTTAACTTAGGAGCTTCCCTAGTAGCTCAGTAGATGAAGAATCTGCCTGCAATGCCGGAGACTCGGGTTTGATTCCTGGGTCGGGAAGATCTGGAGAAGCAAATGGCAACCCACTCGAGTATTCTTGCCTGGAGAATTCCAGACAGAGGAGCCTGAATGGCTACAGTCCATGGGGTCGCAAGAGTTGGGACACGACTTAGCGACTAAACCATCACCATTTAACTTAAGAGCAGTGCAGCTTCGCCAAAAGTCGTCCTGTTGCTTGAAAAGCCTAATGCAATCAAGAAAAACTGTTCACCATACCCCAAAACATAAAAAGGCGGGAATAGCTTTATTTCAAACTTTGCTTAGATGTTAGTATTTCACAAATTGCCCTCCAGGAAGCGCTCTGTGAGTTAGTCACAGTCAATAAAGCCTGAAAACGCTGAAAGTGAACTTTAACCTTTTGTAGCCGACCCTCCAGAAGGCTTTAGGAAAGAGCACGGAATCCTATCTGAACACCCGCTGCCGGCGGCCAGCGAACAGGATCCCCGAGCTGTGCGGCCCCATCACCCGCGCGCATCCCGGAAGCAGAGATCCCTTCACACCTGCGGACCCACCGCGCCCGACACGCGCGCCCAGCGGCCCCAACTTCGGGCTCCTCGGCGGCACCTCCCCCTCCCGGATCCGCGAGCCCGCGGTGACGACAGGGCCCAGGCGGCGTCCGCAGACCCAGAGGCGCCCCCCGCCGCGGTCGTGGGGCAGCCCCGCCGCAAGGAGACTCGAGGGGCGCCGAGCAGGGAGGGCTGCGAGCGCGCGGGGCACCCCCCGCTCCACGGCCGCCCTGGGGCCCCGGCCAGGCGTCCTCACTCTGTGGCCAGTGGCGGCGACCCGGGAGCCGAGGACCGAGGGAGGCTCGCGCTCCTCGGGGCTGGAGGAGTCGGGCGCCGCTGGCCGTTGGGCAGGCGGGGGCGCGCGGTGAAGGGCTGCGGTAGAGCTGCACTTACTCATGTCTGCGCCGCTCCCTGGTCCGTGCGTCCCGCCGTAGGGACCGACTCAGTCTCCAACTTCCCTTCCCTCTGGACAGGTCCTCGCGAGCTCAGGCGTCTCTGCGCCTCCGCCCTCGCACCTGCCGCCGCTCACGCCTGCGCACTCGCTCCTGGGCCGGTGGGGGCGGGGAGGGGCGTCTGTCAGCCTCAGGACTCCTGGCTAGAATATCCTTATTTTACATTTCCTTAGTGTTTGACTTGATATCAATTAAAAAAAAATAAATGTCAAGTTTTCTTATCCTAATCATAATTTCATGACTACAGATTCTGTCTTTGTAAGATTTCTTTGATAATAGGTACCAAAATTATATATTTCTTCTATAAATTTTCAGTCAATAATACGTTTTACCCTGTGGAGTTTTATTTAGTGGTTTTTTTTTTTTTTTTTTTTTTCCCCCGGCCTTGGCAGGGGCAGAGTCTTGAGATGAAGGGAGAGTTAGGATCCCCTAGGCTAGGGCTGCCTCCCTGCCACATGGTTTGCCGTGGAAATTAGAGGTCCTAAGACCCCAGGATATTCTGGCAATGTGGAGTAGATTCTCTGGGTGTGCGCACAAGTATACACTGGCACACATCAGAGGAAGGGACCATGGGGAGTGGGGTCAGGGGAGGGGTGGACCTTGGGGTAGCGGCAATGACAGAAACATGCATCATTTTCCCTGGACTAAGGCAAAGACCACCTTGTTGGACCTCATATGAAATCAAGGTCAGAACATCTGCACTGGCTGTGGTGAGGAGTCCTCACAAGGGAACTAGACACTCCACGGCTGAAGTGGACAAGAGGAGGTTGAGGGTCCTCTTCAAGGTCCTTCTCAAAGCCCCTGGTTCCTATGAATCCTGTCACATTCCCTCCTGGGGCCCAAGGAATGTTGATGTCCTGAAGTCTCTCAGAGGTATGGTTTGTGCTGTGGTTTCCCTGCTTGGTGTGTAGTGTGAGTGGTTCCCATCAAAGGGGTAATGTGTCTACTGGGGTGAGGAGAGTGTCCCCTGCACTCCTACACATTCCCCTGCCCCCGACCTGGCCTATACCTCCTCCTATTAGCAACTGAGCTTCTCAGTGGAGGAATGGAGCCTCTTATCTATTCATTTACCAGCTGTGCCCTGAGCACTCAGTGGGGGCTGTGATGAAAAGAAAAACCAGGGTCACAGTCTGAGGGGAAAATGGAGAAACACAGAAAGAAAAGACAGAAAGGAGCAAGTTCTGTGTTGAAAAACAGTAGGTGCGACAATGGGGTCATGGAAAGGCTGCACTGAGGGGACGTGTCTGTCCCCAGCAGGGTAATGAGAAGGCGCCTGCCATTCACACATCTGGGGATAATTATCCTAGAAGAAAGCACAAGTGTATGGACACACAGAATGTGTTTGTCCAGAGATGAAACCAGAGGGAGCTGGTGTGGCTGGTGGGAGCTTGGGAGGAGAGTAGGGGGACAGTGGGAAGGGAGGGGCCAGGGCCTGATGCTTGATGGCAGTGTGAGTGGTCCATCTGTGTAACAACATTAGCCAATCTTGAATGACTTAAGCAACAAAAATTTATTATCTCACACTATCCGTGGACCAGGAATTGACCACGATTCACCTAGATACCTCTGCCAGTATCTCCTGGGGGTCTGGGACTGTGGGCTCATTGAGTCAAGACCCAAGAGCTCCTCTGTCTGATGGTCTCAATGCTAAGCCACAGGTGCCTCCTCATATAGCAACTTGTAATATACAGGCTTGTTCCCTAGAGTGAGGGACCAGGAAGACAGAAAGACAGAGAGAGGGGAAACTGCAATACAAATGAAGAAGTAGAAATTGTACACCTAAACTCTGGGGGATTGTCAAATGGTACAACCACTGTATATAACACTTCAGCAGTTTCTCAAAAGGACAAGCCTACAAGTTTTCAGTCAATCCCAAATTTCCCCTCCTACATCAATACCCAAAAGCATGTGAACACAGATATTCACATGCCTGTACACAAGTATTCAGAGCACCACTGTTCAGAAGAGCCCAAAGGTGAAAACCCTAAAGTCCATCAATAGATGAAAGTCAAATGTGCTGTTTCCCGAATGGAATATTATTTAGCAATGAAGAGTGCAAATGTTCTCAAATAGACATTTAATAGGGTTATATAACATTATGAATGAACTTACTGCAATTTACATGTACAGTCTAAGATAATCAAACTATTAAATTCTAAGTGAACTATATATCATAGAATAAACAATTTAGTATGCATTAAAAAAAATACCAAAAATGGACTTGCTCTAACTCTGGAGCTGTGGTGGGCAGTAGAGGTGTAGTTGGCTCCAGGTCTGGAGATGTTTCCAGAGCTTGTTCTGGAGCTAGTGCTATAGTTCCAAGAAGAGAAAACATCAGTAGGACTGCTTTTCCACGTGTCTCCCAAAAACAGAAAAGAAAGCTTCTCACTGCCACTCAATGATCTCTCAAAGATGCCAGCCCCAGAAAGTCTTCCCAGACTGCAGTCCAGGGCAATAGTGATCTGAGCTTCCTCATTGCTCCTGGCCCAGTTCCAGCCTCAGAAGGCTCTGCTCTGTGTGGTCCAGATCCCTCCCATCCTCATTCACCCCCATCACCTACCTTGAGTCCTCCTCATATGCCCCTCTGCCTCAGTGGGCTCCAGGGTCTCCAGCTGTGCCAGGAGATGGAGCATTTGGTGCTCCAGGTCTGTGTCAGGCATGCTGAGCTCTATTTAAGCCAGTAGCATCCACAGGCAGGGAAATTCTGGGGGCTGGTGGAAATCCTCAGGGTAATGGTACAGCCAGGTGCCCAGGATGGTGGACATAGCCTCTGGGGGGAGTCACGTGGGCAGCAGAGTCAGAGACCTGGCCTTCCTTCCACACTGAGCTCCAGAGCAGCTCTATGGGATCTGGGTCTTTTGGCCTTCTGCTCCTGCGCATCCAGAGGCCAGTTCTCCTCCATGTCACATCTCACTTGGTGGTTCTTTGGAAAACTGAGTCCCTCCCTCTCGAATCAAAGTCCCACTCACATTTTTCAGCTGGTGCAGGGGTCTACCGTCCTCATCAGAGTAAGGGAGGATGCATCTGTGCCTAGAGAAGGCCAGAAAGGCATCACATGGACAGGACTGAAGACATGCTGGATATGATGGCTAGTGTGACAGTGTGACCCCCGGGAGAACTGAAGCCCTGGGTGGGGGGCAGGACTGCTGTCTGCTCGATGCATTACATGATGGTTGTTCCTAGAAAAGTGCCTGCACCTTGTGGGCCTTCCTCTATATTTCAAGAATGAATGAGCCCAACCAGCCCCATCTGAGTGCCTGGGGCACTACTGATCACTCCCAGGGATCCCTGTTCTCACTAACCCAGGACAGGGTACTTCTCATAACTTACTTTGCAAATAGGAAACAGTTCGGCCCAAGGTCAAAGGTCAGAGACAACTGAGACAGAGGCTTCCTTGAGGGGAGGAGGAACATGATGACTAAGTACAACCACAGCCCCTCCAGCAGACCTTTCCATGGGGCCAGTTCCCCAGAAAGCACTTTCCAACTTTCCAGGAAGGACCCACTTAGTCCCCACATTCACCCTGAGGGCTGGTTCTCCCTTTACCCTCATGTGCGGAGGTGGGCTGCCGTCTATGGGGTCACACAGAGTCGGACACGACTGAAGTGACTTAGCAGCAGCAGCAAAGGGGCCAACTGGGGCTCAGAGAGGTGGAGAGATATTCCTGTCACTCACAGCCGGAATGGGGCCAACTCCCCCGTGTGTCATAGGTGGGGGGAAGTGCTCCCCTTGTGAAGAGAAGGTCCAGCACCTGTTTTGTTGTTGTTGTTCAGTCACTTAGTCCGACTTTTTGCAACCCTGTGGATGGCAGCACACTGGCTTTCCTGTGCTTCACTATCTCCTGGAGTTTGCTCAAATTCATGTCCATTGAGTCAGTGAAGCCATCCAACCATCTTGCGCTCTGCTGTCCCCTTCCCCTCTTGTCTTCAATCTTTGCAGTATCAGAGTCTTTCCCAATGAGTTGGCTCTTCGCTTCCATCAGAATATTTTCCAATGAGTCAGCTCTTCCCACCAGGGGGCCAAAGTATTGGAGATTCAGCTTCAGCATCAGTCCTTCCAATGAATATTCAGGATTGATTTCTTTTAGGATTGACTGGTTTGATCTCCTTGCAGTCCAAGCGACTCTCAAGAGTCTTCTCCAACAACACAGTTCAAAAGCATCAATTCTTCAGCACTCAGCCTTCTTTATGGTCCAACTCTCACATCCATACATGACTACTGGAAAAACCATAGCTTTGATTATATGGATCTTTGTTGGGAAAGTAATGTCTCTGCTTTTTATATGCTGTATAGGTTTGTCATAGCTTTTTTCCCAAGGAGCAATTGTCTTAATTTCATGGCTGCAGTCACCGCCTGCTGTGATTTTGGAGCACCAGAAAAAGTCTGTCACTGTTTCCATTGTTTCCTCATTTATTTGCCATGAAGTGATGGGACTGGATCACTTTTTGAATGTTGAGTTTTTCAATGTTGAGTTTTAAGCCGGCTTTTTCACTCTCCTCTTTCCCCTTCATCAAGAGGCTCTTTAGTTCCTCATTGCTTTCTTCCATGAGTGTGGTGTCATCTGCATAGCTAAGGTAATTGATATTTCTCCCAGCAGCCTTGATTCCAGATTATGCTTCATCCAGCCCCGCATTTTGCATTATGTACTTTGCATATGAGTTAAATAAGCAGGCTGACAATATACAGTCATGATGTACTCCTTTCCCAATGTGGAACCAGTCCATTGGTCCATGTCTGGTTCTAATTGTTGCTTCCTGACCTGCATACAGGGATCTCAGGAGGCAGGTAAGGTGGTCTGGTATTTTTTATTTTTAAGAATTTTCCACAGTTTGTTATGATCCACACGGTCAAAGGCTTTAGCATACAAAATGAAGTAGATGTTTTTCTGGAATTCTCTTGCTTTTTCTATGATCTCCAATGAATGTTGGCAATTTGATCTCTGGTTCCTCTGCCTTTTCTAAATCCATCTTGAACATCTGGAGGTTCTCAGTTCATGTACTGTTAAAGCCTAGCTTAGCGAAGTAATGCTTTTGAGCATTACTTTGCTAACATGTGAAATGAGTGCAATTGTGTGGTAGTTTGAACATTCCTTGACATTGTCGTTTTTTGGGATTGGAATGAAAAAAGACTTTTTCCAGTCCTATGAACATGCTGAGTTTCCCTAATTTGCTGGTATATTGAGTGCAACACTTTAATAGCATTTATCTTTTAGGATATGACATTGCTCAGCTGGAATTCCATTACATCCACTAGCTTTGTTCATAGTGATACTTCCTAAGGCCTACTTGACTTTGCACTCTAAGATGTCTGGCTCTAGGTGAGTAATCACACCATTGTGGTTATCTGGGTCACTAAGATCTTTTTTGTATATTTCTTCTGTGTATTCTCGCCACTTCTTAATATCTTCTGCTTCTGTTAGATCCACACCATTTCTGTCATTTATTGTGCCCATCTTTGCATGAAATGTTCCCTTGGTATCTCTAATTTTCTTGAAGAGATCTCTAGTCTTTCCCATTGTATTGTTTTCCTCTATTTCTTGCATTGTTCACTTAGGCTTTCTTATTTCTCCTTGCTATTCTTTGGAACTCTGCATTCAGGTGGTTATATCTTTCCTCTTTTGCCTTTAGCTTCTCTTCATTTCTCAGCTATTTTGTAAGGCTTCCTCAGACAACATTTTGCCTTTTTGCATTTCTTTTTATTGGGGTTGGTTTAATAACTGCCTCCTGTACAATGTTACAAACCTCTGTCCATAGTTCTTCAGGCACTCTATCAGATCCAATCTCTTGAATCTATTTGTCACTTGCCCTGTATAATTGTAAGGGATTTGATTAGATTTTACCTGTATTGCATAGTAGTTTTACCTACTTTCTTCAATTTAAGTCTGAATTTTGCAATAGTTTATGATCTGAGCCACAGTCAGCTCCCAGTCTTGTTTTTGCTTACAATACAGAGCTTCTCCATCTCTGGCTGCAAAGAATATAATCAATCTGATTTTGGTATTGACCATCTGGTGATGTCCATGTGTAGAGTCATCTCTTGTGTTGTTGGAAGAGGGTGTTTGCTATGACCAGTGTGTTCTCTTGACAAAACTGTTAGCCTTTGCCCAGCTTCATTTTGTATTCCAAGGCCAAACTTGCCTGCTACTCCAGGTATCTCCTGGCTTCCTACTTTTGCATTCCAGTCCCCTATGATAAAAAGGATATCTTTTTCTTGGTGTTACCTCTAGAAGGTCTTGTAGCTCTTCATAGAACCATTCAACTTCAGCTTCTTTGGCATTAGTGGCGGGGCATACACTTGGATTACTGTGATAGTGAATGGTTTGCCTTGGAAAGGAACAGAGATCATTCTATTATTTTTGAGACTGCATCCAAGTACTGCATTTTGGACTCTTCTGTTGACTATGAGAGATACTCCATTTCTTATAAGGGATTCTTGCTCACAGTAGGTGGCAAAAGCCCTGTAGGTGCCCAGGAATGTGGGGATGTAGGAGGGGGTTGCTGCCCAGGAAACAGGTACCAGGTTCCCCACCAGCATCTCTAGCCTATGTCTTTGGACACTTCACATCATGTAGGTCTCACTCCTGTCCCCTGTGGACACATTCTCCCCCTGGGGTGGAACACAGCAGAGACACAAGTCAGAGGCAGCACCACGGACACCAGGAAGGCAGGGGCTGGAGCTCAGACTGAGTCCCCGAGCCTCCAGGACTCAAGGCAGGAGGAGGGGCAGGAGTGCCCTCCGCAGAATAAACAGCCTGGTATCACGAGTGAACTGGCGCTGGGCCATGGTTATGTGTGTTAGTGTCTTAGAACAGTTTGTATTTGATAGCTCTCCATGTGTTAACTGCATCATCCCTGTTGGTTATGAAAACATCCCATTCTGGGGATGAGAAGACAGAGGCTGATCCTGGGGTGAGAGGGGCTGAACCTGGGGTGAGAGGCATCAGGATTCTCAGGCCCACATGGATACCTGGGATGGAGTTAATATAGGATTAACTGTAGAAAAATGCAGAAAGGCTCCTTTCACTTTCATGAAGTGAAATTCTATCACAACCTCTTTCTGAGATTCCCACATGGAGGTGAACAGTGATTTTTTGCATCTAGACAAGTAGGGCCTGGGCCGCGAGGGTGCTTTGCAGAGCTGACAGTCCCAGGTTCCTTTGGGAGAAAGACTCTAGGAGGGACCCAGGGGAGGGCCAGGGTGGCTCTGGGACCTGGAGCTTCCTGGGTGTAGGGTCTCATCCTGGCTGGCACTCACCCTGTGCCTGCCCTGGGCTCTGTTGCTGGTGTGGGGCTCCAGCCCCTCGTGCCGGGAGATGGAACAGGGTGCTCCGTGGACTGGCTCCTGTCTGCAGTCCCGTGAGGAGCCCTGTGAACAAGTGCCCAGCAGCCAGGCAGAAAGTCTCAGGGCCCTGGCCAGCTGTCTATGGTGCTTCTCGGACCCCCAGACATCTCCCCTCCAGACACACGCCCACCACTCTCCCCACTGACCTCCACCGAGGATGCAGACACCCGACCACTTGAGGGCCTTGGATCCACACTGGCACAGAGAAGAGCACCTCAGGGATCCTGTTTCCCCACTACCAGCCTGTCCTCAGGTGTGACCGTGACAGGACCACCAGGTGACCACGGGCCCACCAACCTGTTCCTGCCCAGAGGGAGAACCTCCCCTCAAGTCCCACTTCCCCCTACATGGAGATGAGGGCAGTTGGCGCTGCCCTGGGAGGGCTCCCAGTGGCAGCCAGGCCTGGTGTGGCCAGCTCTAGGTTGCCTGGGGTTACCTTAGGTGACCTCCTGGTAAAGGACCAGAGGCATCCGGGTTGAGCGCTGAACCGCCTGAAACATCTGAAAAACCTCTCCCTCCAGGGTTTCTTGAAACAGAAACCTTGGTCAGCTGAGACACAGCTGGAGAACATCCTTCTGGATGAAGTCTCTCCAGCCAAGTGAGCCCAACTGGCTGTGGCGCTGTTGCTAGGAGGTGGGTGCCTGGTTACAGGATTCTGAGTTCTGTTAGGATCTGCTGTCAAGGAAGTGACTTCACCTCCCGGGGGCCCCTTCCTTGAATTGACAGTTGATACCTCTGCACACAGCCCTTGGGATACTGACCTCTCATCCCTCATCCCTGCAGCTCCGGGTCTCACACAGTTGCTCCACACAGCCCTCCACACAGCTCCCGGGCAGGGTCTGTGTGCAGCTCTAAGGAGACAGATCTGGGCCCAGACTCACCTCCCGAATCCTACCTGTTCTCCATCCTGGATGAGTCCTTGTGTCTCTCAAGGCCTGTCCGTGTCCCCACCTGCACACCGGGGATGATGCCCGCATGGACTTCTAGGGATGTCCTCAGACATTGGTGGGACAAGACCTGGAAAATGTGGGAGTCTGTGTCGCAGGCAGGCAGTGCCTCCAGCCCCTGTGTATTCTTCTTATTACCCTCCTCATATCTGTCCCTCTTCTGATCCCACCTCATAGTCTTTATTATGTACACTGTGCACCTGTGTGTGTGTGTGGAGTGCTCACTCCAAGAGGTGAAAAGAAAACTACCCCCACGTGGGGAGGGACAGGCATGAGCTTCCTAAGATCTTCCCTGGTGGCTCAGATGGTAAAGCATCTGCCTTCAGTGCAAGAGACCCAGGTTCAATCCCTGGGTTGGGAAGATTCCCTGGAGAAGGGAATGGCAACCCACTCTAGTATTCCTGCCTGTAGAATTCTATGCTCAGATGAGCCAGGTGGTCTACAGGCCATGGGGTCACAAACAGTCGGACACAACTGAAGAACTAACACTTTGTTTTTTTTCAGTTTCCTAAGATCTTAGGGTTCCTAATTTTCAAAGCAATCCCTTCATGGGGCTCACAGCCTGGTAGGCTTGGCTTCTCTGGCTGGACTCACAGTGGGCCAGGGACAGATTGGGAGATGACAAGCTGCCAGCATCAGACAGACTTGACCATCTGATTTGCTGCTGCCTTTATGTCCCTGTCCTTTAACAGTCTCCTCAAGACTGAGGCTGGCTGTCTCATTTTATCCAGGCCCAACTCCAGCAAAACAGAGACCGCTTCACCAGGATGAAGAGGATTTTTAGTTAGCTGGAGGACAAAGCTCCTCAGCCTCACCCAAAAATCCTGATAAGTAGTTGCTCCCAGTGACTTCATTAGGAAAGGGGGCTTCAGTTCAATTCAGTTCAGTAGCTCAGTTGTGTCTGACTCTTTGCGACCCCATGAATTGCAGCACGCCAGGCCTCCCTGTCCATCACCAACTCCCAGAGTTCCTGCTCTTATCTAACTTTATAAGTGTCTAACAGCAAGTTTTAATTGGCCCCAAATTGCCCTCCAGACTTCCCTCCCCTGGCCCCCACATCCATGCAGCAGCAGCTCCATCTCACCACGTGCTCAATCCAGGACCCCAGGGCTCCATCTGCTCCCTCTTTCCTCCTCACCCCCACATGCAATCACCCCCTCCATCCCCTGGCCTTGGAGCCCAAGTCTAGAATGCATTCCTCACCTCTCTACCCTTCCCTCCCCTCTCCTAGTCCAGGCCACTGCAAACACTGTCCCTGATTCACTGTCTTCTGTTTCTCACGCTCTCTGATCCAGGAGAGATTAGAGATTTGAACAGATAGATCTGATCCTGTCACTCTACTGACAAATGGGAAACCTATCAGCAGCACTCTGGGGAAAAGCTCCAGTCCTCAGCCAGACCTCAAGCCCCTCCTCCTGCCAGCAGACCCCTAGCCTGCTCCCCTCAGTCCAGCCGCACTGGTCTCTGGCTGTTCTTCAAGGATGCCCCCTCCCAGCCTTCAAAAGCCCCAGACTGGGACCCCATTGAACTCTTTACCTGGATGGACTCCTCCTTCAGGTCTTGCCGGAGGTTGCTTCCAGTGCTCTCTGTTCCTCCCCCATGGCCATTTCCATAGTTCTGGGAGTTGTCCTTCTGTCCTGCTGGGCCCCAGTATGTGCCAGAGGATATGGCAGGAAGCTGGGACCCAAGGCGACCTCAGGTGCTCAGACCTGGTAATGCTTCAGCCACTGGGGGGCAGGTGGGCAGGTGAGAGCAGAGGGCTCTGTCGCTGCCTGGTGACCAGGGACAAGAAGCCTCACAGTGCTTTCTGAGCCTTGCCACCTGACTGGTATTCCAGTCGTAATTTAGAGACCAAGAAAGCAAGCCAGAGCCGGGGTGTGCCTCCAGAGCCCATGCTCCTGCCCAGGCCTTGCCCCCTTCAGTCTCCTAGGTTGGTCTCTTAAGGATCAGTGCAGGGTGCAAATCCTGACTTCTGCTGTTCCACCATGTGTTTGGTATGGCTGTTGCATCATTTTTATTCTTTTATTAAATGTGCCCAGGACTATTCCAGAATCCAGGAGTGCCTGCCGACTTGGAGCTTACAGCCTAGTGTGGGGAGACTGATTATCGATTCATTTACCTGGATCTAGACTCTCCCATCTGTCTCCAACTACTACCCCACGCTCCTTGTCCTTAATGCAAACACTGTCAGATGCATGTCTAGATTCCCCTCCCACTGCTCTGATGGAAAGACCTATCTGGGAGAAGAACATTCTGGGTGTAACAAATAGCCAGTGCACAGGCATGTTCAAGGGATTCCAATAGGCCAGCATGCTGGGGTGGGTGGGAGGGTAGAGTGGGATGAGTTCTTGGAGGAAAGTGTAGTGGGAGGTGTGCTTTTCCTCCCAGGGAGGAGAGGGCAAGAGGGCTCCTGGCCCAGGAGTGGCAGGATGGACACCTAGTAACTGAATTTCTTTGGCTGGTGAAGCTGAGAAAAGACTGCAGAGAACAAGAGATGAGTCTTGGGACCATTAGGGGCTATTGCAATGGGATGAGAAGAGGCTGGATTCTGGTTCTAAGTGGAAGACAGAACAGACAGGATTTACTGTTTGAGGGGATGTAGGGTTCGAGGGGATCTCAGAAGTTTCTGACCATCAGAAAGGCTGGAATTATCTGAGTGTCAAAGACAGTTGGAGAAGCATGTTTGGGGAGGGGGAGATGAAGAGCTCACCTTTGAACACGACCACCTTTGAAATGAGTAGATGACCTCTAGCAGTGATGCTGGTTACATGCTGAGGATACAAGAGCCAGGAATTCACAGGAGATCTAGTCTGGAAATCAAGGTTTGGGAGTCTCTGGCAGATGGCATTTAAAGCCCTGGAACTAGCTGAGACCATCCAGAGAGTGAAGGTGAAAACAAAAGAGTAAAACATGTGGCTGTGTTGTGGGTGGGGTGGAGAGCAGAGTAGACTGAACTGGAGAAGCTGAGAGGTAAGAGGAAAACCAGGCAGGAAGCTGGAGGTGGGTAAGGCCCTGTGAAGGGAGTGTTTTCTGGAGAAGTGGATGGCCATCTGGATCAAATGCTGGCGGGACAAGATGAAAACTGAGGTGGGAATCCCAGGTTTCAGCAACATGGAGGCCACGAATAACCCCAACAGGACAGCTGGGTAAATGGTGGGGGTGAAGTCTGAGTGGAGTGGATTCTAGAGAGAACCAGAGGAGCAGGTGAAGGGGAGTCTAGACAAGTCTCTTGACAGTGTTTGTTTTAAAGAGGAAGAGAGTGGGGTAGCAGCTAGAGGGAGGTGAATATACTGATGCAGGACAGAGAGGGGCTGGAGCCATGTCCTAGAGTGGAGCGCTCAACTTCACAGGAGCTAGAGCCCCTCACACACAGAAACAAGAGAGCGAACAGCCTGGTGCACAGATGCAGCTGGTGCTGGTGGTGGGTGCTTGTCCCCATCCCCCTCTCTCTTTTTATTATTTTTTAACTTGTGAAATATATTTACAGAAAGGCATACAAAACACATATATACCACTTTACCAATGATGTAGGTACCTGTGTATCCATCACCTGGGGTTAAAAAAATAGTAACACCTCAAAAAAATCTTCCCAGTGCTCCTCTCCAGTTAGAATCTTTCCCTTCTGTCCTAGATGTATCACCAATCTGCCTTCACTGATATTTTAAAAATAATTTTGCCATCTAAATGTACTCTGGAACCATTTGGGCTGTTATTTAACTTTGTTTTTTAAAATTTTAGCTAATTTTTCCAGCTTTATCAATGTATAATTGATGAATAAAATGTAAGCTATTTAAAATGTATAGTGTGATATTTGATATGAGTATACATAGTGAAATAATTCTCATTTTAATTAATACATCTGTTACCACACATATTTACTTTCCTTTAGGCAAGAATATGTAAGTTCTACTTTCTTAGCAAATTTTAACTATATATTGTAGTGTTATCAACTATATATAGTCACCATGTTATACATTAGATCCTGAGACCTTATTCATCTTATAACTGAAGGCTTATATCCTTTTACCAACCTCTCCCTATTTCTTCTACCTAAACCCTGGAAACGACTGTTCAAATCTTTCACTCATTTTTAAAAATTGGGTGGATAGCTATTTTAATTCTTTATTGTTGCATAAAAAACACCCCAAAACTTAGTGGCTTATCACCAACAATAATGTACCTTGTTCACAAATCTTCAATATGAGCAGGGCTTGGCCTCAGCTGGGATGATTCAAGGCTGGGATCTGAATTAGCTAGACAAGGGCTTCCTCACAGCACAGGGGTCCAGATACTGTCAGATTTCTTACAGAGCAGCCTGTTCCCCCAGAACAAGCACTGCAAGACATCCGGCTGGGAGCTGCAAGGCTTCTTCTGATCTAGTCTTGCAAGTCCTGTGAATGCTAAGTTGCTTCAGTTCTGTTGACACTCTGTGACTCCTCTGTCCATGGCATTCTCCAGGCAAGAATGCTAGAGTGGGTTGCCATGCCCTCCTCCAGGGGATCTTCCCAACCCAGGGATCGAACCTGAGTCTCGTACATCTCTTCCGTTGGCAGGCAGGTTCTTTACCACTAGTGCCACCTGGGAAGCCCTTGCAGGTCCCAGATGTGTTCTATTCATCAGGCAAGTCACTAAGGCCAGCTAGATTCAAGGGAAGGGAAATTAAACGTCACCTTTCACTGTGAGGAATAGCGAGGAATGTTTATTTCCTGCAGTTGCAGTTTTTTTTTCTTATTGATTTATAGAAGTTCTTCATATATTCTGTATTTGCCTAAAGTCATTATGTGTTTTGGAATGCTCTCTTCCATTACCTCTCTTTTCACTCTCTTTATATCTTTCCCCACTTTGTGGCTAATGCTTTTTGAATCCTAAGAACTTTTTCTCTCCCTCAGGGTCATGAAAAAACTCTCTTAAAAAAAGATTTCCAACTTCTATCTCTAAAGGCTTTCTATGCCTTTTTAATTTAGGCCTTGAACCCACCTTTATTTTAGTGTGTGGTGAAGTAGAAGTCTTTTTGCCACATACATGTTTAAGTGCCACTGATTCAGAAGAATATAATTTTCTCACTGTCCTAGCGTGCCACTTCTGGCAGATATCGACCGTTTGTGTGTGTAAATGTCTTTTTTATTAGTCTGAATGTTTCCTTGGTATCTGTCTTGGCAAGAAGTTTCAAGCTCATCTTGTACATTGCCTGCCTAAGACTGGAATCAGCTATTTCTTCAAGATGACTTGGTTTCCTTTATTAGGAAAGGAATCCTCCTTGCTACTGGCTTGATTACTGTTTTTAGTTCTTTCCCATGGGAAGAATTAGAAATTACATGTATGGTAAAATACTATGAGTGTATATTGATACATCCAATTCAAATAGAAACTGTATAGCTTGACACCAGAAATAATTAAATTTGAATATCTAATTAGTCACTTGTTTTATCTCAACTTATGCACACACAGGTTCAGAATAATAATATCCCTAATACTACACAAGACATAGGATATACAAATAAGTGGAACAATATTCCATCCTTATGGATTGGAAGAATTAATATTGTTAAAATGTCCATACTATTTAAAGAAATCTATATGAGTCAATACAATTCCTAACAAAATTCCAATGCATTTTTTTCACAGAAAAAGGGACAATAATCCTCAAATTTGTATGGAAACACAGAAGACCCTGAGCAGCCTAAGCAATCCTGAGAAAGGAAAACAAAGCTGTCAGCATCACATCCCTACTTTCAGATTCTATCGCAAAGCTGTAGTAATCAAAGCAGTATGGCATTGTCATAAAACCAGATGCACAGATCAATGCAATGGAATAGAGAGCCCAGAAATAAACCCACATGTATATGGTCAGGCAATTTACAACAAATATGGCAAGAATATACAATGGGGGAAAGGACAGTCTCTGCAATCAATGCTGCTGGGAAAACTGGACAGCTACACATAACACAATCAAACTGGACCACTGTCTTACATCATACACAAAAATAGATTCAAAATTGTTTAAAGTCTTGACTAAAAGACCTGAAATTATAAACCAGCTGGTAAAGGACCAGCTCCTTAACATAAGTCTTGGCAATGAATTTTTGGATCTGACTCCAAAAGCAAAACAAACTAAAGCAAACATTGACAAGTTGGGATTTCATCAAACTAAAAAGCTTCTGCACAGCAAAGGAAAAAAAAGGAAACAGCCATAGGGGAGGGGGGGCAAGATAAACATTTCTTTGAAAAAGAGAAAAATAAAATCTCATTCAAAGTATTATAAAAAATTAATAAACAGAAACCTCAAAGGGAGTTGGGAGACCAGAAGTGGGTGCTCTCAAGCCCTGTGAAGACAGCAGAGTCCAGCAGGAAGAACTCCTCTCCTGGCAAGGACTTGGCCTCTGAGAAGCCATGGACTCTGTTTACTGGAGCCCTCCCAACTTTCTTTGCCCCTTAGGAAAAGTTTTCCCCTTCCTGTGTGTTGGAGGGCTTTCATGAAGCTTGCCAAGGTTGCAGATTCCAAATAAACCCATCTTTGCTGTAGAAATGACTGGTAGTCTATTTGTGTTAGATCCACAGCATATATCTAGAAACATTTTTCGTCATATACAGTCTGAAAATTAGGATTGTGTGTGGATAGTTAATACATGCTTAATTCATACTCCTAAATACAGGGTATTGCTTTGAGTTACAACAGCAGCAATGTTCATGATGAAAGTTCTAGTGCATGTAAAAGAGAGAAGTCAATGCAAATAACGGTCTGTTTCAGAATTTTCCCTTCAGTGTAAATACTCCACCCTTTTATACAATAAAAAGCTGTTGCTGTATTATTGACCTTGGATTAAAAAGAAAACCAACCACATTCTTTGTTTATTTATAGTTTTATTTCCTTATTTCACTATTAAACTTAGGGGATAATATCACCATAAAGTTGCAGGCATCATTTTATAGTACAGACAATTGACTTGTTTTTAGGAGAAGGAATAAAAATGGCATATGACATATCTAAAAAGACTACTGAGGAAGTGCTGGACACTAGGAAATAAAAACAGGTAAAATTCAGTGCCTTTGAAAGATGGGGACACTAGTTATAGATGCAACTATGATACATGCCTTTTGCTTACAAAGCAAATATATCGCCATCTCTTTGGACAGTGGTTTCTACATCCTCATGAATTAGAAGGATGCGAGCATCACTGAACACTTCATAGACATTTCCCAGAAAGCTTTCTGCCAAAAAATATCAATGTGCTAATTCACTGCCTTGGAAGCCTATTTTAATTATTCTTCAAACCTGCACCAAACTTAGACAGTTCCCATGTGTTTGAAAAGAGCAGGGGGGTGGGGAGGGCATTCCTTGAAACTGTCACCTTCCCGTAGCCCTAACCACAAGCACCAAAGAAGCTTCTCTGGAGTGTTGTATGTAGGAGGCTGAAAATATCCATGTGTTATATAAGGAATGAATAGTGGATATGAAGAGAGGGCTTTTGTTCAATGCTTGCAGAACAGAGTAGATTCTGTCCTAACTTTCATGCCAAGCAAAACTACATGCAAGGATGTTTTAAGCCAAACTACAGAACTTCACCTGTACAAACAGAAGACCTATTTATAGACTCTCCAGGCTCTCCCAATATTTCACTTACTAGGACTAAGTAGAGTTGACTAATCTGGTAAAAAGTTTCTGAATACTAGGGATCAAGAGTGGATTTTCCTTCTTCCCTGTCCTCTTAATTATATTTATTTCTTAAAATCTATTAAAATGTTTCTCCTTGTTGCTTAGTAATATTTTATTAGAAAATCATCATCTGAATGAACCATTTTTCATTTAATTCACTTTCCCAGCCCAATGACGTCTGGCTGCAGTTGAAATGTGGGGCATGATGTGCACATAATTCTGATAGCTATTTGCTGTATTAATCATAAAGAGTTTATTAAACATTCAACAACATTTATTGAATGTCTACTGTCTGACAGATACTGTGCTACCACAGGATGAATAAGACCCGCTTTCTATCATCAAGGAAATCACAGAATCTAGGACAAAAATAGTTTGGGATTTGGAATGTAAATTACAGAATTAATAAGTATTTTGGATTTCAAGAAAGAACAAAAATAAACCTTTATAATCTGGGGATAATATTTTAGGATAAGGTTATTTGGGTAAGCGAAGTGTTATTAATACTTCTCTGCAACTGAGGGTATGGCCTGCTTTTCCCTTTACTTTTCATGCAGAATTTCTCACACAACTCAGATGAGAGCCACTTTGGATTTGGGTGATTATTTGGGGGTATTCCAAGCCAGGATAAGAGTGGTAGACTCTATTGAGTCTTCCTGATTCTATCAGGGCACCTACAGTCATCAAATTATACAAGGAGCCACTTTGGATTTGGGTGATTATTTGGGGGTATTCCAAGCCAGGATAAGAGTGGTAGACTCTATTGAGTCTTCCTGATTCTATCAGGGCAACTACAGTCATCAAATTATACAAGTGTTTGGGGGTCCACTTCCATAAGTCCAAGTGCACTGTCCATCTCTGTGTGATGCAGTACATGTAATGTGTGTCCAATTAACAATAAGACTAACACTTGCCTACTTTGAAATGCAGTGGCAAAATATTATGCATTTACAAACTTACGTTGAATATAGTTATTTTATGAACTTGTTTTTCTTTATCCATTTTTATAATCTCAACATGAGCCTCCTTTCTCAGATAGAAAAAGGAAATGTAATTCCCAGTTCTAAAGAGCTCTCAGCTACCATGCTGAAACCAGTCTCTTGGGTCTGGAAAACAAGGCATGAATCCTGGTAGAGACTGAGTTCCTACAATATAGAGTCATAAAAACACAAGGAAAGTCAGCCTAACCTAGGACTGTAAAGGGAAACAGAAAATACTCTTTTAGAGGAGGTGGTATTAATACAAGTAGAGATGTCAGATTGAAGAAACGATCACTGTTTTGGGTGTTCTGTTCTACAGTTTCAGTCCATTTCGAGAAATGCCACCAACAAAACAAAACAAACACCAGCTACCCAGCAACTCTGCTTTTAAGGTTGTCAGGCCTTAGGTGACCATCCTGGACTGAGGTATTTGCAACAAAATTCTAGGTTTATCCACAAATTGGAGAGTTCCTTAGAGTTTGCTGTATTGAAATATAAGGAAATAACTCTGATGTATATATAAAATCAGAATGCTTCAAGTGTTCATCAGACAAATAATTTACATTCATCATGGCAGTTATTTACCTAATGCCCTGCCTCAATTTGACATGTTTGATACAAGAAGGCAAATTAAGATGCTTTTATATTGCTAATGAGTAGGAGCAGATGGAGATGACCCAGTGAGTTTAAGGGTAAGTGACAAGCATGGCAGAGGACACGTAATTACTTGTTGACAGAACTGGGCTAAGAGTTCAGGGTTCCTCATGCTAAGTTCAGAGCTTCTTTGAGGACCTTCACTTGTCCTCTGAAGCTGCTGTGATGAACTGTCCAGTTTATCAACTATATGTCCCCATCTGGGAATCTTCTCTACTCGGATAAGTCTTGGGGCACCCAGAATGATCCCCAGGCTCTGCCTCTGTCTCACATTGTCTCCAGCAGGCTTCTCCACTGTGCCTGAGCCTTGGTGTCCTTTCCCTTCCTAAGATAGACCTGAGGCAGCTAACTCTGCACCAGAGCTGTGCACCCCCTTCTCACAAGTGATGCACAAAGGGCTCTCACCCGATCCCAGAGCAAGGAACTTGCCTATCTGTACACAGAGGGGGTTGACAGAGAAAGCTGCCATGCCTTCTAGACCTTTAGCTCCTGCAACTTCTAAAGCTTATGCTTTCTTATCTTTTTTTTTTCTACCAGAATCTAGAACTATTATATGTGAAAGAGTGAATAGAAATGGAACTTATTTGGAGATTCAAGGCTAGATTTGAAGTCAGGATAATACAGAGAACTAGAGAAAGGCCACAGGTAGGTGATGGATAAAAGACAGCAGTGAAAGTGAAAAGTGAAAGTGTTAGTCACTCAGTTGTGTCTGACTCTTTGTGACCCCATAAACTGTAGCCTACTAGACTCCTCTGTCCATGGAATTCTCCAGACAAGAATACTGGAGTGGGTTGCTATTCCCTTCTCCAGGAGATCTGCCTGACCCAGGGATTGAACACAGTTCTGCATTGCAGGCCGATTCTTTACCATCTGAGCCACCAGGGAAAAGGGCAAAATCAGGGGGAATACAGGATCATAGAGCTCACTTCTCTTATCCAACTGGTAGACCCTGGAGAATAGAGAATGGAAGAACATGTGTGTGTATGTTGGGGGTGGGGGTAGATTCCTCACATGTGGTTTATTTAGGTTTTATTCTTTTACTCTCTCAATTTTACATAATCATGAAAACTCTGCAAACCTCATTCTTATGGAATGAAGCAATTTGATTCCCATTTTGGGGATGATCATATGTAAATATTGAATACCTTTGCTGGTGACAAGTTCTTTGAGAAATGCATGGTCCAGTTTTAAACATTTCACTACATCTTTGATTATACTTCTAAATTCTTTGTGTTCAAAATAATTTTTCTTATTTTCCTTTTCTGATAATGATCTAAGAGTTGGACATACATTTCCATAAACAGAGTCAGTGGGACATACATTTCTATAAACAGAGTCAGTCAGTATGTAAAAGCAGTTTTCACCCACAGGAGATTTAAAAATAATTCTATAATTAAACCAGTAATACAAAAAGAGAGCTAATGTCTTAGATGTCTTTCATTTCTTCCATTATCAGCATCATAAAGGGACAAGATTCAGGAGATAATCATGTTTGAGTAGACCTGTTATTAAACTTCACAGTTTCACTAAAGCTTAGGGATTCTCCGTGTGTTAATTTTAATTATATCTTTTTAAAATACAGGTAATGGCCTTTCAAGAGGGAGGCAAGATAGGAGTTTCAAAGAGAATGGGAATTACTGATGTACAGGGAGACTTGGATCAGCATTCACAAATTTATTAGTGCCAGGCCAATGTGAGTAATAAAATATAGATGCACTTGCTCACTAGACATTTCACAGGTTGATAACATAACATTCTGTAGTCTGCTACACACATTAGAAAATAGTCTCTGTTTTTTCTTACTCTTTGGTCAAATGTGGGCCAAAAAACCCCACTCTTTCAATTACCCAGATTTACTTTTTTCCCCTTGTCATGTGATTTCAAACACACTGGTGGAGGGTTGCTTTGATCAGTTCCCATCAGGTTTAACTAGAACAGTATTAGACCGTTACAATAAAGTTGCAGTTGACTTTTTACTACCTAGACAGAGTTAGGTACCTCCTGACACCAACAGGATGACTTTTTCCTCTTCTTAGCAACAAGAAAGCACGATATACCCTACTCATTGCTCAAGTGGACCTTAACAATCACTTTCAAGGGACACACCATTACTGAAGACTGAAGAGTAATATTTATCAACATTAAATAGACACTTGGTGAAATATGCATAAATATGTCTTCTTATAAACATAACACGAAATTAAATAGTTCAGGAACACAGACACCACTGAGTACAGTCACACTGTTGTCAAAATCTGCTGTAAACACCAGCTCACACTGAAAACAGAAGCAGCTTCTAACCTGGCTCCGGGTTCACGACACAGAGACCCTGTACAGACAGAAGATTTCTCCTCAGCCCCCCGCCTCCCACCCCTCCCACTCCCCACGCAGCCCCCACAAAAGGAGAAAAGGAACCCCAACAACTATAGCAGCAACACAGATGGCAGCCACAGCAGCGCCCCTCCCCTCCCCCAAATAGAACAGTTAGCATTTGGGTCAATTCAGAAGAGAACACAAAAATCACTTTTTAGAAATGTACTAAAGAAATCAATTTGCAGCAATACTTTTCAGAGTGTAATACTTTCTTCAGAGGATTTGGGACTTGCCAACCCCCACCTATTCTGGGTGAAGGTCACACAATGAACACCAGAAAGCATTGGTCACAGCAAAGTGACAAGAGGTTTAAGCCCTTTCGCATTTAAAGATGCTGAGTAGCAAAAAATCGAATCCTGTGTTCCTCTCTGGCCCTCACGAGGTCTCTTCTGCTTTGCCCCAGATAATGTTGTGCATGAAATTCAAATGTGACACTATTATTAAATTTCAAGCAGGTAAGATAGCAAAAGGTTTTGGTTGGAAACATTCAGATTTGGACCATTAAATTCAAACCCACGGATGTGACTCATTCTTTGGGCACAGAGGGGGCCCCCATTTGATTTAGCTTTGTTGAGGGTGTCAACAAAGGCGACAACTTACTCAGAATCTGGTCAGACCATGGTGCTCATCTGACCCACTAGGCTGACTGTCCTACACAGATCAGCCCAGAGAGCCTGGCTGCTGTCTGCTGCCTGTTCTCCAGGAAAACAGCCCTGGTTTCCAAAACACTACTAGGTTTATTTCACTTTGACATTGTGTTAGGATCCTAGAGAAACTTTAGTCACCAAAGTACTGAAAGCATCTATTGCCGGAGTAATTTGCCAGTTCATTAATTCCCATTATATTATATACACTATGTGTGTGTGCGTGGAATTCACACACATACACACACACACACACACACATATATATACACATATATACTTATATATCTTTTATTTGTACGAAACTTGAACTGCACAAAACAGTACTTTGCAAGAATCAAGTCCACAAAGAGAGCTTAATGACACATCGATGAGAAGACGGGGAGCTCTACTGGGACGAGGAGGTGCTGTTTTGCAACGTATGAAAGATTTTCAGAACCATGGCTTCACTAGCCTGACATGTTCCACGAGGGATCCGATGGACACTTTGGGGATCCTTGGAGAGCATGTGACAACTGGGCCAGTTAGTTATGCTCACCGGGATTCCAGAGCTAATGGGAATTAAAAGACCCAGGCAGACCAATCTGGGTATGTAATTGCTATGAAAAAATTATTTCCTTCTCTTTAAGAAAAAACAAAGTCTATTTCAGAATAAATTCCTTCATATTCAGTAATAAGCTTACTTATTTTTGGCTGAACAGGTATTTGACTTTTGATATTAAAATGGGTTTATTTAATGGACCGGGAAACAGGCAGCTTCTTCACGTCTGGGTGATAAAAACATGTTTATCAGTGCCAGAGATGACCCCCACCCTCGCCTTACTCCCTCCTAAGGTTTGTGGTTGATGTGTGCGTATGGTGAGGGCTATTGAACGCACCCCATTCTATAAGGCCTGCTCAGGCACCCGCTTGTGGAAAATGACCGACTGTCTCTGCTGGTACTGCTGCTTGCGTCTCTTCCTCTTGTCACACTGACACAACAGCAGCATCTTGAAAGTGTTTCTGAATGTTTTGTTGCACAGGGCATAGCACACGGGGTTCACGGTGCTGTTGATGTAGCACAGCCAGTAGCCCAGATTCCAATAAGTTTTGGGGATGCAGCTGTCACAAAAGGTGTTCACCAGAACCATGATATTGTAGGGGGTCCAGGTGATGATGAAGGCAAGCAGGATGGCGCTGAGGGTCTGGGCCGCTTTCTTCTCCTTGATGAGGGACATCCGTTTCCGCTTAGTGATCTGGCTTCTGGTCTTCAGAGCAAACCTCTTGGCCAGTGTAGCTTCCTTGAAGGACAGAGGTAGAGTGGCCGTGGTCTTCCCCACTGAGGAGTTGACATCAGAGGCCTTGGCTGTGTCCACGGCAGACTCTAACTGGATGGGAAGCTTGGAGAAGCTTTTCTGAAAGCTGCCTCCATCGTCCATGCTCTGCTGGGCCTGAAGCTTGCTGGGTTTCCTTTCCAAGCCCACCGTCCCCAGCTCCTCCTCCGGCACCTGCAGGTTGTCTGATGAAGGTAGTTTGGTGGAGTTGAGGATGGTGCTATGACCTGGGAGCTTGAGCACGATGGAGTAGATGGCTCTGGTCTCTGAGCCAATGTCCTCCTCGTCGGAGGAGGCAGAGTTCTCCAGGGAGGCAGCGGCATCATTGTTATTCCAGCTGTCACTGCTGCTGTGGTCTTGGTCCATCTGCTCGGCGCTTGGCTTCCAGCTCTTGGTCGTGAACCAGAAGTGGCAGCGTCCGTACTTCCTCCTGGCTGAGCGTTTCATGCTCTGCTGCTGGAGCTCATAGCTGCTGCAGCTTCGAGAACTGCCCGTGGGGTGGACAAAGTTCTCTGCTTCGGCCTCTGTTCCAGAGGCTTGCAGCCCAGCAAGTTCTTTGGTACGTTTTTCAGTTTCCTTATAGATCCTCCAGTATAAAATAGTCATGATGGTGACAGGCATATAAAAGGCAGCAATGGCCGTACCGAAGGTGATGGTGGGCTCGCTGAGGAACTGGATGAAACACTCCCCTGGAGGCACAGTTCTCTTCCCAACAAAGTATTGCCAGAACAAGATGGCAGGAGCCCAAAGGATGAAGGAGATGACCCAAGCCAAACCTATCATCACACCAGCTCGCTTTGTTGTTCGTTTGGCTCGGTACGTGAGCGGCCTCGTGATGGAAAAGTATCTGTCAAAGCTGATGACCAGAAGGTTCATGACGGAGGCATTGCTAGCCACGTAGTCAATGGATAGCCAGAGGTCACAGGCCAGGTTCCCCAACGCCCATCGGTTCATGATGATGTAGGTAGTAAACAGATTCATCGAAATGACCCCAATAATCAGGTCAGCACAGGCCAAACTTAAGAGGAAGTAGTTGTTGACTGTCTTCAGCTGCTTGTTGACCTTGAATGCCACTATCACCAGGATGTTGCCAATGATGGTCACCAAGGCCAGGACGCCTGTTAAGAATGCAATGAAGACCACCTGCCAGATGGTATGACCTCCTAGAGGGTCACTGGTGGTGCCATTTGGAGAGGAGAGATTCCCAGCTGCCCGAGAAATGTTGTAGCTGCCAAAATGAGTAACCGTTCCTGGGGGCAGGCCTGTATCCGAAGGGCCGTGAATCCAGGAAGAGCTGATGTTCGGAAACAAGGGTGAGGTTGTATTGTTATTGTGCAAGGTCATGGTGACTCTCTGACATAGTCTGGGGAGAAAAGAGAAGAGATGGAGTCAGGACCGTTACTGCCCTCACTGGATTTGTTTTCTGCATTGCATCCTCTAACAGACACGGAAGACATATCACTGGATGATGTGCATGCCCCCAAGGACTGTAGCCCGCCAGGCTCCTCTGTCCATGAGATTCTCCAGGCAAGGATACTGGAGTGGGTTGCCATTTCCTTCTCCAGGGGATCTTCTCGACCCAGGGATGAAACCTGGATCTCCTACACTGCAGGCGGAGTCTATATTCTGAGCCACCAGGGGAGCCCTATTAATATGAACCTGAGACGGGCCTGCACATCAGGTTCATTCTCTCATTTTAAAGATCATGAGTTGTCAACTTTATTTCGATAAAAGTAAATAAATTAAATCAAGGTGAGGAGCACAGGGCAGGCACAGATCGATTTGTTCGAGGTAGCACAATTAGCTGGTGGCATGCACTGAACTTTGTGTTTTTTTCCTCCACATTTTCCACATTTCTACAGACTACAAATACTTCCACACGATGGCGCTATCAAACAAAATCTTCCTTCCTTCTCATATTTTGAAAGTAGGGGACATATTATAGATGCAGTTATGATATCCAGCACCACTTTATTCTCATGCTACATGAGAAGTTGATCTTACTCATTTGCGTTTTATCCACCTGGGCATTTACCTATGCCAGGCTTTAGACACTGCACCTCTAAGGGAATTCCAGCCATGTAAGCCTCAGTGGAATAAGCAACAACAGCAAGGGGGGAAGTAAGCATATAATCATATCACTTCATAGTTTCTCTTTGACATACAGTTAGAAAAAGGAATGTACTGGTTCTTTGTAACAGTTGGGAACGGTATACAAGGCAGCTATCTTTTGCTTGATAATATGCAGAACCCTGATGAGACTGTTCTGAACTGAACAGTCTGAACCAAACCAGTTCTGAATATTTCTAGTATTTAGATACGTTATCTCTAGTTATGAAAAAGCATTTAGTACCATATGCAATAAATAGTTGCAAAACTAAAATTAGTTCTTTGAAAAACAAATTTTTTTTTTTATTTGGCAGCACTGGGTCTTAGTTTCAGCAAATGTGATCTTTTTCAGCTGCGGCATGCAGAATCTTTTTTAAAGTTGTGACTTGTGGGATCTAGTTCCCTGATCAAGGATCCAACCTGGAGCCCTGGCATTGCAAGCAAAGTCTTAACCACTGGACCACGCAGGAAGTCCCAGTTCTTTTTTATTTTTTAATTTTATATTATAGTTGATTTACAATGTTGTGTTACTTTCTGGTGTATAGCAAAGTGATTCAGTTATGCATACACATATATTCATTCTTTTTTAGATTCTTTTCACATAGAGGTTATTATAGAATATGAGTAGAGTTCCCTGTTTGATATACAATAGGTCCTTGTTGATTGTTTATTTTATATATAGTAGTACATATATTGGAGAAGGCAATGGCACCCCACTCCAGTACTCTTGCCTGGAAAATCCCATGAACGGAGGAGCCTGTAGGCTGCAGTCCATGGGATTGCGAAGAGTCGGACATGACTGAGCAGCTTCACTTTCACTTTTCACTTTCATGCATTGGAGAAGGAAATGGCAACCCGCTCCAGTGTTCTTGCCTGGAGAATCCCAGGGACGGGGGAGCCTGGTGGGCTGCCGTCTATGGGGTCGCACAGAGTCGGACACAACTGAAGCGATTTAGCAGCAGCAGCAGCAGTACATATATGTTAATCTCAAAGTCCTAATTTATCCCTCCCCCACCCACGTTTCCACTTGGGAAACCATAAATTTGTTTTCAAAATCTGTAAGTCTGTTTCTGTTTTGTAAATACATTCATTTGTATCACTTTTTTTTTTTTTTTTGCAATTGGTTCTGTCAATCACTTGTTACCAAAATAAATAAATGACCAAGAATGGTTATAATGAATGCATCTCTAGTAAGACCCTCTGTACTGTCAGGGAAAGCCTTAGGTTGAGACCTGCTTCAGCCTCTTAGAAGCCCCAGGCTTGTACTTTCACATCACAGCTGTTTTCTGGGATTCTCATACCACCAATCTTTGTGGACTTTATTCAGTGAATCATTCCTCAATGAGTGTCATACCAAAAATTCAACATTTGAGAATCACAACAAGAATCTATTGAGACCACGGTCTACTGTGTTGCGGCTCTTGGTTAAAAGTGTTCACTGTAAACGTTTACAGTGCAAATATGTTGACACGTGCACATGGTAAGAGTCCAAATTAAGCCTTTAGATACTGCAGGTAGGGGCAGCTCTCAAAGGAGTGCAGTGTGGTTCATGGCATGCCTTATGGAAACAGCTTAAGGAGTAGCAGGAAGATTCTGGAATCCCAAAGGCATAGATTCAAAGCTTAGTTCAAAAACTTCCTGAGGGTGAGATCTTGGGTATTATTTAACCTCTTTGAGTCCCAGTTTCCTCACTGAGAAATGAGAATGAAACATTTTGTATAATGGAATAAATTCAACCTAGAATCCAATGGTAACTGGTCAAGAAAGTTTCTCTCTCATCAAAGTTCACTTAAAAGTCTACATTCAGAAAACTAAGATCATGGCATCCGGTCCTATCACTTCATGGCAAATAGATGGGGAAACAGTGGAAACAGTGACAGACTTTATTTTTTGGGCTCCAAAATCACTGCAGATGGTGACTGCAGCCATGAAATTAAAAGATGCTTGCTCTGTTATGACCAACCTAGACAGCTTATTAAAAAGCAGAGACATTACTTTGGCAATAAAGGTCTGTCTAGTCAAAGCTATGGTTTTTCCAGTAGTGATTGTATGGATGTGAGAGTTGGACTATAAGGAAAGCTGAACACAAAGAATTGATGCTTTTGAACTATGGTGTTGGAGAAGACTCTTGAGAGTCCCTTGGACTGAAAGGAGATCCAACCAGTCCATCCTAAAGGAAATCAGTCTTGAATATTCATTGGAAGGACTGATGCTAAAGCTGAAACTCCAATACTTTGGCCACCTAATGCGAAGAACTGACTCATTGGAAAAGACACTGATGCTGGGAAAGGTTAAAGGCAGGAGGAGAAGGGGACAACAGAGGATGAGATGGTTGGATGGCATCACTGACTCAATGGACATGAGTTTGAGTAAACTCTGAGAGTTGGTGATGGGCAGGGAGGCCTGGTGTGCTGCAGTCCATGGGGTCGCAAAGAGTTGAACACAACTGAGCGACTGAACTGAACTGAACTGAAAGTACTTAGACCAGAGCTTGCTTATAATACAAGCTGCATTAGTGCAGTATCTGCCATTTTATTTTCATTTTATTCTTTACTGAACAGTGAATTTACTTTGCTTTGGTGGTCAAAGAGCTCAACTTAATGCAATAATAAATGATAGAAGGAAATACTTATTACTTAATACTTCCTACATGGTACACATTTTGCAAATTGTCATATGCACTTATTTAATTTTTAAAATAATATCATTTTTAACAGGAATTTGAGACCCAGATGGTTAAGTAATTTGTCTAAGAATCAAGCTAACGAGTAAAGGTAAAGGGACAGAGATTCAACCCCAGGTAATCCGAGCCTATTGCCTCTTTGTTTAACTGTGGTATTCTTCTGCCTCACCATCCAGTCATCCACACAACTCTGCTGGGCTTAGGTACTCAGTCGTGTCTGACTCTTTGTGACCCCATGGACTGTAGCCCCCCAGGCTCCTAACTTGTCCCTCCTAACTGGGTACAATTCATTATATACCTCTTTAAAGTCTAACTGAAGAATATTTAAAGTGACTATATGTGGTATATATGTATCGTGTGTATGCATATATGATTGGACATATGCAAGCACACACACATTTACATTCATAAATACACTTAGAGACATTCACTTCAGCACCATTTGCAATAGTTGAATATTGTAACTAGTCTAAATATAATGTATTATTATATTACAGAGAAAGTGAAAGTGAAGTTGCTCTGTCGTGTCCACCTCTTTGCTACCCCATGGACTGTAGTCTACCAGGGCACTCTATCCTTGGGATTTTCCAGGCAAGAATACTGGAGTGGGTTGCCTAGTTTAAAAACTGTATAATCCATCACTATTTTCCCACAGATGAAATCTACATTGCACTAATTTCCAATGACAGGTAATTGCTGCGTTTTTTTTTTTTTCTTCATTTCCTTTTACTTTTCTGGGTTTTATTAGGTGCTGTCAGCTCATCTATATCTCCCAGCTCCCTCTCAAAGGGATGTCCGTATTTAGGAAGGGCTACATGTTGTTTGGGGTACTCAACAGCATTTACAATTTCTTCCAAGGTACATAGGGATTCCCTGGTAGCTCAGCTGGTAAAGAATCTGCCTGCAATGTGGGAGACCTGGGTTCGATCCCTGGGTTGGGAAGATCCCCTGGAGAAGGGAACAGCTACCCACTCCAGTATTCTGGCCTGGAGAATTCCATGGACTGTATAGTCCACAGGGTCACAAAGAGTCAGACACAACTGAGCGACTTCTGCTTTCACTTTCCAAGGTACATATACGGAAAGTCAATATGCTGTCCCTTCTCCATGCAGATCCCAGTTTGGCATAGTTCTAAAGGTGTTTGCCTTGGTACCTCCTCCACTGCATCTACAGCTACATATATGAGATCAGCCTTGTCTTTAGTGAGACACCTTTGCTCAATGACCTGTCTTGGAAATTAATGACCACTCTTCTATTAGGGGGCTGAGGATGCCTCTCCAAAGTCCTCCACTATGTTTGTTCAGATAAGGATTATTTTTATTCTATCACTCTTACTCACACATTTCTCTTTTTCAGACACCATACCCTTGCTAATTTTTTATATACAGACAACCCCCAGATATTTGACTTTATGATGGTATAAAAGTGATATGCATTCCAGCAGAAATCATACTTTGAATTTTGATATCTTCTCCAGGTAAGTGATATGAGTTATGGGATTTTCTCATGAAACTAGGCAGTGGTGGAGAGCCACAGGTCTGTCAGCCGCATGATCAAGAGGGTAAACAACAGACACACTAACAACCATTCTGTACCCAGGCAACCATTCTGGTTTTTACTCTCAGTACAGTATTCAGCAAGTAATATGAACCATTCAACTTCATTATAAAATAAACTTTGTATGAGATGCTTTTGTCCAACTATAGGCTCATGTGAGTGAGTGTCCTAAGTAGGTTAGGCTGCTGCTGCTGCTGCTAAGTCGCTTCAGTCGTGTCTGACTCTGACATCTGGCAATGGATGGCAGCCCACCAGGCTCCCCTATCCCTGGGATTCTCCAGGCAAGAACACTGGAGTGGGTTGCCATTTCCTTGTCCAATGCATGAAAGTGAAAAGTGAAAGTGAAGTCGCTCAGTCGTATTGGACTCTTCGCGACCCCATGGATTGCAGCCTACCAGGCTCCTCTGTCCATGGGATTTTCCAGGCAAGAGTACTGGAGTGGGGTGCCATTGCCTTCTCCGAGGTTAGGCTAAGCTATATGTTAGGTAGGTTAGGTGTATTACATGCATTTTCAACTTAACAACATTTTCAACTTACAATGGGTTCATCAGGTGTATCCCTATCATAAGTTGAGGAAGATCTGTGCTCTCTGAACAGCTTTTATATTCCCACCACGTTTCACTCCACAGCTTCCTGGACACAGCAGCTAAGCCCCCTTGTCAGGGCTTCCCTGGTGGCTCAGTGGTTAAGAATCGCCTGCCAATGCAGGAGATATGGCTTCGATCCCTGGTCTGGGAAGATCCCACATGCACAGAGCAACGAAGCCTGGGCACCACAATTACTGAGCTTGTCCTCTAGAGCCCAGGAGCTGCGACTACTGAGGCCACATGCTGTAACTATTGAAGCCCTCACTCCACAGTGAGAACCCGCTGCAGTGAGAAGCCTGTGTGCCACAGTGGAGAGTTTCAGCCCCTGCTAGCCACAACTAGAGAAAAGCCAGTGCAGCAACAGAGACCCCACTCAGCCAAAAATACACGAGTAAATAAATACATCAGTTGTGTTCAGCTGATTTTACATTCCTTGCTTCATCTTACTCCCACTTCACTCCAGTCACTGATGTGCTCTGAATCTCATGTAACTTTCTTCAGCACCTTTTAAAGTGCCTTAAATACTAAGTTTCCACTCCCATGTCAAATGGAATTGATCACATCCTGCAGAACTATTTTCATCACTCATGCCATGCTGATATTATTATAAATAAATACCATGGCTAATAATCCCAGTGCTTTATATAAAAAGATAATATATCAGTCTTCTTTCTTTTTCTTTTTTTGCTTTTTATCAAGACCATTCAATGGATGTCTATTATTTGTCTTTCCTTCAGTCCTTCTTTAGGAAGTGGCCTGTCATCTACAGAACATATTTCTGGATGGGCATCAATCACATGGATCTGATTCCATAACCTTAGTTATGGGCCTGAAGAACATGCAAACAGGAGCAGTAAGAACAAATTTGGGGAGTTGATAGGGATGCTGGCAAGAAAGAGGGTAATTCTCTGTTCCTTGGGATTCCTGGGTGCTGCTGACTATTTATATCCACATGGAAAATTGGTGAAGCACCTAAACACAGAGGAAAGATATGTGGGAAGGAGAGAGACAGGAAGGAAAGTGAGGGAACAGAGATGGTCTGATCATGATGGCCTTCCAAACCTGGATCAAGCCATTCCTGAAGTCAACCCCACCACTTTGAATTTGCCAGTTATATAAGCTAACCACTTCCTTTGCTGTCTGGTCTGCCTGAGAAAGGCTACTGTTAGCTGCACCTGAAAGGGTCCTTATTAACATAACAGCCATGTGCAACATCAACACTTTTCACTGGACCACCACTAGCTTTAGGTCATTAACATCAGCGCTACTGAATTCAATAAGTCAAGACTCTGCCTTCCATGGACTCACACCTTAGATGAGAACCAGGACATGGATAAAATAATTTTCAAAAGCTCATAATTTTTAGGCAATGTCAAATTGCTCCCTGGAAGTAACACATTATGTTTATATTCAATATCAACTCATTTTGCTCATCTGATATAATGGTAAAGAATATAAGTAGGAATTTTGGAAATCAGCCAGAGACCAATTCTCTCTTTCAGTTCATTTCTGTGAGTTGTCAGGAGCACCACAAGCTGTATACTATTCCAGTCCAATTATGCTTTGTTGGAATACGGAATATAAAAGAAACAAGAACTGAGTAAAGACACCTACAGTTTGGACCAGCTATCTATAGTGTGTTCATTAAATACCTGCCTTCGTGCCTACATTAGGGGCTTTTTGACTCATCATTAGAAAGCCTGTGAATCATGAACTGTTAAGTGATCTTTGATCTGAATTCTTTGGCATACTTACCAGTGGTAATTGTTCTTTTTATAATTCAACATTAATTCAATATCTAATACCACTTAAAATTTCAGACACTGCGTGTACCAGAACTATGCCTGAAAAAACAACGTGCATACCTTAATTGAAAAATAATGCTATTGGAAAAATGACTCAGATAGACTTATTGATGCATGGTTGCTACAAACTTTCAATTTATAAAAAAAAATGAAGTATCTATGAAGAGGAGTAAAGCTAAGTGCAATAAAACAAGATACACACCTCTTCCGGCCTAAATGGAGACTAATGTAGCCAGAAAAGCTCAGAAAGCTCAGAAATAAATCCATGTATATATGGTCATTTGATCTTTAAATACTCGTAGTAAAGACAGAGCTTTAGAGATAAGGTTTACTGAGCTGCAGACACATCGATCTTTGAGCATTAAGGGATGGTATAGTGGCCTAAACATTAGGCAAATGAGAAAGATCTTCTCCCAACCTTCACTCAGGTCCCTGTACCTGAGACATTTTCCATGATCTCTCTGGACTCTGTGTCACTGTTCCAGATTCATCTCCTAAAAGGGATCCTTCTGCTCTGGGAGGATGTCTTACTGGTGTACAGTTTGACATCAGAAAAACCTGATCAAAAGTTCATAAGGAGTATAATAAAAATATTAATAAAAGTCCTTATTCGATATGGCAGTCACTTCCCTTTCTTCCTGTATAGCTATCATTTTATAAGTAACATGTGACTTTCTAAGAATCAGGGTTCTAGGTGAGACTCAAATGAAACAATGATAAACCTGGACTTAACGTCTTTGGTTTAAGGTGCTTTTTCTGAGAAGAGATGATCACTTCTATGCCCCATACTCTCTTCCTCATCCTGACTCAACAGCTTATATGCTGTATAGGTAGTAAATTTTGAGTCAAGAGAGTTCAGAGCTGATTCTCACTGAAGTGACTTATGTCAGAGGGGAGGCGAGCTAAGGGAAACTTTGCTTTTGAATGCTTAAGAATAAACAGATGTTGGGACCAGAGATGCCTGTAAACCTGCTGTTTTAATACTTTATAAGTGGTCCCAGGCAGGAATTCTAGGAGTGCAGCCTGCGTAAGGGCAAAGGGGGTCATCCAGTAGGAGCGGAAGTGGGCAGGGGGCAGGCTCTAGGTCCCCTCTGGGATCTATAGCAGGTTCCTGCCCTGTTCAGGTGGGAGCTGGTAACTGGGGTCCTGGGACATTTAGAGCATTGCTATTGAAGTGGTCCAGGGCCCAGACCCCAGGCAAAGGAGTGCAAAACAACATAATCTGCCCATGGGTGAGATCAGCACCTTCGAGAGCCCTCCTGGATTCTGGATGGAGGACAGTTCTTTCATGTGGGTTAGTTACAACTATACATACAGGGTGGTTCTTGATTTCATCTCTGAGTGTATATTTTCCTAGATCGTTTTCACTACATTCTATCTAGGAGCACAAGCAGAATGGATTCACTTAGTTTTTTAAAAAGTCAGGAGTTATTAAGTGGGCCAGCATGATAATAAACAAGAAAATAAATAGAATTGAATAGGATATACCAGAGCATGAACCATATAATGACCTAAGTATTGTTTCACAGAAGTTCTGTTTAGCATGTGCACACACACACACACACAAACATGTATTCAATACACAGTCATGATGTGAAATGTATTATATTTGAAAACCACTGCAGTGGATAATTTGACATCTTTTATTTAAATTTAAAATAAGACTGAAAGAGAAAACACCAAAGAACAATTTGAGAGTACTAAGTTTAGAGGAAAGTGAAGAACAATTGTAAGAAATTTCCTCCCTTCCCCCTAGTTGTGGAATAAAAAATATTCAGGGTTAAACATCTGTAAAATATACAGATGACTTTTAAAAATTAAAACAAAAATACATGTTTAACTATCTGAAATGAAAACACATGTGAAAGTTCTTAGAGAATCCTAAAAGGCCAATATAAATCTGAAGACTTTTTAAATAATGGATTCCAAAGAGACAAACTTTATTTTCTCCAACCATTCTGGCAGCTCATTCTGAAAAAAAGACTGAGGCTTCTCAATTTTTAAACCTCCTGAACTCAGAAAAAAATGTGTAACTTACTTTTTAATGTAAGTCTGAATGAGTTCGACTATTATTATTGTTTTAATCATGAACGGAGGAAACCAAAAATATCTTTGCAATTCACAAACATGCTTTTCTTTAAGACCAAATATTTAGTGCTTCTTCCATAATTGGAATCCAGTACACATCATGTTGCAGGGATTGTTTTGAGTGTCTCTTGGACTGCTTTCTTTGCTAAGAGTGTGTCTCTGTTTTCTGTCACAATTACCGCAGTATTCAACAACTGAAATGACTTTTCCCGAAGCGAACTTGGTCGCACACAGGAAATGCCATCGCTGACCACTAGGTGGCAGAGCTGACTCGGAGAACAATCACTCCTGCAAGCGCCAAAGCGCCGCCTGTTTCCCCAGGCTGGTGACAGGGAAACTTCAGCTTAGTTCAGTCACGCAGTCCGTGGAGGATATCAAACAGGATCAACACACGCTCGGCAATCAAACATGTCTTTAAAGGGCATCCAACCTTTTCAGACGCACACAGTCAGAATCAAACTCTGTGAACTTAGCTCGTGTGATTCATTTCAAGCCGCAGGGAGGACAGATGAGCCCTAATATGGTGCAGTCGCTCCTGGGGCAAACAGAACATCTCAGAAGCCAAAACTGGAACAGAATTTCATTTTAAAAGGACAAAGCTTGTTTTCAAAAAGTGGATGCATCGTGCTGCTTCCCTTGGTTGCCACCTTTCATAGATTTTATTCAATTTGACAACAAAAATGAAGGATGCTTGGAAAAGTTCTTGCATCAGCACTGCCTAGGCATAGCAATTGCTACTAAAATAACATGATTTTACCTCAAAAACAAAAGCTTAAGCGGGACTAATGGTCGTCTGCCTCAGTACTCCCAAGCCTAAAATCTCTGTTGTTAGAACTTCTAGAGATATGGCAAAAAATGAGAAAACATAGATGAAGAAGTTCTTTCTAAATATCTGTAAGCCCACTTTGCCCACTGGAGTCCACACACTCCCCACGTGGTCCTTTTCTGAAGGAAAAACAGGGACAGTGTACAGCTGCTGGATTTGTTTCCACTGCAAACCTTTATAAATGCAGATATGTTCAGTAGGGTTTCAACATTCCACAAATTCATTGCTATTTATTTCAAAGACTGTGCTTCTATAATGCTATTAGAGCTAATATAATTGTAGAAATAATTCTGATTGGAAATCTTTTAGTGAAAACAGTCATTGGGGCTAAATATTTCTGACATTTTGGTTTACATTTGGAAAAGACACTTGGGAAGAAAGTGCTTTTGGCTTGATTTTGATGTCTATTGATTACTTTTGGGGCTTCTCTGGTGGTTCAGTTGGTAGAGAATCCACTTGCAATGTGGGAGACCTGGGTTCAGTCCCTGGGTTGGGAAGATCTCCTGGAGAAGGGAATGGCAACCCACTCCAGTATTCTTGCCTGGAGAATTCCATGGACAGAGGGGCCTGGCATGCTACAGTCCATGAGGTTGCAGAGAGTTGGACACGACTGGGCAACTAAGCACATAGCCCATGATTAAACTGGAGGAGTTATGATTTTTTTTTCAAGGTTCACATTTATCAGAGTTATTTATTTATTTATTTATTTATTTTAATTTTATTTTATTTTTAAACTTAACATAACTGTATTAGATTTGCCAAATATCAAAATGAATCTGCCACAGGTATACATTTATTTTTTATCTGAACACAGACTATACATCTGATTTCCTTTTAAACTGCAGCCTGTATGCACCACCACCCCCTCACTCATCCATGTACAGAAGACTGTTTGCAAAAACACAGAAGTAGAGGACACGTAGAAAACAGTGTAACGAGTCCTGCAACAGTGCCTTAGGGCCAGAAACAGACTGATTCTGCCACGCAGGCAAGCTGCCTGAGCACTCTGATCCTGCTTTCTCATCTATAAAATGGGGATTATCATTCTTGAGGATTGGATAGGATAGTAGAAAGCACTCAGGATAGGCAGATGGGTCCATGAAAGTTTCTCAAAAAATGGTTAAGACGAATTGAATAATTTTCTATGACTGTTTGATTTTATAGATTGGCTTTTTTCAAGGCTCACAAGAGCTGGCATTTGTGGAGCATAAAACATTTGTTGGTTGATTTCTCAAAGCAGGGTGACTCTGCCCCATTTGGCAACATATGGGGACATTTTTTATCACAGTTTGGGGAGAACATGTTACCGGCACAAGGTGCGTAGAGGCCAGGAGATGCTGATAAACATCCTACGATGCACTGGACAAGTCCCTACAATACAGAATCATCCAGCCCAAGAGGTCAGTAATGCAGAAGTTGAGAAACTCTAGTATAAAGAGACAACAGAGATGTAGAAAATGTTGCAACATTCCATTTGCCAGGAAAATCTGTAAAACGTCCTGGCACTCACACACCTGGCAAACTCTAAGTCTCTTCCGGAATCAGCTCACATTTACTTTCTCTGGAAATCACGCTCTCCACCTCTCCCCACCAGGATGAATCTCATATTCATTTATGCAGCTCTTCCACTGTTATTTCAGATAGTGTGTCCAAGGGCTTACTGCAGGCCTCGCACTGGGGACAGAGTTCTTGTCCAGGAACCACTAGGAGATACCATCGACTAAACAAAATCACTGCCACACAGGGAGAAAGGCGAGGCTACTTTGTGAGTGTGAGGAATATGAACTCCAGGCTGCCACGCACCAAAAACAGAACACAGCCTTCTGAAGACATGGCACAGCCTATGCCAAGTCCACCGCTCCGTGGTCCTGCATGCCTTGCACATCCTGCCATCCCAGCACACAGCGATTCGACTTGTCTCCCTCGCTACACTGGAGGTTCCATCTTCTGCTACTTGACTTTTTACTCGGACATGCAGCATAATTTCTTTCCCAGAGTAGACCCATAACTACTGCCTCCACCCAGCGTCATCACTGAGATTGACAACATCATTGGACAGGCGAACTAAGAACAAGAATGGAAGGGCTCAGGGGATACGCTTGGAGAATATGAAGGTGGTAGGAAGGAAGAGATAGAAATTGTATTTGCAACAGGCTCAGGGCTCCAGATGTAGAGAGTGCTGAGAAACTACTTTGGGATTCTCAAAGTGACCTTAGATATGGAGGCATCTGGCTGGGACTGACCCCGGAAAAGAGGATTTGGTGGAATCCATCTTTGTGAACTGGGAGAAGGTGAGGCTGGGAGAGAGGAGCCTCCCCTGGACCACCAGGCTACTGTCCAGAGCCACATCAGCCTCTTCCACCTCAGAGAACGAGAGACAGGTTCCCAAGAAACCACACCCTCTCTTTCAAGGTTCATCTGGCAGTCAGCACAGTACAAATGCAGAGTTCTCTGGAAAAACAGCATCACATAATACACAATTATTGTAATCCCTCTTTGCTACTCCAGCATGTACTCTGGACCTCACACCCTTCACACCTGTCACATACCCTGACGGCATTAGGACTCCTGCAAGGTGATAGCCTGGGTTTGAGTCCTGGCTCACTCTTTACCAGTTGTTGTGCCTCTGGTGAGTGATAAAAGCTCTGAGATCCTCAGTCTCCACATAAGAACATTAAGAATAACAATAATAGTAAATTGCAACCCACTTTAGTATTCTTGCCTGGGAAATCCCATGCACAGAGGAGCCTGGTGGGCATTAGTCCATGGGGTCACAAAGAATTGGGCATGGCTGAGCAATGACTTTCAGGTGATAATAGTAACGCTGCATGGCTGTGGAGCAGATTAAGTGAGAGAACAGGTGAAGCATCTGATACAACTGCCATCACTCAACAGATGTTTTGTAAGTGGGAGACCCTGCCTCTCCCACCTCATCCTCACACTCAGAACTGCGGTCCTGGAATGTGCCAGCAAGGTGGCCTCGATGAGGTGACCACTTGGACTGGCAGCCACATGTGCCATTCCTTGTTTTTAAATATTTGAAATATTACTCTGTGTATATATGTATTTTAATTTGACTATTAGGTTATAAATCTTCAGGGACAGTACCAAAGGTTTATTTTGCTTTCCTCTTTTCTTTCCTCCTTTCTTTTTTTCAAGTTTCCAAGTCTTTCTTAGAACTTCTAGTTGTGATTAAAGTAAAATGGCTTCTCAATAGATAACATGTTTAGTGGATGGATATTTGATATGCATGGTTTTATTAATAAAATTTATTAATATAAAACAAATCTTATTAATACAAATATTTATTTATATTTATTTATAAATGCTAACTTTTTCTTATAAAAGCAAATCAGGCAAGAAAAAGACATAGTGATCATAATTTCTCTCAACAACTTGAAAGCAAATAGCCCTGATGATCACAACAAATTCTACTGAAGAAGATGCATTGGAGGATGGGGACAAGGGGACAGAATACAAAGTGGAAAAACTCTACCACTCATCAGAGTAAAAACCTAGCAAGATGGCTTTAGATACTCAGTGAAGAATGTTATGCATGGTTAAGAGATTTAAAAGCATTGTGGGAAACTAAGGCAGCATTTTAGATCAACAATACTCCCCTTGTAGCTTAGTTGGGAAAGAATCTGCCTGCAATGCAGGAGACCCAGATTTGGTTCCTGGGTTGGGAAGATTCCCTGGAGTAGGAAATGGCAACCCACTCCAGTATCCTTGCCTGGAGAATCCCATGAACAGAGGAGCCTGGCAGGCTACAGTCCATGGGGTCGCAAGAATCAGATGCAACTTAGCAACTAAACCACCACCCTACTTCAATGTTAAAAAAGCACTGGGGGAAGAATAGGAAACTAGGGAAATGAAAGCCAGACATCACAATTTTAATTTCTTTTGTCCTTCCAGGGATGTGCTTTCTAAGTTCTTTTTTTATGACTTTGAGGAGAAGCATCATGATGACCTCAGGATGCTGCAGGTTTTGCTCTTGCTGTTTGCTTTTTGCTATTGTGATAATATCTGTCCTTCAGGGAGCCAGGTGCTTTTCTAAGTGATGTGCATGTGCTAACTCATTGAATCCTCCGCATAATCACATGAAAGTGAAAGTGTTAGTTATCAATCATGTCTGACACTTTGCAACCCCATAGACTTTAGCCTGCCAGGCTCCTCTGTCCATGGAATTCTCCAGGCCAGAAGTCAGTAGCCATTCCCTTCTCCAGGGGATCTTCCTGACCCAGGGATCGAACTGAGTCTCCTGCACTGCAGGGAAATTCTTTATCATCTGAGCCACCAGGGAAGCCCCATAATCATGTGAGGTGGAGACTATTGGGCTTTCCACTTGAAGCTGAAGAAACTGATACAACAAGTGGTTGAAAAACCTGCCCTGAGTTCACACAGCTACTATGATGCAGGTGTGCTGGCTTCTATCCCTAACCTCTACTCTAGTAGTGGACTCGTTATGAAGCAATATTTCCACATAATACCTAAGTGTATAAAGCAGGAATTCAGTCCTCTTGCCCTTGCCTCTTTCATTCTCATGCCCTTGAGGTAACCAGTGGTAACAGTTTACTTAGTAAGTAAATATTTGTTAGATAAATGGATATGTCCTTCCCAAATGTGCTCTTTTACAAAATTACACATGTGTATTTTTAAGCACTCACTATGCACCAGGCACTGTTCTCTCTGTTTACACACATTAAAACTTGATCTGCACAACAACCCTGTGAGTTAAGTGTCTTTTACTTAATGTCCCGATGAGACAATGGAGGCACAGAAAGGTTAAGTGACTGAATCAGGTCACACAGCTCCTCAGCAGCAGAGTTAAAGATGTGAAGCAAGGCAATCTGACCCCAAATTTTACTCCCAAACAATGTATATTATGTTCCCTAGCTTGCAACGAACTGAAAAACCTAATTTGGGACTGTTGCAGATTCATCTATTGGCACATCACGCTTTTTGGCTCAAATAGAATTCTCAGGCAGGAAAGTGCATGAGATGCTGTGTCTGCTGAAGAATTTTTTAAGTGAAATAGTGTAGAGTCTTAGTGAAGCCAATACAAATCTCTAAGATACTCTAAAAAATAAAATAGTAAGTATCTGACTCATTTCCCCCTGACAAGCTCTACTGTAATTTTATAAGGCCTTAAAAGGGCAAGCCTCAGTTTACCAGTGTTTAAAAGACCTATCCATTGACTACCTAGCCCCCATCACAAAATTGTGTATAAAATCAAACAAATGAATAAATATGAAAGTACTCTGATAAAGTACATGATGGATTCGGAGCTTAAAAAATTCTTAAAACACTAAACTCCAAGGGCATTTTCAGTTTCTGATTAAAATATAAAATGGAAATGAAATTATTGAAATATGATATATAAGTATGAAAAAGAGACTATTTTATTGCAAGTACTAGCTATCTCTTAAAATAAAACAATGGGAACAGAAACTGTGAGAATTGAAATAAAATAATAATAAAATGTATACTTTGGCACAGCCTGTATAATTAAATATTGGAAAACAATGATCTCTTGTTTTGAATTTCCTGAACCCAAATGGAAACTAAAGCTCACATCGTTATTAATTCTGGCTCCACGGGATGAAAAACAAAGAGGCCAAGGAAGAAAGTTCAGCTAGTCCAGCAAAATGGTGTGAATCTGCGAATCCTTACTCTAAAATGCAAGAGGAACATGAATTAAAAATTAAACCCTGAAGTGTGAAATCAGTAAAATGAAAAGATTTATTCAGGCAGAAAAGAAGAAATTATACTGGAGATTATGAATAAAAACAAACAAAAAATAACTTCAGGTTGAATATTGTGGTTTTGTGCCTGGAATTTCTTTCAGAAGGAATTTGCTCTTCCTCTGAGTGATACACTGGCTGCCCGGGTCTTGCCTGAGCATCTTCACATGAGAATACCTTGCCCTGATGAGTTCAAAAGTATCATGTCTCACCACCTGCCTCTAAGCTCCCAGAGGTTAAGAAATGGGGCTCATATGCATATACAATCAGCCAATGGATTATTTGGAGCCAGATACACCTGAAGGCAAGCTGTCCATGCACACCTAAGTTACCTGGGCAGGTGACTTCACCCTTTGAGGTGAGGCTTGTGTTTTTCTTTCCTGGGATAATATAAGAAAAGTGTTGGCTTCCCAGGTGGTAATAGTGGTAGAGAACCCACCTGCCAATGCAGGAGTCTTAAGAGATGTGGGTTTGATCCTTGGGTTGGGAAGATCCCTGAAGAAGGAAATGGCAACCTGCTTTAGTACTCTTGCCTGGAAAATTCCATAGACAGAGGTACCTGGTGGGCTACAGTCCATGGGGTTGCAAAGAGTCAGGCATGACTGAGCTCTCTCTCTCTCACACACACACATACACACACACACACACACACACACACACATATAATTCAGTGGTTCAGATATGAAGTGTCCAACTGTAGTAAATATTATTATAAGCTCTATCTTACTGTTGATAACATGTATCAAATGGCTCACAGAATTAATATGTAACAATTGGGTGACCATAATTCACCAAAGGAATTCTTTTAGCAATTGCTAACCCCAGATTCAAATGATTTTAAGGTCTTCAAGATCTAAGTGACCTAGCATGGAGTACCACATTCATACTGGGGATTGCACTGCATATTGCAAAAAGCTACGCATACTGCTGAACTGATATATTTCAGGGTCTACAACATGGCCAATGATATAACCAATTCTATAATAACCAACGATACCTATCATCCATTGAGTGATTACTATGTGCCATTCCACATTTGGCATATATGTCTCCATAAATACCATATATATATAATGTGTCACTCCATATAATGTTGGCTGTCCACTTGTTGTTAAAGAATGTTGCCTATGGCCTGAAATATACATGACAACCCATTCTCAAGGCTTTGATCTTTAAAGGTTTAACATTTTTACGCTCATATAGAGATAAAAAGTTGCAGGACAGAAGATAATAATTGTCTTGTTGGAGGTTTATAGGAACACTGTTGCTGGACCTATAAGGACAGCTGCAGGAACCACATCTCATCCCCTTCTAGTATAAAAGAAGCCTGAGTTTTAACTTGGGGAAGACGGTTCTTTGGGACACTAGTCTACCATCGTCTCAGCCTGCTGGCTTTCCAAATAAAGTTGCAGTCCCTTGCCCCAACAACTCATCTCTCAGTTTACTGCCCTGCATGCAGGGTGCAGTATAGGCTTAGACTCAGTAACAATACTAAGATGACCTGAGATCTCTGGGTCAGTGACACATGCCAGGGGAAGCAACACTGAGATCATTGCATTCTTCCCCTGATTCTAGCACATTGGGAAACCTGGCTGTAGGAAGTTATTGATGAAAATTAATTGTTTGGGGAAGCTGATTAATACACTGGTTGGCTTCTTTATGAGGGCACTGATATGTCTCAGCTTTATCCAGTTCATTTTTCATTGCCATTCTTAATGATATACAAGTGTTGGTATCACAATGCAGCTGCCTCCAGAGAAATACATCACAATGACCATCAACACAACAACAGCCACAACAAGAAACCTTTCAACTCTATGTGTTGGTCACTCAGTTGTGTCTGACTCTTTGTGATCCCACACCAGGCTCCTCCGCCCATGGGATTTCCCAGGCAACAATACTGGAGTGGATTGCCATTCCTTTCTTCAGGGATATTCCTGACCCAGGGATCAAACCCAGGTCTCCTGCATTGCAGGAGGATTCTTTACTGTCTGAGCCACCATGGGAGTCTTTTCATCTCTAAAAGCAGGTTATATAAGAACACGCTTTTTATAAAACTCATATTTCAATATATCCCAACTAGAATGCAGACTTTGTAGAGACTGGAGCTTCTCTAAATGTATTATTCTCCTTTAACAAAAAGAACACAAAATGACGAATATAAAATGCCTTCACTTCCACTCCTCTCTCCCCCACAGGGATCCTGTGCAAGTGAAAGAACTTACAAGTTTTTGCCTTATTAGACTCACAGTAAATTTTCTCCTGATTCCAATAAAAATTGAGATGATCTAGTTATGATTATGATATTGAGTGTTTAAAAATCTCTGCACATAACTAAGTACTCAATATGTGTATTCTCATATTTAGAGGTAATGAAAGTCTCTCCAAAAACATCTCAACAAACACATGCAAGTAGAGGCTGGAAATCCTGATGTTGTGAGGAAGGGAAATTCAGCTTGCCCAGGTATAATGTATTTCAAGGAATTCGATGTCTGATGGTGTAATCAGCTTTTTAGATTGTTTGAGAACCCATGAGTTCCCACTGTATACCATCAAATGATCCCATCAGAAAAGAGGAGAATAAGGAAACAAAGAAGAGTGAATTCCCTCTGATGGTAAGCTGGTATCAATGCACAGCCAGAAGAGGACCCATCCCACACCTTTATGAGTCACATAAGCAAGTCCTTTAAGGAGGACAAAGCGACAAATCAAGACATGCAAACATCACATTTGGGGGATTTAGTATCTCTGAGAATAATAAAGAATAACAAGTAGGAGGTCATTTTGATATGACAATATGCCAAAGCAACATTTATGGGACAGTTTTCTCCCTGCATTTGGTATGTCATGCACAGATGCCCAGTAAGGCTTATTGGAGCCCAGCTGGACTACAACAGTATACCTGTGACAGATGAATGGTGCTATCTCCAGCTGCAGGCAGGTGTCTACTGTATTTCCTGAAGGAATGTGAGGTTCAGCGAACTTAGAATTCTTAATTACAGATCTGGAAGTGAATGCTAATGTGGTTTTCACATGATACGAGATCGGCAACTATTGTAAGCAGACCTATGGAAATTGAAGGAACTGCCCACAATTTTGCAATTTATTTAAAGAACACCGCTGACCAGATGTTAGGCTATCCATGGCCACTGAAGAAGACATACAGAAGGATTAAGTGAAAACTGATTCCAGGAAATATTTAAATAAGATATGATAATAAGATAGACGAGCTGGTCCTGAGAAAATGTTTCCATGGGAACGTCTATTTTCTCCTCCCTGTGATATTTTAAATTAGAATACATATCCATCAGGGTTGGAAACTCTCAGTGCACATACCCAAAAGTAGTATCATTGGTCTTTAGCACATCTCCCCACTCTGCTGGCCATCCATGGCTCAAAATCAGTTTTGGGCTGCCTTCAATCTCAATCCAAGACTCTTCTCTCACCAAAGTTTGGATATGAGAGAAGATTCAATTCAAGGTTTAGACTTTGTTTCAGCAAGCATCAGGAACCATTCTTACCTTCCTTGCTGACTTAAAAATATCACCATCCCATGACTTACTCTGGCTTGACATAACAAAGTGTACTTAAGGAGAAATTATGGGAGCAGACTGTATGGTACCAAATTTCTTAACAGAACTCTGTGGATCACTTAGAAATGGTTACAAGATCATATAGAAACAGTTTCAGGAGCTTTTAAATTAGTCTACCCCTCAATAATATAGTGGGGAACCAGAGAGAGGTTAGTTTCTATTTGACATGAACGGAGAAAGAGCAAGATGTAAGACCGACTTCAACCTAGTGAACTTGTATCAGTTATTTAGCTTAGTCACCTTCCACTCTATCAGAAGGGCCTGCTAGGGAGCTAAAGGTTCCCTATGGGACCTTTAGGACTTCCCTGGTGGCTCAGAGGGTAAAACGTCTGCCTGCAATGTGGGAGACTCGGGCTCAATCCCTGGGTTGGGAAGATCCCCTGGAGAAGGAAATGGCAACCCACTCCAGTACTTTTGCTTGGAAAATTGCATGGATGGAGGAGCCTGGTAGGCTACAGTCCATGGGGTCACAAAGAGTTGGACACGACTGAGCGACTTCACTTTCACTTTCATGGGACCTTTAAGGGAAAAACCACAGAGGTGTCACATTTACAGAGGATTAATGGCTTAGTCACCGTATGGATGCAGGAGGCACCGAGCAGGTGTGCCGTCGGCTTGATTAAAGTACAATCAAGTACCCATTTTAGGAACTCATTGTTTAGTACCAACTTTGTCTCCAAATAAACTCAGCTGCCGCTAAAAATATACTGAGGGCTTTAGTACAAAAGCCACGTAGTAATATTTCTCTCAGGGTACAAAAAGTGATTGCCAGTAACTGTCAACAAGACAATTGGTTTACTTAGATGAGTATGGACTTCACTCACATGAGTTTCCCCAACCATTGGTTCTCAAGAACAGCAACTGAGTTTATTTAGTGACAAAGTTGGAACTAAACAATGACTTCCTATTTCAGAGATATCAATTATTTTTCATTTCTTCTAAGGCATCTGCTGCCTGTTACACTTTTTCCAATGATCTCTATAAAAATTCTCTTCAGGCATTCCTTCTGGTCATTTCCCAAGCTACAGGTCTTATCATCAGATTCTAAATAGGCAGTCAGACTACAAGCACTTTGACAGGAAGAAGGAATCAAGACCAGTAGCCAGACCCTGTCTTCTAGCTGTAATACATCTGAGGTGGGAGCTAAGCATACTTTACTTGTTTTCTACCAGCCACTGAACAAGAATTCACTCGGCGCCTTTCCTACAGATTCAGCCTGCTATGGCTTTGAACAATATTTAACAAACTTCAAGACATGTGTTTTTAACTCAGGGGTTTATATTCCAGTTGAAAAGAATGAAACCATCAGAACCATTAAAGTCATAAGACAGGTTTCTGTTTTGCTTTCCCTCCACAACATCCAATAAAGTGATGGGCAGAGCTTTAACAAAGACATGCTGAATGACTATCTAGGAAGAGCAATATTTAAAACTTACTACTATGCACTGTAGGACTGATGGATTTAATGTGCATGCACAGGCATGCACATAAAACCAGAGTTACTAAAAGAAAGAAGATATTTCAAGATGCCTGTGGTAAGCTATTTCTCTTATGCCTTATCATCCATTTACACAAAAGAGATGAACCAAATCAGCCTCAAAAAGCTTCATTAATGAAACCAAGAAGCATTTAATATAATCATCATGTATCAGTGTATTAAGTTTCCTTTGGCTGCCATAACAAATTACCCCAATTTAGATGGCTTAAAACAACAGAGATTTATTCTTTCGCAGTTTTAGTGGTTAGAAGTTCAACAAGGTGTCATAGGGCTACAGGCTTCTTTCAGTTTATAGTAGCTCATGCATCCCTTGGCTTCTCTGCCTCCATGGTCACTTTGCTACCTCCTTTTTGTCTTCCCCTCTGGATATCTTTTATAAGGACACTCGTCATTAGGTTTGGGACCCTCATAGATAATCCAGGATGATCGTCCCATCCCAAGATCTAAATTTCATCTCTAAAGACCCTTTTTTCAAATAAGGTAAATTTTCCAAATAAGGTAACATTCTTAAGTTCTCAGAGGTTAGGATGTGAACATACCCTTTTGGGGGCTAAAGTGAGCATAGCATAAAGCAGGCAAATTTAGCTCTCCTGACAACAGAACTTCCATCACACAGGTTGATGTTTGTGTTTGTTGATGGGGTTCTCTTTTCATATGATGAATATATTTCCTTTGGAACACTGGCTTCATTAGGGTGTTTTTCATTTGCATTAGAAAAATTTTAAGAGAAGCACTTTCAATAATACTTCAAAAAAAAAAAAAAAAGGCACCCAAAGATTAGAGATGTGGATAAATGTATACACAGATGTAGGAAGTAAAGTGGCAGGAAAGCAGACATAGGTAAGCAGATATTTCATCCTCTGCTGCTTTACTTACATTTCATTTATTCATATGTTTGTAATAGGGAAGAACACATCTGACTCCGTATTAGTTCTGTTCCTTTTACTTTAACCTTTGTGCTCTGTTGCCTGCTTAGTCATGCTGGCTCTGCACCTTTCATAAAAGAATGCTGCCCAAAGCCTGAAACATACAGGAGAACCCATTCTCAGGGCTTTGACCTTGAAGAACCCATCCATATACAGATAAAAAATTACAGAACCGAGAATAACATTTGTCTTGTTGGAGGTAGAAAGGAGCATTGTGACCTGACCTACGGGGACAGCTGCAACAACAAAGGCTTTCAACACCAAGAAGTTTGCAACAACTAATCACACTCCTCCCTTGCTGGCCTTTAACAAGCCTGCTGAAATTCTTTGAGGGCTTGGGGTTTTGGGGGCACAAGCCACCCTCTCCTTGCATGGCCCTGTAATAAACCTTTCTCTGCTCCAAACTCTGATATTTTGGTTTGTTTGGCTTCACCATGGATTGAGCATATGACCTTGCATTTGGTAACATGTTCATATGTTCAACAAGAATTCAGTGTGTATAGACTGGTTAAAAATAATGGCTGAACACAAACCCAGAGTTAGTGTGAGTTCAAATTCTTATACATGTTTTGTCTGGAGTTCTGTAATAACCTAGAGGGGTAGGAAAGGGTGGGAGGTGGGAGGAAGACCCAAGAGGAAAGCACATATGTATATTTATGGTTAATTCATGTTGATATATGACAGAAACCAAACCAATATTGTAGATAAAAAAAAATCCTGTGATAAACCATAATGGGAAAATATGGAAAAGAATATACATATATATATATAAAATATGTATATAAATGTGTATATATATAGATATATAAAATTGAATCATTTAGCTGTATAGCAGAAATTAACACTGTAAATCAACTATACTCCAATAAAAATTTTTTAAAAAGAAAAAAAAAATCCTTATACCAGCTTTGTGCCTTTGGGTAACTTACTTAATCTCTTCTCCATGCCTCAGTTTCCTTATCTGTAAAACATGGAATGAGTGCCTGAGTATGGGGTTAAATAAATTCATTAAGCACTTCAAATGCAGAACACATATGAAATAGATCATGTTTGGTAAAGACAGAAAACTGCTAGATTCTGTGCTAGTTTTTTGGGATGAATAAGACAAGTGAAAGGTTACATTTTCATAGTAAGGAGAATCCTTCAAAAAAATGAATGGACATAATTGTGTTGCAGAAAAGAAATAAAGCTCTGAGCTGCAGTTAAAGGGCATGTGTAAATTGGAAACCCAATTTTAGAAAATAAGGGCAGGGGTCAGGTCTCTAAGGAGGTGTCATTTAACCTGAGAACTAAAGCATAAAATAGTGGAGCCATGCAAAAAAGTTGGTGGAGTAGCATTGTGGGCTGAGAGATGTGGCTTCCTGATAAGGCAAAATTTTTTACATTAATATTTTATAATGATGAGTCAAAGGGGGACATACTTATTCTATTGAGTAACTGGTTAAATGTTGTCATTTGATGTTTCAGCAAAACCTATAGAGGGAACTTCCCTGGTGGCTCACACGATAAAGAAACTGTCTGCAATGCAGGAGACCGAAACCCGGGTTCAAGCCCTGGTTCAGGAAGATCCCCTGGAGTAGGAAATGGCAACCCACTCCAGTATTCTTTCCTGAAGAATTCCATGGACAGAGGAACCTGGCAGGCTACAGTCCATAGGGTTGCAAAGAGTCAGACATGACTGAGCGTAGCACAGCAGTCTATAGCAGGTAGAAACAGGCGGGAAATTCTCCAGAGCCACAAAGAAAACGTCCCATGCAGAGGGGATACATGAGTATGTATTTTCTAAGCTATTACAGCAAAGTGTTAGTCGCTCAGTCATGTTCGACTCTTTGTGACCCCACGGAAAGCAGCCCAGAAGGCTCCTCTGTCCATGAGATTCTCTAGGCAAGAATACTGGAGTGGGTAGCCACTCCATTCTCCAGGGCATTTTCCCAACCCAGGGATTGAACCTGGGTCTCCTGAGGTGCAGGCATATCCTTTATTGCCTGAGCCACCAAGGAAGCCCTCAGCAAGATGATCCTCAACGATCTTGGAGAGAATCCTTCCCATTGCAAAAGGTAGCCTCAAGATTGTGGAGTACCCTAGAATAGAAATCCCACCCTTTGGTAAATTTCAATTTACTGTAGGTTTATTGGACACTGCTACGTGGGTGCAGCCAATTTGCCCTACGTAAGGGGCTACTTTCGAGAAGTTCATAGCCTGTGACAAAAGACTCAGCCGCAATGGCCTTGTTGTATAAAGATATGTACCTATCAGGTGGAAATTTAGCATAGATTAGATTTTCCTTAAAATTTACTTTCTTATTGCTCCCATATAAATTAACCATTGAATGACTCTCATTGTTTCCTAAATATGCATTAATATGAACTATTGCTGTACCTCAGTTTCCTAAACAGTCAAGTGGAAAAGAGAACAGCACCCCCTGTCCTAGGACTGTGCTGGAATTAAATGAATTAATTTGTCATTTGAACAGTGTCTGCACATGGTAAGGACCCAGAAAGTGTGGACTGATTATAGCTATCCTTTACTAGTGTCACCAGGAGACTTCTTAATTCAAAACCCCTTAATTAGTAATAACAAGCCAAATGAACAGTTAAAATCACCAGCATTTGGAGCCGGTTTGCACTAATTAGCAGATGATTTGGGGCAAGTAATCATTCCCTGCAGGTTTTGTTTTCTCCAAGGTAAAATGAGGACAGTGAAGGAATAGTTGCTCTCTAGCTGTAACTTTGTTTTTCTAAATCCCTCAGTGCTTTCTTGCTGTAGGACTTCACTAGCAGTCCATCAAGAGAGGGACCTTCTGCCTTGCAGGGAAAAGAACCATAAAAAGGTTTTCTTCTGCTGGTGAAACTGGCACACAAAGAACTTCCTTTAAATAGTTATTCAAAGGGCACAGGAAGCAGATGGTTGAGGGTGAGTTCCAACTCAGTGGCTTAGGGAAGAACCCTGGGAAAATTAAGGTAAAATCTGAAGATGTGGATTTTTCTGTTTGATTTAGGCTATAGGAAGCTTTTGGGGAAATGTGATGGAGGGCAGCATGAGGCAGCTGACGATCTGAATAAGAACCCAAGTATATTTGTGGATGGAACCCTGATCAATTTGCACTCTCTTTAATTCTTTCTCATTGCTTTCACTTTTTTCCCTTTCATTTTTACTCCTCCCACTTTCCTGTTAGGCGAGTTGGCGGCAGCTTCAGCAACCGGCACAAACTTCTGGTTGAGAGTTCTTTTCTTGGGCACTTGCTTGCCACCTTCATTTCTAAGTATCTTACCCATTGCTTCCTCAGCTGAGAACTAGGACTGCTGCTGTTTCCTCTTCTGAACTCAGAGGAATATCAGACAGATTAACAGCAACAAGAGATGTTTGAAACTCTCCATTGCATCTTCATGGCCATCAGAAACAGATACAATCGAAGTGCGTCCAATGCTGTTGTCATGACTGAAGATTTTAAGCAGAGATTTTAACTGCAGCAGAGGGACCAGACACGAAGCTGTCTGTGAGTCTGGAGGGATGGTGGTTGACTGGCCCTGCTTTGGACCAGAGAGTACTTCTCTAAGGGCATTGGAGGGTGAGAAGAAAGGGAGCAGTTCTCTCTCTCCTCTTTGGATTTCATCACTCTGGCTTTCTGCTCACCAGGCACTGCCAGCCTGTAGCCTGGTGCTTGGACCAACCAGTCCATGGAGCGCCCGATTTTCAATTTGATGATTCATAGCTTTCTGCTGGGGGAGTTTTCAATTGAAAGCAGAAAACTTGGCAGATTTGTAGACACTTGAGTAAACGTTTAGTGACACAAAATTGGTTTCTGAGGTAACATGGCTATAAACACCAAATTGATAAAACCTGGAAAGCAAAGCTCGATTTGAATGGCCTACAGAGGATTGGGATGTTTAAAGCAGTGCTTCTCAAGTCAGGGGAGGGGGAGGGGTCTAGTAGCTGCCGAGTCATCGGGGGGCTTGCTGAAAGTGCATGGTTCTTGGTCCTCATGCTAGACCTGCTGAGACAGAAGCTCTGGGGGTGACATCCAGCAATGAGGGTTGTTTTCATCATTTCTCTAGGGGATTCTGATGCTCATTCACATTGGAGGACTGCCTGTTTTCTTCCTGCTAGTATCTCTGCACTTGTCACTCTCTGGGTCTGGAAAGTCTTGCTTTACCCTCGAGGGTCACCTGGTCAAGCCCAGAAGATGCTGATGGAAAATCCCAGCCCACCCCTTCCAACCCAGCCTGGCTGAGTTGGGTGCCTCTGTTGGGCAGTCACAGAGCACCCAGCACATGTTCTCACATGGCAGTGATGAAATCAACTGCACTTCAGCTGCCCATCTGACCACCCGCTTCCCTTAGCACCTGTGGTCACCTGAGGGCAGATTTTTTTTTTAACAACTAAAAATGCTGAGAAGATAGTCATCACATAAAATTTTCCATGAGAAGAATCTGGATTTTCTTCTCACAAGAAGAAGCGTATCAACTGACCCCTGGGTTTGAATTCCTTTACAAAACTGAGTTTCAGTGTCTTCTTCTGTAAAATGGATCAATTACCTTTCTGCAGCAGTGTTGAAAATTTATTTGATTCTTAAAATTAAAAAAAAAAAGGACTATGGTTTTCCTAAAGTTCCCAACTTCCTATAGGATTTTAGTGAGAAATGCCTTTATGTTTCAAGATACAAATCTTTGGATTAAGTTCTGAATGAATGAGTATGATAGAATCTGTAAGTAGAAACTAAATTACCTGTGAGTGCCTTTTACATATTAAAATTACAAGCAAGCACAAAGACTCTTTGTAGGCCTGTGTTTATGAGAGAGAGATGGAGAAGTCCTAACATAAATTTGTTTCATTTTCTGTAAGCCCCTTCTGACAGAGCAATTTTCTGGACATTTTGTATTTGCTCTCTCTGTTGACGATATTGATGATGACTTGTGGAACGTGAAAACAAAGTGATGTTTGTCTTTTCCTGAGAGCTGTTCAATAAGCAAATGACTTTCTGCAAATTGGCCTGGTTTGAACCACTTTAGTGACCCCCAAAGTGAAGCCAAAAAAGGGTCATGAGCATAGAGAAGAGTCTTATGGTTGTCAAAGGGGATGGAGGTTGGGAAGGAGATGGATTGGGGGTTTGGTGTTAGCAGATGCAAACTATTATATATAGGATGGATAAACTACAAGGTCCTACTGTGTAGCACAGGGAACTTTAATCAATATCCTATAATGAACCATAATGGAAAATAATACCAAAAAGAATATATGTATATAACTGAATCACTTTGTGCCAGAAGCTAACAAAACATTGTAAATCAACTATATTTCAATAAAAAAAATTTTAGAAAAGCCCATATATATATATGGGCTTCCTTGGTGGCTCAGATGGTAAAGAATCTGTCTGCAATGCGGGAGATTTGGGTTTGATCCCTGGGTCAAGAAGATGCCCCGGAGAAGGGAAAGGCAGTCTGCTCCAGTATTCTTTCCTGGAGAATCCCAAGGACAGAGGAGCCTGGTGGGCTACAGTCCATGGGGTTGCAAAGAGTTGGACACGACTGAGTGACTAACACTTTCTTTCACCTTTATATATATTTATATATATGATACCAAAAGTAGAGTAACTTCAATAGGAATCCCTCTGGTGTCCTAGTTTCTGCTATTTATGTGCTGGCACAGATGATTGGCCAGGGTGAGCTGACCAGAGCAGGTTGACCACATTCGCTCTCCCAAGAATGTATATTTGGGACTGAATGGCAGGCAGTGGGTCAGTGAAGATGTACCTTCAGGCTATGGATGTTGTCTTTAGCTCACCATTTACATATGTGTAGAAAAGCTTGGAGAGAGTTGGTCTGCCTGAAAAACTGGGGCACAGCTGAAGACACAGTCCTTCTTGGGGTCCTAATGTCCTAGTTGCTGCTGCTGCTGCTAAGTCGCTTCAGTCGTGTCCGACTCTGTGCGACCCCATAGACGACAGCCCACCAGGCTTCCCCGTCCCTGGGATTCTCCAGGCAAGAACACTGGAGTGGGTTGCCATTTCCTTGTCCAATGCATGAAAGTGTAAAGTGGAAGTGAAGTCGCTCAGTCGTGTCCGACGCTTAGTGACCCCATGGACTGCAGCGCCCCACATAAGTCTGGCCCTTTCCCGGCCCTCAGGTTTCCTGATACTCACTATCATTTCACAACTTCTTTGTTTTGCTTACACTACCTCCAGCCACTGTGAAGCTGACAAACCACAGGAGCTGTAATGTGTCGGTCGTAACGCATACCAACATCTTAACATTTAGAGATCAGATCAATTTTAAGGATGTGGGGCCTCTTTATCTCTGTATATCACTATTTTAAGTTATGCAAGAAGACGCCTTATATTGAAGCTGGTTATTTAAATAATTCCTATTTGTTAGACTAATACTACTAACAGCCAAAGGAGAGCTGGAACCAGGAACAAGTGCTGGATTGCCATTCTTTGATTGTGAATAATAAATAAAAGTGGAGTCATTCAGCATGTTACCAGTGGAAAAGGTATGGAAACCAGGTTTTTGATGCCTTCCATCTCCACAATTTAAGGATTAAGATGCAGTCAAGTATTGGGAATGCTATTTACTTCTATAACAATGCATAAACTACCTTCAAGGGGGAGGATTTGGGAAGGAGGTTGGGGTGGCAATAAGTGTTCTGATTTGGGGATGGAGGGAGCAACTCAATATAAATTTCTGTCCTTTAATTCATTTGAAATTGTCTTGGAAGAAACAACAGGAGAGATTATAAGAAGCATTACATAGAACCAATTCTAACTTCCAGTTAATTTTGACCAATTGCTAGTCATTTCCCCCAACATGCTAAATCAAAGACCAAGATGAGATTAACAATCTGAAGCTGAATGAACATAAAAAAACACAATGGCTACACAATGCTGTCTGAAGATTCAGCTCCTAACATAATTACTGTCAATAAAAAATACAATTCAGCTAAGCTAGGTCTTAATTGTCACACTGTTCCATAGATCAGGGGCTGACTGTAGACTAGATCTGGCAAGCCCCCCTTATTTTGTAAGGTCTGTTAAGAATGGTTTTTACCCTTTTAAGTGGTTCAACATAAAATCAAAAGAATAACATTTTGCAATGCATAGAAAGTATATGCAATTCCATCTTCAGTCTCTAAAATAAAGTTTACTGGAACAACCAGCCCCATTTGTTTACATTTTCATGCTATGACAGAGTTGAATAGTTGCAACCAAGAGAACAGGACAGGGAAACCTACAGTATTTGCTTTCTGGCCCTTCACAGAAAAAGTCTGTGGCCCCCTGCCATGGAAACCTGTCTATACTTCTTTGTAACAGGCATCTACTCTCAAGTCTTATTGTCCTGAAAGGCAGGAATCGTGTCTTATTACTACTATGTATCCAGCATGTGGCACAGGCTTCTCACATGGTTTGCATTCAGATATATATGGCAAATGATTGAAGAGTGAACTACTACTTTTTAAGGGCATTCTGCTAGAGAGCTAGATACAAAGACAGAATATACGGACCCTGTCCTTTGTTGTTGTTTAGTCGCTAAGTTGTGTCTGACTCTTTTATGACCCCATGGACTGTAGCCCACCATGGGAAAGGCTCCTTTGTCCATGGAATTTTCCAGACAAGAATACTGGAGTGGGTTGCCATTTCTTTCTCCAGACCCTGTCCTTAGGTTTGAATGTAACCAGGGACACTGAACATATACATCTGTGCATGTTCTAAATGAATGACATACAATGTATATGCACACATATATCAATTTATATTTATTTAAAATATATACATATCCTAAAACTAAAGTTACAAAGAGGCTATGTGAAGGAATCTATACACAGGGAAGTTCAAACTGAGTTCACGCTGAAGTCAAAACCAGTTCCGAAGACAAATGTTGGCGCCTTTGGCAAGTCACTTGTACTCCTGAGCCTCGGTTTCCTCATCTATAAAATGGGGATAGGGCCTACCTCTCCGGGTTCCTGTGAGGCCAAAATAAGATGATGTCTGTAGAATTCCTAGTCAAGAGGTGGGCATGAGATAAATGACAGTCCTTGTTTATTATTGAGTGGACACCGTGGAGACAGAGCCTGAGCCTTATGGACAGAACTGGGAGAAGAGGGGGGCCTTTAGCTGGCCTGCAAAGAACCAGATTCTGGATCTAAGAGGGCAGGTCAGCATCAGGAAGTATGTGGTGCATGCAGAGGAAAATAAAGATGGCAGTACGAGAGGGTGCATGTACTGGGAAACAGGAGGAAGTACAGAGGGAGAGAAACAGAAAATTATACGAAACCCCTGCTTCTGAGCTTTTGACTCTTGTGTGAAAATAACAGAGGTCAGCCACAGGAAGTGATAGCTGCAAGGTAGTTTTCAGAAAATTTCCCTCCACATTAACACATTACCAATGTAGGCTTTTGGTTTCTTCGAAGTTCTAGCCTTGAAGACCCTGCAGACATTTGAAGGCATACATCCCAATGTCCTTGCTGGGCCCTGCTATGATTTTAAAACCATCTGAGGACCCCATGAAGAGTCATGCTTCCCTAACAATTCCTGTAGTAGGGCCATTTCAAAAGTACTTTCTGGAGATGACGACCTTCTGGCCCTAGATTCTGCATGCAGTTCCAGAAGGAAAAATAAGAACCGAAGGGTTGTTCTGCAAATCTTTCAAGCTGAACAAGAGACATGTTGACTAAAGCACTGTTTTGGGCAGGTGGCTTATACTCTGAGGGACTCAGAGCCTGCTGATTCCTGAGGTCTGTTCATGACATCAATCACAGCATGTATATGACTAGAAAAAAACAGACCCATGATGCCAAAAATACTCCACAGTCTAGCCTGACTGCAGGCTGTCAGAATGTTATAATCTGATTTTTATACTTCCTGCTGATATTTGGACATTTTCACAAGTACAATGTTTACCTTTTTTGTTGTTGTCTTTTCTTTATAAAAGTTGACTGTGTAGACTCAGGCTTAACGAGGGCTGCCTAAGGAAAGGATGCTTGTCGAAGCCCACCATTCCTCAGTTGTTCAGGGTAAATCGTTTAGCCCCTGTTGCTTGTCTGTGGAGCTGATTTTGAGATTGGGCCCCTCTCACACATAGGCAGTGAGTTAGTTCTTTGTGGGAGGACCCCCACCATAGCTACTCTTCTTCATGGCCTACCCATCCCTGAAGGTTTGTCGGGTATATATAAATAGAGCTTTGATCTGTCACAGAGTATCTGAGTTGGAAGATATATCAGCTCGCCAACCTCAACAGACATGCCAGTTTCTCACCCATTTTTCACCTGTGAAAACTGAGGCCTTTAGGGTTTCAGTCTAAAACTGAGAAATGGCAACATGACAAAGGTTCAGGTCTTCTGACTCACAGGAAATTGTATTTTGACCACACCATGCAGCTGCCTTTCTAAACACTCAAGTCTCCCCATGACCTGGTGTTTAATGAGCAGCTCCAGGTCAGAGTGGACTGGGAACACAGGCCTCATCTATTTAATAAACAGCAGCAGTTTCCAAAGTGGCCAGAGTGGGTGGGGTATATTGGCCACCTTGCCAAGTTTATCAGAATAACCAGAGACTAGTTGTGTGTGTGTGTTTTCCTATTTTAGAATTCAATCACTGCAACTGTCTAAATTAATTAGCAAGACGTAGAAAGGCTACGTATAAACATTGTGGCCCAACCACTTTTTTCACTTTTGACTCCAGTTAAAATTTTTAGTGCACCCTTCATATTTGGCCAGTCTTTGGGAATACTGCCTTTTACTGATGAGAAAAGAAGGAACTATTCTAGTTTAATGTCCTTATATAAGTCTAAGACAGTAAGCATTAGAGCTCCAGAACCCCTCTTAGAGTGGAAGCCCATGGAACTACAGGGATCTACTCAAAATATGACAGCAGAGACATATTACAAACAAACAAACCAAAATGAAGTAAAGAGAAGAAACAAACCACTACTCATATATTCTGATTCAGGTTTACTACAGCACTTATTTCCATCCATACAGTACATAAAACATAGGAAGTATAGTCCCATAGGCTACTCTATAGTGCATTCCAGACAGCCTCTATATAAGTAATATGTGTTTACATAAATGCCATTATAATCCCAACTTTCCACTTTTCTTGATAATCTTCTCTCATTAGCAATCTTGGGAGTGCTTCCAGAATCCTAGCTTTGCAGAACCCTGTAGGACCATCTCTCTGCAGGGGTAGGTCAGAGATGTTACCTTAGATCAGAAGGGCAGCACATTCATGATGAGAAATACAAGGAGAAGGAAAGCACAGTATCACCTCTGTAATTGTTATTATTTCTGTCCCTGCTCCCTTGAAGTGAAGCTAGCTTTCAGGAATGCTGCAGGCAAAAATGAATGAATGAATGTCTCTTTAGTCTAAAGAGGATAAACACGCCCAGCACCTGTGATCACTCATCTATTTAATGCACTGGTGAAAATGGATGGACAGCAGGATCTTCTTGGAGCAGTTCGGCTTTAGACAGATTTTAATATTAAGGAAAGTGGCTAACAAAGTGGACAGCTATCCTGGAAGCATAACTGTAGAGTAACTACCCAACACAGTACACCCAGGAGTGGTTTCACTCCTCTCCAGAACACCAGGTGAAAATTTGGGGAAAAATATCTCAAGAACAAACAGCAAAAACCAGCCCTCAAAACCCTGAAACAGCTCACCTCTGAGAAGGAGCCATTTCGTCAGCTGATCCATCTTGCGTTTGAATTGTTCGTCTGTCTAGCGCTTGCAGGAAGGGATGGTGTCAGATGTCTGGCACCTTGCTGACACTCAACAAACAATATTAATCCTTATCATATGACTTCATTGAAGGCCTGCACAGGAAACTAACAGACAAAGTTTCATCTGTCCTCCTTGCCCGGAAGGGGTAATTCCACTTATTTGGACAACTGTAAGGTGCCTGGGAAATGGACATGTTCAGCTCTTTGCTCCTTACTTCTCCTCAAGTCCCTAGGTCTAAACAGGTGACTGTTCAGAGTATGTGACTTCTAGGTCTACTTCCTTCAGTCAGCCTTGCATACAAATGTCTATTCTTTCCTTCTTTAGATAATAAACTCCTTGTGTGCAAAGACTGTGTGATTTATACACTGCGAATCTTCCCAGCAGCACCTCATAGAATGTTTTCTAATCCTATTCAGCTTTGGGAATCAAGGAATAACCACAAGAACACCAGAATGGCCCACAGCATGCCCATTTTGAGTAGAAGACAACGTACCTGGAACCAAGAAACAATGAGTTGAATGTGACTGTAAGTGCTACTTCCCTTCTGTTCCTTTCTTTCCAGATGCCTGCCACCAACTGCACTCTCATAATCAAGGCTGATGGGCTTCATGTCCCATCAATGAATATTTTCCAAAAACCCAGGTAAAACAAGGCATATACAAAATTTAGACCCAGCTCTTCCCTACAGGTATTCAAAATTTAGGCAAATGAAGAGATATGCACAGAAAGAGAGAACACCTACTAAGAGCTGATAAATACTGTAGTAAGTTCAAATTCAGAGCTCTGGGGGTGAGAGGAAGGAAGCAACCTTGGGTATGGATGCAGGTCTGAGTTGTGCATGCTTTGGGGAGTGCAGTCTGTTACTTTCGGATGAGCCAGGACTGGGGACTTGACTGTGGTTGATTGTGTGACCCAGGGAGAGGATCGCCTCCCATAAGGAAGCTGCAAACCTTCAGTCAAGTAAATTCACTGTTTCTCCTAATTGCCTAATTGTCATGTTTTAGGCTACCAGACTGTTCCAGACTGCATATTCTTCTCCAAAGGAGAGGTTAGAGATGGAAGTGGGGAGGAACTGTTGGCTTATTCCCAGGGATGAAATAAGCCTTCTTCTGACTTGCCCTCCATCATTGTTTCAGGACCAATTCTCAACTCCTCCATCTACCTCTGTATCCAGCTTTCAGTCTGCATCACGCTCCCTTGCACGTGGCTGACAATCTGTAGTGTCACATCCTATGGCTCCTTTCTGTGCACTCTGCTGGGGCTCCACACATCCCCCTCTTGCACACACCCCTTCATATCCCAGGGTTGCACAGGTCCACTCTCACCCCTACTCTAGATGATGCATACTTCTAGCTACTTGGACTAGACCAGCCACTCATCTCTAAATTCCTGCTGGGCTCCTCTGCCTTCCCCTTCCTTTTTAAATTAACAGTTTATTCATTTGCTTTTGAGAAGGTAATAAATTCACGTGGTTCACAATTTAAGAACTCTAAATGGAAGTGTTTCCCTGACATCCTTATCTCGCAGACACCCAGGGTTCTACCCCACAGGCAACCAATGTTTTCAGTGTCTCGTGATTTCTTTTAGGGATATTTTATGCATGTGTAAGTTTATAGATTCTGCTTCCTTCTCTTCATACAAATGGGAGCATGCTGTAAACACATGGGAGTTTATACTATAGATATAGTTCTCCATCTTGCTTTTTCTCATGTAAAATACCAAGGAGGAGAATAATTCCATGTCCTTTCACAGCGAGATTCCTCATTCTCTTCTATTGTATGGATGGATCATAACTTACTCAACTGGGACCATTTAGAATTTTTCCTGTATTTTTACTATTACACAAAATGCTGCAATGTACATTCTTCCTTCTGTATTTATTTAACACATGTCAGTATTCCTAGAAGTGGACTTGTAATTGTGATAGATGTTGTCACATTCTCCATCTTAGAAGATGTGTCAATTTATACCCCCATCAGCAACACTCAGAGGTGCCAGATTCTTATCACCCTTGACAACATAATGTGTCTCCATGCTTGTTAGTTTCTTTCAACCTGATAGAAAAAAATGAGATATTGGATAGTTTAATTTGGATATAATTCTATACTTAGAGAATTCAAGAGAATCCACTAAAAATCTTTCAGATTTCTGGTTTCTTTTTGGACTACAGTAACTTTAGAACTATTTCAGTATTAATGGGGATAGTGACTCCATGTTTTCCATGTTCCCATCTTTAGGAACCAGCCAATAGTTGTTCTATTTGCTACCCTGGTTGTTACTGATTAGACAAGAATACCTCTTGTGATGTTGAGGGGCTGGGCTAAGGCCTTTCAGGGCAAGGTTCTGGCCAATGAGATCAATCACACTGCAAAATGACACAGGACCTGATGTTTTTTGCTCTTGGGGAGTCTCAGTCTGAGCTGCACACCCAGAAGGAACAAAGTGGCCCTGGCTTCTGAGGATCTCCTAAGATGATGGTTGGGTCACTGAAGGTGCTGCTATCGTAACCAGATTAAAGACCAGCCACTATCCCCCTTCTCTCAGATGACAGCTGAGCATGTCATTCTGCTTTCAGGGCAAGAAGGTCCAAACTTATATGCAAAGTGTCTCTTCCCTGCAACTTGCCAACCTACATAATATGAGATGCTGTGGTTTAGCCATTAGGAATATGGGGTTTGGAGTTCAACAGCCCACGTTTGAGTTCTGGTTCCGTCGTCTTGTAGCCTCCCACCACCTACTCCAAGCCTCATCAACTGACTGCAAGTTCCCTCCAGGCAAAAATACCTCCTGACGTCCTGAGACTCAAACAATTTATACAAACATTGATTCTAAACATTGAACCTAGAACTCATCTTAACGATCAAGCCTAGGGAAATTTTTCTGTGAATTTTTTTTTTCACAAGCACTTTATTTAGAATTATAAGGCTGAAAATAAATTAGAAAACTGTTGCGATTATTTTCCTAAAATTGTCCCTTAGTTTCAGGGGATTATCTGCTTTGACCTATATAGCCTAATGGAAAGAAGGTTCTGTGAATGTGGGCTGTACTTACCTGATTCAGAGCCTATGAGCTCCTGGTTTTGCTTTCTGCTTTATGAACCAGTGTGTGCCTTAGTTATATTTATTCTCATAACATGTTACTAACTAATAGGACACTTATAGAAATCAAATGCTACTGCTGCTGCTAAGTCGCTTCAGTTATGTCTGACTCTGTGCGACCCATAGACGGCAGCCCACCAGGCTTCTCCATCCCTGGGATTCTCCAGGCAAGAACACTGGAGTGGGTTGCCATTTCCTTCTCCAATGCATGAAAGTGAAAAGTGAAAGTGAAGTTGCTCAGTCGTGTCTGACTCTTAGCAACCCCATGGACTGCAGCCTACCAGGCCCCTCCATCCCTGGGATTCTCCAGGCAAGAATACTGGAGTGGGTTGCCATTTCCTTCTCCAATGCATGCATGCATGCTAAGTCGCTTCAGTCGTGTCCGACTCTATGTGACCCCATGGACAGCAGAACACCAGGCTCCTCCGTCCACAGGATTGTCTAGGCAAGAACACTGGAGTGGGTTGCCATTTCCTTCTCCAAGAAATCAGATGAACAACTGTAAAAACATTAAATTTAATTATTTGCCTATATGTTCAAACACACTCTACCTGGAAATCTCTATGTCCAAGAGCTATATTTAAATTTCACTTCTGTGTGTGTGTGTGTGTGTGTGTGTGTTCTACCACTCTCTTGGGACTTAGCAAAGAAAAAAAGGAAAATAACCATGTTGATGGAATTGTCACTTAATGATTTCCAAAGCCATCACTGCACTGATTTTGACAAACCTGTAATTATGACTGTTTTCTTTGATTTATTCTGCAAATAAGTCAAAGTGATGATGATTATCCAAGAAGTTATGCTGCAAAGATGTTTCAATTTTCTCATACAGCTTCCTTTTTAATATCCTAGATTTCTCAGATAAGAGGAAAATAAACTTGCATAAAAGTTGTTTTTTCTAAAAGTCTGAATAATTATTGAGAAATTTAGCAAACTTCCTCTTGTGTTTACGTAGTAGAAAACATTCACAAAATCATGAGAGAACTCCAAGGACTTCAGAAGGCAGTCTCTTCCTTAATTTTGCAGCCTTCATTGAAACAAGCAATCCTGTCTAAACCTGGAGGCTGAGGGTCTGGATACTGTCATGCCATTCCCCTACTGCAAACCAGAAAACTGGAGAGCATGGCTGATTTACTGTAAGCTGTTCTATTGGATTTTCCTGATGGCTCTGTCTGGGCTCCACACAGAGTCTCAAAAGAGAGGCCTATTTCAAAGAATTCAATGTCCCATCTACAGAATTGTTCATCTCTCCCCAAACCATTTTTTTTCCTACTAAGACATTTATTCACTTAAAAAAATGACTTGATCAGTTTAACCCCTTACTATAATTACTTGAAGAAGTTCCAAAAGAAGAAAACAAAACAAAACATTGGATTGGAAGATTTAATTTCTCAGGGATATTTTCCAAGGGTTCTAGAGATATGCTTCCAGTTCTTAGGAGCTCAGCTAGGTCTCTATGGGAAGGGGACAAAGAAGCCCATGTGATCTTGAACACAGAACACACACTGTCTTACCCCTGCTGTGCTCCACTTGGTCACACGGATAATTACAAAGTCTTTGTGACCCTAGGCTACGTCTCCAGCCTCACCTTGGACCTTTCTCTGTACCATCCTTGCACTCCAGTGCCTTGGTCCTCTTTCAGGCTCTAACACTGGCCTTGTTTCTTTTCAAAACAGGCTTTTCATACTGTTTTCCTCTGTCTGAAATGAGCTTTCTCTGTTTGGTCTTGCTGAGTTAACAAAAATTATCCTTTAGATCTCAACTCATTATCACTTCCTTGGGAAATCTCTCCAGGTTCCCCATCTACATCAATCTCCCACTGCAGGCTCCCCAAATACCAAAATAACTTTTTTTCAAAGACATTTCTGCAATTGTGATTTTTATGGGATTTTTTTTGGGGGGATTTTATGTTTAATTGTGTAGTTATTAGATTAATAGTTCCTTCTCTTTCATAAGCTCCACAGCTTCTTTTTCTGTACATTGAATCCCTAGGGTCTAGCCGAGGGCCTGACTCATAAAATATATTCAACAGGACATAAACTGAATGTTATTAATAAAGATAATAATTATAGAAAGAAAACAACCTTCTAAATTTTAGTCATAATTACTCTACCAAGTGACTTATAAAATATTGGAGACTACATTTATTTGGCCTTTAATTTTCTTACCTTCTGAATATGAATAATAATAGTGTTCAAAGAACTATAAGAACAAAATAACATATGTGACTATAGCTTCTAGGGATTAATTAAAAAGATATTTGAAATGTTTCAAATATCTTAGATAAACTCTATCTCCTCCACACTATTTATAATAGCCAAGACATGGAAACAGCCTAACTGCCCACTGACAGATGGAAGATGTAGATGTGGTATATATATACAATGGAATACTAGCCGGTCATAGGAAAGAATAAAATAATGCTATTTGTATCAACATGGATGGGAAAGACAAATATTATGTGATATCATTTATATGTGGAATCTGAAATCTGACACAAGTAAACTTATTTACAAAACAGAAACAGACTCACAGACACAGAGGACAGACTTGTGGTTGTCAAGGGGGATGAGGGGCGAGGGAGGGTTGGATTGGGAGTCTAGGATTAGCAGGTGCAAACTATTATATATAGGAATATATATAGTAGTTTTAACAACATTCATATTTAATATACTACTACTACTAAGTTGCTCCAGTCATGTCTGACTCTTTGTGACCTCATAGACAGCAGCCCACCAGGCTCCACCATCCCTGGGATATGGTAATTATATTTATCATGTTGTACATTACATGGCTTCCCTGGTGGCTCAGATGGTAAAGAGTCTGCCTGCAATGTGGGAGACCTGGGTTCACTCCCTTGGTTGGGATGATCCCCTGGAGAAGGAAATGGCAACTTACTCCAGTATTCTTGCCTGGAGAATCCCATGGATGGAGGAGCTTGGCAGGCTATAGTCCCTGGGTCGCAAAGAGTCGGACATGACTGAGTGACTAAGATTGTACATCATATAGTACTTACAGCTTTTATAATGGAAAATTTCTCTGCTTTGACCATCTTCCTCTGATTTCTGCTCCCCACTCCCTCCCACCTCTGGTAACCACAAATCTGATCTCATTTTCTATGAGTTTGTTTCTGAGGCATAATTGAACTACACCTTGATGTTAGTTCTGTTATGCAACACAATGGTTTGACATTTCTGTACATTTCAAAACAATTACCAAGGTAAGTTAGTTACAATGTCACCATACAAAGATATTATATAATTACTGACTGCATTCCTCACACTGAATATTTCATATCATGACTCATTTATTTTGCATCTGAAAGTTTATACCTTTTAATCTCCTTCACTTATTTCTTTCCTCTTCCCATCTTCTTCCCCTCTGGCAACCACCTGTTTGTTCTCTGAATCTATAATTCCATTTCTGTTTTGTTATGCTTGTTCATTTGTTGTGTTTTTTAGATTCCACATATAACTGAAATCATACACTATTCATTTTTCTCTGTCTGGCTTATTTCACTTAACATAATACTCTCTAGGTCCACCCATATTGTTGCAAGTGTCAAGATTTCATTCTTTCTTAAAAGTGAGTAATATCCCATTATATGTATATCTTCTTTATCCATTCATCTAAGTAGATGAATCTACTGATGCCCATCTACTGATGGGCTCTTTGGTTGCTTCCATATCTTGGTTATTGTAAACAAGGCTGTTATGAACACAGGGGTGCATGCATCTTTTTAAATTAGTGTTTTTATTTTCTTTGGACATACACCCAGAAGTGGATTGGTGGTTGTATGGTTGTTCTATTTTTAATTTTTAAAGGGATCTCCATATACCTTTGATATCATGCTTATTGTTAAAGGCAGAAATGTAGGTATTCATATATTTAATAACAATAGTTTTTGTACAATACATTGTAGCTTACAATGAACTTTCACAGGCATTATTATAGTCCCATTTTATAAATGAGATAACAGGCTTTTATGTTAAGTGACTAAGTGTGTTGCCCAAGGTCACAGACCTAGTGAATGAAGAGCTGATACCTGAAAAGAGATTCTCTGATTTAAGTTTAGTGCTTAGCTCTGACTCCCTGAGCAATTTCCACCACCAGACAACTCCTTAGCAGCTTTCTCCTCATTGTGTCTGAATATGAGTTAGAGGAGATAGATTTTCTTTTTAACTGCTGAGTGTCAAGTTCTTTTGGCTGCACATTTTGTCCTTCTCATTTTTTAAGCCTAGGATTTAGAGTCTTTCTGAAGCTCTTGTAATGATCACCTGAGGCCAGATGGTATCAATCACAGTAACCCCAGGGACAATCACTACTGCTGTAATGTACTGAGTGCTAACTCTGTTTCAGGTGCTGTCCTGGATCCTTTTCAGTTCAGTTCAGTACAGTCACTCAGTCGTGTCCAACTCTTTGCAACCCCATGAACCACAGCATGCCAGGCCTCCTTGTCCATCACCAACTCCCGGAGTCCACCCAAACCCATGTCCATTGAGTTGGTGATGCCATCCAGCTATCTCATCCTCTGTCATCCCCTTCTCTTCCTGACCTCAATCTTTCCCAGCCTCAGGGTCTTTTCCAATGAGTCAGCTCTTCCCATCAGGTGGCCAAAGTACTGGAGTTTCAGCTTCAACATCAGTCCTTCCAATGAACACCCAGGACTGATCTCCTTTAGGATGGACTGGTTGGATCTCCTTGCAGTCCAAGGGACTCTCAAGAGTCTTCTCCAACACCACAGTTCAAAAGCATCAATTCTTTGGTGCTCAGCTTTCTTTATAGTCCAACTCTCACATCCATACATGACCACTGGAAAAACCATAGCCTTGACTAAACGGACCTTTGTTGACAAAGTAATGTCTCTGCTTTTTAATATGCTGTTTAGGTTGGTCATAACTTTCCTTTCAAGGAGTAAGTGTCTTTTAATTTCATGGCTGCAATCACCATCTACAGTGATTTTGGAGCCCAGAAAAATAAAGTCAGCCACTGTTTCCACTGTTTCCCCATCTATTTCCCATGAAGTGATGGGACCAGATGCCATGATCTTCATTTTCTGAATGTTGAGCTTTAAGCCAACTTTTTCACTCTCCTCTTTCACTTTCACTGGATCCTTTTAATCTACATCATTTTTTACAAGGATCTTACAAAAGAGTATATACATTTTATAGTAAACAAATAGCCTTGCCCAAGGCCAGACTGCTTGATGCCAGAAGGATGAATCAAAACCAAGTCTGTCTGGATTGAGTTCTTCCTAATATACTCCTGCCTCTTTAATTCACAGAACAGGATCTAAGTATGGAAGAGAGTGATTTTAGATAAGCATGCATCTGGCTGGCATACACTGTCATGGTCACACAGCTGTTCAAGGACAGAATCTTTTCGGATTGGTTAGTAATAACCAAGCCATGTCTGTTGCTAAATACTTTTAGACTGACCTTTGATGTTAGGTACATACTTGGCACCTGTTTGCTCAGAGTTGAATCAGACACTTAAAAAATCAGGTTGTGCTGGTTGGTTGAAATGTCTCTGCTAATGGCAAAGCTTATATTTCTTGCTACCATCAATGGGCTGTGATAGATGGAGCCACCAAGTCTTTGAGTCATATACAGATGCTAAAGAAAAAATATAATAGTCACGTTTTTACTCTTTCTCAAAATTACAATTGGGTATGAGAAATAAAGTTGCAAAATTTCCCTATAGCAGTTTTAGGGAGTGAGTGAATTTAAAATCAGTGAAGTTCATCTCTGGATCCTGACTGGCTAAAAATATCAATGCCACTAGAATATGAAACCTTAAAAGCATTCTGACCCACCAGAAGAACAAAATCCTCACTGCTGATGGACCAAAAGCAATCAAGTAATTATCCTACTTCTGGTATATTCCTGTATGACAAAGAGAAAAGGAGAAATAATTTTGATATCTTTGGGTAGTCAATCTTAAGTGTTAATCAGTGGTGTAGTAAGAAAAGGAAGATATGGTATTCTTCCCTATGCTTGTTCTGTCTTTCCCTTCTAACTCATATTTATTGTCTGCAAAGTACTGTTCTAGATACTTTACATATAATAATACTATACCTATTTTGAGATTCAGTGATTATATATATTTATGTCTGTGGGTATGTTTTAATATATATAAACACACAAACAAAACTTAGTACAACGTGGTATATATGATACAAGTTATCGTTCAGTCGCTAAGTCATGTTTCACTCTTTGTGAACCCAGGGACTGCAGTCTACCAGGCTTCTCTGTCCCTTACTAACTCCCAGAGTTTGTTCAAATTCATGTCCACTGAGTCAGTGATGCTATCTAACCATTTCATCCTCTGCTTCCCTCTTTTCCTTTTGCCTTCAATCTTTCCCAGCATCAGGGTCTTTTCCAATGAGTCAGCTCTTCACATCAGATGGCCAAAGTATGCTCCAATACTTCAGCAGCATCAGTTCTTCTAATGAATATTCAGGGTTGATTTCCTTTAGGATTGACTGGTTTGATCTCCTTGCTGTCCAAGGGACTCTCAAGAGTTTTCTCTAGTACCACAATTTGAAAGCATCAATTCTTCGGTGCCCAGCCTTCTTTATGGTCCAACTCTCACACCCATACATAACTACTGGAAAAACCACAGCTTTGCCTATATGGACTTTTGTCAGTAAAGTGATGCCTTTGCTTTTTAATATGTTATCTATATAAGTATTATCTATTATTTACTCATTCAATTCCTACTTAAAAATAGTACAAGATCAACAAACATGTGAAAAGCAGGCTCAACCTCATTCGTTATTAGAGAAATACAAATCAAAATCACAATAAGGTACTACTTCCTGGCCATTAGGAAAGCCATAGTTAAAAAAAAATCAAAATAAAATGGAAAACAACAAGTGTTGGCAAGGACATGAAGAAATTGGAATCTTTATACATTGCTGGTGGGATGTAAAATAGTATAACCACTCTGGAAAACAGTCCTGGGTTTTTCAAATGGTTAAACATAGGGTTGCAATATGATTCAACAATTCAGAGAAATGAAAACACATGTCCACACAAAAACTTGCACACAAATGTTCTTAGCAGCATTATTTATAATAGTCAAAGGGCAAAAACAACCCAGATGTCTAGCAACTGTTGACTGGATAAACAAATGTGGTATTTCCATAAAATGGATTATTATTCAGCCATAAAAAGTAATATAGCACTGATACATGGTACCATGTGGACAAACGTCAAAAATATTATGCTAAGTGAAGAAAGCAAGACACAAAAGGTCACTCATTGTATAATTTCATTCATATGAAATATCCAGAATAAATAAATCCATAGAGACAGAAAGAAGATCGGTGGTTGCCAGGGGCTGGGGGTAGGGGGAGTGACTACTTAAGCCATACAAGGTCTCCTTTTGAAACTAGATGGAGGTCATCATTACTAATATTGTGCATATATGAAATGTCACTGAATTGTATACTTTAAAATGGTTAGTGATTAATTTTATGCTATATAAATTCTACCTTGATTAAAAAAATCCTACAAACTGTATGAAGCAAATACAACACAATACAAGCAAATACAATCTCCTTTCTTTTTTCCAAATGAAAATACTCAGGCAGGTTAAGTACCTTGTTGCAATTTCCAAAAGTAGTTAATGCAAGAGCAAAACCAGAAGTCTAGGCAGTCTGATTCTAGAACACACACTCAAACAAACAACTACTTACTAATGTTCTTCTTACTATTTCTTTTGAACGTTCTTTGATTTGATTCAATGAGAATAAAAAGAGTTGATGATCTAGAGGGGTGGAATGGGGATAGGTCTGACTGAGGTTCTGGAGGGAGGGGATATATATATATACACATATGGCTGATTCACATTGTTGTACAGCAGAAAGTAAAGCAACATTGTAAAGCAATCATACTCCAATTAAAAACAAATGTAAAAAAAAGGTAAGAGCATTCTAAAGACGGGTATGTGGAGAAGGAAAGGGATGATCTAATGCATACTTACAGTGAATGTATTCATGTGTATGATTAAAGAACAGCACCACTTGGCTGTGCAATACTGTGATATCAAAACAAGGATGCCAGTTTATGAGAGCTCTTGAAAACCAATCAATGAATTTAACGTTGGTGCTTTCTTGCTGTCTAATAAAATGACTAGGGCATCACTGAGTGAATTAATTTGAAGTCTTCTTGCTCGTAGGCAACCATTAAGAGTTATGATGTACACAGTGTGAACTACATAACCTCTACCTTGTACACATATTTATAGCCATATTTCTATGACATATAAATTGTTTAAACATAAACATTTTAACATCTAGATCACTTAACTGACTAGGGACCACACTAATTAATGTCCAAAGCAAGTTCAGCATCTAAGATTTCAGACAGATAGCAATGGGGTAAAATATGATGAAAGACTTATGGATAATTAAGTTCTTTGTCAGCTGATAAATTATTTTAATCTTTGTGTCCAATTGAACTGGAAAATCTGACTGTGCTGCTATTCCTTATGCTTGGCTAGCTACCCTCCAGGTCTCTTCATGACCTAGACAAAGTTAAAAAACAAAAGGCACCTCAAGTAATAGCAGAAATTACAAATTACTCAGAGAGAGCCTCTGGCACCACTAAGTAATAAGAGTAATTTTAAAATAGTCATAAATAAATAAGAACAAATGGCACATATTAGTTCAGTTTCCTTAGATCTAGTTTGTAACTTCAAAATCTTTTGGAATTATTAATTTAAGAAGGATGTTTTACTTATGTTTTAATTTTTATCTTTTGTTCATCATGGATGTTTTTGCATTAGTTTTTTAAAATTTATTTTTTGGCCACTCCCTGTGTAGCATGTGGGATCTTGGTCCCTAACCTGGAATTGAACCCATGCCCTCTGCAATGGAAGCTCAAAGTCTTAACCACTGGATAGCCAGGGAAGTCCTGGATGTTTTATTTTTAACTTGATTTTTATTATATACATACAATTTAAAAATCCAATTTTTTTGATTACTTTAAAATTTTTCATCTCGAAAGCAATAAACCTCATCTCATCTTTAGGAAACAGACTAGTGTTTTGCCTGTTTGTCAGAGCAGCTTTATAAATCAATGTTGGAAAGGCACCTTAGTTTTCATATCCTAGATTTAAGGAGATTTTTGTTCCAAATAAAAATGGTTTTTACCCTTTGGGAGGAGTGTTAAAATACTATGTTTTTTAAAAAAATATTGGGATCAGTAACTGAAAGTTCTCTGTCTTGCTTTAGCAATTGTCTGTATGTCTCAAACTCACCACACATTCATTTCTACCCTGTGGCTTCTGATTTTCAAAAGTTTTAAACAGTCTCCTACAAAATCATCTAAGTTTTAAAGACAGCCCTGGATGCTAGTTGTCTTCAGGAAGCTTTTTCCAACCAAGTTGCTGCCACAAAGAAAGCATTGGCCAGCTCTACTTTTAATTTAGCAAGTGATTCATTACTTTTAATGCGCTATAGAGATTATGTTCAGCTGAAGGTTTGCTTAAAATTTTGTACTGAGATGGGCCTTGCCTACTCTCTTTATGAAATGTCATTCAAACAAATGTCAGCTCTTCCAAGGAATCTTCACTTACTATCTAAGCTCGTGGTTTCCCTTCCTTCCTCTCTCCTTCCAACCTTCCACCCATAAATGTTGATTAACCACCATCCATGTGTCACATACACTGTGCCAACTATCCCTGTCTTTCATGGATATTTCATGCAATATTATATGGCTGCCAACTGTCTTGCCAGTAATGATCTCATATAACCTACATGGCTATGAGCATCTTGGTTCAAGAACTGTGATTCATGGTTGCTAAAGAAATCAGCATGGTGAAGGGGAAGGAATACAGATGGGAACACAGAGTTAGGACAATTAACATCAGTTTCAAGGGAGCAGTGGATGAAGCCAAAAAGAGAACAGAGAATATTGGATCTCTGCTGAAGCTAGAAAAACTAGACTAAAATTTTCAGTAGTTTATAATACTTAAGATCACCTGAAGTGATTCCCTCTTGGAAAATGTTAAAGAAAAACACCCACAACAACATAAAAATGAGTTACAATGATATGCCTCCTGAAATATTTAGGAGAACATGTACTGATGTCTGCAACTAACTTCAAAATCCACCAAGAAAACATGACAAATTGTTGGATGGATGTAAGCAGATACATGCTATAGCAAATATAGCACAAAACTAACTGTTGATTCTAGGAGGTGGGTTTAGGGATGTTGTTGTTGTTTAGTGGCTAAGTCATGTCCGACTCTTTGGGACTCCATCGACTACATGAACCCACGTCTCCTACACTGGCAGGCAGATTCTTTACTGCTGAGTCACCAGGGAAGATATTTACTGTAAAATTCCTTCAACTTTTCAGTATGTTTGAAAACTTTTATAATCAAATTTGGGAGAGAAAGATAATTATAATATAAAAAGGCAATATAAAGAGATGTTCTCTTATTTTACCCATTTGTCAATCTATAAGCAGGCAAGTTTATCTGTGAATAAAGTCCGTTTATATGAGTGTGTGTGTGTGTGTGTGTGTGTGTGTGTGTGTGTTGTGAATCTGAAAAAAAAGATTCATTTGCTAGTAAAAACCCACTAATATTGACTAAGTTTCCTAGGACACAGTGAAAATATTCAGCTCAGTTCAGTTGCTCAGTCATGTCTGACTCTTTGTGACCCCATGGACTGCAGCACGACAGGCTTCCCTGTCCTTTACCAACTCCTGGAGCTTACTCAAACTCATGTCCATCGAGTCGGTGATGCCATCCAACCATCTCATCCTCTGTCATCCCCTTCTCTTCCTGCCTTCAATCTTTCCCAGCCTCAGGGGCTTTTCTTGTGAGTTAGTTCTTTGCATCAGGTGGCCAAAGTATTGGAGCTTCAGCTTCAGCATCAGTCCTTACAATGAATATTCAGTACTGATTTCCTTTAGGGTTGAGTGATTTGATCTCCTTGCTGTTCAAGGGACTCTTAAGGGTCTTCTCCAAAACCTCAGTTCAAACGCATCAATTCTTTGGTTCTCAGCTTTATGGTCCAACTCTCACATTCATACATAACTACTTGAAAAACCATAGCTTTTACTAGACGGACCTTTGTCAGCAATGTCTCTGCTTTCTAATATGCTGTCTAGGTTTGTCATAGCTTTTCTTCCAAGGAACAAGCATCTTTTAATTTCATGGCTGCATCTACCATCTACTAAAAAAATAAAGTCTATAACTGTTTCCATTGTTTCCCCATCTATTTGCCATGAAGTGATAGGACTGAATGCCACGGTGTTCGTTTTTTGAATGGTGAGTTTTAAGCCAGCTTTTCCACTCTCCTCTTTCACTTTCATCAAGAGGCTCTTTAGTTCCTCTTCCTTTTCTGCCATAAGGGTGGTGTCATCTGCATATCTGAGGTTATTGATATTTCTCCCTATAATCTTGATTCCAGCTTGTGCCTCATCCTGTCCGGCTTTTGCATGATGTCCTCTGCCCATAAGTTAAATAATCAGGGTGACAATTTACAGCCTTGGCGTACTCCTTTCCTAATCTGCCTGAAGAACTATGAATGGAGGTTTGGAAGTGAAATATTAATGTGAGTTTATCTTGCTTATAGCCTGCTTTGTCTACATGCAGTGAAGGAAATTCTTGTCTAACGTGGGGAGGGAGGGGGTAGTGTTTTTCACAACAGTAATTCATCTGAAGCTTAAATAAAAATATTTGATGTAAAACTGAGTTATGTAATTTTTTTAATGGATTTCACAATGAAGCTGCTAATCAAAAAGGTCCATCTCAAACCTAAAAATCCTTCTGTACTCAAGTACTAAAGAATGTTTGGGAATGTATGATGATTCATAATCATTTTAAAATTAAATTATTTAAATCATTTTAAATTTAAATTCATAATCATTTCAAAGCCATAATAATGGGAATTGTTCCTTCTAATAGGAAGGCAAGGGTTTATTCAAGGGACACTCATCACTTATGTTCCAGTAGGCATTCCCAAGACAATGGTGAGCAAGGTGGAACATGCTGAAGCGTGTCTAAAACACTTAAGGCATTTGGATGAATAAAACATATTTCGATTTGCAAAGTCAAGAGTGAAGGGCATTGCCAGAAACAACTGTATAATAAGTCTGTTCAATCTTTGCAGATTTTATGAATGAAGTGACATCTGATACACAGTGAAAGAAGTACCTGACAAAAACTAGGAAATGGCTTTTATTCTTGAATCTGAGCAATGCAATTTGTAAAATGGAGCAATTAACTTTAAAATTCCTTCCACTTATCTGAATTCTTTTGACACATTCAGTATTAAGCCTTAAAAGAGTGACGAGAAAATGCTAGAGCTTAAATTTTTCATGTTTTCCAAACAGGAAAATATTTTTTAAATCTCTAATGGCCAAACTGATTTAGAATGAACAGATTGGTAAAAACTTTGGATTTATAATTCTTCCCTGTAAACAATAATGGCCCGTGTTTCATAGTGGATATGACTCTTTAGGCACAAATGCAAGGCAACAGGCAGTTTGGAAGGGATTTCATGTTTTTCCTTATGAACCCAGGTGGCATATGAGTCATATCTTCTGCAAATCACCTACAGGCTAAATAGAGCCCATACAAGTTGAGTATTTAGGCATCTGCTTGTTTTTAAAACATGCCCCCCCCCCCTTTTTTTTTGGGTGCATCGGACAAAGAACGAATGCAAGCTTAAATGCCTATGGGCTCAAAATATCTTGCTAAGTTCCCTCATCATAGGGACACGGGCGACCATAATAGATGGTGTTGTTTAATGCTCTCAAATCATAGAGATGTAAGTGACTATTTAATAAGAGACAAGATGATTTTAACAAAGTCTTCAAATGAAATTACTAGGTTTTTAGCTTCTTTATATTTTGTCCTATAGGTTATGACTAAGAATTTTCCAGGTATTATCAACAAAGAGATTTATACATAAAATAAAATGTGCTCTCAAGAATAACCAGGAAACAATCCACTTAAGCCTTCACAAATCACTGACTGCTCAGTTCTCACACTGCATGCATTTCATATGATCAATAATCAAGTGGGCATTAGGGCAACTCTGTGCCCTATGGTGAAATGTAAGAGAAGTAGAAAGCACACAGCCTCCACATGGCTTTTCAAGAGCTTGCAGTCTGGTTGCAAATAATTAGCAAACGACAGAAGATCCAGTACAAAGCAGTGTTAATGACAGTAGCATAGGTTATATACTTGGATTACTGTGATGTTGAATGGTTTGTATTGGAAACAAATTGAGATCATTCTGTCATTTTTGAGATTGCACCCAAGTACTGCATTTTGGACTCTTTTGCTCACTATGAGGGCTATTCCATTTCTTCAAAGGGATTCTTGCCTACAGCAGTAGATCATGATCATCTAAATTAAATTCTCCGATTCCTGCCCATTTTAGTTCACTGATTCCTAAAATGTTGATGTTCACTCTTGCCATCTACTGTTTGACCACACCCAATTTACCTTGATTCATAGAACGAACATTCCAGGTTCCTATGCAGTATTGCTCTTTACAGCATTGGACTTTTACCACCAAACATGTCCACAGGTGGGCATCATTTCTGCTTTGGCTCAACTTCTTCATTCTTTCTGGAACTATTTGTCCACTCTTCCCCAGTAGCATATTGGATACCTACCAACCTGGGGGGCTCATATTCCAGTTTCATATCTCTTTGCCTTTTCATATTGTTTATGAAATTAGAAGATGCTTGCTCCTTGGAAGAAAAGATATGACAAATCTAGACAGCATATTAAAAAGCAGAGATATCACTTTGCTGACAAAGGTCCATGTAGTAAAAGCTATGGTTTCTCTAGTAGTCATGTATGGATGTGAGAGTTGGACCATAAAGAAGGCTGAGTGCCAAAGGATTGATGCTTTCGAACTGTGGTGTTGGAGAAGAAGGGACTCTTGAGAGTCTTGAGAGTCCCTTGGACTGCAAGGAGATCAAACCAGTCAATCCTAAAGTAAATGAGTCTTGAATATTCATTGGAAGGACTGATGCTTCAGTTGAAGCCCCGATACTTTGGCCATCTGATGCGAAGAGCCAACTCACTGGAAAAGACCTTAATGCTGAGAAAGATTAAAGGCAGGAGGAGAAGGGAACAACAGAGGACGAGATGGTTGGATGGCATCACAGACTCAGTGGACATGATTTTGAGCAAACTTCAGGAGATAGTGAAGGACAGGGAAACCTGTTGTGCTAAGTCTGTGGAGTTGCAGAGAGTTGGACATGATTAAGCGACTGAATAAGAACAACATGGGCTATAGAAGTTTATTGTTAATGAAACACAGTAAGTATATAGAATTGATAAAACTGTATTAAATTCTCCTAACAGTTATCAGGACATTGTTGGCCTTTTTAAGTTAGATCTTTATAATATGGGAAAAGTGTGAAAGTTCATGGAAGAAAGAGATTCAACTGGGCCAATTAAATTCAACATACTTATTAAAAATCCTACATAGGAATTTCATTGACATGTGCCCCTTTTGAGAAATATCTCTAGTCTTTATGGATGGCCAACAGGTACATGACTAGTGATGCTCAACATCACTTATCATCAGGAAAATGCAAACCAAAACTACAATGAGATATCATCTCACACATGTGAGAATGGTTAGTATATAAAAGACAAGAAATAACAAGTGTTTGTGAGGATGTGAAGAAAGGGGAATGATTGCATACTATTGCTGGGAATGTAAATTGGTGCAGCCAAAATGGAAAATGGTATGAAGGTTTTTCAAATAATTAAAAATACAGCCACCATAAAATCCAGCAATTCCACTTTTGGGTATTAATCCAAAGGAAACAAGACCAGTAACTGGACAAGATTTATGCACCCACATGTTCACTGCACCATTATTTATAATAGTCAAGACATGGAAACAACCTAGGTGTCCATCAATGGATGAATATATAAAGAATACACACACACAATAGAATATGTAAAAAATGGGACATTATTCAGCCACAAAATAGAAGGAAATCTTGTTATTTGTGGCAACTTGGATGACCCTTGGACCTGGAGGGCATTATGTTAAGTGATATATAAGTCACACAGAGAAAGACAAAATTTTTGTTTTATGTGGAATTTTTTAAAAGCAACAAAAAAATGAGCTTATAGAGTCAGAGAACAGATTGGTGGTTATCAGAGATAGGGAGTGAGGGATGGGTGAAATAGGTGAAGGTGGTCAAAAGGTATAAACTTCCAGTTATAAAATAAATAAGTCCTGGGGATATTATGTACAGTACAGTGACCATGGTTAATCACACTGTATGAATGTTTGAAAGTTGCTAAGAGTGCAGATCTTAAAAATTCTCATCACAAGAAAAGAAAGTGTAAGTATGTGTGGTAATGAATGTTAACCAGATTTATTGTGATGATCATTTTGCAAAATATACAAATACTAAATCATCATGTTGTATACCTGAAACTAATATAATGTTAAGTCAATTATATCTCAAAAACTATCAAAAACTTCAATGAAAAAAAATTCAACTCCCTTCTCACACTTTCTCCTTATTCATTCTATGTGTATATTGATTTATGTATGAATTTACCATCCTAAGAACACAAAGTTATATATTTACTACATTTATGTATGTCTTGACCTAATATTTTTTTAAGATTCATATTGAAAGCATTCTATTTTATCCAGAAACAATGTACTTGTGTCTCAAATATTTTAAACTGCCTTTTATCATAGGTTGCATTGATATTTTAAATAATTTTTCTCTCCAGATGTGTATCTCTATATACATATATGCATATCTTTTTCTCTATATTGGTAATTTTAATTTCAACCTTTCTCCTGAAATGCCTTTCTCTTAAAAAGCATATGAATAACATCTTTAGTTTGTCTTCTATACCATATTTTAATATTAATAGCACACATCATGTTCTCCAGGATCCAGTTAAATACCTTCCACTTTATCCATTTTAGGATTTAGGGAACAACAATAATTTAGGTTGATATTAAGAACACCCCAAACCAACACTCTGAACGAAAGCATGTGAACAGAAGAAACAATTCGTTTCCGTTTTCTTACATCCCCAGGTGTTTCCTTATTTGCTGTACTCTGACCCTACTGATCATTTCTCCTCAGAACTCTGTTGTCTGGGGAACGTTTACTACTAGTTTATCATACTACTGCTAGTGATTAGCACTCCTTCTTCCTCTTAAATTGTTTTTTCTCACTTGTACTTTCATGGGTAAAACAAGTGATGCTGGGCTTTCACGCTCCTTGTCATTCCTTTCTGCTTATGTTACCACCTATAAGCCCCAAGAGGGAAGGGATTTTGTTGCAATTATTTAGTGCTCCATCCCTTGTAGAGAAGCCTGCCTGACACACAGAAGGGGCTTAGCAAATATTTAATGCTGCTGCTAAGTCACTTCAGTCGTGTCCGACTCTGTGTGACCCCATAGACGGCAGCCCACCAGGCTCCCCCGTCCCTGGGATTCTCCAGGCAAGAATTCTGGAGTGGGTTGCCATTTCCTTCTCCAATGTATGAAATTGAAGAATGAAAGTGAAGTCGCTCAGTCATGTTCGACTTGTAGCAACCCCATGGACTGCAGCCCACCAGGCTCCTCCGTCCATGGGATTTTTTAGGCAAGAGTACTGGAGTGGGGTACCATTGCCTTCTCCGAAATATTTAATGAATGAAGGTCTAAATGAAGAAATGCCTATTTTTATGTCTTTTTGTAAATTTCATAATTCTAAAGAGAAGAATGAATTTACCTTAATTGGATATTTTTAGATTTCACCTGACTCATATCTTAAATAAAATATATATCCTCCTCCCCTGAGAAGCTACATGTACAAAAATCTTTAAAATTCTAGAAAACAGAGAGTAATGTATTTCTTGCTTTCTCTACCAATGTGAGCCTTTATCAGAACTTTGAGAAAATCAGGTAGGATCCTTTATTTGTATTTTTTTAAACTCTTCTTTTCAATTTAGTTCTAGCCCTTTATGAAATATGTAAAGGATAGAAACAAAGATCAGGACGATTACTTTTACACTTAAGTGTTTTATGGGTTTTGAGGCAACATAATTCCATCCATTATCCCTTCTCCTTTCAACTTAATCCAATTTCATAAATACCAATTTTCTATTGAGCTTAGCATAAAGGAGATGAAAAAGAATATACTGGTGAACCAGACATGTTCTCTGAAGATAAAGAATCTGCTTTCTAACAGACACACACATTAAGTTTTTACACAAACAGTGGAGGTACAAAGAGTATTCCCTTCTTCAAACTAAAAAAGCATTTAAATTCTACAGAAAAGGCAATTCTTTATAATGTTGGAACTTAGAAATAGATTTTATTTTCCAAGTTACTTACACCTTTTTGGCACTGAAATTTAAAAAATGTTTCAAAATGTTGGATTTACTTTTAATTTCTAAAATTTAGAAGGGTGTCAAATTACATGTCACAAAAGAATCTGCCTTTAAATTTAGTCTAATAAAAGTAGAACATCACAATAAAAAGAACTTAACATTTTTAACTCTATAAACATTTAAAACCACTTCCCCAAATATTGATTTGGTTGTGAGGGAGATACTGAGATATAAAAATATAAATAAAAACTCAGAGGATGAGACCAAACCTTTGTAATAAATTACTTTTTAGTCATAAAATATTTAATTATATTCAGGGAAGCCCCATATTAATAGAAGCAAAGAAATAAACATCTTAGTATTTCATTTAAGAAGTTGTAAGAAAAAAAATGATGAAAACCTCAAGGAGTAAAAAGAAAAAAAATATGAAAATAAATTGATAAATTAATCTGAATACACAAAAACCAAGTATAATAATGGCCTAAAATAATCAACAACAGAACATATTCATTTTTTATGAGATCAGGAGAAAACAAAATAAAAATTACCATGTAATTCTTGTCAATACATAAACTAGAATGTGTACAACTTCACATGCATTTTTTTAGTAATACTACCAAGTATAAACTTTTTTCATTTTCATCTAATTTCTTGAAAATATTTTTAAGCATGTTAAATTTCTTTTATTTATTTATTATTTGTCCATCTCTGTTCATTTTTTTCCAGTTTTACTGAGATTTAATCATTATATAGCACTGTATAAGTTTAAGATGTCTGGCCTAATAACTTGACTTACATACATTGTGAAATGATTACTACAATAAGTTTAGTTAACATCCATCATCTTGTAAAGATTAAAAAAATTTTTTTTCCTTGTGATGAGAACTCTTTGGATTTGCTTTCTTATGAACTTTAAAATACACTGTATAAGGCAGTGAAAGTAGTTTCTTGAAAATACTTTACATCACCAATTCAAAGTACTGAATATTTGCTGAATAATTCTAGAGTATACAAAAAATTGATAAAACATGGGCAATTGAAACAATTTAGATTGGCTGCTCATAATCCAAAATTATGGGCACTGTTTTCATTTGCATATGATTTCCTAAAGAATTTATTGGTAAGAATAAATTTATTGGAATTTATTGATCTGAATGATAAATCAAGAGACCTGGATTCTAGTCTTGGCCACTATCCATGACTACATGGTCTTTGTTAAAAATGAAAAATTCTCTCTAGAAGGACATGGTAGTAGTTGTATCTGAAATCCTGTACAAAGAATATAATTGAAGATTTAAAAAAGATGCCTGTTATACTTGCACAAGGGCATAACATTGTATTGAAAGGGATTTGAGAAATTTTCAGAGGCAGAAACAGGCTCAGAGTTGTAATGACTAGAACAAGCTCACATTCCAGTTAATGTACAATTAGGTAGTGTTTAATTCATTGCTTTCTCAGTTTTATCAGACTTCTCCATTTGCTGCCACATTTCTTTTATGAAACAAACCTAGCTTTTAATAACAAGCCATTCTCAAAATGTGATTCCTTGACTTAGTGAGGGAAGAACTTTCTTTACAACTCTTCAACAAATTCAGTGTAAATAAGATCCGAGCACGTTAACTGAAGTTGAATTAGACTTTTTGTCTTATGTTCCAGCTGATAAGTGAACCAAATCATCTAAATCAGTACTTTTTAAAACTTCAGTGTGTCTACAGGGATTTTGTAGACAGTTCAGTTCAGTTCCCATACTTGTTCCTCAGTTCTAGCAAGTTCCCAGGTGGTACTGATAGTGTTGGTCACTTTGAGAAGTGAATGTCTACTATAAAAAAGGAAAGTCATCTGGGGGAAAGGTTTTCATTCTGCAACTATATAAAGACTCATCCACAAGCTGGAATCAAGATTGCCAGGAGAAACATCAACAATCTCAGATATGCAGATGACACAACCCTTACAGCAGAAAGGGAAGAGGAACTAAGGAGCCTCTTGAAGAAGGTGAAAGAGCAGAGTGAAAAAGCTGGCTTAAAACTCAACATTCAAAAAACTAAGACCATGGCAACCAGTCCCATCACTTCATGGCAAATAGATGGGGAACCAATGAAAACAGTGACAGACTTTATTTTCTTGGTTCTAATATCACTGCAGATGGTGACTGCAGCCATGAAATTAAAAGACGCTTGCTTCTTGGAAGAAAAACTATGACAAACCTAGACAGAATATTAAAAAGCAGAGACATTACTTTGCCAACAAAGGTCCGTATAGTCAAAGCTATACAGAAATCTACTGGGTTTTTTCAGTAGTCATGTATGGGTGTGACAGTTGGACCATAAAGGAGGCTGAGCACCGAAGAATTGATGCTTTTAAAGTGCAGTGTTGGATAAGACTCTTGAGAGTCCCTCAGACTGCAAGGAGATCAAACCAGTCAATCCTAAAGGAAATTGATCCTGAATATCCATTGAAAGGACTGATGCTGAAGCTCAAGTTCCAATACTTTGGCCACCTGATGCAAAGAGCTGACTCACAAGAAAAGACCCTGATGCTGGGAAAGATTGAAGGGGAGAGGAGGAGGGGATGACAGAGGATGAGATGGTTGGATGGCATCACCAACTCAATGGACATGAGTTTGAGCAAACTCCGGGAGATGGTGAAGGGCAGGGAAGCCTGGCGTGCTGCAGTCCATGGGTTCACAAAGAGTTGGACGACTGAGCGAATGAACAATATCACTAGAGGTAAGGAAACTATACCTTTCCTAGGTGAGCTTTATGGAAACAAGCAAACAGTCAATAGCTAAACAGTTTCTATAAATTAAGTCCTAGGCCAGTGCTGAGAGCAGCACATGCTTCTTCCATATCTATATTATGACAATCCTGGGTTCCTAAGAAGGTGTCAAGTTTTGCTAATTATTTCCTATCTGAAAAGGACTGTGGGTCTTTAACATGTTTCTAGAAAGCTTTTTTTTTTTAATCAAACATGGTTGAAATCAAATTTGGATTCTTTTATACCTAAATTTCATTTGTTAGACAATTGCATTATATGGAATAGCCTTTTCTCAATGAGTGAGTGGTAAATAAGAGGCTGAAAAATCTTTCTATGGTTCTACCTGCTCCTGCAACATAATATTAGAAGATAAAAACACTTCACTTAAATATGCAATAATTTAGCAAAATATATGGTTCTTCTGGAATAAAAAGTTAGAAATTATTTTTTCTTTGAATTTCCTTGATATCTCAGAGTGATCACATTCCAATTAAAGTAGTGAGTCATTTCTTAATGAAGGATTAAAAAGCACTAGATTGCTTCCTTTAAAGTTTGGTTAATTTTTGAGATCAATGAGTAAATTTGCTAGGTAACATTACTCTCCAAAATGAGTTACACTTTTTCATTCATTCAGTTCATTTTATGTTTTTCACTAGAAAGTAATAATAGTGAGGTTTTCCTATCAATCTTGTTTTTCCTAAGCCAAATCAGTCTTGGTTTTTACTCACTTTTCCCAGATTTTCACTCTTTTATTTGGATATAGGATCTGAATCTTATGGTCTGTAACAGATCCAAGAATGCCAAAAGTGTCATGGAAGCCCACAGTTTGGGAAACAGAGAAGTCATTTTCCTTCTGCTTGACATAAATATGTGAGATGGCAGTACCACTTATTTTCCTATATTGGGTGGACAGCATTTTATCTTTTACCAATAAGATCAGATCAGATCAAATCAGTCGCTCAGTCGTGTCCGACTCTTTGCGACCCCATGAATTGCAGCACACCAGGCCTCCCTGTCCATCACCAACTCCCGGAGTTCACTCAGACTCACGTCCATCGAGTCAGTGATGCCATCCAGCCATCTCATCCTCTGTCGTCCCCTTCTCCTCCTGCCCCCAATCCCTCTCAGCAGAGCATATAGCAAAAAATATTGGTAGAAGTTGGCATATCACATAATTGAAAACTTATTTTTATAGATATCTGATTATAACATGCTTCCCACCAAATGATGTCCAAGTTCAAAAGATTATACATTTCTTAAGTATTTTCCAAGAAATTTAAACACATTTATATTAGAAGCATATGCTAAAGTGTCAAAAAAAGGGAGCAGATACATTTCAATAAAACCAGGGTTCATGAGCTGAAGACACCAATTACACCTATTATTAATATTAACAAGAATAGCTAACATTTATTGATCACTTACAAAGAATGTTACCCATGTTAACTGTCTTATTTCTTAGAAAACCCCCATGAGCAAGTATCTTATCATCTCATTTTATATATGAAGAAACTGAGGAAACAAGAAGTTAATCAACAAAGTTCACACAGTGAGTGAAAGAAAGAGCTTCTTTGAACAAATCAAGATGAATTTACATCAAAAGTTTGTGCTTCTATTTATAATAGCCAGGACATGGAAGCAACCTAAATGTCCACTGATGAGAAAAGAATCAAGAAGATATAGTACATATTACAGAACGGACTATTTACTCAGATATAAAAAAGGATGAAATAACGTCATTTGCAGGGAAATGGATGGACCTAGAGATTGTCACAATGAGTGAAGTCAGACAGAGAAAGATAAATATAATATGATATTGCTTATACGTGGAATCTAAAATAATGGTACAAATGAACCTATTTACAGAAGAGAAACAGAATCACATATGTAGAGAACAAATTTATGGTTACCAAGAAGGAAAGTGGGGGAGGAATAAACTGGGAGATTGGGATTGACTTATACCAATTCGGTGGACATGAATTTGAGCAAACTCTGGGAGACAGTGAAGGGACAGGGGAGCCTGGCGTGCTGCAGTTCATGGGGTTGCAAAGAGCTGGACATGGCTTACTGCCTGAACAACAACAACTACACCCTACTATATATAAAATAGATAACTAATAGGACTACTGTATAGCATAGAGAACTCTATTACAGAGAACACTCTGTAATAACTTACATGGGAACAGAATCTACAAGAGTGGAGATATATATATATATATATATATATATATATATATATATATAACTGATTCACTCTGCCATATAGTAAAAATTAATTCAACATTGTAAATCAACTATATGCCGATAAAAATTAATAGAAAATTGTGTCTTTTACTACCTTAGAATATGGGAAGAATGTAAAAGTATTTTATTAGGGTCTCTTTATATTTTGCTGCACAATAAATATCTGTGTTTTGCTTCTTATAAGTTATATCATCTCATATGACAATTTTTCTAGTATTTAAAGAGGTGAAGTCAACAACACCCATATACAGGCAGGATCTTAGGTCTGTCTTACACTCAACCTCCAGTGGCACACTGCACTTATAATAGGAAGTATCCGTAGATGGAAAAATGTAGCCGTTGGTCTTATCTTTGTTCTGCAACGATACTTGAATCATCACCAGTAATAAAGACTCCTGGGACAGGGAAGTAAATATGCAAAATCAGAATGGTATTCAGCGTCTTCCTCCATTCATGTGTTGGCTTTGCTAAAAACAGCCCAGATTTTGCTTGAATTGTAAACTAAGCAAATATGACTAGAGGATACATAGGGAACAGATGTTGATTTTTAAAAGACTACTTATCCATCATCACTTTTTTATATAATCAGCTGAAACTAGCATTCAATCCCTTTTCTTAAAATGGTTTAAAGTTTACCCATAATGATCAAGTCTCAAAGACTCCATGGTGAAAATGGAGCCATTTATTTTGAAAACTCTATACTGTAATGATGGTCTGGTGAAATTTATTTTTTATGATCAAATTATTTTCAATTTTATAGGATCAAGAATATTTAGAATAGTATTCCTGTACATGTTGTGTAAATACCATGGCACATTTATACCATAGTTTAAGGAGTCAAAGTTTATTATTCTTGATAATAAATAATAGATACGTGTAGTTCTACTATACCTAAACATGGTATATTGAGATGCCCTTGCAGAAACAAATTCAAATAGATATAATAAGTATTTCTGAAAGGATGAATAATTTCTTTCTAAGTTGGAAAAATACAGCATAGAATTTAAAAACTAAGACCAAAAAGCTTGCATCTGCTGGTTACTTAATGCAGATATCGGTCAGGTTGTTCAACCTCCCTGCACCTCAGTTTCCCTTTGAAAAATGGAGATAAACTGCTATGAGGGTAATGGGGCATAATATATATAGACCACTTAATGATATCTAGCAGTCAGTAAATTGCAGCAGTTTTTTCTAATTTTTTGAATCATTAAAATCATATAAAACTAACTGCAACACCAGGATGTTTAGAAACTATTGAAAAGTACTGCATATTTTATATGGGTTTGAACTTAGCAGAACAGACAACCGAGCCAACTAGGAGAATTTTGAGAATAACTTTGAATGATGGAAACATTGACCATAACTCCTCCTCCTCCTTTCAAAGCATGTGTGATTCCTTAGCTGAGTCAGAGCTAATTTTATTATTGGACAGTATGAAAAATTTCTGAATTTAGACAATGCCTCCCTTGCCATGGATGGATATATCTATTACAATTAGGCAAAATTATGCATAAACGTCTTGAAAAAAGGATATTTTAATACGAGGGTGAAGTGAGGGTGAATATGAGCGGTTATCTCATATATTTACAATAGTGAGATCTGCTTCTCAGTACCATGAATCCATGTGGTTATTTTTCATTTACTTATTTTTCCCATGTAGTTAACCTTACATCTACTTTTAATCTTTCTTTTTGATTATGGGCTCACAAAATTCATACTAGTAAAAACATTAAAGTCACTGCAAATAATCCTTAAATATATCTAAATCAAATATATTTGTTATATATTATTTTATATATTTTAGTGATTTTTGAGGCATGACATAGATTCTAACAGCCTACAAAATACTCATTCTCCTTATGTCTCTGAATTTCTATTTTAACTCATGTATATAACTACTTGGCTAAAAGACTACATTTCTAATATCTCTGGCAGTCAGGACTAAATCTTTGCCATTGAGAAATAAAAGTAAATGTTGGCTGCACTTTCAGAAAGTCTCCTTAAACGACAGGTGGTATATCATCGCCATTTTCACCTTATTTTTGAAATACAGATGTAATGGGTGGAGTTGCAGCAGAAATCCTTGATAATAATAAAGAAGACAGAACAGAACACTGGAGTGAGTTGTTGTTCAGTTGCTAAATCGTGTCCAACTCTTTGCAACCTTGTGGACTGCATTATGCCAGGCCTCCCTGTCCTTCCCTATCTCCCAGAGTTCGCTCACACTCATGTCCACTGAGTCAGTGATGGCATCCGGCCATCTCATCATCTGTCACTCATGCTGGAGAAGACTTGAGGGTCCCTTGGACAGCAAGGAGATCAAATTAGTCGGTCCTAAAGGAAATAAACCCTGAATATTCATTGGAAGGGCTGATGCTGATGCTGAATCTCCAATACTTTGGCCATCTAATGCGCAGAGCCAACTTATTGAAAAAAGACCCTGATACTGGGAAAGACTGAGGGCAGGAGGGAGTTTGAGGACTCTATAAGACATGGAGCCTTGTCAATTCCGGCCTGGCTCCTAAACTTCTTTTACATGTAAGAGAAACAAGTCACTGTTACTGAAGCTTGGTATCCTGTCTCCTGCAGCTAGACATATTCCTAGTCAATATGAGACAGGTCTGGGACCTGAGACCCTTTGCTGCAGTGCTGCAATGCTTGCACCTGGACACACCTCTTCTTGAGTAACAAAATACAAAGAAATTGTATGCGACTAAAAATAACTGCTTGCATGCACAGTTAGAGAAAATTCTGAACAAAAGATACAGAGAGTCCCCAAATCCCCACTGCCACTTTTGAAGAGCAGGGAACAAAAGCAGGGTATTGCACATGTCCTCTGCATACAATACTACCTAAAGGGTAGGCAAACCATTAGGTAGTATTGTATGCAGAGGACATATGCAATGCAAACCATTTGGAGAAGGCAATGGCACCCCACTCCAGTACTCTTGCCTGGAAAATCCCATGGATGGAGGAGCCTGGTAGGCTGCAGTCCATGGGGTCGCTAAGAGTCGGACATGACTGAGCGACTTCACTTTCACCTTTCACTTTCATGCATTGGAGAAGGAAATGGCAACCCACTCCAGTGTTCTTGCCTGGAGAATCCCAGGGACGGGGGAGCCTGGTGGGCTGCCATCCATGGGGTCGCATAGAGTTGGACACGACTGAAGCGACTGAGCAGCAGCAGCAGCAGGCAAACCATTTAAGCCACCCCTTTGGCTTGACCCCTGGACACACCCCTACCCTCACCCCATACAAGGAGGAAGCTTGACCCCCTCTGAGAATGAACAAGCAAGGGAACCTGTTGTTTGTTCTCGCTCCTCCTTGCTACAGCAGGGGCCCCAGTTATACCTTGCCTGAATTTCTTGTCTGGCCTCTAGTCAATTTCTACTGATTGAGGAGGCCAAGACCCCTGGTCAGTTAGAAATAGACAAGGTATAGTTTATGGAGTACTTATGCAAAGAGATGTTCTATCCAAACTGGATACAATATGCCACATATCTTTCCTTAGAATTCATCATTCATAGTAACACAATAACTATAAGAACGCAGAGAATCCTGTAATAAAAGAAAATGCTTGACTTCATTAACTCATTGTTTCCCAGACATATATGATCATAGCTTTTTAAATTGTTGCAATAACACCTTTCAATACCCTGGGTTAAAAAATACGCCTTTCATACAATGCACCTTAGAAAGGCTGTTCAGTGCTGCTGTTCTTCTGAATTTGTATTTGTCATAAATTGTCCCTATTGCTCAGCCTTTTGCTAACCTGCTGCTTGGGGAGACCTGTCTCTTTTTTTTCTTAGACTTTGGCCAAACTAGCATGTCTGGAGTATATTTCATTGTGTTGTCCACTGGTGCATTAGACTGAGAATCCTTTCCTTATGTGAAATGGATGCAATTAGTTTGACTGAGTTTAGATAAAGTCTGTTAGATTTTTCTTGGGTTTATAACAAAAAAAAAATCACTAGATATCTACTAGGAGCAATAATTTTTCCTTTACGTCTAGATAAATGTTCAAGTCTCAAACAGACAATAACTATAGTGGTCCCAAGAATATAATTTTTCTTATAGGCCTTTCAAGAGAAAGCATTTTCTGAAATTTACTTTTAAAATGACATTGACACTGCCATCTATGTCAGAAAGAAAATTTACAAGGAAACAAAGCAGAGATTTATTACATCAGCAGGGAGCCCTATCCCAGAAAATGTCTATTAAATCATAGCTTTTTAAAAAAGTTAGAAGGTTAACTTAAAAATCCCTGAACCTGAGATAAGTGTGTTAAGATACATTTTCTTTTTTAGCAGTTAAAATTTTATTAGTGTGCATTTAAGAATCGTTTCCACCTAGTCCTCTGTTGATAAACTACGTTCTACCAAACTTGTATTCTGCAAAATCAACACAAATTTAAAATTCATTTTCATAAAGGCAATGCTCAACGGTATCCCTTCTTTATAAAAGGAAACATAAAGGAACATTAACCATAGTCAGCAGGGGCTCATGTGACAGTACATGGTTTACAGTGATATATGTGTCCACTCTTTTTTTAAACTTTTATTTTTATTTACTGTATTTAGTTGCAGCATGTGGGATCTAGTTCCCTGACCAGGGATCAAACCTGGGCCCCCTGCATTGGGAAAATACAGCCTTAGTCACTGGACCAACAGGGAAATCCCTAAGTGTCCACTCTTGACATGTGTTTAGCAGACATCTGTAATTCAAGCTATAATTTGATCACAAGCTATAATTTGATATGGAAGGCCTAAGCTTTGAACTGTTTTTATGGAAGGCCTAAGCTTTGAACTGTTTTGTTGTTGCTGTTCTTCAGATTTAGTTTTTTTTCTCTAATGCCTCTTTATGCAAAACAGTTTCAGAAACAAAATGATGCTTTATTCACATAGTGAACTCCAACAACTTAAAAAGTACTCTTAAAGTTTGAGTAAAATGTGGGTCCATGCTCAAATGACTACATGAGCTGGACAATATACTGAGTGAAACAGACAAGGTATAAGACCTGAAGGTACGGTAGGAACTTTCTGGAAACAAGGATTCAGGTCTGGCTGTGCCAGATTTGACTTTTCAAGCAAAGCATGTAGGTAAATATTCTGGTTTTAAAATGTGTGTGCTGTGCTCAGTTGCTCAGTCATGTTGGATTCTGTGACCCTTTGGACTATAGCCTGCCAGGCTTCTCTATCCACGGGATTTCCCAGGCAAGAATACATGGCAACTGATTATTTGAAAAGCAAAAACAGACACAAAACACAACCCATATTAGCAGAGTAAAAGTCAACTAAAAGCTAAAAAACAAACTGGGTCTAATTCCTGATTTGGCCCAGTGGTTGCCAGCTCGCTACTTCTTGTTACGCCGTCTCTTTTCCTCACTTATCATCTCAGTGAGGAAGCATTTCCTACAGTTTTCTAGTATCTCTTTGTTCACTAGCTCTTTTGTAGGTATTATGTAGCTTCTTAGTACTGTGACTAAGTAGAACTTAAGGGAAACTCACTGACTACAAGCTCTTTTCTGCTGTACCATGCCACTCACTCATCTTTGACCTTTACCTTTAAAAGAGTACATCTTTTGGAGGAGGCAGATTAAATTTCCCCTGAGTCTGGAGGTTGGAAACAATTTCTAAGACATCTTCTATAAGCCCCTTCTCTTTGTTTGCACTGCATTCCATCTACAACTTTCTCAGGCCATCATCTCTCCATCCTTCCCCCTTCTCTATCTTTAATTACCAAAATGGGTATCAGTATCTTGGTTGAGAACCTGGGCTTTGGTTTTCCTGGCTGTCTAGTGGTTAAGACTTTGCCTTCCAATGCAGGGGGTATGGGTTCTATTCCTGGTTGGGGAGATAAGATCCATTATGCCTTGCAGCCCCAAACCCAAAACATAAAAGAGAAGCAATATGGTTACAAATTCAATAAATATTTTAAAATGTTCTACATTAAAAAAAAAAAAAAAACAACTTAAAAAATAAAAAGAACCTGGGCTTTGAAGTCAAATGCATTGGGGTAACTACCTGCCCTGCCACTCACTCATCAAATAATTACTTAGTCTCTTTGTATCTAAATATTTTTATTGGTAAAATGGGTTTGATAGGTGGGAAAGCTGAATGGAATAAGGAATCAGAGTCTGCTCTATCCTTAACAGCAAATATTAGCAAGAGGTACTCATTTTATCATTATATGGTTCTAATTTCCAGGGAATTCTCCCTGAATTTGAGTTAAAATGTCATCTGCTGGTCCCAGTATTACTTCTTAGGATTGAAGCAATCATGTTCATCTTAAATGTAATCTTAGAGTGAATAGTGTGGCTGGATCCATGTGGAAAGGGGATTTACTATCACCTCTTTTGTTCTGGATACTGACTGCATTTCTTTTCCCATTGTCTGGGATCATATGCCATAGAAAATAGTAGTGACTGATATTCAGTTCAGTCGCTCAGTCGTGTCTGACTCTTTGCGACCCCATGAATCGCAGCACTCCAAGCCTCCCTGTCCATCACCAACTCCCGGAGTTTACTCAAACTCATGTGCATCGAGTCAGTGATGCCATCCAGCCACCTCATCTTCTGTCATCCCCTTCTCCTCTTGCCCCCAAGCCCTCCCAGCATCAGAGTCTTTTCCAATGAGTCAACTCTTCGCATGAGGTGGCCAAAGTATTGGAGTTTCAGCTTTAGCATCAGTCCTTCCAATGAACACCCAGGACTGATCTCCTTTGGAATGGACTGGCTGGATCTCCTTGCAGTCCAAGGGTCTCTCAAGAGTCTTCTCCAACACCACAGTTCAAAGGCATCAATTCTTCGGTGCTCAGCTTTCTTCACAGTCCAACTCTCACATCCATACATGACCACTGGAAAAACCATAGTCTTGACTAGGCGGGCCTTTGTTGGCAAAGTAATGTCTCTGCTTTTTAATATGCCGTCTAGGTTGGTCATAACTTTCCTTCCAAGGAGTAAGCATCTTTTAATTTCATGGCTGCAATCAACATCTGCAGTGATTTTAGAGCCCCCTACAATAAAGTCTGACACTGTTTCCACTGTTTCCCCATCTATTTGTCATGAAGTGATGGGACCAGATGCCATGATCTTAGGCTCAGACAGTAAAGCATCTGCCTGCAATGTGGGAGACCCGGGTTTGATCCCCGGGTAAGGAAGTTCCCCTGGAGAAGGAAATGGCAACCCACTCCAGTATTCTTGCCTAGAAAATCCCATGAATGGAGGAGCCTGGTGGGCTACAGTCCATGGGGTCACAAAGAGTCAGACACAACTGAGTGATATTAATGACTCATATTGAGCTCATTGATACATCAGATCTAAACTTTGATTTTTGAACCCAAGTGTAGAACCTTACATTTTTTCCTCCCTAAGTCTTAGTGAAAAAATTTAATTTCATATAAAAGTCAGCAAATAATCTCCTCTAGATATAAATTACCTGTCCATGATGTTGAAAGGGAAACTAAAAGTAACATCTTTATGTCCTTGTTTAAATATTTTATCCATTTCTTTCCATTTCTTTGGAGGAGGGAGAGGGTCCTGATACTTTTATATGGACAACTAAAGTTTTTTCAGCTTGGTAACATGTGGACAGGCTAAGGGTACTGGATTAATTGAAATTTTAGTTTGGGAAACTCTTGTTCTTTTATTTATAACTAAAATTTCTGCTGGATGTCTTCCTCTCTCCATGTACAACTGCTGAATCATTCATGCTTCCAGCTAACCTCTATAAAGGCAAATGATAAGGTCTCAAAGGAATGCCAAGAAAAATTAGAATCCAACAGAATTTCTAATAGAATCAGTAAGAAATACCCATCAATAGGCTATGGTTTTTCCAGTGGTCATGTATGGATGTGAGAGTTGGACTGTGAAGAAAGCTGAGCGCCGAAGAATTGATGCTTTTGAACTGTGGTGCTGGAGAAGACTCTTGAGAGTCCCTTGGACTGCAAGGAGATCCAACCAGTCCATCCTAAAAGAGATCAGTCCTGGATGTTCATTGGAAGGACTGATGCTGAAGCTGAAACTCCAATACTTTGGCTACCTCATGTGAAGAGTTGACTCATAGGAAAAGACCTGATGCTGGGAGGGGTTGGGGGCCAAAGGAGAAGGGGACGACAGAGGATGAGATGGCTGGACGGCATCACTGACTCGATGCACATGAGTTTGGGTGAACTCCGGGAGTTGGTGATGGACAGGGAGGCCTGGAGTGCTGTGATTCATGGGGTCGCAAAGAGTTGGACACGACTGAGCAACTGAACTGAACTGAACTGAAGTCAGCAGGGATCCTTGGGTGTTATAAAGGTACTGTTACAGAATGATTATGGAGGTAAATACCATAGTCTACATTTGCACCAAGTTTTTAAGGATGGGCAAAAGTTTGGTAAATGGAGGTAAAGAGTACAATGATGATGAGCTAGCGGGCAGAAGGATTAATACTAGTAAAGCCACCATGTCACCAAAGCACGGTCCTTGTTTGGGGGCCCAAATTTATATTACCTGAAAAGTAAGAAGTAAAAAGGCTGAAAAGCAACAGAAGTAGCTTGGGCCAAGAAAGCCACATCGGAAGTTTTGTCCTTAATTCAGTAAGTGGTGGGATCATATCTACTGAAATTTATCATGTATACCGAAGAGAGGAATTGTCAGTGAATTATGTCTACTGAAGAGAGGAATGAGACGATCATCACAAAACTTTAGGCTCTGATTTAAAGGATGGTCAAAACAACAGAGGCAAGAATGGTCTTCTTGCCTCTGTTGTTTTGACCATCCTTTATTCCAGCATTTTTCTAATCTGCTGCTATACTTTATGTTTAAAAGGTGTGTGTGTGTGTGTGTGTGTTAGAGTGGCTTGGATGATCCATCTAATTTTGGGACTTTATGAAGACACTTGGATTCCTGATATTTCAAAGTGATCAAAAATGTGAGACAAAAAAATATGCCTATATAGTTTTGTAGTCTTCTCATGTATTTATCATTCTTCATCTCCCCTTCTCTTCTCTCATTCTAGCTCTCCCCACCGATCATCAATACAGAAGAAGGAGAAAATGAGATTTTATAATTTGATGATATGCAATAACCATAAGGCATGCAGATGGGTGGCATGGATTGAAATTTTAACTTTGTTAGAAGCTGGGTAGCCTTAAATAAATCTTTCAGTATCCTTGAACCTCATTAGTAAAATGAGTGGCAACCCATTTCTGGGGCTTTTGAGGCTATCCTTTGGGGCCATCTTCCCACTGGAGACAAAATAAGAAGCTTGTTATGCCAATGCCTTGAGGGCATTATGCAAGAATCATATACTACTCTTGACTCCAAATGGCAAGTGAGGTAAGTCTTGTCAGTTCCTGGGGCCTCGGCCATCTGACTCCTAGGATTCATTTTCTACCTTAACTGCCAATGGATTCAGGATACCAAATCCCAAAGACTTTCACGTTTCTAATCATGTGAAAAATCTCATGGTGGAAAAGTCTGGGGACCTGTAAGGCTAATGAAACATAGCAATTCAACAAAGAATAGAGCTTTATTTTCCTCCCCCCCCCCGCCCCCCGCCGCCCCTCCTTAGAGACAGCTGGAAGTTTGTGAATCTGCACACAATAAAATACTACAGTGAATCCCAACAGATCATCAGAAATGAATATAATTATGTTTTACCAAATGCAACATCAGGTTTAGACATGCCTCACCAAATTCCACATTTCTTCTAAATTCATCTCAAGAGCATGCTAGCTCGAGGCTCATATTGAAAGTTTTAGCAAACTGGCCCCTCAAAGGCCAATATCTATCACATACTACACTGGTCTCATTCAACAAGAGGCTGATTCCACAAAAAAATTCAGAGTTAAGTGTCCTGAACTTTATCATATTTGAAGTCACTGCTCAAGCTTCAAGGATCAGTGAAAGGCAACACTACACATTCTCACTTAACCTGTGCTCATTACTGAAGAAGACACCTCGGGTCAGTTTCACAGCAGACCGAGAGGCAGGGTGTCTTAAAGTACAATGTAGGTGGATGACCTCGGAGCAGTCTGTTCTGGTAGCTGGGCCTTTGTCAATGGCCTAAAATTATGATGCTTTCTCTGTGTCTGCTGCTGCCCACACGTGCACCGTGAATCAAGACACAATCACTTCATATGCCAGAATGACAGCAATGAATGTTAATCACAAAGAAAGGGAACAAACAGTGACTGTGCTGAATTGCTGAAGAGCATACTACAAATTGAAGTAATCTGAAAGTTTTGAAGAAGAAACACCATGGTAACTCTATTATTCTAACTGATGTTATTTGAATTATGGGAGGAACACACAAATACAAAAATGAGATTTCCATTGTCCAGATAGATTTTGTTTGGTGTGACTTTTTTTGTTGTTTGTCTTGTTATTGTTGTTTTGGCAGCACCACACAACACAGGGGATCTTAGTTCCTAACCAGGCCCTGCAATGAAAGCATGGAGCTCTAACCACTGGATAGCCAGGGAATTCCTTGTTAGGTGTGACTTTTATTTATTTATTTTTAAATTAAATCTATTTATTTTAATTAGAGGCTAATTACTTTACAATATTGTATTGTGACTTTTAAAATCACATCTTTAAAAATATTTTCTTTTTATCCCAGGATAACAGTCCATACCTGGCCAGTAAAAATTGGAAATTTAGCATCCTGCCACAGATGAATGGTGTTTGCGTCTGCTGCCCGTGTCTTTTGCCTCGGGCCAGAAGACCACATTTTGATAGTGATATCTGCTTCTTTATAGAATTTTCTTTTGTATATTATCTGTCACTTTCCTCCAAATATCAGTTTGTCAGGAGTTCAACTGGAACTGCAGACCCGACTGCTTCTTTGGGCATGATTAAGAATAGGAAATCAATGCCCTGTCAAGTGGCCAAGGGCTGTCATCCAGTGACAGGTTCTTGAATAAATTATGGGGCATAGAGAACAGGTTAATGGGGTGAATTCTTTAATTTACACATGTCCTAAGATAATTGACTTCTTAATATCTTTAATGGGCTACAAAAAAGAAAAAAAGAAATAAAAAACCACAACCGAAAGAAACCCATGTATTTCTGAATACACACAGAAAAGTAAATTTATAGACAGCTGGATGGATACACCCAAAATTGAAGAGTGTGGTTACATCCAGGGAGGAGTGTGATACTAGAGTGCTAGTCAAGGGAGATGTTCATTCCCTCTGTACTGTTTGAGGTTTTTGGAGCAAGAATGTATTTCTGCAGTACTGTCAACATTAAAAATAAATAAAATGTGTAACAATTTCAGTAATGACTTGAAACTGAGGCTGAGGCTGAGGCTGGACTGCGCTCTGCACCAGAACATGATATTCTTCCTCGAAGGCAGGAAAGAGAGCCCATGTCTACCTCCTTTCATCTCTGTTTCCCTCTCCTCCTCCAGCTCTGGTGCATTGTGCAAAGGACTGCTCACACCCCACTGAATTTAGTATCAAACCTCTCAAAGCATTTATGGATTAGCTGGCCCCTTTGTAAGTCACTTTAGCCGTGCCTTTCTGTTTAAAGGATAGATATGAATGACTGGATCCTCAGGAGGTTCTCATCACTGATCCTGAAAGTTTCAAAGCATTTAAACAGTTAGGAATACAAATGGTAACGTTTCTCCCAAGCATTCTATTCTGACTGAGATAGCACTTCCCAAAGGCCAAAGAACTGTCCCTGTAAAACCTAAAAGATGCGGTTGATGACCATACAGGACCACTGGAATAAATATTTCCCAAACTGAATGTGTAGTCTATAATACTTAATTATTTAATCATCTCAAATCATCCTTGATTATGAGTCAGATGTAAGGACAGTGAAAGTGGCTTTGAATTAAGAGCTACCCAAACTACCAGCACAATTATTATTTTTTTTTCAGTTTTTATTTTATATAGCAATATAGTTGATTTACAATGCTGTATTAGTTTTAGGTGTACAGCAAAGTGAATCAGTAATACACATATCTGTTCTTTTTCAGATTCTTTCCCCAAATAGGTTATTACAGAGTCTTGAATAGAGTTCCCTGTACCAGCACAATTATTTACTAGCATGTTAGGCAAGTTAATTAGCCTTGATATTCTTATTTACCAAAGGAGGCATAATAATACCTACCATGCCTTTCCTGCGTGGTTATTTGGAGGGTCAAGTGTTTTGAAAATACCCTGAGGGGTGATCAGAGGGAAGGGGTATTTACTTTGCATTCTCTATTTTTAAGGATGAATATAACACTCCCTTAATTTTGCTCCTCCTAATTTTCTAGATGATATGACACTTTGCTTGACATATTCCTTAGTCTAAGTTGATTTTTCTTAATTCTTCTCTGAATATATAAAAAAATCCAGCTGCATTTTTTGAAATGTCAGTTTCCCAGAAAATCCTTTCCGATTTCTGCAACAAGAGCTCTCTCCTTTACTTAGTACAATGTTTTACACATAAAAGGACCCATAGTATTTTACAGGGCTTATGGTTAAGGGTACAATAAGAACTATGTGTGTCTGTTGGGTGTGGGGGGCGGGCTGTCATACAATGGGGAATTTCCTGGTTCTGGAGGGAGGAGATTCCATTGTTCATGTAGTTACTAACTGTCTATGCGACCATAAGACAAATCACCCAACCTCCTTGAGAGCACTTCCCTTCATCTGTACATTGGGATAAAGCTTCATTGGCTCCTGTGTGGTAAGGAACAAACGAGATCAGTTTCATGCAAAATGGGTGTGGCAATTTTAAAGAGTTTACAAATGTTCAGGGGAACAGTAAAAAAAAAAAAAGAGTGTGTCTACCATGTGTTCTGTTCCAATTACAGCCAACAGGATCTCTACATATTGCCATGTTATCCAAAACTGCAAGAAAACAGATGGTATTTGTGTAGCTTGGCATCTTTAACCACAAACATCTGTTTCTGATCAAATCTTTCTTCTGCCCAAACACCTTCCCTGGTCCCCACAATCTAGAATCAAGTTGAAGCTCTGTTTCCTATGACTGTCAGACTCTAAGCTACCCTTCTAACTTTATGCCCCATGCTTGCATTCATTACACCCCATTCTTTAGTCAAAGCAAACTGTTTCTTGTGCACTTAATACTTTCTGAAATTTCCTACATCACTGTTTATCCATCACTTAGCACACTGTCTTCCATTTTTAAATGCCCTGGTTTTTAGGACAAAATTCAAATACCACTTTTTCATGATTTTTGAGTCCTACATTCTGAAGTACTCTCCCTGTTCTTCAAAGCTCCACAGAATGTTGCCATTTTACTATTTCTACCTTCCAACATTATTACATATGCACACAGTGTATCTTCCCAATGACACTTAATTTCAGGGTATAACCCAGTCTGTTCCAGTCTCATAGTAACTATATGGTGTGGGCCACTGTGTTGCTTAACAGAGATTTAGCAAATGGAGAATATTCATTCTCTGAGAGAGTCAGACAGACAGACAGGGACTGCATTCAGTGGATACAGATAAGAGATTATCAAAAGGAGACCTCCAACTCTTAACTCTCTTTAGAAGACTGGGAACTTGAGACAAACAAGTGAAATCAGCAATCAATGAAATTCTAAAGGAGAATTGTCTAGTAATGGTTATGCAATTGTGTAGTTAAGTGCTTAAGTGTAAAAATATTTTGCAGGAACTCAAATTCACTACAATCATACAGGTTTTACTGCTGTGCTTCACAGCAGTGTTCTGGGGAATCTAACCTAAAACTTATGTAACATCATGGAGCCATTAAGTCTCTGGAATTAACTGGTTGCAAATGTCTGTCAGGGTTTGCCACTTTCTAAGGAGCAAGGTAGGGCTAAGAGAGGGAAACAGTGAGGACTTGTACCTGATCTCCTCTCCAGGGTCCCTCCTAGTTCAAAACTAATTGGCAATGTCAGGTACAGGACAATTTGGAGAGAAGAGGCTGGGCTGATGACCTATACAGCTGCATCCTAATTTTGCAACTCTAGAGCCCTGAGGATTTTTCTTTGTTGGGCTGTCATTAAGGGATGTGACAAGGGTATCAATTTATTGGTTCTAAACAGACTCTTCAAATGGTAAGCATGGAAATGAAAGAAAAGCAAGATGTGTTCCCAGGGCTTCATACACCCTGAGGCACGACAGACCCTCAATTCCTGGTTTAGCTGGCATTTCAGTGGGAGATACATGAAGTTCTGGGCAAAAGTGTTCCATTCCTCCTCCCACAACCCTCCCACAATGCATCTCTGACAGCAGGAAATGACGTTGACTATGTGTTCAAAAAGATTCCCCACCTCTCTATCCATTTTACATTTTAAGAAACTTTCCTTTTGTTACTGATCTCCATACACATCCACGGTGTTCCTTCCAGGAATCCTAGGAGATTCTGCTCTCAGGTGAAAAGGAGCTCTGAAGTTTATGTCTGGGGATGGTGGGAGTGAATTTGGACCCCATACTTGTAGCAGAGGAGGGTGTTAAGGACAGACTGGCTCCTATCTCAGCTCTGAGGCAAGAAAAATACTGGAATAGGAATCACATAATCACAGGGTTTCTTATATTTTTATCAATTGAAATATATTTATATTCTGAGTGTTTTAAAAAAAAAGAGAGGGAAAAAAAAAAAAACTGATTTGATATGGCTTCATTCAGCAAACACTGTGCCAGGCTCAGATGCTTGGCCAGGCAACAGAATGGAGAAAAGCATACTTCCTCTAGAGCTGCACCCTTTCTTGGTCTGAGGATCAGATTTTGGTTTTGAAATAGCTGAGAGAAACAGGACTAAAATAACTTGCATTTCCTGATGCTTTATTAAGTCTTCTAATTCTCACTTGTGGATTTGCTGGTTGGGGAACTGGTCACCTGCGCTTTATCATGATGAAGCTGGGGACTTCCCTGGTGGTCCAGTGGATAAGACTCCATGCTCCCAATGCAGGGGGCCCAGGTTCATTCCCTGGTCAGGGACCTAGATCCCACATGATGCAGTTAAAAGTCCTGCATGCCGCAACGAAGACTGAAGATCTTGTGTGCTGCAACTAAGACCTGGCATGCCAAATAAAATAAATATTAAAAAGGATGAAGCTAATATTCCCCTTGGTTAAAACAAGAGGTAATGCTAGGTGACTGGCTGGAATCTGTGGCCAGTTCTATCTACAAAATGCCATCCATGCCTGTGCACACATGGCACTGAATTCCTTCTTCTCTACTAATGTACCTCCATCAACTCAAAAGAAGCTGACCTCTAAATAACCCTGCCTGAGTACATTCTTTCTGCACTGAATATATTATTGTGTATGCATGCATGTATCCTTTTGCACTGACCTTATGGGCTATACATGGTATTATTTCCTGGATATTTTGATACAATTTTCACAGGGAAAACAAATGGGTTTCTGGGGACATTCCCAGGGCTCCATGAATCCAAATACAAGATAAAGGAGACTGATTTATTCCTCTCATACTAGTTGGTTCTTCTTACATAGTTTCAAACTTTGTCCCTAGAATTGGAAATGATTCTCGCATTGGCTTTTTATAAGGTAGGTTCCCTGCCTGGCTGGCAGCACCACTTTTTCTACCTAGGTTATGTCCTCTGGAAAGTTCCCTGTGACGCGCCTCAGAAAACCTGCTTCATTTTTTCCTATGCATGTGATACTTAATTTTTAAAATGAGACTTACTGCATTGTTCTGCTTTGTTTTCCAGTGATTTAACTTTTTCCTATCCCTTACTAGATTACAAACCCTTTAAGGGCAAGGAACATGCTTACATACTTGTGTTCTCAGTGACTGGCACGTAGGTGGTTGATTCATATTTGTTACATTCAATTTGAAGATAAAACTCTAAAGATAATTTTAAAAGTCTTTAAGGTTTTCTTTCAGTTGATGAAAAAGATGTGTCAGGGATATGGTTGGTTATTTCTCTAAGAAGACTGAATACATGAGGTTTCCTCAGAAACATTTAGACATCCAAGAAAGTGATCTGTGTATAAATATATGGCATATGATATGTATAGAAAATGACTTCAAGGAAAATACTAAAAGTGATTATCTCTGAGATGAGGTTATAGGTCATTTTTCTATATCAGATCAGATCAGTTGCTCAGTCATGTCCGACTCTTTGCGACCCCATGAAGCGCAGCATGCCAGGCCTCCCTGTCCATCACCAACCCCTGGAGTTCACTGAGACTCACGTCCATCAGGTCATCTAGCCATCCCATCTTCTGTCGTCCCCTTCTCCTCTTGCCCCCAATCCCTCCCAGCATCAGAGTCTTTTCCAATGAGTCAATTCTTCGCATGAGATGGCCAAAGTACTGGAGTTTCAGCTTTAGCATCATTCCTTCCAAAGAACACCCAGGGCTGATCTCCTTTATAATGGACTGGTTGGATCTCCTTGCAGTCCAAGGGACTCTCAAGAGTCTTCTCCAACACCACAGTTCAAAAGCATCAATTCTTCGGTGCTCAGCCTTATTCACAGTCCAACTCTCACATCCATACATGACCACAGGAAAAACCTTAGCCTTGACTAGATGAACCTTTGTTGGCAAAGTAATGTCTCTGCTTTTGAATATGCTATCTAGGTTGGTCATAACTTTCCTTCCAAGGAGTAAGCGTCTTTTAATTTCATGGCTGCATACTGTGGTATAATATGATGAATATGTATTTTTGATATAATAAATTATGATAAATTTTAGTCAGAAGACAGATACAAGTTCTTCCCATCAGTCTCATTCTGCTTGTTATAATACTAATGGTTGAAAGAGGACATTCAAAGAGTTAGTTCATCTAATTCCAATACTTCATGATGGAATTCTTAGAGGTAACAATTTAATGCAGAATTTACTGGTCCTAGAAAAGAAGTTATAAAGTGGCACAAACGTGATGCAGTTTTGGCAGTTGGAATCCTTGAAGCTTACAGATTTGACATTGAGTCCTCTTACTCCCATTTCTCTTTTTCAATTTCTTAAAAACTGAATTGCAGTGATTTATACACATGTTCACTGATTCTGTATCAGTGGGCTTTTAACTTTTCAGACTATGTTTCACAGAAAAAAAATTCTACTTTGAGATTCAGTGCACACACATACCAATTATATCCTCACTTTGTGGGACGTGTTCTAATGTTTTCTATTCTATACTATCTAAATAAATAAAAATGCTCCACCAAATCTACTAAGTTGACTTCATGACTTGAATTGTGAAAACCATTGTTTGCATGTGGACATGGAGGGAGAAGAGGAGGATGGGATGAATTGGGAGATCAGGACTGACATATATATACTACCATGTATTAAATAGACAGCTAGTGGCAAGCTGCTGTATAGCACAAGAAGCTCAGCTCAGTGCTCTGAGATGACATAGGGGGATGGGATGGAGGTGTGTATACACACACACACACACACAGCTGATTCACTTTGTTGTACAACAGAAATTATCACAACACTGTAAAGCAATTATACTCCAATTAAAAAAAAAAAGAAAACCACTGTTTGAAACTCTAAGGACTTTGAGGTCAAGAACCAGTCTTTATTCATCTCTATCTTGTAAGGCACCTTCATACATAGAAGAGAGTCAAGAAATGTTGTTATATAAATATTTTTTTCTGAGTAAAAGGAATAATTTCTTGGACAGCACTGCCCAAACCATCTTTTGATTTCTCCCTCTGTGTTTTGTGTGCTGCAGAGAACATAGTGGGAACTGACAGTTGCTTGCTGTCCACAGTTTCTAGACCACAGAAACTAGAAAAGATTCATACTTCATTGTCTTCATTGAAGGAAGGAAGAAGAAAAGATTTTTTTTTTAAGAAAGAAAGGCAGCCAGCTCTGTTCATTCTCAAACAAAAGGCATAGGACTGAGCTGGCAAGGAGAAGCCAGAAAGACTGAAGATCTGCCGAGTTTCATGTTGGCCCTTGAGAGCTCCATGTGATTTATATTTCATCATTGCTAGCAGGGAAACATGTTAAATCAAAATGGCAATTTAAGGTAAAAGGGTACTTCTTCCTTGATCCCTAGCCCCACCACCTGAATCTTCACAAGAGATGGGCTCAAACATGTCCAAGTGTGCGTGCTCAGTCACTTTAGTTGTGTCTGATTCTTTGCGACCCTATGCCCACCAGGCTCCTCTGTCCATGGGATTCTCCAGGCAAGAATACTGGAGTGGGTTGCCGTGCCCTCCTCCAGGGAATCATCCTGACCCAGGGATCAAACCTGCATCTCCGGCTTTGCAGGAGGATTCTGAGAGGGTAACAGGCAGGAAGGCCAGGGGTCTCCAAACGGAGGAAATAGCCTGCAAGTGTCAGACATTTTTATCTCTCTTAAGCGGCAGGAGGAAACAAACTAGCAATATTTTTTCCTTCTCTATATGAATTTAAAAGGAGGTTTCTCTTAAAATACTGTGTTGCCATAATGACACCTGGTTTCACCTGAAGTTAACTATTCTCAAACCTAGAGATAACCAATGCATTTTTCTTATGGAAATGTTTGTCATAAGCTATGCTAATGTACTATGCATTTACCCACAAACTCTATCTACAAGTTGGTTCCGCCTCTTGGCTCAGAACCTACTTGACAAACCAGTATGTTATACCCAGATATTGTTCCTCTAATCTATGTAAACGAAACTATTTGTATGGTGATCTGCCCTTCTTTAAGGTTCAAGTTAATCATTTTATGGCCCAGGATGAACCATTTGGTGCCAAGATTATCCCAAAATGCATCTTATGGGTGAGGGGCCTGGTGCCATTCTGAGTTTTAAGAGGTTCCTTTCTTTCATTAACAGACTGCTAGTGACTATATAACATCCAGCTGAAGACTAGCAGGGGGGCACTCTTTCTGCCCCCTTCTGATGCCTATGTCAGAAGCTTTCTCTATCTCCTTTATACTTTAATATAACTTTATTACACAAAAGCTCTGAGCGATCAAGGCTCGTCTCTGGCCCCGGATTGAATTCTTCTCCTCCGGGGGCCAAGAATCCCGGCGTCTTTGCGTGATTCAACAACAACCTTTCAATTCTTTATTGCTGAGCCACCAGGGAAACACATTTCCAAATAATGAAAGCCAACTACTTTGCTAGGAACCAAAGCATGCCCATATCTTCATTTGCCTTTCCTAAATCTTTGACTTTAACTACACAACCGTGTGTACATGTTAAACTTTAGTCCAAACAGATTATTTTAAGAACCTTTCGTATTCAAGCTATATTCAATGAGTGTCACTGAGAACTTGCTCCATATCAGGCACAGTGCTAAATATCATGAAAGATAAGTGAAACCTTAACAGCTCTCAGACTGTTTGGTGCAGGCAGCCAGGTACACAGTAAGCTTTGCTGTAGTGTTTCAAATGTAGGACCACACATCCGAGCAAAGGGCCATGCATACACAGATATCCAGTTGAGAAGAAACTAGAGGATTATGGTAGGGAGTCGGATATTTACTGGGCATTTAACCATGTACCACTGTGTTTATTCTCTAATTGTTGAGTGTATGTAAAGCTTGTCTTCCTCAGTGCTTGTGATGTGGAATTAAATAGCTGGAAGGAAACTCAGGTTATTTACCCCCAAGCCACTAATTTTATACATGAAGAAACAGAAGTATAAGTCATTTGGTTAAAAGGGTCTTTTCCCAAGGATTGGAGAGAATTCAGCCCATTTGCATATAGATAGAAAGCAATCTTCCTGCTGCTGTTGTATAGACTGGCACTTAGTCAAAAAGAAAAACAGCTCGCTGTTTATTTAAATTGAGCAGGAAGGAAGTGCAGGAGCAGGTGGGTGGACCCGATAATCTCACTATTCAGGACACAGAGGAGTTTAGTGTAAAGGTAGCTTTGATTTGGACCCCTTCCAAGGGAATTGAGCTACAGGAGTACCAGGAGGACTTGGTAATAAGGCAGTTTTATGCCAAAAGTCATCACAAACCAGGGCCTCTGGACCCCACCAGGGTGCTTTAATTCAGTCACGAACAGCACATAGAGAAGGTCTTCTTCCCCTTCTCTATGTTTAAAAGAAAATTCTCCTTAGTTGGTGAACTAAGGAATTCCTCTGTTGGTAACAATAAATATGGGGGTAGATGCCACCCCATGAATAATACTCTGAGTCTAAGGGTATCAGGGGCTTCCCATGTGGTGCTAGTGGTAAAGAATCTGCCTGCCAATGCAGGAGACATAAGAGATGTGGGTTTGATTCCTGGGTTGGGAAGATCACCTGGAGGAGGGCACGGCAACCCACTCCAGTATTGTTGCCTGGAGAATCCCCATGAAACAGAGGAGCCTGGTGGGCTATAGTCCATAGGGTCACACAGAGTCAGACACAACTGAAGCAACTTAGCATGCAAGGGTATCAGCCTCCTTCGAGGGGTCTTGTTTCGACCTCCTCTGGGGTAAAGATCATAGTATAAAGTAAGAGTGAAAGAGGGTCTGAGAAGTCACTGCCTGGAAAAATTTGAGAAGCCTTTCCTCTCAGGCGCTAGTTCCCAATTTCCTTGGACATCAAACTCTGGGTTGTAGGGCCCCACTGAGCATAGGGCATATTCATCCTAGTAATAGAACAGGCCTGGGTGTCTTTGCATGAACAGTCAAGAAACTCACTGAGAAAGAGCTCACCCCGAAGGAGGACAGAGTCAAGGTAATAAGCTCAATTCAAGGAAAAAGCTTCACTTCCAAGGGGAGGGAGCAAGTTATCTAATTATGGCTCAACCTCACTCAGTCACATGAGGAAGGTGGACCCAAATTATGTCAATACAAAAGCTGAGTTGCATTAACTTTCTGGGAGAGGTTTTGTAGCTTTTGCAATTGTATCCTGCACAATGGACCTAGTGGCAATGTTCCTGTTGCTCAGGAAGGTCAGGGTACCTTTCTTAACATGCTCTTAATAAGGAATGGATCCAGTGGAGGGTTTTGTCTAAGAATGAAGACAAATGCTAGTGGTTTTGCAAAGGAAAAAGAATAAGTCAAAGTTGAACGAGTAGCCATGGAAATCCAGATGTTCTCACAGGCAGCATGGACACTAATAATCATATGCTTTTCACACGACGTGGCAGCTTTTGTCTCCATTTGACAAAATTATAATTGAAGAACAAGAACAGAACAAAAGGTAATTGGCTGGAAGCTAACCCGTGGAGAGCCATTGCTTCCTCCAGAAATCAGGAGGTCGGCATTACAAGGGAAGGACTGCACGGATTCACATGCAGCAGGTTTAAGTGATTTTACCATAAAACATGAAGTGACACATTCTGTCCAAGACCACAAGCAGGTAGAGTTAATTTTTTCCCTCATTTCCATAAAGGTCATGAACAAAAAAATGAGCATGACAGCTGAAGCAAAAATGTAATGGCCTTGTTGTAAATACATTGAGAAAGCGTATCACATAAAGAATGCTGATGTCCGTTTGCTTTTGAGGAAGAATGCTTCTAAGAGGAGAAAAGAAGTCTAGCTACTTATTTCTTTAAAAGTTTTACTGCTTATTTCTGATAAAATATACAAATATTGCCTTCAAATAGTTCTGATCATCACAGGACCCTTAGTAAATTATGTCCCTAGAATGCTGTGAGCATCCCACAGGTGGGCTTTTGCTCCAGGTCAGGGCACCTCCAGACCTCACCTTTGGTTCAAACTTCTGACTTAATTTTCAGAGAATGGATATTTGCCAAGGTAACTTTGGAATGATAAATTATCCCCTTCCTTGGGACTTGCAACAGTATGGATTCCATAATCTCTTTGATATGCCTTCTGCATTGGAGACAAAACTGTGGTGCATGCATTCGCATTTTTCTGCTCACATGTGTTAAAACTGCCAGAACATCTACCATCATAATTGGGAATAGCAATATATTTTAAAAAATTCTTATACAAAGAAAAACTTCCGTCAGGTATTCTGCTAGTGTACCTAGTTCCCTCAGGGCATCAGGAGGATATTTTTAAAACACTTGATGCCAAAAGGCTTTCTTGAAGGCATGGACCTCAGAGACCAACAGCCTCCCACCCTGCCTTCCTGGCCCATCCAGGCCCTGCAGTGTAACCATGTCTGAATTTCACCTCCTGAATAAACTACTCATGGAATCAAAGGATTACAGATGGAGAGAAGACCTTAGAAAGCATTTGATTCAATATCTTCCATTGAGAGTTGAGAAAATGCAGAGATGAACTGATTCCTCCAAGAGTTTCCTGGCTCCTGTATCGTGTTGTGGGAGCAAACCCCTTCTTATGATTCTTGGCCCAGACTCTATCCTTGGAGGTAAGCTGCTTTTACCCACCTCTCAGGCTGACACGTGATGGGAAAGTAAATAATGCAATACTGTATAGCTCTGATGTTTCTTAAATGTGCTTTTAGAATACAAAGCCCACTTCGAAAAAGAAAAACAAACAAACCAACAAACAAAACTCATCAAACACAAAGAAAGACAATTTAGAAAAATCCTCATGAAATGAACAGGGGAATTTTCTGCCTCCTCAGTCTACCAGTACTAAATGTTCTGAAATTGGGACAGAAGCAACACAAAATAAAAACACAGTAGTTTCAGGGCAGTGAGAAGCTATAGAATGGTCCTGCAGAGATCACACGTTGGCAGTGCCCACAGGTATCTCATCTGCCTCCCATCACCCACACGAGTCACCATATATATGGCCTCGCTTTCTTGTAAGCAATTCTCATTTCATTGTGTTCCATGGAAACGTTTCATTTCTGAATCTTGGGGATGTAACATTAAATTTTACATACGCTGTTTAAGTGAAGCAGGTTTTGACTGAGGGTGAAGGATAAAATAATACAATATATTTTCCAACACTTTACATACATTATCTCCTTTAATCTTTACAACAACCTCGAGAAGTACATATTTTAATGTTTATGTGACAGATGTAGGAATAGAATCTCAGAAAGAATCTCCCCAAGATACATGGAGCCAATAAATAAGCAGGATGGGAGTAACTGAGTTCTTTCTGATTTGAAAATTCATGGTGTTATAAAAGGCACATTTCACAGTCTGTCTTAAATCACAGTTTCAGGGCATGGGCATCGTTTTACCATTAAAAAGAATTCTTGGAAAGAGACCCAGGTATTTAAAATATTAAACCTTTTTCAAATTCTGTAAAAGGAGAGGTACAGTATTTGAGCAGGGAAAGGAATGATAATTATAAGAAAGTCCTATTCAGCTTTCCACATGTCAGGCAATGCCCTAAGTGCCTATCAGACATGAATTCATACGCTCTTCATAGCAATCCTGTGAGGGACATACTGTTGTCTTCTCCTTTTCAGAGATGAAAAAAGTGAACCCTGTGAGGTTGAACCATTTGTTCCAGATCACACAGTTAGTAAGAGGTGGACTTGGGTTTGAAATCCAGGTGGTCAGAGACCTTGCTGTAACCACTCTGTTGGCTGCCTTTCCCAGCCCTCCCCAACCTGCACGCAGACAAGGCAGGTTGGAGGGTTTTTAAGGAAAGTGGGTACAAAAAGAAACACCAAAGACTGATAGACTGGAATTGATCTGAAAATAAATGCTTTTTAAATATGGAAAGTAAAACACTGTATTAGATAACAGGTGTTTTCAAACCCCAGGGTTGCTGGAATAACTCTTGACCGCAACGGAAACTAAGCTAATCAAGTTTGAAAGTTGTAAAGTTCTTTGGTGACAAGAAAAAGAAAGAAAGAGGAGTTTGAGGAATGGAGGGAGGGGGAGATGGAGAGAGGAAAAAGAGAGGAAAGACAGAATGAAAGAGAGGAAAGACAGAATGGAAGGAAGGAAGGAAGAAAATAAATTAAACCGGCCCTTTGAACAAGCTGTTTCCATAGCTTCTGGCAGGAGAATCATATAGATTCTCAGAGGCAGTAATTTTTCCTACCTTATAATTAAAGTGAGACTCAGAGAAGCTAAGATTCCCACTGTTGGAATTAGAACTGCTAGTTCCATGCATAGCTACAGTTAAACAATCCAATTCACCACATAGGTTCATTTCTTTCACAAAAGGATGGAAATAAGTTCACACCAAACCAAACCAGGCAACAACAAAACAAAAGCAAGCTGGCATAAAACACATTTCAAGAAAGGAATTCCGCATGCCTATTGTGGCAAATCACACTTTGCTTGTCCACAGAATCTCTACCATCATCTACTGCCCTTAGTATCTCCAGCCCATTGGCAGGTGCCCATGGCTCGAGTTCAGATATATCCAGAGTCAAAGCTGTGATCCTCTCCCACAACAGTTTCCTGTGTTGCCTACTTCTTTCACCTTAGGCCTCATACCACGCTTTATGCTGACAGCAGCCAGAGGGGGCCCTTGTAAAACATGAATCATCTCTTTCTTCAGCAGAAAATCCCTCCAATCTCTTCTTACTCCATACAGCAAAATCCAAATCCCTGTTACATCTCCTAGTTACCTTCCTGAATATCCTTCACACCGTTCTTCCCCTTACCCATGGCCATATAGCCTGTATATACTGCTCCGTGATCCCTCCAAACATGTTCCCACCACAGGGCCTTTGCATCACCTGTCCTCTGTTTCCTGAACTAGTCACTTCCTATACAGCAGCATCACATCATTCAGTTCTTTACTTAAATGTCATTGCATCAGAGTCCACTCCTAATTACACTAGATAAGTCATCTTCTTCATGCTATGCCCTCTTGAACCATTTTCCTTCACAGATGTCGCCCCATAACATTATGTGTGTGTACATGTGTGTATATGCATGCATGCATATTTATGTATGTGTGTTTGTGTACATGTGTGTATATATATATATGTATGTTATGTTTGTTTTTACTAACAGAAACACAAGCTCCACGAGAGCAGGGTCTTTGTTTAACTCATCATTGCATCCTTTGTATCTAGAACAATGCCTGAAACATAATAAGTGCTTAATAAAAATGTGTTTGATGAGGAATGAATAATTTATGACTGTAACAGTGAATTTGAAATGCAAAGAGAAAATTAAATTACCTCCCACATATTATAACAAAAAACTTAAAGAATTATATGCTGCACTTTATAATGTTTTCTTATTTAAAACACATTAAAATTATCCTAGCATTTAATACTTAGGTACCATTAAAATCTTTTGCAGTTCAATGTGATATACTGCCAAAAATTTATGGACAATTGAGGTTTTATTGTTAGGTAGAAATTATGTTGAATATTTTTTTAGTGGGTTAAGTTTGTACTGAAATTTTTTTCTTATTCTGTATTCATAGTGAAATTTATGATGGCTTCTAGGTTTATTCAGGCTTCCTTGGTGGCTCAGCTGGTAAAAAATCTGTTTGCAATGCAGGAGACCTGGGTTTGATCCCTGTGTTGGGAAGATTCCCTGGAGAAGGGAAAGGCTACCTACTCCTGTATTCTGACCTGGAGAATTCCATGGATTATCCACGGGGTCACAAAGAGCTGGACACGACTGGGTGACTTTCACTTCACTTCACTAGATTTATTCAATCACTTAGCAGAAATAATATGAGAAATAGCTAATATTTACTGAAGCCCTGGTCTAAACCTGTCACCTTTTCTAATTCGTTCTGACGTAGGAACTATCATGACTTCCAGTTTACCAATGAGGACACTGAAATACAGAGAGTTAAAATATCCTAGGGACTTCCCTGGTGGAATGGTGGCTAAGACTCCACGTTCCCAATGCAGAGGGCCTGGGTTCGATCCCTGATCGGAGAACTAGATCCCACATGCTGCAAGGACGATCAAAGATCCTGCATGCGGTAACCAAGACCTGGCACAGCCAAGTACATAAATAAATAAATATTTAAAAGAACAAAATATCCCAATGGAGGCCACAAAGCTCATTAGCAGTGGGGCCAGGGTCACAACAATGTCTTCACACTTCTATATGTTTAGTCATCCATTTTTTAAAGGTTTTTAAAATAACATTTCTTAAAAGTTAATGTGCACATAATAGGAAATCAAAAAACATAATCTGTAGATATATCCTTTTGTTAGAATTCATATGAAATACTCTTAGAAATGGAATGATAAAAATAATCAAACCACCTCTCTGAGCAGTACGTATTCTTTTATTTGTGCTGGTTTAGGGAGAAAGTGCAAGGGGTTTATACCAGTATGTTTATAGTTAGACAAGATTAAGCATTGTCCCATAGGTGTCTCTGCATTTTGTTTTACTTAGCTGTGTATACAGCGTACATAAGTGTAAATCTGTACAAATGTCTACGTTTATAACACCTAGTCTTCCTAGATGTTAAAGAGGTTGCCAGTGTATTACAAAAATAACCAATAAATACATTGTGTATGCTTGATGCTAAAATTCATAGGAAAGACTTCTGAAAACAACTGGCAGAAGTGAAATTGTTAAAATCCACTCTAAGCATTACAGATGATTATTAGACTTGTCCACTGGGTTGATGGAGATGAGAAAGGGAAGGGTTCTTGGCTAGAGTGTTCCTGTTTGGAAGACACTTGGAGACTGTAGCCTTTGTGTGCAGTGTATTAGTGCTACTATGTGTATGTATAGTGGACAAACTTAAATCCTTATTTGAAACATCTAACCTTTCTAGCGGAGAAGGTAATGGCACCCCACTCCAGTACTCTTGCCTGGAAAATCCCATGGATGGAGGAGCCTGCAAGGCTGCAGTCCATGGGGTCGCTAAGAGTCAGACATGACTGAGCGACTTCACTTTCACTTTTCACTTTCATGCATTGGAGGAGGAAATGGCAACCCACTCCACTGTTCTTGCCTGGAGAATCCCAGGGATAGGGGAGCCTGGTGGGCTGCTGTCTATGGGGTCGCACAGAGTTGGACATGATTGAAGTGACTTAGTAGCAGCAATCTTTTTAGATGTGTAAAAGTACACAACCTATTTTGAAAGCAGAGCGCCAAACACCTTTTAAGTATTTTTTTTTCTGTTAATTCATAGGAATGGTTGTATTTGAGGAGTGGAATAGTCATCCATTTTTAATTTAAAAACATCTATAATGAAGTTACCTGGAGTAGGAAATGGCAACCCACTTCAGTATTCTTGCCTGGAAGGTCCCATGGACAGAGGAACCTGGTGGGCTGGGACCTACACAGTCTTGGACAGTCCACAAGACTACCCAGTCCACAAGGTCACAAAGGGTTGGACATGACTGAGCAACTAAGCACTTTACATAGCTACAATGCGTCAGGCTCTGAGTCACAAAATGCAGCACAGTGATGTAGCTCCTACCCTCACATGAAATAGAGAGGTGGGCAAGACGCCAGGCTGCTCGAGAGGTCAGCTCTACGTGGGGTGATGCTTCACTGGACAAGGACTTAGTCCCTTTTCACTTTTAATTCCCATTTAGTGCTGGGCTCATTAAGCATCGTGGAGTGATCCAGGTTGTCCCTCTTCATTCCCTAGAGTCTTCTTCTGAGCACAGAGAAGAAAAGGGCTATTTCAGTAATAAGCTGCCTAAATCTCTCGGTTTGGTTCTGTGGGTGGCCTTGAATCTGTAACTTCGCAGTGTGCCACTTTTGCTGCACTTCAGCCAGGTTTTTCTTGACATCTGAAGAGGCAGTGTCTCTAGGGAGTATATTTTTGTATTTCTCCATATGCTGCTTTTTGTCTCCTCACATATATTGCCAATAAAACTGTGAGTTCCACCACAGGCCAGCTCTGCAAGTTGTGTTCAGTATTGGCCCGGAAAGACATATATTATTATTATTTCCATTGGTTCATGTCTTTCCCTGTATTGCGGAAATGCTACTTTCTTTCATTTCCCCTCAAAGTATTGGTGCACTTTCTCTTTATTTTATTTCACTCATATATCTTATATGTCTCATGGGTTTCTTTTATTCATGACTGTGCCTGATCCTACCCTGTTTCAAAAACCTATTTAATAAAGTGTCCTGCTTCTATATTTATCTCAAAGCTTTTCTATTGATTACTTTCCCCGATTCTTTTCATTTTTCCAATCCTGTGGATTAAGCAATTTTATTGTTGTTGTTTGGTTCTTTGCCATGGTCCTCTCCTTAAAATATCTGCTACATTGACCTTGGTTTAATCAGACTATGACTCCTGCATGACACTGAAAACAGAGGAAGGACAGAGATGCTTTGATATTGAAAAAATTTCTGTCTCTCAGGTAATGTCATTTTGAAACCCTATTTAAATAAATCTATTGAGTATATTTGTTTGAAAGTGTCTAGAGAACACAACAAATGTCATTAACATCATAAGACAGCAAGAGCGTCTGATTCACAACTGATTAAGTATGAGTAATTGTGTAAAATAAATTCTTAAATTGTGATAAAATACACATGCTGCTGCTGCTGCTGCTGCTAAGTTGCGTCAGTCGTCTCCGACCCTGTGCGACCCCATAGACGGCAGCCCACCAGGCTCCCCCATCCCTGGGATTCTCCAGGCAAGAACACTGGAGTGGGTTGCCATTTCCTTCTCCAATGCATGAAAGTGAAAAGTGAAAATGAAGCCGCTCAGTCATGTCCGACTCTTAGTGACCCCATGGACTGCAGCCTTCCAGGCTCCTCCATCCATGGGATTTTCCAGGCAAGAGTACTGGAGTGGGGTGCCATTGCCTTCTCCAAAATACACATAAAAGTTACCATCTCAACAATTTTTAACTATATATTCAGGCCAGTGGTATTAAGTACCTTCACACTGTTGGGAACCATCATCCATCTCAAGAACTCTTTTCATCTTGCAAAACTAAACTTGGTACCCACTCAATGATAACTTCTATTCCCACTCCCCTCCCTCATACCTGACAACCAACCACCATTTTACTTCTTCTCTCATGAATCTGACTTCTCTAGGTGCCCCCCAATTAGGGGAATCAGACAGTATTTGCCCTTTGGCGACTGACTTTGGTGACAACCTAATATTCTCAGGGTTCATCCACATTGCAACATGTATCAAAATTCTATTCCTTTTTAAGGCTGAATAATATTCACTGTATGAATACACCACATTTTGTTTCACATTCATCTGTCCATGGACAATGCAACTTAGGCTGCTCCTTCCCTTTGACTACTGTGACCAAAGCTGCTATGAACATGGGTGTGCAAATACCTCTTCAGAGTGTGCAGAGTCTTAAAAGGCTTAAAGTCACAGAACACCACCAATATGGGATGAGAACTGTGCACAAGTGCTAAGCTTACTGAAACCACTGAAGTCAGGCGGGAGCTCTGTAGAAGAGGGAATTCATAGGTGCTTTCAAGGTGGCAAGAGATGAGTTTTGAAAGCAGTAGATATGGAGAGCTCTTGGTCTATTAGTGTTTTTCACAGAATAATCATACAAGTTGAGAAATGAGTGATGTGGGGGACGGAGTGGGAGATGGGCCATTCTCTAGGCTAGAAGGCATAGTACTGGTCAGAACAAATGAGGAGAATGTTGTGCGACCCCATAGACGGCAGCCCACCAGGCTCCCCCATCCCTGGGATTCTCCAGGCAAGAACACTGGAGTGGGTTGCCATTTCCTTCTCCAATGCATGAAAGTGAAAAGTGAAAGGGAAGTCGCTCAGTCATGTCCGACTTTTCGCAACCCCATGGACTGCAGCCCACCAGGCTCCTCCATCCATGGGATTTTCCAGGCAAGAGTACTGGAGTGGGGTGCCATTGCCTTCTCCTATACAATGGATATAAAACATTAAACACCACGATTTTAATGCTTCTGCAAAGAATGATGACAATGAAGAAACTGAGTTTCTCAGAACTAAAGAGCCATCCATTGGACTGTACACCTCTTGAAGGCAAGTCTAGCCTGTCACTGTGCCCCAGTGCCCAGAGAACAGTACTTGCACTTGTACCCAGGGGCACTCAGTGAACAGCTGTCGAGTGAATACTCTGACCACCTGATGTGAAGAGCTGACATATTGGAAAAGACCCTGATGGTGGGAGAGACTGAAGGCAGGAGGCGAAGGGGGTGACAGAGGATGAGATGGTTGGATGGCATCACCAACTCAACAGACATGAACTTGAGAAAATTCTGGGAGGCAGTGAAGGACAGGGAAGCTGGGTGTGCTGCAGTCCATGGCGCTGCAAAGGGTCAGACACAGCTTAGTGACTGAACAACAAAAGGCACTTCATGTTCATACAGCTGAAAAAGATGCTTGTCGCTGATGAAGATAGGCTAAAAGAGAAAGCTTGTGCTGCTGGTTTCAGTTGAAGGAATTAGGGATGACTGGCACAGCTGTAAGAAATGCCAAATGTACCAAAAGTATCAGATCTGAAAAATTAAGAAGGAAGAATCTGTGAGACAAAAATGGTAGAACTCCTTGGCAAGGATTTTGTTTATATCTATTGCCAATACTCAAAAATGTTAGCTTTTCTAAGTTACTTTAACTTTCTATAACCAATGGATATTTTAATAAGGTATTAATTTCTTTCCCTCTGCCCTGAATGTGTTCTCAATCACTATCTTTCTGTTGCAAGGCTTACCCTGTAGTCAATATTTTCGTATTAAGATACTGGCAATTCTAAAGGAAACAGAGACAGACTCACAGACAAAGAAAACAAATTTATGGTTACTAAAAGGGAAAGGGATGGAGGAGGGATAAATTAGGATTTGGAATTAGCACATACAGAATAGAAAAGATAAACAATGAGGTCCTACTGTAGCACATGGAACTACATTGAATATCCTGTAATAAACCATAATAGAAAAGGATATGAAGAAAGTATATGTATGTATTCTGAATCACTTTTCTGTATACCAGAAACTAACACAACATTGTAAGTCAACTATTTTAATAATAAAAAAAGAAACACAAACATTATCCTAATTAAAGACATACTAATTTGTTTTCTTAGATTATCCTATCTTTTTTTCTTCCAGGGAGATAAAGAAACAATGCATTCATTAATTATCTTCTGTTTATCCACAAACACTAGAGGTTTTATTTATTTATTTATTTTCATGTAATTGTGGTTACGTGCCAGCAATAAATGGATGTCACTGCACTAAAACTGAGTACTAAGATTTGATGATTTTGCACGTTAAGTAAGCCAAGGAAGAAAGTTTAGTCTACATTTCCACATTGGAAATGCCCTAGCTAAAGACGCTGAGTCCACCTTGTGTATGCTTGTGGCCTAAATGGAAGATGATAAATGTTTGCTGCCTATTTCTAGCACATCTTATCCTCACCATGGTGATGAAATTATAAGGATTTTCAATCTTAGTCTCAGGAGATAAAACAAATGTTTACAGACTTGTGGTTGCCAAGGGGGATGAGGATGGGGGAGGGATGGATTAGCAGATGCAAACTGTTACATATAAAATGGATAAAAAACAAGGTCCTACTGTATAGCACAGGGAACTGTATTTGATATCTTGGGATAAACCATAATGGAAAGAAATATAAAAAAAGAATGTATGTGTGTATGTATAAAACTGAATCACTTTGCTGTATAGAAGAAATTAATACAACATTGGAAATTTACTACTATACATCAACAAAATACACTAAAAATGTTTTAAAGGCCAAAGATATTTAATAAACATGGCATGAGAAACTAGAGTGAAACGAGGCATTGCCATGGTGGGCTGGGGCACCACCCCCTGCCTGGCCTTCTGTGTCTGGGAAGCAGACGGCCATGCGCGTGTCTCCAGGCACTGGCCCAGGCACATGGCAGCCTCCCGCTACTCTCGGCATTTATTATTTGGGAGTTGTTTTCTTTAGATGTTTGTGAAAGGTCAGCGTCTGATCTGGTTCCACCTACAGTCACACAGTTATAGTTTCCCTCTCTGCATTTGCACTCTTTTAGTATCATTTGACATTCTCTTTGCTTGCCAGTTTTCAATTCCTTTTGGAAAACTATTTTTTCCCAAGTTTGTCATTTTACTTAACAAATGTGTTCGGGAGCTGTCTACTTTTTCTGTCTTTCCTATTTGAAAGACCTTCCGTAAGCCACTTACTTATGAGAAAAATAATTCATTTCATCAGCCTTGTAAAGTTATAACTGTTTTTTGAGCTGTCTCTTAAAGATGATCTCAACTCTAAGTAAGCTATTTCACAAGGAATCTTTTGAGTGATCAATTAGAATATATTCTCTTGATACTGACTTGAGGCTGAGAGGGAAGCGAGTTGGAACAGAGGCATAACAGTCCACTTGCTGGATATATAGAATGCACAGGAAGTAAGCAAAAGCCAGGCTCTGCCTTGAGCATCGTATAAGTGGCCTTCCTGGAGCAAGGCTAGGGGAATCTGTCATCATCTGCTTGTCAACTTTCTTGGGAACAGTAGCTACCATCCTTCTTAAAGGCACTGGGCATGGCCACATGGTGCCTGGAGGCCTTTTCTGGTTCTGTTATTCTATAAGGCTGCTGGTTTTTATATTCTCAGCTGAATATCATTATGTTACTGATTCCAAGTCTTAGTTTCTGGAGGGCTGATCACCTTATCTGCTTCCTTCATCAAGGTTTCTGAAAAATTAGATAACATGATATAGGACACAGGGCCTTGAAATTTATAAACTGCTGAATAAAACTTTGAGTCTATTAGGTTATATATAATGGCACTGATCTGACTTTGACATATATCTGTGATAAACCTTCCACCATTGGTTTGTAATATTTCATTCCCAAACTTCTGAGTACCTGGCCAAACAATTCTTTCAGATATTAAGTTCTCTTCCTCCTCATTATTATTTTAAGTTATTATTTTTTGATGTCAGAGTTCTAGTCTATTTCTTTGCCATTTTATAACTGTGGGGAAATGACAAGCTTGGGTTTATTTCTTCATGCATGTCCTTTTTATCTTTTTCATTATTATTATTTATTTTTTTCTGTTTGCTTGCTACTCTGGGTACCTATGTTAGGTAATGATGCAAACAATGCAAATTTCCAAGGCTCCTCAAAGACACAACTTAATGAAAAACATTTCTAAGTCTCATTTATCAGTAATGGCATTAGCATTCATAATACAAGTTTCACTCCTATTGATACTTATACATGTTGTTTTTGTCTTGCATGTTATGGTACATCTGGGGATCGATAATAGGAATCGCTGCTTACTAAGGTTATATAATAATTTACTTAAATATAACTATAAAATTACTTTCCTAGATCAATATTGAAAAGCAGGATCTGGGTCTCAGTCTGAACTTTTTCTTCTGTGTTAGTAATTTTTCTAGTTGCAAAAATTATTTGGAGAACTACTCACGGAGCTTCTGGAGAATAACAATTCTTCAATATGCTCACGTGTCATGTTGGGGAAGTTGTGATCACTGTACACCCACCTTTACATGTGTTGAAACAGATCCTGGTTAAACAAATGCACAGTCCCTGGAAGGTAGCAAAAAGTTTCTCTCCTGTGACTCCTGGTACGCATCTTACCTACCTCTGTGTCAATTTTCTATCTTGATTTTAGAAACTCAAATACAAGTTATATGACACTGTTTAGGAATCCCACAATCAGAATTAAGTTATATGTATTGTTTTTTGGTTATAAAAGGGCAATTATTATTTGTGTTGTCAAAATTTTTGAATGACATTATAATTTAGCAGATTAGATTTCCATCCAGAAATACTTCCATTAATATTTATCTTCTATTACTTTCCTAATGTTCAAAGTGCAGTTTTAGAAACCTGTATTCTAATTTTTGGATGTAAAGATTCTGTTCTTAACCTTTAACAGAGTAGTTTCAAATGTGCCCCTTTTGGGATTTCCCTGGTGATTCAGTGCAAGACTCCATGATTCCAACGCAGGGGAGGTGGGTTTGATTCCTGGTCAGGGAACTAAGATCCCATATGCTGTGCTGTGTGGCAAAAAAAAAAACAAAAAAATATTGTCATTTTTCTATTCCACAGTGAAGTGAGCCCTGGTGTGCATGTCAAAGAGTAATGTCTGGGAGATGGCACAGATAAGGTCTGTGTTCCACCCCCACCCCTCTGCCCTTCACCACTGACACTCCCTTGGTATCCAGCACCTGGTTTTTCATTTCCCACCCAGCACAGGTAGTGCAGAGTGGAAAGTGGCTATAATCAGAATGTGTGCCAGAGGATTTCTGGGAATATCTTAATAACTGAAGTGAGTGGGGAGTCACTTCAAGATTCAAAGTAAAGGAAACAGAAGGGCCCCACTGCCTTGTTTTCTCGGAGACAACTCAGATCTGATCCATGAACTAAAGTAGATTAACCAGGGCAGAGGATGGGAAAGCAACTGTCTTTAAATCAAACAGAGATTAGTGATTATGGGACACTATGATTATAGACTTTAACCACACTATCACTGAAAGAGCTGGCTGACATTATCCTGAATGATGGAAATACTGTAAAGTAAATAAAGCTGATTGAATTTTAAGAACATATAGATCCTTTCTACTAGAAACTATAGATCCTTTACTATAGATCCTTTCTGCTAGATTTAGGATGACCATCTAACCTATTAAGTCAGAACAGGTAGTTCTTCCTGCTGTTTGCCTCCTTTCATGGTCTGGAGGGACATCATAAAACAATAATAAGCCCATTTAAATCACCATGGGTTATGCCTTTTCTAGTATGGCTTCAGTTTGATGACATAAGAGAATGTAAAGAAAGAAAAGAAGAAACCTCAGTGAATGCCCCTGTTGTGTGAATCCTAAGTGAACAACATATACATCCAGCTGGCTATAGCGTCAATGAAATTGTTCAAAGAAATACGTAACTGCTTCTGAAATTCAAAGCAGAGAAAGCAGATGTTTTGGCCGCTTGTTCTGCTGTCTGTTTTGAAGATCAATGAGATATCTTCCTATTTACTGTGCTGTAGAACCGCTGGTTCTTCTGGGGTTGGGAATTTGAAAATGGATTATCTGAACACCCTGGAGGTCTTGCCCACTTGATAAATACAGGGTGTGGTCTTGTCCATATCCTGGCTGCCCGATGAGCTCAGAGGCAGGTAGATATCTTGGGGGAGGCCCCTGATGCTGTCCCTAGGAAGTGAGGTCTGTGAATGAGCTGTGAGCAGGGTGGGGACCAGGGTGGGAGGGGAGTAGGCCCCAGACCAGTTACAGAGCTCTTCATTTATGAGAAGCAGAAGATGACTAGTAGGGCAAGACACCTCTAGCTTTCTCTGTACTTCAGGCTTCATTGTGAACAACACATTCACAGGATGATGGCATTCTGATTTAGCAGGTCAATATATGTCTGAGCTCATGGTAATAGGACTTCAGTGACATTTTTCCCACACATGGTTCTTCAATGAAAGTGAAAGTGTTAGTCACTCAGTTGTGTCAGACTCTTTGTGACCCCATGGACTGTAGCTCACCAGGCTACTCTGTCCATGGAATTCTCCAGGCAAGACTACTGGAGTGGGTTGCCATTGCCTTCTTGAGGGGATCTTCCCAACCCAGGGATCAAACTGGGTCTCTAGCATTGCAGGCAGATTATTTACCGTCTGAGCCACCAGAGAAGCCCCAGTGAAGCAAATACTTCTTACAGCCATATTATGTCATTATATAATCTCTACACTACAGACTTTTGTTACATGCATTTAACTTTCCAATCAACTCTCCCCAATCCTTTAAATGTGTATGTTTACATCTCAATGCCTTCAACTATCTTTCTCATCATGGCCAGGAAATAGTAGAAAATTGAGGTCAAATGCAGGCTGAGCTAGGAAAGGACTGCAGACTCATCTGTTTGTTATTCTCCCTCTGAAGGAACAATAGGTCCCAGGAGAATACCTGATCTCTGGAAATATAAGACAAGTCAGCTGTAGAAAGTGTTGACTGCACCCTTTTCCATGAATGTGATGAAGGACCTGACCACTTGCCTCCCAGGGGGGACCTAAGATACACTCCTGCAACTGCGGGATCCATGCCCAGCAGCCTCCTTTATTCAAGGTGACACTGGTTGGATGGCACATCTCCCACAGAGGTGCTGCTACTCAGCTTGGCCCCGAGCTCTGGTCGGGCAGGTGTGCTGAGTGGCAGGAGGGCAAGGAGATAACTGATACAGGGGAGCAGGCATCCCTAGGAAATGAGATGCTCTCAGGGACACAGATGGCCCTGGCCACTGGGAGCCTGGCTACACCTATGATACAGGACTATGATACATGACTCTCAGGCAACAGGTTACATTTGAGTCAGGACAAGAGGGACACACACATTTGATTTAATAATTGGAGATCAAGGTGCTGCCAGGGGGTGGAAGGAGCACAGGAAAGGCAAGAGTATTTTATTATTATTATTTGGCCATGTTGCATGGCATGTGGGATCTTAGTTTCCTGATCAGGGATGGAAACTGCACCCCCTGCCTTGAAAGCACAGAATCTTAACCACTGGACCATTAGGGAAGTCCTATGAATATCATTTACTGTGACGTGTGCTATAGACTGAAATGTTTCCCACCTCCCTCCCAGTTCTTACATTGAAGCCCTAACCTCTAAGGTGACCATATTTGGAGATAGTACAGTAAAAGAGGTAATTAAGGTTAGATGAGGTCATAAGGTGGGACCCCTAATCTGATCAGATTGGCGTCCTTATGGGAAGAGGAAGAGACAGCAGAGATCTTCTTCTAGGCATGCACAGAGAAAAGGGCATGTAGGACATGGTGAGCAGGTAGCCATCTGTGAACCAGAAGGAGATCTCACCTGAGACCAACTCTGCTGGCATCTGGATCTTGAACCTGTCCTCCTGAGACATGTGAGAGGACAGACGTCTACTGCCTAAACCACCCAGTCTGCGCTGTTTGTTGTGGCCACCAGAGCTGACAGAGACCACGTGGCAGACACGAGAGGTACTATTAGTTCAATAAATTTTCAAAACCTCTGTGTGAGGCAGGCCTTATTATCACCATTTCAGGCATGCAGAAACAGGCTCTGAAAAAGAAAGCCATGTCTGTTAACGCCCCAAGTGTCTGTTGACACTGAACAGGGAAGGGGCACAGTAACAGAGGAGCTCATTTTTTGACTGAATCATAGTTCCCTGAGTCTGGAGAGGGAGGGTCTAGTTATGATTTAAAGATCTGAGCTTAGAGATCCGTATGAGCTTGTGGAAGCTAGTGGGTGGAGTAGTGGGCTTGGGCTGAGGGTGGAGATTGTGCATGTGAGTGCTTGTGTGTTCAGGAGAAGCATCAACTGAGAAGAGGTGGGGAAAAGTTAAGGCAGAGGGAGCCAAATTCAGTGCCATGAACAGACCGTTGGAGGCTTCTACATGCGTTTGAAAGATTCTGGGTGGTTCCAGGGACCCAGAGGCAGCTCTGGCCCATGATGATTCCAGTGGGGCTGTGTTCTATCGTGAAGATCTGGGCAGTTCTGGGGCTTCCCAGGTGGTGCTCGTGGTAAAAAAAATCTGCCTGCCAGTGCAGGAGACATGAGATACTCGGGTTCAATCCCTGGGTTTGGGAAGATCCTCTTGCGGAGGGCATGGCAACCCAATCTAGTATTCTTGCCTGGAGAATCCCATGGACAGAGAAGCCTGGTGGGCTACAATCCATGGGGTTGCAAAGAGTTGGACACGCCTGAAGTGACTTAACATGCAACGCACAGGGAAATTAGAAAATATGACTTACATCAAACTGACTGAGAAACCCCTGTTAGGAAGGGAAAAATAAGGAGAAAAATATAGTTCAGCAAAGTCTCAGGGAAGGAGACCTTGAAGGAAAAGCTAACCTGGATTAAAGTAGGTCTTCAGGATCTAACAGGGAGTTTTAGTGACAGGCATTCCTGGCTCCCCAGGGGGTCACGAGTGCAGCAAACTCTTAGGTGGTACTTTCTGTGTCCAAGTATTGTGCAAAGCTTTTGGCCTTCCTCATCTCAACTATCCTCATACGTGCTTTGTGAAACCAGTGCTCATATCCTTAGTTTATAGATAAAGAAAGTGAAGCACAGAGAGGAGGGATGTAATTTCTCAGGTCACACAGCCAGTGAAGGGGCAAGGTTTGAACCCAGGCAAATTCACTCCCTTTTTCTTGACCACTAAATTCCACCACCTGGTGAATTCCTGAAGAAATGCACCTCGCTGTGTACTTCCTGGACCAGGAGAAGGACAGGCAGGCATGGCCAACAAAGTTTTAAGCTTGGTATTAGAAAGGCTGAGATTGATGCTTTTCTTCCCCTCCCCGTATCTCAGTTTTCCTTCCTTTAAACAGTGCCATTCAGTATAGATCTTACTTATAGACTCTCTGTGGGGTTACTAAGGGAATTCTTAGAAGTTATTAATAATTCTACTCAGGAAAACAGGATTATATGGATTAAAAAAAAAAAAAAAAAGCAGCTCTGCTGAAGTAGTAAAGCAAGACTGTATTAGGAAAGACCATCTCTTTGAAGCAAGACAAACACATTCCCTTAGCCTGAATCAGCCTCCTGGGAATGGGCAGCAGCAAATATCACTCATACTGAGGTGTAGCCTTTCTGCCTTCTAGAAGCTTCTCTGCAGCCTGGCAGCTCTGCCAGCTACAAGAGCATCCAGACAGCACCAACCAGCGAGTCCTCTGGATATGTAACACTGGGAGGAGAGTCTGAAAGAAAAAAGCTGACTACAAGTCTGGGTTATTTTATTTATTTATTTTTGGCTTCCTGAATGACAAAGTCTTCACCAAAATGAAAGAGAAAATAAATGCATGCCAGAATGAAATGTACTGATGTCTGATGAACTGTAATGACCTACTGTCCAGTTTGTCACTGAGATAAAAGTGCCGCACTGATTTTGCTGAAGTGCTGCCACCAAACATCATTCACCTGGAGCAGAGTCAATTAAGACTGCAATTCAGAAATACATAAGCCCTGGGAGGAAGGTGTAGCGAGAGACAGACCCAGGCGGCATGTTCCTCAAGATCAAATATAGGTCCCAAGATGAAAACACCTTCCTCCTCCTCCCAAAGTCAATTTATCTCTATTCAATATTCAAAAAACACTTTGTTTCACATTTGATTTAATTGCCTGTAGGTTGAGCTAGACCTACCTTCTGGAAAATATTCTGCAAGTTTCTTTATACTTGGGTCTATGAGCTAACATCCTCCTACTTTTAAAATTAGTTTCTTTTTTTTTTGCAAAATTTAAGCTTTCAGAAAGACTTTACTATATTATTGGATTTATTTACTGTAAGTTCTGAAATGAGTACTGTTTCAATGAAGATACAGACTTATGCATAGTTTATGGAATCAGATAAAAAGACAGAAGGGCTCTGACAATGTTTTAGACAAATCTCTTCATTTTACAAATAAAGAAATTTGGTTAAAAATGGAAGAAAAAATTTCCACATCACAAAGTAAATAGAGTTTAAATGTCCAGTTTAAAATCACATATTCCCTTGACCAGGTAAGTCATGAAAATGGGTATGCGTTGACTTGCTATGATGGTACAGAGAAGAGTACACAGAAATCAACACAGCTACTTTCCGTTTTATTCATGAGTCCTTTTCTGTGACCTTTGGCAAAATTGACTTTATCTCTGCCTTCTTAGAACATGATAAGGTGCTAAAGTATATAAAAGGGATCGACAGATGGTTTGCCAGAGGAGAGAGAAAGAAAAGTGAGTATATAGTAAGTTGAAGGATCAGGAGGTTCAAAAACTAAACATACAGTTGTCATATGATCCAGCAATCCCACTCTGGGGCACAAATCCAGACAAAATTATAATTTGATACGTGCATCCCTATGTTCATAGTAGCATTATTTACAATAGTCAGGACATGGAAACAAACTATATGTCCATCAACAGAGGAATGGATAAAGAATATATGGTACATAAAAACAATGGAATACTATTCAGCCATAAAAAGAATGAAGTAATGCCATTTGTAGCAATGTGGATGGACCTAGAGATGATCCTACTAAATGAAGCAAGTCAGAAAGCGAAAGACAAACACCGTATCATATCACTTGTATGTGGAACTAAAATTTGGCACAAATGCACTTATTGATAAAACAGAACCAGACTCATAGACATAGAGAACAGATTTGTGGTTGCCAAGGTGGATGGGGTGGCAGAGGGAGGGACTAGGAGTTTGGGATTAGGAGATCTAAACTATTACATACATATAGGATGGATAAACAACAAGGTTCTACTGTATAGCACAAGGAACTATATTTAATACCCTGTGATAAACCATAATGAAAAGAATATGAATGATATATATATATATATATGAATCACTTTGCTGTATACCAGAAACTAGCATAACATTCTAAATCAGCTATATGTCAATAAAATAAGTTAATAATAAACAGAAAAGAATCAAGAGGAGCCAAAGTCCTGTTCCTATCTCTGAGGTCAACTGAGTCCCCTCAGAAACCTCTTGCTGGGCTGAAACACAAAGCCTCATTTACAGCACTTCTGTGTGCTGCCTTCCATAGACTATCTTTTTTCCAAGCTCAGTCACTCATCAGTGTGGGACGACAGAATCAGCATTACAGGCAATTTCACTGACATCTGTAATGCTGAAGGTGCCAGTGGGTACACGTGGCAGTTACCACAGGCAAAAGGAAAACAGGTGCATTCTCTCCCGGGTAGGGCTGTGGGAGGGAAAGGAAGCTTTGGGTGCCTCTGAAATGCACAGTATATTTGTCTCCAGGCCCAGGTGGATTTGATGTGACTCAGGATATTTCTTTCATGAGTGACTAAGAGGACAAGCAGGCAACAATGCAAAGCAGAGATGGCTGGGTCTGCTGAGAAATACATCAGATAAGCTCTATACTGCCTTTCTTAAATCCCATGAGCAAGACTTAGATAATCCATATGCATTTTGTGATAATGAGAAAGAGAGAGAGAATGAAAGAGTATGAAGAAAGAGAATCAGAAAGAGAGAATGAAAGAAAGCGATTTAGAAAGAGAGCACAGTGAGTGAGAGAGAAACCACATATTGAACTTCATTCTCACTTTGATATTTACCCTTAGATTCCTAGACCATGAGTACCAAAAATGACTACAATTTTTCATTTAAATACAAAAAAAAAAAAAATCTCAAATTGGCCTTTTGAGATTGTTTCATCAGGTTTTTCCTAAGGCAAGTTAATATCTTTCACAGGATTGTTATGAAGTTGAGTGTGAATAAAAGGAAAGGATTTGTCACTGGGAAGGCCATCTGCAACTCGATGTGTGACAGCTACCTTTACTTCACAGTGGAAAGAGGGCACAGTATAGAATGCGTTAGAAGAAAAGACATGGGGCCATGACTGCACCACTTCCTAAAGAGTTCTGCAGAAAGCTAGTTCCATGCAATTTTCTTTAGAAAATGGATTTCGCTTTCTCAGCACCACTTATTGAAGAGAATGTCTTTTCTCCATTGTATATTCTTGTCTCCTTTGTCATAGATGAATTGGCCATGGGTGTGTGAGTTTATTTCTAGTTTTTTAATCCTGTTCCACTGATCTATTTATCTATTTTTGTGCCAGTGCCATACTGTTTTGACTACTATAGATTTGTAGTATAGTTTGAAGCCAGGGAGCCTGAATCTCTGGCTCAGTTTTTCTTTCTCAAGATTTCCTTGGCTATTAAGCATCTTTTGTTTTTCCATACAAATTGCAAAATTACTACTCTGCCATAAAAAAGTATGATATAATGCCATTTGCAGCTCCATGGATGGGCCTAGAGATTATCATACTAAGTGAGGTAAATCAGATAGAGAAAGACAAATATCATAAGACAGAGATAATAAATTTCATAAGACAGATAGACATGGAATCTAAAAAGTGATACAAATGAAATTACTGACAAAACAGAAATAGACCCACAGACATAGAAAACAAACTTTTGTTTATCAAGGGAGAAAGAGAGGGAGGCATTAATTAGAAGTTTGGGATTAACAGATACATGAAAAGTGAAAAGTGAAAGTCAGTCACAGAGTCATATCTGACTCTTTGCCATCCCATTGACTGTAGCCTGCCAGGCTCCTCTGTCCACGGCATTCTCCAGGCAAGAGTACTGGAGTACGTTGCCATTTCCTTTTCCAGAATATCTTCTCGACCCAGGGATCAAACTCAGGTCTCCTGCATTGCAGGCAGATTCTTCACCAACTGAGCCACCACTATATATAAACAGATAAGCAACATGGACCTACTATAACATGGAGAATTATGCTCAATACTTTGTAATAAGTTAAGCTACAAGGGAAAATATACTGGCAAAGTGTATGTATGTATGTATAAATGAACCACTGTGCTGTACACCTGAAACTAACATGATATTGCAAATCAACTATGCTTCAATTAAAAATGAGTTTTAGCAAAGGATGCCTACTATATTCTCTTCTTCAGAGAGTCACAATACATATCAGTATATTAATTGTCCTGAGAAGTAAAACCTACATTTAAAAAGCAATGGGTGGCGGGGGTGGTAGGAAGAAAAAATTCTAAGTTCAACTAACCAGCATTTCAAACACTTATTTGACCAAAAGAACTTCTCCATGAACTAAATTTGGCAAATATTCATCTTTCTCAACTGCTTCAGCAAACAGTTTATCTCCTACTTCCCGGCCTTATAGCACATGGGGGAGAAGGCACTGAGAAATCCCAAACAAATGAAGTAACAGCAGCACAGGTGTTAAGTCCCCAAGGTCACTAGCAAAGGACTTGCTGCATATGAAATGTTTAACAATAGACTCTATAGTTTCTAGGAAGCCATATCACATGCATCTTATAAGCAAACATGTATATGTTTGTGGGAATATTCCTCATTTGGTAGGGGAAATTCAAACAAATGATTAAGGGAATTGCCCCAAGTTTCATCATCAGTTCTGGGAATACCTCAGTGAGACCCAGGCTCTGTTGCTCAGCAATCACCAACACCACTGGATACAATCTCCCATCCTAGTGCTGGCGAGTCATCATAATGGCAGGACCAGATCATCTTTCTTCTACAAGAAGTGATGGCTTCTATTAGATACTAGATTATAGCAAAAGATTCCAGGGGACAGAAATCCTTCCCCAGGATGGTGGCAATCAGCCAGTTCATGCATGCCTGAAATGAAATCAAGCTTTACTTCTGGTGTTGATTTCAGGATCCATGCTGCTGGGTTGGTAGCCATGGTTTCAGACTCATAAACAAATCCTAGGTGTACTCTCTACACAATTGATATTCAAAGGTCTAAGAAATGGACTGAAAGATAGTAAATAGATACAACTGCAAAGAGATTAGTATTATCAAAACTTGTTCATAAAATTTCCTAATACAAACATGAAACTTAAAATAACATTTAAAATAAGTATACCTCAAAGGTTTACATGGGGAACCCACTATAGCTTCTGTCCCCACTGTATTTCATATGTCCCTCTTTCCTATAATGGTAACTTGCATCATTAGTTTTGTAAGGCAGAGACCATATTATTTTTTGGATTCCACCTGAAACATATCAGGCTCTTGATATATTTTGTCAAACAGATGAATGAATGAATTTACAAATGGATGTGGATTAAAAAGTGATCTGTATTTTATACTTTGTTTCATGCTGATCACTTGCAAAATTTATTCATTGGTCACTGAATTGCTTTATCTTCTATTCCTTTTGGTTGTCTCCTCATTTGTGACACTTTCTGCTGCTATAAGTTTTGTTTCTTTTATCATGTCTTTAGTTGGCTTTGCTATGCTAAGTCAGTTCAGTCGTGTCCGACTCTGTGTGACCCCATAGACGGCAGCCCGCCAGGCTTCCCCGTCCCTGGGATTCTCCAGACAAGAACACTGGAGTGGGTTGCCATTGCCTTCTCCAATGCATGAAAGTGAAAAGTGAAAGTGAAGTTGCTCAGTCATGTCCGACTCTTAGTGACCCCATGGACTGCACCTACTGGGCTCCTCTGTCCATGGGATTTAATTGGCTTTAAAACATCCTTAAACTGTGATTACAATAATACAGAAGGGTTCCTTCTTCCTCCTGAAATTTCTCCTAGAGTGACTCTGACATTGCATGCCTGATAACCATGTAAAATATGCAAAGCATGAATCAACATGCAGGTCTCACTCCTATGTATCCTTCCCTAACTTCTAAAGGTTAGGAAGCCAATGGAACTAACACATGCCTTATAGACTTTGGTTTATGTATCCTTGTTCTATTTTGGTAAGATGTGCTAGTGAAAACAAGGTATCAGAAATGTCAGATTGTGTCAAAAGAATCTGAGAATAGCTTTGTTTGGCTGCAGCAAAGGAGGTGACAGGAGATCAGGGGAAAATCTGTGGTTCAGGGAGGGCCAAGCTTCAGCAGCCAGAGCGAGGAGGCTGAGGCTAATGTGAAGGGCTTCAGGAAACAGTGAGAAGCTTTCAGTGCCAGAGTGACAAGATCAAAGTGGCTGGCAAAGAAGATGATTTTCACAGCGGTCTTGGATGGCCTGAATGGGAGACAATAGGTCCTGTGGTCAGCATGCTATCCAGTGCCAATTGAGCTGCCACATCATAAGTGCTAAAATAAATCTAATCACAGACTACCTGGGAAACACAAAAGGCAGAGCCTCATTGTAGCCACAGTCTGCTCACAGTTCACAGGCAGAGCATTCTCAGTGATATCCTGAAATGCTACCCAGACTGTGAATCAGGATGGCTTTTACCAACTAAGTCCAATCACAAATGAGTGCAAATCCATAAAGTGTGTCTTGCTTCAAAAAAAGAGGAAACTTTCTGAAAAATCACACATATATATTGAGTATGCTTATGCCCTGAATATGCAAGATATCAAGGTTGCTGTATGCTCTCAGAAGCAAAACTTGGAGTGATTCTAAGAGTATCCTTGGAAACCATGGCTCAAGTTAGAACCACACACAGGTACACACACAGTGAACTTGATGGTCACAGATGGCCATTTTTAGAAATGGTACCAGGGCCATATTACAAGGTGTGAAAGGTTACACGAGGACACTGTGTGCCTTAGCCTTAAAGGGTTGATAAGCAAGTGGCAGTGTTTAATCACAACTCTGGTCCAGCTCCCTTTGTCAGCTCTTTCTAGCAAGTGATCAAGGTGTCTCTGAATTTGGCCAAGGACACACTAAAGATAACTGCAAGTGCTCTGAAATTTAACACGCTATGCTACTGAGAAACAAAACTTCCAATCAATTTCAAGAAAATGACATTTGAAGTAAGTGACATGGGCTTACATTCTGAGATCCTAAGCACATGATTTGGAAATCCTCCCCCTTCCTAGTCCTCCAGGCATGTTCCCCTTGAAGCTCCTGGGATGTGTTTCCCTGACAGGGCCTTTCCTTTGATCTCACAGGAGGAAGTCAAGGTTTCCGTGGGCCAGCCTTGCTTTCCTCTGGAAGATCAGCAGAACAGTCCCCAGGGCCACGGTGAAGCTACAGGCTGTGACTTGGCCTCCAAGGGTCTGTAGGCTTTTCATCAGAGCTTCAGCAGCAAAGCACAGCATCCCTTTCATAGCTTGGGAATCCAAAGCAGCCCAGATCCCTTTTTGGTGAGGATTACCTCACAGCTGGCATTTCAACCCAGCCCCAGGGACTGCAGAAGATATTTGGAAGAACAGACACTACATTCTGGCAGCGGCAGCACACAGATCAGCTTGAGTCCCCTCAGCCTGGGGCTTGGTCCAGCCTGATAAGCACAAACAATGCAGCCACATAAGAACTAACAGTGGCCACATTCCACATGTGGGCCTCCTGAGAGTCCACTGCACCTCAAGCAGAGGAGGAGCCTTCCCGAGTCCCAAGATCGAATGGCCACAAACACCTGCTCCTCCTTGAGGCGACCTTGGCCTTTCTTGAGCCTGTCTACCACCTAGGTGGAGAAGTGAGTGGCTTCTTTATGTTCTCATGTGGTAAATCAGCTTTGCTGAAGCAAAAAGGAAAAAGAACAAGTGGGCAGATGATGTACTCCAGGTAAGGGCCAGCATAGGGACAGTGGGCAAGACAAAGTAGGGTGGGAGACACACTGGTTTCAGAGCTGAAAGCTTAGATCTTTCTAACACATTTGGAGAAAAGAAACGGACTTTAGAGTCACAGACCCCTAGTACAGACTGCCTTATCTCCTCCTTTTGTAAAGACTAACATGCAATGCTTAACTGGGAGCTTGTCAAGATACTACTGATGGGAAGACAGTATTATAAATAAGCCTTTTCAATAACTGCCTGTCCACTGCATCAACATGAGCAGTCATCTGTGCTGGGTTTTATAGAGGACCTGGTTAATTCTTTTTGGAATCAATTTCTTGGAAATGCAAGTACTTTAGACAATCATCTAAAAGGCTTACAGAGAGTCTATGTGAAGTTAAAGGTTATGAAGAAAATGAGTGGTTTGCCCTGAATCTTTCATCCTGATCCATTTTGAGTTTTAGGAAACAGAAGGGATGATAGTCTTATCACACTTGATTAATCAGCCCTATAGACACAGCAAGGATTATCACTAGGTACTTTTCAGGTGACAAATAAGAGACTTCTTTATTCCTCTAGGTTTGATATATCATTAGACCTTGAAAAGATCACCTGTATAAAGTGAAAATAGTTCACACAACATGTAATTAAGGCAGCAAGAGGTTGTCTTCTTATCCATAGCATGATTCTAGGGCAAATTCTTATTTGTCTCCCTTCATTTGAATGGCCAACAAGAATTCCCATCTTCTCTGATGCAGATTAATCCTGCCCATAAAACAGCTTAGCATTTTATTGGGTGATGAGGGCTGTACTGATTTACCTTGCTGAAGGTTGCACAAGGGGAGAGACACAAAATAGACTTGCAATTCCTTTCTGCTTATCTGATTTTCAGCTATGACTTGTCACAGATGTATGCATGCATGAGAGCTTTCTGGAAGGCTGTCTTTATCGAACTCCCATGGAGTGAATATTTCAGAACAGCCTGATTGCAACTGGACATTGGGACTATTGAGATATGCATTAAAAGAAACCAATGTCTTGAGAAAGATGAATATCATACAGTATCATTTATACCTGGAATATAAAAAAGGGTACAAATGAACTTATCTACAGAAACAGAAACACAGTTAAAGATGTAGAAAACAAACTTATGGTTGCCAGGGGGTAATGATGGGAAGGAGGGGTAAATTGGGAGACTGAGATTGACATATACATATTACTATATAGCTTCCCTGGTGGCTCTGCTGGTGAAGAATCCACCTGCAAATTCAGGAAACCTAGGTTTGATCCCTTGGTTGGGAAGGTCCCCTGGAGAAGTGAATGGCTACCTACTCTAGTATTTTGGCCTGGAGAATTCCATGGACTATATAGTCCATGGGGTTGCAAAGAGTCAGACATGACTGAGAGAGTTTCACTTTCACATTACTATATATAAAACAGGTAACTAATCAGGACCGCCTATATAGCACAGAGGACTCTACTCAGTATTCTGTAATGGCCTATATGGAAAAAGAATCTTAGAAAAGAGCATATATATATATATATATATATATATATATGCGTATGTATAACTGATTCACTTTGCTGTACACATCCTGATCCAGGGATCGAACCTGGGTCTCCTGCCTAGTTGGCAGATTCTCTACCACTGAAGTCACCAGAGAAGCCCAAAGAAATTAACACAACATTGTAAATCAACTACACTCCAATAAACATTTAAAAATAAGACAAAACCAAACAAAGCCCCTAATCCCCTAAATAACCATTGTCTTACAATGGCAAAACATGGAAGTTTACTGACAAAGAATTCAAATAAATTTTGGAATAATTCTCTTTAAAAGTCTTCACTTTTAAATAGTCATTTATAGTCATATGCATAGTTATGCACAGCCATTGTAGAACAGCTTGAAACTAGAGGAAAGAAAAGAATAAATGAGATCATCATAATCTCTCATGATGCAGCCACTAAGCATCAACTACTTTATCATTCTGGTGTATCTCAACATTGAGGAACATGTATGTATAAAGTAAAACACCTCAATTATGTGTATTTCCAATCCCTTACAGCAAATCTGCCTCTGTGATATGCACTAAAAGAAATAAATTAGATTTTTTATTTGGTGAAGCTGATGAGTTAAAATACAACAGGGCACGTAAAGATCAAAGACGAAGTGAGGAAAGCCAGAAAATGTTTCACTTAAATATTTGAATGCAATGCATGATTACTAAGCCAAAGAAAAACTATTTATCTGGCCTGAAGAATGTTATTTAAATCCTAGGCTCATTCATGCTAAACAGAGGCAACATTTTCCATTCACGTCTCCAAGGCTTCTCTTCTCCTGGAAGTAACTCCCTTTTCTCCCCCTCTAGCATTCCTATTTATGGGCTTAATGCCCACAATTGAGAATGATAAGTTTAGAAGGTGTTCATTGCCAAAATGATGATATTTAAATGGTAGGACAATTTTAAACAAGGTGATTTTTTTTAAGGTTGTGCCAACCTATAAATGTTACTCTTGCCATAAAACTATAAACTAAAACCCACTAATAAAAAGGCCAGAAGAATAATTATTTACAATGATGTATTAGAGAGTTTGAGCTACTTTTCTTTTCCGAACAAGTAAAAAGGAACTGATTTTTAAAGATTAAAAATGCCACATGATCTTCCACCCAACTAAGACTTTTGCTTCTTTTCTTGTATTCTCATTGTGTTAACAACTCAAACCTGCAGGATGTATTGGTCAAATCCTGGTACTTTGCTCGATGCAATCATCTAATACCTCAAAGAAAGTGAATGAACTTGAATTTTCATTATCATCACCTTCAAAAGGCAAGTGCAGCCACAGCCACTTGACATGTTCACTGATCAGGGAGCATCCTACAGAGGATGACTGAATGCATGCTTCTTTTTGGTTCTTCTGTGATCTATTACCTTCACATCTTGAAAGAAAATGGATATTAGTACATCTAAAATTTCTAGAGGCCTTATATTTCTAGCTTTTCTTTTAGCATTTACGTTTCTGAGCCCAAACTGCCTATATTACTATACAAAACAGATATAGATGTACAGATACAGAGAAAAAATTAGTGGTTATGAGTGGGGAGAAGGGATGGGGAAGGACAAGATAGGGGTTGGAGATTAACAGGTACAAACTACTATGTAGGAAACACATAAGCTACAAGGACATATTGTATAGCACAGGGAATCCAGCCAATATTTTAAAGTAATTTCAAATGGAGTATAAGCTAAAAAAATATTGAATCACTATGCTGTACACCTGAAACTAACAGAAAATCGTAAATCAACTATACTTCACATTAAAACAGACAAACCAACCAAAAATCCTCTACGTATTCTGAACCATGAGAAGAAAGTTACAATTTGTCTAATTTTTTAGAAGGAGAAATAGCGTGCAGGTATGTATTTGTTTTCTATGACATATAGGAACATAGTAATGGCCCATTTCTCAGAGGGAGGCTGGCCCGATGGCCTGTGAGCACACGCGAGGTTATGTGACCTGCAATGCTGTATGTACGTCCTTACTCTGTAGGCCTACTGCATCTGGCCCACTCATGCACTTACTGCTCTCAGCTTAATTCCTGCAGTCAATCCTATTTTCTTGCTAAGCATGCCCATCTGTTCCTGATGAACTCAACAATTACAGTCTCTGGAGGCCCACAGATGTGCACATGGGGTATAACTTCATTTCAAATTGCAGGGCTCTGCTCAACAGCTGGCACGAGTGTTTGTTTGTTTGTTTGTTTTTCTTAAGCGAATGAAGCCAAGACAATGGTAAGCAAACAGGCAAGACACTGCAAGAGCAGGAGTTCTGAGATTTTCTTTCAGGTTTCTTCATGAGATGGTAGCTCAAAGCTGGGCAAAAGCTGCCACTGAATTGGAGGCCGGCAGTTGAGGGCTTGTTCCATCTCAGAAGCTCTATCTGGAACCTGCAGACAGCAGTGGGTAAGGGCTTTATGTGGAGCCAAAGGTGTCCAGGGCAGGCTGGGTTCCTTGACATCTTGGCCCAAGAAATGAAAAGCTTTCAAAACACAAAACAAGTTCAGGAGAGATTCTGTTTTTTTAAAAAATGTAGTACTGAAGTACCCACTGTTAAGATGCTGGAAAGAAACAGTGGAAGGAAAGTTATTTAGAATTAATCAGCAAGGGAAATCAGATACTTTGAAGTTAGTGTGTGCGTTGTGTATGTGCGTGTGTGCATGCACTCTCAGTCGTGTCTGACTCTTTGTGACCTCATGGACTGTAGTCCGCCAGGCTCCTCTGTCCATGGGATTTTCTAGGCAAGAATACCGGAACAGGGGGCCATTTCCTACTCCAGGGGATCTTCCCAACTCAGGGATCGAATCCGTGTCTCCAGCATTGCAGGTGGATTCTCTACCACCAGCGCCACCTGGGAATGCTAATTACTTCCTTCCTTGCAGAGTGTTTTTCATTTCACAAAGCATTTTGAAGTACCCCAGTTAATTTAGCTCTTACAATCATATGACAGGCTACATGGCATTAGTATTCCCATTATTCAAAACATGTAACTAAGATCTAAATATATGTATAAAGAGATAAGACCAATGGGGCTAGAATCAAACCCATGAGTTTTTTCCATTAATGCTTATCCTGCTCCTAATCCCCTTCCTCTCTTTCTTTTACATATTTCATGATTTTATGATGGATTTGGTGTTTTGCTGGGTGATATTATAGCTGAGGGGAGGAGAGCCCAGAAAGGTACCCTTTCCACACTGGTTAGGTCAGTTAAATATGATTTTGAATCACATGTGCATGCTGTACATTTGGACTGAAAACTAAGAGTGTGAATTTTTATACTTAGGTAAACTAACTTTTGGCTCAGATGGTAAAGGGCCTTGCTTACAATGCGGGAGACCTGGGTTCGATTCCTGGGTCAGGAAGATCCTCTGGAGAAGGAAATGGCAACCCACTCCAGTACTCTTGCCTGTAAAATCCCTTGAGAGGAGCATGGTGGGCTACAGTCCACTGGGTCGCAAAGAGTCGGACACAACTGAGTGACTTCACTTAAACCAACTTTACAGTTGCAAAATATATTTGTAGTTTTCTCCTTGGCAGGAAGAAATAGCCTTCAATTTTATGGGAAGGGGGTGAGTGAGACCAAGATGAACTCATTCATTCCTTGTCCACCCAATTTAAGGCTCTGATTCCTCATTTCACATTCCAACATGCTCTGGATTCCTGGAGAGCTTAGCTGGAGCGGAGGTTTTAAAAGCATAGACAAAGCCAGCTCTTATCTTTTTCTCTTCCAGCTGCTTCTGTTGTCCCTTCCTCTCCTCTTACTCCTCCTGATCCTCTACTGTGTCTACCTATAATACCAAAATTTATGATTTCTTAAATACTTAATATATAATTATTGATAGGTTTGCAGTAAAAGGAATTTATCAGCATCACTGGATACAGGTCAGTGAATACCCTGACAGAAATGGCATAAATATTTGTTCCAATTCACCAGAAGCCTATGAGTTACAGCTCATAAACAAGCCATGGCTTTTTTGTGTGTGACTCAGATAAATGGCTTGGAGAAGGAAATAGCAACCCACTCCAGTGTTCTTGCCTGGAGAATTCCAGGGATGGGGGAGCCTGGTGGGCTGCCGTCTATGGAGTCACACAGAGTCGGACTCGACTGAAGCAACTTAGCAGCAGCAGATAAATGGCACTGGACTAGCAACTCTGTCAGCTAATCATTGTATGAACCTCATTGATTTTCATCAGTTAAAAGAGCATGATACCACCCTCTCATTTGCAGGGATTAACTGAGATGCCAAACGTGATGTAGTCCAGTGTGTCCTGAAATATAGCAGCTTCTACATGCTATACTTATTACTCTCATCATTATGACTTCCTTTAAGTCTGTGTGTGTGTATGCTCACTCAACTTCACGAACTGTAGTCCTCCAGGCAATTCTGTCCATGGGATTTCTGAGGCAAGAACACTGGAGAAGGTTGCTATTTTCTACTCCAGGGGATCTTCCCGATACAGGGATCAAACTCATGTGTCTTAAGTGTCTCCTGCACTGGCAGGTGGATTTTCTACCATTGTGCCACCTGGGAAGCCCCTACTTTAGGTCTAGAAGGGACATAATATAAAAGGGAAGGCAATGAGCAAAGGATGACTTTAGGATAGTGGAAGAATAGGAGATGGAAATGAGTTAATAATCTCTGGGAAGAATGAGAAGAAATGAATAGTAGGTATATTAATACAAGGAAATGATAAAGACAAAAAATTTTAGAGGGAAGAAAAGAGTTTGCACAAATCACAGCCAGAGAGAAATCAAGAGGAAAAAAATATGGGAGTAAACAGATACAGAAAGGAAAAGGGTCAAGGTGAGAAGCAAGGGAAGATTTTGAAGAATGATACAGCTCCATCTTCTGCTGCCTCGTCAGCCCCAGTTAGGAGGAAGGGACTGTATTTCACTCACGCTGAGTCACAGGATTTGAGGATGAACTTGGACATGCCCTGTGAACCACATGATGTATGAGAAAGATGCTGTGGAGGTCAGGATCACCATCAGCTTGTTTCCCTTAGAAACCTGACTGCAAAGCAAACTCCCTTCAAAACAAAAGGCAGTTCTGATTGAAATGAGGATAAGACTTCCAGCAGTGAGAAGAGGTGGAGTGGCTCTCCACCTATGCCAAGCAGGAAGAATGCAGCTCAAAGCCTTGGAACTTTGAGACTTTCCCAGAGAATGTCAAACAGCAAATGCACAAGTCTTTGCCACAGGAAGAACGGTTCCCACAGTGTGGTCCATTCTGAATGAAGAAATGCAATGGATGATATGTGAGGATGCAATGGGAAGAATCAAGTGAAAAAAAGTCAATTTCCCTTCATGGTAACGACATCTCATTTTTCACTCCCAAGTTTTATTCAGCTTCTGCTTTAAAATATGGTTTCCCTTTCCTGTGCCATTGCCCTTGGAAATATCTCAAAAGACAGTTGATTTTGTAAAAGCACCTTCCATGGATTTTCACAGTAAAATCATAAAACTGTCATCACCAGGAGAGATAAATGTTCCCTGAGAAGGGGAAGGTTGCCTTTCTCCCATTAGCATAATGCCTACTGCTCTTGGAGACTATAAATCCTCTAATCATCATAGTTTAAAAAATAAATTGGCTTGGTTGGCAAATTTGGCAAGTCTTAGAATGGCAAGATACCAGTTTGTCTGGTGCTGTACCCTGGTCTACCACAGCAGAGTTAAATTCAGAAAAATGCCACTTTGATGGCATTTGAAGGTAGTGACTGAGAGCTCCAATAGCCAGTTCTGATAGGGAGAGATGGTGCCTTGCTTCTCTGCATCACCCAGTGAGAGGTCCACTCTGCTTGGAATGTGGTCTATACCCTTAGGCTGCCTTGCATCATTTGACTTGTTAACCATGTACGGTGCTTAGTCGTTCAGCCATGTTCTGCTCTTTGAGACCCCATGGACTGTTGTCTTCCAGGTTCCTCTGTCCATGGAGTTTTCTAAGCAAGAATACTGGAGTGGGTTGCTGTTTCCTTCGCCAGGGGATCTTCCTGATCCAGGGATCAAACCCATGTCTCTTGAGTCTCCTGAATGGGTTCTTTACCATTTTCAGATTTTATCTTAGTGGCTAAGACTAGAAAATTCATACTAAGAAAAATAGTTGATCTTTAAGAATTTTGTCTATATTTAAATTTGACAGTGAAATGATCACAGTGAGGATGAGAAGAGAATTTGGTCACCTCTTGAAATTCAAAACTCTTTGTATCATCTCCAGCTGTTAAAAAAGGAAAATGTTTCCCAGGACTCTTACCTAATGTGGTGATACAACACACTCTCTGGTAAATGTAATGTATGTCTTTTAAAAAGGATTTGGGAAACTGACTCATGTTTTTGAAAAGAGTGTGATGATGAAGATGGTTACCCTGTATTCTTTAAGTACTTTATTCTATTTCCCCCACTATATCCAAGTTAATAAGTGATAAAGCAAATATGTACCTAAGTTCACCAGCAGGATGTGCTTTAAAAAAAAGTGTTTTCTGAATTTGCTGCCGTGTGTTAGGCTTTGTGTTTCAATAACATGCACGTGTGTGTGCTCAGCTGTGTCTGTGGCTGTAGCCCACCAAACTCCTCTGTCCATGGGATTTTCCAGGCGAGAATATTGGAGTGTGTCCTTTCCTCCTCCAGGTGATCTGCCCGACCCAGGGATCAAACCTTGTTTCCTATGACTTCTGCATTTGCAGGCGGATTCTTTACGACTAAGCCACCTGGGGAAGCCCACTGTAATAAGAGATTATATCAAAATGGCTCAAGTAGAAAGGATACTTCACTGACCCCATCCTGTAAAGAAGGTAATAAGACCTTATGTCCCTGTGCGTTAGGAAAATACAGCTTTCCACCCTGTTATAGTATGAATGAAGAGTCTGAAAATGCCTTCATGGTGTGATCTGAAGAACTTAATGTATTATTTTTTCTCAGGGATATTTGTATTATGAAGACAATGGGAAGAGCAGGGTCTGATTTAGCAGGAATCACAGTTTACATAGGGTGGATTTTAAGCTTTATTAGAGGACATACTTTCCTATGGGGCAGCTTCCCTGTGCCTCTCAATTAAACCTCAAATTAAAAGTTAGAGCTAATTACTTTACAATATTGTATTGGTTTTGCCATACATCAACATGAATTAGAGTACACATTTGCAAGCATTACCCAAATGATAATTTATAAAACCAAATTTGCCTGTTCATGTAATAAAATTTTTCACATTTTCACCACAACTTCAAATTAATATAGCCAACAAATTAAAAAAAAAAAAAAGGTTAGAGCTGGCTACCCATGCCACTCACATGTAGAGTGAGTCCTAGGACCCTCAGCTTTGTACTCTCATAAAGTCTATACACTATTAATGGGTGCTAATAAACAGATGACACCATTAAGTTGGACAGGGTGGTTAGCATGTAATTCACAGGCATGGAAGTGTTTTGGTTTTTTAAAATCTGTTTTGTTTTTTAAATATTATATAGAGCTTATTTATTTGCCATACTATGTGGCATGTAGGCTCTTAATTCCCCGACCAGGGATTGAACCCAAGCCCCCTGAAGTGCAAGCATGGAGTTTTAACCAGAAGTCCCTGTGGAAGTGTTCCAAACTGCTTTGCCGTGTGGTGTTTCAGTTCCTGTTGTATTTCTTGCTTAATGAGCTGTGTTAAATTTTTACATATTCTCAGCCATCAGTATGAAATGTTTCAAAATGATGATATCATGTGGTTCAGATTCATATTTTTCTTTTAACATATACTTAATAGTTATTAGTTTAATGAGAGAGAAACAAAACATCATGGTTTCCACTTACCCTGGGAGCTACAGATGATCTCAGCAATGTCAGACTGTCTAATTTCAAGGTGACTTGCCTTCATCCAAACCCAGACCTCTACAAAAATCTCACTTCATAGAAATGACCTGGGGTTTATCACTTTCAGAAATATCAAGGATTAGAAGGAAGAGGAAGAAAATCTGGTCTATTTTTATAGGATGAGAGAACCATAACACACAAGAAAATCAGACCTGACACTGGGGCTGAAGTTTCCACTGCACCCGCCCCTGGTCATCAGGTAGATCAGGGGGCAGCAGGTGCATCTGTCCTCATCCCAGGATGTTGCTATTATTCAGTCGTTTAGTCGTGTCTGACTCTTTGTGACCCATGGACTGCAGCATGCCAGGCTTCCCTGTTCTTCACCATTTCCTGAAGCTTGCTCAAACTCGTGTTCATTGAGTTGGTGATGCCATCCAACCATCTCATCCTCTGTCATTCCCTTCTCTCCTGCCTTTAATCTTTCCCAGCATCAGGATCTTTTCTAATGAGTCAGCTCTTCACATCAGGTGGCCAGAGTACTGGAGTTTCAGCTTCAGCATCAATCCTTCTAATGAATATTCAGGATTGATTTCCTCTAGGATTGACTGGTTTGATTTCCTTAGAGTCCAAGGGACTCTCAAGAGTCTTTTCCAACACCACAGCTCAAAAGCCATCAATTCTTCTGCATTCAGCCTTCTTTATGGTCCAGCTCTCACATTCATACATGACTACTGGAAAAGCCAGGATGAGCTCAGTGCATATTTGTAATCCCAGGACGAGTTCAGAGCATATTTGTTACCACAGACATGGAAGGTGCAGTATGCCAAGCATGGAAAAATCTAGATGATGTATCTGGATAGCTTCCAGAATGCTGAGTTGAAATGCACAGTAGAGCAGTCACTCTTTATAGCACTCCGGGCACTACTCTTTTTAATCCCATTTGTGTAAGGAATGAAACCAATTAACTGTCACCTAGTAATGCAATTTATAAAAGCTCATTATAGACACTCTTTTCCTTTAACACTGAAGGCTGCTTGGCAGGAAAAGTACACATTAGTGAGAAAGTACTGATTTCTCTGAGCCTAGAACCAGAGCTCAGTTACTGAACAGAAAACCTAGTTAATCTGCTTACTGTTATCATGAAAGAAACAGGAAGGAATAAGTATCCTGATTCTTACTAGACACCATTCCATAACTGTCAAAGGCACTCTTTAGAAAAACTAAGCAATGCCAAGTGCATCTGTCTGCTTTATCCCAGCCTCTCTGTGGCGTCTTGGACAGAAGTGAAACAATCCGGTTCTAGCCCTAGCTCAACATACTTCAGGAGGCTCTGAAACACCATTCTTGGCAGCAGGAACTTTGAGGTAAGTTCTGGGGCAAACTATCCAGCTTCTTGAAGCCTCAGTTTTCCCAGATACAAATAGGAACAACAGTGATTTGAGAAATCTAGCCTGATATTAAATGTGATACGATATGTTTTCTACACAATGCATGGCTCATACGTAGTAAGAGTCCAATAAAAGTTAGTTATTATTATATTATGTAGGATGGACAAACAACAAGGTGTTACTGTATAGCCCAGGGAACTATGTTCAATATCCTGTGATAAATCATAATTGAAAAGAATATAAACCATATATATACACACACACATATATTTACATATGTATAACTGAATTACTTTGCCATACAGTAAGAATTAACACAACAGTGTAAATCAACTATATTTCAGTTAAAAATCCACTTCCCTGGTGGCTTAGTTGGTAAAGAATCTGCCTGCAGTACAGGAGACTGGTGTTTGATCCCTGGGTTGGGAAGATCCCTTGGAGAAGGAAATGGCAACTCACTCCAGTATTCTTGCCTGGAGAATCCCATGGACAGAGCAAGCTGGCAGGCTACTGTCCATGGGTTGCAACAGTCAGACGTGACTTAGCCGCTTAACCACCACCACCAAGTATGTATAACTGAATGACTTTGCTGTACAATGAGAATTAACACAACATTGTAAATCAGCTATACTTCAGTTAAAAATAAATAAAATTTATTATTATTAAACAAACTAGCTATTTGAACCTCCTTGGGGGCCTATTTCCCATTGGTATTATATTAGTGCTTCTCAAACTTTCCCACTAAAGTGCCCATAAGAGCATCTGGTCAGAATGCATCCCCTGGAGGCTGGCTGGCAGTGTAAACTGAAGAGAGAATTCTCAAGTGAAAAAAAGTCCCTTCCATTTGTCTTACATTTTTGTAAGAGCTTACACTTTTTTTTCCTTACAAATTTTCTTAATCGCATTTTGCATTCTGCTTCATATTAAATCTTTATCTAATTTTTTTTTTTAATGTCATAGTTCAAATTCTCTTCAACCACCTTTGACATTTCAGGAAGAAGAACTTCGATCGTCTTGTGGCTCTGGGTCCCCTCAGCCCAGCCACAGGAGTGGGTGGGCCCCGTGGGAAATGCACTCCACGGATCCCTGCTATGCAAAGTGTGGTAGAAGCATCCCTAGAAGCTGTTGGGAAGTGAAGAATCAGGCCTCACCGCAGACTCACAGGAGCTGAGCTGCATGTTAGAAAGATCCTTGGGTGATTAGTATGCATGTTAAAGCTGAGAAGCATTGAACTTGATCATCTCCAAGGAATTGCAGGCTCTAACCTACTGTGATTAAGTAAGATGGAGAAATCAGCAAACAGTCATTGAAGATCTAATGGGAGCCTGACATTGTGCTAAATGGTGTGAGGAACGCAGAGATGACAGCGATATGTCCTCCCTCTCCTGAGGGTTTTCTCACTGGAAACCAGGAAGGAGCGAGCAGTGAGCTGGTCCTACAGGAACCTGCCAGCTGCTCCATTAGAAATTTACTTAGCTATTCTTTAGAGATCATCCACTAGAAAGAGAAGTGAAAAATACAGGAGACGGGTGCTCTTTACCTGGAAATCTTGAAAAAATGACCTTAATTGTCTTTCTATCTATTCCACTCTCTACTTCTCTACCTATCTCCAGCCCAGTTAAAAATTTCTCAGTGTTCTAATATATTATGTTTACATTCCTACACATACCACTAGTGTTGAAAAAAAAAATAAAAGACCTGATGTGAACAAGAAATAAAAATCCATTTTCAGAAGACGAGCAATAAGCAATTTTCTTGTGGCAGCTCTTAGTGTGCGTAACGAGTTGTGTGTGCTTTGCTGCAGACACCTGTATGTGATTTCATCTTCGACATGTGCTCATTTGACTCTGTCGCTAATAATTCATGGGTTTGTTGGAAGCTGCCAGGCAATGAATGCTATTCTGTACTTTATAGAGCTCTTATTTTCTCTCTAGGACAGTGTCATGCTGAGCAGTATTTTCACCTGAATACAATAGGATATGCATTGTTAGGAAAGATGGTCAAGCAGAAAAGGCAAAAAGTCAATGTAAGTCCAATCGGACTGTTTCTCCAGATATCTACAAGGGGGCCTGTGTCACTATAAGGGACAAAGGTGGTGGAGCATCTTCTACAGTATGGCCAGATAACAATAGAACTGGTGGGTTATCTAAGATGATGGACTAAGATATTCTTTTTCTTTTTGGGGGTCATATGGCATGTGGGATCTTAGTTCCCTGATCAGGGATTGAAGCTGGGTCCCCTGCATTGGGAGTACAGTATCTTAACCACTGGACCACCAGGGAAGTCCCAAGGGCTGAGGGATTCTGTGAGGAGGTTCCTCTGACCTGGGAACAGGCAAAGAAAGGTGGATTTCTCTCCTGCACCTCCTAAGAATAGTTCTCTCACTTCCTGATCATGTTTATATCTCGGTCCTTTTCCTGCCTAAATTCCTGAGCCTGTTATCAGTACCAGCCACCCAGATGTCCTGTATGCTCACTTTGAAGCCCATCTCATCTAGCCTGCATCCCTTCCCATCATTTAAATGGCACACAAAGTCTACCCATGACCTTTTAATCTTTAAGTCCAATGGCCTTCCAAGAGTTCTGCTTCTACTAGGCTTTTCTTCAATATTTGAAATGGTTTTGTCTTTTAATGTCTTTTCTTCCTTTGGCACCTCATTATTTGGCTTCTTTTCAACATATCTGGCCTTCTCTTTTGTTTTGCCTTTCATGATTTAACTCCTCACCCTGTCTGTTAAACACAGCCACTTTCTGAGGTCCAGTTTCTGCCTTCTTTAGCTACACTCTCATTTTTATATACTCATCTACTCCCATAGCTTCAAATGAGGCTCCACTGAAAAATACCTCCAGGATATAGACATAAGCATCTGTGGTTTCTATTCCTCAGAATCTAGTAACGAATCTCCTGCTGTCTCCCTGGCATTTGCAGATGATCGACAATGTCTCCACTGACTTGCATCTAACTCTTGCATCTACCCTATTACCCTGGCCTGAGCCCTGGTCTTATCTGGGCTGTGAAGCCTTCAACAACTTCTAAGCCTGTAACAATCCCCCTCTTCCTACTGATATTTGCCAGTTAGGATTTACAAAGTAGTCTTTGCTCTTTGGTAGTTTTTTATTTTTATTAAAAATTTTAAATGTATTTATTTATTTTTGGCCATGCCGCATGGCATGTGGGATCTTAGTGCTCCAATCAGGGATTGAACTCATGTCCCCTATGGTGGAAGTGTGAATTTCTATCCACTGGACCTCCATGGAGGTTCCTGTTCTTTGGTATTTTACAGAGCTACTCTTGTCCCCAAGGAGGTACAGCATTGAGAAACATTTGACATTGTACAGAGTAAGATTTCTGCCTTGCATTACTCATTCATTTAACAATTATTTATGGAGTGTCTGCTGTGTGCCAGGCACCGTTCTATGTTCTAGGAACAGGAGTTGACAAACAGGGTTTGCCATCAAGAGGCTTCTATTCTGCAACAGGAGGGGGACCTGGCCAATAAAATATATATTTATTTTATATATCTATTTGTGGTATTAATAAGCACCATGAAGGAAAATAAATAAAAGTCATGAGAAAGGAAATGACCTGTTTGTAGAGAAGAGCTACTTATTTAGGGGTTGCCCAAGGGAGCCTCTCCAAGAGCCTGATAGTGGACAGAGGTCCAAGGGAAGAGACAGCAAGGCATGACAACAACTGTAGGAACAGTATATTAGGTGACCGCCCAGAGAGCCTGTGTACCTTGTAGGAACACAGAGATGAAGCCATTGTGGGCCAGGCAGGGAGGGGAGAGGATAGTTGTGAGAGGTGGCATTGGAGAAGCATCAGGGGGCACATCACCTGGTGCTCAGGGGCCAGCAAAGATTTTAGATTTTACTCTGGATGAGAGAGGAGGCTGATGGAGAGTTTTGATTAAGAGTGTTGAGAATGTAATGGATGTAAGTGTAAGAATTGTGCTGGCTGCCACTTTGAGAATATGGAAAAACCTGTGTATTCAAAGATGGAAGCAAAGAATACAGGGAGAAGATGATTAAAATGATTCAAATGAGAGCTGAGGGTGAACTGGACTGAGAAATAGGTGTGGGGCTGGTAGAATTGGCTGGATTTTTTTAAAAAGAAAGAACCAACAACAATAGAAGAAAAAGGAGAAAGTAGGATAACCCCAAAGTTTTAGACCTGAGCAAATGGGAAAAAAAAGAGGTGTCAAAAGACAGAAGGAGCAGGTTTGGGGCTATGGGAATATGGAATTTGGGTCTGGACCTTTTAATTTTGAAGTGAGTGCATCAGGCAAGGAGTCAAGGCAGCAATTTGTTATATGCGCCCTAGTTGCCCCTCTTTTAGTCGACTAGAGCACTGAACATAGAACTTCTAAAATGCTGTGTAGCAGAAGGAAATAGATCCCACAGGGGAAGAAGTGAGGCATATCGTACAAGCTGCTGCTGTTGTTCTGCACACTACGCACTGCAAACAGCCATCTACTATATAAAGAGGTTCCTATCACGTAATTGAGGTATTCCTTCCAACAGGCCTAATCATTTTCATATTTTTAAACCAAATTATTTAGGTAAAATTCAGGCCTCTTTGTCTTACTTTTATTGCAATAACTATTAGTGCAATGCGAGAGGAAATACTTACGTAGTTGATGAATTCATTTACTTGGTTTACAAACAACAGTGACTACACTCTGAAGTGATGGATGCTGAGAAAGAAAAATGGGAGCATGCCTTTCATCAATGCAGCAATGGAGAGAGAAAGCCTCTGAGAGGTGGATCAGCTAAGTAATCTGACCAAGGATCCCTGCCAGTAGACAAAAGAGCCTAAGACAAATAGCTAAGTGCACCAAAATGTACACGGAGTCCACACAACCGATTTCCAGTCTCTGTTCATTATTTATGGAATAACTGGAAAGTTACACTGAAAGCATTTCTTGAGATGTCTGTTCATTGTGAGACCCCTAGCTCTGAAAAATGTGTCCTGCCTTTCTTTCCCCTGTGACATACAGGTAAAATCACTGTTTTCTACTCCCTCGCACTTCTTTCCCCCTGTGATCGCTTTCCTCTACTTCATCTTATTCTAGTTTATTTCTTCAATTCTAATAGAAAAAATAGAGTACAGAGGAAAGAGGAAAAACCTCAAAACTTATATATATGTAACTTTAGATGTTCTTCTAGAAAGATGAGGTTCCATCTGGGTACATATTTAATATATATTTGTTCAAAGCAATAGCAGTATTAACAAATGTCCTAAAACAAACTACAATAGCATTAGGATTTTCAGCATTTGCATTTCTTTGATGAACTTGAAAAATATGTGTAACTAGAAAACTCTATAAAAAAAAGTCTCTTTTCTCCTCCTCATGCCAGAATGCAAATGTCACCAAACACAGTCAACATAAAAATATCAGCATAAACTCCCCTTACACCTTATCATGTGGAAATAATAGTTTATTTATACTTAGCTCAGACTAAGACAAATTGGTCAGATCTAATATGCTGCCAGATAAATAAACAAACTTTTCAGTTCTTTCAAAATGCAATTCTTCTAAATCTGAACAAAACAAAACAAAACAAAACTGCTGCTCGTGAAAACACAAGAAAGATCGACTTTTGGTAAAAACTGGGACTCTTTTCAATGTTTTCCCCATTTCTAGGTTATAGTAAACCCACTCAAAGAGTCCATTATTATCATACATTAATAAAGCACTTTACAGAGCGTGGAAATAAACAAAGAAATTAAGAGAAAGGCCTTCGTCTTTATTCTCCTGCCTGCTTCCAATAAGCATGTACTTGGACAATTAACCAGGACTGGATGAGGGCCAACTCAGACAGCAGGCATGAGATCAGCCTCAGAAAGGATTAATCAGAACACACCCTCTAAGAACTCACAACACAAGGGGCTAAAACCTCCAGTGCTTATTCCAGTCACTCTTGATGCAATTAAACTCCACTGGTGAAAAAAATTAAAGTCACCTAGTCAACGGCATATATTCTCTTGGAGGATATCAGGAAAAATGACTTTTAACATTCTGCAATAAAAGTATTCATTAAACCCATTTACTTGAGTAAAATTATTCTTAAAGACAATCAATAAAAATATTCCTTACTTTCTACCTTTTTATGCCAGTTCATTTTCAAAATGCTGTCCATCAAATCAAAGAACTGTGGATAAGTTAACATCAGAAAAGCTAATATTTACTTAATTTGGGGTTTTCAAAAAAACATGGTTGTGCAGCAAGATATTGTTTTTTTCATATAAAAAGTATAAAATAATTATTAAAGATGATTGTACACTCTTATGAATAACCAGTATAATACTGTAAAGGTTTGGAACATCAACAGTTAGTTTGCAAATGTGAGTTAATGAACAGATGAATAATCTGTTCTCAGATAATGATAATATAAGCAACACTGGAAATTATCCAATATTAGTTATTTACTGAGATGTGATAACAAATTAAGTACTGTTATCTGGTCAACACAGTGGTCATTCTGCTGTTTAATTTCATTGATATGAACAGAAACATCTTAAAAATATAGAATGGAAGAGAAAAATGAAATGGAGACACAGCAGTGTATTATTATCAATTACTGATTCATCTTAGAAATGGCTTCATATCTTATAAAAGTGTGCAAATTAATAAACAGAAACACTACTGCTTGTTCAAAGGGTGGTAATTATAACCACCAATCTAGAGCTGAAAGAAACCTTCAGATTTGTAGAGTCCAGCTCCCACATTTTACTAGTAGGAGAATAAAAACACAGAGAGATTAGGGATCAAGTGCCCAATAAACAGTAATGAAGACAAAACACAGATTTTATACAACATATTCTTGGTTACAACTCCTTTGGCCCTAAAATCTGAAACCTTGCATGTTATTGATACATCTGTGTGAGTTATATGATGGTCACACAATCAATCTAACACAAATGACAGGTCAGCCCAAGGGGAAATGACAAAAAAGGAAATAAGCTATTAAGTAGATGAGACAAAACTCAAGTTCATGCTGAAGTGTTTGCTACATTTGTAAGGTTTTCCCTCAACCATGTACACACCATCATTACAGCAAATATTTAGCCTATCCTTTATTTTCCTGTGCATTCTGTATTGTCTCCTGTCAGAAATGTTAGAGCTAATAGCTGGAGTATCATTTATTTTACTGTAATCTCTATATTTTCCATGTAGAAATACTGGCTGCACAGAAGAGAAAAATGTTCTAACCTAAACAACTGACAGCAGGTAATTGGAGGAGAAATTATATTTCATTTCTTGCAAGTTATACATTTGCTCACTCCTAACCTGGAAGGTGGTAATAAAGTAAGAACTCCCTAAACTCCTCAAAAAGTTAAGGGGATATGCCCATTCCACCATTCAGGTTCCTTTGCTTAATCCTAGTAGAGGAAATGTTTTTATGCTTAAAAGCTCAAAAGATAAGAGTGTTTACAGGAGTTTTCACTCCATGATTCCCAATCTGATATGTTTAACTTTTCTCCCCAGGGCACAACACTCAAGTTTTAGACTTGACCCTGTGGCCCACGATGTGAATGTCCTTTTCTGTTAGGTAAAATTTTGGATGTCTCTTGGAATCATTTTGCTTCAGATTTTGGATCTGATTGCTTACCATCAGTTTTGAATAAGTCCCTAATATGGGTAAGTTCCCTTTTACTCTTTTCTGGAATTGTGATAACTTGGTGGAAAATCTGAGAGGTGATTCTCATCAAAAGGAAACCCACTGGTCTCACTAGAACCCTCCCCGTGACTCCATCCTAGTAAAAGATGGTGAGATCATCATGATTTTATTAACCCCTCTTCCACAGGCAGACAAAATCTTAATCTCTTGAAACAGAAGATAAAAACTACACTGAAACAAACAATCCTGATGTAATCCCTAGTGAATTAAGAAACCAGTGTTATAATATCTCTAAGAATGGAGATTGATTTTAACAGAAAATTAAAAAAAATTTCCAAGGCAAAAATTTTTTTTAAAGAGCACCGTTTTATGGAAGCTCAGTAATTCATATTCTAAAATTTCTAAAAATTCTAAAACACAGCCAAGCATGGGACACAGGATGAGAAATGACCAAAGCATACGTGTAGTGTGTCCTGAAAAATAATTGTGAGCAAGTCAAACTCTCGCTAGCTGAGAAGAACAGCCAGCAAGTTCAGGATTTGGCTTCCTATTAATACTTGTATCATGAAAGATGGTCATTTTCTGTTTAATGACATCTGTAACGTGGCTATTCACAAACACAGGCTAAGTCTAGCTATAGAATGCCAATCATAGCTGTGTAATTCAAGCATGTCATGATTTACTGAAGACTCCAGTAACACTACAGTTTAATGAACAAGCCTCAAGCCCAGGGCACAACACTCAGGTTTTAGACTTCACCCTGTGGCCCACAATGTGAGTGTCCTTGGAAAGAACTAAATATTCTCTGTGAGCCATGACTTCCACCATCTCTAAAATTCATTCAACTCCTAACATCCTGTAGCTTCATACAAACACATTTTGGTTTTAACAAATTGCTATAAACAAGGGGAGAACAATGCATTTGGAAGTCATCTAATTTATAGATTTGAATAAGAGTAAAAAATAAAAAATGACCTCATTCAGTTGTGAACATTAAAAGACAAGTTGATAGTGAAAGTTTCTCAAGGTTTGTTTTGACTAGGATCTACGTGAGAGCAGGAAAGTGACTTTTATTTCTATCTTTTCGAAGGTTTTTACCAGGAGAAGGTAGGAGGAAAAGGGGACGCCAGAGGATGAGATGGCTGGATGCCATCACTGACTGGATGGACATGAGTTTGAGTAAACCCCAGGAGTTGGTGATGGACAAGGAGGCCTGGCATGCTGCAGTCCATGGGGTCACAAAGAGTCGGACACGACTGAACGACTGAACTGAACTGAAAGCAGCAAGGCTTTCTTTGGCTGATGTCTGAATATTAATTCTGCATCTCAGAAGCTTTTTGCTGAATAAAATGAAAGCTCTCAGTGGGCAGAGATTCTGTTCATCATTATTTCTCTTGTGTCTGGTACAATGCCTAGTTTATAGCAGGTACTCAGTAATACATAAACACATATATAAAAAGCAGGTTTGTTTTTTTTTTTTCTTCCATGATATTGTTAGGGAAAATCAGGGAGAAAAAAGAGCACAGGAAAAAAATAGGATTTTTTTTTTTCTACTAGCCTGATGAGTCAGTGGCCAAGGAGCTCAGACAGAGAGAGGTGGGAAGGTAGCCTGATGAGCCAGTGGCCAAGGAGCTCAGACAGAGAGAGGTGGGAAGGTAGCCAGAGTTGTGGATAGCGGTGACAGTGAGATGCAAGGAAGGGGAAGTGAGAAAACCTCTTCTGTATCTTGACCACCCAAGAGCTTCTTCTTTACACTGGACCCTTCCTCTTCCTCTTCTTTAGACCAGTATGTGCAGTAGGGTTTAGAAGACTAAATACATTGACATATACACACTACTATATAAAAAATAGATAACTACAATAATAAGAATCTACTCTAATGCACAGGCTTCCCAGGTGGCACTGGTGTAAATAACCCACCTGCCAGAGCAAGAGACGTAAGAGATGCGAGTTGGATCCCTGGTTTGGGAAGATCTCCCAGAGGAAGAAATGGCAACTTACTCCAGTATTCTCGCTGAGAAAATTCCATGGACAGAGGAGACTGGAGGGTTACAGCCAACGGAGTCGCAAAGAGTTGGACTCGTCTGAGTGTCTGAGCATGCACTCATGCATACAGCACAGGGAACTCTACTAAACACTCTGCAATGACCTGCATGGGAAAAGATGCTAAGAAAGTGGATATATGTGTGTGTATAACTGATTCACTTTGCTGTATACCTGAAACTAACACAACATGGTAAATCAACTATAATTAAATAATTTATTTTTTTAAAGACTAAACACACACACATGTATTATTAAAGGTCTTCCTGTACCTGCCCACACACCCAATGTGGTTCTGGCACCCCCATTACTTTCTCATCTTCATATCTGAATCCATAGACTTTTAATCCTGTCTCCTCACCCAACTTCACAAAGACCCATTCCCTCTTTTCCATACCATCTTAGTGTCTGTATTCTAATGAATTCTAATGGAATATGTATTTTTTTTCTCCTCAAGTTCTCAGAACTAACAGAGATTACATTCAAGTTTCTATTTGGTTCAAGATCTCCAAGAGCAAAGCAAGCTTCAGGATGGCCAGCAAAATGTATCATTACCTTGAACCTCAAAAAACATAACTGATGAGAAAAACTGAAATACCACCAATCACATTTCTACAGCTGCTAGAGATGCAAAGATTCTCAGATGTATTCACTCAACACAATGCTCCTTGTCAGCAGATCTTTAATGATATTATTAAAATTGCTAAATGTGCCCTTTCTAAAGAAATCCTATTGATCTTGACAAGCTGTAGGACATGCTAGCTTTTCTTCAGGAGAGACTCCTGCACATATTTATCTATTTTGTGTGTGTGTGTGCATGTGGAATTTTGCTAGTAAAAACTATACAAAGCAGTTTGTGAATAATTTCACTGTATGTTGTGTTCAGAACAGTCTTTTGGACTTTGTGGGGCGGGGGGGGATGATTTGGGAGAATGGCATTGAAACATGTATAATATCATATAAGAAACGAATTGCCAGTCCAGGTTCGACGCAGGATACAGGATGCTTGGGGCTGGTGCACTGGGATGACCCAGAGGGATAGTATGGGGAGGGAGGTGGGAGGGGGGTTCAGGATGGGGAACACGTGTACACCCGTGGCGGATTCATGTTGATGTATGGCAAAACCAATACAATACTGTAAAGTAATTAGCCTCTAATTAAAATAAATATATTTAAGTTAAAAAAAAATTTCACTGTATGTTTTCTTTTAAACTGTTCTTTTCAGAAAGTTACTCATTTTGTATATCTGCTGAATAGATGACTCTCTACCCTCCAACTGACTCTGATGTCAAAAAAGTTGTATTTGGAGGTACAAGCCAGGTCTTGGCTCTGTCATGTTTATGCTCTAGGAGGTTAATGCGATTTAGGAACTAATATTCTGTGCAAGAGGTCAGAGAACTGATCTTCCCACTTTTAGTTCTGCTGCTAACAATTTTGTGTTTGCTTCTGTTGAAGTTGCACAATCGCCAGGCTGGAGAAAAGATATTTATCTTAAGTAATCCTCAGAAGACTAATGAGGAATTATCTCAGGTAATCCTCAAAAGACTAAAATGGAACTAACTGCATATTTATTCAATGTGGCTGGGAAAGTGGTATTCTGGTTAATAACAGTAAAAAATTTATGCCTTATTTCTTATTGCTTACATACTAGGCATACACTGGCTGCTGCTGCTGCTGCCAAGTCGCTTCAGTCGTGTCCGACTCTGTGCGACCCCATAGACGGCAGCCCACCAGGCTCCCCCGTCCCTGGGATTCTCCAGGCAAGAACACTGGAGTGGGTTGCCATATCCTTCTCCAATGCATGAAAGGAAAAGTGAAAGTGAAGTCGCTCAGTCGTATCCGACTCTTAGCTACCCCATGGACTTCAGCCTACCAGGCTCCTCCATCCATGGGATTTTCCAGGCGAGAGTACTGGAGTGGGTGGCCATTGCCTTCTCCAATACACTGGCTAATTATTACCAAATTCATTTTCTCTCCTTCTGAGCATACAGCTAGATGACTTCCTCCAGTGTCTTTTATAATAGGTAGATCTGAGTGTTATCAGTGGGACATGGACAGAAGTAATATGCATCACTACAAGCCCAGCCCACAGCACTCCCTCCCATGCCCAGTCTTATATCTTCTTTTCCTTCTCCCAGTGGTGGTGATGGAGACATCCTTACAGTGGTTGTGAAACCATAGCAGACATGATAAACCCAGACGATGCAATGATCCTCAAAGCACTGCTTAGGGAAGAGACTGATGACTATAAAAATCTAAAGTGGATTCTTGCATAAATGTAATATAAGTTAACACTGTTGTAATTCACTGAGTTTTTGGAGTTTATCAGTTACATCACCTAGAATAGTCATAAAGAATACATATTTAATATCTCTTCAAATAATTAAAATAGCATGTGAATGAAATTTCATCCTTCTTTGGTGATTTAACACAGATTTTCATTTGGGGTTATTCAAATAAAACATGTAAAAAATGTCTAGCTGCTGGAGCTCAGTGGTTGTCTGATTTTCTAACATCAAAATATTTTTCCCAACATGAGATTCAAAGGAAGAAAAACACTTAACTATTTAATGTAAGAATTACAGTTAAAAGTAACAACTATTCACATTAACAGATTACTTTAAATACATCTACGTAAATATAATATAGATTTTATATGTTATACATTTGTTATAAATATCATAAAACAAAGAAAATGTTATAAAAATATGTTACATATAGATATATGACATATATCACATACAACATCTTTTATATGTAAAAGCCTTTTACTTACATTGGCACATTTAATCCCCCAAGTATTCCCTGAGATGCATAGTATTAACTTCACATGTCAGAAAACTGCTGGAAATGTGTGTTCTTACCTAAGACAGGACAACTTGTAAATGATGGGGCTACAGTGTCAAATCAGTTGTGCTGGTTATCATGTTCCTTCTCCTTAGAAGGAGGTGCTGTCCCCACCTCTGAGCATGTCCTCTGAGCATGGGCCTGCCGGCCCACGCTGCAGTCTAGGACTGTTTGACTCTTACTGACCTGTTCTCACGCCACAAAGACCTCTGAACTGCTGAATCTACTGACCTTTTTCCTATTATTTGACTTATCTCTCAGGAATCCAGGTTATTGAACATTCCTGCCACTGGAAACTCCTGTTCTAGCTTCTAAGATTTAATTCTCTCCTGGTTTTCTTTCCTCCTGGCAGGCTTCTTTTAAGCTACTATATAGCTTCTGCTATATCCTCTGCCCTGTGGACTTCTCTCTCTGTATAGGGATGGCTTTACTTAACTGCCTGAGCTCCCTGCCTTTACCAGCTACCTCAAGGGGAACTCTTTCTTCAAATCAAACGTTCTCCGACTTTCAGACAGGGTTCTTCAGCTGCCTGGTGGATACCATGATTTGATGACTCTGGCACTTCAGATTCTAGAGAGCCAAAATTGAGCTTGCCATCTCTCCTTTCCTGCCTGGTCTTCCCACATTTTCTACATGAATTAGCACCATTCTTCTATTTACAAAAGCCAATACCCTAGGTTTGAACCTTTTCCCTTTTCCTCTGGTTTATTGCAACTGCCCACTAATTAGTCATCCTGCCTTCTGTCTGGCCCCTCTGCATTTAGATGCAACCATCTCTGCATTTAAGCCAGAACGGTCTTTCTGAAAAATAAATCTGAATCATTGAATTTGCTTGCATAATGTCCTTTAATAGCACCTCCCACCCCAGGCCCCGCTGTAACTTCAAACTGGTTTAGCTAAGAGATATTCCACAGCCGTGAACTTCCTGATGTTCAAGCTGGTTTTAGAAAAGGCAGAGGAACCAGAGATCAAATTGCCAACATCCGCTGGATCATGGAAAAAGCAAGAGAGTTCCAGAAAAACATCTATTTCTGCTTTATTGACTATGCCAAAGCTTTTGACTGTGTGGATCACAATGAACTGTGGAAAATTCTGAAAGAGATGGGAATACCAGACCACCTGATCTGCCTCTTGAGAAATTTGTATGCAGGTCAGGAAGCAACAGTTAGAACTGGACATGAAACAACAGACTGGTTCCAAATAGGAAAAGGAGTTCGTCAAGGCTGTATATTGTCACCCTGTTTATTTAACTTATATGCAGAGTACATCATGAGAAACGCTGGACTGGAAGAAACACAAGCTGGAATCAAGATTGCTGGGAGAAATATCAATCACCTCAGATATGCAGATGACACCACCCTTATGGCAGAAAGTGAAGAGGAACTCAAAAGCCTCTTGATGAAAGTGAAAGCGGAGAGTGAAAAAGTTGGCTTAAAGCTCAACATTCAGAAAATGAAGATCATGGCATCCGGTCCCACCACTTCATGGGAAATAGATGGGGAAACAGTGTCAGACTTTATTTTGGGGGGCTCCAAAATCACTGCAGATGGTGACTGCAGCCATGAAATTAAAAGACGCTTACTCCTTGGAAGGAAAGTTATGGCCAACCTAGATAGCATATTCAAAAGCAGAGACATTACTTTGCCAACAAAGGTTCGTCTAGTCAAGGCTATGGTTTTTCCTGTGGTCATGTATGGATGTGAGAGTTGGACTGTGAAGAAGGCTGAGTGCCGAAGAATTGATGCTTTTGAACTGTGGTGTTGGAGAAGACTCTTGAGAGTCCCTTGGACTGCAAGGAGATCCAACCAGTCCATTCTGAAGGAGATCAGCCCTGGGATTTCTTTGGAAGGAATGATGCTAAAGCTGAAACTCCAGTACTTTGGCCACCTGATATGAAGAGTTGACTCATTGGAAAAGACTCTGATGCTGGGAGGGATTGGGGGTAGGAGGAGAAGGGGACAACAGAGGATGAGATGGCTGGATGGCATCACTGACTCAATGGACTTGAGTCTCAGTGAACTTCGGGAGTTGGTGATGGACAGGGAGGCCTGGCGTGCTGCGATTCATGGGGTTGCAAAGAGTCGGACACGACTGATCTGATCTGATCTGATCTGATTCCACAGCCCGGCTTACTGCTCTCCCAACTCCTGTCCTGCACTCTGTTTACGCAGTTCCTACCTAGACTTCCACTGTGAAAATGATGCCCTAACTTGTTTGATTCTATACTTCTGTCTCTCTTGCCTAGTAACAGTTTCTGTCCCAGAGGAATGTTGTGAGGATTAAATGAAGCAATACCTATAACGCACTTAAAATGACACTCAGCACATGGTATTTTATAAGCATTGGTAATAATTACAATTTACTTTTGCCACAGCACAGCTTAGCAGAGTGGGCAGAAAATGTTAATATAATGAGCTATACCTAAATGAAGGCAAGATGGCTCTTAGGATGTGTTTTAAAAATAAATTGAAATCAGACTTCATCTTGATGATAGCAATGCACAGTCCTCCTAAAATTAAGTGGACATCAGGAGTAGTACAGGTTAATGCTATCATAGAGGTAACTGAAGATGGATTAAAGGTGCAGCTGATGATTCCTTTAATGTATCTCAGTTACCCAAGATAATGTTTAAAATAGTATTAATAGATCAGTTGATATCATGCAAGCCCATGGACCTACTATGTAAGATCACTTACCCATATGTACATACATACACAAACACACACACAATTTTTTTAATGTATTTTTACCCCCCCAAAATATTTGCACTCCCTTGCTTAGGAAAGGCTCCTAAGGGCCAAAGTAGGAAGGATCTACAAGCTTAACTCTCCCATGAGATTAAAATAAAAATTATAGTCTCTTAGTGACAGTTGTTCCCATAATCAGTTTAGTCCCCATTTTTTCCTGAAGGAACTAACCCTTGTCAATCCCGGATAATACCTGTGGGATCAGGAGAAATCATCATCCAAGGCAAACATGAGATGAAAAATCCACAAAGTATCACAGAGATAATAAGAAATTACATAAACAAGAGAGAGAAAGAAACCTCATGCTGAAAGAAGACAGAGGAGTATGGCAAACATCTCAAGGAACGCAGAGACAGGGTGAGACTGTAACAAAGAAAACAAGCTACGTGGCCTCCATGCAGGCGGACAGAAAGCCAGGGGCTTAAGTGATTTATTTTTCTATTTTTACATCCTCAAATGCTCATCTCAACTAAATTCCAAAATCCATTTAAAATCATGCAGGCTTTATAACTCAAAATTTAACTTGAAGAAGTCACATAACTAGATTTTATTTTTCCCAACTCATTAGGTTCTAAATGAGGCCACAGGGGGTTCATCTATAATCATGGGCCAAGAGGATGCTGGATGTGTCCTACGTGGCTTACAGGGGAACAATCACACCGGCAGGGGCTGGAAGGCTTCCCTCTGCCTCCCTGGTTCTATTTATACTGAGACCCTCATATCAGCATAAGGAGCTGTGCAAGCTTTGCTGCGAGGTTGCAAAGCTGGCACGAGGGTGGTAGAGATATTGCCAAGTCAGCAAACGGACAGATGGCAAATTGGAAAGAGAGTAAGGGAACTGAGGAGACAATGGAAACACTAGACAACTATAGGGTGCAATGCTGATCAGTTTTAATTAACAATTTGGTATGCAAATCTAGTAAGCAATAAAAGAAAAAGAGACAACGAAAATCACTGAAAAATAGAGCTGGAAGAGGCATTAGAGATAACTTAGCCCCTCTTTCCCCTAGCCCCCACTCCAAATATTTATACAGCAAGGCTCAAATAATTTATATAAGGCATTGTTAATAAGTTCTGTCCCTAAAAATGTAAAAAAATAAAAATAAAAACAAACTCACAAATATTGATTAATAAGTGATCACTGTAAATAGAAAGAAAGGAAAAACTGTCCACTTCTCCTTCTGACAGGTGACAAGAAGTTCTTGTTCATCTACACTTTTTGAAGGAAGAAGGGTGGAAACGGAGCTGCACTCAGAGACATCACCTTTCTGAAACTATAAGTGAGTATCCTTTAAGGATAGGACTTTATATGGTCATGGCAAGTGTTTATAATCAGAGAAGAAAAAGTTGGACAAAAAAGGCCAAAATGAATAGGACCTGGCATCCCTTATAATTGTGGCTCTAAGGAGAGGAATTACAGGATTGCGTGTGGGTAATGTCCAAGTCATTTCTGAACCCAATCCAAATCCCCTCACTGCTATCAGGAAAACACTGTATGCAAACCAACAATTCACAACCATCCACCTCACCACAAGGACTTACTGGGAGAATCCTATAAGGTTACTGGAGTGGGGCCAGAGCAAAGGAGTAGAAATGATCACAGTTGGGAGGGGGTTGTTAAATCTGTATAAATTCTCATCTGCCAAGATGAGAATGTGGAAGAGGGAGCTGATGGAAGTCCACAGAATCAAAAAGGAATGGGGAGGGTAAATATGGAACTTTTATAGCCAGATGCTATTAAAACCTGGAGATGGAGAGAGGGTGGTGAGGTGATGGTTTGGAGATTTCAGAAGTTAATTTAGCCCAGGATAAATAAAAGTACTGCCTAATCAGTGTATAGTAAACTTCTGTCACTTATTACTTCAGGAATCGGTAAAGGTTGCAAATACATAGAACTCTAAAAGACTTGCATAATGTCAAGTCTGATTGTGCAATTTTATGTTTTGAGGCTATTCCAGTAATGTTTAAGGATACAGTCTTTGCTTGCTGCACTGCTCTTAGGCAGAATACCGAGGCGGACGATCAAAAGCAGACTCAGTTCTGTGTTTCTTATGTTCTCCTGAAGAAAAGAAACTGGCCAAGGGTATATTATATATGTATCTAGAAACACACCCTCCAACCATTTGAGGGATTTAAGTTTGTTGCAATTGTCTTACATAAAAATCTAAAATACAGCTGGCTCTCTACAAGCTTGCTTTCTTTTTTTTTTGTTTGCACTTCATTTGCATCTAAATAGCGTAAATCATTAGTCAGACTTATAACCTAGCTGCGCAAAGAACAGGAGATGGTTGTGTTTTTTTCACCTAGCTCTATCCCCCAATGACCTTAACAAAAACTTTGTACCTCACCCAAATTTGGGGCTTAAAGTTTACCGACTTAAACCTGAGTGAGTAAAGGTTCCATCTACTTGAAGTTTTTGTTGCAGTTGATTATAATTATCTCACCCCATGAAACACAATTTCCAGAAAAAAGTTTTATGAAATAATGTTAGTTTTCTTTTTTGTAATTATTAGTCTAATTAATCATCCATCTCTGTGTATTATTAAGCAATCTGTACTCTTTTCAAGCACTGAACCCAGAGAAACTGTATCAAATATCTTTCAGTAGTCAAGATATCCTCATCTGAAGTCAGGATGCACACTGTTTAATTCTATTAATCTCTTCTACTAAAAAAAATGATGATGTTGGTTTGGCATGACTTTCTCTAGGGGAATTCTTATTTATTCCTAGGGATGTCTTCTATTTTCCCACTGTTTACAACATCTGTTTAACAAACCTTTCTAGAATGCAAATGGTACAGTGCATTACATAGACAGTCAGAAAACTTTGGTTGAGAGAATTATTGTTCCAGCTCTGAGATGAAGGAGGTACTGCTTTATACTTAGGTCTACAGTCAGTTCCCTGGCATGATCTTCACTTAGTATATCCTTTCCCAAGGGCAGAGTGTTGCTTTCTTCTCCTCCTCCTTTCCTTTCATAAAATTTTGTCAAATTTTATCTATCTGACAGGGGGTGAGAGAGATATGGAATTTGGCATCTAGTTTTGAGTAGCAACATTGAGAGAAACTAGAATGCATTGAACAATCCTTTATATTAATATCTTATTTAAAAACAGGTACTATGTTTTAAAAATTAATTTAGGACATACTTATATAGGTGTTTAATATGTTTCAGACATGTTTTAAGGACTTAACAATCATTAATTCATGTAATCTTTATAACAACTTTGTATGAGAAAATTGAGGCACAATGCTGGTAACAATTAGAGCCTGGATTCAAACTCAAGGAGTCTGGGTCCACGGTCTGTGCTTTTAGCCCCTATACTCTGCTGCTATGGAAGTAACAGGAGAAACATCTCCAGACATCAGAGAAGACAGTGCAAAGAAAACGAATGGAGAAACAATAAACAACAAGCACAAAAGAAAGGAGGGATGCAAAAAACTTATCAGACTTCTCTTATTAAGACGTGCATAAAACACGCTATGACCTCAGGTGTGCCCCTAAGCATACCAGGTAAAAGTCTCTTAAGGTTGAGATGTTTCACCAGGGCATGATAGCCAAACTAATCTTTCCTGGAAATCTCTCTTCTTATAAACTCACCTGTACTGAACTAAAACCCTTTTTGTTTTCACTAGCAGTATCCCTAAGCCTCAGGCTGCTTCTCCTCAAATTCTGCCCTAGAATAGTCAGTCTTTCCACTGATTATATAATGGGAAAATGCAATACCCCAGACGTTTGTTTCTCCCACCACGTGAAGATATTCTACAATTCATGTTGTACAACGCCTTGTGCTTTCTTTCACCAAGCAGCCTACAATGGAATCTTGATCAAACATACTACAGGAATTGTTGTATGTATACAGCCAGCCAAAGGAAACAGCAGCTGCTACTTTGAGAGATATTGGAAGTTCTCAAAGTACAAGTTAAAGCTGAACTGAATTTGCTATTGATGTTTCAGGAGACTAAGGACACTTCTTTGTTCATATTACAAAAGATAATATATGTTTTTAAACCTTATTCACAGCAGGATTCTTTTAGGTAAGGTTTTGAAGACAGAAAATCTCTCGCATCTGGGTAGAAATTTAACATTTGTCTAAGACAGTCCTGAACTTTAAAAAAAGATGACTATATTAAATAAAAAGAGTACCTGGAGTTTCCCAAATAAGTACTTTTCAGAGAGCAATACTTAATTGTGCAGGGCTGCAGTTCAAATATTCCTGAAGAAGTAAGTAGGAAAACTTTCAAGCTTCAAACTATTTCTTTAATAATAAATAGAAGAGTGTGACTGGATTATTAATGTGGGTGTCAAAGATAAAGTTATTGTTTGATATTTTAGTAATTCTCAAAACTATTCTGAATTCTTTTTTTTTTAAACTTACCTAAAGAAATAAACTTTTTCCAGAGCCGTGACCCCAAATTAGAACAGATATGGAAGGCTGTCAGATGAGGAAGGGATATAAGACGCACTTATTGCAAAGTTCAGTTCAGTAGAGCTCCAAAAAAGACAGAATCCATATAATGAATACATGGGAGGTTTTTTGCTTTTTAAACTGGAAGATAATTGCTTTACAATGTTATGCTAGTTTCTTCTCTACAACAACGTGTATCATCTACAAGCGATGCTTCCCTCTCAGGCCTCCCTCCCACCGCCCCTGCCCCCCATCTCACCCCTCTAGGTCATCACAGAGCTGAAATGGCTCCTCGTGCGATAGAGCAGCTTCCCATTAGCTGTATTTTATACATGGAAGGCAATGGCACCCCACTCCGGTACTCTTGCCTGGAAAATCCCATGGACGGAGGAGCCTGGTGGGCTGCAGTCCATGGGGTCGCTAAGAGTCGGACACGACTGAGTGACACTTCACTTTCACCCTTCACTTTCATGCGTTGGAGAAGGAAATGGCAACCCACTCCAGTGTTCTTGCCTGGAGAATCCCAGGGACGGGGGAGCCTAATGGGCTGCCATGTATGGGGTCACACAGAGTCGGACACGACTGAAGTGACTTAGCAGCAGCAGCAGTGTATATATGTCAGTGCTACTCTCTCAATTTGTTCCACCCTCTCTTTCCCACCCTGTGTACACAGTCCATTCTCTACATGGGAGGCTTTCTGATTTTTGAATTTTTTCCAAAATCCTTTTCCTCCATGGAGTTGTCTCTCTTTTTTTTGTCAGGAAGCATTCCAGAACTATTGCACACTAAGCTTTAAGGAAGCTATTTCCCCTTCCCCAAATCCTTCTTTCTCAGCACGCTGCACCACGGCAGCTGTTGGGAAATGTCTGGGTGGTGCATGGTGTATTTTTCCTCTGTGAAGGGAAAAACCTTCCTGGTTCTTTTTATTAGTAAGGGTTTCTGACACGGGCAGTGTGGGGCGGGTGGGCGGAAATCAGATAATTCTTGTTTCTAAATTGAGGGACTTTAGCCACATCCTTCTACAACGCAATGGATCCCTAGTGTTTGGAGAAGTTGCCAGAAGGAAAGGATGGGTGAAGAGTCCTAGATGGTCAAGACTATCTATTCTGAAGTGCAAAGCAATCCCGAGACTCATTATTTTATTTAATGGAACATCTGTCATTGTTGAATAAAACATTTTATTTAATCAAAGCTATGTCTTCTAAGGACTTCAGATTTAAGATATTTCATTTTGCGTTGGTTCCTAAATTTTCTTCTTTTACATCCTGATTGTACAAATTTTTCTTCTCCCCATGTTGAAAGAGTATTTAACTTTCACCATTAAGTAACACAGGAACTGCTCTGTGTTGTGAGCACCTCATCACTCTCCTTAAATAAACAGATTGCCAAGGTATTCCTACTTTGACTATTTAAATACATACTTAGTGCTTTAAAAGCACCTAATTTATATCTAGCCTGACACAGTCATGACTATACAAAGAACAGTTACACCAGTGGACTCAGATGGAGACTGAAACTCAAGGATAAAGAAGAATCTACCAAGTTCAATCCCTGTGCCAAGACTAATAAAGAGATCTGGCGTTGCTGGCATGACAGCCATGTGGTATACCGCATCAGGCTTTGCGGTAAGCCACCTTGATAGAGCCTTCATAATAATGCCATGAGACATATAGTATTCTCTCCTATTTTATATATAGAGCAAAAAGTCCAGAGAAGCTAAGTAATTATTTCAGGTTCCCATAGCTGCTAAAGGTAGAACTAGAATCCTACTATATAACTGTAAATCCCATGACATTTTTTTCTAGTGTTTTTTTTTGAGTTCTGTCATCTAGCATTCTGACAATGGCTAAGCAACACTGATGTAGTTCTTTATTTAGTAAGGACTCATCCTCCTTTTGTCTTCCATTCTAACAAAATCCTTACATATTGAAGCCAAGACACAGAAGCATCCTAAATGTCCACCGACAAGATAAATGGATAAAGATGTGGTACATACATATAATGGAATACTATGCTGCCATGAAAAAGAATGAAATAATGCCATGTGCAGCAGCATAGATGGACAGAGTGAGTGTCATACTGAGTGAAGTAAGTCAGACAGAGAAGGAGAAATATCATATGATGGCCCTTATATGTGGGATCTAAAATAATGATACAACTGAACTTTTTTACAAAACAGAAAAAGACTTGCAGACTTAGAGAATGAACTTATGGTTCCCTTGGGGGAAAAAAAGGGAGAAAGGATAATTTTGGAAGTTTTGGATTGACATGTACACACACTATATTTAAAATGGATAACCAACAAGGATCTACTGTGTTGCACAGGGAACTCTGCTCAATGTCATGTGGCAGCCTGGATGGGAGGGGAGTTTGAGGGAGAATGGGTACATGTATATGTATGGCTGGGTTGCTTTGCTGTGCAGCTGAAACTACTACAATATTGCTAATTGGCTAATACTCCATGTTAATCAGCTAAACATGCTAATTGGCTACACTCCAATATTGTCACTCTGCTTACTTCACTTATATAGAGTACATCATGCAAAATGCTGGGCTGGATGAAGCACAAGCTGGAATCAAGATTTCAGGGAGAAGTATCAATAACCTCAGATAAGCAGATGACACTACCCTTAAGGGAGAAAGTGAAGAGGAGCTAAAGAGCCTCTTGATGCAAGTGAAAAAGGAGAGTGAAAAAGCTGGCTTAAAACTCAACATTCAAAAATTGAAGATCATGACATCTGGTCCCATCACTTCATGGCAAATAGATGGGGAAACAATGGAAACAGTGACAGAACTTTTTTTTCTTGAGCTCCAAAATCATTGCAGATGGTAGATGTAGCCATGAAATTTAAAGACGCTTGCTCCTTGGAAGAAAAGCTATGACCAACCTAGACAGTATTTTAAAAAGCAGAGACATTACTTTGCCAACAAAGGTCCATCTAGTCAAAGCTATGGTTTTTCCAGTAGTCATGTATGGATGTAAGAATTTAACCATAAAGAAAGCTGAGTGCTGAAGAATTGATGCTTTTGAACTGTGGTGTTAGAAAAGACTCTTAAGAGTCCCTTGGACTGCAAGGAGATCAAACCAGTCCATCCTAAAGGAAATCAACCCTGAATATTCACTGGAAGGACTGATGTTGAAGCTGAAGCTCCAATACTTTGGCTACCTGATGTGAAGAACTGACTCCTTGGAAAAGACCCTGATGCTGGGAAAGATTGAAGGCAGGAGGGGATGGGAACAACAGTGGATGAGATAGTTGGATGGCATCACCAACTCGATGGACATGAGTTTGAGCAAGCTCTGGGAGTTGGTGGACAGGGAAGCTTGGCATGCTGCAGTTCATGGGGTCTCAAAGAGTCGGACATGAATGAGTGACAGAACTGAACTGATATAGCAATATAAAATAAAAAGTTTAAATTAAAAAAAAATCCTTACATATTGAGATAATAGGTGGAAAGGGTCTAAGGGTTAAATTATGACTGATTCAAACTAATCATCTTCATCTCACATCCCTTGACTAGATTGGTATGCTGCTGCTGCTGCTAAGTCGCTTCAGTCATGTCCGACTTTGTGCGACCCCATAGACGGCAGCCCACCAGGCTCCCCCGTCCCTGGGATTCTCCAGGCAAGAACACTGGAGTGGGTTGCCATTTCCTTCTCCAATGCATGAAAGTGAAAAGTGAAAGTCAAGTCGCTCAGTCGTGTCTGACTCTTAGTGACCCCATGGACTGCAGCCCACCAGGCTCCTCCATCCATGGGATTTTCCAGGCAAGAGTACTGGAGTGGGGTGCCATTGCCTTCTCCGAGATTGGTATGAATGGCCCTCAATAAGGGCCCAAATGAAATGAAAGGCAACCACTGTTAGTAAAGACTTCTCTTTCAGAATTACAAGACAAAGAAGTGAAGGTTTTCTCTCTTGTAGTTTAATTTCTTCTTGAATGTGGATGCTATTCTTGGTGGTAGAGTAGCCATTCTGCAACCATGTATTAATAAGGATGGGGAACAAAGCCAGTGTGGTAAGAAATAGCAGAAGATGGAAAGGGTATCTAGCATTGAGCAATTAATTCAAGATCAACACACCTGCCTTCCTCTAGACTATTTCATATTTGAGGCTAGAAAGTTCTTAATATTCTGTCATTTGCTACTGAATATGTTCACTACAAATATAGCCATAAAATTAACATTTTAGAATAAAGTGTGCCACTTGACTTATACTGCAAAAAGCTTCTGTTTATTTTGGTTGCTTAGATGATGCTGAAAACACCTAAGTACGTTAAGCCCTAAAGCACGCTCGAATGTGTACTTTTCTGTTACAGATCATTAACAAAGAACCCTTTTCTAGGTGGGGATATTTAAAAATTTTTGCCATATGAGTCTATGTTGTAGGCTTTTTGAAATATTTTAAATTTCATTGAAAAATCTCCATATTGTATCATTAAGATACTGAAAACATTTCCTTAACTCAAAGACTTCATCGGCATAGGTAATGAGTTAATACTGGGTGCTGAGCTCTGTGCTGAGTGTGGGGATTCAGAAATGATAATAAACTAATAACATATAGGAAATGGGACCAAGTGTCCATTAACATAAAAGGTTGGGAGCAACTTCTGCCTGAAAAGACAGGAAAGCTGGGAAAGCAGGGGACATCTAGGTGGGGCTCTGAAATATGAATTTGTCTGGAGGAGAAGCAAGACAGAAGTCATTTAGACAAAGGGAAGTGGTCTTTGCAAAGAGAGGGAGTCGTGGAGAGACATGGCAGTCTTGGGAGTAGGGAGATTTTGCAGAGGAGGCAGGAGGACGGGAGATGAGACCAGAGCAGACAGCTGGGCACATCACGAACTGCCTTTGATGCTCTGATGAACTGCTTGGAGTTTATACTACAGATGATGCAGAATAATAGGTCTTTGAACACTGGAAGTATAGAATCAGATTTGGGAATAGAATTCATTATTTCAATGTTTTTCTATAATAAGAATATAATACACAAATCATGTAAAAGTTTAAATAATACAGAATATATTAAAATGTAAAATATATAAAAATGGAAAGTTTCCTTGCCTTCACATATATTCTATCTCAGGAGAATTTTTTAGTAATATCTGGCATGTATTTTCTGGATTTCTCTTTTTCACACATACTGTGTTATCTAGTTTATCTATTTATTTCTCTGTTGTATGTATCTTCTTCTGTTTGATATGTATCTATCTTTTTAACAAAAATAGAACCACAAACAAAGATAGGATAACAAAGAGAATGTATCTGTAGCGTGCTGAATTATGGGCTTCCCTGGTGGATCAGATGCTAAAGAATCTGCCTGCAATGCAGGAGACCCAGGTTCGATCCCTGTGTCCAGATGGTCCTCTGAAGAATGGAATGGCAACCCATGCCAGTATTCTTGCCTGGAAAATTCCATGGACAGAGGAGCCTGGCAGGCTATAGTCCACGGGTTGCAAAGAGTCAGACACAATTGAGCAATTAACACCACCACACCACACATACTGTGGATATCCTTTCCTGTTACCACTTGCAAATTAATCTCACTGTCCTTAACATCTGCATGGTAATCTACAACAGGCTTGGCAGCCCATAGGTTAATGGGCCAAATTAGCACAGCTCTCTGTTTTCATAAATAAAGTTTTACTGGAACACAGTCAGACTCATTTGTTCACATGTTGTTTACAGCTGTTTTCTTGATATAAAAGGAAAGCTTGGCCTGAAAAGCCCACAATATTACTATTGGCCCTTTATAAAAAACAAGTTTGCTGCCTGCCGGTCTACAATGTATATGCACTAGGACAAATTTCACCATTTCCACATTGACAGTGAGGTCACCTAACTGTTCTGTTGCAAAGAAAACTGAAATTAACATTTTGATACATATATGTTTATTTGTTTAAGTGAGTGTTTCTGTAGAAGTTCTCTAGAAGTAGATTTGCTATATTTTCTTCTTTTTTCTTTTTTTGGAGAGAATCCTGGTGGCAGTGTGAAGAGTCTGGAGTAAGTAGTTCTTACAGCAAATGGATCAACTAGAAGGCGGTTCCTATCATCTAGGCTAGAGATTAGGCAAGTCCAAAGGTGGGAATGGGCAGAGAAGTTAGAATTGAAGAGATTCAGGAGGGAATGTTGAGAATGCCACATTGGAGAAAGTCAAGGTGAACAGGTAGGTGGTGTTAAATGCTTCTGAGGTTAAAATGCTTCTGAAATCAAGAGGTTAGGTAACTCATCCATTGAAAAGAAGCACCGTTAGAAATGTGAATGTAAGGAAATATATTTCGCTTGAATATCACTGTTAGGACAAATTGATATAAAACTCACACAATTACTTTCATTTGGGGACAAGTGTGACTCTGAACAAAGTTTTGGATTCTTTTTATTACTCAGTTTGACAAAATTCAGTTTGTTTGTATTGAAGTCTAGTGATTTCACAATATTTAATTAATTTCAGGTCTACAACCAACACTGCTGCTGCTAAGTCACTTCGGTCGTGCCGACTCTGTGCGACCCCACAGACAGCAGCCCATCAGGCTCCCCTGTCCCTGGGATTCTCCAGGCAAGAACACTGGAGTGGGTTGCCATTTCCTTCTCCAATGCATGAAAGTGAAAAGTGAAAGTGAATTGGCTCAGTCGTGTCCGACTCTTCGCGACCCCATGGACTGCAGCCTTCCAGGCTTCTCCGTCCATGGGATTTTCCAAGCAAGAGTACTGGAGTGGGGTGCCATCGCCTTCACTAACCAACACTAGTTATTTTAAATCCAACAGTTTGTGGTGTGGTCATCACCCTGCTGTCCTTCCAATGTCCTTCACTAGCCTTCCCTTGGTCACCTAGGCAGCCACCTCCCCTGCAGTCCTGTCCCGTGTCCACCCAAACAGTGAAGAAAACTTCCAAGGCAAACATCCTTGAATCCTTAAATTTGAGACCACTGAAATGTTTATCCTGGCATCTGGTCCCATCACTTCATGGCAAATAGATGGGGAAACAGTGGAAACAGTGGCTGACTTTATTCTGGGGGGCTCCAAGATCATTGCAGATGGTGATTGCAACCATGAAATTAAAAGACACTTACTCCTTGGAAGGAAAGTTATGACCAACCTAGAGAGCATGTTAAAAAGCAGAGACATTACTTTGCCCACAAAGGTCCATCTAGTCAAGGCTGTTTTTTCCAGTAGTCATGTATGGATGTGAGAGTTGGACTATAAAGAAAGCTGAGTGCAAAAGAATTGATGCTTTTGAACTGTGGTGTTGGAGAAGACTCTTAAGAGTCCTTTGGACTGCAAGGAGATCCAATCAGTTCATCCTAAAGGAGACCAGTCCTGGGTGTTCATTGGAAGGACTGATGTTAAAGCTGAAACTCCAATACTTTGGCCACCTCATGCGAAGAGCTGACTCATTTGAAAAGACCCTGACGCTGGGAAAGATTGAGGGCAGGAGGAGAAGGGGATGACAGAGGATGAGATGGTTGGATGGCATCCCTGACTCAATGGACATGGATTTGGGTAGACTCTGGGAGTTGGTGATTGACAGGGAGGCCGGGCGTGATGTGGTTCATGGGGTTGCAAAGAGTCAGATACGACTGAGCGACTGAACTGAACTGAAATGTTTATCCAGGCGCCTAACTTTCTTCTGAATTGCATTTTCATAGGAAGTCACATATTTCCTGCTAACATCTTCACATTCTAAGTTAAAGATGCTTTTACGTTTCACTGAGATTATGTCTTTCACTTGACTGATTAAGCAAGATTGCCAGAAGGTCACAAAGTCACATGAACATATAACACGGATGCTGCCTGGGACCCCTCCCTAGTCCCACAGCCCATTCGGATCTAGATGTGCAAATTCATGCAGGACATATTCTGTAAAAAAATAAAATCACTGATATTCTAGCCTGGCCCCATGGAAAAGTAAAGCAAAGAAGAAACTTAGGATTCAGGAAAAGGCTAAACCTGAAAAAAATAGTAAGCCTTCTATATCTCTCTGTAAGCAACCCCTACCATGTCTAGGATTTCAATAAAGGAAGCATTAGATAAAGAAAAAAAGTGTAATTCCAAAGTACTAACGAAAGCTTAAAATTAACAATTCCTCCTATTATTTCTTACAGCATATTTTTTTTTCACCCTGCACTTAGAATTCATTTAATCCTGCCCTGCAGTTAATTTTTTACGCATTTATTTTCACCATGTTGATCTCTCCTTGAAGGCACAAGTCGTGCTTTATTCATCTTTGTATTCCCTATTCACCCCATCTCTTCCCAACTCTGCTAACTACCTGGCTTATATTAGGCATAATAATGGTTATATAATTTTACCCTCTCCTGACTACTGTTGTATTTCAATTTTTTCAGGGAAAAAAAAAGTTACCTTTAGGCAGTCAGCCTGATGGAATGCAATGCTTCAGAAGTGAACACTAATCCTGTGGTATGCTTTACAAGAAAAAATTCCTACTGCCAAAAATATCTGAAAAATGGGGTATATACCATTCACCTCTGGAAGTCACATGCACATTCAGTTCAGTTCAGTTCAGTCTCTCAGTCGTGGCTGACTCTTTGCGACCCCATGAAATCGCAGCACGCCAGGCCTCCCTGTCCATCACCAACTCCCGGAGTTCATTCAGACTCATGTCCATCGAGTCAGTGATGCCATCCAGCCATCTCATCTTCTGTCATCCCCTTCTCCTCCTGCCCCCAATCCCTCCCAGCATCAGAGTCTTTTCAAATGAGTCAACTCTTGACATCAGGCGGCCCAAAGTATTGGAGTTTCAGCTTTAGCATCAGTCTTTCCAAAGAACACCCAGGACTGATCTCCTTTAAAATGGACTGGTCGGATCTCCTTGTAGTCCAAGGGACTCTCAAGAGTCTTCTCCAACACCACAGTTCAAAAGCATCAATTCTTCAGCACTCAGCTTTCTTCACAGTCCAACTTTCACATCCATACATGACCACTGGAAAAACCATAGCCTTGACTAGATGGACCTTGTTGGCAAAGTAATGTCTCTGCTTTTGAATATACTATCTAGGTTGGTCATAACTTTCCTTCCAAGGAGTAAGCATCTTTTAATTTCATGGCTGCAATCACCATCTGCAGTGATTTTGGAGCCCCCCAAAATAAAGTCTGACACTATTTCCACTGTTTCCTCACCTATTTCCCATGAAATGAGTAGTATTGAAAACTAAGGGCTCTGAAAAACCCTGTACTGAAGTGATTGGTTCAGTCCTAGTAGCTCCATCTCTCCTGTTATGTTGAAAAGGAGTACTTTTTGATTTAATCATTTATATTAACATACTCTGGAATGATCCCACTTTAGAACCTTGCTACTTGAGGTGTGGCCCATGGACCAGCAGCATTGACATGGCCTGGGAGCTTGTCGGAAATGCAGAATCTCAGGTCTTTCACCCCAACCCTAGTGAACCTGAACCAAAATTTTAACAAGATACCCAGAGTGACTCACCTATACATCGATATTTGTAGGACCCACTTAAGGAAATTCTGGTATAACTAACAAAGGCTTTAGCTTTGGAACCAGATGAACCTGATTACCATGCGATCTCCTGAAAGACAGTATGTATCTTGCACAGTCATTGTGAAGATATAGTGAATTACAGTTATTAATACTATTATGATTATTATTCATACTCTATATATACTCCACTCACTATATAATGTATAATTATTCATTTCAAATGACCACCAGAAGTGATCTGTTGATAGTTTTGATTCTATAAGGATAGCATAATGAATGTTTATTGCAATGAAACAGGAATTTCATAACCTCAAAAGTTCTCTTTTACTTCTCCAAAGGAGTTGTTTTTATTACAGGGACCTACATGTTCAGAGAAGCAGGAAGTTGTTTTACATAAGTCTGAGATGATTCTCATTAGGTTGCTTTCCTTTTCCGGCAGGAGAAATGGAGGACACAGAATTGGAATTTAAGTCTCAGGTCTGAAATGCGTAGATTCCTGAGAACACATTTTATGCCATTAGTTTTTAAAAACTTTTTATTTTATATTGGAGTATAACTGGTTAACAATGTTGCCATAGTTTCAGGCCCACAGTAGAGCTACTAAGCCATACATATACATGTATTCATTCTCCCCCAAACTCACCTCCCATCCGGGCTGCCATGCCATTGGTTTAATACCCTAATATTTAATCAGCAATTTTACTTCAATTTATCTTAGGCATGTACAAAAAATACTCGTTTTTAAAATAATCACATTAGTTTGCTTTCCATGTTGCATATAGTAGACTTTTATTGAGATTTTGTCAGAAAGAAAAGTATATGAAAGTCAGTTGGGAAACAGGTGAAACTTAACAACAGAAATCTGATCAGCAAGCTTAAATCCTTTCTGCCAACATTTTCTATTTTTGATACATTATTTAATATATATCCTACGAACTCTATTTGTATTTTGTACCCACATGAACTTTAAATGGCCAGAACTTCACAGTTTTTCTTAGAATTAGAAAGTCCTAGGAATTATGTGTTTTGATTTCTCCATAATCTCTCTCTCTCTCTCCATATATATACACACACACACACATATGTATGTATCATATAACACACACACACACATAATATCTCCTTTCAAATGTTCAGAAGGTCCTTTCCCATTATCCCTCTTTATATCTCACAGTATTTTCCTAGAAAAGACAAAGTATTTTTTTCTTTTAATAGGATGCTTCAGGCCCCTGAAGGATTTAAGAAACTTAAAAAAAAAAAAATCAATTTTTATTGGAGTGTAGTTGCTTTACAGTTTTGTGCTTGTTTCTACTGTACAGCAAAGTTAATCTGCTATATGTATACATATATCCCCCTTTTTTTGAATTTCCTTCCCATTTAGGTCACCACAGAGCATTGAGTAGAGTTCCTTGTGCTATACAGTAGATTCTCACTATCTATTTTATACATATATATTATATATATATAATATATATATATATTTGCAGTATATATAGTTTAATCCCAATCTCCCAATTCATCCCACCCTCAATTCCTTCCCCTTTGGTGTCCATATGTTTGATGTCTACACTGTGTCTCTATTTCTGCTTTGCAAATAAGATAATTTATACCATTTTTCTTAATTCCACATTTATGCACTACTATACAATATTTGTTTTTCTCTTTCTAACTTACTTCATTCTGTATGACAGTCTCTAGGTCCATCCACATGTCTACAAATGGCCCATTTTTTTTCTTTTCAATGACTGAGTAATAATCCATTGTATATACATGTAACATACTTCTTTATCCATTCCTTTGTTGATGGATATGTAGGTTGTTTCCATGTCTTGGCTATTGAAAACAGTGCTGCAATGAAATTGGGGTGAATGTGTCTTTTTGAATTATATTTTTCTCTGGGTATATATGGGCTTCCCACATGGTGCTAGTGGTAAAGAATCTGTCTGCCAATGCAGGAGATATAAGAGATGCAGTTTTGATCCTTGGGTTGGGAAGATCTCCTGGAGGAGGGCATGGAAACCCACTCCAGTATTCTTGCTTGGAGAATCCCATGGACAGAGGGAGCCTGGAGGGCTCCAGATCATGGGGTCACCGGGAGTTGGACAGTACTGAAGTGACTTAGCATGCACACACGCACTGGGTATGCATAGTTTTCTACGTACAAGTCTTTTAAGGAACTTTTAAAGGACTTTTAAGGGATACAGTGTTTTATAGGCAGAACTAGAATAAGACACCAGGGTTTTTGTGAATTTGTTATTTTTGTTGGTTTGTATTCCATCTCTTTGGTAAATCTACTACTGAATCAATATTAAGCCTTCTAGAAGTTTTTGTTCTAAAGTGTAAGAGTCTGTATGTTCTTAAAGTAGTTTAGCTGGTTGAAAGCTTGACTATTTTGCTTATGTAAAAACCACTTCCCTGTCCACCTGGCCAGAAGGGTGAGTGAGATTCATGATCTGAGGTGCATGAATGTCCTTCCTTCTGGATTCTCCATATCTGATATCACATGGACAACACTTTGTAAGAGGACAGGTCACATATTTCATGAACTCTCTATAACTCCCTATGCATGCTTACTAAAATCAAGAAAAAAAGAAGTGACATTAAGGCTTCACTACATTCTAAAGGGGAAGATTTTTAAACTTCTTTATCTATATTATTGGTAAATAAATCTTTATTTATAATATTATGCTTAAAGGACCCTTATCATTCATCCTGTATTTCAACAAGCCTTGGCAGGACAGTGCGCTGTGACATCTGTGCTGTTTCTCCTCTTGTTTTCCCTTCATTTTATTATTTCTTCTATATGACAGCATATCCATTTATGGTAATTTGACGATAAGCTCTCAGAATTTCAGTTATTTATATATACCACTTCTAACTTATCTCTCCCACTTCTAGCATATATTTTTGTTAAGAAAATGCACATTCATTTTATTAAATTTATTTTCTTTCCAGTTTAATTCTTTTCCTCAGTTTGATTATGTACATGCATCCTGAATGCACTGACCTCTCGAGGGCCTTTCTAATATATTTTATACATTCATACATCAAATAAAATACATAAAAGTCAGAAGTTGGGCTTTTACCCAACAAAGCCACTTTTTGAGTAAGGAAAGAAGTAGACTTCTGCTTTTATGCCCAACCTGACACCAGCAACATCAAGAGGATAAACTACTAATCTTTTGTCGTAAAAATGTTGTTTTCAGCTTATTTCTGTCAAATGTCACAGACTGTCAAAATAAAGTCTGCATAAGTTCCTATGTTCTGTTGCTATAAGCAATTAGCATTACAAACCTCATAACTAGAAAATAATAGAGCATTAACCGGATTTGACCCTGAACAGGACTTATTGCCATAGTGATGAGAACTTAACAGTCAGCAGGGCCCAGGCGCCAACGGCAAAGGGATCTCCCTGCTTCCTAGGAGGCCATGAAGAGCAACAGGGGGACCGAGACAGATCCAAAGGCTCTCCGAATGGAGAGAAAGCAGTAGAGAGGTCTGCTGGCTCCCACTGTGAAAGATCAGCATTTTCCTGGAGAAGCCTAGGCAGTGGAATGGCAGCATCACTAGTATCAATACCTCCTGGACCACTGAATAAGGCACCCTATGACTGGTAGAGTCGCCTCATCTCTAAAATGAGGGAATAAAATGATGAGGTAGGTCTCTTTCCTTTCTAGCCTGTTTCAAGTCTATGATTCCAGAAGCACCTTGAAAATTTTTTTTTCTAGAATATTCTGCATTGGAGACTATGAAAAGAAGCAGAGGAGACTTTCTAGAGTCATATAATGTTACCTTAGTGGTAGCCAGTCAACTGCATGACTAAGTTCCTTCATACGATCACACCTGTTTCAATCAAAGGCAATTTCAGGCTCATCTGGATAAGCCCCTCTTCAACAGTAACTATGTGGATATGTCTTTACCTGTTCAAAATTTGGCAACTTTAGAGATAAATCTTGATGAGAAGTGTCTAGAGAGTCATCTCTTCTTACCAAAATTATTCTGTTGAGTTAATGTCACCTAATTTATTAACCCATTATGCTAAGTTTGGACATTCAGAAGGTACCAAAATTGCTTTCTCTTGTGAAAAACTTCATGCACATAGAAGGGATATGAAGATATTTTTAGAAATGGGGTTTTCCAGGCAGCTATTTAAAACTCCTTCAAAGTCAGAAAGGAAAACAATTATCATATTTTAATGCATATATGTGGAATCTAGAAAAATAGTATAGATGAACTTATTTGAAAAAAGAAATAGAGACACAGATGTAGAGAACAAACATGGGTACCAAGGGGGATAGAGAAAGTGGGATGAGTTGTGAGATTGGGATTAACATATATAAATTACTTTGTACAAAACAGATAACAATGAGAGACTGTATAGCACAGGGAACTCAAGGAAGGGGGGATATATGTAGACATATAGCTGATTCACTTTTTGTACAGCAGAAACTAACACAACATTATAAAGCAAATATATTCCAGTTTAAAAAATAAAAAGGGTAAGCACATGAAGCTTGTCTGGAAGGCAGCTATGCTTACCACTATACCACTAACACTACCCGAAGCTGGTCTGAAACTTTGGGTCAACCTCAACCGGGATAGGCAGGAGACTTTGGTTCAATTCCTGGGTTGGAAAGATCTCCTGGAGAAAGGAATGGCAATCCACTCCAGTATTCTTGCCTGGAGAATTCCATGGACAGAGGAGCCATGGGGCTGCAAAATGTCAGACTGATTAACACTTCCACAGAGGAAATAGAGTTTTAGTAAAGCCCCAATGAGATAATGGCTAAATTCTGTCTTTATCCACCCCTGGCGTTTGTGTACACATCTGGATAAATCACACTCAACCTCCCACACCCAACTCTTCTCTAGTGTTCACATGTGGAGAGAGCACCTTGTTCCCATCAGATGAATTGGTAAAGATGGCAACTTGAGTACCTATTTCAACTTCGATCTGAAAAGTAAAATAAATTGTGGGACATTATACTGACAAATGGGCTTCCCTGCTGGCTCAGAGGTTAAAGTGTCTGCCTCCAATGTGGGAGACCCGGGTTTGATCCCTGGCTTGGGAAGATCCCCTGGAGAAGGAAATGGTAATCCACTCCAGTATTCTTGCCTGGAGAATCCCATGGACGGAGAAGCCTGGTAGGCTACAGTCCATGGGGTCGCAAAGAGTCGGACATGACTGAGTGACTTCACCTTCACCTTCATACTGACAAAAAAAAAAAAAACTCCAATTCAAACTCCTATTCCACTTCCTCATCTCTCTCATACCCAAGTCTTAGGCCCAACATACACATCTGGGCATCTGATCTGCTCCAAAGAATTCACTGAGGAAGACCTGCCACACAGCCTCTGTGCCAATTCATCATTCTTTTCTTTTTGTTCCAATGGAAGAGGAGTCTTCTCAAAGTAAAAGATATTTCTTTGGACTCAGCATCAATTTTATCCTTTTACATCCAAATTTTTGACATTCAGTTCAAGAGGCATTGTTATGAACTTAACATTTTTAAAGAGGAATACAGAACAACAATAACAATAAAACAAATGAACAGAGGTGGTACAGTAACATAAATGACTATTTTTACACAGTGGGAAAGAAGTTGGCAACATCATCAGCTTGTGCTATTAATGGCCACCACACACCCAAGGGGTCAGTGAAATCAAGCCTCTCTGAGGACACAGGTCTTAGGTTTTTTGTCCCTTCCATTTCTAATGCCAGATATGGGAAATAATAAGATTTTTTTCTTTTGGAATGTTGAAGGGATTCCCTGAAATTCACAGGAGTACTTTTTCAGGAGGGCATGATCTCCAGACCACAGACAATATTAATAATATTTACCAGTTGAAAAAAATGCATATTAGTTGTAGCAAGTTGCAGCAAAATACATATTAGTGCAGCATTTTTTTTTAGTTCCAGCATGCAAACTCTTAGTTACATCATGTGGGATCTAGCTCCGTGACCAGGTATTGAACCCAGGCCCCTACATTGGGAGAGCAGAGTATTAATCACCAGGGACGCTCCCATTTTATAGCACTTTGATGTGTTCAGAGTACTTCCACATATATTCAACCATTTGTTTGATACAGTACTGTAGAGACCTCTATATTTGTCTAGACTAGACCGATAGCTACCTGACTTGAAATACAATTCATTTCTCTGAAACTCCTCAATTTTATTTTCTGTAAAATGGAAATAATATTTCATAGAATAGCTGTGGGGCTGAAATGGGATTATGCATTCATGACATGCTGAAAACACATCAAAAGAGCTATTGGATTGCTAGGTGATGCTTTGTAATGCTTCAAAAGCAGTTAATACAGCAACCGAAAACCTAGAGAATGTTAATGACAGGTTGTCATGTTTTCTTTACTGACTAACTAAGGCCATTGCTTTTGTTTCAGTTAAAGGCAGCGGTTGTTCTCTTTTGTTTGTGTGTTTGCTTTGTTACAACATGCTAATTTTCTTTACACACACCTTGGTCTTGCAGAAAAACGTAAAAGCAAAAGGGAAAAAGGTAGGTAGGTATCTTTTCTTCTTGGCATCTGTTAGCAGCATTTTAACAGCCCTCTTCTTAAAACCCTATATTTGTTAATGCTCTCAAGATAAAAATAGACCTCAAAAATGCCACCAAATTTTATAAGGGTTTCATAATTATGACTATAAAAGGACCTTTGCCACTCTTACATAGCATCTTAAAACAATAGGAAATTTCTTTTTTGATGCATTTTCAACTTGTGGTTCACTATGGTTCTTATGATCTCATTTGGTTCCAATCATTTCTATCATATCATGCAGTTTAGTTTCTTTCTAAAATTTAATACCTGGTAGTTTCATTTAATTTTACTTATTTATTTGTGATCATTCATCCTACTTGCCAAGGATATAGTTAGCTCTAATCTTATATCTAGAAATTTAATGAACATGCTTATTATTCTCTCATTCCTATCACTGGTAAAACTGTAAAGAAAGACAAATGGGGAAGCAGAGCGAATGCAAATATAGGCAAATGGATTTCATTCATCTGCTATGTTAAACACAGGCCCAAATTCACATATTTTAATTAATGTAAACATATTATCCAAGGGGGTAGGAGAAGGAGGAAGGCTGGATTGAGGGTTGGGGATTAGCAGATGCAAAATACTATATATGGAATGGATAAACCACAAGGTCCTACTGTATAGCACAGAGAACTATATCCAGTATTCTGTGAAAAACCATAATGGAAAAGAATCTGAAAAAGAATATGTGTGTGTGTATATATATATATATATATATAACAATCACTTTGCTATATAATAGGAATATATCATAAATGAACTATACTTCAATAAAATAAATATAAAAATATATTACACATACATTTGAGACAATTTATTAATCATTTGATTGACTTTTATTAAGCACTCTCTGTGTACAACACACATTTTGCTATGTGCAATGGGAAATTCAAAAAAGAATGTGTCATGGATTCTACTTTCAAGAAGCCTATAATTTATTGAAAGGTAATTTGTGAACCTTGAGGAATAATATAAAGTAGAACAGAGACGTGCAGTAATGCTGGAAGAAGTAAAAAACTGGAAACCTGTAGGTGAAGTCACAATTATTTCTCTTAGGGATAAAAGGGATTCATAAACTTTCATCAGGGAGATAATAGAAAACTAGACAAAATATATGACATCATGGTGATGTCGGACAATAGAGAGCAAAGGCAGGGATCCTCAGGAGAAGAGAAGTCCTATTACAGTCCCTGTTTATGGCCTGGAGAACACTTTCCAGGTTGCAGTTCAGGAAAAAGAAACTCAAACAGAGGCAGGGTTCTCTCTGAGTTGGAGAAACCAAGTTGAGAATTCCTGAAGAGAAAAGTGAAAAGAGTCAGCAGTACAGTGAAGAAACAGCTGCAAAAAAAGAGAGCTCCAGAAGTCTGACAGGCATGACTGATGGGTGCAGGAGTGTGAACAAACTATCTGTAGCCCGAGAAAGGCCTACCTGAAAGGAGCATCAAGATCTACCTCCAGAGCACAATAGGCCAGGAAGAGTCCATATTTCCTCCAGCCGGAGTGCAAAGGCCCCCTGACCCTCTGGACACCTGCAGAATACTTGGAATGGCACTCACTTGGCAGCCTTAGACTAAAGGAATTTTTGGTCCTTCTTAACAAATCTTAAAAGCAAGCCTCATAAAGATGGAAATGTCTCCAATTTAAATGCATCCCAGGACAATGATAAAACATTTACAGGAATACAAAAATAACAGTACCAATGGTATACAATTCACAATATCTGCCATCAAATTTTTAAAAAAAATCCTCAGACATGCAAACAAGTAGGATCATACAATCTATAAATCAGAGAGAATCAACAGAAATAAACTTAGCTATGACAAAGATATTAAAAGAGCATAGATATGCATGCACACACAAATGTATTCTCTCTCTCTGTTTCAAGAAGTTAAAGTATGAACATGATAAGAGAATCATACAAGATATGAAAAGAATCAAATCAAATCAAATATACAGTGTCTGGGACAAAAACAAAGAATGGAATATATTGAGCAGTAGGACGTCATCAGATAACCATATAAATGGGTAACTGGAATGTCATGAAAGGGGAGAAAAGAGGAAATGGATAAACAGTCTGAAAAAATACTGACTGAAATATGTCCCAGTCTGTAAAAATTATATCCATCAAAAATGCCAAGCAAAAGAACTATGGAGAAAAGCCACACTCAGGAACATTAAAAATCAAATTGCTTAAAACTAGTGATAAAAGAGAAAATCTTAGAAGCACTCAGAGAAAAAAGCTGAAATTATATAGAGGAGTAAATGTAAGAACAACAGCTGACTTCTGGTTGGAGACAATGCAAACATAAGTAAGCAGAGGAGCCCCTTGAACTCAAAAAACATCACCTGCCAACCTAGAGCTCCGAGTCAGAGAAACTATCTCACAAATACAAAGGTGGGATAAAGAGAAGAGAGAATGCACAGAGGGAGAAGGAGCTAGTGTAAGAGAAGGTGTGTGGGTAGGAAGCAGAAGTGTGAATTCAGGAAACAGACAGGAAACGGGTTGCACCAGGGTTGTAAACAGAGGCACAGGTGTGGACACGAAGAGGAAAAGACAGGTCATCAACAGAGCTAAGAGATCTGTGACTTTCAAGCTACACTAAAAATACTGTTTATTTCAAGTAAAGTGGGGACTTCAGTGAAAATTTTTAAATGGGATAATACTAAAATGTGTCCTTTCATGTCTATTTATTTTTCATAGTCATATTGAAAATAATCCTGTGTATCTTCTGTAATATGTAACACAGTTTTATAATATGTAACTTTATATATTTACATCAGTCATCATCAACAACCCATGTTGTTCCGTTTCAGAGCCTAAGAACAACACAACATTGTTCAGTATGTTAGAGACCTTGTTAGAGACCTTGTTCTGAATAAAGAGACCTTGTTCTGAATAAAGACTGGAGAACCAACTGGTGAGGTGAAATTTTTAGAAGTTATATATATATGTGTGTACTTCCCTGGTGGCTCAGATGGTAAAGAATCTGCCTGCAATGCACAACACCCCAGTTCGATGCCTAGGTCGGGAAGATCCTCTGGAGAAGGGAATAGCAACCCACTCCAGTATTCTTGCCAGGAGAATTCCATGGACAGAGGAGTCTGGTGGGCCACGGTCCATGGGGTCGCAAAGAGTCGGACACGATTGAGTGAACACTTTCACTTTCACTAGATGAAAATATATAAAGTTACATATTATATAACAGTGTTATATATTGCAGAAGATACACAGGATTATTTTAAATATGACTATGAAAAATAGACATAAAAAGACATATTTTAGAAACTGCTTAAAAATTATTCACCTACACTTTTCTAGGTATTTAGAGAACGATGTCATATTTACTACTTATGAACTATTTACTATTACTGCGGGGTTCCCTGGTGACTCAGATGGTTAAGAGTCTGCCCGCAGTGAAGCAGACCCACTTTCCATCCCTTGGTTGGGAAGATGATCCCCTGAAGAAGAAAATGGCAACCCACTCTAGTATTCTTGCCTAGAGAGTTCCGTGAACAGAGGAGCCTTTCAGGCTATAGTCCGTGGGGTAGCAAAGAGTCAGACATAACTGAGTGACTAACACACACACACACAGATTAAAATTACACTGTAATCAACTAAGTACTTAAAATTTTGTTAAACAAGGAATAGCAGGGGCCCGCACTCATTTATTCTGTCCCTTCCTGGCTGTGTAAAATGGGCGAAACATGGCACAGTCACACCTATTTTTAAGTTTCAGAATCTCTTAATTTTACAGTTTACTTCAAAACAAATTTAGAGGAACGATATGATTATTTTTTGCTATTTTATACACAGACTGAAAAAACAAATTTAGATATCAAAGAACACACAAAAAGCCACAGTCAATTTTATTTCATTTTGGATGCTACAAAGGCTAGAAAATGCTGTAGATTAAATCCCCTAGTCCCTTTTGTTTTGTGGTTACAAGGCCAAGATTTATGCGGAATACCAAAAAGCCTGTTATTTCTTTTGCTTGCAGCTCCTTTTTAAAAGTATGAATGGTATCCCTATTCATCCTCACTTCCTCTTTGATAAATTAATATGAAACGAAATCCCAGGTAAAATTAAACAGATATCAAAGAGCTTGCTGCAAAATAACATATTTTTTATTGAGTTAAAATTCAGCCCAAACTGTGTATGCATATATTTTAAAATATGAGTTTCCTCTTTGTTAAAGCCCACAGACATTCTGGATAAGCCTCTTAAACTAAACATCGAGTTAGGAGGAAAATGTCCAAGTTCTGATTGGTCTTCCACTCCTGCTGTGATGATTTAGGTATGGAGCCATTTAATAAATCTGATTGCTCGACCACAAACACTGGAAAAACCTACAAATTTAAGCATCAAGTACCTGACTGTGAGACAATCTGTACTGCTGATTCCCTGACTTCTCAGAAAAGATGCCTGAGGCTTAGAGTTTCCTGGCAGAGCTTAAATAGATGCATGAGAATGAGGAATCCTATTCATCAAGCCCAAACTCTATTACATGAATATTTACAAAACAAAGTTGTCCACTTCTGAGCTCAATCAATAACCACAATAATTCACCACAAGAAACACAATGTCAGAGTTTTCCTAAGGAAAATGAAATCATAGAAGTGGGAAAAAATAGCCTTTCCTTTGAGCCAGTTATGTTCAGAAATGCTATTAATAGACAAGGCAATTTTTTAAAAAAGTTCAGGCATTTAACAATTTCTGTTACCTCAAAATGAGGAAGCACAGAGACAACTCCTAAAAAGTTGGGTAAATCTGGAATCACCTATATAAATGTTTTTAGATAGTCATGTCCCAATAAGCAATTGTCAGCCATTTTCATGTAAACTTGCTGCTTCTCCTACAGGGTCATTATAATCATTACACACCACCTTGTATGCTGGGGTGCTGGGGAAGACATCATGTAGTGTACCATTCAGTGACTCATTTAGCATTTACTTACCAAGAATGACTATGTGCAGGAACAGAGCCAGAGGCCTGGGATAGCACTCAGAGGAACAAAAAATATATCTTTCCTTCTGTCTGCTGCTGCTGCTGCTAAGTCACTTCAGTCGGGTCCGACTCTGTGTGACCCCATAGACGGCAGCCACCAGGCTCCCCTATCCCTGGGATTCTCCAGGCAAGAACACTGGAGTGGGTTGCCATTTCCTTCTCCAATGCATGAAAGTGAAAAGTGAAAGTGAAGTCGCTCAGTCGTGTCCGACTCTTTGTGACCCCATGGACTGCAGCCTACACGGCTCCTCCATCCATGGGATTTTCCAGGCAAGAGTACTGGAGTGGGGTGCCATTGCCTTCTCCTTTCTCCTGTCTAGGACATAGTTATTAAGATACAGGCTATAAAAGCCTTTCCTAAGGATGATTTTGAGACACTACAGTTTCAAGAGCTACAATTCTTCAATTCAGTTCAGTTGCTCAGTTGTATCCGACTCTTTGCAACCCCATGGACTGCAACACAACAAGCTTCCCTGTCCATCACCAACTCCTGGAGTTTACTCAAACTCATGTCCATCAAGTTGGGAATGCCATCCAACCATCTTATCTTCTGTCATCCCCTTCTCCTCCTGCCTTCAATCTTTCCCAGTATCAGGGTCTTTTCCAATGAGTCAGTTCTTCACATCAGGTGGCCAAAGTACTGGGGTTTCAGCTTCAGCATCAATCCTTCCAATGAATATTCAGGACTGATTTCCTTTAGGATGGACTGGTTGGATCTCCTTGCAGTCCAAGGGACTCTCAAGAGTCTTCTCCAACACCACAGTTCAAAAGCATCAATTCTTCAGCATTCAGCTTTCTTTATGGTCCAACTCTCACATCCATACATGACTACTGGATAAACCATATCTTTTTCATACAATCCTTGGAAACATTATATTAGGTCATTGCAAGTTCTTTCTTACCCCTTGTTTTCAACTGTGGTCTTAAATCTGATGTTGAACTCACTGTATAAAAAAATATGCTATTTGCTAAACTTTTATATTAATTTTAAAATATTTTGGGGAACACAGCCAGAGTCTAACCTTATACTAGTGACAAGTGAAAGAAAAGGATTCCTCTGAAATAAATGATTCGATTATGTCCAGGGAGCCTGGGCAGTGTCAGGCATCCCTGTTAAGGCCAGGCGAGTTGTATAAGGTACTCAGTGATATAAACCAATATCAGTAATTGTTATCTATGCAACGAACAGTTAAGATCTAGAACTACTTTGTGGGGCAGTGCTTGGAATTATTGAATTCTACAAATTAACTTAGATTTCTTAACCACATATAAGATGTTTGCAGTTGAACTGACTGCTTCTGACTTAGAGTCACTCAGGAAGAGTGAGTTGCATTTAAACATCTTCCTATCAACAGGATTATGTGCATCAGTCACTGCTGCTTTTATTAAGGTACCTGCTTCCTTTTGTCTATTTCATGAGATGGGAAAACAGAATGCATTAACATTCAATGTTCATTTAGCAAATGTTTATTGAGCTTTAAAGTCAGAGCAGCAAAGGATTAAAATGGATTGCTTATATTGAACTTCTACTTCATAAAGCTGCTGGCCAAATATACAAAAAGTACCTCCATATCTACCACTCAGACATTCTTAATAAAGAAGTCTTCACTACAGTTATTTTAAAAGAGGCTATATATAATGAAAGCTATGTTTTTTTCAGATGTCATGTACGGATGTGGGACCTGGACCATAAAGAAGGCTGAGAGCCTAAGAATTGGTGCTTTTGAATTGTGGTGCTGGAGAAGACTCTTGAAAGTCCCTTGGACAGCAAGGAAATCAAACCAATCAATCCTAAAGGAAATCAACCCTGAGTATTCATTGGAAAGACTGATACTGAAACTGGAAAGAGGGCAACAGAAGATGAGATAGTTGGATGGCATCACTGACTCAATGGACATGAGTTTGAGCAAACTCTGGGAGATAGTAAAGGACAGGGAAGCCTGGCGTGCTGCAGTCCATGGGGTTACAAAGAGTTGGACACAATTTAGCGACAGAACAATAATATATACTGAATGGAGATATAACATGCATTTATTAACTAGACAGGAAAAGATAAAGACATATGAAGTTGATCTTTCAGTATCTCACTCCTTGAATTAACAACTAGATGAAGATTGGGATAAATAGGAATTTAAACTACTTCATGAATGAGGGAGATAAATTAAGAACTGCAACAATATTCATTTCTGTACTGAAAAACCTTTTAGCACCTTTGTCTTGAAATTCTCAAAGTCCTTTTCAAACAATAGTCACAATATGATCATGTGAGGAAAAGAAATGGTTATTTTATTCTTAAATGAGAAATATGAGGCTAAAGCATTGTATATGTTCTATTTTAGATTCCGTTAACTAGATTATATATAATTATACAGCTTTTCAATGATTATAAGTCAGTTGCCTAATGCTTAAAAATGCATGTGATAGCCTACATCTCAGGATTTCCTCATAAACAGTCTAAAAACTTACCTCTCTGTAGTAAGAGGTCAGAAATATTATGTCAAAAACTCAGGAAAGAATAAGACAAGTGTGGCAACATTTGGTAAGAACAACCATTTACCTATGCTGCCTACTTTGGACATCAAAAGCTAACTGTAACTGGATGGTTTGATAATGAAAAACTTAATATGGAGAACAGGTTAGCCTTCCTCCCACCATTCCCCCCCGGCCCCCCTTGAGCATTCTGTTCATTGTCTGAAAGTACTCCCACTGTTTATCATCATTTCAGTAACTATGACATGTGCTCATGCTCAGTCACTAAGTCGTGTCAGACTCTTGCAGCCCCATGGACTGGAGTCCACCAGGCTCCTCTGCCTATAAAATTTTCCAGACAAGAATACTGGAGTCGGGTGACATTTCCTCCTTCAGGGGATCTTTCCAACTCAGGGATTGAACTTCCATCTCTTGTGACTCCTGCTTTGGCAAGCAGATTCTTTAACACTAGTGCCACTGGGGAAGTCCAACTATGACATTATCTTCCTTATTATACATCGGGTAATAGAACAACAGTGATCCAGTATATACAAACATTTTATATCTATGCATTTTACTCTATCAACAATGATTAGTCTTTCTCAGAATTAAACTGATTTCACAGAAATCATACTCCACAAATGCAAATGCAATTATATTAGTCTAAGTGTTATAAACAAAAATATAAAAGTAATGTAACATGCAAGCTTTAGTTATTATGTAACAGCTATCTTCTACTTTGGTAGCATCTAATTTCAGTCCAGTTCCTCAATCCTTTTTAACTATACTAGTGCAAACCCAATAGGAGAAGCACTCTCCCTCCACTTTAATAAATGTTAGGAAATGACCATCTCATGCATGAACCAGCCTGACCATACCCATTCACATGAGCATGAGCTGTGACATATCCAAGTGTGCATATCAAGTGAACTACACCCAGTAGTAGGAAGTCTGTAGGTCAGAAACACATCTGTTCTTTGAGGGACATAAGAAAATACAGAATTGGCTGTGTTTGGCTTTGAATCCTTTCAACTTCCAACGGTGGGTTTCTCAACTGAATTTCACTTGTAACTGCCCCCTCCATCCAATTTTATTAAGAAATAAGACATTCTAAATAAGTATTTTTCCCCCAGTCACTAGGAAGGTGTGCAAATGTTAGTTGCTTAGTTGTGTTCGACTCTCTGCGACCCCATGGACTGTAGCCCACCAGGCTCCTCTATCCATGGACTCCTCCAGGCAAGAATATTGGACTGGATGGCATTCCCTTCTCCAGGGGATTTCCCCAACCCAGGGATTGAAGCCAGGTCTCCTGCATTGCAGGCAGATTCTTTACCATCTGAGCCACCAGGGAAGACTCTAGACCACTATAGCTCAGTCTTATAATTAACACAATTTAAAAAATTACAAATTTGAGGGGAACTTTTTAAAAATATGCCACAAACCTCTCATTTCTTACAACATGGTTACTATGATCATCAACGACTCTCCCTGGCTAGCCACACTTCAGGAACCACCTGGATGGGATGGTTCCTCTGAATAACAGCATGGTCCAGACGCATGCAGTTTTGAATGTCCTTTATTGTTTCCAAGTGTTTGAAACCATTTTTTTCCCTACCTTTCCTTTCTTGGGCTATAGGCAGTCTCTGGCTCCAGTCCCCAACTTGAACTAAAAACTACTCTGGCTGTTCATTTTCTAATCTGTTGTAAGATAGAGAACCGAGTAACTAAGTTTATCGGAACTACATGTAGACTGAAAATGAATTGACTCCCAGGAGAGGCCAAAAGTTTTCCATTTGGGGCAAAAAAATCAGGAACTTTGTTCCCTGAGTTTACCATGTCCTAGATATGTGAGGCTCACAGATAAGGCACTTCCTGATAAGTGAGGGTTTTATTGTGTTACTGAAATAAAACACAATGGCTTGCAAAATTAAGCCTGGGGGCTGCCTGACATACTTAAGGTAAACGAAACCTTTTAGAATGTTGATCACAACATCCCCAGGGATTCTGAACAGATTTCCTTTAAAAAAAAAAAAATAGGAGGATAGAGTCCTCTGGAATATTTAACTTGGGTAGTAGAAGCACTAATTGGAGAAGGCAATGGCACCCCACTCCAGTACTCTTGCCTGGAAAATCCCATGGATGGAGGAGCCTGGTGGGCTGCATTCCATGGGGTCGCTAAGAGTCGGACACGACTGAGCGACTTCACTTTCACTTTTCACTTGCATGCATTGGAGAAGGAAATGGCAACCCACTCCAGTGTTCTTGCCTGGAGAATCCCAGGGACGGGGGAGCCTGGTGGGCTGCCGTCTATGGGGTCGCACAAAGTCGGACACGACTGAAGCGACTTAGCAGCAGCAGCAGCAGCAGAAGCACTGATAAGGACATGTTTTGGATTTAGTTTTAAGAGAACAAAGAAAGGATAAATCTCATTAAGATTAAAAGAATTCTACTTCAATAAAGTAGGAAAGTTCTTATAAGCTTTGATGGAACAGAAAAGTCCCTTAATCTGATCCATAATCCTTTTAAGACAGGGTAGGATAGCCTTGAGTCTGCACATTTAAAATTCATTAATGATCTTAACCTGAGAATTAGAGTGGACATTTTTTTCCACAATCAGGAAAATTATTAAAGAAAATCTTCCTTTTTCCTTCTGCCTCTTTAAGCCTCTGGAGGACTAGCCCATAACTCATTGCTTTGATGGGCTTTGATGCTTTTTCTCCCTTACAGTCCTTTGGTTAGGGTTAACCCCAGGACCATAGCTCCCCTTATAAATAAAGCATTAGTCATCACAGATTCTGGTATGAGTCTTTTGTCCTGTGCCTAGTGTGGGAATAGATTGTCTTTTTATATGCTTAGCCTAGGGCAGATATCTAGAGCAGGATCTTCAGACCACAGAAAGGGAGAAAGAATGACTTGATCTCTCCCAGTGCTTCTCAGTGGGGAACCAGTGACATTTCAGGTACAATAATCCTCTGCGTTAATGAGTCATAGGGAGTCTAGGCATCCTGGCCTCTGCCCAGTCTCTCCTTTCTTTGTGAGAAATGGAAATGCCCCAACATATTTCCAAAGGGCTTCTGGAGAGGTCATACTGGCCTCAACTGAGAACCACATTAGTCTTTGTGCTATGCTGAAATGTATGTAGAAACCACCACCACCACCATCTCAACAAGCAGATTAAAATTAGGCCAGCACTGATATTCCCATTAAACAGTTGCTAAATCAATATGCAGAAGATGTTTAGGTTCTAAATTATTTGTTCACATGGAACACAAATATTTATACCTTGTAATTGTGGTTATCAGACATATTTCCTCTGTACAAACAACTGCAAATGAAAGACGTTTGCTTGGACCACCCCAACCTCACCAACCTCACCTGGAACACATAGTCAGCATATACCTAATAGCCTGGTGACTTGGCTACATTTGCCTCTGAAACCCATTTAGAATAGGTTGTCATATCCCTCCGTGTTTGTAGCTGTAATCACAGTGCTAATAAACACAAGGTCTGGCATAAATACTAAAATAAATAAATACATAAAATTAACAAATACTAAAAACCAATAGTAAATTAGTAAATGAATGAACACAGCAGGGTCTCCTCCAACCACTTCACACCTACAATCAAGCAGGAATGAGCTTAGTAACACATGATTTATGATGTTCAAAACGTCAACAGAGGAAACTGCCTACTTCCATTGAGTTAACTTTTTTTTTACTCTGTCAAAAAACATCCTTAAAATAATCTCTGGGGAAATATCCACTGTTGTGTTTGTAACAAGTGCAGTCGCTTGGTAAACGACATTTTCCCAATCTGCAGGTTGCTTATACAAGCCCGGAGTCAGCTGGGGTCTCCTTGAAGCTCAGACTTCCACAATCATCCATTCATTCAAAAAAATATGAAGACTTGCTGTCTCAATCATCTGTATATGCACCTATATCTGTATCCATATCTACCATCATCTATGTGATAGATATACATATAGGCACCCTTCCAGATCCTTATTTGTCCCCCTGGCAAATAAGACAGATATAACTCTCACCTTCAAGACACTATCAAGAGGGACCTCCAGTGGCGAAGACTCCACTCTGCAAACACAGGGGGCCCAGGTTTGATCCCTGGTCAGAGAACTAGATCCCACAAGCCACAACTAAAAGATTCCGCATGTTGCAATGAACACTGAAGATCTTGAGTGCCCCGACTAAGGCCTGGTGTAGCCAAATAAATAAATGTTGTTGTTTAGTCATGCAGTTGTGTCTGACTCTATTAGAAAAATATATAGTTCATCAAGCTTAGTTTAGAAAAAAGAAACTATAAAAAAATTTCTATGTTTTTGATCTAAAGTCATTCCAAGTGCTAATATCTCTGGGAGAAGTTCATATGCTCTCTCTAGATTTCAGAAAGAATAAAAATGATTCTAATCTTACACACAGTAGTTTATGTCTTTGCAGTCTTGCCCTCTAGCTTAAGCAGCTTATCAAAGTATTTTTTCCAAACAAATACTCTGCTGCTTAAAAGAAGAATGAATTTAAAAAACATTACCTATTAATATTGCACATAAATATCAATAAAAATGATGCATATTGTAAACTTCACATTCTCTTTACCAAAATACGAGTCTAACCTTAAACCTGAGCCTAATCCTTTTCTACTCCTCTAATTTCGGATGTGAGTCCCACAATAGGTGAAGCCTAGTGAAAGTGTATTTTAACATATAATTATCACATCAAATAGATAATCATAGGAATTTCAGGATTTTCCAGTTCATAAAAGCAACTTAGAAAAACCAGCATGATTATACTATCCTATTTGTTTTTAAAATGTTTGAATGGCTAAGTTGGCAGATGTTTGTCATAACTTCATACTTAACGTTATTCACATGTGAGAATGGAAAAATAAATCCACATAGCACTTATCGTATATTTTTGGTGGTAATTTTTCAATTAGGAAAACTATTTAACCAAGGTGATATTTTGCTATAAGTCAGTATTTTCTAAATCTGTAATACCAAGAACTGGAAACGATCCTGTAAACAAATTTATTTCCACTCCCTCATTTAATAAAAGGGAAACCACAAAACTATAAACAGTAGACAGGCTGGCTTATAAACTCTAAAGGTAGGCAATTTCCTTAAGACTGGTGTGTGCCCTGCCAATCTTCCAAAAACTTCAATCTCCCACAGAAAACTAAGAGCTCAAGAAAACTTCCTCCTCTTCTTCTTCCACAGAAGCACATGGCTGCCCAGCTACATGTTTTTCCCATCCTCCTTTACAACTGTGAATAACTCTGTGAATATTTATTCCCCCAGTGCAATCTGAGTGGACCTGAGAGCTGAAATTTCCATGTCTGATCCCAAATCTTCCACATTTGCTTTTCCATGTTCTTGTGTCCTTTCCATGTGCTTTTGAAATGAGGCTAACCACAGAGACTTTGAAAATGATCACATAAAATAGCACCCACTGACTTTGAATACTTGTTAAGAAGGATTAAGTGAACAATACATAAACTGCATTCCTTGAGCCCCTGGACTACAAGGGATCCTGTGTTAGGACAGTGTAGCATTCTCTAATACATAGTCCTGATGGACTCTTTTTTTGGAAATTTTTTTTATTGGAATATAATTACCTTACAGTGTTATGTTAATTTCTGTTGTACAACATCATGGATCAGTCATATGTATAAATATATCCCTTCCCTCTTGAGCCTTCCCCACCATTCCACCTGTCTAGGTCATCACACAGCACGAGCTGAGCTCTCTGGGCTATATAGCATCTTCCCACTATCTGTTTTACACATGATAGTGTATATATGTCAATGCTACTCTCTAAATTTGTCCCCTCTTCTCCTCCCCAACCCCAGTGTCCACAAGCCCATTCTCTATGTCTGCATCTCTATTCTTGCCATGCAAATAGGTTCATCAGTACCATTTTTCTAGATTCCATACACATGCTGGGCATATACCCTGAGAAAACCATAACTCAAAAAGACTCATGTACCCGAATGTTCACTGCAGCACTATTTACAATAGCCAGAGCATGGAAGCAACCTAGATGTCCACTGACAGATGAATGAATAAAGAAGATGTGGTACATATATACAATAGAATATTACTCAGCCATAAAAAGGAATGAAATTGAGTCAGTTGAAGTGAGGTGGATGAATCTAGAGCCTGTCATACAGAGTGAAATAAGTCAGAAAGAGACAAAAACATCATATATTAATGCATATATATGGAATCTGATGGGCTCTTTAGCAAATCATCTTTTGTGTCTTCTTGCATCCTTTAAAACAAGGCATTAATATTATTATAGCACCTCTTTTTATAATGCTTAGTTTGTGGTTCACCCAGTGTTAAACATGTTACATGGATATTATTTATTTATTACAAATTCTCAGGTAGATTCTATTTTCTCCATTCTGTAGTTGAGAATACTAAGGTTCCTTGAATAACTTGGTGGATCTGAGATCACAGTCCCAATGCATCTGACTGTCTGTGCTCTTTCTTCTAACTTGACAATTCTTTGCTTCTCTGGAATTACACTAGCTAGTTATATACAATGAAGAAGGCATTGGCAATCCACTCCAGTACTCTCGCCTGGAAAATCCCATGGATGAAGGATGGGGTCGCTAAGAATCAGACATGACTGAGTGACTTCACTTTCACTTTTCCTTTCATGCATTGGAGAAGGAAATGGCAACCCACTCCAGTGTTCTTGCCTGGAGAATCCCAGGGACGGGGGAGCCTGGTGGGCTGCCATCTATGGGGTCACACAGAGTCGGACACAACTGAAGTGACTTAGCAGCAGCAGTTATGTACATGAACTGTGACTCATAGTCCATTTCCAAAAGAAATGTTATGAATAAAAGCAGTTTAATAAGAAAGCTTATAAGAATCCCAACAATATGAATTTTATTTAGATGTCCAATGTCTACTTGTTCTTATCTTAACAGCACAAGTTAGTTTAAGATGACCGATGCAAATTGCAGATTTACACTGCAGAAATTGACTGGGAGGTTAGCACTTTTAGCACAGACACATTACCTTTGTTTTCCCTTAGAGCAACACAAAAGATGCAAACAGGAGGTGGCAATAATTATTCATTGAATATCCCTTCAACGGATAATTATTTTACACAATTATTTTTGATGCAAGCAAGAAATCCCAAAAGGTTCCTTTATCCTTTGTTAAGGATAAGATGTAACATTGGGAGATACTTGGCAAGAAGAACATTTTTGGGTGATGGCAATACAAAATATTTTAATGAGAAGTCTTCACATAGAAAATGGAATCTGAAGTTAACTGAATGATGGCAGTAACACAAGTTATCAAAGAAAGAAATTTCTGTATAAACTGGAAAAGTGCATTTGACTACAATAAATACATATCATTGGAGACTTCCTAGAAAATTCATTTGCCATAGGTATGATTTTTACAAATTCACTATTATAGTCTTTCATGTACTTTCTTTCAAACTTATATCTAACAATCTATCATTTTCCATTTATATCCTGCACATACTTACTAAATCCTGGGCCAGCCAACTAACCAAGTAAGCTGCAGATTCTAATGCTGAGTGGCAGGTAAAAGATGGAGATAAGTACAAGTCAGGACAGTTAGGGAAAGGAAAGCTTCACAAGAGAGTAGTAAGAGAAGGTATTGCAGAATGGGTGATATTTAAGATAAAACCTGATGTAATAGAGTAGTTATTATCTGGACTGAAAAGAATTCAATCTATGAATAACTATTTCTTCAACAGCAGTCATAGAGTATTCTAACCCTTAACAGAGACTCTATGTGACATGTTTTGTACCATTCATGCAGATCCTTATAAGTCAAAGTATCCACTTACCATTTGGGTAAGCGAGTTCTTCCTAAATGGAGTATTTTGTAATCTGAGGTTCAGTTCAGTTCAGTCGCTCAGTCGTGTCTGACTCTTTGCGACCCCATGAATCGTAGCATGCCAGGCCTCCCTGTCCATCACCATCTCCTGGAGTTCACTCAGACTCACATCCATCGAGTCAGTGATGCCATCCAGCCATCTCATCCTCTGTCATCCCCTTCTCCTCTTGCCCCCAATCCCTCCCAGCATCAGAGTCTTTTCCAATGAGTCAACTCTTCAAATCAGGTGGCCAAAGTACTGGAGTTTCAGCTTTAGCATCATTCCTTCCAAAGAACACCCAGGGCTAATCTCCTTTAGAATGGACTGGTTGGATCTCCTTGCAGTCCAAGGGACTCTCAAGAGTCTTCTCCAACACCACAGTTCAAAAGCATCAATTCTTCGGTGCTCAGCCTTCTTCACAGTCCAGATTTCACATCCATACATGACCACAGGAAAAACTATAATGTTGACTAGACGGACCTTTGCTGGCAAAGTAATGTCTCTGCTTTTGAATATGCTATCTAGGTTGGTCATAACTTTCCTTCCAAGGAGTAAGCATCTTTTAATTTCATGGCTGCAGTCACCATCTGCAGTGATTTTGGAGCCCAAAAACATAAAGTCTGACACTGTTTCCACTGTTTCCCCATCTATTTCCCATGAAGTGATGGGACTGGATGCCATGATCTTCGTTTTCTGAATGTTGAGCTTTTAGGATGTCCTAAATTTTAATTTGCTTACAAAAGAAATTCTTATTTAACCAAATGCAACCATTCTGGTTGGGCTTCCCAGGTGGTGCAGTGGTAAGGAACCTGGCTGCCAATGCAGGAGATGTGAGTTTGATCCCTGGGTCATTCCCCTGGAGGAGGAAATGGCACCCCAATCCAGTATTCTTGCCTGGAGAATCCCATGGACAGAGGAGCCTGGAGGCCTACAGTCCATGGGGTTGCAAAGAGTTGGACACGACTTTGTTACTGAGCACAGCAGTACAACCATTCTGGTTAGTGATTAAGTTGCTGCTGTTCAAATGGGTTTCCAGCACCCTGAAACTCAGTTCACACAATACGCAAAGCCATCCTTGAAACTTCATGTCCAGCTCTCAGAGTGTGGAGGGATAATGAGAACACATCTGCTTTCCCAGTTCAGGGTTTATCTGTCCCATGAAGCCACATACAGTGGTCTGATCAAAACCAGTCCCCTCCCCCCCCCCCCCAAAAAAATCCCATTCCACTACTGCAAAGTTGTCAAAGGTCAAAAGGTAAAGTTTCACCACTGTTAATGATTCCTTTCTCTAGCACATAGTGTCTAATCCAAATTTTACTGACAGAGAAAGCAAACATCAGGGGTGAAACATAAATGTGTCCATGGCCTTCTGAACTAGTGATAAGCACAGTCCATGGCCTTGGTAACAACCTGCTCATGGCCCAGGTACTCCTTCCCTACACCCTAATGAGGAGCCATCATTACTGTGCATTTCAGTGCTGATGCTCATTTCAGCACCTGTTTTAAACTTCCTTCACAGAGCCCAGTGCAGCCCTGGTGTTCCACACACAATGTTCCCTCAAGAAAGCCATCCCCTAAACAGGCCGGTCAAGTCATCTCAATGCTGCATACATCTGGAGAAGGGCTCACAGAAAAGACAAGGCACACCGAAATTTGCATGCACCTTTGTTTCCTGCAAATTGTTCCTTGTTTAATGAAGTTGGTGATTTACGGCTAATTATATTTATCAAATGAATTCAATTCATCCATTTTGAACTAATCACATATTCCTTGGCTCTTCTTTCTTTCCTTCCTGACACTGAACTAACAATGAAGTGAGGTATATGCAAATTGATTCTAGTTAATACTTCATCGCTGAAATTTTTCTGACCTCAAAATCAACTTTTGCACAGAATTTACTAGTTAGCTGTCCAGACATTCTATTAACTGAAAAACATGTATTTTTAAATTTTGTGGAATTAAAAAGTGTCAAGGACTGGTGGGTATTACGATTTATCCTTTAAGAGAATTATGGCTGAGCAAAAGCACCCTATAGGATGGGAAACTGATCAGGCTGAAAATTAGAAAGAAATGCCAATAAAACTCAGTTCTCATAACAAGAAAGCATTGATATTTGGAAAACCAAAATAAGACAGAAATGAGGAATGTGACTTTCAAAATGAGTGTTAACAATAAAAAGTATTCAATACTCAATACAAATATTTTAGATTAGTGCAGATAATAGGTGAGTGTATGTACACTTTCTCCTGGATTATAGTCTTTTAAGATAAACCAAGAGCTGATAATCCAGAACAATTTTATGAAACAGTGAGATCTATAGGTGTCTGTTCCAATTAAAATGAGATTATTTCTTCATTCTTATTTTGATAATGTTCCTTTACATATCAATATTCCTCATGGATTAAAAACATTATTCTACTTGTAAAACTGATTTATAACATTTAATCAACACATTTACAACCTTGAGCAAATCATACTTTCTCAAAACAAGAACTCTGTGCCTTGTATTTTCTTATATTCTCTCCATGTTTGACCAAAGGGTGGAGATTTGATAAGAAAAGAGGAGCAAGAACGGTTTCAATGGAGGAAAAATGTGAGCATTGCCACTTCTGTCTACAAAAGTCTCTTAGTCTGAGGGACCTAATCAGAATCCTCTATGAATTTATAAAACATGTGAATACCCTTGGATTCTGATGGTAGGTACTCTGCACCTTTAAACTGCTCTGTGGGTCATTCTGATGTACATCTTTCATTGAAAATAACACAAACTTAAACTGGATGCCTGCTCCCAAAAGGCACAGATGGTTGCTTACTTTGTTTACTGTTCTACATTATTCAGTTTCCAGAACAATGCCTCGTAGGGAGTAGGTGCTCAAAAATACTCATACTATGAATGATATTTATAGAGTTCCTTGATGAGAAAATGATAGTAGAAATTGGTTTGTTTGAATGCAGGAAAATTCAAATAATTTATCTTTTTTTTACATGACAGAAGAATACATTTTGATTTTTCTTTTAATTTCATCAATTATTCACCCAAATTAGCCAAACATTTTGCTAATGGATTGACATATTTAGAGCAATAAAGGCTAATCTTTTAGTAAGACTTTTAAGTCCTGGCAACCCACTCCAGTATTCTTGCCTGGAAAATCCCATGGATGGAGGAACCTGGTAGGATACAGTCCATGGGGTTGCAAAGAGTCGGGTGAACGACTTCACTTTCACTTTAAGTCCTGAAGGGCAAACAGACAACAACAACAACAAAAAACCCTCTTGATCGAAGTTTTTCCAACCCTTCATACCTATACCTGCATAATGACCAGGGACAGGAAGAAATCCTTAGAAAGAAAGACAATTGAAATTTATTAATGAGATGGATGGATCTTTAAAACAGCACTCAAACCCTTCTCTAAGGCAAATATTCAGGAGACTCTTCTATCTCTCTGGATATTTTGCTTTAGACATCAAGTATGTTTTCTCTTAACAAGGTACGCAGAGGTGAAATGGAAGTAACAATCACTTCAGATAAGAGTTGCAGCCCTTTTAGTCAAGTTATTTAAATCTCTGAGCCTCAATTTTGTCACTTGTAAAATTATACCTAATCACACTGTTATAAAACTTAAATGAAAATTCATGTGAAAGTTGCCAGGCACAGAATAGACATGCAAGAAATGTGACTTTGCTCTCAATCTCCATTAAGAGGGAGAATAGGCTCCTGTCTGATAATGAGGAATCTCTTTAAGCAAGCTTTATAGGATATGTATTTCTGGCTCCTACAGCTTTTATTTGGGCTAAATACTCCATTGTTTTTCCAGAATGAAGTACTGCAATTTGACCAGCATTACATGGCTAATGGTATCCTGGAATAGAAAAAACAAAGGCATTTCTCAGTTGCCATCTTTCTTTTTTTCACATATCTAATTGGAATGGGATTTAATCACAAGTCAGTTGGATAGCTTTCTTTAGGAACCAAGTAAAAATAATGAGCTAATTGTGACAACCGAGAGTCAAGCCCTGTGGACAGAGATGTGAATACTTACAATGTATTCAATATAGATTATAAGTTTAGAAGGACAGTTGTCAAGATAAGAAAAGCCTTTAGGAGAAAGAAGTCAGTCACAGCATATTATCCTCTAACAAAAAGTATAATAAAGTGTAACATCATTTTGCTTTATACCTGAAACTAACACAATATTGTAAATCAACTATATTCCAATATAAAATAAAAATTAAATTAAAAACTATAAAGTACCCAGGTTGATATTTTCCTGATGCGTGTGAAATAAACTGTGAAATAAATATATTTACATATTTTAATTGGAAGGCAAAACAAATTAAAATGAAATGAAAAAGCATGATGCTGTAATTGTTATAGACAGAGGCCCCTTTAACTTGTGCTTGGAACCTACTTTCTAAAGTTCATTTTAAATTAGACTGTAAGGTGAAAAATATAAACTGAACTGATATAGAAAAAAAAGTAGCATCAAACACATTGTTTGTCCTTTCAGAAATATTTTTCAGCATGAAAGAGGTACATACAATCTTTCCATAGCACTTAACCTATACATCGTGTGACCAGCACTTTCAACATCGTTGACAGCTTTTATGTACATGAATTAAAGTTTTCTCGTTTCCAATTTAACCTTCACCAGTCTGACAGTTATTTTCCTAAACAATGCATCTGATCATGTCACATTCCTGTTTGAAAGCCTTCAATGGCTCCCATCTTGTTGCAGAACAAATACTAAATTTCTTAGCAGGCCCTATAAAGATGTTAGCGATTTAGCTCCCCAGTCTGTTTTTCTAACCTCTAACCAGCCCCTCTCTCACATCCTTTCTTCCCTCTAGGTGTTGTGTCCTGCACGTGGCCACATCTGACATTGCTCCCCACACTCCAAACCTCCCCTTGTCCAGCGTCCTTGTACAAAGCTGATCCCTTCCCCTGCCGGTCCTCTTCCTCAATTTCTGCTCCTTGATCTCATGTGACTACTTCAGGATCCTGCCCAGAAAGCATCTCTTCATGGACAACTTACCACAAGTTTGCCATTCTCTTCCCTCTCTGAGTTGCCACAGATTCAAACGCTCTATCAATCCTTGATTTCCAGGTAGGTACCAGCCCTACTGTCCTCCTGGCACTCTGGATTCTTTATCTATGTATCTCTTCAACATTTCCCCATGGATGTTTAATAAGCATCCATGAAAATTAAAATACCTAAAAGAAACCCTCCCCTCCCAACATGCCCTTCTTCCCAATCTCAGTTAATCTCCCTTTCCTGGCTGCCTTCCAGCCATGCTGGCCTCCTGGTTCTTTCCTCAATAAGCCATTCATACTCCTGCCTCAGGACATTTGCAGTTTTCTTTGCCTCTGCCAAGAACATCCTTCTCCCTAGCCACTGGGCCCCTCTCTCAAGTCCTCCAGGCTTTGACTCATCTACTCAGTAAGGCTTTCCTTGACCTCTGTTTAAAATGGATTCAATGAATAAATCCATTCAATGAATGAATTTAAAATGAATTCATCATCACCCATGCTCCACACACCTTTCCCTTTCCTATCTTCCCTATAGCTTTTTATCACTTACTTATAGGCTGTATATTTTATTACAGGCATGATGGAAGAGCTCTGCACCAAAGTTCAATTCAGAGCTCTGCACCAAAGTTCAATTCAGTGATGCTTACTGAGGAAGCTTGTTAGAAGGTGTAATGCCTGCCCTTATTTATAGAAGTGAGTAGGAGTCAGGAATCCCAGTTTCCAAGCTCCTTTCTGTGTAACTCTGAGCACATTTCATAGATTTTCAAGCTCCATCTTCTATAAATTAGCATTAAAGAGGATAACTGATTAAAAGTTCAATAGACACTCAAGGAACCTTAGTGCAATGGCTGCTGTTGTTACTATTTTCATCATTAGCTTATTTAATTTTTATTTTTTTAAAATTATATTTTAAATTTATTTAGCTGTGCTGGGTCTTAGTTGAGGCATAAGGGATCTTAAGTCTTTGCTGTGGCATGAAGGATCTTTAGTTGCAGCATACAGCATCTATTTTTCAGACCAGGGATCAAACCTGGGCCCCCTGCATTGGGAGCTCAGAGTCTTAGCCATGGACTAAGGAAGTTCCTCTTTAGCTAATTTTATAGTAGCATGTGATTTAGGGGCTGCTGCTGCTGTTGCTGCTAAGTCGCTTCAGTCGTGTCCAACTCTGTGCGACCCCATAGACGGCAGCCCACCAGGCTCCCCTGTCCCTGGGATTCTCCAGGCAAGAACACTGGAGTGGGTTGCCATTTCCTTCTCCAGTGCATGAAAGTGAAAAGTGAAAGTGAAGTCACTCAGTCGTGTCCAACTCTAGCGACCCCATGGACTGCAGCCTACCAGTCTCCTCGTCCATGGAATTTTCCAGGCAAGAGTACTGGAGTGGGTTGCCATTGCCTTCTCCAGTGATCTGGGGGGTTACTCCCTAAATACTTCAAGGCTAGAAAGAAGCTTGTTGCTAAATGTAAATATGTGTGTGCGTGTGTGTGTGTGTGTGTGTGTGTGTGTGTATCTTTTCTTTGAAAACTAATTACAGTTTATAAAATTATAAATAAAATTATAATTTTATTCAAATTATAAACAAAATTATAAATAATTTAAATTATATTCAAATTAAATAAAACAAGTAGTAAAATGAAGGCATCCTCATTATCTAAACAATTGATTGTTTCTGTTTAAATAGAAGTCATTTCTTTTTCTGACTGGTCTTACTTTTAGGCTCCAAGGCATGGCTTCATTAAATATGACTAGATGTTCAACATATCCCCAAACTGCTTCTTCTTTCAATAGATTATAAAAATTTGTAGCTTTTTAAAACTTCTATATTCATTTGAGGTTTAGGTAGAGCTAGATGGTGGTATCAGTAAAATGGAAAACAGCAATAAAGTTTTTTACTTTTCTTTCAACTATCACAGGGCCATAGTTTGTGAATGAACCTTATTAGAGATTTAAAAATGACACCAGATGCTTGTTTCATTGATATTCAGTCTTGCAGCATGAAAATCTTATTTCTCTTATTAGCATATTTACTACTAATTAAATGAAATGGATAAAAATTAATATGATGCTAGATTAAACATGGTCACAAATTATTTTCTGCTCTTCCCCTCATGGGAGTATACTTCCTTTCCTTCCTTGAATCCAGGCTGGCCTGTGGTTTGCCTAATATTCAATCTTGGAACATGAAAATCTTATTTGCATATCTACTGCTAATTAAATGAATTGGATAAAAATTAAGATGTTAGATTAAACATGGTCACAAATTACTTCCTGCTCTATATTGTGGAAGCATATATCCTCTCTTTCTTTGAATCTAGACTGGCCCTGTGACTTGCCTTGACCAAGAGGATATGAAGGTCTTGACAAGTATAACTTTCAAGTCTGTTGCTTCTGCTCTTCCCCTCCTGGACTGGCTAGAATGCCACAAGAAAACAGGATATCCTGCCACATCAGCCAAGTGAAGGAGGGTTGAATCACCTGCAGACAGCCCTGCCAGCTGTCCAGCCAGGTTAGTGAGACAGTCTGGGACCATGTGATCCCAGCAGAGACTCCAGGTTCATGAGTGACCCTTGGGGGGAACCAAACCAAAGTACAGAAATGTCATAAGAAGGACTTCCCTGGTGGTCCAGTGGTTAAGACTTTGCCTTGTAATGCAGGGGGTATGGGTTCATTCCCTAGTAGGGGAGGTAAGAGCGCATAAGCCTTGCAACCAAAACACCGAAACATAAACACAGAAACAATTATGCAACAAATTCAATAAAGACATTAAAAATGGTCCATATAAAATATCTTAAAAAAAAAAAAGAAATTTCTTCAATAGATGCTTATTGCTTTAAGTCACTAAAATTTGGGGTGGTTGTATAGCAACTGATAACTGAGGCAGCAGTTATTAAAATAACTTAAATCACAAACATATTTTCTTAAATATGTCACTTTAATGTACAATTTCTCTTGTATCAAGTTTAGCCAAGGCCATATAAACAGAAAAGGACCAAAATATGTGTGCATGCTGAAGCAATAAGACAAAAATTGTAACATTCTGTTCAGGCAAACACACATGGCAATTGTTTTCATGTATCTTTTTCTTTTTTTTTTCCCCTGAAAAAAACTGGATTCATCATATCATGGAAGAAATTTAAAAGTTGAGAGACATTACTCCAGAAGTGTATTATAAAACCAACTTTTATGTTCGTTCTCGACTAACTGAAATTATGAAGTGCCTTTTGGTGCCTCACATTGTACCTCAATGTGTGACTCATGAGACAGAACTCATACATCCTTTTACACATGACATAATTAGCAGAAATATCAAATTACTTCAGGGATAAATAATTCTATCCTCTAATACCTATAGGTCAAAATTGAAATGTAATAGATCTGCAGAAGAACAAGAGAGGCCTGGGGTTTGGAGGAGAGTGAGAAGGTCTGGGACAGGGCAAAGGTGGCTGGAGAAGATGGTGATAGGGTGAAGAGCTCAAGCGATGAGCAGAAGTAACAACTGTCACAGAGGGTGGGGCTGGCTCTGCCTCACGCAGACTATTTGAGGGGCAAGCAGAGAGGAGGCTGATAGGCAAAATGAAATTAGATTTAATTTTTAGAAAAGAAGTCTTACTTTTTTCTCCTAATCTGCCATGACTCTATCTTGTGGAGCTAAATATATCTTTGACTATGTGGACATGCAAATACGAGATTGTGTGAGTGTGTGTGAACACAAGTGTATGTGAGAGGGTGTGGGGGCTTATTTAATTGCAAACCAGCATCACCACCTCCAAGAAAACTTTAACTGATTGAATTCAGCCAATATTCCATTGGCTTCAGTGATGGAATTCTTTCATTTGTTCGAACTCAGATGTCTTACTAAAAGTATATGAGATGGCTTACAGAATACACACAAAGAACTGAGAAGAAAATATATGAATGCATCAAGAAAGAATAAAAACAGGGAGTGGTAATAAGGTTAAGCTGGGGAAGTCGTTTTTAAAAACAACAACGATTTATTTAACTAAATTTAACCTTCACCGGCACTTCAGTGCATGTTGTCAAAACATCCTCAATGTCAACTTCCTTGAAAGCCAGCGGCACCTCAGAGCAAGTAACACTCAGGTTTCCTGCCTGAGCGGCTCTGATGGAGCCTAGGACATCTTGTCAAAATTCCAAACTTCCAGCTTTGAAAATCAGTAAACAATTGTAAGGAAAAAAAGAAATATTATTTTTCCCCTTAAATCCTAGGCAAAACACTTCATGGTATTATTTTCAAGAGATTTCCAGTTGTTGTTTTAAAAGACAATAGTTTTCCTAACTTGAGTTTTAACCTCTAAAATTCCTGGCCTAGAGAGCATCCTATTTCCTGCCTGGAAGAAGAAGGTTGTAGGATGCAAGGTGACCTTTGCAAGAGGCACCCATATGTCTCCCAGCAGGATGATTTTGCCACTATTACCAATCATTAAAATGCTTGCTCCTTGGAAGAAAAGCTATGACAAACATAGACAGCATTTTAAAAAGCAGAGACATTACTTTTCCAGCAAAGGTCCATCTAGTCAAAGCTGTGGTTTTTCCATTAGTCATGTATGGATGTGAGAGTTAGACCATAAAGAAAACTGAGTGCCGAAGAATTGATGCTTCTGAACTGTGGTATTAGAGAAGACCCTTGAGAGTCCCTTGGACTGCAAGGAGATCAAATCAGTTAATCCTGAAGGAAATCAGTCCTGAACATTCATTGGAAGGGCTGATGCTGAAGCTGAAGCTCGAATAGTCTGGCTACCTGATGTGAAGAACCGACTCATTAGAAAAGGCCCTGGTGCTGGGAAAGATTGAAGGCAAGAGGAGAAGGGGATGACAGAGGATGAGATGGTTGGATGGCATCACTGACTTGGTGGACATGAGTTTGAGCAAGCCCCAGGAGTTGGTGATGGACAGGGAAGCCTGGTGTGCTGCAGTCCATGGGGTCACAAAGAGTTGAACAAGACTGATCGACTGACCCAACAACAATTGAATCATTGTTGTAATCATCATGTAGAATATTTCTATCATCCCAGAAAGTTCCCTTTTGCTAATTTGCAGTTAATTCCTTTCTTTTACCTTAACCTTTGGTGATCACTGACCTTTTGTTCATTATTTCAATTTTGCCTTTTCTAGAATTTCATACAAATGGAATTATTTACTCTGTACTCCTTGGTGTCTGACATCTTTCATTCAGTGTCGTGCTTTTGGGATTTATCCACATCGTTGCAAGAATTGATGGTTTGTTCCTTTTCCTGGCTGAGTAATATTCCTTTTTGGGATATGGTACAATTTGTTTATCTATTCACCAGTTGACAGACACTCCTTCCTTTAACCCAAGTTTTGGATATAACAAATAAAAATAGTATGGAAAGTCAGGTAAAAAATAAAAATATTAGATTACTAAAAAAAAAAAAAATCAGACATTAAGTTTGTTGACATCACTTTCAGTATTTTTCCCTGAGATAACTGGAACACACTCCCTTTTTTCCTGTTATAGTATTTAAAATAAGCCAAAAAAGTATATATATCTACACCGATACCTATATTTCCTCCAGCACACGACTGTGGCTATCTGGGTATATAATATGCTATTGAGCTCTTCAGTAGAATCACCCAACACCATGGCATTATCCCTGAACTGGCTATGTCCCTGGCTGGGTGGGGAAGTCTGGCATTCATTCAGTGTGAATCCTGTAATATCTTCTGCACAGAGAAATATATTGCCTAATGGGAATGTGATTCAGCTCACCTGACTTCAGTCTTAAGAGTTACGTGATGTTATGTGGAAAGATGGCCGCTGTTGGCTTGATCGGTACTCTTTTGGAAAAGAAAAGCTCTTGGAATTTTTTTTCTAAGACAAAAAGGGCAATACAAGCACAAGTCTTGAACTCCTATTAATAGTCCCTGCAAGCGCAGCAGCAAAGCCAGTGCGTGCCTGTTTCCAAGTGCTTCTGAAATGACAGGGTGCCTTCAAACAGCACTGGGCAGTGCATTTTTCCAATGCCAATGCATGCTGGTGCTGCTGTGCCCTGTCAAATACATAATATTGAAAAGCCCAACTGGACACCTATTTGCTACAGTGTTCTTGGCTGTTCTCTACCCATCCTGTCCCGATATAGAATCTGCTTAGAGTAGCAAGTCTATTCTTAGGTGCTTCTTGCAGTGAACGTTAAATGATTGGAATCTAAGAAAACAGGTAGGAATGGTGAGAGGATAATGGGGTGGAGGGCTGTGTAAAATCCCCCAGGAACAACCTGTGACAAGACAGGATGCCTTCCCTTGCTTCAGCAGTGACCACGATGAGGATTTCTACCTGAAAAACCAGCCTTAAATGAAACCTACCCTTTCTGGAGCCCTTCATGGGTGGTCACTTTCAACCCTTTATGAATAATATCTATTTTGTACACAATGCTTTTCAAAGCACACTGCAAACCTTCTGAGAACAGAAAGAGTGCCCAAGTGGTTAATTTTCTTTCTCTGTTTCCAGCGTACAAGAACTAGAAAAAGAAAGTATAGGTTAGGCTTTTGCTTTCTCTGTCTCATTTTATTCCTCATGTCCAAACATTTGTTTACCAGGTTTCTAATAATAAACTGACCACATACCCCATTCCAAGACACTTTCACTTTTCTGGGGAAGAAACATTTTTTTTCCCCTCCCTAGTATTAGTGTATCCCCAATCTCCCATTTATACACAATCACTGGCTCCCCAAACCTTCCTGAGCCTGACCCTGGATGATAATCCCCATCATTAAGCCAGCTGGGATCACCCTCTTTCCCAACTGTCAAGCCTCAGTGCTGACTACAAGCCAGGGCTCTCCATATGGGGTGTGGATGCATACAAAACTGAGGAATTCAGCTTTTTTTCTAATTCCGTACAAAGAGAAGTAGATCCTACAATCACAGATGGCATCAGAGTGAGAAATGAAGAGCACAAGGTTCTCAGGGATGAGGATGGGACCAAAAGCTGATTTCCAAAATGCAGGTACAGAGTATGATTAAAGAGAATGTCCAGTCACATGGATGCTTTCCTGCAAAATTGTCATGAAACAAAACTTGTAACCCTCATCACTATTCCTTATTGAAAGCAGCTCTCTTAATTCCTGCTAGCAATTAAAAAAACGGGCAAACTAAAGAAGCTAAGTCACTTCAGTTGTGTCTGACTCTTTGGGACCCCAGGGACTGTAGCCCACCAGGCTCCTCTGTCCATGGAATTCTTTAGGCAAGAATACTGGAGGGGCTGCCAAGCTCTCCTCCAGAGGCTCTTCCTGACCCAGGAATCAAACCGGTGTCTCTTATGTCTCCTGAACTGGTAGGTGGGTTCTTTACCACTAGCGCCACCTGGGAAGGCCAAGGAAGCTACACCCATGAGTAATTACTATCATTTATGATTAACCATGAGAAGCAAATACAGTTTTCACATGTGTTCTGATAGATCAGTTTACTTCATTTGTGGATTCTCAAAGATGCGATCTCAAAGGTACCTGGACAGGCATTTTTGTAATCCAACATGATTCTCTTCTAGTCAGGGTATCTTAGGAAGAATTTCTAAGTTTTCTGTTACTTCAAACAAATCCAAACAGCAGAGACAGAAGTCTTATGTGATGAACAAAGCCAGCTCAACTCTGGAAAACACTTCTCTGCCCCAGGTCAACCAACAGTGCAGGTCTAAGCTGCAAAGAATAATGATGCAAATATGAGAGAAGAAAGTGGTTATACCTTCAGGGTGAGGAGCAGAGGATGTATGAAAAGAACAAGCAAGGTCAAAGCTATTTGGCAGAGCTCTAGCTTTGAACTATGTGCTTGGGACTTTGCTAAATGGTATTTGAATGTTTAAATATCTGTACCTATGGTTAGTTGTGTTTTGCTTTTTCCTTAGATAATCTGTAGCAATTGCCCCAAAAGTAACATTATTGTTTCCTTGAGGAATCTTAGATCTAGAGATTAGATTTAAATTCGGTTATTTACTCAGATTTTCTGTGGAAAATCTTTTTTCCAAAGAGATCATTACAAAGTGGCTATACCCCTTACATATGGTGACAGAGGACAATAAAAATGAACAAAAGGAAAAAAAAGTCAACAAAAGTTATTTTGACATTTTATTAAAATGTGGCTAAAAATACTGGCAAACAACATACTAAACTAAATGCTCCCTGGATGACCAATGATTGTAAATAGACTCAGGTATATCATTCTCAACATTCAGAGTGCTATACTGCAGTGAATTAATATGTGGAAAATGCAGATATCAAGTCAAATATATATTTAATTTCCCAAAAGTTAGTGCTATAGGGGGAAAAAAAAATCCCTGAAATAAACTCCAAACAATAAACTATTTAAAAACACTTCAGCAGCAGTAATTCCATACAGATATAAATGTGTTATATAAGTGTATTCACACACTTTTCAGCAAGACTGAACTTTCATGCAAAATTATGTTAAAAGCAGAAAATCGATTTGTGTGATTACTCAATGGAATATTTTAAGTGGATTCCAAGTTGCAGCCATTTTAAAAGGCAATGTCTTTACAAGTTACTTTATTACACTTTATTATGGTTAAAGAAAAGGAACATTAAGGACTCAATGCTGCCAATTCAATGCTGGAGATGTGAATTTTGTTGGCATCATCTGTTACGGAAGTAACATCAGCAAGATCAGCAATTAATCTTGGAAAAATCCCCTAAACAAAAAACTGACATGGAGTTTCAAATCTATGATAGAAAGCAATATCTGTAGCATTCTGTATTAACCTGACAGTCCTTAGTTTCAACATCTGATAAGATACCCTGAAATAAATCCGTTATTCCCACAGCATTAACTGTGGCACACCCATGTCCCTATGTATAATGCAATTGAAGCTGATGTCATGGTGTTTAGGACAGTATTAAAGTGAAGATAGAGCTAAATAATGATATATCAAGTTTTACATTTTTCTTCCTCTCCTTCCCCTTGTCCCTATCCTTTTTCTCCTCCTTCTTCTTGTTATATTACTTGGTGATTGGTTATGTCTTTAACTATACATTATTTTTCATTGTTGTTGTCATTTATTCGCTAAGTCATGTCCAACTCTTGCAACCCCATGGACTGTGGCCTGTCAGGCTCCTCTGTCCATGGGATTCTCCAGGCAAGAATACTGGAGTGGGTTGCCATTTCCTTCTCCAGGGGATCTTCCTGACCCAGGAATTGAATCCAGGTCTCCTGCATTGCAGGAGATTCTTTACTGGCTAAACTACAAGGGAAGCCCATATATTATTTTTTAGTAGATATTTTGGTTAAAATATAAAATAGTCATTCTCAAAGTAGATGTATTAATTAGATATTAAAAGTGCAGGGTTCAGAGCAAAATGCAGAGCTCAAATCTTTGTTTTCTAACCTGTTGGCTTCAGGGCAGTTTGTTTCCTGGACCTCAAGTTCCTCGTAAGATATATATAATATATATTTACAATAATAAAGAATAACCTCTCTATGGGACTTCTGTGCCATAGCAGCTTCCCTGGTAGCTCAGCTGGTAAAGAACCCGCCTGCAGTGCAGGAGACTCCGGTTTGATCCCTGGGTTGGGAAGATCCCCTGGAGAAGGGAACAGCTACCCACTCCAGTATTCTTGCCTGGAGAATTCCATGCACAGAGGAGCCCGGTGGGATACAGTACATGGGCTTGCAAAGAGTCTGACATGACTGAGTGACTAACCATAGCATAGGGAGTTCTGTGAAGATTAAAGGTCTTGATATACAAAAAGTACTAGAGCTATATATGACGCATAGAAAGAGAGCAGTTTCTAATAGCTGCTGTCATTTAGTGGAGAACATCACAACATTATATTGTATTTAGTTCTTGTCCTCTCTCTCGAGAGGAAGTAGTAGAAATGGGGATCAATAGGTCATTAATTTGTCCACAGTGCTTACAGAAGGCCTTCTTGATGCTGAAAGTGTGACCAGCAAACCATATGGCACATCCATGCATCTCCAAGGAAATCCTCCTGCATGGTCTCAGCAACTAAATTATTTCCGCATAACTGCTTTTCTGATGTATTTTGCTTGTGTGAATTATGCAATAATGTTAATTTGTCAGCATTCATTTTAGGGGAGGCAGTTTTCTCTTGTGGCACATTTCAGGGACAAAAGAAAAACTAATTGAATGAAACTCAGTCTTCCAGAGGTAATGATCAATCAAATGATATACTATATATGGTCAGGAAAAAGAAATGTGACAGCAACTTATGCCTTAAGCCAAAATACTGTTTCATTAATTATTTATTATTTGTATTCACTGCTTTTATTTTATTCAAAAGTAATAAACCCATGTCTGGGGAAAAATTTGACAGTGACTTGTTTTGATAAAAAGCATTCAATACTACTCCATGATTTTTAAATTGGCTTATCATTTTTTGAAAATAATAAAAGCAGAGAAAATTTGTCTCTCATTTAAAACTTGTCAGCTACAGGAAACATGTTGTTGAAGCAGATAGACAGTGCTGAGCAGGATTATTTGGCAGTACAGGAAACAGACACATGCCATGTGCTCTGAATACCCAATTTACGAATCGACCGAATCAACAACATCTATAACATGATGGTAGAAACTATTTGACTTTTGCTTTGACAGAAGACCCATGTGGGGGCCTCTGGAGATTGAGATCAGTCACGGCGATCTCAGCCAGGGTGACATCAGAGATGATAAGCTCATGTTACACTGATTTTATAGTAAAGATTTATGTTTCTGTATCAAAGGTCTTATATTCAGTCTGCTTTCTCTCCTAAAAAAAAATAGGTAAATTAAAAGTATGAAAATTCTTTCCCTATTCTAACATAATGACCATTTTGAAGAAAATGCAAATGTCGTGTATTTCAAATGAGTATACTCTCTAGAATAAGAAATGTTTGTTTTTATGTTAAATAATGGAAAATTTCCAATATACATAAAAGTAGAGATAATGAACTCCATCACATAGCTTCAACAACTGCCAATGTAAGGCAATCTTATTTCATCTAAATCTCCGTCTACTCCTCTCTGTTTTGGATTGTTTTGGAGCAAATCCCAGTTTTGCTTAAATAACCACTTATTTATAACCACTATATCAATATCACATCTAAACAGTTAACAAAGATTCCTAATGTTTGTTTATGACATTTTTCTGATTATATCATAGCTGTTATTTTATGGTTGGTTTGTTCAAGTCAAACATGCATTTGTTTGACCTTTAAAAATGGGCTCTCCCTTTTCCCTGTTTTTTTTTTTTGATCTTAATTTATTTATCACATGTAAATTTCTCATGAGCTTTCCTAGTAATGGTTTTTGACAGTGATTGATGATCTCTGCTCAAGTTCATTATTTCATTTACAGGTTAAAAAAGGAGTGATTCCAAATTTACCATTTTTTCTAAGTTAGCTGGATTTCTTCTAAAAAGAACATTTCTCTTATCAATTATGTGGTACAACCCAAGGTATAATTTGCAAAGGAAAGGCAGAAAAAAATTCTTTCCTTTATTTACCAGTTTTCATAATATTAAGTTGAGTACCTAGTATTCTTTGAAAAGTACTAATTTTTTAGTATTATCACAAACCCACAGAACTGTAACACATTTAATGTATTTCAATTATATGTGAATATACTTTTTGAATTTCAGGTTGTTCTATCTCTAACTAGTGGAAGTCCATTCAAGTTGAATCCAAATCATTTTGACATGACTTGTCTCTGGATTCCTCCGCACAAGATACTCAAGGCTCATTCTGAACATTTTTGGTCCCATATCTGAAGCCAGACATTTCTACAGGAGTGATTCTGTTCCTTAAATGGCAGATGATTTTTGGAGATCAGAACCTGAATGCCTGAGATGCTCATTGCTATTAGGTTAATTGTCTTTCATGAATAAGTTCTGCTTTGCAGAGTCAGAGGTAATAGTAATGTCACCAATAAAAGTAACATTTGACTAGCACCTTCTATGCTGTGTAAATGTGTGAAAAGCCTGCAGAGTACAATAGTTTCTGTTATTTGAAAAAACTGCCTATATAAAAATAATATTTGAATTCACATATAAAAATAATATTTGAATTCACATCTCAAGTCAAGTTCAGGGTAATTTAATAACCTATGAAGAAGTATAAGGAAATGCTTTATATTAAATTTAATTAAATATGAAATAAGGTTTGCAAAGGAAAGGACCTACAATGTCTGAAAGATGATAGATGTTTAATAATGTTGATTGTTTATCTCCTTTCACCTTTCACTACATTTGGAAAATGTACTGGAGCCATACTTAGAGTAATATTTAAGTTTAATTCTTGATTTACCCCAATTTCCTATTTAATCCTCATCTTCAACTTCAGTTTTTATCATCTGTAAAAATACGGAATCACTATGCTGTACACCTAAAACTAATACTGTAAATCAACTATGCTGAAAAAAATTAAAAGTTAAATAAATGTGCTTTGTGATAATACTAAAGTACATTTACGAGCACCTACAGAGAGAGTAGTAGCAAAACAGGAATTTATTGCTAATCTATAATGTAAGGTTATCTATCTTGAAGGTGACTAAATGATAATAGAAATGAGGAAATATTTCTTGGATGCTAACTATATGTTGGGCACATATTGGCTGGCCAAAATTTCATTGTTTTTCCATAACATCTTATGGAAAAACTCAAACAAACTTATACGCCAACCAAACATATCTACAAATAGCAACTTGCCTACTATTCATAGAACCTTTTGCCTCAATTCTCTCGAATTGTTCCTAAGTCTTTGAGGCACCTGGAGAAACCTTTGGAGTCCTCATTATAGTTCTCCTCCGCATCCATCTTGCCCTTGGAGCCTCATCCTAGCATGCACAGCTGGGGGGGAGCTGTCCAGAAGCTGGAGCTGTCTCCACTTTGCCTCATGGCTGATTGAGGCAGTTGGTTTATGGTTTGAGATCAGAGACCACAGTAAGGTAACTTAAACATCTGAAGAATTTGGGGAATAGAAGAATTTGGTCAACAGGATTAAATGATCAGGAAAACAGGATGAAAGGATACGGATGCCATGAAATCTTAACTGAATAAAATAGCCTATAAACAATGGAGACATGGGGGGAGGGGACTATCACTTCTAAGAATGGAAGTAGTGTTCAAAAGACATTTGTTCCTTTTTTTGAATAAAGCTCACCCAATCAAGCAAGTAAAATGAGACATTGTGATTATTTAAATGTTATATGGTTTATTTAAATAACTTCATCTGAATCACTGAATTTCACCTGCATGTGGGTAAAGGCGAACCAAGTATAAATTTTTGGAAGAAAGGCCTTTGCTCAAGCAAGCTGTGTTCCATAGTTGAGCATTTTCTAGACTCAGAGATGCTTCTGGGTTAGAACTGAAATTTACAGGTTCCTAAACAATTGTGCTTGAGCCTAATTGTTTATATTTGCTCTTTATAGTCTAGAAATACAATCTTTATAAACCAATCTAATAGACATTAAAAATGCAAAACACAAACACAAATGACTAATTATTGGTTAATTTTTTTTTTTTTTTCAATTCTGGACCATCATTTCTGCCAAATCACTGAGGCCAGCAGTAAAGACTTTTGAATGTTTTTTTGAGAGAAAAATCTTTAGCTATTTGTTATGGATCACAAATGATTGGCAAAAGATATATTTGAATCTAGACCAAAACTGAAACATTTTCTATTATCTAAATGCTGCCAAATATTTAAATAGGGAAAATTTGTACTAGAGAGTATTATAGTTTTCATACACATTTGCTACACTCTAAGCACCTCCTCCCTTCTCTCTACTCTCCTATTCTTGCTCACACAAGAATGTATACAAATAGCAAAATATTAATGGCATACACAAACTAACTGTGACAGAGAATCAGTGGCGGAATCCCTCAATTACGAATACATCACTAACTTGAGATCTTCCTTAAACTTAACCTTAGGTTAATTCAAGTTGAAAACAAAACTATTAATATAGCCAGTGAGGCTAAATGAACTATTGATACAATAGCCAATATCACTGGCAGCATTAATTCCTTCTGCCTTGTTTATCTTTTCCATGTTGATATCCCTCAGATTTCCTATGTTCTCATCCTATACCTACTGTCTGAGTGTTCTCAGTCAGACCTATGGTTTTGGCTGACACCTATATATTTCCCTTGTGGCTCAGCTGGTGTAGAATCTGCCTGTAATGTGGGAGACCTGGGTTCGATCCTAGGGTTGGGAAGATCCCTTGGAGAAGGGAAAGGCTACCCACTTCAGCATTCTGGCCTGGAGAATTCCATGAACTGTATAGTCCGTGGGGTTGCAAAGAGTTGGACACGACTGAGTGACTTTTATATATATATATATACTGATGGCTCCCACATCTTATTTTCAGTCTCTCTGTTTCTCTTAACAGATGTGCACACTCAGCTGCTCATTGGCTCTTTCTGATTGATGATCCATAATCATATACAGTTCAAAGTATTAAATTATATTTACCAACAGCATCCTTCCCCAACATTTTCCCTCCTTCGTTCTCTCACTCAAAGAATGACATTTTTGTTGTCCAACCACCTAAGCCCCAAACTTAGCTATTGTTTTCACCTTCTTCATTCTCTTTGGTATTCAGCTGGATCCCAAGTTCATAAATTCAACCTCATTAGCATTGCTCAAATCCACTCCTTCATTCTCTCCACCCTTGCCACGCTACTGCCTTAGTACAGGCTTTTATCAATCCTTCTTCAGACTGTTGTAACAGAGTCCTAAATTACTTCTCCCTCTCCAAGTCTTTGCTGAAACCCGCATGAGCATCCATACTACTGTGAAGGTTTATCTTTCTACCAGGGGACTCTTTCAATTGCTTCCCACACAGTCAGAACCACATGCAAGTTCTATAGCTCCAGCTTTAGTACCCGTGGCTCACTCACGAAACATAAATGTGCAGTTTCCAGAAAACTCTGCTATCAGGAGTTCCTCTGAACAAACTGTTCTTTCTACAAGAATGCCCTCTCTCCTTACTGGCCTAATGTGTACTTGAACTTCAAGATTCAGATGAACTTTTAAACTCAGATACAGTGATATTTCTTTCAAGAAGCCTTTCCTGTCTCACCTGTGAGTTACAAGTCCTGCCTCTCTCTCTTCATTGTATTTTTACAAATTTCTATTTCAATATCACATGAAATGTAACAGCTGCATTCCTTGTTCTGCTTCTCTATTAAACCACGAAGATGGTGACTTTGTGTCTTTGATTCTGCATTCCCATGTCTAAAAAACTCAAAATTTCTGGTCTCAATTCCTCTTTCTATTATTAAAATTACTGAGTACATAAAAGATTATTTGTTTATGGGACTATATATGAACAATATTTACCATACTTAAAGTTAAAACTGATAATTTAAAAACAATAAGGCAATCATATGCTAACATAGATAACATATTTTTTTTTTTGCTGAAGAGTGGTTGTATTTTCTAAACAAAATCTTATTGATAATAGTAGCATTGTTTTACATTTTTACAGATTGCATTAATGTCTGACAAGAAGACAGCTAGATACTTATCTCTGTTTCTGAATTCAATACATTAATGAGATATGTAGTTTTGCTTCATATGTATGTGGAAAATATACCTCCATAAAGATATAATTAGAAGCAGAGTATTATTTTAATTCCTTTTTTTCCAGATAATTGTAGCTATTTTACTTTGAAAATATATCTAAACTCAACAGTAATTCCTTAAATATAAGATGCAATGTAAAATCTAAACTATAGTTTTTATACAATGTGATATTAAAACCCATGGTATTTTGAATGGTTCTTTTAACCAATGCATAATTCTGTACCATCTTGCATTAAAAAAAAAAAAAAAGAAAAAACACACACACATTGGTTCATTACCTTATGTAGACCTTCCAGATTTCAACATTTTTTTTTCAATACAAAATAGTTACATTAATATCACCACCAATCTCATTATATCTGTCTCAGACCTTTAAAATATTACTAAGTTGTCAAACTCATGTGATGGATATAATTCTTTGAAAATTTTAATTGAAAGCTTAAAATTACCATTGGCAACAGGTACTGTCAACTATTTTCCTTTGAATGAGATGACAGCTCATCTCATTCATTTTAAAGAAAATATCCACAAAATATTCAAGTCTGAATAACCAAAGTTTGTCTGTTAGTCATTCTTTCAAGTACAAATGGTGTTCCAAGAAAAAAGTAGTTTGTTCAGCTTGCATCTGAAACAAGCACCTGTTTTTTTTAAAGCCAAACATCATGCTTCAGTATGAGACAATTTTATGCATATTTCACACTGTGTACACAGAATATTAAACTGATGTGTCCTCAAGGATGGGGATTTAACAAAATTATTTGGCTCTAGTTTTTTAACTGCTTCATTGCACACAAGTGAAATCTGTGTGGGCAAGAGGTACTGAAATATACAATGACTAGTACAGTTTTGTGTCCCTGCCTTGATTCCTGCTAAGGAACCAGTAGTTTTACTTACTATTGCGTTTATACCATCAAGGGCTACCAGGTGTCACTAGTGGTAAAGAATCCACCTGCCAATGCAGGAGACTCGGGCTCTATCCCTAGGTGGGGAAGATGATCTGGAAGAGGAAATGGCACCCCACTCCAGTATTCTTGCCTTGAGAATCGCATGGACAGAGGAGCCCGGTGGGCTATAGTCCGTGGGGTTGCAAAGAGTCAGACACGACTGAGCGTCTGAGCAGCAGCAGCTTACACCACCAACGTAAGTGTCAACATAGTATAATTATAACCTTAGTATCTTAAAAGAGTTCTGACCTGGTGTACTCTGTTCTGGGTGGGTCTTGAGGAAAAAAAATACATCTCAACAGACCATACTTGGAGAACTGATCTAGACAACATCTTAAACATGATGAATACACAAAACATTTCAAATGAAGAACTGAATGAATGAACTTGTGTTGGCTTTATCTGTAACAGTGATGGTCTTTTTGGTGGCTCAAAGAATATAAATAAATATGTATGTGTGTGTGTGTACAATGAAGACCTGTCTGCTTGACGAAAAGTAGAGCCTCAGTCAAAATTAGAATGAAAAACAGAGACTGTGCCAAAATTTCCATTGTGATTTGGGGATATCCTAAAGCAAAACGATTAAGTGATTCCATTAATTGCACTAGCGTCAACTACAAGGGAATATAATATTTCTTCATTTCCTATAAAGACTTGTCAACTTATGCCATTTAAACGATTTTGAAAAAAATTATCTATGTAATACATAACTGAACTACTATTGCAAACATAAAATAGAGGACAAAGATGGAAAGATTTCAGACTTAAAACTGAGTCAGAAATATTGATAAATGGACACATTGCTTTCTAGATGTAGTTTTCTACATTACATCCTTAACCAGAGAGTTGGTCACAAAATAGGTATATCTTAATGTTACATAAACCAGAAACTCAGGATTTCTGGCAGAATCCCTAAAGTGTCACTGTCTTCGATCCTAATCTCATTCAAATGGCCTGTTATCCTGACCACCAGTGTTAAATTTCTGTCAGTGGGGGGGTTGTGACATGAGTGTGTGTATATTCAGAGAGCGGCAAACTATTGGTTTGACTTCAATGGGAAACCCTTATCAACAACAGGCAGAGAGGTGGTTAGCTGTAATTTTGCTGATGTTGTGTGAAAGGGAAGTAGGTTATGTAAATGGATTTGGTTGGGGTATCTAACACCTTTTTAAGAAAGATATTTCTTTTCTTGTACTCTTCCAGAGTGACAAGTGTAATCCTGGAAAATTTTAATGCGGAAACTTCAAAGGCAGAAAGCGTTCCTGACAAGACAGTGAGTAAGTATATTAGGTGTAGCGTATATGAGGTGTCCTTGTCCCAGGATTTTCAAATTGTGCAGACAGAAAGTAAACAGCTGTGGGGTGATTACTGTCCACTCTAGGGGCACAACTGGGGAGAGCTTGTCTGCCAGTGGAGCAGGTTTGCAAATACATAACATGGGAGACTTACCAATGGCCTTAATGAAGCATAAGCAATTCAGTGCTGAAAGCAAGTAGGAAGACTATTTTTCTTCCTTTTTTCCCCCTTATGTAATACTTCTCTCATGCACTCTTAAAAAGTCATTTGACCCTTGCTGATCTGTGGAGGCAGAGTGCCCAATTAAATTACTTCCATTATAAAAGCACATACAGCCAAATACTTTTTATAGCACACGATTCCAAACCTATAATAAGGATCAAGGAAAAGTAGCACAAAAGCTTTTTTAAAATTTAATAGAGACTTTTAAACAATTGGTAATACCAAAAAAGGTCAGAGAAAGTGCCTCCCTGTCAAGGGCTCCATTGGCAAAGAAACTATGAAACTGACATTTTGAAATGAGAGAATATTTTAATATTCATTCTACTGGGGTCAGGGCCAGGCTACTTAGAATAACAATAATATCCAAACAGAAGATGAAGACCTTCCAGGAAGAATTACCTTCAAGACAGGCTATATACCTCTTCCCTTGAGATTCACACTAATACATGATAATAACATATATACAGAGAGTTGTCCATGTACCAAGTACATTGTTAGCACTATATTTGGATTTTACCATTTGATCTTCACAATAATTCTATGAAATAGGTACTGTTATTATCCATATCATGATGCTAAGCTGCTACTGCTGCTAAATCGCTTCAGTCGTGTCTGACTCTGTGCGACCCCATAGACAGCAGCCCACCAGGCTCCCCTGGCCCTGGGATTCTCCAGGCAAGAACACTGGAGTGGGTTGCCATTTCCTTCTCCAATGCATGAAAGTGAAAAGTGAAAGTGAAGTGGCTCAGTCGTGTCCGACTCTTCGCAACCCCATGCACTGCAGCCTACCAGGCTCCTCTGCCCATGGGATTTTCCAGGCAAGAGTACTGGAGTGGGTTGTGGCTTACAGTTTAACTAATGTGTGTAAAGTGATTGAGTGGTGTAGCCAATATCCAAATGCAGGGTTGCTAACTCTAGATGCTACACTCTTAACTATTGTTCTGGTAGCCTTCTAGAACATCTGCAACTCCCTATATCATCGTTAATTTAGATAATAAATAACTAATAAGCACTGTTATCAGGCACTGTGAGATGCTGACATCATAATAGTAAATAAGTCATTCTTATTTATTCAGAAAAGCATAGTTTCATCAGCAGATCATTTCTTAGAATTGGTTTCATAAGACACTTATTGTCACGTCTGTTTTTCTAGAATGAAAACTAAAATAGAGATTGCCCAGGATTTTATACTCAATGGAAAGCAGAAGTACTGCCCATTGATTTCAGACAAGTGTTTTGTCCACTAAATATTACCATATGTCTTTTAGATAATCAGAAAAGTAATTGTTGAGACCATAAAGATGAATTCTATTCCCCCAAACTTGATAAACCACTTGATAAATCTCTAGATATAATAGGAGCTACATTAATATTTTTTACTTTGAAGTCTATGGTAGTCATAATTTTAAAAAGATAAACTGAAATCAGTGAAAACATAATAGAAAAGACTAAATGTCTAACAAATGGGGTCTAGTTTAGTAACATAGGGCACATGAACTCCATGGGTATTGGGAAATTACCATTTATTTATTTTGGCCATGTCTTGCAGCCTGTGGGATCCTAGTCAGCCCCCCACCACCCCCCAGGGATTGAACCCAGACCCTTGGCAGTGAAAGCAATGCATTGTAACCACTAGACCACCAGGGAACTAGTTAACATTATTTTTTATTCAAAAGTTCAGTGCCAAGATGAACATTATCATAATTCATAGATAAAACATAATCACTCACAAGGTATAAAAATTACATATTAATATAATTAAATCTAAACAAAAAATTGAAGAACTAGTATGCTAGATCGAGTTAGCAAGCTTTTCATTAAAGGATCTGAGAGTTTCTATTCTATTTGTGCAAATGGGTGAGCATGGCTGTGTTCCAATAAAAACTTTACTTAAAAAACAGCCAGTGGGGCACATTTTACTTGAGGGCTATGGTTTGCTGACTCCGGTACCAGACTATGGAAGAATGAAAGAGTTTAAAGACATTTACAGTAGTGTTTTTAGTCATATTTTATAATACTGCTTAATAAATTTTAAAAAGGGGAATTGTATACTGTTCCTCATTTGAATTCAAACTAGTAACCATTTATTATTTTAACCCAATTAACCTTTACTCCCTCGAAATAGCTTGCAAATCCAAGCTAGATTTTAGGGCAAGCGATCTTTATATTTATCAGACAGCAAAACTCTCCTAATTGTTGGGTAAAGTAATTCAAAATTCATGATCTGACCCTCAAGCTGGTCAACAATCATTTACAGACTGGTTACAAAGTGTTTTGTCTTTTCTAAGCATAGCGGGAAGCACCTTTTACGAGTTTCCCTATTGTCAAGAAGCTTAAAACCTAATAGATGAGGCAATTACATCACCTTAATTTATGCAGTGGGACATTTGGCATAAAAAGTATGAATATCCATAGAAACAACTGTCATATCTTGTGACAAGAAACAAAAAGCACATCAGTTTGCAGAGGGTAGAATTACTCTAGTATATAAAAACATATGCACTCTTGTAGATTTAAAAAATTACTCTAGTATATAATCTAGGTGGCTAAGTGGTAAAGAATCCACCTAGCAATGCAGAAAACTCAGGACACACAGGTTCAATTCCTGGGTTGGGAAGATCCCTTGGAGTAGGAAGTGGAAATCCAGTCCAGTATGCTTGCCTGGAAAATCCAATGGACAGAGGAGCCTGGTAGGCCACAGTCTATGGGGTTGCAAAGAGTCAGACACGATGGAGTGACTGAGCACCCACATGCATGCACACACGCATATAATCTAGTATGTCAGTATCCATCTTAAGCAGACGTATATTCAATTTAAGCTTACATTTGCATATTTCTTGGGGAAGGAAATGGAAACCCACTCCAGTACTCTTGCTTGGAGAATTCCACGGACCAAGGAGTCTGGCGGGTCATGGAGTCACAAAGAGTTGAACACGACTGAGGACTAAGCTACACACACATGTATATTTCTATCTTAATATGGTATGCATTTAATTTACAATATCTTAGAAACAAATGATCAATACTTTAGGCTCTTACTTAATATTCATTTTCCAAGCTTCAATTTAATGGTTACAATGGCAGAAAAATGGCCCCATTACTTGGTAAAGTATACTAGCATTATACCACAAAAGCAAAGAAAATATAGGGCCATTATTCTCCAGAAAATGTTAAAGCTGGACTTTTTCTAATAGCTAAATTATTTAAAAAAAAAAAAATCATTTTGTAGGTAACTTCCAAAGTGCAAAGTATGTTGAGGAAGGAACTTATGTTAGAGAGGGAGGTAGGAGCCAGATCAAAAAAGATGCTGTCCTAAAATGCTCAGCTTGTAGTTACAAGCGATGGGAAGACTGCCATAGCGAGCATGTGCTGTAGAAGAACAGTGCAGGGGAGGGTGCGATGGGGACATCTTAGGCAAAACTGAACGTGAGAATATGTGATTGCTGCTTTAGTTATCAGGTCCAGAGAAGACAAGGGCCTGAAACAAGGAACTGGTATAAGAAAGCAGAAACTTTAGAAATATTTACATGACAAAAGAATCAGGCCTTGGTAACTGATCACATGTGGGAGACAGAGGAAAAAAATAGTAAGCCACTAGAATTTCTAGCTTACATGATTAGGTGAAAAGTTGAAATATGGCATACTGAAAGAAGGTTAAGGTGTTCTACTTGAGATAAGTTGAAAACACCCATGTGGAAAAAATGCCAGATTAGTGAATAATTATTAGATGCTATTCTAACATTAGCATTTAATATATGTGTTCTTTGTACCAGGAACTGTGCTAAGCACTTGAATGCACAAGTTCATTGAATTCTCATGATAGCCCCACTGGAATACACATTCTACAAGTAAGGGACCTAAAGTCTAGTGAGGTTAATAACCTCCCAAAGCACACACAATTACATAAATGGTAAAACCTGGTTTTTAACCCATTAAATCATACTTTTCACATTGACTCTTAGCCATTATCATATCTTGTACTAATAAAACATCTCAATTTGAAGAACACTCCAAAAAATGATCCCTTTTAGCCAATGCTAGCCCCATAAGTGTCCATTCAACAAATGACTTGGTAAAGAGAGTCACACTTTACTACACTTCACTAGGAGTCCAAGGATGATTTCCCAGGTGGCTCAGCAGTGAAGAATCCACTTGCCAATGCAAGCAGATACAGGAGATGAGGGTTTGATCCCTAAGTTAGGAAGATTCCCTGGAGGAAGAAATGTCAACCCAACTGAGCATTTTTGCCTGGGAAATCCCATGGACAGAGGAGCCTGGCAAGTTATAGTCCATGGGGTTGCAAAAGAATTGGACACAACTTAGCGACTAAACAAGAGCTTAAGATATTCTTCTGTTAACTGGGGAAGTTTATAAGAAATAGAATCTATCCATGCCCTCCTAAGACAACATTTTAGCCAGAGTGACCACTGTTCCAGCATCTAACCATATGGCCAGCAGAGGCATGGCTTCTGGCTTTGGTCAACACTGATCTGGATAGAGACACGGGCAGATTTGTGAGTTTTCAACCATATTTGAAAATAACAGAGATTGTACTGCTTGCCTTTAGTGACTATCATCTCAGAGTATACTTATTCATAAAATGAAGCTTGTTTCCTGACTTTTTGTGGTGAAAGTCCCTGAATTTTTGGCAAGCTCTGCAGAAGATATTAAGAAAAGGTGGCGAGAATACACAGAAGAACTGTACAATGATGTGATCACTCACCTAGAACCAGAAATTCTGGAGTGTGAAGTCAAGTGGACTTAGGAAGCATTACTATGAACAAAGCTAGTGTAGGTGATGGAATTCCAGCTGAGCTATTTCAAATCCTAAAAGATGATGCTGTGAAAGTGCTGTACTCAAGATGCCAGCAAATTTGGAAGACTCAGCGGTGGCCACAGGGCTGGATAAAGTCAGCTTTTATTCCAACCCCGAAGAAGAGCAATGCCAAAGAATGTTCAAACAACTGCACAATTGCACTCATTTCACATCCTAGCAAGGTAATGCTCAAAATCCTTCAAGCTAGGCTTCAACAGTTCATGAACTGAGAACTTTCAGATGTACAAGCTGGATTTAGAAAAGGCGGAGAAACCAGAGATCAAATTGCCAACATCCACTGCATCATAGAAATAACAAAGGAATTCCAAAAATATATCTACTTCTGCTTCATTGACTATCCTAAAGCCTTTGACTGTGTGGATCACAACAAACTGTGGAAAATTCTGAAAGAGATGGGAATACCAGACCACCTTACCTGTCTCCTGCAAAACCTATATGCAGGTCAAGAAGCAGACATAGAACAATGAACTGGTTCAAAATTGGGAAAGGTGTATATGAAGGCTGTATATTGTCACTCTGCTTATATGCAGAGGTCATGATGTGAAATGCCAAGCTGGATGAATCACAAGCTGGAGTCAAGATTTCTGGGAGAAATACTATCAATAACCCCATATATGCAGATGACACCACCCTAACAGTAGAAAGTGAAGAGGAGCCAAAGAGGTGAGTGAAGTGAAGCTAAAGAAGCTAAAGAGGAGCTTCTTGATGAAGGTGAAAGAGGAGACTGAAAAGGCTGACTTAAAACTCAATATTCAATAAACAAAGATCATGTCATCTGGTCCCTTCACCTCATGGCAAATAGATGGGGAAAAAATGGACACAGTGACAGACTTTCTTTCCCTGGGCTCCAAAATTACTGTGGATGTTTACTGCAGCCATGAAGTTAAAAGATGCTTGGTCCTTGGAAGAAAAGCTATGACAAACCTAGACAGAATATTACAAAGCAGAGATACCACTTTGCCAACAAAGGTCTGTATAGTCAAAGCCATGATTTTTCCAGTAGTCATGTACAGATGTGCAATTTGGACCATAAAGAACGGTGAGTACCAAAGAATTGATGCTTTTGAATTGCGGTGCTGAAGAAAACTTTCAAGGGTTCCTTGGATAGCAAGGAGATTAAACCAGTCAATCCTAAAGGAAATCAACTCTGAATATTCATTAGAAGGACTGATGCTGAAGCAGATACTCCAATTTTTGGCCACCTGATGTGATGAGCTGACTCACTGGAAAAGACCCTGATTCTGGGAAAGATTGAGGGCAGGAGGAGAAGGGGACAGCAGAGATGAGATGGGTGGTGGCATCATTGACTCAATGGACATGAGTTTAAGCAAGCTCTGGGAGACAGTGAAGGACAGGGAAGCCTAGTGTGTTGCAGTTCATGGGGTTGCCAAGAGTTGCACACAACTGAGCGGTCAACAACAACAATTTGGCACTCAATGGAACTGGGGATGTAAAGATGAAAAATGCTACTGGTCTACACACTGTGGCCTCATATTTAAGTTGCAGAATTAGCAGAGGCTCAGTGATAAGACCCGGAGAAGGCAATGGCACCCCACTCCAGTACTCTGGCCTGGAAAATCACATGAACGGAGGACCCTGGTAAGCTGCAGTCCATGGGGTCGCTAAGAGTTGGACACCGCTGAGTGACTTCATTTTCACTTTTCACTTTCATGCATTGGAGAAGGAAATGGCAACCCACTCCAGTGTTATTGCCTGGAGAATCCCAGGGACGAGGGAGCCTGGTGGGCTGCCGTCTATAGGGTCACACAGAGTCGGAAACGACTGAAGCGACTTAGCAGCAGCAGCAGCAGCAGCAGCAGAGGTAAGACCAGCTCCCGAAAAGAGCTGCAGTAGCCTTGGTTCAGTCACACTGACCACAATAATTTCCAATCTAGTTCTAGAATCATCTCATACAATTTTTCCCAAAGGAAAAAGATCATATGTATTCACTTGACATCCTACATATAATCAGTGCGGTGAGATACAGCATATAAAGTACCAAACACTGGGCATGGTGCATACAAATTGTTCAATATATGTTAGCTATTATTGTAAGTCATAGGAGTATACTCTAGTAATAACAATATGGAAGCTTAATAAACATTTGTGCAGTTGTTGAACTTGCTAGTCCTTATGATCCATAATGCACTTTAAAAATAAAGTTGAAAATATCAAGTACAAAAAAGTAAAAAATGTAATTCTGTTTATGTCATTGCTATCAAAGGTAATAGAAACTATCTTTCAAAGAAAGATTAACATTGAAGATATTAACATGTAAAAAGGTGAAAACTGTAACACTTTAGAAAACCATTTCATCCTTATAATAAAGTATCTAGAATCTACTTAGACCCTGTTTTATGCTTACTGAAGGGGACTGTTTCATGTGTTTGGTATTTCTGGTAAATAACTGAGGGATGTTGCTTGGTATGTGGCTACAAAAATTGAAGTAATGGCTCCTTTCTCATGAAAGCAGATTTAGATACCACTGACATTGCAACTCAGCAATATTTTTCACATTACACAGAGGAAATAAGAGAAAGCAAAGGTATTGAGTAAATTCATACATTTCCATTGACTCCAAGTGCTCATCTAGGTTCTCTCTCACTGTTTTTCTCTCTCTTTCTCTCTCTCTCTATATATATATCAATAAGGAATTGTTAAGCCTTAATCAAAATAAATTAATACATCTCTTTCTCTCTCTATATATATATATATCAATAAGGAATTGTTAAGCCTTAATCAAAATAAATTAATACAGTGATGATCAACCAAACCTAATCTGATTTTTATTCCTTTTAACTTTTTATAACCTCTTAAGTGATATCTGCTCTATATCTACCCTAGAACATATTTAAGAAACACACATAAAAGAAATATAGGATTTAATAAAACTCAATGGTGTTTATAAATGTTCTTAAATAAATGCATAGTTTTTCTAGACTTAGAAATAAGTCATTTGAATGGTCATCATAAATGCAACTCTTGCATATGTTGGTTTAGCTCTAAATGAAATATATTACTTATACATTAGTTATCTTAAATATTGAATGTTCTTAACTCCAATATACTTGCATTGCAGACAAGGCATTTGTATGCTCAGTGTGATTAATGAATAGTAATTCAACAAGGAACTTCCCTTGTGGTCAATGTGCCTAGCAATGCAGGAGAAGCAGGTTTGGTCCCTGGTGGGAGAACTAAGATACTACATGCCTCAGGCAACTAAGCCCGCAAGCTGCAACTACGGAGTCTGTATGCCTTCTCAAGAGAGAAGTCCACATGCCTCAACAAAAAGTCCCACATGACACATCAAAGATCCTGCTTGCTGCAACTAAGACAAAATACAGCCAAATAAATAAATAAATACTGAACCAAAAAATAGTAACTCAATGAAAGAAAACTAAGATGAAAATAAGGTAATTGATTTTACCAAAGTCACAACTAAGAATAACTAAGATAAGAATCTATATCTTCAGATTTTGTGTCCTTTTAACTATTAAACTGTGAGAGAAAAGATTTTGTAAGTTGGTAAACATGATACTTAAATGAGGAGGGGCAGATAGCAATAATATCCGTTCATGCAACTAACTGGGTACCTGTGAGTGGTTAGGCCCATATGGTCAATGGGTGCTAAGAAACATACAGTGGATTTTCTTGGTCTTCTCAGCTATCATGTCAACTTGATTGAAACAAAGGCACATTTCACAGGCATGAAAGACAATTGATTTTGGTCAATCTTTTTAGCATTTTCCAGGTAACTACGTCTTCATAAATTGCCAGCAAAATCAAGTGGTTAAACTGCCTCACAGACTTTGGGTAGAACATTAGAGAAATTGAATGATATATGCAGGAGAAGATCAAGTAAGTTGCACTGTTTCTAAATGCTTGTACCTTGAACCAAAAGCTGAATGTGAAGTAAGAAAATAATTATTTTTCATTTTCTTCTAGAATTTCATGGTCTGGAATACCATTCCCTATCTTCTGTTGAGAGTACAAATTTTACTCATTTTCAAGGTCCTGGAAATTTCCCACATCAACTCCTTTGCCTTTTCTCACCTTTTGCAACATTTACTTTTTCATGCTACATTTTTATATTTTTTGGTCTTGGTTGTATTTTTCTCCAATTAGTTTATAGGTGCATACAAGTGAGTGCAAATAATCTCCTACCAGATTATAACACTGCTTTTGTATTCTGCATACTGTACAAAGGGAATATTATGTATAGATTGCTGCTGCTGCTACTGCTAAGTCGCTTCAGTCATGTCCGACTTTGTGCGACCCCATAGATGGCAGCCCATCAGGCTCCCCCGTCCCTGGGATTCTCCAGGCAAGAACACTGGAGTGGGTTGCCATTTCCTTCTCCAATGCATGGAAGTGAAAAGTGAAAGTGAAGTCGCTCAGTCGTGTCCGACTCTTAGCGACCCCATGGACTGCAGCCCACCAGGCTAGATTACCCCATGATAAACTGTTGGTATAGGAACCACTTCACTGAAATGTTCTTTATTTGAACTGGAATATGTAAAGACTTTTTTTTCATTCTTTGTAATCTGTTACGAAGGTACTTTTTCTGTCCTTCATTAAAATATAATCTCCAATTTTGACTTACTCCTAGTTTGAAACTTTGTACTACCTGTTAATGAAATGCATTTATGTTGTTCATGGATGACACATTATTGTGTTTCAGAAACCCTGAAAATGGGACTTCCCTGGCGGTCCAGTGGTTAAGACTTGGTGCTCCCAATGCAGGGGGCACAGGTTCGATCTCTGGGACTGGAACTCTGTACAGGAATCTCTGGTAAGATCCCACATACTGTGTGGTGTGGCCTCAAAACAAAACAAAAAAACCCTGGCACTTCTCTTGTGGCTCAGTGGTAAAGAATCCACATGTCAATGCAAGAGATATGGGTTCAATTCTTGACCTGGGGGATGACATGGCACGGAGCAACTAAGCCTATGCCTCACAACTATTGAGCCTGTGCTCTAGAGCCCAGGAGTGTTAACTACTGAAGCCCACACACAGAACCTGTGCTCCGCAGGAAGAAAAGCCACCACAATAAGAAGCCTGCAATCGCAACTAGAGAGTAGCCCCCACTCGCTGCAACTAGAAAAAAGCCCTTGCGGCAATGAAGGTCCAGCACAGTCAAAAAATAAAAATGCAAATAACAAAAGAGAAGCCCTGAGAAAATTAATGATTACTCAATAAACTGCCAACCGTAAGGTTCAACGCTAGGCCTATCATTTAAATGTGTTTCTTCCCACTTGATCCTGAAAACTCTGGGATCATGATCTAAGGAGAGAGAGAAGAGCTGGGGGAAAGGTGGTCCTATTGTCAGGCGAGCTGGAGAAGAACACTCCTTTCTTACCTACCACTAACCTCATCTTTTGTATTCTGCATTCTCTTTGAAGAGAATTTCACTCACTGAATTAGACAGGGACTCTTTCACAACGTCTGTTCTAAGAACTGAAACACACTGGGTTTTCTGAGGAATAGACATCCTTACACAGCACAGAGTTTGGGCTTTTGTCATATTCCCACTTCTTCAAAAGAGTGCTCCTTTAATTGGACCGTGTGTGCGTGCGTGCTCAGTTGCTTCCGTCGTGTCCTACTCTGTGACCCTATGGATTGTAGACTGCCAGGCTTCAGAGGCCAGGTTCCTCTGTCCATCACCTGAATACAATTATGATTATTTAAAATATCACAATACATAATCCCATATTATAATAATTGATGGAAACCTTTCCTTAAATAAATATATATTCTTCTCAAATCTACTTTAGTTGAATGTAAATAAAACAAAAATAAAATTTAAAAATGCATACTGCCTCTCAACAAAATCACTCTGTCACACGTATTTCAAGAAGGAAATTTAATTCACAAAGAAAAAAAGTGCGTTCAAATAAACCTAAGGGGAAAGTGTCTTTATTTTCATTATATACAAGGAGATGGCCACTTTGATGTAAGGATCAAATATAATATTCATGATTTCCAATGTGAATTTCATAAGACTTTGTTTTCTCTTTAAATCATGCCTATTCTTGAACTTTATAGTAAAAGCTGTAGAGAATCACATAAGAGAAAGATATAAAAAAGAAAAAAATACCCTCAAATTTCCATATCTCTACAGACAAAACCCTTGAAGACCTGGGAGTAAGCATCTGAAAATATCAGGTGCATTTAAAACGTCACACTCTTTGTTTACTTGGCAACTGCTTACAACATGGAAAAGTCCCAATTTTTGCCCTGAGAAAATGGGAGTCAAATAGCATTAGAGAAGTAATGCTTCATTTTAATAATCCAAGCCTAATTTGTAATATAACATTCAATTCTATTAAAAATCTTTTGATTGGGTATTCCTCTGTCTCTGAATAAAGGACAAGATTGTTAATTGCCAATGGCTCTATGAAACACAATACAAAGAAGATAAGCAAAGAAAATAGACAAAGCAAAGTTTCCAGTTTTAGAAAAATAGATGCTTGTATTCTATATATTCTGGATCACCTTCACTGAAACAACAAGCAGTAACTCACTTCGCTACTACAACATGGCTCATTAGTCTGAAGGTTGGATACACAGCCTGTCAAATCCCTTCCCCTGAACCATAATAATGAGAGTAATGACACACCTATAACATAGTTTGCAAGTCTTCATTCTGCTTCCAAAACTTAATGCTATCATAGGTCTCCTGTGTATGTATTTTTAGTGCCCAGTTCCTAGTTCAGTGTTTAAAAATCTTGCTGATCCTGGAGTTGAAACAAAGCTTTCGGAAGCAATCAACTGCTCTTGCCATCACAGGTGCCAAACACACACACAATGTCCTTTTATTTATGGAAATACACACAGATCTATTCTGCATGTGCTCAGAGCCTGACACAAACACCACCTCTTTCCCACAGGCAGCAGGAAGGATGTGGTTTGAAGGACACGGTTGCTTCATCCAAGTGTTCAGTTTTTCAAAGAACTCTTGTTTTACACAGAATTGCTGAATGACTATCTAAATTTAAGAAGATACAACTGGGCCATGCCTGAAGTCCCACTTTTATTTAACTAAAATTGGCATTAAAGCAGATCATGAAATACTTTTCCCCTTACCTTGAATGGACACATGCTGAAAGTGCGTTCATAATCAAAAGACATTTCTGTGAGCTGGTGACCCAGTAATTCCTTATGTCTAAAGGTCTGCTGCAACAATACAAGACTAGAATCGCCAGATGAAATGGTCAGAATTACCCAGTGGCTCAATAAAATCAGCTTACTTTGAGTCTAATCCAAGGATAAATATATAGAAATCTCCAAGCAGTGGAAATTGTAAACATTGTACATCTGCCCCCAAAACAGTAACACAGGAAGATCTATCATCGCCAGGGAAACAAACATTTGATAAATTCTAGGGCATTATCTTGATTCTACCTGAATGCAAACAAGGACTAAATAATCACAAGCTACTGTCGAATGGAAATATGGTTTAGTGGAAAAATGTGACGTGTAGTACAAGGGAATAATTTCATCCCTCCAAACAGCAATAAACTCAGAACAAGCAATCCATCAAACCTGATTATCCAGCATTCCTGGAGCTCACCGACTTCATCATTTCACTTCCGAAACTCTCGAACTCTATGAACCTTTAATTTACAGCCCCTCACTCTTTATTTCCTCCATTTTCTGAAGTCAGCCCCCTTTTCCAGTGTATTAATCTACAGATGATCTCTCTTTTGAAGTTGAGCACCTTGAATTTCCCTGGAGCCTTCTCTGGAGCCTTAATTCACCTGGTATTTCTAAGCTCCTAAAAGAGATGCAGGTTTTTCTACTCTGCAGATTAAGTCTTCTCATGACTTAAACTTACCTTTCGATAAAAGATGCTTCTTCAGCTTTGCATACAAAGTCTGGTCTGCTTTACAATTCCCCTGCAGAGTTCTGAGCTCACGAGAATCTATAATTTGAGAAAACAGCTTTGGCAACAAAACAGGTAAATTGCTGCTAGTGGTTTCTCCTGAATTACTGGAAGTTAATTCTTTTTTTTTTTTTTCCTCCAGCCACTTCTCCTTTTTTCTAACTAGTTTTTAATATATGTGATAGATAAAGTTACTTAGAACTACTGGAGTAGACATCAAATGATAGAAAAATGAAAACTGGATGAAAATATTTTATTGGTAACACAAAGCTAAAAACAGCACCTTCTGAGAAAGCATACACAATTCCATCCACCAGGTGGAATATTACTCCCACCCCAAGGTATTAGATAAGCTTCCATGTTTCTTCCCCAAGTAGAAACAAATAGTTCTGGACCAACTGTCTGTGCCCCAGTCCTGCAGAAATCCATATCTGGCTCTTCTAAGATGCCAGGAAAATTTCACCTTGTGTCATGTTTCATGCTGAGAAGTTTGTGTAGCTCTTGTATAAACCTTGGTCTCTAAGACACATTCCAAGCTGAATTTATTTCAAATTCCAAACCAAGTTTATTCCATTCCACTCACTTAAAATTCCAATTGTGATTGGAACATATACACTTCATTTACTTTCTGTGCAGTGTTCAATGAACCACTTGCCATGATTCAACTTTGTAAGCTGCATTTCAATCTTGAGTGTGTCTGATTATCAGTTAATTAAAGCTTTGCCATTATTTGAAAAGAATGTTATAACATGCAGTTATCTTTCTCAGCATTTTTTGCTACCCTAACACAAGAATTCTGGCAAAATAATATGGTGATTGCTATTCTTTCCCCTACACCTATGCCATTTACTTGTCAGTACACAAAATCATGCTTCTGATGAAGCAGAAATAAATGTAGAAAAATCAACTTCCCTGTCCTATTGTGGCTGTGTCATTCAAGGCACTGACATGGCATAACATGAGCTTGTTTGATAAACTGCTGGAGTCAAGAACAAATTACTACCATTTAGCCAGAGCAGGACAAGTCGTTTCAGGACATTGCCTCAGGGGATGTCAATTTTAGAGGAGGAAGGATAAAACTCAAGTTAGGGAGCTGGTTCTTTGTTCAGTGTTGGTGAATTTCCTGGACAATGTTTAAGCCAGAAGTGACAGGTAGCATAGAAGAGTAAACCACACTTTGAGAAAGCAGACAGTGTATAAGCATCCCCAACTTCATATTTCTGCCACAAAGGACATTACCACATAGGTCACTGCTCACATCTGAAGAGATGTCACTTCAAGCCCTAACCAATGGATAATCGTCAACAACCACTGTTTAGTAACATAACTATGAAACTGATAAATATGTGAATCTGTTCCTTCTTACATTCTGTATTAGGGTTTTCCAGTGGTGATGAACCTCTTCATGGACCACAGCCTTGTCATGAAGAAGGTGCTTGTGTAACTCAATGAAGCCATGAGCCATGCAGTGCTCAGTTACCCAAGACGGATAGGTCATAGTGAAGAGTTCTCACAAAATGTGGTCCACTGGAGGGGGAAATGACAACCCATTCCAGTATTCTTGCCACGAGAACCCCATGAACAGTATGAAAAGGCAAAAAGGTATATGACACCAGAAGATGAGCCCTCCAAGCCAGCAGGTGCCCAATACGCTACTGGAAAGAGCAGAGGGCAATTACTAATAGCGCTAGAAAGAATGAAGCAGCTGGACCAAATTAGAAATGACGCTCAGTTTTGGATGTGTCTGGTGGTGAAAGTAAACTGCAATGCTGAAAAGAACAATATTGCATAGGAATCTGGAATGTTAGGTCCACGAATCAAGGTAAATTGGGTGTGGTCAAGCAGGAAATGGCAAGACTGAATACTGACATCTTAGGAATCAGCGCACTGAAATAAATGGAAATGGGCAAATTTAATTCAGATGACCATTATATCTATTACTATGCGCAAGAATCCCTTAGAAGAAATGGAGTAATCTTCACAGTCATCAGGAGAGTCTGAAATTCAGTACTTGGGTGCAACCTCAAAAACAAGAGAATAATCTTGATTCCTTTCCAAGGCAAACCATTTGATATCACAGTAATCCAAGTCTAGGCTGTATATTGTCACTTTGTTTATTTAACTTACATGCAGAGTACATCGTGCAAAATGCCAGACTACATGAATCACAAACAGGAAACAAGAAAAATATCAACAACCTCAGATATGCAGATGAAACCACTCTACAGGCAGAAATTGAAGAGGAACTAAAGAGTGTCTTGATGAGGGTAAAGAGGAAGGTGAATAAGCTTGCTTGAAACTCAACATTAACAAAACTAAAATCATGGCATTCAGTCGCATCGCTTCATGGCAAACATATGGGGAAAAAGTGGAAATAGTGAGAGACTTTTTTTTCTTGGGCTCCAAAATCACTGCAGATGGCGACTGCAGCCATGAAATTAAAAGACGTTTGCTCCTTGGAAGAAAAGCTATGACAAACCTAGACAGCATTTTACAAAGCAGAGACATCACTTTGCTGACAAAGGTCCGTATAGTCAAAGCTATGGTTTTTCCAGTAGTTATGTACAGATGTGAGAGTTGGACCATAAAGAAGGTTGAGCCATCAAAGAATTGATGCTTTCGAATTGTGCTGGAGAAGAATCTTGCGAGTCCCTTAAACAACAAGGAGATCAAACTAGTTAATCCTAAAGGAAATCAACACTGAACATTCATTGGAAGCACTGATGCTGAAGCTCCAACACTTTGGCCACCTGATGAGAAGAGCTGACCCATTGGAAAACACCCTGATGCTGGGAAAGACTGAAGGAAAAGAGAAGGGGTGGCAGAGGATGAAATGGTTAGATAGCATCACTGACCAACTCAATGGACATGCATTTGAGCAATCTGCCTGAGATGGAGGAGGACAGGTGAGCCTAGTCTGCTGTAGTCCATGAGTTTGCAGAGTCAGACACGACTTGGCAACTGAACAATAACAACAACAATGGTAATGAAATTATCTGGTAAGAAAAACACTTCTATTTCTGCCAAAGAAATGGCCCCAACTCCCTTCCGTGATACTGAAATGTCCAGCAAGGCTTCTATCATTCAAAAGAGTTTGTTCTGTGTTTTCCTGGTACCAGCATAACAAAGTCAACACAACTGGTTGCTTTTAAGGCGAGTAGCTACCTCCTCAGTGAGCATATAGGTCCAGAACAGGTGTAAGACTTCCTGAGAGCCTCATTTCATCTCTGTTCTTACCCTTGAACTTTTTCTTTTTTGGAAGATGCAGTCATGACAAATTTATTCATGCAAAAAACAGTGAAGGTGATTAAGAATACCTATGTCTTTCTGGAACTGAAGACATTTCACTTACTATCCTGACAAGATCATCCTGTAACTATCTTCAGAAAAATATTTTTCAAACATATGTGTGTGAATAGTGAAAACCAAAGTAAAGTAAGAAACCTAGACCAGGTCAAACAATCCAAACCCTCTTGGGCATTCTCATCTTAGAAGAGAGCTGCTTTTCCCTGACAGAGAAGGCAATGGCACCCCACTCCAGTACTCTTGCCTGGAAAATCCCATGGATGGAGGAGCCTGGTGGGCTACAGTCTGTGGGGTCGCTAAGAGTCGGACACGACTGAGCGACTTCGCTTTCACTCTTCACTTTCATGCGTTGGAGAAGGAAATGGCAACCCACTCCAGTGTTCCTGCCTTGAGAATCCCAGGGACAGGGAAGCCTGGTTGGGCTGCTGTCTATGGGGTCACACAGAGTCGGACACGACTGAAGCGATTTAGCAGCAGCAACAGCAGCTTTTCCCTGATAACCACCTTTGCTGCACCTGGGCTTTTTGCTGTGCCTACTAATGTTTACTGAAGTGCAGGATCTTAATTTTTAAAAAATCTTACTGTCTCAGGACCCAATGGCTAGCTTTCTTCATTGTCCAATGAAGCATGTTCTCTTTTGAGGCCTAAACTCTTTAACTATTCCCCATTTTTTCTTGCAACTGGCTGCAATCCCAGGGAGCTCCTTATATCCATCAGAGACTTTGGCACATGGTTTAAGGTCTTAATATTCAATCCAAGATCCTTAGTGACTATAATGTCCTTTGAAAAGAACATCCAATGCCCTCCCTTACTCAGTGTAATGATCTTCACTTCCACCTGGCTTCAGTCACATGCATGGTCACCAAAACTCTGTTCCCTCTTTACTTGTTCACTCTGTGACATTCCCTCACCAGCATCCCCCCTGTCCCCATTTTTTCTGCTCTCTCCATTTCATAGTTCCTCTACATCTGTCCAACAAACTCATTAAGACTTTGACTCTCTGAAAAGTACCATTTTCTTTGGGTTGAAAAAATCCTTTCAGCTTTACTCTTCTCTCTTCATCCTAGACATCATAGCATATCTCTTTAAACATGCTGTTGTTAATACCCACCGCTCCCCCAAATCTTTGCCCACCCTCCACATTCTCCTGCAAAATTTCAACCCAAGAACAATGCAGTGGTTTTCATTTCTATGCTGCTATATACCTGTGCTAAATTCTGGGAAAATCCATGCGACTGCAGAATGGTGCTGATATGAAGTTCTGGGATCAATATCATTGGCACCTCAACACTGTCCAACTCTCCTACCACATCCACTTTTCCTTCAAATATTACCTATTCTTTCCAATCCAATATTATATACCAACCATCATTTCCTTCCTCTCAGCAAAGCCCTCATTGCCTAATTTACATTGGCTTATGCTGAGCCTGTGGAGAAGGCAATGGAAACCCACGCCAGTACTCTTGCCTGGAAAATCCCATGGGTGGAGGAGCCTGGTAGGCTGCAGTCCATGGGGTCGTGAAGAGTCGGACACGTCTGAACAACTTCACTTTCACTTTTCATTTTCATGCTTTGGAGAAGGAAATGGCAACCCACTCCAGTATTCTTACCTGGAGAATCCCAGGGACGGGGGAGCCTGGTGGGCTGCCATCTATGGGGTAGCCCAGAGTTGGACACGACTGAAGTGACTTAGCAGCAGCAGCATGCTTAGCCCATGAAGTGAGAATACATTCAACATCATCTCCTCCAGTATTAACTTATTCCAACCCAAACCTCTGCCTCCCAAATTATTACAAGTGATATATTTTCTCTGTATTCTGAGTTTCCCCTGTATTCTTGATTCTGCTCTCACCCTCCTTATATATTTTATTAGATATTTCATTTCACACACAAACCTTTAAGCTTCCCCATTCCATTGGCTTCTACGCAGTGGTACACTGGAGTTGGTGCCTGATTCTAGGCATCTATATCTTTTATCTGCATTTAGTAATATTATACTTACAGCTTGACTTCAGTCATGGTGGGATTATGGTAACCAAGACAATGGCAAAAGGTACAAATCAGGGCTTCTGTTTCCCTTCCCTTCCCAGTGGTGCTGGTATGTCAGGGCACCACTGCACACAAGCCTGCTCAAAACAAAACAAACCAAAATGCTGACAAAAATCCTTGCATTTAGCATATCTCCTCTTCTAGTTATACTGCCCTCTCTCTCCTTTTATGTTCTAGCTACTTAAAAATGTGCAGTATACTCAATCACTCACTCCTAAACATGTCTTCAATTTGTATCAGTTCTTCACTGAAGTTGATATTTTCAAGGCAATCAATAACCTCCCAGTTGATAAATCTAGTGGATATTTTTCAGAGTTTACTAACTTAATCTGTGGTATTTGACACTACTGGTCATTCCCTCCTTATAATTCTCTCTTGCCTTAGCTTCTAGAATATCACAATTTCCTAAATTGCCCCTTACCTCTCTGGCCAAATTTTTCTTAGGTTTTATTTTCAGGGACCGTTCATTTGCCCACTTTTAACAAGTTCTTCTCCAGTGTTCTTTCCTCAACCCTTCTTCTCCTTCATTTATTTAATACCTTACTCATTTGAGTCTTACTCAATAGTCAATGGCAAAAGGTACAAATCAGGGCTTCTGTTTCCCTTCCCTTCCCAGTGGTGCTGGTATGTCAGGGCACCACTGCACACAAGCCTGCTCAAAACAAAACAAACCAAAATGCTGACAAAAATCCTTGCATTTAGCATATCTCCTCTTCTAGTTATACTGCCCTCTCTCTCCAAAATTCTGGTCACTCACAAAGTCATTTCTCTCCCATATCTACTTCATTTGTTGCATTTACAAGTGTACAATTGTCCATCTAGATGGTCCAATACACCAAGTACCTCTAACCCCAAACCCACCAAATTGAGCCCTTCAAATTCCTAGCTCAATCTAACACTTGATTCTGTGACAGGTAACAAAATGCTCTGGAAAATGATCCCATTTGATCCTTACAACTATCTAGTAAAGTAGGTATCATCCTTCTCACTTTATAGATGAGGTGATTGATATCTGAGATATTAAGCAATTTTCTCAGGTCACATTTTTAATATATAGTAAACCAAGTCTGGAAACTAGATTTGGTGTCTGTAAAGCCTTGACTCTTAACTACTGTGATGCATTGCCTTAATCATTAAGCCTTAATGATTTTGGCTCAATGATTGTTTTTCCTTGTCTCTTCATCATCACTGTCACTACCTTGGTTCAAATTCTCTTCTCATGTTGGCTTTGCTACAGAAGTCTCTTTCTTACGTCCACACACCTAGTCTTGACTCTCTCGAGTCCGTCTTCCACATTGCAGCCAAAGAAAGCTTATGAAATCTGCTCATAACACACACCACTCAAAAGTTTAACTATAGGGGGTAATTTAAGTCTGAATATCCCAGAATGTCCTGATTTTGTGTTCTCATCTCATTGTCCTATTGAGATCATAAGCTAACAAAACACCCCTTTGCTGGGAGGTTGTTTTCCTGTTAGAAGGGTCATCTGCATAGTCAATTATGGGGAGAAGATCATCTCAGAAAAGGAAATGAGGGCCAATAACTTTATAACTGGGGGAAGAAAGACATGATCTTACTTCAGAATTTTGGACCTTAATTTCAGAAAGCATCTAAATGGGTAAAATCACTCCTGTTGGTGAATATAAGCCAACCCTTGAAACCTGGTGGTATTTTCTAGGTAAGTAGTGATACACCTTGTTATAGATTCTGTGAGGATGAGTGTGGGTTTGGGGGCTCCAAAAGTAATTACTTTGGGGTAGTTGAAACTTGAACTTCAAGTTCAGTTCAGTTCAGTCATTCAGTCGTGTCCAACTCTTTGCAGCCTCATGGAATGCAGCACTCCAGGCTTCCCTGTCCATCACCAACTCTCAGAGCTTGCTCAAACTCATGAGTTTTAAGTTAATCTCTGTTATAATTCTCTTTTCTTTCCCCTGAACTTCAGTATAGTCTTCTAAAAGAGAAAAAAATGTCTCAGTTATCCTCCTGGGGAATTAAGATTAAGGTCTCTGCCCACTCTTGAGGATAGCATCCCAGTCCTGGCAGTAGAATGAATACACAATTGGTCAGATGGACAGTTAAGGTGGAAGATGAAAGGCAGTCAAGATGCATTTGTGAACCATGAAGATGCCCAAGCTAGAACTGGAAGAGTTTTTTTTTTTTTTTTTTTTTTCAATTTCTATTGGGGTATGATTGATTTACAATGTTGTGTTAACTTCTGCTGTACAGCAAAGCGAATCAGCTTAACATATTCATATATCCCCTTTTCTCTGGATTTCCTTTCCATGTCACCACATGGAGTTCCCTGTGCTATTCAGTAGGTTCTCATTAGTTATCTATTTTATACATAGTATCAATAGTGTATATATATCAATCCCAATCTCCCAATTCTACCCACCATCTATTCCTGCCCTTGGCATCTATACATTTGTTCTCTACATCTGTGTCCTATTTCTGCTTTCAAATAGGTTCATCTATACCATTTTTCTAGATTCCACATATATGTGTTAATATATGACATTTGTTTTTCTCCTTCTGAGAAAGAGAAAAGTCATTCTTGGTATGTGATCAGATTTGTGCTTGGAATATATCAGCTCAGCTAAGTTGTATAAGATAGACTGAGAGGCAAGGGAACCAAAGTAGGCAAGATTACAAGGTAGGAGGCTTTGATAGTGGTCCTGGCTGGAGATGAATTTTGGACAGATTACTAAAGGAGAGACATATGCTGGTTTGATATTCAGGAGGTAAAATCTGTAGGTCAAGGTGATGGGTAAGATATGGGAGTGTGACGATTAGGGTGGGACCAAGAATGACTTTCATATGGAATATCAAACCAGCATATTTTTATCCTTTTGTAATCTGTCTCTCTTCATCTCCAGCCAGGGCTGCTATGAAAGCCTCTACCTTGGAATCTTGCCAGGACTGCTATGAAAGTGTTGACTCTTGTTCACTTGCCCCTCAATCTGTCTTATATAACTTAACTGAGTTGATATATTCCAAGCACAAATCTGATCACATACCCTTGGTTTAAAACATTCCAGTTTTTTCCTACCTCTTGTGATACTTCTGCAGCTTCATTTCCCATGAGGCTTTACCTGACTTCTATACTGTATTTGTGCAAATTCTGGCCTTTTTTTTTTCCCTCCCCAGTCTTGTGCCCATAGTCCCCTCCCACCCCAGGACCTTGGCACAAGCTTTCTTCCACATCTGCTTTTCTTTCTTCACCAAGGTAATGATGACTTAATCATTCTGATCCCAAATCAAATGAAGCTTCCACAAAGAAATATTCTCTGAATATTCCTGATCACTCAAATCCCCCTATTGTCAGCTTTCAGAGCACCCTACTCGTCCACCTCTCTTTTGAACATTATCAAATATGCAGCTTTATGTTTGGGTGATTAGTAACATTTGTTTCTCTCTTTAGAAGGTGACCTCCACGAAGAATGGTCACCTTCTTGCTCACAATTACACTCCCGAGCTGCATATGTCATGCTAGCTGTGCTGGTCCTATAAATATTTACTGAATGAATGAATGCAGACCTTGGGGACTTCCAGTTTTTCAGGCAGGGAAACTAGTAGACTAGATTCTCTTCAGCAAGCAGAGGACACTTCTAAACCAAGAAATTAAGGCCTTGACAGAGCTACAGTTTGATTTAATAAACATTGCTGGTTAGATACAGCAGATGAGTTACTCAAGTGATATAAAAGAAATCTGTTGTTTTAACGGTATGTATAGTCTCGAGATCAAGATTTAACATCATAAAGAGCTGTATATATTTCTCCAGTTTTTTGCTTAGTCCATGTTCTATGTAGACTATATCAGAACATCATCATTTATGCTTAAATAGAGTGACCATATAGTTTATCATCCAAACTGGGGCATTAGTTGGTGAAAAGGGTAATATTAGTAATTATATCAGGATAACACAGGTGGATTGTGGAGGTCCTTGGCAAACTCGGACACACGGTCATCCAAGTTTTAGCTGACAAAGAATAAAATAGGTAAATACTAAATTCTCTGAGTGTGTGGAACTGTGTTTGGAGTCACAGAATGGACAAATCCATTACACAAGAAGGCTTCTTACAATATGGTGTTGGCAGCCATAGAAGGCAAACTCATGGTTACCAAGGTGGGGGTAAGGAGGAATAAATTGGAAATTTGGAATTAACAGATACACACTACCCTACATAAAATAAACAACAAGGACCTACTGTAAGAGAACTACATTTACTATCTTGTAATAAACTATAATGTAAAAGAATTTGAAAAAAAATATATATGTATATAACTGAATCTCTGCTGTATATGTGAAACACTTAAATCAACTGTAGTTTAATGAAAAAAAAAAAACAGCAAAAATCATGTAGTGTGGGTGTTTATGCAAACTACTGAATAAGTAATGTATTTCCAATAATGCATTGCTGATAACATAATTGCATTAATCATTCTATATTTTATCTGGATCTTGTTTTTTTATTTGAACACCACAACAAACCAGTTCCTCAAAAGGCACTTAACTGAGCACTGGACCAGGCACAACTGCAGATGTGAAGGAAGCACAAGATCCTGATCACTCTGCAAAGTGGACAGTTGAACGATAAGGCAAGTGGCACTGCCCGCATTTACAGATGGAGAAACTAGCACCCAGGACTCAGAAATGACTTCGGTAGAGTTATGCAGACAGTAAATCACAGAGCTGGATTGTAATTCAATCTCTGACTTCCAGTTCAGAGTTCAGTTTATTCTGCTAAACTACCGAAATGGAGACAGCACCCTTAACTGTGTTTTATGCTTTTGTCCACTACCACACAGAAATGCCCATGAAGAATGTTTACACAATCTCTGCAGAAGCAGTCTGTGCCCAGGCTCGGCAGGCAGGGTTTGTATTGCTTGTGTGGACTTCCTTTCTAGGCACTGGGAACTGGCCCTGTGACAAGGATTTAATGGGGCTTTAGAATGCCAAACACATTTCTGATTGGCTCGTCATGTATCATAATCATGTTTAAATCCTGGGTAAATTAAAAGGCCAAAAATATGCCCTTTTATTTTATGGTCAAATTCCACTTCAGGGGAGTAATGAAATAGTCCAGATTTAGCTACCCTTGGGGATCAAACCATGTCTACCACACAAAACAAGGTTATCTGTCCATGATGGAACATTTTACTTTATCATTAACAGATGAATTCTAATTTACTGGTGCTGTGGGGGTATCCTCAGTCTTTAAAAAATAGATTTATCACTGTTGTCAGGTTCTTAAAGGAAACTGCTTTTGAGATTGTGATCGTGGCGAGAGAGGCAATATGCCATCATGCTTATATTCTATATGTTGGCAAGAGGAGCTCATTAAAATGCTAAGTATTTTTTAATAATCAGACATATCCTCCCACTTACAAAGACCTTTAAGTTTTTATTCATTCTAACCATAGAGTGCTATTAGTACATGATCCTACTGATCAACTCAGGTGAATTTTGATATTTTTAGTTTTTTAAAATCATGTATTTCACTTATTTTACACAAGTATTTCCAAGTAAGAGATGACTTTCAGACAATCTAGTTTTCTTATCTGAGGAGAACTTTGTAAAGGGCAAAGGGAAAATTAAAATAGCTCACAAATCAATTAAGTCATTCAAATCACAACCAAGGATGCCCAAAATAGACTTCTAAAGTTGCCTGAAATTGATCAGGGACCAAGTTAACTGAGACAACAGAGTCGATTAAAGTATTTTCTGTTTAGCATCTACAAAAATTTTGGTCTTGTGCTTGTGACAAAGATGAATAAGACTTGAGATAAAGGCAATTGCTCCCTTTCTGGATAGTCTGAGAGTTTCTCTTAAAGGGAGACCTTTGTTGGGAATATTTCTGAATAAGCTTGCTAGGGATAAAAACTGAGATCCTGAGGAGTCCAAGTCTATCAGGAGCTGCCCTGAGTGAGCTCCGGGGAAGGATCCCACTGTAGTTTTAAAGGGGGATAGGGAGAAACAGGGAGAGTGGCAGGGCACTGAGGATTTGTTGTGTTTTGTGACCCTTTCCTCATAACACCTCAAATCTTTGAAGAGTCATTAACTAAGCTCATCAAATTCTGAAGAAAGTCAATTTTTTTTTTTTTTTGTCTGGAAAATTGAGAAGGGGCTGAGTGGTGAGTCTGGTAGGGAATTACTGAGACACATTGAACTTGGAATGAAGACTTTGGTGACTGAACAGAAATTAACTCGAATAATTCTCAGGACTTGTGGGGAGAACTCTGGACTCTAGCACAATGCAAAGCTAGATCTGAGTGAATCAAGTTTACCAAATCTCAGAGCAGCAGAAAAATTTCAACTTGTTACAGACATAATCTACGCATGGCCCCAAAGCCTCATGGAGTGGAGGGAAAGACAGACAGATGGGCAAGCAATGAACTAAACTGAAATAATCTCACCTGTGCCAAAGTGATCACATTTACACAATGCAATGGGGGTCCCCAACAGGCAGCCACTTATCTCACCTGAGGACTCAGATGGCATTTCTGGAGCATGAGTGGTTAAATAATTGTGAAAACTGAGACCAGTATTACTTCCATCCCCTAAAATAAAGCCAAATAAAACCAGAAAAGAAAAGGATGGGCTTTCCCAGCAGAGGATAGAGCATGAATGAGGCTGAACAGGAAGACAAATAGCTTGTCTGGGGAATAGTGAAAAATGCTATTTATATGAATGAGAAGTGCTCAGAGATAGGCTGTATTTTTTGTCTTTATGCATAGAAAGGAGTGATTTCTCAAGAATGAGACACAAGTACATTTTATTAAATTACTTTAAGTGTGATTTTCAGTTATAGTTATCAAATTCACTGCACTATACCTGGCTAAATAATTAAATAATATGCATTAAATTATTTGAATTCACATGCTTAATAGAGGCCTGTTTTGGAAGTGAACCTCTGATGGGAAGGACACCCTCTTCCCATCTCCTTTCCCATATGTCATGTAAGTGACATGTGAGTGTAAGTGAACCTCTGATGGGAAATACATGTAAGTGTAAGTGAACCTCTGATGGGAAGGACACCCTCTTCCCATCTCCTTTCCCATATGTCATGTAAGACCCACAACACATCTATCTCTGCAGTGTTAACAATCTCAATCATTCACAATGTTATGTTATTTCTTAGTTGCGGATGTATTTTCTTTCATTATCTGCCTAGGACATGGACATGAAATTGCTAAGACTTTATAAAATCTCTGTCCAACTTAGATCAGGGAATTTTGCAATGATTGATCTTCAGTGATTTGAATACAGTTATATATGATACAAACACCCTCTTCCAACAACACAAGAGAAGACTCTATACATGGACATCACCAGATGGTCAACATTGAAATCAGATTGATTATATTCTTTGCAGCCAAAGATGGATGAGCTCTATACAGTCAGCAAAAACAAGACCAGGAGCTGACTGTGGTTCAGACCATGAACTCCTTATTACCAAATTCAGACTTAAATTGAAGAAAGTAGGGAAAACCACTAGACCATTCAGGTATGACCTAAATCAAATCCCTTATGATTATGCAGTAGAAGTGAGAAATAGATTTAAGGGACTAGATCTAATAGATAGAGTGCCTAATGAACTATGGAATGAGGTTCGTGACATTGTACAGGAGACAGGGATCAAGAACATCCCCATGGAAAAGAAATGCAAAAAAGCAAAATGGTTGTCTGGGGAGGCCTTACAAATAGCTGTGAAAAGAAGAGAAGTGAAAAGCAAAGGAGAAAAGGAAAGATATAAGCATCTGAATGCAGAGTTCCAAAGAATAGCAAGAAGAGATAAGAAAGCCTTCTTCAGTGATCAATGCAAAGAAACAGAGGAAAACAACAGAATGGGAAAGACTAGGGATCTCTTCAAGAAAATCAGAGATACCAAAGGAATATTTCACGCAAAGATGGGCTCGATAAAGGACCCATGGTATGGACCTAACAGAAGCAGAAATTGTATGGACCTAACAGAAGCAGAAGATATTAAGAAGAGGTGGCAAGAATACACAGAAGAACTGTACAAAAAAGATCTTCATGACCCAGATAATCATGATGGTATGATCACTGACCTAGAGCCAGACATCCTGGAATGTGAAGTGGGCCTTAGAAAGCATCACTATGAACAAAGCTAGTGGAGGTGATGGAATTCCAGTTGAGCTATTCCAAATCCTGAAAGATGATGCTGTGAAAGTGCTGCACTCAATATGCCAGCAAATTTGGAAAACTCGGCAGTGGCCACAGGACTGGAAAAGGTCAGTTTTCATTCCAATCCCAAAGAAAGGCAATGCCAAAGAATGCTCAAACTACCTCACAATTGCACTTGTCTCACACGCTAGTAAAGTAATGCTCAAAATTCTCCAAGCCAGGCTTCAGCAATATGTGAACCATGAACTTCCAGATGTTCAAGCTCATTTTAGAAAAGGCAGAGGAACCAGAGATCAAATTGCCAACATCCGCTGGATCATGGAAAAAGCAAGAGAGTTCCAGAAAAACATCTATTTCTGCTTTATTGACTATGCCAAAGCCTTTGACTGTGTGCATCACAATAAACTGTGGAAAATTCTTCAAGAGATGGGAATACCAGACCACCTGACCTGCCTCTTGAGAAATCTGTATGCAGGTCAGGAAGCAACAGTTAGAACTGGACATGGAACAACAGACTGGTTCCAAATAGGAAAAGGAGTTCGTCAAGGCTGTATATTGTCACCCTGGTTATTTAACTTATATGCAGAGTACATCATGAGAAACACTGGGCTGGAAGAAACACAAGCTGGAATCAAGATTGCCGGAAGTAATATCAATCATCTCAGATATGCAGATGACACCACCCTTATGGCAGAAAGTGAAGAGGAACTAAAAAGCCTCTTGATGCAAGTGAAAAAGGAGAGTGAAAAAGTTGGCTTAAAACTCAACATTCAGAAAACGAAGATCATGGCATCCGGTCCCATCACTTCATGGGAAATAGAAGGGGAAACAGTGGAAACAGTGTCAGACTTTATTTTTCTGGGCTCCAAAATCACTGCAGATGGTGACTGCAGCCATGAAATTAAAAGACGCTTACTCCTTGGAAGGAAAGTTATGACCAACCTAGATAGCATATTCAAAAGCAGAGACATTACTTTGCCAACAAAGGTTCGTCTAGTCAAGGCTATGGTTTTTCCTATGGTGGTCATGTATGGATGTGAGAGTTGGACTCTGAAGAAGGCTGAGCACTGAAGAATCGATGCTTTTGAACTGTGGTGTTGGAGAAGACTCTTGAGAGTCCCTTGGACTGCAAGGAGATCCAACCAGTCCATTCTGAAGGAGATCAGCCCTGGGATTTCTTTGGAAGGAATGATGCTAAAGCTGAAACTCCAGTACTTTGGCCACCTCATGTGAAGAGTTGACTCATTGGAAAAGACTCTGATGCTAGGAGGGATTGGGGGCAAGAGGAGAAGGGGATGACAGAGGATGAGATGGCTGGATGGCATCACTGACCAATGGATGTGAGTCTGAGTGAACTCTGGGAGTTGGTGATGGACAGGGAGGCCTGGCATGCTGCAATTCATGGGGTCGCAAAGAGTTGGACACGACTGAGCAACTGATCTGATCTGATACATGATATATAGATATATCAAGAAAGAGTGTTTACCTTTTAGCATTTAATTTGGCTATTAAATTGTTTCATTCACAAACTTGTCTTGAGTTCCCATGACAAGTTCAACAAGATTAACCAGCCTTCAAGGTCAACGATGATGAAAAGTAGTTGCCATTATAAGAAACATCATCAGCTTCTTTTCTATCTGGCCATGGTATAGAAGGGCTGCATAGTTTGTTTTATTTGCACCTCATGATACAATGGCATTTCATGCCAAATGCCAATTAACATCATTTTAAACTTGATATGAATGTTGTTTTGACTTATGGTATTGACTTTTTTAAAACAATTATGTTTTTTAACTTCTCTTTTTGAAATTTTATTTATTTTTAATTGGGGGATTATTGCTTTACAATGTTGCATTGGTTTCTGCCATATATCAACATTAATCAGTCATAGGTATACTTTTGAACTTCCCACCCACCTCTCATCCCATCCCACTCCTCTAGGTTGGCACAGAGCAATGGGTTGAACTCCCTGCATCACACAGCAGATTCCCTCTGGCTATCTCTTTTATGGGCTTCTATTTTACATATAGTAATAAACACTTAGGTGTTAAAGATAAAATTAAACAAGTAACTTTGCTACCAGGCAATCATTTGTCAATAATAAAGAATTTAGGTGCACCATTGGTTATCTCTTTAAACTTATTTGAAATATAGTGACTTAACTAGAACTTCACAAATTTTTTAAAAATGCCAGAAATTGCCTCTTAAGTTAGAGAATTCTTAAAAGCCTGTCCTTGTTGACAATTATTCCCAATAGCAGCCAATACAGTGTAAAGGGTTCCTTAAACGGAGAAGCCTGGTGGGCTGCAGTCCATGGAGTCGCTACGAGTCGGACACAACTAAGTGACTTCACTTTCACTTTTCACTTTCATGCATTGGAGGAGGAAATGGCAACCCATTCCAGTATTCTTGCCTGGAGAATCCTAGGATGGCGGAGCCTGGTGGGCTGCCGTCTATGGGGTCGCACAGAGTCGGACACGACTGAAGTGACTTAGCAGCAGCAGCAGCAGCAGCAGCAGCAAACCCCTCTTAGCAGCTCCAGGTCTATAAGATGGATTTCATTCATTCATTTATTCACTCATTCATCATCATTTCAACAAATATGGAGTCCCAATCACACAACAAGGATTGTTTTAGCTTGAACTACAGGGATAAAATAATTGATTAAAAGGAACTGTATTCTAGAGGGGAACACAAAATTGCAGCAAAATTAATACAATAACATTAGCTGCTTTACTGAAAAAATAAAGCAGGGAATGTGTGTAAAAGGAGCAACTGTCTGGAGTATGACTATTTTAGACCTAGTCACCAGTGAAAGCTGCCTGAGGGTGCAGACATTTGAGCAGACCCTTGTTCACCAGGGGGCAGTCTGTAAAAGCATTCCAGACAGTGGCACCTGAGAGAGCAAAGTCCTGGGGTGAGAATCAGCTTCACAGATTCAAGAAGCTGCAAGGTCAGTGTGACTGTACTAGGTGTGAGTGTTAAAACTTTTGATGAATATTGGATTTAGTTGCAGAAAAACAGAATGCAAGAAGAAGCATTATATTCTTAAAAATATAAAAATAACTAGGCAGGACTAGATAGAAAGGAGTTTTGGAAACTTTATTTTTTTTTTTTAAGTTGGAAATTTCTTTCTGGCAACATGGACCTTGAAGGCTGGTTGATGTTACTGAACTTGTCATGGGATCACAGGAATGAACTATTATGAATGGAACAATTTAACAGCCCAACAAAAGATAAAGATAAATAAGCTCAAGTCTATCTTTAGCCTTCAGGCTCATAAACCACTTCTACACCCAAGGTGGAAGACAAACTCAGACACTCTAAAAGTTATTTAATTAACTATTCTAGACCTTTTGCCTCTGAGGAGTAGCTACCTACTTAAGTTACCTTGCATATTTCATAAAAGGAACTCAAATATGTATCTTACAAGTTCATAAACACCACTTCCAAGAAGCAGGAAAAACTTTTTTTGTCTATTTTTTGCTTAAATCCTCAAAGTAATATTCATTTGGATATCCTAATTTCTCAGAAAATTAATTTTATCCTTTCTTTATAGAATATTTAAGCTAATATTGTAGGTTTATTTTCTTAAGAAATCCAGACACAGTCTTATTAACTCTGCTAAAATGTCTTTCTAATTTGAAATATATTTTCTTTCTTGGTTCCAGGAAGTGAAAACCTGAACAATCAAACCTCAGGAATTATATTCTCAGGCAAGACACAGAACATGAAATCTTAGTGAAGATAAGAAAGAACTTGCTGCATGGTTATTTATAATTTTGAAAATATAGAAACATTGAGATTACTATAAATGCCTAAAAATAGAGAAAATTTAATAAGATGAAAGACTATTTTCTGAAATATAACTAATAAAAGAATTATAAATATAATTAAGCAATGTAAAAGTCCATACCATAATGGGAAATTTAAGGTTTCCAAATACAATGTCTGTAAACATTTATACATACTCTGATTGTAAATAGGAAAAGGATAAAAATGTCAACAGCTGAGGGAAATCATGATTTCTTTCCTATTTTCTAAAAAAATTATGTAGTGTTGCATTGCTAGGATTGTTTTTTTGCTTTGTTTTGTCTCTTGGTTATTTTTTTTAGTCCATAAAGAAAGGAATTATTACATAGACTCACACATCCTGCAGGCCACATTCTTTCCCACATTCCAGAATTACTACATTCAGATGCTGCTATGGTATATATTCTTCAAGATGAGTATTTCATTTAACAAAATATTCCAGAGCATTTATTTACCAAGTTAGACACAGATCGAAAGAAAAAACTAAAGTTGTACATATAAAAGCACTTACTGTCTATAATTGTATAAAAGATTATTTCAAGGGCAAGGTTACCCAATACTTTCTATATTAAGTTATCCCAGGGTATGTTTATCTATCTATAATTAAGTTTAGCTTCAGAATCAGGGATAAAGTGGGATAAGTGAAGGTATTTAATAACTGTTTTGTTTTCTACACTCTCAACAGAATAATTGCTGACAAACTCTGTTGCCCAGAAAATGTCTATTGGAACTTTGGCGTACAAAAAAATTCAAAAGCAATGAAAAAAGGAGGATGTTTTATTTACGTCTTATTTCAAAACCAGTGCTTCCTTGTTAGTCTGTCTTTGCAGGCCCAGTATTATACATCTGCATTAAAAGTTTAGGATCATTTCTTAAGTTCTTCCAACAAACAGTACTGGTATATGCATTTGAAAATGTTGACTTTATTTACAACTAAAACAAGTATTAAGATCTCATTAATCAGAACTTCTGGGTTTGCAAAGCTAAACAAAACTGAAGGAAACTTTACACAAGCAATAGTTACCATTTCTGCTAAGAATCATTACAGTGCCACAAAAGCTGTGGGTTTTTCTATCCACAGATTCAGATGAAATCTTTTATTATCTAGTTAAATTTTTTCAGCCTAAGATAGCGAGTCAGTCTAGGCACATGTTTAAATCTATGGGGAATAACATCTAGAATCCTTTTGCTTATGAAAATTAGAATTCATAATAATGAAAGAGTTATGTAACACTGTGCTCTTTATATAGCTTATTCCACCTAATCCTCCAAATAACTAGTTGACATATTTATCCCCACCTTACATAGCACATTAGCCCAAGCATGTAGGATTAGTTCATTTGTCCAAAGTCACCCAGAAAATCGCTTGTGCAGCTCTGTGTAAGGCTGCCTGCCAGACTCCCAGCTCTTCCCTTCTTCCACTTCTTTATGCTGCCTTCACTTTCCTCACGTATGTTGAAAACTATCATTTGGTTTCTATACATTTTTACAAAATACTTATGATAATAAATTTAGTTTCTGTATGTATCCCCTTAAGTGAAAGTTGCTCAGACATGTCCAACTCTTTGTGACCCCATGGAATAGTCCATGGAATTCTCCAGGCCAGAATACTGGAGTGGGTAGCTGTTTCCTTTTCCAGAGGATCTTCCCAACCCAGGGATGGAACCCAGGGCTCACGCATTGTGGGCAGATTCTTTACCAGCTGAGCCACAAGAGAAGTCCAAGAATACTAGAGTGGGTAGCCTATACCTTCTCCAGGGGATCTTCCTGACCCAGGAATCGAACCAGGGTCTCCTGCATTGCAGGTGGATTCTTTTATCAGCTGAGCTACCAGAGAAGCCCCCTTAGCATTTTTCTATATCTGGCATATAAGTGCTAGCGTGCCTGTTGGTGCCTATGTGTGCGTGTATGTATGGGGCAGAGAAGTAATTACTTTTTTCCTAGATGCTAAGTTTCAAGGAGTTAGTGTAAATCCCACCCAATCTGCTTCATGGCTAGGAAATCCTACTCCTTCTAGCCTTTCAAGAAGACAGCCCATCTAACCCAGGAGATGGTATCTGACAACAGGTTTTCAGATATCAGCCTAGTGTGCACTGGGGAAATAGTCTGCACACTGGGTCATGGATGGTCTTTCTGTGTTCAATGTCTTTTCCATCTCTTGGAAGTTGAAAGAAGGAATTATTTTCCTCAATGAAATTCCATCCATCTTATGATAAACTGACCATTCTCCCTATCCAAATTCCTCATCTCAAGAGTTAAGTTTTGAAAAATCTTTATTTATTGTTGCCTTCAAAAATCATTTACATCTATTCTTTCTTTTACAATTTTGCATCCCAATTACATATATTAGCTTATTAGCTATTCTATTCCAAGGTAATTAAACATATTCACCCTGACCATATTGGTCACAGAGCTTCCCTCTGAGAATAATGTCTATGAATATCAAGGCCTCTTAATACATAAAGAGAATCTCTTTTCAGCCCAAACCGTCATTTTTATCTTCTTTACATACTGTCATGGTTTATAAAGGACAAGGATTTGCATCCATTCCAAAAGATATGTTAAAGTCCTAGCATGTCATAATCTGACTTTATTTGGAGACAGAGACTTAACAGAGGTAATCAAGTGAAAAGTGGGGTCATCTGGGTGGGCCTACATCCAGTGACTAAGGACCTCATAAAAAGTGAAATTCTAGACATATCTAGACACACAGACATGGGAGAATGCCATCCTAAAGATGAAGGCAGAGACTGAAGAGATGCACCTACAAGCCCAAGAACATCAAAGATCGTTCGCAGACCTAAGAAGCTAAGAGCAGGCATGAAATAGACGATCCCTTCCAGCACTCAGAAACAATCAACCCTGCTGACACTCTGATGTTGGACTTCTGGCCGCCAGTATTCTGACACCATCAATCTCTGTAGTTTAAGTCCTTCAGTCTGTGGTTAGTTTTTACAGCAGTCCTTGGAAACTAAGACAAATATTGTTTGTTACTTAAGTTGCTAAGTTGTGTCTGACTCTTTGCAACCCCATGGATTGTTGGCCTCCAGGCTCCTCTGTCCATGGGGTTTCCCAGACAAGAATACTGGCGTGGGTTGAAATTTCCTTCTCCATGTAATTTTCCCAATGCAGGGATCAAACCCAAGTACTACCACTGCAGGTGAATTCTTTACCACTGAGCTGCCTCGGAAGCACTACCTTGAACTATATTCATAGATGGTCATTTGCTTTCCTCATACATGTTCCATCCTTTTCTCTCTTCCATATTTATTTGGAGAGCCTTTTCTTTTCATATATGTGTAAAGAATTTCTCATTAATGTTTATAATTAGCACGAAGATGATCTCCACATAAATTCTGTAAAACTCTAGCTGGAGTAAATTTATTTCCTCTATGTTCTCTCTAGCACTTTATTTGTATTTCATAATAAATATTACTAAATTCTCTCTTGCATTGTGGCTACTTGTATACATATCTCTTCTCCCTCTAATAAATAAACCATGTCCTTTGAGACAAGGGCTACCTCTTCCTCCTTCTGGTATTGCTCATGATGTTGATCAAAGTGCTCTGTAGAGAGATGATGCTTCATATTTATTTTGCTACTTCAGTTGCACAAGAGAGATTTGGCTACTTGGGAAAAGGTTGCAGAGAACCATTTTCCTGCTTCTGTGATAAGAAATTAAAATATAATTTTGATTATTTATTGTCTTTTCAACATTCTTTCAAATTATGTCTTCTTCTTGGATCTGGTTTACTAAAACTTCCCTTTCTGTAATCCATACAATTCAAATCACCATTCTGCAAAAAGTTCTTCTCTGACTGATTCATCAGTTAAATGGAAGGAAGAATTCCCCCATTTACGTATAACTTCCATGGCCAGCTCTTCATTGCTTGTTTTACCCACACTTCACCACTGTAACAAGATGCAGAACCACTCTGAAGTTTGTACATACTTCTGATGTATATGCGCAGTTCTTTCTGCTTTTTTTGTTATCTGCAAAGTACTTGTACAGAAATCACAGCTGATAGAGATTATTTCCAAAAAAAGCTGTGAAATGGTGTTTCAAAAACTTTATCTACAATCCTTCTTTAGGATGAACAAAGCTAGATAAAGCCTCTGAGACCTTCATAAAATGTCTAAAGGACAAATGTTTATTACCATTCTGAAGAACTATTTCCCCAAAGTTCTTCCACTTCTTTCTAGCTGAAATGTCAAATTTATACAAAAGAGTTGTTCCTGCATTAATTAATTTATAACTAAATTCTGAATAGAGGTGAATCTAACACATTTCAAGTGGATTCGCCAATTAATTCTTACAAGATGACATTGTTACTTATTAAAGTGATATGTACATATACACATACATATCAATTTCTGTTATAATTTGATTAAACTATTTTCAGCCTACATATTTGAACACAGGAACAATCCCAAAGAAAGGCAATGCCAAAGAATGCTCAAACTACCGCACAACTGTACTCATCTCACACACTAGTAAAGTAATGCTCAAAATTCTCCAAGCCAGGCTTCAGCAATATGTGAACCGTGAGCTTCCTGATGTTCAAGCTGGTTTCAGAAAAGGCAGAGGAACCAGAGATCAAATTGCCAACATCCGCTGGATCATGGAAAAAGCAAGAGAGTTCCATAAAAACATCTATTTCTGCTTTATTGACTATGCCAAAGCTTTTGACTGTGTGCATCACAATAAACTGTGGAAAATTCTTCAAGAGATAGGAATACCAGACCACCTGACCTGCCTCTTGAGAAATTTGTATGCAGGTCAGGAAGCAATAGTTAGAACTGGACATGGAACAACAGACTGGTTCCAAATAGGAAAAGGAGTTCGTCAAGGCTGTATATTGTCACCCTGGTTATTTAACTTATATGCAGAGTACATCATGAGAAATGCTGGACTGGAAGAAACACAAGCTGGAATCAAGATTGCCGGAAGAAATATCAATCACCTCAGATATGCAGATGACACCACCCTTATGGCAGAAAGTGAAGAGGAGCTAAAAAGCCTCTTGATGAAAGTGAAAGTGGAGAGTGAAAAAGTTGGCTTAAAGTTCAACATTCAGAAAACAAAGATCATGGCATCCGGTTCTATCACTTCTTGGGAAATAGATGGGGAAACAAGTGTCAGGCTTTATTTTTCTGGGCTCCAAAATCACTACAGATGGTGATTGCAGCCATGAAATTAAAAGATGCTTACTCCTTGGAAGGAAAGTTATGACCAACCTAGATAGCATATTCAAAAGCAGAGACATTACTTTGCCAACAAAGGTTCGTCTAGTCAAGGCTATGGTTTTTCCTGTGGTCATGTATGGATGTGAGAGTTGGACTGTGAAGAAAGCTGAGTGCTGAAGAACTGATGCTTTTGAACTGTGGTGTTGGAGAAGACTCTTGAGAGTCCCTTGGACTGCAAGGAGATCCAACCAGTCCATTCTGAAGGAGATCAGCCCTGGGATTTCTTTGGAAGGAATGATGCTAAAGCTGAAACTCCAGTACTTTGGCCACCTCATGCGAAGAGTTGACTCACTGGAAAAGACTCTGATGCTGGGAGGGATTGGGGGCAAGAGGAGAAGGGGATGACAGAGGATGAGATGGCTGGATGGCATCACTGACTCGATGGATGTGAGTCTGAGTGAACTCCAGGAGTTGGTGATGGACAGGGAGGCCTGGTGTGCTGCGATTCATGGGGTCACAAAGAGTCGGACACGACTGAGCAACTGATCTGATCTAATATTAAAATTTGAATTTAATGATTATTATGTTTCCTTCTCAAAAAAGTAAGAAGACTTTGCTTTCTTTACCTGGAATAAGAGGACATATAATTAGGAAAAAAAAAGGAGAAAACAAAAGATTAATAGGTAATAGCCATCAACTGGCAGCCCTGATGAAGTTCTTGGTTTGTACTGTAGTAATTTCTCACATCTCTACCAAAAACAATCAAATCAAATCATAATAGTAAATGTTACTGTTTTTATGTTTTCCTTAATCTGACACCTCCTGAGTGTAACTGGGTCTGGAATTTCCTCACACTTTGCTTTTTTGTCCACAGGCACAGCAGCAGAGAAAGCTAAATCATCCAGTTAAGAGAATTTCAGTGTGTGGGAATATGTAATCTCCAGACAATTTAGATACTTCCTCTGTATCTAGGTTCCTAGGATGCTAGGAACCAGAAACTGATGTAAATTTGCAAGAGAATCAAGCAACAATGAGTTTCCCAGAGGAATAAAAATATATGGCTAATCTATATTGCTCTTTTTATGTAAGATGGAACCTGATGCTGTGGCTAATTAGGGGCTTAATCAATATATCAATATTTTGGGGATGGTGATACAACTTTGAATTATTTATAACAACATAAAACAGAAATAAGTGGTGTAAGAGTCTGGAATTTTGAAAGCACTTTAAGATTTTATCAATTCAACAACAACATGATAACTATTCAAGAGTATAAATGTTGTTGAAATAAAAATATTGTAAATCAGGACAAACAAAATAAGTTACACACTGCATGCTACTTTTTTGAATGGAGACTCAAGTCTCCATAGCAATATATAACTCAAGTGTTGTTGCTGTTCAGTTGCTAAGCTGTGTCTGACTCTTTGTGACCCCATGGACTGCAGCAAGCCAGGTGTCCCTGTCCTTTACCATCTCCCAGAGTTTTCTCAAACTCATGTCCATTGAGTTGGTGATGCCATCCAACTATCTCATCCTCTGTCGCCCCCTTCTCCTCCTGGTCTCAATCTTTTCCAGCACCAAATTCTTTTCCAGTGAGTTGGCTCTTCACATCAGGAGGCCAAAGTATTGGGGTTTCAGCATGAGTCCTTCCAATGAATATTCAGGGTTGATTTCCTTTAGGATTGACTGGTATGCTCTACCTGCAGTCCAAGGGACTCTCAAGAATCTTCTCCAGTGGATTGAAATAAAATCTTAAAAATGTTACTGTGCAGCAAATGAGGAGAATTTTGTTTTTGTAAATGTTAGATATTGATTTAGTATGTGATAGGAGAAGGCAATGGCACCCCAGTCCAGTACTCTTGCCTGGAAAATCCCATGGACAGAGGAGCCTGGTAGGCTGCAGTCCATGGGGTCGCTAAGAGTCGGACACGACTGAGCGTCTTCCCTTTCACTTTTCATTTTCACGCACTGGAGGAGGAAATGGCACCCCACTCCAGTATTCTTGCCTGGAGAATCCCAGGGATGGGGGAGCCTGGTGGGCTGCCGTCTATGGGGTCGCACAGAGTCGGACCCGACTGAAGTGACTTAGCAGCAGCAGCAGAAGTAAAAAACAAAAACAACAACAACAAAAAAAAACTGAGAAAAAGGCACTGTTTACTTTTCTAGACTTAAACTGAACACACACACACAATGTGTTGTGAGTGAACATTTGTGAAAGCTCAGAGAAGTGACTGTTATTCAGCAAAGGGAAGAATTTACATGCAGTTTTTAAAAGAAGAACTACATCCAGTGTGGGTTTCAGTAGTAAAGAATCTGAACCCAGGTGGTTCAGTAGTAAAGAATCTGCCTGCTATGCAGGAGATGTAGGAGACGCAGGTTTGATCCCTGGGTGGGAAGATACCCTGGAAAAGGAAACGGCAACCCACTCCAGTATTCTTGCCTAGGAAATCCCATGGACAGAGGAGCTTGGCAGGAAACAGTCGATGGGGTTGCAAACAGTCAGACACAATATAGTGACTAAACAACAATAACAACTCACAGTGTCCTCCTTGGATAGGAATGCCAGAATTGAATCAAGATAGCCATGCTTGTGGAACAAGTAGGCAGCTCTTCAGAAATATTGTTAGCAGAGTGGCAAATAAATCATGACTCCCAAATATTGTCCTCAGCTTGAAATTTCACAATCAATACATTAATCAAATTAATTCCACATTTGATCAGTGATTCATTTAAGAACTGCATTCCCTTGCAAGAGAATTGTATCAACCCAAGAGCAACATTTACCAAGCATCAACTAGAGGTTTAATATTATTTCAGGAAAAGTAGTTTAAACCCAAAGTATTAATTGACATGGCCCCTTCATGTCATGGCTGAAGCCCCTTACTTCAGCCCAGAAGCAAGGAATATAACACATGTAGAACTATTAAGAAAGTGATAACAGAATAATCATGACCTAGACATCAGGAGTTGACTTAAAGTTGGCCAGTGCAGACCAGGGTAAATAAATTATAGAGGAAAAGGGATTAAATCTGTCCTTTAAAGAATGGGTAAGAACTGGATGGTCAATAAGGAGAATAAAGAATATTCTAAGCAAAAGAAAGAGCATGAACAAGAAAGGAGTGAGAATGCGCAAACATATTTAAGGATACAGAAGTCTAGGCTGCTTAGGACAATGGGTGAGTTTGAAAGAAAGGGGATCATGGAGGCCATGAACCCCACAGAGAAGAATCTGCACTGCTAACTAGAGCCCATTAAAACATCAGAAGGTTTCCCTGGTAGTCCAGTGGTTAAGAATCCTCCTTGTAATGCAGGGGACGCGGGGTTCAATCTCTGGTGTGGGCACTAAGATCCCACATGCCTTGGAGCAACTAAGCACAGACACCATAACTGGGGAGTCTAGGTACTGAAACTAAAGATCCCACATGACTCAATGAAAATCCCATCTGCTGCAACTAAGACCCAGTGGAGACCAAAATAAATGAATAAATAAATAAATAAATAATAATTTTTAAAAAGATCAGGAGTAGAGCAGACATGATGAGAGTGGTATTTTAGGAACATGGTTGGGTAATGATATGAAAAAATGGATTAAAAGAGAAAGAGCCAGCTAGCCAAACCAGTTGATTACTCACAAGATATAGGCTTAATTAGATGAGGGACCATTCCTTCCCAACCATGAGAATGAGTAGAAGAACCAGATAGCCATTTGAAAGTCAGACCTCCCACACCTCAGTGTCAAGTTTTGGTGAAGGAGGAAAGACTCAAAGATGAGAAGGGAGAGCTGAATTTGGGGGGAAAAAGAACATTTGCAGATCCCTGTTTCTAGGTACCTGCCGCAGTTTGGTCCTGTTCACCAGCTTATCAGCACATGACTGAGACAGAGCTTTCTTGCAGATAAAACAACCCTATATAATAGGACTGACAGATCCAGGACCAAAACATTCTCCAATTTTGCCCTGGTGGAATGAACTGAGGAAGAGATGAGCAGTTGTAATAAATGCACAGTCTTCAGCTTAGGTTCAGAAACCTAACTGCACAAGTAAAAGACAGCAGAGACCAGAAGAATAACATATTAATGCATATATATGGAATCTAGAAAAATGGTACTGATGAACCTGTTTGCAGGGCAGGAATAGAGATTCAGACATAGAAAATGGACCTGTGGACACACTGGTGGAAGGGAAGGGTGGGATGAATTGAGAGAGTAGAATTGACATATTTTACACTACAATGTGTAAAATAGACAGCTAGTGAGAAGCTGCTGTATAGCACAGGGAGCTCAGCTTGGTCCTCTGTGATGATCCACAGAAATGGGACGGGGTGGTGGGAGGGAGGCTCAGAAGGGAGGGGCTATATGTATAATTATAGTTGATTCAAGATGTTGTATGGCAGAAACAAACACAACATTGTAAAGCAATTATCCTTTAAAAATAAATTCAAAGGCTTCCCTGGTGGCTCAGTGGTAAAGAATATGCCCTCCAATGCAGGAGACACGAGTTCGATTCCTGGTCTGGGAAGATCCCACATGCTGTGGAGCAACTAAGTCCATGGACTGAGAAGAGCAACTACTGAGCCCTCACGTTGCAACGACTGAAGACTGTGTGCTGTAGACACCATGCTCCACAACAAGAGAAGCCACCGCAGTAAGAAGCCCACACACCACAATGAAATGCGAGAAAAGCTCATGCAGGAACCAAGACCCAGCACAGCTACTAAATAAATAAATAAAATTAAAAAAAAAAAAAGAGCAGATAACTTACTTAAGAGGAATGTAAAGAGTGGAAAAAGGTCTTAGGAATTTAAGCTATTATTAAGAAGACAAATGAAGAGTAAACAAAAGCTGAGAGAATAAATGGCTGATAAAAGCTCTACATTGTTTTTAACCCACTAGAGACATGTAATGAAATGCAGGAGGTTGACAGCTCTCTTCCTCCAAACTGTTCAGATCACCTACAATACTGAGGTGAGTTGAGGAATCTACCCTTGAAGACAGAGGCCACAGAAATGCTTCCAAAAGTTGGCAGGTAACTTAGATGATTCATGACTTCTAGGCATAAGGAAATAGGGGAGAACATGCCAAATTAATGAAATAATGCCATTTGTATCTTTCCTTTTTTCCTTTCAACTGCTCAAGGATCAAAGACTAGGCTGCAGGCTGTGGGTTTATGACATCTACTTTCATAGGAACAGGCCCACAGTTGAGAGCTGAGGTGACAGGATTGCTAATGGGACTCAAAGTCATATCCCACAGGGAGAGGGGATGGACTGATAACATTTATCCATGAGAATGTGGATTCTATAGCTGTTTTCAAATTTCTGAAGGTTTTTAAGTCAAAGTGGAATTAGATTTGCTCTTCATGATTCCTTCAGAGGGTAATACCAGTATTAATAGGAAAGGTGTCAGGGTTTGGGTCTTGCTATTTGGGGCAATTTTCCAACAGGCAGAGATGAATATCAATAAATGAGACTGGCTTGTGAGATAGTGAGCTTCCTAACACTGAAGGTTAGTTAAGATTAAATGAACACTTTCTAAAGATGTTACAGAAGGAACAACATATATTAGATGGGATATTAGGTTAATAACCTTGGAAATCCTCTGCACATCTAAGATTCCAGCATTATATAACATCAAATCTCAGGTAGGAGAGAATGGAAAAGAACATTGGTACCCTGACAGAAAGGTACAGAATAAATTAAAAAACCTGAAGGCGTATGGATCCAAGCTTCTTTTTCCTTCTAGAGTGAAGCAAAATACAAGCCTGCTGAATGGGAAGAAAATTAAGAGAAGGGAAAGGAAAGATAAAAATGTCTTCCCTATTTTCCTAAGGCTGGTTTCAAATTTAGCTGTGATATTCTAACTAATATTTAAAGAGTTGTGATCATGTTTTTCTGTGCAGTGCTATAGGTTGAAGACATTCTTTTTTTTTTTCACATTCTGTTTGGCTATATCAGTCAGTTCAGTCACTCAGTCGTGTCCAACTCCATGGACTGCAACACGCCAGGCTTCCCTGTCCATCACTAACTCCTGGAGTTTACTCAAACTCATGTCCATTGAGTCAGGGATGCCAGCCAACCATCTCATTCTCTGTTGTCCCCTTCTCCTCCTGCCTTCAATCCTTTCCAGCATCAGGGTCTTTTCAAATGAGTCAGTTCTTCACATCAGGTGGCCAAAGTATTGGGTTTCAGCCTCAGCATCAGTCCTTCTAGTGAATATTAAGGACTGATTTCCTTTAGGATGGACTGGTTGGATCTCCTTGCAGTCCAAGGGACTCTCAAGAGTCTTCTCCAACACCACAGTTCAAATGCATCAATTCTTTGGCACTCAGCTTTCTTTATATTCCAACTCTCACATCCATACATGACTATTGGAAAAACCATAGCCTTGACTAGACGGGCCTTTGTTGGAAAAGTAATGTCTCTGCTGTTTAATAGGTTGTCTAGGTTGGTCATAGCTTTACTTCCAAGGAGTAAGCATCTTTAATTTTATGGCTGAAGTCACCATCTGCAGTGATTTTGGAGCCCCAAAAGATAAAGTCTGTCACTGTTTCTATTGTTTCCCCATCTATTTGCCATGAAGTGATGGGATCATATGTCATGATCTTAGTTTTCTGAATATTGAGTTTTAAGCCAAGTTTTTCACTCTCCTCTTTCACTTTCATCAAGAGGCTCTTTAGTTCTTCTTCACTTTCTGCCATAATGGTGTTGTCATCTGCATATCAGAGGTTATTGATATTTCTCCTGGCAATCTTGATTCCAGCTTGTGCTTCATCCAGCCCAGAGTTTCTCATGATGTACTCTGCAAATAAATTAAGTAAACAGGGTGACAATATGCAGCCTTGACATACCCTTTTCCCAGTTTGGAACCAGTCCATTGCTCTGTGTCCAGTTTTAACTTTTGCTTTGTGACCTGCCTCCATATTTCTCAGGAGGAAGGTAAGGTGGTCTGGTGTTCCCATCTCCATAAGAATTTTCCACAGTTTGTTGTGATCCACACAGTCAAAGGCTTTGGCATAGTCAATAAAGCAGAAATAGATGTTTTTCTGGAACTCTCTTGCTTTTTCAATGATACAGTGGATGTTGGCAACTTGATCTCTGGTTCCGCTACCTTTCCTAAATCCAGGTTTAACATCTGGTCATTTACACAGCTCTAGTGGCTGTGAAGTCCAAGATCAAGGTATGAGCCAATTCAGGCTAATGAACGATCTCTCATCTTGGCTTGTAGATGGGCACCTTCTCATTAAGTCTTCCCAAGACCTCTTCGTGTTTGTATGAAGAGAGAATGAGCTCTCTGTTGTCTTTCCTTATAAAGGCACTACTAATGTTATAAAGGCAATGCCAAAGAATGCTCAAACTACTGCACAATTGCACTCATCTCACATGCTAGTAAAGTAATGCTCAAAATTCTCCAAGCCAGGTTTCAGCAATACGTGAACTGTGAACTTCCGGACATACAAGCTGGTTTTAGAAAAGGCAGAGGAACCAGAGATCAAATTGCCAACATCTGCTGGATTATCAAAAAAGCAAGAGAGTTCCAGAAAAACATCTATTTCTGCTTTATTGACTATGCCAAAGCCTTTGACCATGTGGATCACAATCAACTGTGGAAAATTCTGAAAGAGATGGGAATACCAGACCACCTGACCTGTCTCTTGAGAAACCTATATGCAGGTCAGGAAGCAACAGTTAGAACTGGCCATGGAACAGACTGGTTCCAAATAGGAAAAGGAGTACGTCAAGGCTGTATATTGTCACCCTGCTTATTTAACTTATATGCAGAGTACATCATGAGAAACGCTGGGCTGGAAGAAGCACAAGCTGGAATCAAGATTGCTGGGAGAGATCTCAATAACCTCAGATATGCAGATGACACCACCCTTATGGCAGAAAGTGAAGAACTAAAAAGCCTCTTAATGAAAGTGAAAGAGGAGAGTGAAAAAGTTGGCTTAAAGCTTAACATTGAGAAAACTAAGATCATGGCATCCGGTCCCACCACTTCATGGGAAATAGATGGGGAAACAGTGGAAACAGTGTCAGACTTTATTTTTTTTGGCTCCAAAATCACTGCAGATGGTGATTGCAGCCATGAAATTAAAAGACACTTACTCCTTGGAAGGAAAGTTATGACCAACCTAGATAACCAGAGACATTATTTTGCCAACAAAGGTTCGTCTAGTCAAGGCTATGGTTTTTCCAATGGTCACGTATGGAGGTGAGAGTTGGACTGCGAAGAAAGCTGAGTACCGAAGAATTGATGCTTTTGAACTGTGGTGTTGGAGAAGACTCTTGAGAGTCCCTTGGACTGCAAGGAGATCCAACCAGTCCATTCTAAGGGAGATCAGTCCTGGGTGTTCATTGGAAGGTTCACTGACACTAAAGTTCATTACTAAAGCTGAAACTCCAATACTTTGTCCATCTCATGCACAGAGTTGACTCATTGGAAAAGACCCTGATGCTGGGAGGGATTAGGGGCAGGAGGAGAAGGGGTCGACAGAGGATAAGATGGCTGGATGGCATCACCGACTCGATGGACATGAGTTTGAGTAAACTCCGGGAGTTGGTTTTGGACAGGGAAGCCTGGTATGCTGCGATTCATGGGGTTGCAAAGGGTCAGACATAACTGAACTACTGAACTGAACTGAACTGAATATTATGAGACCAGAGCCCCACTCTCAGGATTTCATCTAACTCTAATACCTCCCAGGAGACCTTATCTCAAAATACCACTAGGGTATGGAATTCGCTATAGGAATTTTTGGGGGAAATATTCAGCCCATAACACTATTCAACTATGTGTTTTATAAAACTATATAATGAACATACTCTTGATATATTAAGTCAAAAGGAGGATGGATCTAGAGATTGTCATACAGAGTGAAGTCATAAAGAGATAAACAAATATTACATATTAACACATATGAGGAATCTAGAAAAATGGTATAGATGATTATTTGCAAAACAGAAATAGACACAGACATAGAGAACAAATGGATAGACACCAAGGGGGGACAGAAGGGATGGGATGAATTGGGAGATTGGGATTGACATATATATACTATTGATACTATGTATAAAATAGACAAATAGGAACCTGCTGTATTGCACAGAGAACTCTACTCAGTGCTCTGTGGTGACCCAAATGGGAAGGAAATCCAAAAAAGAGGGGATATACCTATGCATAGGGCTGATTCACTTTGTTTTACAGTAGAAACTAAAACAAAATTGTAACTATACTTTAATAAAAATTAATTTTTAAAAGGACACAGAAATTATATATGTAATATTATTAAAGTCATGGGGGAAAAAAGTTAGAAAAAAAACTCTTTAAGGAAAAACACCAATATGCTAGTTGTGATTGTGTTGTGTGATAGGACTGAGTTGAAAAAAAATTTTATTTCCCAGGCTTTAATAAATAAGTATGTACAGCTTTAAAATTATGCTAGGAGAATTAAGTTTGTGAGAATACATCTGCTAATTAACTCTCAAGAATTAAGTCTCTACAACCTGTGTAATATAGAGACTCCCAGGAGCAAGAGAGACACGAACAAGCAAGATCCTGGCCATGTGGAAGCAGCACCCATACACTGCAGTCACAGCCCAGAAAACATATGGTCCACCCTCAGTAACTGGTTATTTAACTTACTGTTTCTGCAATAAGACAGTCTGAATACAATAGGGACAATGGGAGACTCACTGTGGTTCTTCCCCAAGCAAGTGTGTGTATTCTAGTTAACTAACCTTTTTATTTGGAAGAATTAACTTTTGCCAAATGCATATATACTTGGCTGGAAATATGTTATATTTATTATGATTTAATACATGGGCTTCCCTGATGGCTCAGCTGGTAAAGAATCAGCCTGCAATGTGGGAGACCTGGGTTCAATCTCTGGGTTGGGAAGCTCTCCTGGAGAACAGAATAGCTACCCACTCCAGTATTCTGGCCTGGATATTTCCAGGCACTGTAGAGCCCATGGGGTTGCAAAGAGTCGCACATGACTGAGTAACTTTCACTTACACTTTTTACAATCTTATGTACTGCTGAACAACTGAATGGCCTCAGAGAAATGTGTAATTTATCCCCCCCACAAAATGCAACCAATTCACTTCACTCTTTGTCAGTGAAGTACAGAATAGAATTCCAGAATTTCAGGCACATCAGGTAGGCATGATTCTATCTTTTCAAGGGTTAACAGCTGTAAACTAAATTACTGCCCCATGTAATGAATAAATCTGCTTTAAACTTTTAAGTTGTCTTTCATACATGCTACTAAAGCACTATAATATTTCAGATTAATGGTTTAGGACTAATGACCTTTAATGAGGAAAAAGGAGTGATTTCTCAGGATTTGAATGAATGTGAGAGTTGGACTGTGAAGAAGGCTGAGCGCCGAAGAATTGATGCTTTTGAGCTGTGGTGTTGGAGAAGACTCTTGCGAGTTCCTTGGACTACAAGGAGATCCAACCAGTCCATTCTGAAGGAGATCAGCCCTGGGATTTCTTTGGAGGGAATGATGCTGAAGCTGAAACTCCAGTACTTTGGTCACCTCATGCAAAGAGTTGACTCATTGGAAAAGACTCTGATGCTGGGAGGGATTGGGGGCAGGAGGAGAAGGGGACGACAGAGGATGAGATGGCTGGATGGCATCACTGACTCGATGGACGTGAGTCTCAGTGAACTCCGGGAGTTGGTGATGGACAGGGAGGCCTGGCGTGCTGCGATTCATAGGGTTGAAAAGAGTCGGACACGACTGAGCGACTGAACTGAACTGAACTGATTCTTAATTGTGTAGTAATGTCAAGTACTGACATTGTAGTGTTCATACAGCTGTCACTGTGCAAAGTTTTACAAAATAGTAATTACCGCTTAATGCCTGTTTTTAGAAAATGAATTTGACAAACTTAGTTTGTCATTTCTTTCTTAGAATCTTTTTTAAAAGTTGTTCCTGTGTACGAATAATTTGCTAATCCATCTGCATAAATCCAGGAATGTCAAATTTCCTTCTCTTCCTCATTTTTTCTTCTGCCAGTTCTCACTTACCATTCATCCACCAGGACAATGGCTTTGGACACCATAAGGATTTAGTGATCTTTCCTCTTCCTATTTCATTTTTCTTGGGAAAGGTCTAGAAGGTGGTTTATATTCCTGACCCCTCTCCCTCTGTCTATGTGGATAACTCTATAAACCAGCTTTGGAGACATCCCTGATAGTAGGGCTGTCAAATACTATAGAAGTGTGAAAGTGGTACTTGCTCAGTTGTATCCGACTCTTTGCGACCCCTTGTACTGCAGCCCGCCAGGCCCCTCTGTCCATAGAATTCTCCAGGCAGGAATACTGGAGTGGATTGCCATTCTCTTCTTCAGGGGATCTTCTTGACCCAGGGATTGAATCAGAATTTCTTGTATCTCTTGCACTGTAGGCAGATTCTTTACTATCTGAGCCACGAGGGAAGCTTAAAATATTATGGAGGCAAGAGTGAAATCAGTGAAATCAAAGCAAGGGCAAGCGCTTTACTTATTTAGTCTTTGGCATATTGGAGTGATTAACAGTCCTTGTAAAAACTACTACAGTTTTAAAAGTCTTTCTTTTTTCAGAATATTATAATTAAAAAATTCTTATTGGAATATAGTTGCTTAACAATATTGTGTTAGTTTCTACTATACAGCAAAGTGAATCAGCTATATGTATACATATATACTCTTTTTTTGGATTTCTTTCCAATCTAGGTGACTGCAGAGCACTGAGTAGAGTTCTCTGTGCTATAGAGTAGGTTCTCATTAGTTATTTGTTTTATACATAGTATACATAGTGTATATATGTCAATCCTGATCATTGCCAACAAAGGTCTATATAGTCAAAGCTACGGTTTTTCCGAATTATGGTGCTGGGGAAGACTCTTGAGAGTCCCTTGGACTGCAAGCAGATCAAACCAGTCAATCCTAAAGGAAATTAACCCAGAATATTCATTGGAAGAACTGATGCTGAAAACTGAAGCTCCAATACTTTGGCCATCCAATACTGATGTCAAGAACCAACCCATTGGAAAAGACCCTGATGCTCAGAAAGATTGACGGCAAAAGGAGAAGGGGACGGCAGAGGATGAGATGGTTAGACGGTACCACCAACTCAATGGACATGAATTGACGGCAGAGGATGAGATGGTTAGTATCACCAACTTAATGGACATGAATTTGAACAAACTCTGGGTGATTTTTGAAGGACAGGGAAGCCTGGTGTGCTGCAGTCCATGGGGTGGCAAAGAGTCCAACATGACTTAGCAACTGGACAACAACAAGGTCAGTACAAATCTTCCAGTGTATCCCCCTTCCACCCCTCCCCAGCAAAGTCTTTTGCTTCTTTTTTTCTTATACTTCCTGAATATCTGCCTCCCACCCTGTCCTCACGCCACTGGTTTCCATTCTAGGGACTGGTTTCTCTGCAACCCAAATTCATCCCCTTTCTATTGCTGTCACCTATTTACCTTGGTTTTCCCTGAAATCACATTTGCTCAAGTATTTTTCCTTCTGAAACATGCTAAACAGTGATTATATTTTGATGGCTGGATTGCTAGTGGCTTTTGTTTGCTCTTGATGCTTTTCTGTATATTCTGAGCTTTTACTGTACATATGTATTATCTACTGCAGAAAAAGAAATAATACAAAAAATCATTTTTTCTTCTAAACATAGACTACACTGAGCATGTACTACAAATGCTGAATACAAAAATGTGTCATTATGCTGTCAAATATGTGCATTTTAAAAGAAGATAATAATGATTATGATTTATTTTATACTCAGAAACTGCTAGGCTCTTCTACAAGTGCTTTACATATATTTGCTTGTTTTAAACTTCACTTTGACCAGGGAGGGGAATGTTTTCATAATTGCTGTTTGGAAGATGAAGAAACTGAAACTCAGGAAAGTGAAGGATCTTATCCTAAGTCAGTAGGCTGGTAAGAGTGAAAGGAATGAGGTGAATTGTACAAGGAGTTCATGAGTATTTATGTTTCCGCCAAGACACCTACTCTGTTTCCCCAATGAGAGCTTACATTTTTTAAAAATTTAATAATGTATTTTATTTAACCCTATATGAAGTTGAAAGTTGTTAAGAGAATACATCTGAAAGTTTATCACCACAAAAAGAAATGTAATTAAATATGAGGACGGAGGTGCTAGCTAACTTTATTGTGTTAATTGTTTTGCAATATATACATGAATCAAATCATCACATTGTACATCTGAAGCTTATGTAGTTATATGTCCATGTCTCAATAAATCTGGGATTTTTTTTAAGTGAAAAGGAACAAATAGCAAAAAAGATATTACAGTAAGTAATATAAAATTATGAATAGAAAATTATCATCTGTGGCTAGAATATTCACTAAGGGAGCCATTTGCCACATGTGGCCATTCAGCACTTAAAATATGCTGTAAGTGGGAAGTCAATCATGTTATGAGAACTTACTGTGGGAAAAAAAATGTATAAAATCATATTAGCAATTTTATTTGACTACATGTTGAAATTAGAATTTCAAAAAATTGAAAATTAAATTTACAAAATTTATGTAGAAATAAATTTACAAAAATTATACTTTCAATATGTAACCAGTATTACTAATATGATTTTATACATTTTTTTCCACAGTAAGCCCTCATAACATGATTGACTTTACACTTAGAGCTCGTTTTAAGTGCTGAATGGCCACAGGTGGCAAGTGGCTCCCTTAGTGAATATTTAAGCCACAGATGATAATTTTATATTCATAATTTTTTATTATTTATTGTAATGTCTTTTTTGCTATTTGTTCCTTTTCATTAAAAAATAATCCCAGATTTATTGAGACAAGGACATGTAACTACATAAGCTTCAGGTGTACAATGTGATGACTTGATTCATGTATATACTGAAAAATGATTACCACAATAAGGTTAGCCAGCACCTCTGTCCTCATATATAATTACATTTCTTTTTGTGGTGATAAAATTTCAGATCTACTCCCTTAATAACTATCAACTTCTACAAAGTGAGAGCATACAGGAGCTTGCCTTTCCATTGTATGTTACAGTTTACAAAAGATAGGCTTATATTTTTGACCTGAGATGACCTGAGATGCAAGCACAGAGCAGGTACTATTATTTCTATCTTAATGATGCACAGAGCTTAGGGAGGTTAAGTGGCTTACCCACAGCCAGAATTTTTGCAAGTAACAAAGATACTTGACAAGTAACAAAGATACTTGGCATCTGGTCCCATCACTTCATGGGAAATAGATGGGGAAACAGTGGAAACAGTGTCAGACTTTATTTTTTGGGGCTCCAAAATCACTGCAGATGGTGAGTGCAGCCATGAAATTAAAAAGACGCTTACTCCTTGGAAGGAAAGTTATGACCAACCTAGACAGCATATTCAAAAGCAGAGACATTACTTTGCCAACAAAGGTCCGTCTAGTTAAGGCTATGGTTTTTCCAGTGGTCATGTATGGATGTGAAAGTTGGACTGTGAAGAAAGCTGAGCACTGAAGAATTGATGGCTTTGAACTGTGGTGTTGGAGAAGACTCTTGAGAGTCCCTTGGACTGCAAGGAGATCCAACCAGTCCATTCTAAGGGAGATCAGTCCTGGGTGTTCTTTGGAAGGACTGATGCTAAAGCTGAAACTCCAATACTTTGGCCACCTCATACGAAGAGTTGACTCATTGGAAAAGACTCTGATGCTGGGAGAGATTGGGGGCAGGAGGAGAAGGGGACGACAGAGGATGAGATGGCTGGATGGCATCACCGACTCGATGGACATGAGTTAGGGTGAACTCCGGGAGTTGGTGATGGACAGGGAGGCCTGGCGTGCTGCAATTCATGGGGTCGCAAAGAGTCGGACATGACTGAGTGACTGAACTGAACTGAACAAAGATAGGGCCAGAAAGCATGCTTTCTGGTTTCTAATCCGAAGTGTGCTTTCCACTATTTACTTGATAAAGATGGTTTACACACTTTCTGTGTTGTAAATAATATTCTTAAGAGATAATCTGTTAGTGCAAAGATGGAAAGTTTGAAAAGGATGTTGAAGTTAGAGGTAACACTTCCTATATATTTTTATGCTTCTAGATGTAATACATGCATTAACATGAAAAAAGATAAATGATTTTGAGTTAATTAGGTCACTTGAATTGTAGATATCTTCTAGTGTATTTTCCAAGTAAGTGAAATTAAATAACTGTGTAAGTCTAGTTCAAAATCCAGTTAAAGAACAGTGAATCTGAAGTATTTCAAAGAAAATGAAAATTCTTTCCCTGGTTCTCAAAAATAAAAATGAGTTTCCTTTCCTTTTCATTTTATCTAAATATGCCTAACCTGAGGCATATGAGGGAAAAATTTCCTTCTTCCTAACTACAAAAATAGTTTAAAAATTTTATAGCATACATTGAATTTTCATCACTTGAGCTCACAGCAGGAAGTTCAACCTTTATCATGTTATATGCAATAACTGTAGTTGACTACACCGAGTTTAGTTAATGATTTTAGGCACTGGTTTCTCAAGATCTCCCACATTTCTTGTTAAAGTAAGAAAAAAAGTAGATTTATGAATAATATAAAAGTACCAACATGTCAAAGCAGTAAACCAAATTTCCCTAAATAATCTACAAAATACTATTTTATTTTGTTAGTGCTGTGTATAGTAACATACTTTGAAAATGTATCAGAAAAATTCCAAAAATAAAGTATTCTTTAATAATCTACTGCAATTTTATCTGTGTCATCATTTCTATGGTTCCTTTTGCTTATTTGTTTTTGCTTGCAGCATAGAGGTCAATGAAAAATACACATATACCTCTAAAAGGTAAATAAAAGTTAGTAAAAATGAAAGCAGTTTTTATTAAAATTACCTATTCATTATTAATAAAATTGAGGACTTTTTTTTTTGCATTGATGATGCAGATCAAGATTAGTTTGATAATTTTAGGATGTTAAGTTTACATTAAAAGACAAATGATGACTCCATTTTTTGTTCAGTTAGTTCCATTTTTATATGTTCATTAATGTGTAAGAGAATGGAACATTTTAATTCGTTGATTTTTAAGCCCAGTTTCAAAGTAAAAATGAAATAAAATAGTTTTAAAACAGAGGGAGGAAAATCTCTAATGTTCTAACACCAGTCAGAAAAAAATTAATTTATCATTATGCAAGAGCGAATTTACATTATATAAAGCACTTTACTCAACTGTGCCAGAGACCTTTTCTTATTTCTTGGAACATCTAATCTCATTTCAAAGATTCAGAACTTAGATGGGGCATTTACACAAGGCCACCATGTGGGAGCACAGAGATAATCATATGCCTAGTTTGGCTGAGGTCCCTATAACCTGTGACAGATGATTTAGGCCTTGTTCTTTTTGACTCAGGGAAGCTTTCATGTGCCCTAGTGGTAAATGAGGCAAAAGACCTTGCCTGCATTATGTGACTTCATATCTTGAGATAATCTAAAGTTATCTTGGGACTTCCCTGGTGGTCCAGTGGTTAAGAATCTGCCTGCCAATGCAGGGGACATGGGTTCAATCCCTGGTCCGAGGGGATCCCCCATGCCGCGCAGCAATAATGCCAGCGTGCCAGAACTACCGAAGTCCATGCGTCCTAGAGCCCATGCTCCGCAACCACAGCGGCCACCGCCATCCGCAGCTGTGCAGAAGCTTCCGCTTGCCGGAACTAGAAAAAGCCCAAGCGCAGCAATGAAGACCCAGAATAGCTAAACACAACTTTTTTTTTAAAAAAGAGTAATAACCTTTAAAAAAGATGTCTTCGTTACCATAAGTTTTGGTTACATATTGATCTAAATTTTTAAGAATAAAACAAGTTTGAGGGGCAGAGAAGCTCAAGGTGAGGCAGTATGGACTCTACAGAGAACAGAACTGATGAGCAGTACATAGACCAGTGGAGGTATGGACGCAGACTGCCTAGTTCAGCTGCCATTCCTGAGACCTGCACAAACAACATCCTTTAGCCTTAATTTTCCTCATCTGAGAAGTGGGCACAATATTCACAGAGCCTGCTTCAAAGAACGGCTGCTACGAGGAAGACAGAAATTAGTAAATGCAGAATTCTTAGAAATTTCTATGGCTCAAGATCTTTTAGGTCTGAGGATTGTATAAATTTGCCAGGTCATACTGAATCCAGACAGTATCATGAGAGGTTTCTACACTCAATTATAAGCTTCTGCAGGGCATCACCTATCTTTGAGACAGTTCTTAGATTAATATCTATTACTGGTTTCAGTCTTTCATTCTGGATGTTCATTCTTTCAAGAGCAATTCTTATCACTTATATGAATACATGAATATAAGAACGAAAAAGTTTTTGTTCAGTGACGTTTTAAACAGTAATTATCTAAGAGAAAACGTGACTAAGTTCAAGCCTTCCTAAGCCGAATTCCTATTGTACTAGGTATAGGTATCAGATCACTTGGTCTTCAATTGGCAACCATAAGTCTTCAACTGTTTTTCGTATAGGACTCTCCTCTATATTTTACATTTTTGAATGTTGCCTTCTGTCCTTAAAGGTCTTAAACTTCACAGATGCCTAAAGATCTGAAACCTGCATGCCACACATAACATGGCATCTCAATACACAGTATATAATATATATATATATATATATATATGAAAAAAAAAACACCACTATGTGCTAAGGAACTAAATATCCTTCTGAAATACAGCTTTCTGTCATTCATATATTTGTCATAGGCCAAGCCATCTTGTAATGATCCTGTAATCCAAGTCTCTGTTTTCACCTTAATAAAAATTGGTTTAAGATACACCTGCCTCAAACTTTTCTCACCATCCTCATTTTACCCCTGATACCTTGAGTTTCCCTACCTCTCGCCTCTCATCATTTGAAACAAATGAAATGATGACAGTCAAGGAGCAAACATTCTTCTGTATATCAGTGTGCTCAGGCTGGCATAACCAAATGCTATGCAGTAGGAGGCTAGATAATATAAACATTTATTTCTAACAGCTCTGGACATCAAACATGAGGGTTCCGGTGGATTTGGTTTCTGGTGTGGGGATAGAGGCCACCAATCCTATGCTTTGAGGACCTGTATTTGTGAGATCACTTAACCTTAATTGCCTCCTGAAAGTCCTGTCTCCAAATAAAATTGCCTTCGGGGTTAGGGTTTCAACATAGGAATCTGAGTATAGACAATTCAACCCAAAGCACCCTGAAAAGTCAAAGAACTATTGTAGCTTTGTGAACAAAAAGGAGGTGAAAGTGTGTTAGTTGCTCAGTCATGTCTGACTCTGCAACCCCACAGACTGTAGCCCGCCAGGTTTCTCTGTCCATGGGATTCTCCAGGCAAGAATACTGGAGTGGGTTGTCATTCCCTCCTCCAGAGGATGTTCTGGACCCAGGGATTTAACCCAGGTCTCCTGCATTGCAGGTGGATTCTTTACCAGCTGAGCCTCTAGGGAAGCCCAAAAAGGAGATGGTGTGAGTTTATTTTGAACTATGTGGCCATGATTTTGTAGAGTGCTGAGGGCAGCAATCATACTTTTCTTACAAAGTCATGTGAGGAAATACAGAGGAGGAACAGGTATGTATGAATGCAGAGCAAGAATATAGATACTAGGCATGATTTGATGATCTGATTTCCTACTCCTAAATTTTCCACTTCAGATGTATTTCTCTGAAGTACATGAATAATCTCATGGAAACAGTTAGAAAAGACAAAAGAATCAATCTGGTTCAGAATTTACTGAAGCCAAAAAATAGGTGAAAATGTATCCTCTCCTCACCCTAATCCTTCCAACAACTCAAATTTATGATCTCTTTTAGTTCCCACTCCTGCTAGCTCCCAAGTTTTACCATCAGGGAAGTATTTTCTTCCTGCAGTGGAGAGCCTTCCAGCCAGGAAGAGAGCAAACATGACCACCGTCTTCCCTCAAGGAGCTGCTCATGAGTTTCAGGATTGTTGATGTTCTTGACGAGTTCTTCAGTTTTCCTAACGTATCCTACCTTCTCTTCTGTTGCTCATCTTTGCAATTATCCTTCAAACCCTCTTCAGATTCACCTCACTTCTCTTGAGTTATGGAACCAATATACTCATTTGGGTCTCATCAGTAGTGAGCATAACAGCAGGATAACCTTACTATTTTTGAAAATAGCTGGCAAAATTTCAAAACAGAGAGGCACGACACTTCCTCACATCATCTCAGATGCTATTTCTTATTCCAGGAGAGTCTGTCTCTCAAAACTGCAACTAACCACAAGCCTTCAATTATTTTTGACATACAAATCATCTTGAACTAGAGTTTAAATCCCAGAGTGTTGCTTCTTGAAACCTTAATTCTCTTAAACGCCACAGATTTACTGCACCCCCTCCCAATTGCTTGGCCCATGCATATGCAAAATTCTCTGCAGGATGAATGGCACCATCATCATAGAGACAATTTCTTCAAAAGAAAGATGCATCATTTTTTTCCCCTGCTCAACAAATTCCAGTCTCTAAATATTCATCTAAGAGATATTAAATGTTTTGCTCAAGATGCCTAAAAGTTTGGTCATCTTTCAGATTCAAGAGAAAGAACCTGGAACAGCTTCCAGGGAACTAGCCTAGAGGAAACTGACATAAGATACTGGTGACATTTGAAACTCCTAATACATTTTGAGATAGTTGCATCTCCTGGGGTCTCTTGCCTCAGGATCCTTGTCAAAACACTGGAATAAGTACTCTTTGATTTCATTACTTCACAATTGATCTTTCCAGACACTTGGTCTTGAGGGAAAATCTTCAAATGGTGTGCCTGAGCGGGCTGTAAGCCCTGAGTCTAAAAGGGGACCTTTCCTTTCTCATCAAAATATGGAGAGAGCCAATTCTTCCACTGCTTATATGCACCTCCAAATTAGGAGACATCATCATGACTGAATATAAAACATTTAGAGTTCATTTAAAATTATGACTATTTTCTTCATAGAAGCAATATTTAAAACTTAAAATGTATAAATTACTATATGATGAGATCCCCAGGTAGACAGAAGGAACATGGCTTAATGTCACTCTAATCTATCTTCAGATAATTGCTTAGTAGTTACACCCTCAAGCTGACATTTTATTTAAATTAAACTGAATACATGGACCATATTATCTATGTCTCTTGGCTAAATGATGAAAAGCTTGTAGCCTCTGACCTTTAAAATATTTTCTTTTTTGGCGGGGTAAGACTCAGGAAATGTTCAAACAACTGTTGAATAACAAAAAAATTCTCTGAGCAAACACAAATCATATTCATAATATTTTTAAAAATTACTCTTATAATTAAAACCTTTCAACGTCCTTAATCGCACTTACCAATGCCCTTCTTTACTAGGATATGGGTTCCTACAAGGACTTCCTGGGTGGCTTAGTGGTAAAGAATCTGCATATGATGCAGGAGACGCTGGTTCAATCCCTGGGTCTGAAAGATGCCCTGGGGAGGGCATGGCAACCCCTCCAGTATTCTTGCCTGGAGAATCCCATGGACAGAGGAGACTGGGAGGCTACAGTACATAGGGTCACAAAGAGTAAGACATGACTGAAGCGACTTAGCATGCATGCATGCGTACATGGGCTCCTATACGTTTACAATGAAATCCAACTGCTTCCTGGAGATCTTCAAGTAGCCCTTCAAGCCCCTCTGCCCAGCTCCATGACCTTGGATGATTCCTCACCTGAATGGGATTACTTCCTGGCTTTTCCTACCCCAGAGTGGCTTCCTGTAGCCCTTGACAACTCCCAACTGAGTCTGATATATTTTCCTGAGCGATGCTGGTTCCTTAATTCTTTAAGTCCCCTGGAGGAGGAAATGGCAATCCACTCCAGTATTCTTGCCTGGAAAATTCCATGGACAGAGAACCCTGGCAGGCTACAGTCCATGGGCTTGCAAAGAGCTGGACACGACTGAGCACAGCACCTGGACCAAGAAACCACTTGCTAACGGAGGGTGTCTGCTTTTATGGCTGTTCTCAGCTGAGGTCTGAGCATCTTAATGACTTCAACCTCAGATCCTCTGCAGTTTTCCATCAACTTTCTGGATTTCTTTCACTTGTATTTATATATATTTTAGTATTTTGTTATGAACAGATAAATTAGTAATAAATACACATTAAAAAGTTTCAGCCATTCACTACATGTCACATAAACATTTTGAATTTTTAGGAATACTAGTAAAAACAACAATATGCAACTCTTTTCAATGATGGTACTTTTCCAAAGCAGGAAAAAAATTAATTACTGTGAATTTCCATTTAAGGGGTAATTTTTGAGAAACACAGTCCTATTTTAAGCACTTTTTTTTTTTTTAAGATGAGAAAGTAATTTTGCATGAGATCTGCTCAATTTATGTTGAAGTAGCCCCCCCCCAACTCCTTTTTTGGGTAATCATTTTGCCAAGCTGCAATCAATTTAGGAATTTCAACCATTATACCTCCTAAAACTAGCTTTCATGTTAAGTTGGAGAAACAAACTGGAATGTGAATCCATGGGATGTTGGGTGTTATGGTAAAAGGTAATGTACAGACTTTGAAGAAAAAGAGTTCACCCAGCAACCCCTCTTCTCCCTCTGAGGGGTTGCTGAGTGAACTTCTCTTTTTCTTCAAAGTCACATGACCCTCTGAGCATATTTTAGAACCAAATGAGCTTAGAAGCACCAGCAGAGTTCTTTCTCTTCTCCCTTTACATGCTCTTATTTCCAGAACTTGAATTGCTTTAAAATAATACGAAATGCCACCAAATCTCCAATCAGACAACTCCTGAAATCCAGACTGCTGGACCTTCTAGAGACCCCTCCCAATCATTTCCCTTGGAGACCATCTAAGAACCTCAGATTCTTCATGTTCAAATCCTACTTATGACTTCCCCTCCACTACCAAGTGGAGATAGTGGAGGTAATCCCACTACCCCAAGTCCTACTTCTAGGAGCAATACCAAAACTGCTCTTTACATACATAGATCCATTCTCCCTTTTCCTGGAATAATAAATCCTCAGATATCTAGCTGGTCGCATGGTTACCTTCCCTGTAGTGAGGTGTGATTATGCGAGAGAGAAATGTTCCCTTCTATGCTCATTCTTTCCCACTCTGTTGACAAAATGTAATCCTTTCCCTATCTATTCCTTTTCACAGAAAAGCCAAATTCATCCTTCTAAAAAAATCCTCAGATTAGGTCACTCTGTTGCTCTGATAGGGTTCAGGGCAGGCTGCCCCAGAATGTGCCACTTTGGCACATAGATTATGTTCATTTGAAGACAGTTAAGGCCTAACTGTCTCATGAAGAGTTTTTTACCTCCCACTTAATCACCTAAAAGAATTTAGATGGACGACTTGGTCCAGAAATTGAACCATCACCAGGGATAATGATAAGAGTGTGTGCTGGTATAAGAAGCTAGGAGGAGCCTGGGAGGGCTTATTTGTTCAAAATCATTGCCTCCACCTGGCATGGCAAACATTTGTTTACCAAACATTTGCTCTTTCCACCCTCCTGTGAATAATCTTCCTTCCCTTTGAAGCCCCAGACCGTTCCTCCCTCCTACTGAGCTCAGGGTGGCACACAGCTGCCTTCTGAGAGCATCTCACATCTACATGAGATTTCTATACATACAAAGTTAAATTTGTTTTTCTCCAGTTAACCCACGTTATGCCAATTTAATTACTAAACTAATCAAAAGAACCTAGAAGGGTAGAAGAAAAATCTTCCTCCCTTCCAGTTCAAAGTCTTACAATGGCTTCCCAGGTCAATTAGTAAAATGTGCAAGGTTCTTACCATGGTCGACTTGGCCTCACTAAGTAGCACTAGGGCCTTTTTGATGCTGGTTCTCCTGGCTGGGCTTCTGATTTCTCTTCCAATATGACCTTAACAGACCTTACTAAAAAGGACTTTCTTGAACACTCCCTATAGAAGAATACTGCCCCTTGCCATGATTCTCTGTTTCCTTAATGCATTTAATAAGACTGATTTCCCTTGACATTGTATATTTACATACGTTCCTTCTGTCTGCCCCTTAACTAGGATATAACCTTTATGAAGGCACAGACTTTTCTATGTGCTGTCATAACCTCAGCACCTAAAAGAATGTCTGGCACAGAGAATGTAGTCAATAAATATACCAGTTTTAGGATACCTCAGAAAGAGGAAGCATATTCTTTTTGAAGACATAGTACATGTTTGGTAAAGTGTGAAAGTGAAAGTCACTCAGTCATGTCTGATTCTTTGTGACCCCATGGACTATACAATCCATGGAATTCTCCAGGCCAGAAAACTGGAGTGGGTAGCCTTTCCCTTCTCCAGGGGCATCTTCCCAACCCAGGGATCGAACCCAGGTCTCCTGCATTGCAGGCGGATTCTTTACCAGCTGAGCCACAAGGAGAGTCCAAGAATACTGGAGTAGGTAATCTATCCCTTTACCAGTGGATCTTCCCGACCCAGGAATTGAACCGGGTGTCCTGCATTGCAGGTAGGTTCTTTACTGACTGAGCTATCAGGTAAGCCCTTGGTGAAGTGCAAGAAATTCCAAATACAAAATAATTTCTCTATATTTGTGGAGTGAGTTGAGGTTTTATATTTGATTTTTATATCCTTTTTTTTAATTTAATTTTATTTAACTTTACAATATTGTATTGGTTTTGCCATATATCAAAATGAATCCGCCACAGGCATACACGTGTTCCCCATCCTGAACCCTCCTCCCTCCTCCCTTCCCATACCATCCCTCTGGGTCGTCCCAATGCACCAGCCCCAAGCATCCAGTTTTATTTTCTCTCAAATTTTTTTTTTCTCTTTTTGGCCGCATGATCTTCATTCTCTGACCAGGGATCAAACCCAAGCCTGTTGCATTGGAAGGGCAGAATCTCAACCACTGGACTGCCAGGGAAGTCCCAAGTTTCTGTTTTTTTTTTTAATGTAGCTTTTTCAAAAGTCTAATTCATGGGTGCTGCTATTTCATAATTTTTTTTCCACTAACTAAAACCACTCTAACCAGAGATATTTACATTTTTATTCATGTTCTTATCACTGTTTTATACAAATGTTTACTTAACCTAAACTTGAATGCAAATCTCTCTGTGTACAACAGAAGTGCTCAAAGTCAAGGTAACAATTGGCTCTATAAATATTTTATTACTCATCATTCCTCTTGCAACTAAAATTTATGATACTTCAATACAGAATCCTCCCTGGGTAAGGGGGGATACTGAGAAAATCTCATTTTTTATTTTTCAACAAGGCAAATTAGTGACATTCAAACAAATCACATTTTTATTCTAATTGTTATTAAAAACTCCCATGGAGAGAACTGGTGAAGTCTACATTATTTTGAAACAAATAGAAAAGTATCATCTAAGTATATCTTCAGCCTTTATTCTTTGAGCTAAATTTTTAATTATGACTTAATCAATGGTGAATTTAACATAATAGTGGGACCAGAGTCATAGGGTCTTGAATTAACTGTCAAAAACATGAGAGTAAATAAGATTTCAGGGCAAGATTAACTGTCCTAAGAACACACAATGACTTAAACGACTTTAGAGGTGTCTGTGTTATTGCAACTTATTATGCTCAGTGAGTATCATTCCTTTTTCACCTTGTAACACAAATCCCTCAGAATACCATCAATACTTTGCTACCTGAATTTTAGTTATATACTATGTATAAATCAAAACCAATAAATATCTACAAGTCATGACTTTCTATTAATTTAGTACACATGAGTAGTTTTATATTATTTTAGTGAAAGAATCTTATGAAAAGGGATTGATATTCTTTAAATATTGAGAAAACAAAGATCACTTGTTGATAAAAAACAAAACAAAACAAAACAAAAAAACCTAAGAGAAGACTTAAAGTAACTGCAGAATTTTAAACCGAATGTAGAAAAGACTACAGTAAGGCAGACTTCTAAGACAAAACACACTGAAAGACATACCTTCTCTCCAAATTGTAGTAGCAAAATAAGAAAAATAACAGCTTTTTAAAATTAAAAACATGTAAATTAAAAATTAATTCTCAGCTTTTTGAGTTCATCTGTTTACTTATTCAGTAATTAAACAAAGATGTATTAAGTGTCTACTCGAGGCCCTCTCTTAAGTATTGGCAGCATAAAAACAAATATTATAAGATTCTTGCCCATGGGGTGTGTAAACAACACAGCCTCAGCAAAAGACTATCACGTGCTACACTAGTGTAGCTCAGTCTCCACGCGCTCATCTATGACTTTAGTTCTCCACAGGAGTTCTTAAAACTCACTTACTCATTGTTTCTGGAATGCTTACTATGTGTCAGAATGTGGAGTATGTAAAGATGAGTCAGGGCTCCTGTTGGCCTGTAGGTGGGGAGCCCTCACTCTGGCATATCAAAGCTGTGTGACCTGGAGTTAGACATTTCACAGTCTCTGGGGACATCGCTTTTTTCATTTTTCCATTTTATGTCCCTCTCTTGGACGTAAATTTGAACCAGTAAGGGCCTTGGTGAGGTCTGAATTAAAATCGCCATTCTCCAAACTCTTACCATACCCAGGCATTCCTCTTATATCTCATTGAATCCTTTCAACAAAGTCTGTTCATAAAGTGGGCCTGATGACCCTTATTGGGAGAATGAATGGAAAAGCAGAGGCTAGAATAATTCAAGAGACAGGGAAACACAATTTGTAGGTTTTAATCCAGGTCTTGAATCCAGAGCTGCCGAGTGCAAAACTGATGCTTACATCAACTATACTACTTACTACGTGGAAGTACTGCTAAACCATAGATACACCAACATAGAACACTATAGGTCTTAAAGGATAAACTTAGAATTCAAATAGACAGCAAATAAAACATTTAATATTTTCCTGACAATGGAGTTTCAATAAAATTGAAAAAAAGGTCTTTGGATCTTTGTATGGTAAAATATTTGAGGGAAAAACCCAAGACAATGTGTTTGAGTTAACGGGAAATATACATATACACACACACAGAGTTATACACTAATTATATACATTATTACTTACCAGTTATACTAGTCCCTTCTGCAAATAGCTCCTTGAAAAAGCATTGCAATATATTTTTTTTTTTTAAGTAAAAGAAGGTATAAAAACATTTTATTTTTCAGACTGGCAACCACTTTAGAAGCAGAGAATTTACAGATTACTGTAAAGTACTAAGTATGGCCTGATGCACTAACAGTAGTATGTGATGGTGGTAAGAATATAAGGTGGTGCTAGTAGTAAGTAACCCGTCTGCCAATGCAGGAGACATTACGAGACGCGAGTCTGATCCCAGGGTCGAAAAGATCCGCTGGAGGAGGGCATGGCAACCCACTCCAGTATTCTTCCCTGGAGAATCCCATGGACACAGGAGCCTGGCGTGCTATGGTCCACAGAATCACAAAGAGTCAAACACGACTGAAGTGATTCTGCATGCATGTATTTATATTTCTTGAGTGCAACTGATTAAAAGAGGTCACATTTACATTACTAAAGACAGGTTTTTATAACTTTGTGATATGAAGACCACAGGTTTGTTTCCTGTTCCATACTAAACAGTTTGAAACTTAGAATGGATTTAACTATGTAGTGAAATGCTTTTTTAAAGTATATCTATTATAAGTATAAATATGCTCTAATTTACTTATAAAGATGATGTTCTGATATTACCACATGATGTTATTGTTCTGGAATAGTCCCTCTAATAAACAATACTGATGAATAACCTCTGAACCCAGCATCAGGGGTACAGAGGTTACATTAGCTTCCGTTAAAAAATTATTAACAAATAAAGTCAGAGATCAAATATAAAACATGTAGATACTTTCTTAGCAAAAGCAAACCAATTATTTATTCTAGGGCATTAGAAAACACATCTCACAACTCATTAATTTTCCTCCAAATTACTATAATTATTAAAATAAAGTATTAGTAAAAAAAAAAATCCAAAATAATGTTCCAGGTAACCCAGCACATATAGGCAATCAATATAAATTTATTTAATGAATGGACAATATTTGACCTTAAGTGATAGCTTTGTTTCTTAACACCTTAAAATTTTCAAAGTTCCTATATTAATAAGTAAAGTGGAATGTGAATGAGACTATATCTTTTAAAAGTATTAAAGTTTTTGGAGTCACCTTCTGAAACACTACATTTTTCTCTATTTGGACTTTTTCCCAACTAAAAAAGGGTGAGAGTGTGAAAGCTCAAGTTAATGAAACTCATTCCTAATCTTTTTGGATACTCCAGAATACTGGGCAAATTAATTTATTGCATCATTTCCCTAGCTGCTAGGGAATGATAAATCAGGAGGGATTCATGGATCACTTAGCATTTATTCAATATACAATAAAGCATTTGTTTAGTGACTCTTTGTACTGCCACTAGGAAATACTATGATGAATATGATGTTGGTGCCAGTACTCAAAGAATTCAGTCTTAGGGAAAAACAATCAGGAAAATCAATAAGTTGCAATACAGAGCTATAAGTGCTGGGTAACCATGAAGCTAGCAGGGGTTGGGGGAAGAACATGGTGAACTTTGCCTGGGGAGAAGATGAGCAGGGCATGGGGAAAGGCATCAGTGAACCATGGAGATTTCATTTGGATCTTGAAAATGAATACACATTTGGCAGGAAAGGGGGTTCAGGGTACTCCAGGCAGAATGATGAGTAGATGCAAGCAATTTCCTGTATAATTTTCAGGAAACAAACAGTGGAGTGCGGAGTATATACAGGAGTCATGGAAGAGAGTAGTCTATATGACCTTTCATAGAAACTCAGCTGTGAAATCAGTTGAGTTCCCTCCTCTGTTATGAACACCAAACACGGTTTCAGACATTGCCCAATATCCTTCTAGGGAACAAAATCATTCTGATTGAGAAGCACTGGTTAGGAGGAAAAGGATTATGCTTTAAGAAAGAAAAAGTTCTGGTATCACAGTTTACCCTTCTTATTAGTAAGCAGATAGGAATGATTCATGACATTATTTTTCTCTAACACATTTTTCTTTGTTATATGTAAAGAAAGGCTATTACTTATCTCACAGGGCAACTTTGAAGATTAAATAAGATATTCTGAAGAGATGATATGTGTTAGGGGACTCAAAGAGGGACTAGCCCATGACAGTGCCTTGTAAAATGTGAGATGGGCCAGCAGATTAAAGGGGAGACTCAACTGTGTCAATTGCTTTGCAGTGTACAGATAATCAGATTAGTTTGAAACAGTTTTTGTTAGTTGAAAAATGTCCCAGAAAGATAGCTTTCAGCACCACCAGGATCGTGTTTTGTTCACAAATCTGAGACAGGCTCTCAAATTTTTTTTAATCTTTTTTTTTTTTCTAAATAGGAACTAAATGTATTACAACTAGAAGTTAATTCAGAATACCCTCAAAGTCATAAGTAACTCGTGGAAGTATAACATAAGTTCAGATTTTGCCCACTCATTACTTGGTTCTATTTGCTATCATTGTTTTTTTTTTACTACTGTGTGTAGTTTATAATGCAGTATTTGGAAATAAGCTATATGTTAATATAAGTCATATACCAGAAATACAGAGCTTTATTTTTTAAATGACACTTTAAAATACATCTATATCTGCTGGTTTTTCAAACTGAAAATGTCTTCAATCTTTTAAGACCAGAATTCATGGTACTAGGCATTCTTAACTCCCTTTATACTATAGAATGTTGCTTGCAAAATATGACTCCTTTTTCTTTTTCTTTTTTTAAATTTAAATTTATTTATTTTAATTGGATGCTAATTACTTTACAATATTGTATTGGTTTTGCCATACATCAACATGAATCCGCCACGAGTGTACACGTGTTCCCAATCCTGAACTCCCCCTCTCTCCTCCCTCCCCATACCATCCATCCCTCTGGGTCATCCTAGTGCACCAGCTCCAAGCTTCCTGTATCCTGCATTGAACCTGGACTGGCAATTCATTTCTTATATGATATTATACATGTTTCAATGCCATTCTCCCAAATCATGCCCCCTCCTCCCTCTCCCACAGGGTCCAAAAGGCTGTTCTATACATCTGTGTCTCTTTTGCTGTCTCACATACAGGGTTATCATTACCATCTTTCTAAATTCCATATTTATGCGTTAGTATACTGTATTGGTGTTTTTCTTTCTGGCTTACTTCACTCTGTATAATAGGCTCCAGTTTCATCCACCTCATTAGAACTGATTCAAATTGTGTGCCATGCTTTTAGAAGATTAATCACAACAATTTTTATATTGCAAAGGATTTGATAGAAGATTTAAAATGGGGTAGATTTCAAGAATAGGACAACAATATAAAGCTTGTGCCATGAATCCACAAAGTTGCTATCTCGGAAAATAAGCAGCACCTAATTGGCAACCCACTCCGATATTCATGCCTGGAGTATTCCATGGACAGAGAAGCCTAGCGGGCCACAGTCCATGGGGTCACAAGAGAGTCAGACATGACTGAGTGACTAACACACTTATTCTCTTAGTTCAATGGTCTCAAAGAAAATATAGACTTATTTTTTCCCCAAAGCTCAAAGAGTAAGAAATTAAAGATATACCTATAAAGTAGTAGCTAATATCATAAATAAAAACAGTGTAGGCAAACACATAATTTTATGCCAAAGGAAAAAACTACCAAAATTTATATCAATAAAATCTTCTCAACTTTTATGAGACCCTAGTCAACAATTTTGCAACTATAGCTTCTACTTGATTTCATAAAACAGCATTTAAAATTTAGTGTTGATAGTGGTAAAGAATAAAAAAACAAAATCAAGATCTCTGAGCACGCTGAGGTTCAAAAGCCAATGGAATTCACCATATAAATTCAGACATCAATGGTTTTGTTTCAATTGTCCGTGAACCACAACCATAAATATAAATAAAAAGAGGCTGCTGATAAATACACATAGTTCAGGACAGCTGTATCTCATTCCTGCATGCATGATCCTCAAATATGAGTCCAATGGTCCCATAGTATGATAAGTACTCTTTTCCCTTCCATTCCCGTGAGGTATGTAATTTCTCTTTTTACAGAATGAGTATTTTAATGTTAGGCAAATGTATCTTTTTTCAGATAAGAGAATTGTTCAACAAAATTTGGCTTTAGCCCCCAGTAAACCTAGAGTCAAGTCTGATGATCATCACAGCAACTGTTGGTTGCCTAATTGTGATTGATATTTATTTCTCTTGATTCTGTGGTTTTATTTCTATTTGTTGTTTCTTAATATTCTGTTTCATTGATAATTATTCTGCCTTAATTTTCTATTTCATTCATCTTTTTATAATCTATCTAAAGTATTTTAATGTATAAAAAAGCAGAGCACAGATACATTAATCACATTCATCACAAACAAGTGAACAGTGGAGAATGAAAATGTTTAAAGGAAAAAAAACTAATAATATAAAGAAAGACATGTTTGAACATTAAAGTGGCTAACTTAAATATGGGGATGTTTCCAATTTCAGAATACTTATATTCAAAGCTATCATTGATCATATTATTAATATTCAGATAAAGTAAAATATGTAATATCTCTCCAATATGGGAATATAATTGAAGGATCCTAAATGTATGAAATTACTTATCCTTGAGGCACAGGATGTTGTGATATTAAGAAAACAACTTAATTTCAAAGTGAAATTTCATATCCTTCTGAGAAAAATAATTTTATGTATGAAGGGCTTATATTGCTGTTGGCTAATATGATCATCACATCCATTTGGACTATCTAATCATTTTCTAAAATTCAAGAGTGAAGCAATGTAAAGCATATGGACTTTAACCGGGTTTGAGCTTTGCCAAGAAAAGTCAAAGATTGAATAGATAAGTAGATGGAGGCATAGGAATAATTCAAGCACTTCCTAAAGAGTTTACTTGGGCAGCATATTGCATGGTCAGACAACATTAGACTCTGTTCAGTTATGAATGCAGCTGTTTCTGTACTAGACTAGTATTTATCGAGATACTGTAGTATTTTACTCTTAATGTCCCACATGCCCCTAGCAAAGTTTTTAAAGATAAGGTACCTGAACCAGGAGTCTTTAGACTAGAACATCCTCTTAACATGGCAGTTAAAAAAGATTTTAAAGATGAAAACTTCAGTGAAGGAGAAAGGGAAGTGAACAGCCATGCCTTAATGAAATCAGGATGAGCTGCTCACCAAAATATTAGATTTGCTGGCCCTTTGACTTTGTCCAAATCCTTTAAAAATGATGCCCATCTCTCTCTGCTTCCACAGAGCATAGCAGATATAATATCAGCTCTGATGAATTACCATTTTTATTTGTCATTATTTTATATATCTAGTTCACTGGCTAAGTCAGTTCCTAGCTTCAGTACAATTTCATCTGCTTGTATCTAAAATTAAAACACTTTTGCATTATTCATCGTTCATTTCACAAACATTTACTAAAGTCTAATATGGTTCAAGCATGCAGGATCCTGGAAGAATACATCTTTTGTTCCAAAATGTTCATTCTCAAAAGTCAACACAAAGTGCTAGAGGAATGATAGGAATAAGAAAAAGTCTGATATAATAGTAAATATCTGTGACAAACATGCATATTTTTGAAGCCATTTGATGTATACATATAACATAATAAATGTCTTCACAATCAATTCAGCATCCATATTGTTCCTGCCTTAAAATAAATATAGACTACATTTACCTGTTACTTTAGATTTTTAAAAATGAATCCTAATTAGTTTAGGGAGCCTCTCTGATTAAAGTGAATTAATGGCAAGTGAAAAATAATGGTAGAAATACCACGTGAGCTATGCTTAACCCAGGGTTCATTTCAGACACTATTAATTTCCTTCTCAATAGCTGTTTCATGTGGTGACAATAAGATAGATTTTAATCTTCCTCTGTCCATATCCCAGGCACTCAGTGATACAAAGAATTTAGAAATATGGATTTATCTTATTGGAAAAGCTTTGCATGTCCTAATGTCTAGTCAAGGCTATGGTTTTTCCAGGAGTCATGTATGGACGTGAGAGTTGGACTGTGAAGAAAGCTGAGCACCGAAGAATTGATGCTTTTGAACTGTGGTGTTGGAGAAGACTCTTGAGAGTCCCTTGGACTGCATGGAGATCCAACCAGTCCATCCTAAAGGAGATCAGTCATGGGTGTTCTTTGGAAGGAATGATGCTAAAGCTGAAACTCCAGTCCTTTGGCCACCTCATGCGAAGAGGTGACTCATTGGAAAAGACTCTGATGCTGGGAGGGATTGGGTGCAGGAGGAGAAGGGGATGACAGAGAATGAGATGGCTGGATGGCATCACTGACTCGATGGACGCGAGTCTGAGTGAACTCCAGGAGTTGGTGATAGACAGGGAGGCCTAGGGTGCTGCAAATCCATGGGGTCGCAAAGAGTTGGACATGACTGAGCGACTGAACTGAACTGAACTGAATGTAAAATCTTAAAACATAATGGTCATCACTGCCTGAATCCTTTCAAATGATTTCTAAAATGGCATGAAAAGAATCTATGGCCTTATTACAAACCTACTCACCACAAAGAAAAATTATACACATGGCCAGTTCATCTTGATTTCCAAAGGAAAAACAAAGGCATCTCATTAACAAACACTATCTTGTATTTGGGGCTTCCCTGATGGCTCAGACAGTAAAGAACCTCCCTGCGATGCAGGAGGCCTGGGTTCAGTCCCTGGGTCAGGAAGATCCCCTGGAGAAGGGAATGGTTGCCCACTCCAGTATTCTTTCCTGGAGAATTCTGTGGACAGAGGAATTTAACCCTAGGGATGCTCAGTGAGTATGTGCTTGTGCCTCTCTCTGTATTTTGTTTCCCACTTGTCCTCCAAAATAAACATTTAGGAAAGAAGTAAAAATGTCAATCGTTTCTTTAGATGTAAGACAGCTCTGCCCAGGCATATTATTTGGGTAAGCTAGGACCCTAAGGTAGAGTGGATAACTGTGTCTCAGGCACTAATTCAACACCTCAGGCTATAACATCTTTATTGGTCTCCATTACCTGAATGTCATAGGCACATTTTTGTCTTAACACAATTCCTTGAACTTTTTATAATGTCAGTAGTGAAGCAGTGATGGTTTTATACTGAAGAAAATAATTGTCACCTGTATGAAATAAAACTTGATTACAGTGTGAACAAGGGGTACTGACATGGACACAAGTTCCACTCGACTTCAAAGCTGCTGCTGCTGCTGCTAAGTCACCTCAGTCGTGTCCGACTCTTGTGTGACCCCATAAACGTCAGCCCACCAGGCTCTCCTGCCCCTGGGATTCTCCAGGCAAGAACACTTTGCATTTCTTGATTTATTTTTGAACTCTGAGTAAAATAACATCACTATATGTCAGAAGATGTCTTTTACGAAAAGTTTCTGATGCCACCTTATCTTCTTCCCTTGCAATGGGAAGCATATCATCTCCAGTTATGGGGTGGGTGGAGGCTAAAGCAAAGACTCCAGTAAGTACCTCTATGGCCCACACCACCACTACACAGTCATTTTGAAAAAGAAAAGTCTCCACTGCAGCTCAAATAAATAACTGGATTTATGTTATTTGTTGGTGACAAGGAGGAAGTGTGTGTCAAAGCGGCAAGAGAGACGATTCCATGTATAAGTTCTAACACTGACAAACGCACACCCTTAGTTCAGTTAGTCCACCTAAAAATTTACCAGCATCAACTTACTTTGCTGGGTGGATCATGCAACTAGGAAGAAGTGACATTTAATAAGCACTGGTGGCTGTGTGCTAACATTAATCTTATAATAACGTCACTGCCAGGCTATAACCCCCCTTTGCTCCCGACAGCGGTGTGACATCAGGACACTGATTGGGTGGCAATTTATAGAAGTCAGGGATGCTTTTGGCCCATGGGTCACTGCCTGTAGGAGTAGGCAGGCAGAAGATACTGTCAGATTAGGCAATAGGCTTCATGTGGGCCTCCCCCATTTGCTTCTGATATTTAATGCTCCAATGACTTCAACAAAGCCTCAACTCAGATTCTTCATTCAACCAAGGTATCAATGATCGTCATCAGCTGTTATCATTATTGTTATTATTACTGAAGAGGTTCAAGCATGCATTAACTAGGTGTGTTCAATTCTGAAACAGTGACTCTGGCTGTTGGGTGGGGATGGAACTGAACAAAGATGAGAACAGAAATGAGAAGGTGATTTAGTGATGATGGTACAAAACTGTCAAGACCAGGAAGTGGTGAGTATGACCTGGACTATGGGCATGGCCATTGCCATATAGGGACAGAGGAAGATGTTAGGGCAGTGGTTCTAAACCTTGGTTGCATATCAGAATCATCTGAAGAACTTTCTACACTTTTGAAGCCCAGCTCTACACTTGGAACTATTGGCTTAATTTTCTGGGTACAGCCTGAGCACCCAGGAAATTGTCTTTTCACAGTGAGGCTGAGAACCACTGGGTGGTCACAGCAAGGCTTTGGAGGACCTGATGGGTTAGATGTGGGAGGTAATTTGTATGACAGCTAGAATTTGGGCACAAGCAACTAATTTAATTCATTTCCAGAGATGGGAAGCCCAGATTTTTATGTGAACTCTTCTGATTTTTTGATTTGGCATTTTTTTAAACACATGTATTGATATATTAATTTTGTGTTAAGCAAAAAAAAAAAAAAAAAAAAAACCTATACAATAAACAACCTAAGAGAGCTGGAACATGCAGGTGCATGCAACTGCAACTTCTGCCTTAAATCAAGAAGGTTAAACTCTAATTATAGATTTAAGACTTTCAGAGAATGTAGAAGATAAATTCTCTGGAGACTCAGGGAAACACATCGATTAATTACTTGATACCTTATTAAGAATAAAGGTGACCTAGAGTATTTGGTACATGGCAACTGTGAATTTATTTTCTCCCTCCTTATCTCTCTTCCTCCCTCCTTCTCTCTCTCTCCCTCCCTCTTTCTAAGGAAGCAAAACATTTTTTTTCAAGGTCATGGGTTAAGGAGTACAGCATAACATTTTTTCCCCAAGGTCATAGGTTATATCTAATTAAGTCTCAAGGCTATGCTACTTCCCAAATGTGGTTTTCAGCAGACATTTTGGGAAGGAGGATTGAGCAGGGCAGCTTTACTTTTTTGAAAATACAATTTATATAGGCTGGACTCTTTTCTAAATACAAACCAAAATTTCAAAAAGTCTACAATAGTCCCCAAAATATTTTGAAAATTGAATACAACAAAGCAATGAATCTTATAATTAAGTATCTCTTAGAGCTAACATACCACTCCCCGCCCCACCGCCCCCCTCAAACACACACACAGAGCACTCATCAAAGTAGTCTGAACTGAATTAAATCAGGAGCTACACAGCTTATATCTCATGAGAATCTAATTTCAGAATATCCCCTTCAAGATAACTCATAAAACAATAACACCTTCAAATACTGTATTTTTTGCCTTTATGTCATATTTATGTCATTTTACACCATGGGAATACTTGTCTCAAAAACTAAGAGGATCAAATAATCATTAATTAATTCCCATGTGCAGTCATTTAGTTTAAGATTTGGTACTTAGGTTTGTCTAAGACTGGACTATTTTGGAAAAAAAAGTTACATCTTTCTGTTAGATGTTAGACTTTTGTATACTATATTTATAAACATACCAGGGGATCTGTCATATTTTGTATACTTGAGTTCCAAAGATTTATATATTAAATTCCATTATTTTCAGAGCCATATGAGCATGGAATTTCCATTCTCTACTGGCATGAATGTATTCTTAATTTGTATTAATCACACAACAAAGGAAATGAAGGGTGTCGGGGAGTCTTGTATGTCATATTATAAACACATGCTCTAAGCAGAAAAGACAAAGATCATCTCTAACACATGAAGTTTATTCTTCAGAACAAATTCCACTCTTAATCAACAACAAGAAAAGTTGAAATGGATATAACATCCATGGCTATTCAAAGGATGAGAAAGCAAACACTGGAAGTCTTACTTACCTATTCCAGGTAGGATCCTCAAACCAATCCAATGTATCAAAGACTGTGCTGTGTGCTGAACTCTCCTTGTAGAAAGAAACCAGATGCCATGTCACCATGAAAGCTGAAAACCAGAGAAAGGAGGAGTAATCAAATCTAAAACAAGATAAAAGAAGATGCAGGAAACTTGGGACAACTGAATTGTGAGATGGCATTTTAACGAAATCACAGGTTTCATAAATGGAGATTTATTCCAGTGTTTCCCCAAATGAATTTCATCAAGAAACCTTTTCATCCCACAATACCTGTTAGCATCCTGCCGCAGGAGTGATCCACAGCAGTTACTGGGGAAACGACTTGTGTAACGTACTTCTCCACAACTGACACATCTCGTAGACTGTCATGCGGTCACATGTTCTCAGTTTGAAACTTTCAATAATTAGGAGTACTTTATAAGCTTCCCCATTAAAATATGCACATAAGGTGCCTATATTTATATCACATACAGAAAGCTTGAGTGTTGTTTCTTTCACAAGTTTCATAGCAAATTAGTGAAGAATCATGAACCCGACTAGTACAATTTCTTTCATGGCGGTGAGTATCTGACATTCACTCATCATTCTGATCAATATTTACCAAGTAAATAACAAGAACCAGATATTGGGTTGAGAAAATGAATAAGATTTGGTCCTGCCCTCAAAAATGCAAGTCCACTCAAGTAGGAAAGGCCACACTTGGACCCACAGCAACCCTGAGGATGAAGTCATCGTGTTCACGGTGCAGACAGGACCCACGGGTGTGACACAAAGCAGAGGGTCTGTAAGCTAAGCCTTGAATGGTGAGTAAGAGGGGAACAGATAGACAAAGGGAGATGGAGGTGAGGTGGAGGAAGAAGGGGGGGGTGAGGAGGGTGTTATTCAGGCAGCATGTTCAAACACAGGAAGCTGTGAGGGAGAATGGCATGTTCTAAAAGCTGCCTTATATCGGGTCTACAATAATGTGAGGGAACAGAACATGCACAAAGGAAGTGGCAGAACACCCTTTTACAGATTTAAATAACCATAAATCAGACCAACAGTATAAACACAAGCACCCACCCAAATAACTGCATACAATTTGAAACTATCCCCTAACTCCTATACACATGTCATCTCATCCTGGACTCACAAGGTTGAGGGGCCCACCCAAGACCAGAAAGTGATTTGTATAAATAAGTTCACTTTTTTAGATTCTGAATGTAAGTGATATCATATGATATTTGTCTTTCTCTGTCTGACTTACTTTACTTAATATGACAATTTCTGGGTCCACCCACTGCTGCAAATGGCACTATTTCATTATTTTTAATGACTGAGTAATACTGTTGGTGTTTAGATGCTAAGTTGTTTCTGACTCTTTTGCGACCCCATGGACTGTAGCCTACCAGGCTCCTCTGTCCATGAGATTTCCCAGGCAAGAATATTTGGGTTGTCATTTCCTTCTCCAGGGGATCTTCTCAACCCAGGGGTCAAACTTGCCTCTGCTGCACTGGCTGGCAGGTTCTTCACCACTGAGCCATCAGGAAAGCCCATGACTAATATACTTTTTACAAAACAGAAATAAGACTCATAGACATACGCAACAAACTTATGGCTACCAAAAAGGAATAAGGGGGAGGGATAAATTGGGAATTTGCAATTAACAGATATGAACTACTATATAAATTAGATAAACAAGGACCTGCTGTGTAGCACAGGGAACTTTACTCAACACTTTGTAATAACCTATAATGGAAAAGAATCTGAAAAATTTCATATATATATATGTTATATATATATAATGTGTGTATACACATACATATGTAAATAAAACATAATCACTGCTATACACTGAATCATTGCAAATCAACTATATTCAACACAAAATAATAATTAAAGAAACTAAAAGAAAACTTCATATAATTGGGGAAAAATTGATTCACATAGACAAGTCTAGTCCCCAGTCTGTGCAGGGAGAGGGGTGTGTAGCATGTGGTATGACACCTTATTGCATGACATGTTTTCCTGATTGCACTGCAGTTCAGACTCCAGGCACAGCCAAAGTGCTGCCACCATCACCCTTTCTGTTTCACGTTTTAGGAAAGCAAGCATGGGGTAGAAAGATTATGATTAGTTCATGTGTTTTCACCCCCTGGGTTTGGATATGCTTAAAAAAGACTTCTCGGTGCAGCCATATTGAAGGCAAGACTGGTGACTGTGTACCGTCCAGTAACCATGGAGAATCTGGTGGTTGTCTACACTCAGCTCTGATCCTCAGATGCCCTCTGTGTAACTGTTACATATGAGCCTTGCTCAGGCCTCCTGGTTTTTGCTTCTGACTTCATCAGCACTTTAATAACTTTGCTGATGTAGTGTGTGGATAAAAGGGCTTTGCACTGTGGTCAGAGGTTGAATTAGTGTGTCTATTCAGAGAGGAAGAGAGGCCAGCACTCATTTGTAACATGTGAAAATGGGGAGAGCCAGCACAGAGATGGGGGAAATGCAGGTTTATTAATATAAAAATGGAGAAACCTTGTCTATGACACATAGCTTATGTAAGAAAAAAAATCTAAAGAGGGCCTGTGATGTTCTCCAAGGGACAAGAAATATAGTTGCTGAAGTTGGAAAGACTGGAGAGGAATTTTTTCCTTCCTCTTCTTCCTCCTCCTCCCACTTTTTCTCTTCTAAACTCCTAAAGTGAAACTGCTTAGAATACATCTTATTCAGTGCAATTTCTCATCATGAGAGTGAGACTGGAAAATCTTGTGGTAGCCCCCAAATCTCCTTGCCCTCATGAAATAGGATATAAGCTTTTATTTTCAATGCTTTTCAATGCTTTTATTTTCAATGCTTCCAGTTGAGACGCTGTATGCCTGTTATAGGCTTCCTGAGACCTTATAACATATTAGGAATTATTTTAGCTTTAAAGAAGCGTGGTTGCTTAAAAAGGCAGATTCTGCTACAGAGGCTTTCAAGATAGAAACCAATTCCAGGCAACAGATGAGCAATAATGCCTAGAAAATGGACAAACATTAGATGTAAGACAGACAAAATCCAAGTGACAGTACCATCCAGATATGCAACTTGCAGCAATGCTCTTGTGTTGCGGTTGCTTTTGACAAACCACACTTGTTATCACAGAAGTAAGCTTGTTCTTGGGTACTGGCAGCAAAGAGCAGATGAAGCAGAAACATTACCCGAAACCAAAACAAAGAAGCAAATAAACAAATCAAAATATCTCCGAGCAACCTAAAGGAAGAAAACCTGGACAAGTCATATAAAGAGAAATTGAACTATACACAAACTTCTAAAATGAGCAATTTATGGAACAATTTTATTCTGAGTATATTTCTGACTTGTTTGTATGGACACTTAAGAAATTCAAGGGGTCTGATAGATTTGACCTCCATGATTTGTGGTATAATTCAGCACTTGCTGGCATGGTAGAGACTGGTTCTCTGCAGAAACCTGACAATTAGCTCCTGTGAACTCTGGAATGAGAAATCAGGTTCTATGAAAATTTGTACAAAAAGAACTTGAATGTATAACCCATTGAAGAAGGAGTCAGGAGCAGGAGGGTTGATGGACGAAATGAGGGAGCCACAGACAGAGGGAAGGAGGATTAATAATTTCCTTTGTGGCGTGAACACACGAGGCATTGATGAATTCATCTAATCATTTCAACAGCTTTGTAAAGAAAATATCACTGTCACTAGTTTACAAATAGAGAAATTATAATTTTTTGATAGGCTAACTCACTTAATACACAATAAGAAGTGGCCTTCTATTGCACTAACTAGATTGCATTAACTACAATTATAAATAATACAATGCAGCTGAGATTATTGGGAAAACAATTGATAGACTCACATATTTCAGTTGTATTATACATATGTAGAGCCCACTGAATCACTGCCTCACCTATACCTATATTTAGAATCCTTAAATATATTCATATCTTTGGACCTAGTAATCCACTCACAAATTATCCCAAGCAAACAATTCAAAATCAGGAAAATGTCATTGCAGCATTATTCATAATAGTGAGTAATAGAAACTATTTGTGTATCCCACAGCAGGGCATCTAAGAACATATGGGCATATTAACTCCATAGTATATTAAGTTGCCATTAAAGTAACAATTAAATCACAATACAGAGAAAGTGGTATATCAAATTGTATGTTCTGATTATAAATAGGTACAAAATATATATGTGAATAAATACTAGCCACAGGACCAGAATAAAGAAAATTGTGGTACTAGGGTAGAGTAGTTATGAATGCATTAAAAAATCTTAACACCATTCTCATAATATATTTTAAAGCTTTACTCATTTGAAATACCCACTCAATAGAAATACAGACTCACAAACACGATATATTTAGAATATGTGTTTACAAGGTTAAGTGGTTTCCAGCACACACAATATTATTTTGTTACATTGTTAACTATTTGATAGTGGAGGAAAGAGTTTGGAGATTGAGATATACTTAGGATGATGCTGAGATAAAATACATATATATTTTAACAGAAGGTAGAATTCAATTTCTTATAATGATGGTCCATGGAAAAATTAGGTAAGATTACAAAAACAAGAAGACTTGTTAACATGATCACTAATGTACGTGATTTTAAACAGATCTATGATCAACAGTCTTTTCCTATTGTACCATAGCTTTCATCTTCTTACATTCCCTCTGTCCCATTTCCTAATATAAAAAAAAGCTAAGGAAAATTGGCCAGCTGCAGAAATCTCCCATTTCTTCATTTTCTTCATTAAGACATCACCCATCTCCCCAACAGGATCTCCTCCACCGCTGGGAAGCCATTTAGTCTTAACAGGGCAGGGAAGTGCTTTTGAAGAAGCAACAGCTAATTTTTGCTTGCTGACCTCTATCTAAGAATAAGGGTGAGCCAGCAAGTGTTCATCATTTGTCTCACATGGTATAATATTCGTCTCTCTCTAGTCTTGGTCTCATTCCTGGCTTTAGGCAGTACATTTCTAGCATTTGCTGCTTCAAAACATCTCCTACCCTCTAGAAGTAAGATTAAGGGGTAAAAGCTACAGTGCCTATCTCCTGGCTCTGTAACTCTTAGAAAGCAAACGAACTTCTACCTTCCTATGCCTGTAAATCTCACAAATCATTAGAAATTCAAAAACCACATTCCCTGCCCCTCCCCCGGCAGTTGTTTATACATTTGTATATAAAGAGAAATGCAAAATTCAATGTAATTCCAGTACTGTTCAATCTCTTTTGGATAAGCCAGCCTATTAGCTTTTCTCTCCCACTCTTTCTTCTAACATGTGTGTGCGCACACACACACACACACACACACACACACAGAAGTGTGGCTTTAATAAATGGAGAAGAGAAGAACACAGTTTGCATTTCCAAATGTGACTTTGTCTATTTCCTTTGACATGTGGGGTAGATCTCCTTATTTATCTCGGTGCTCCTAACCCTGTTGACATAGTAAAGTTTACCACTGGCATGCATGTCATCTGTTATTTCTTGACCAATTCAAGTTGGGTAGACATTTCTGTTTAACTCGACCTCATCTTACCTCCTGCTGACAGTGTACCCGTCTCAGAGGTCTGACCGTGATGCACCTTCAGCCTTGGGGTGTTGCAGCCCTCAGATCAGAATCATCTTCTCCTATGGGATGGCACCCCAGCCCCAGTGACACATTCTCCAGCTGTTTCAGGGTCCTAGCCATGCCACACTAGAACTTAAGTTCCAAGGCGTTCCTCCGATTGACCTTGTTACACTGCTAAGTTCACTGTGATGCTGGCAGAGGGCTGTGTATGAATTAGCTGCTGTCTTAGACACACCTCCTTCTCACGAATACACACCTCATTCTCTGGACTGAAACTCCAAGAGAGAAAGTTGGGAGGCACCATTAGATTGCGTCACTTTCCTTTCACAGTCATTCTTATTTTGCAGAATTCCTCGGACTCAGCAAGGGGGCATGTCTTCCTTTTCTTTCTTGGTATTATAATCTCAATATCAGAGAGTGAACCTACATGTAATAAGTTGAAGGGTTTCCCCCCTATACAATAGGACTTCAGTTTTTGAGGCTGACCCTTGATAATCTAATCTTTATCACTCTACCCTTGATAAATCTAAAGGATGCTTTCTCAAAAAGTAATTGGGATTTCCTCTCATAACCATGAGGATGGAGTATAACTTACAGCCTAGCACTCTCCTATTTCCCCCCAAACCCTAGAAAACTATAAAAAATAAATGAAGTAATTATTTTGAGGAACTGGAATAGGTAGTACAGGGCTGTGATGACAGAGAAAGGAAACCAATAAGAGGAAAAAACCCTATATCTGGATTCTTTATTTGCGAGAGGTTTCTGGAAAATGGGCACAGGAAAGGGAAAGTCAAACACATCTTGATTGCTTCATTGAACTGAGGAAGTGGTGATCACTGAGGATTCCAGGAATACGATGCAGAAGATGCTCAACAACATTATTTACTAGGAAAATATAAATTAAAACCACAATAAGAGGCCACAATACCCCTAAAACAACTGATTACAGAATGTTGGCAAGGATGTGTGGCAACTATCGTGCTCTTACACTGCTGGTGGGAATATAAAATGATACAACCATGTATACCTGTGGCGGATTCATTTTGATATTTGGCAAAACTAATATAATTATGTAAAGTTTAAAAATAAAATAAATTAAAAAAAAAAGAAAAAAAATAAAATGATACAACCACTTTTGAAGACAGTTTCACAGTTTACTATGTAGGTAAACATATGCTTAATATGCAGCTGAGCAATTTTACTCCTATTTACCCAAGAGAGATAAAAATATATGACTACACAGAAACTTATACATCAATGTTCATAGCAACTTCATTCATAATTGCCTCAAACTGGAAAAAAATGTCCATCAGATGGACTGGAGAAAGCAAAATCTTGATACTGTCAAACAACAAAATTAAAAAATCCAAGAGAAAGGGAAGAATCACTGAAACCATTACAACACCATGTAAAAATATTATGCAGAGCAAAAGGAGCCAGATACAAAAGTGAATATTGAGGGATTTCATTATTAAAACTCTAGGGGAAAAAAATCTAAGGGTCAGAAAGCAGAACAGTATTTGACTGGGTTTGGGGTAGGGCAAGGGGGTGTCAGCCGACTAGAAAGGACATTAGGGGAACTTTGTGTGGTGAGGGAAATGTACCAGGACTTGGTTTAGTGGTAATAACATGGCAGATAAATTTGTTTAACCTCATCCAAACATGTAGTTAAAGTGAGTGCTTGTTATTGTATATACATTATATCTCAATATAATATTGAGATTAAAATGAAATTTTAATTGGTGGCTTATTCTTTTATTAATATCAGAACTGATCTCTTAAAATTATTTTGTCATTAAATTTTTTTTTAAAATAGGACATTAGGCACATTAGGGAATGTGAAGATCTTGCATTTGTTTTAAAATAATCCAGTATTGGGACTTCCCCAGTGGTTCAGTGGCTAAGACACTTCCAATACAGGGGGCACAGGTTTGATCCCTGGTCAGGGAACAAAGATCCCACATGCAACAAGTAAGAGTTTGCATGTTGCAACTAAGACCCAGCTCAGCCAAATAAATTAATTTAAAAACAAAATCAGTGTCTTTGGGAAAAAGGTATCCTAGAAAGTAATACGCTGCCTATGTGCTGCTAATTCCTGAAGGCAGGTGGTGAGCACAGGGGGTTGATTATGATTTTCTACTTTTGAATATGTCTGTAATTCTTTAATTTAAAATGTTTTCAACATCTAGTGGATTGCATTTCTTTAAGACATTATTAACATATTAGTTAGCATTAGATGTCTACTTTACTTACTCTCCACATCCTTATCTCCTGATTATGTGTAAAGTCTTTGTCTTTGTTACACTTTTCATGTTGTCCTTTACTTTTCTCCCTTCATCTCTTAGCCGACAACAACTTACACAGAATCAGCCTGCATGGCACATTTAAGCCAAGACCTGAGTAATTTGAGAGAAAATTAGTTAAACTTCTGAGTCTGGTCCTTTACATTCAACAATCATGAATTTCAATAAGCCTGGCCTGCAGAAGAGAGGCCCCTTCAGGAACAAACGAAACAGCCAGGTATGGAGAAATGCCATTTTGTTAAGAAGTCTGCTTAACAGGATGATTGAAACAAACGGAACAAAGAAACCAATTCAACACAGTGAACACAAAGAGACAGTTCGAAACATTTAAAAGGGAAAGGAAACTGGACTTAATTATTTTCATCCTACCTTTTTTCCCTTTTAAGACATTCGGATTCTTGCTAACTTCAGGGAAAGTTGGCTCCAGGCTCCTAGTCACAGGAGTGGGATTCTGGTCCACAGGTGCTGAGCCTGGTTCTGGCTAACACAGAGTGTGCACAGGCTCCATGCTGACATTATTTTTATAGATTTTATGGATCATTTTATAGATTTTCCAGTGAGAATGAAGCCCAAGATGAAGTCAGTCAAAGTGGAAATTGATTAAGGATGTAGACGGCAGTGTTCAACTATGTAGGCAAGAATGGCCTTTAGAGAAATTAATGTCCCCTTCAGTTTCTTAGTGATGCATTAAACGGAATATAGCGCTTTCCTCCTGTTCCTATTATGTCTAGAACTACCCGTTCTTTCTATGAATAAGACCCCAAACTGATTTTCTAATGAGCAAGAGTGGACCAAAAACATGTATTAATTACCAACAAAGAACATAAGCTCTGCAATCACACTCTGATGGGATAAATTAGAACTTTGTTCTCCAGAACCCAGCCTATTATGGACAAACTGAGAATTGTTCTTAATGTTAAACTGGAACAATAGGGCATCAGGATAAGAGTACTCGCTGTACAGGGTCGATACACAATCCTATTATTATGGAACTCTCATTTTCCCTTAGACACGTTCCTTTTTCAAATATATCTTCTTGGGGACTTTTCTGATGGTCCAGTGTTCAGGACCCTGTGCTTTCAATGCAAAGGGCACAGGTTCAATCCCGGGTTGGGGAACTAAGACCCCACATGCTGTGTGACTTGATCAAAAAGTAAAAATTAAAAAAAAAAAAAAGTACATCCTCTTATAAAACATTTTACCTTAGGAATTAAAGAATAAAAATTTTAAAGAGTCTGACTACAGATAAAGGGACAGAAAAATTCCTAGGATAGAAACACATTGCACTTGTTTCTTTACCAAGATGCTTTATATTTAATTATTCCAAAGGAAATGACAGGTAAAGAGCACAATACACAGTATACTAACGCATATATATGGAATTTAGAAAGATGGTAATGATAACCCTGTATGCGAGATAGCAAAAGAGACACAGATGTATAGAACAGTCTTTTGGACTCTGTGGGAGAGGGAGAGGGTGGGATGATTTGGGAGAATGGCATTGAAACATATATAATATCATATATGAAACAAACCACCAGTCCAGGTTTGATGCATGATATAGGATGCTTGGGGCTGGTCCACTGGGATGACCCAGATGGTATGGGGAGGGAGGTGGGAGGGGGGTTCAGGATGGGGAACATGTGTACACCCGTGGCGGATTCATGTTGACGTATGGCAAAACCAATACAATATTGTAAAGTAATTAGCCTCCAATTAAAATAAATAAATTTATATTAAAAATAAATTAAAAAAAAAGAGCACAATACATACACTAGTATGTTTCTGGGATGTGGAGAAATGTAATTATCTTCTTTGCTTTTGGGAAGTTTATGTTATCATTTATGCAAAAAGATAATCATGTCATAAATAAAATGATATAAAGCGTTTTTATATATGTATGTATATTATATACATAGTGTGAGTCTATCTATCCATCCATCCATCCATCCATCCATTTATCTAACGTGGTGCTCAAGTTCTTGGCAGTGAGGACCACAGTGCTGTGGGAAATGCATAAATTTATAAAGGATAAATTGAGAAAGAAGGAAATGCTTTGTGAGAGCTAAGCCAGATCTCAAAATATGAATACAATTCATAAAGTAACAGGAGGTAAATGCTTCTGGGATGGGGGACAATAAAAACAAAGGTTAAAAAATCGAGATGATCTACTGTGGGACCAAGGGAGAAAAACACTGGGCTAAGTCAGGGGAAATTAGGTTGGAGCCCGATTTGGGAAAGCTTTGAATGCCGGTCCTCAGGAACTTACACTTTATCCTGAGAGCAAGGCAGCCTCAAAAATGTTCTGAATAGAAGGTGGACACGATGGAGATGGTTTTTACGTAAAGGAGATATAGAAGTGATGCTGACTAGACAGAGGCCAAGAGACTAAAGAAACAGAGGCTAAATCAAATTTTAAAAGTGTATTGACCTCAGAACTTCCCTGGTGGTCCAGCAGTTAGGAGTCTGTGCTCCCAGTGCAGGGGGCACTGGTTCCATCCCTGATTGGGGAACTAAGATCCTTCATGCCATGTGGTGTGGTCAAAAGCAAATAAATAAAATAAGCCAATGTTTAAAAAACCAAAACAAAACAAAAAACTGTATACTGACCTTAAGTGATGAATAAAGAACATGTCTAAGTAGTAGGAAACTGTTAATAAGATTAAATGCTTAGAGTCTATATACATTGGTAAATTTGGAAGCAATTCAACATGAAACATTGACTGCATATGGCTTTAAGTTGTCTGAGAAAGACAGCAAGTTTTATCACAGGGTTGCAAAGCTATAAGCATCAGAGCAGGATGAGTTTGGTGTCCACCAGGCCCTGGAAAACACTGAAAGAAGACACAGAAGAAGTTCATTCATGCTAGATCCTGTGGAGTGGGGTTGGGTTTTGACAGGAAGACACTGAAGACAAGTGGATTCAGGCGAAGAGAAATACAGGAAAACGTTAGAGGCGGCCAACAGTCGAGAACACATCAGGGGACTCCGCATGTGCCTGTCCCTGCATTTACAGAAGGTGGCACATGCAGAAGGAGAGAATGACGGAATGTTTCCTTGAGAAAATTACTTCTACCCTTTTGGCTTCAGTTTCTTCATGGGACTGTTGGGGAGCTGCTGACAGAAAATGCCCGCCCTAACCAGGAATGACAATAACCACTTGCCTGAGTTGCCTCACAACAGGAGGTCTAGACAAAAAACTACAGTGCTGCCAATGAAAAATAACTGGGAGAATGTGAGACTGGCTGAGAGGAGGGAGGACATGCCGGCCCATAATATGTCTGCTAGTCTCCCAGAAGCCTTCACACTGGAATCCATCTTGGCTGAGAGATGTCTGCACCACCAGGAAGGATTCCAGTCAGACTAAATATGAGACAAGCAAGATGACTGGCTAGAGACAACCCGGAAACTCACCCCATTACCGTAAAACCTGAGACTGTGAGCAGAGCAGTTCTCCTGAGTCCCCTTATCCTTCCGCTCTCCACCCAGGCATCCCTTCCCAATAAAGTCTCTTGCTTTGTCAGCAAGTGTGTCTCCTTGGACAGTTTATTTCTGAGTGATAGACAGGAGCTTGCTTTTGTGCTGTGGAAGAAGTCCCCCTTCCTGCAATAGAACTTTATACCTTTATAGTTAAAATTCACACTGAAGACCTGTCCCAAAGTTGAATGATAAATCACTCTGTAACTGAGAACATTGATGTAGAGAAATTGTGGGGAGCAGTTACTGTGGGAACCATGAGAAAAGGTCTTGACAGCACTTTAGAGATGACTGCAAAGTACCCAGCACAGAGCGACAGACAGGATGCTCAGCTGAGGGTGGAATGTAAGGGACACATGCTGAAGAAAATGTGTCACCAGACTTCTGACTGTAAGTGTGTGACTTTGAGCTTTTTGATTGTAGTATATGTGCCTGGAATTAAGCTTTTGATTGCCAAGGCATCCATTTCAAAGACATTCATCTCAGGAAACATTGCCAGGAGACTTCCCTGGTGGTCCAGTGGCTGAGACTCCATGCTCCCAACACAGGGGGCCTGGGTTTGATCCCCTGTTAGGAAACTAGATCACATATGCTGCAACTAAGACTTGGCAGAGTCAAATAAATATGTAATATTTAAATACATATATATATATATATACACACACACACACACACACATTGCCAGATGTGTGCTTGCTAAGTCACTTCAGCCGTGTTCGAGTCTTTGCGACCTATGGATTCTAGCCCTCCAGGCTCCTCTATCCACAGGACTCTCCAGGTAATAATACTGGGGTGGGTTGTCATGTTCTTGCCCTCCCTCCAGGGGATCTTCCCGACTCAGGGATTGAACCCGAGTCTCTTACGTCTCCTGCATTGGTGGGTGGGTTCTTTACTATTAGTATCACCTGGGAGGCCTGTAGCTGTGTGACATAGCTCCTGAAAAAGCAACTAGATAAGAAACTACACCGTCCCACTCATGAAGGTTCCCTTCTAGAAAGCACTGGGTGACGTAGATAACTACAAGCTTGAGTGATCCTGCTTTTCCTTTCCCCATTCTGCATCCTAATTCTGGCTTTTATGCTTTAAATTTGCTAATAAAGAATAAACCTATGAAACCCTAATCACCCCCGCCCCCCTTGAACCCCATAAGTGTGGAGTCTCAGGTCCATACTTTTTCTCCCTCTATCTACCCGTGACCTCAGTGTTGTGCATGTGCCTGCCAGGACCTATGAGTAATAAATCTATTCTTCAAAGTTTCCTGATGGTTTTTGCTAAGATGTATCTTGTGATCATAACAGGAACCACATGGGCTGGTCAAGCCACAACTCTGGGTCTAGTTGGAGTAATGTCTGTGGGGGATCAATACAAGTAATTATACAGGTCCAGACATTCTTAGCCTATCAATTCACTATCAATCACTATAAGTCAGCTGAGACCAAACAAGACAAATCCCCAGAAGACTGGATGGAAAAGTAAAAGGTGATTATTCTCATATTTTTATATGGCCAAGGAATCAGGAGAATAGTACTTCCTTTGAGATAAAAAGGGAAAGGTGTGTGTATATTTCAGAAAATACTGTAAATAGATCTGTGTTTCAGAGATGCTGAATTTTGTGTGAGCGGGACTCATTCAGCAATAGAAACAATAAGTTACATAGAAATTAAGGTTTGGAGAGAATTTAAAGATTAAAATATAAAGATGACCTATCTGTGTAACAGCTGGGAGAGTGACTTGAGAAGAAAGATGTAGAAAAGGAAGCTAAGACAGTATAAGAGAGGAGTTGAAGACTCAATTTTAGGGAATAACTATTTCAGGAGGCAGGAGGTAGAAAAAAAGAATCCAGCCAAAACCTAGGAACCAGCAAGAGAGAGCAGAAGAACTCAAGGATGCTGAGATATTGGCAGCAAAAATAAATTTTTATTAAAAAAAAAATAAATTGCCTCAAATTCTAAGATGCTTTCAGGTAGAAAAACTAGGGGGAAAAAAAGCTTAGGTTAGGAAAAAGAAGGGTTCATTGATAACCTTTAAGACCAATGTTTCAGGATAATGAAAGAGAAGGAGATGCTAATGATAGTGAATCAAGGATGAGAGGAGATGGCAGGTAAGGGCAGAGATGCTGATGAATCTGACAAAGAAGAGGAAGCAGGAAAACACATGGGAGCTGGAGGAGACAGTGCCAGGCATACAGCACACAGATGGCACTGGAACCTTTCTGAATGAGTAAAAGGAGACAGGCAGGTGAGCTCAAGAAAATATTTTATTCTTCTTAAGAAAACAAATTTAATTAAAAATTTTTATTGAGGTACAATTAACATATAACATTATATGAGTTTCAAGTGCACAACATACTGATGCAATATATGTAAATACTGCAAAATGACCACCACAATACGTCCAGTTAACATCTGCCACTATATTTTGTTTTTGGCTGCACCATGAGGCTCCTGGGATCTTAGTTCCGTGACCTGGGTTGGACTCAGGCCCTCAGCAGTGAAAACACAAAACCCTAACCACTGGAATGCCAGGGAAGTACTCCCCCCCCCTAATTTTTGTTTCCTGTGGTAAGAAAAAATTAAGTTTTAATGCTTAAAATACTAGGATTAGAAGTCATGAAATAAACTGAAAGGGCAGATGTCAAAGATCAGAAATAGGATGGGAGTCCAGATGGAAATGTGAATGTCTTAGCTGAAGGGGCATTTCTTCTCCATAGACAGAGAGAGGGATGAGAAAAGAGGCAGAATAAGGATAGATGTGTTGGGCTCTAGGTTTCTCAAAGAAGCAGGTGATAGGATATTCACTTTTGATCAGAAAGACCATGTACAGGATTAGGGGTGGAAAGTGAAGGGGATCTTCTGGGAAAGCTTTGGTGAAGAGTGGACTAAGCCATGATGAAAGACAGGAAGCATGCTGAGGAGCCAGGAAGAGCCACAGTTATGATGAGTCTTGTCTACAAGCCTCGTGGGTTTGTCCAGTGATGTCTCATGACACTGAAACATGAGAAGAGGACTGCTTCAAGGAAGGTGAGAGGGCATATCCACATGAAGGGTCAAGAGTGGCTGGGGCATCAGAGAGGGTAGGTGGCAGAAAGGGGTCTGGACAAAATGCCTGGTGTGGCCAGAAGGGAACCCACAGCAAGGACTTCATGGGAGACAGAGAAGAAAAAGAGTTCAGAATTCACGAGGAGCGATTTTGAAGACAAGGGGTGTGGGAGAACAAAACCTCTCTGCCCAGTACAGGTCCCTCTGCCAAAGGAACAAGGATAGTTTTGCTCCCTGTGTTGCAGAATAAAAAATGAAAATGTTTGGAAAATATTTTGGATATATATAGAAGGCCCCATTTAGTTCTAAGAGGCAAGACCAGTATGCTTGTAACTTTCATTGTAGACCACAAAGAACAGGGCCACACAAGCAGGAATTTAAAAAATGCTTTTGATACTGTTGAATCAGTGATAAATCAAACATGGAATAAAAGCTACTTTCCTTTCCAGGCTGTGTACATGAACTAATAGAGCGGATTGAACAGAATGGTTTAAGTGAAGATACTGCTTTATGCTCGGAAAGAAAGGGCTCTGTAAATATTTATAGGCAAAGAGCATTCTCAGATCAGTGAATACTTATCTATTGCTTCCTGATATCATAAAAAATTTTCTTTTCAAATGGAGACAACATTAGGATTTTGGTAGCTTTCAATCCTTCATGGGACTCACAAGCAAGACCCAGAGGATAAATTTGAGCATCACATTTGTGAAACTTGGTTTCATGACTAAGAAGAAAATGTTATCTTTATAAGTGTTTCATGTATACACACACACACACATTAGAAAATTGTTCTGATATGTAAATGACTTCGACATATCACCAAAGACTCTACTAAGGTTTTATCCCACTGGTTCTCTAAGCTGATGAACTTTCTGAAATTCTCCAGAAACTTCTTCAAAGGGAAAGAAAGATATCTGGTATATCTGCCAAGATTCTAATTCTAGAGGCCTAAGACTGGGCATAAGAATCTGTATTTTTACAAAAAGTCTGTAAAGGAATACTGAAAGAGTCATCTGCTGGTAAGGACTCACTATAATTAACAAACTGCAGAATAAATATATTTTGATTGACATTGTACAAAGTTTAAGAGTAAACTGGCATTGCTCAACTCCAGTCCCAGATATATAACTAGCTTGTTATTTCATTTGGAACCCTAACATACATGGCTTTGGTTTTATTTATTCCTCTTTAAGAATATAAATAGGACTAAAGATAATTAGACCATAAACTTTTAATTAATTTACTACTTTATAGTCTTCCTTTCTCATATGATTCCATTCCATCGACCACAATAGCATTGATATGTGCTGAGATCACCTTCAGTATATTTGCCACAGGAAAGAATTCACATTTCCCTCTCTTGGAATGGGCAGCAAGGGAAACAAATGTGAAAAAAGAAGTGTGAATTAAATGGGATCTGGGAGTTTAGCAGACTGTGGACAAAATTCATTGTGTTAGTTCTTTTCATACTCTTGTAAGTTTGCTGAGATAAAAGTCAAAGCTCTCAGGGTGACCTGTGTTTTAAAAAGGGGCAAGAAAAAGGAAGAATAAAAGAGGAGAGGTTGAAAAGCTTGAGGAGGCAGAGCAGACAGGACAGCAGCCCCTTTCAGCTCAGTTCAGCGTTGCCTCAGCACCAGCTCCATGCTGGCTCCCAAACTATGACCTTCTGCTTCTCAGACATGGGAATCCATGTGAGATACAAAAAAATTAAAAAGAAATAACACCATAAAAATCCAGAAAGAAAGACAAACCATAATGAAAAAATCCAGCCAACCTATAACAAAAAACAAAATCATGAAATAAACACTCCTAGCATTTTTTAATGACAATTGCCAAAAACTGCTAACTTGAATCAATCTACTTGTAGTTATTGGGCACCTATCCTGCACAGCACTTCCCAGGTGGCTTAGTGGTAAAGAATCTGCCTGCCAATGCAGGAGACGCTGGAGACACCAGTTTGATCCCTGGATTGGGAAGATTCCCTGGAGAAGGAAATGGCAGCCCACTCCAGTATTCCTGCCTGAAAAATTCCATGGACAGAGGAACCTGGTGGGCTACATTCCATGGGTTTGCAAAAAGTTGGACACAACTGAGCATACACACACATGCAGCATTCTGAGCAATGTTAGGGGACAACAGGGGGAGTCAAATAAATACAGTCTCTATGCTCATAGCTTACTTTAGATATTTTGTAAAAAAGTACACCTGATATTGTTTTGAGGTCATAATTCAGTTCTGGTGTATTAAAAAGAAAAACCAAGAAAAGACAATCTACATACTGGGAGAAAATATTTGCAAATGATGCAAACATCAAGGGCTTAATCTTCAAACTATACAAATAGCTCATACAGCTCAATAACAAACAACAACAACAATAGCAAAAATCAAAGAATAGGCAGGAGATCTAAACAGACATTTCTCCAAACAAGACATATAGGTGTAATATCATATATGAAACGAGTCGCCAGTCCAGGCTCGATGCACGATACTGGATGCTTGGGGCTGGTGCACTGGGATGACTCAGAGGGATGGTACGGGGAGGGAGGAGGAAGGAGGGTTCAGGATGGGGAACACGTGTATATCTGTGGTGGATTCATGTTGATATATGGCAAAACCAATACAATATTGTAAAGTTAAAAAATAAAATAAAAAAAAGATAAAGTAAAAAAAAAAAAGACATATAGGTGGCTAGTAGGCCATGAAAAGATGCTCAACATTGCTAATTATTAGAGAAATGTAAATCAAAACTACAGTGAGGGTACAACTTCACACCAGTCAGAATGGCCATCATCAAAAGTCTGTAAATAATAAATGTTAGACAGGGTGTGGACAAAAAGGAACCTTCCTACACTGTTGGTGGGAATGTAAACTGGTACAGCCACTATGGCCAACAGTATGGAAGTTCCTTAAAAAACTAAAACTAGAGTTACCATATGATCCTACAATCCTACTCGTCGATATATATCTACACAAAAATCTAAATAAAAAAGATGCATGCAACCCTATGTTCACAGTAGCAGTATTTACACTTGCCAAGGCATGGAAGCAACCCAAATGTCTACCAACAGATGAATGGATAAAGAAGATACGGTACATATACACAATGGAATATTACTCAGCCATAAAAAGGGATGAAATAATGCCATTTCAGAAACATGGATGGACCTGGAGATTATCATACTAAATGAAGTATGTCAGACATAGAAAGACAAACATATGATATCACTTCTGCATGAAATCTAAAACATGATACAGGGGAATTCACTGGTGGTCCAGTGGTTACAATTCAGTTCTTTCACCGTGATTGGCCTGGGTTCAATCCCTGGTCAGGGAACTAAGATTCTGCAAATTGTATGGGGTGGCCAAAAAAAAAAAAAAAAAAAAAAAAGATACAGATGAACTTATTTATGAAAGAGAAACAGACTCACAGACATAGAAAACAAATGTATGGTTATCAAGGAGAAGGAAAGGAGAGGGGTTAATTAGGAGGCTGAGATTTACAGATGCAAGTTACTACATATGAAATAGATAAACAACAATGTCCTGCTATATAGTACAAGGGACTATATTCAATACCCTGTAATGACCTATAATGGGGAAGAATCTGAAAAAGAGCACACACACACACACACACACACATATATAATTGAATCACTCTGCTGTACACCATAAACTAACACAACACAGTAAATCAACTATATTTCACTGAAAAAAATCAAGATACTCCCAATATTTTACTAAAACCTGAATAAGTGGCTATCACACCCAATTGGAAAGGCTGAAAAGGGTCCTGACAAGAACCAATACCTTTTGGGTTAATTCTGTTATATTGTCATGGTTAAAAGCTTCTATATAGCATCCTATAACCATCATGTACAACCATTCTAGAAAACAGACACATTACCAGTGACATTTCATACCTACTAAAGTCTGCGGATAAAAGACTGTCCCTGCTTAAATGAGGCAAGCTTACAGTCATTACCAGAATTCTAAGATGGCTTTCAATTAGTTGGAAAATAGGTGCTTTGTATTTACAATAATCTCTGCAACAGTAGCATTCAAACTTTTTTTGACTTCTTATCCAGAACCAGATATATATTTCTTACATTGCAACCCAGTGTACCCATATACCTTTGTACACAAATGCATATCCAAAACTGCAACAGATGTTTCCTGTAACAATATTTATTCTCAGAATGCAGTGTTCTTAGACATTTTGTTCCATTTATCTTCACTGATAAACTTTGTTCTTTGGGGTATCTTCACTGATAAACTTTGTTCTTTGGGGTTGTTTAGGCCTGCAGAAAACTGAAGAGAAACTACAGAGAATTCGCATGCATCCCTCTCATCACCACCCCCAGCCTCCATTTCCCTTATGAGTAACATCTTGCCTGAGTGTGGTGTATTTGTTAAAATTAATAAACACATGTTTGTACATCTTTATTAACTAAAATCCATAGTGTCCATTAGGGTTCACTCTTTGTATTGTACATTTAATGGATTTTGACATTGTATAAAGCATATAATGGAGGTGGAAATGGCAAACCACTCCAGTATTCTTGTCTGAAAAACTTCATGGACAGAGGAGCCTGGAGGGCCGCAGTCCATGGAGTCGCAGTCAGACACGACTGAGCACGTGTATTCACCATGACGTTATCCGACAGAATAGTTTCACTGCCCTAACTCTCCCCACCACCCAAACCTGAGCTCTATTTATTCATCACTCACTCCTTTGTCTCCCTGAAGGCTTGGCAACCACTAATATTTTTACTGTCTCTGCTTTACTGTTTCCAGAAAGTTGTGTATTTGGAATCTCACAGCATGTAGCTTTTTACACTAGCTTATTCCACATAGCACTATGCATCTGAAATTGTTCCATGACTTTGAGAGCTCTTTCTCTCTCTTGCTGAATAATATTCCATTGTATGGCGAAGTACCACAGTTTGATATTATTCACTGAACTCTTCCATTAAAGTATTTCGGCTGTGAATTACATAGATAATAATCTGATTTCAGAGGCTATGAATGAGCCACATCTGTAGCCTGGGGACTATTTTCCTACAATATGACATTACGTTCTTGCAGGACACAAAGGGACAAACAGCTTGGTCCCTATCTTAGGAGCTTAGAAAGTTACTGGGAAGGAAAGGCACGAATCTATGAGATGTTGCTGCTGTTTTTCAGTTTCTAAGTTGCATCCAACTCTTATTGACTGTGGACTGCAGTGTGCCAGGCTCCTCTATCCCTCACTATCTCCCAGAGTTTGCTCAAATTCATGTCCAGCATGTCAGTGATGCTATCATCTATGAGATGCTTACTGACAAAAAGGTAAGAAAGAATAGAACAGAACTATAAATCTATTAGTGCTCTTGAGGAATATGAAGAACTGTCAAGTGTCCTGTGAGAGCAGGACCTTATTGTCACTTACTAATCAGCAGATGGGGGATGGTACTTTTAGACACCTCAAGTTTCCTCATCTGTAATGATGCTAAATCTGAAACTGCAGTACTTTGGCCACCTCATGCGAAGAGTTGACTCATTGGAAAAGGCTCTGATGCTGGGAGGGATTGGGGGCAGGAGGAGAAAGGGATGACAGAGGGTGAGATGGCTGGATGGCAACACCGACTTGATGGACGTGAGTCTGAGTGAACTCCGGGAGTTGGTGATGGACAGGGAGGCCTGGCGTGCTGCGATTCATGGGGTCGCAGAGAGTCAGACACGACTGAGCAACTGAACTGAACTGAACTGAAAATTTATATATTAGTAACATCTATTATATTAGTAATATTGTATTAGTTATGTAAATATTAAAATATATATTAGTAAATAGTAATAACAACATATTAGTAATATATATTTATATAAAATATTACTAATGTATATATTTATATATAAACATTAGTTATATATATAATTCATAATATTATATCAGTAATATCAGAGAAGTAATATCTTCTCCGATGGCTTAGCTGGTAAAGAAGCTGCCTGCAGATACAGGAGACACAAGAGACACGAGTTTGATCCCTGGGTCAGGAAGATCCTCTGGAGAAGGAAATGGCAACTCACTCCACTATACTTGCCTGGAGAATTCCACGGACAGAGGAGCCTGCCAGGCTACAGTCCATGAGGCCGCAGAGAGTCAGACATGACTGAGTGTGCGTGCGTGCACACACACACACAAAATCTATTGCACTGAGTACTTATAAGAAGTAAATGAATCCTGCACACACAGAGCTAAGAAGAGGATCTGGCACATACGACTTCAGCAAATATTAATCTATTATTATTATCAGTCACTCTATCTTTGCTGGAATACAGAAAAACCTCAATACTTGACATACATTTTTTTTTAAAAGCTGGAGGATTCCACTTTTCATAGGCTTAATTTGGTTTGTGGAAGCTTCTGAGAAAATCCAAGATGTGAACCTTGAAGAACATACATAGTTTGGAAAATGAAGAGAAGAATAAAGATATAAAAGACTGAGGATATTGCACAATACTGGGCTGAGAAGTAGAAAAGTAAAAGGAACATTTGGAGGACAGTGATTAATTTGATTCAAGTAGAGAGTTAGGAGGCAGGAATGAGAAATGGAAGCTGACTGCCTTTTAGAGATGCTGGTGACCTTTGCAAATGACAGATATTTCAACTTCGTCTTCTAATGGGCAGGAAAGGAAGACTTCCGTTACCTAAGCAGAGAGAATAAAGTTCTAATGCCCTCTAGCATCTACTGTATGTAATGACGTAACTTCTCTTCCACATATTTTGGAACAGTACCAGTTACACTTGGAGAACTGAGATGATAGATTCAAATAAAATTCTGTGTTCTGTGAGGAAGAAAGTTAACCCGTTGTCTAATAGTATAGCCATCTTCCACATAGGAATGGTTTAATTTTAAATGTAAGGAATTAAAAAATAATTTTTTCTAGTCAGTTAAATTTCAAGTGTTTAATTACCACAAGGGCTTAATGGCTACTGCACTGATGTAGATCATTTCCATTATCATATAAACTCTCTTGAGGGACTTCCCTGGTTGTCCAGCGGTTAAATCATTGCAGGACGTGTAGCTTACAGCCCTGGTTGGGGAACTAAGATTCCACATGTCGCATGGCTGGAAAAAAAACAAATAAAGTTTCTTGGGAGAAAGAAGGTTTAGAGGCTAGCGAAGCACCTATAAGAGGGGAAAAATAGGATGAAATGTGGAGGTAAGACACAGAGCCAGTAAGATGACGTGCAGTTTATACTGAAATAGGAGAGACTGGTAGATGTATACGGTCAGCGGAAGGCTCCAGACAAGAGGACGAGAAAGGCTCCAGAGGATGAGAAAGGGTCCAGACAAGAGGAAGAGAAATAGGGCAGTTATGAGAAATCTTGGGAACAACTGAGCTACAAGAGCCCAGGAGGGACACAGGATAGTGGCAGAACAAAGGCTTACCTGGATACATAAGCAGCAGAGGACAAGTATAAAACTAAGAATTTGAAACAGAAGATGAAGACACACCTGTGAAGTGATAATAAGCTTGAGCAGAATCAAAAAACAATCATGGAGAAAAAAGAAGTTAGACTGGACTAGTGTTTTCACACAGTGGATTGAGAATAAATGTACTTAACTGAAAATCAAAGTCAGTAAAATTATTTTGAGGAAGCCAACTTGACCATTTCTAGGTGCCAAAACATTTGATAACTTTCACATCCATTAATCAAACAGCTATTATTTATTGGATACTAATACACCAGGCTTTCTGAGCAAACATAATGAAATTGAAAGTCTCAATTTGTAGAAAGAACTTAGAGAACAACACAAATAAATGCTCAGTTATGGAGTGCAGCTTAAACATGTTATCTCAAATTAGGAGTGGCAACCCTCTGGCACTCAGGCTGGTACCTACAAGTTCCAGTAGATACCATGAATCAATTTTGACATTCTTTCTGGTTGAGCCCAAAGAAGCCTCAGGATGCCTTTCAACACAAGACCCATTATTCAATCTACTAGTTAGTATGAAAAATAAAAACTATTTATAAATCCAGCACAGACGGTATTAGAATTGTATAGTGTAAGAAGAAGCCCATGGTAAAGCTGCAGATTTATTTTACTATAATATATTCATCTCACTGTTTGAAAACCAGAGTTAATCACTCATCCGAAAAAAAGAGTAGACTGCAATAGGTGGTCTCAGCACTTTTAAATATTTAACTCCTAATCCAGGAACTTTTCCTTATTTGAGCAACCCATAAACAAAGCATATTAAGAATTGCAAATTAAGATTAACTAAGAAGCACATACTAGACCCCTTAAAATAACCCCAAGAAAGTATATTCCATTGTTCTCAGCTTTTCAGTAAGTATGCAATAACAAAGCTGTCAGAGTAAGAAGATAAATCTTCCAATTTCTCTCCAAGGAATGTAGGAGGAAGAAAATAGATATATTAGTTATTTAAAGGACACATTAAGCCCACAAAGCAACCAAGAGTAGTGGAGACAGATGATATTTTTTATGTAATTTTGCTTTATTTTAATAAAAGGCAACCTACCACTGTGGACATTTTCTGAGGTCCAGTGTCCATACTTTAAATCACAGAACCAAATGGGAGTTAAAATGGTTTTATCATGAAATTTAGTACCTAATACATATTTCTGACTGAGAAAAAAATATTAGAGTATAAAAGGCAATTAAAGAAGAAAAGGGATTCTCAAATGCCTATTCTGATAGCAATCTTGATGAACAGCTCATATAAGCTGCTGACCTCTCAATGTTGAATCATCAGGGCCCATAACTGCTAAGCCCACCTTGTTAGTTAGTCATCTCAGTTCTTAATTCAAGGCTCTGCAGTGGAAAAATTTTGGCAGGGTGGTTGGTACACCTTGGTTTCTCTAAATCTACTGGAAACATTCCAAACTGAGTGCAGTGGTATAAGAGCCTATTGCTTCCATTTTCTCAACATCCTGTATAAATTCAGATGATTTTATAATGGCAATAAAATTATAGAAAGACCATTATAGAAAGAGACTTTTAGGTATTCTAGCTCTTCTTCATGTTCCACTGTAAAATGGTTGGTTCCAAAATAATTTATCTGGTATAATGTCATTAAAAAGAAGTTTAATGGATTTGAAATAGTATTTTGTTGTTGTTCAATTGCCCAGTTGTGTTTGACTTGTTGTGACCCCAATGAAGTGCAGCACACCAGGCCTTCCTATTCCTCACTATCTCCCGAAATTTGCCCAAGTTCATGTCCATTGCATTGGTGGTGCCATTCAGCCGTCTCATATTCTAATGCCCTCTTCTCCTTCTGCCCTCAATCTTTCCCAGCATCAAGGACTTTTTCAATGAATTGGCTGTTTGCATCAGATGACCAAAATACTGGCGCTTCAGTTTCAGCATCAGTCCTTCCAATGAGTGTTCAGGATTGATTTCCCTTAAGACTGATTTGATCTCCTTGCTGTCCAGGGGGCTTTCAAGAGTCCTCTGTAGCACCACGGTTCAAAGGCATCAATTCTTTAGCACTTAACCTTCGTTATGGTACAACAATTATGTGTGATATGTTTATACATGTATATACTTGAAGTTGATATACTTGAAATAGTATATACATATATAAATACATCATGCATAAATGTTGGTTCAAATCTTGTGAAAGGGCCCATTTTATTCTTAAATCCTTTAAAATATAAAAAGTATAGTATTATAATAGTCTTCCCTTGCAAATGTTGTCAGCAAAGGTTAGCAGCTTTAAGGGATTGCCATTTTCAAAACTGCAAATTCATAATTCTCTCTCAGCTTCCTAAGTTATTTTGAAATCCTAAAATTTGAGAACCATCACTATAGAAGAAAATAACTCTGATGTAGGCAATCATCAAAAAACATTTCAAGGATATGTCTTTTAGAAATAAACCAAAGAAGTTATAAAAATGAAGTACAATGACTACAATTAGAAAAAGCATTTTAGTAATTTTTTAAAAAATTCAGGTAAGTAGAAATTGTTCATTATAAATTCTAAAATTAAAAAAAATCACTTATAATCCCAACATCAATATTTTTATGTATCAGTTCTTTTTCTTTACAATTTTTACTATTTATTTTTCCCCCAAAGGGGTGGCATTAAATCAATTGTTTCATTTCATATTACACAGGAAGCCTTTAGAAAGACTGTCTATACAGAGAAGATATTTCAAGATGACACTGATATCATGCCTGATTGTGCAAATTAATGAATTGACTTTAGAGATGAGAAGGCAGCCAGGTGCAAAATTCTGAGAGTAAAGTGAGATGAAGGCAGATATCCTCACTCTAAAGCATTACACCAAGGCTGAAACTGGCCCATGGCCATGTGTATGAGTACATCCGAAGTATATTTAATCTTTGACTCTACAAAAACATCTTGAAACCAAGGAGCTCAAAAAGCCTTTCTTAGAAAGGCAGGAAGAGATGAAAGTATGATTATCCCTCATTCAACAGATGGGAAATAACCAGGCTCAGCCAACAGTCCAGGAGGTTAAAGGGATCAGAGTTTCTGAAGCTGACTTGAACTCTATTGTTAGATTCTGCAAATTTTCAAGAGAAACAAGAAACAGTTTGACTTGACTTTGCTTGGCCTTTTGGCCTGCAGAAATACTGAGGCAGCCTGACATTTCAGCTACAAATTTTGCAGCTGGGTAATAAGTGGGGTCTGGGAGACCTTACTATACTTGGTTCAGCTCCTGAGTGCCTTTTGAGATCAAGACAATAGAACTTATAATTAGCAAACCACCATAAGTCTCAAGAGTATGACACATGAATAGAATTCTTCCTTTTTCTCTTTCCTTGCATAGGAACATAAAAATAGAACAAGTAACTAGTATATTTGCACATCTACTCACACTAACTTAAAAAAAAAATACACCGAGAGATGGAACTTGGCAAGAACAACGCCTACTATGAGATGAATCATTTTTGTTTTTCTCCTAATATTGAAGTTTCTTGCTGATATGAAAGAGTCAACCTAAACCTGTTAGAAAGGCATCAGTTCCAAACTGTTCTTTCCTTTTCATTCTCAGTGTAACAAATCCAGCTCAGGGTCTTATCACTTCTCCTGGGCCACAAGATATCTGCTCTGAGTTACTCTCCCTACTGATTCCTGATTTAAATCAACTCACCCTTGGATTCCAGGTAAACATTCTGAGACACCTCCCTGGTCATGTCAATTCCCCCCTCCAAAATAATATATGACTTACCATGAAAAGAGAAATTGGGAACTGAGCAATCAAGGTCCTTCAAAATCTGACCCACACCTACCTTCACCATTCATTTTTCTTTTCCAATCCTTTGTAATCTGGACTTCCCAAAGTAGATTTTTTTTACCCTTCCTTTATGTGCTTTAGGCTTTTCTGGTTCTGTTTGTTCTCATGCTACTCCCTCCAAGAAAACTGCACTGCAACTGCCTTTCAAGATTCTGTCTCCACCAAGGCCAGCCATAAAAATCTGTCTCAAAAGCCCTACTGGCATCCAACCAGATGCAACAGTCCCCTTCTCTGATCCTCCTTCGAAACTTTCCTTGACACTTGGTTGGTAAAGTTTGCCTTACTCTTTAAGTAAATGTGTCTCATTTTCTGTTGCTATGAAGGTAAAGCACAAAATGCTTAAGTGTATCTGTTATAAATCTAGATCATTTTTTGGCAATACATTTTCTGGGATCTGTATACAGAGGCCTCTGTCTCTAATGAGGGAATCAATTTCATCTCCTCCTCATCTGCAACCAGAGTCCACCTCTTTCCCTATCAAAGAGGGAATGGCCTCTGTCAGTCACTGATACCAAGCATTATTATAAATGATCTAATTCAGCATCATATGCTACTTAGCCTCTCATCTTCAGATGAATCTGTGAAGTGTATTATGATAATTTCTACAGTGAACAAAATGCTGTCTTATGAATCACTTCACTTCATTTTCACAAGTCTGATATAGGATGATGTGGCTATCCCATACTACTGAGGAGAAAAACGAGGCTCAATAAAGGTAAGTGCCTTGTCTGTAGTAATGCAAATAGAAAAAACTTTTAGTGGTGGAAGGGAAAGCAGAAAGATGATCGCATATATCTGCAAGTTTATGCTGAGGATAAGACTGAGAAAGCAGAGGGAAATAAAGAAAAATATCTAAAATGTATTGAATGCTTACTAAAGGGCTGGAACTACATAAAGACTTTGTATGTAACAATCTAATTAACTGTACATAATAGTATTTATGGGGTGCTTCTAACTACAGAGTACAGATGATAAAACAAGATCAGAAAATTAGCTTGCCCATAGTAGAATGGGGATTTGAATTCAGATCATAGAGCATTAAACCACATTTCAAATGTCTATACAGAGAAGGCAATGGCAACCCACTCCAGTACTCTTGCCTGGAAAATCCCTTGGATGGAGGAGCCTGGTAGGCTGCAGTCCATGGGGTTGTGAAGAGTAGGACATGACTCAGTGACTTCACTTTCACTTTTCACTTTCATGCATTGGAGAAGGAAATGGCAACCCACTCCAGTGTTCTTGCCTGGAGAATCCCAGGGACGGCAGAGCCTGATGGGCTTCCGTCTATGGGGTCGCACAGAGTCGGACACGACTGAAGTGACTTAGCAGCAGTGGCAGCAGCAAATGTCTATGCCAGTACTTTCCAAAATCTAATTCGTGATTTAATGTGAATTACTTGCAGAATTTGTTATCTACCAATTCTGATTCAGTGGGGATGATAGATAGGGGATCTGAGGTGCTGCATATACAAGTTCCCAGGTGATGCTGATGAACAATGGACCACAGTTTGAGTACTAGTATCTCTATTCCTCTCAGAAAGTACTAGAGTTAGCAACTCAAGTCTCTGATGTTCCATTTCTGGGGACCAGCTGAGGGACAGAGAAAGAAGGATGGATAGAGGCTCTTGCCTCTGTCTTAGCCAAACCTACTGCTGAAGCTTCTCTGAATGTCCCTCCCTGTACCTTGTGCTATGCTCCTTGGCTTCCAGCTGAAACTCTTCCCTTCTTTGGTTTCTCAGAGTATTCTCATCTTGAAGCACATTAAACATGGCTTCAGATGATACTTAATGATATTCAGTACCACAATATTTTCTTGTCTGGAACACAATTCTATCTAAACTTACCTTACATGCATTTTATAATGCCCTGCCTTTATTCTTTGATTAGATACACCAACTCATATGAAAGTCCCTATCTATATTTCCATCATGAATCACCATTTTGTATTACATTTGTTTGTAAGGAAATAAATAGAATGTGTTAGCTACTTTTTTTTATAGGAGGAAGATCTCCAACATAAGTCACACAAGTTGTAAATATGGTATTTATTCATCCATTTGTTCACCCATCATTTCCAGCAGCTATAGTGTACCAGGCATCATGCTAGGTTTGGCCTCATGATTCTTGTGTTTCATTTGGAAATCAAAACCTAATGGATATATATTTTAATATACTATTTTTAAATTGCATGCATGATGCTACAAAACACAGTAATTTAATTAAATAAATTTAGCTTACTTATTTTTAACTGTTCTAGTGTACTTGTTCAGATACTCTGATATAATGTGGTAATTAATGTCACTTCCCAATATAAAAACTCATTACAATAACTGAGCTTCTGCAGATATTTGTTTTATAATGTGCCCATGCACACACACAATCTCCCCTCACCTTTAGTGAAGTGAAAATGAATCACTTTTTATTAAACTTATCAGCCTCAATGGAAAGGCTGGCCCTGGCCAGTAATCAGCCTTTAATTGGGTTCCATTCTGTTACAAAGTAAGTCCTAAAAACTGCCTTCAAATCACGAGTCTATTTCTCTCTCCCAATCTTCATTTGAAAATTCCCTATCTCTGAAAATTTTCAGTTGTGGATGTGTCTGGTGGTGGAAGTAAAGTCCAATGCTATAAAGGACAATAGTGCATAGGAACCTGGAACATTAGGTCCATGAATCAAGGTAAATTGGAAGTGGTCAAATAGGAGAAGGCAAGAGGGAACATCAACATTTTAGGAATCAGTGAACTAAAAGGGACTGGAATGGGTGAATTTAATTCACATGACCACTACATGACCTACTATTGTGGGCAACAAAGATCCCTTAGAAGAAAAGGAGTGGCCCTCATAATCAACAAGAGAGTCAGAAATGCTGTAAAAGTGAAAGCTAGTCACACAGTCGTGTCTGACTCTTTGTGATCCTTTGGACTGTAGCTTGCCCGGCTCCTCTGTCCATGGAATTCTCTAGGCAAGAGTACTGGAGTGCATTGCATTTCCCAGTCCTTGGGTGAAATCTCAAAAACAACATAATGATCTCCGTTCCTTTCCAAGGCAAATCATTCAATACCAGTAATCCAAGTCTATGCTGCAACTACTAATGCTGAAGAACCTGAAGCTGAATGGATCCATGAAGACCTACAAGACCTTTTAGAAATAACATCAAAAAATTATGTCCTTTTCATCACAGGGGATAGAATGCAAAAGTAGGACATCAAGAGATACATGCAATAACAGGAAAATTTGGCCTTGGAGTACAAATGAAGCAGGGCAAAGAATAACAAAGTTTTGCCAAGAGAACCCACTGGTCATAGCAAACACCCTCTTCCAACGACACAAAAGAAGACTCTACACATGGACATAACCAGATGATCAATACTGAAACCAGACTGATCATATTCTTTGCAGGTGAAGATACAGAAGTTCTATGTAGTCAGCAAAAACAAGACCAGCGGCTGACTGTGGCTCAGATGGTGAACTCCTTATTGCAAAATCCAGACTTAAATTGAAGAAAGTACAGAAAAACACAAGGCCAATAAGGTGTGACCTAAATCAAATCCCTTATGATTATACAGTGGAAGTGACAAATAGATTCAAGGGATTAGATCTGATAGACAGAGTGCCTGATGAACTATGGATGGAGGTTCATAACATTGTACTTGAGGTAGTGATCAAAACCTTCCCCAAGAAAAAGAACAGCAAAAAGGTAAAATGGTTGTTCAAGGAGGCCTTACAAATAGCTGAGAAAAGAAGAGAAGCAAAAGGCAAATGAGAAAAAGAAAGATATACCCATCTGAATGTAGAGTTCCAAACAATAGCAAGGAGATATGAGAAAACCTTTCTAAGGGAATAATGCAAAGAAATAGAGGAAAACAACAGAATGGGAAAGACTGGACATCTCTTCAAGAAAATTAGAGATACCAAGGGAACATTTCATGCAAAGATGGGCTCAATAAAGGACAGAAGTGGTATGGACCTAACAGAAGCAGAAGATAATAAGAAGAGGTGGCAATAATACACAGAACTATACAAAAAAGATCTTCATCACCCAGATTACCCACAATGGTATGATCACTCACTTAGAGCCAGAAATCCTACAGTGCGAAGTCAAGTGGGCCTTAGGAAGCATCACTACGAACAAAACTAATGGAGGTGATGAAATTCCATTTGAATTATTTCAAATCCTAAAAGCAGATGCTGTGAAAGTTCTGCACTCAATATGCCAGCAAATTTGGAAAACTCAGCAGTGGCCACAGGACTGGACAAGGTCAGTTTCCATTCCAATCCCAAAGAAAGGCAATGCCAAAGAATGTTCAAACTACTGCACAATTGCAGTCATATCACATGCTAGCAAAGTAATGCTCAAAATTCTCCAAGTCAGGCTTCAACAGTACATGAGCCAAGAACTTCCAGATGTACAACCTGGATTTAGAGAAAGGAGAGGAACCAGAGATCAAATTGCCAACATCCGCTAGATCATAGAAAAAGCAAGAGAATTCCAGGAAAACATCTACTTTTTTTTCATTGACTACACTAAAGCCTTTGGTTGTGTGGATCACAACAAACTGTGGAAAATTCTTAAAGACATGAGAGTACCAGATCACTCCTAGGGTCCAGCCCTGGTTAGATCCAGGGATATCCTCAGGAGGACTGCTTTGGTGATTGAAAGGATTGATAAAAGGAGAAAGAGACAGAGGCTTGACCTGACTGGTTTACGTGGGAAACTAATAAAGTTCGTGACACCGAACTTGCTCTGACCATGGAGGTCGCAGGCGCCCTCTCGAATCACTGAAGATGCCTCACCTTAGGCACCTTCTCGAGTGGGTCTTAGAAGCCCAGGCAAGTAAGTGGTCTCAGAGAGCCCCCACGCTCCAAATCAGTCATCCTGAAGGAAGAATAGAGAAGAAAAGGAGAGAAAAGGAAGCAAGAACGACTCGGGGAGACCAAGTCTGATGAGCAAGGCCTGTAGCTTTATTTTCAAAGGAAGCTTATATACCTTAAGTTGTGCATAGAGGATAATAGGGGGGTATAAAATCATGCAAAGTCAGCAGTCTTTGATCCTTATCGAGACCAGGCTTTCTTTTCTGCAAACTTAATGTATACAAATAAATGCTTTAGGTGATTTACATCATCTTCTGGCCAGAAGGCCTATTAACATTTTATGACTCTTTGTTCTGATAAAGGTTAGTTAACCAGAAAACTTGTTTTTTCTAAGAGTAATTATTTTACAGTTTGGCGCCATCCTTTGAAAGTGTTAAAGTTGCATTCCTATAGGGCAAAGGTGCAGTGGGCTTACAACAAGGAAAGAATTTATTACCTTAAGGGTCTAAAGTTGTTAGCACCAAGGCCACTACTTATTTTTTTCTATATACCAACTATATTAATTAATATACTCCCAAGGACACAATACAGGGGATGTGGAAACTTGGGAGCAAGCATTGGTTCAACAATGAAATCTACTAGTTCTATTCTAACAATCTCTAACTCCCCATACCATTTGAATATCTTAAGCTTCCCGTGCCTCTCGTGGTTGGGAGGCTGTAAACAATCGTATGCGTAGCTGTAGGAGTTGGGGTAAACCTGTCAGGCAAGTTAGAGACCCATCTGAGGGGTCTGGATTGAAACACTCTTATTAGGCCCAGGAGGCTAATTAACTAGAGCTCTAAGATGATTTCTTTCGGAGAAAGGTGATCGGGGATAGCCCCGCGTTAATGTCAGAGGAGTTGGTGAAAGTCGTAAAATAGTAAAACAGACAGATTCTGGTTTTGGAGTAGATGCTCAAGCAGTTCCAGGGGGTCCCTTGAGTCCTGACTCAGTCGCCTTTGCATGTCAGGCCTCTCCGCATGACCTTTGTCATGGGTGGGAACTCCCATGCTGGCTCCCGGCAGATCACCTTACCTGCCTCCTGGAAAACCTGTATGCAGGTCAAGATGCAACTGAACTGGACATGGAAAATGGACTGGTTCCAAATTGGGAAAGAAATCTGTCAAGGTTGTATATTGTCACCCGGTTTACTTAACTTATATTCAGAATACATCATGTGAAATGCCAGACTAGATGAAGTGCAAGCTAGAATCAAGATTGCCAGGAGAAATATCAATAACCTCAGATATGCAGTGGAGAAGGCAATGGCACCCCACTCCAGTACTCTTGCTTGGAAAATCCCATGGACAGAGGAGCCTGGTAGGCTGCAGTCAGTGGGGTCACGAAGAGTCTGACACAACTGAGCGATTTCATTTTCACTTTTCACCTTCATGCACTGGAGAAGGAAACGGCAACCCACTCCAGTGTTCTTGCCTGGAGAATCCCAGGGATGGGGGAGCCTGGTGGGCTGCTGTCTATGGGGTCACACAGAGTCAGACACGACTGAAGTGACTTAGCAGCAACAGCAGCAGATATGCAGATGACACCAATCTTATGGTAGAAAGCGAGTGGAACTAAGGAGCCTCTTAATGAAGGTGAAAGAGGAGAGTGAAAAAGCTGGTTTAGAAGTCAGCATTCCAAAAATGAAGATCATGGCATCCAGTCCCATCACTTCAGGGCAAATAAATGGGGAAATAATGGAAACAGTGACAGACTTTATCATTTTGGGCTCCAAAATCACTGCAGATAGTGACTGAAGCCATGAAATTAAAAGATGTTTGTCCCTTGGAAGAAAAGCTATGACAAACCTAGACAGTAGATTAGAAAGCAGAGACATTACTTTGCCAACAAAGATCTGTCTAGTCAAAGCTATGGTTTTTCCAGTGGACATGTATGGATGTAAGACTTGGACTATAAAGAAAGCTGAGCACTGAAGAATTGATGCTTTTGAAGTGGAGTGTTGGAGAAGACTCTTGAGAGTCCCTTGGACTGCAAGGAGATCAAATCAGTCAATCCTAAAGCAAATCAACCCTGATTACTTATTGGAAGGACTGATGCTGAAGCTCCAATACTTTGGCCACCTGATGCAAAGAGGTGACTCCCAAGAAAAGGCCCTGATGCTGGGAAAGATTGAAGATAGGAGGAGAAGGGGACAACAGAGGGCTAAATGGTTGGATGGCATTACTGACTTGATCGACATGAGTTTTAACAAGCTCTGGGAGGTGGTGAAGGATAGGGAAGCCTGGCGTGATGCAGTCCATGGGGTTGCAAGGAGTTGGATGGACTGAGTGAACAACAAATCTCTGGTATCCTGATCTTCACTCACATTTCTTTTTTCTCTTATACTCGCTTGCTGTAACACTGAGACCTTGTATGGCACATCTTTTCTATTCTCACAACAATCCCATATTACAGATGGAAAGGAAAGTGTAGAGAGTGAAACAATAACCAACATTGTGTAGGCAAAAATATATATATTCTACACAATTTACAGTGTCTCAATTATTCCTTATCCTGCCTATGAGTAGGGTCATCTTTAATCGCCATGTTGCACAAGAAGCACTCGGGTAGAAAGGGCCAAGTGCCTGATCCAAGTTGATGTAGCCAGTTAGTGATGGAGCCTGGGTCCCAGCATTGGAGTGCAGTCTGGAGCCTGTGCTCTTACCCACCATCAGCTAACCCTATGGGGGTCCCAGAGCTGATAGAAAGTTTCAGATCCAGAACACAAAAATCTGTCTGAAAATAAAGCCCCTAAAGTTGGTCACTGTGCACATGGCTTACTTTCTTCAGAGCCATCCTTCTCAACCTAAAGGACAGGCTTAAATCTGGAATTTATCTGAACTCAAGGGCACACAGAAAAGTAATAATGATTTGAGGATTGCTTCCTTTTCTGACCATCATCATCTGTATACTCACTGGCATCTGTGCTCATGCATCTACCCAGGGCCAGCTCAGTTCACTTTTCTCATTCACACAAGGTCTTTACTCCTGAAGTGTCCCCACCTTTCCCATCCACTGTCAGTTTATCCTTCCTTCCTTCCTCAATTATTTGCATCATTTCATAAGTGGGCTATAAAATCTCTCATATTTAGAAAGTCCTCATTTGGTTTCAGGACCTGCCCTCCTCTCTCTGGATGACAATCACTACCACACAATGCTTCCTTTTACAGTCAAGCTTGCCTACAAAGTCTGCTATACCATCTACCTCCACTTCCTCACCTCCAACTCCGTTTTTAACCCCATTTCATATCAGACTTATGTTTCTCTGACTCCTAATATTTATATAATAAACATTGTGCTACTCTTATTATCAAAATACATTAAAATGTACATACAGCATGCTTTCATATAGGGCACCACACACACACACACACACACACACACACACACACAAACACACCTTAAACCAAAAGATACTATGACTCAATAAGACTGTGTATATTGATACTATGTATAAAATAGAAAACTAAGGAGAGCCTACCCTATAACACAGAACTCTACTCAATGCTCTGTGGTGACTTAATCAAAAAGAGGAGATGTAGGTATGCATATGGTTGATTCACTTTGCTGTACAGCAGAAACACAATATTGTAAAGGAAAATATTCCAATAAAAAGAAAACTGTGCATATATGCCAATTCTATAGCTCAATTCTCTATATATCACAAATTTATGTATCAGTATTATCCTTTCCTCATGCTTGACACTGAAATCTTGCCCCGGAAGATTTTATACAAATTTATCAGCAGGTTAGTATGAACTCTCCTCTTTTGCCAGCCGCCCCCGTGTTGGCCCCTCCACCATGGTTCACGAAAGGTCTCATCTATTGTGAATAGTCTACTAACTGGCTTCCATGTTCCTCCTCACACCTTGGTTTTTGCTCTACCTTGATAGCACCAGGTTGCCTTTTGCTTTCTCCTGTTCATATTTGCCCCTTTTCTGTTATCTCAGGCTTAAATGTTAGAGGGGAGAGGGCTGGCTCTATTCAGGGCCAATACTAGGTGTACAATTGATGCATCCTACTCTTTATTCTTTTGTAGTCCACACCCTAGGGTTAGAAGGTCTCTCAATACCACTTCCACATAAATGGCGCATCCTCTACCACAAAGAAGCTGGTAATTTAAAGATGCACACACAATGGCCACACAGAATGAACAACCTCTAAGATCCTGGCTCTCTAGGAGAAGAGTGGTTTTCCTCTCATGGAGGAAAAACTAATTTAGACTTGGGGAGAAGAGGCCAAGAAGAGGTCTTCCCCACACACTCTGAAGGTCAGTGGAAATTATCATGTATAAGTCATGATCCAGTAAAGGGAGGAGACACAAGTGAGCTCAGAAGAGGGGAGGAATTGATAAGAAATAAAGCTTAAAAATTAAGCAACAAAACACATCACATGCTAAGAAATCTAGGGGTTTTCTCCCTTTAAGTCAGTGAGGAGTCTGCTCATGTCAAACAATCAAATAGTTATTATTTACTGAGAACTTACAATGTGCCATTTATTATTTTCACAACACTCCTGTGAGGCAGATGCTATTATTTTTTCCATTATACAAATAAGAAAACTGAGAGACACAGAAGTTAAGTGATGCTGAAGGTCAGACAGCAAGGAAGTGGCTCAATTTGAATTATAATGAGATTTTCATTTCAGAAAGGGAGACGGATGCATTTAGTGTCTGGGTAGATCCTGCATAATGCACAGAAGGCTTGGACAGAGGCGTGGAGAAGTGGAATGGGGCAAGAGAAGCAGAGGAGTTAGGTTCCGCCATCCTGACCGGGGTCAAGGGTGAAAGCCCACAGAGTGGTCCAGTTGGATGCACAGATGCGGACTAGGGAAAAGATGTGTAGGCTCGAGGCAGAAGAGATCTGAGTCACTGGGCTGAAGACCATATCTTAATCCTGGAAATTAAGTGAATTAGAAAGAAAAGAACTCCGAATAGAATTTTGGTGGAGGCAGGGAAGGGGGTTTGTACTTAAACAACAGACAGAAGGGGAAAAAAAAAGAAAGAAAGAAAGAAAGGAAGGAAGGAAAGGAGGGAGGGAGAAAGAGAGAAAGACAAGGAGGGAAAAGGGGTACCAGGAGATTTAATCAGACTGAAATTCCTTGGAAAGCAAGGAAAGAGAGAATTTCAAAAAGGTCAGTGGGGAATAAAATTGGCAGAGAAGTCAAGAGAGTTAAGGCTCAAAAGTTCTTGGGGTTTATCAGCCAGAGGATCTCTGCTCATTTTGGCAACTGCAGTGCCAGTGAAGTGGTGGAATCAGAGGCCAAACTGCAGCTCTTTGAGGAGTGCTAGACACATAAGGAAATGGAAAGAAAGAACATGGTCAAAGAAGGTGAGAGACAGAGAAGGAGGAAGCCATAAAAATCAAAGGAAAACTTAGGCAGGGGTGCTGTTTCTTTTCCCTTTGCGACTTGAACCCATTTTCCATTTACATATGAAAGACAAATCTTCCAAAGAATTTCAAATCTTCATGAAAAAGTATGAAGACCCAAGAGACAGTCAACATAAAACTGATATAGGGAAGGAGTAAGGTCCAGACTTCATGCTGTCTTTTTAAATTTTTTTGATGTGGACCATTTTTACAGTCTTTATTGAATTTGTTACAATACTGCTTCTATTTTATGTTTTGTTTTTTTGCCCATGAAGCATGTGGGATCTTAGTTCCCTGAAGAGGAACTGAACCCACACCCCTTGCGTTTGAAGAAGTCTTTACCACTGGACTGCCAGGAAAGTCCTCCTTCTGTTTTTTGAATCTATTCTTTCCTCTTGCTGACAGTTTCCTTTTTTGTCTCATATCACCCTCTTCTTGTAGAAGGGTCTCTATGCCCTTGAAGCCATATAAAAATGGTACATTTTCTTCCACCTTGGAATGTCATCATTCCACATCATAAACATTGTATCACTGTAAAAAAGTGATACACGGTAAAAAAGAATCAAGAATGTCAACAGGCTAAAGATATAGCCCATGCCAACTATGGAGTCATAATCTGGTATTTAAACTACTTGGTCTCATTACTTAAATCTGGCCTTACATGCTCAGTTCAGTTCAGTTCAGTCGCTCAGTCATGTCCGACTCTTTGCGACCCCGTGAATCGCAGCACGCCAGGCCTCCCTGTCCATCACCATAACACTCACTAAAAAAATGCATGTAGCTTGTCATCAAAACTGGACTGCAAGCTCTTCATGAGAGAAGCTGTGTATTAAAGTATTAGTACAGATGATCTAAAATTTCATCTCAGGAACATACAGCAGGAATTGAATAAGTATTCTGCTGAAAGGAAAACAGGACCGAGTTCGCAATCTTAGAATAATAAGAAACTGTGTAAATTGAATTTTCTTTTTTCTCCCCTAGGATATGCTGGAATGTAAATATAGCATGTCCACAGCTTTTGCCTTTTATCACATTATGAGATCTGTTTTTTTTCCCAAAGCATTTTTATATGTGCTTTGAATTTATCTCTTCTTATACTTGCATGCATGCTGCATGTTGTTTGATGTGAAGATTGAGCTTCTCATTTTCACATTACTTTCTACAATTTTCACTGTAAGCCTATGAGTTTCCTCATTTCTCTCCAAATGTAATTTAAACTAGCCATGTTATGGAACAGTGTCTAAAACACTCTTTCTTTAAAAAGTATAAACTACTAACTTCAAATTTCGATTTTTACAAATCATCTCTATTACTTTACCTGATCACTCCTAGTTTTCTATAACTACTCTTTTGTTACAATTTTTATAATTATCCCATAAGATTTATTTTATTTTTAGGTCTATATTCTGATACTCTTTCTGTGAATTTTACGTTCTGTGTCTTAAATACTACTTTGTGATATATTTTTGATCATTTGATCAATTTACTTTGATTTTTTTTTGCTTTTTATTTCTTTTGCATATAGCATAACACACAAATGCTCTTTGTATTTAAAAATATTATCTGTGATTTTCTGCTTTATTTTGCTCCTGATTTGGATTTTCTATTTCTTTTAGTTCAAATGTTCCACTGAGAATTTAAGTATTTTTGTTTGTTTAAGAAAAGGAGATTGTTTTCTTTTGGGGTCATTTCTGAAAATGAAATTGCTTTTTCATCTATTCCCATGTAATATATTAAAATCTTGCTAGAGAACTATTAGATTTTCTTTTTTTTTAATTTAATTTTATTTTTAAACTTTACATAATTGTATTAGTTTTGCCAAATATCAAAATGAATCCGCCACAGGTATACATGTGTTCCCCATCCTGAACCCTCCTCCCTCCTCCCTCCCCATTCCATCCCTCTGGGTCGTCCCAGTGCACCAGCCCCAAGCATCCAGTATCGTGCATCGAACCTGGACTGGCAACTCGTTTCATGCATGATATTTTACATGTTTCAATGCCATTCTCCCAAATCTTCCCACCCTCTCTCTCTCTCACAGAGTCCATAAGACTGTTCTATACATCAGTGTCTCTACCTTCACTTAAAGTGCCTTTTTAAACCTAACTGTGGAGCATTCCATGTGTTGGGCAGTAGTACCCTGGTGTATAAGATCCACACTGAAGCCCTGAGACCCCCATGTGGCTAGCAGGGCCTGAGTAGGGGGCCCCAGTCCTCAAGAGTCTGATAATGAGCCTCAAGTCTCAAGGCTGCAAGGATAATGGGGACCCCCAGTACCTGCTGCTCCTCTGAGATGCCCTAAGCACAGCTGGGGTAGCTTCTGCCACCCAAACATCGAACTGAGTGTCTAGCCAAAGAGTGAGCTGTTGGCTTGCAGGGACCAGGGGCTGTGAATGGATGAAGGAATTGGAAGGACAGGTTGCCAAGGGACCTGGTACAGAATAGGGAGGCGTACCAGGAGTGGATCCAGGCTGGGGGTCTCCGGTGAGGACAGCTCTCCACAGCAGGCCCACATCTTTGTCTTCACCTAAAGCTGGTACTTGTGTTCAGTACCCACCCTGAGATTCAGGCAGGGACCCCTGGGCTTGTGCATTACAGTCTTGCTTCTCAGAGTGCAGTCAGTAACAGCAGCAGCTGGGTATGTAGCCGACATGCAGAAGGGTAAGTTCACCTTAGCCCTTATGAACCAAAATCTGTATTTGAACAGGAGATTGCACACACATTTGTGCTTGAGAAGCACTGAGTCAGAGGAGCCATTCTGGCTTTTCTCTCGACATCACAATTTTTAAGGGACATGGCCAGGGCAAACTGGCTTCCTTTTTGAGCAGACTTCATATACTCAGGTCCCCAGAATCCTTTGTCCAAAGGCCCAAAACTACTCACTTCTAGGGTACACAGTGGGTCTTCACCAGATACATCCTCCCCTGCATCCAGGACCGAGCAGGTGGTCAAGGAACCACTGTGACACAGTGGGAGTGGGTGGGTAGGGCTCTTCCAGGCTGAATATTCATGTAAGGCACTGTAGGAGCAGCAGAGTCAGGGGTTGCGGGGAGGGGTGGGGGGTGGTTGGATCCAGGGCATCCAATTATACTTTAGCTCCTGGTCCCTTAGACAGGGTTGAGGCTACTTCTGTTCATTTATACCTGATATACCCTTCTAGTGGGGTCCAAGCAATGGGCAGGGTGAGGCTATTAAAGCATATATGATTTCTACAAAAATTTTAAATATTGGATATGAAATGTTAGGTTGGATTCCAGAATCATATGCCTTATCCTAAGAAATTTCAACATTACAGTTTTCAGTGAAAGAATGTAATGGCTGTCATATTCCTTAGGTGTAATTTCAATCCAAGGAACCTTCTGAATGGCTATGAAAATCAGTTTTAGACTTTTTATCATCTCATTTTTCTTACCAAACATCCCACAAATAGTAACTATCAAGACTTTGGAGAGACAACTGATTTAAAATTATAAATACAAGTCATCATGTCTAACATAGTATCTTGTAAGGAAAAGTTACTTGTGAATTTATGGTTTTCAGTAAAATGTTTGACAATATTCATTTGGAAATTCAATACTTACTCTTATTTCCAAACTTTTTATTTTTTATTCTTCTCTTTAAAATTTATTTTTCTGAAATATAGTTGATTTATAAGATGTTAATTTCTGCTGTATAGCAAAGTGATTCAGTTATACATATATATACATTCTTTTTCATATTCTTTTCTACTATGGTTTATCACAGGATTCTGAATATAGTTCCCTGTGGTATATAGTAGGACCTTATTGTTTATCTATTCTTTATATAATAGTTTGCATCCGTTAACCCCAAATTCCCATTCCATCCCTCCCCCATTGACCTTGGCACCCGTAAGTATGTTCTCTATGTCCTTGAGTTTGTTTCTGTTTCATTAATTTCTCATCACTTAATACCAAGTATATGTATTGAATTTTTTTTCAAAAAAGTCCATACGGATGTCCTCAAATCCTAACTAATTTACCCATGTACCTATCATACAAATCTCACATCAGCATAATTAAGTGAAAAAAGGTGAGAAGCATGTATACTCAGCTAGACAAAAGCAAAGGGACCCAAAACAGGCAGAGTGGAGAAGGATACTCCTTTCCATCACATACAGTGTCTCTGGGTCCCAAATGTCTATCATTTCTGACTTTTATTAAAAGTTTATCATTTTATAAAGTGGATTTCCTTCCTTTGTAAAATTTTTCAAAGATTTTTCCCCCTCAACAGATCAGCTTCAAACTTTTTAAAACACTTTCCTAACATACAATTATCATCTTCCAAAGATCCAAAAGTACTGTCAATGTGACTGAAATCAGAATGTAAATATTTTATAAACAGCTGTCAAATCTCAATCAGCAGAAAACAAAAAGCCCCCAAATTGCTGTAATCTAACCACAAGGCTACATCATTTAATTGACAGATAAGACATTTTTCGAGCTTCCGTTTTCTCATCAGCATTTTAACACATTTGCATAGCGCGCCATCCTGGATTGTCCCTGTGACAACTGACTGGAAGATGGGATAACTGAAGCTCTCTAAGGGAGAAGCTTAGCACAGTAACTGCATTCAGTTTCATGGAACATTTTTCATACTCACTGTATTTGGAATTTCAGTTACTAACAGGGACTAACTATTGGCATCAAGGGAATATTATCATGGCCATTAAAAAAAAAAGGCTAACTTTTGCTTCTAGCAGTTTGATAATTTATTATTTCATTCTGTTGGGTCTTCATTCAACAAAGATTTCTAATCATCTATGTGCCAGGCTTAACTAATAAATCTATGTAAGATCCAAAGGACTGGGCTCTTTCACCCATTACAACTGATAAGAAATGCCACTAGTGGGCTGCCCTGGGGGCTCAGTAGTAAAGAATCCACCTGCCAATGCAGGAGATACGGGTTGGATCCCTAATCTGGGAAGATCCCACATGCCATGGAGCAACAAAGCCCATGTGCCACAATCACTGAGCCTGTGCTCAGCATGGGAGCCACAACTAGGAAGCCCAAGTGCTGCAACTCCCTAAAGCCTGTGCTCCAAGAGAAGCCACCGCAATGAGAAGCCCATGCACCGCAACTAGAGAGGAGTCCCTACTCACCCAAACTAGAGAAAAGCCCACACAGCAGTGAAGACCCAGCATGGCCAAAGTATATAAATAAATAAAATTATTTAAAAAAAAGGAAATGTCACTAGTGAAAATACCACAAGTGGTCCCTCCAAACGATACTGCTATTTTCATGTTCATTGCTATCTGTCCCCTTTCCCAGAATTTGTTTTTTCATCTTTTCCTCTACTTTTCTCTCCCCACCCCACCCGCCATCTAAAGCAATAAGCCTTTTGGGGACATCTATAAGCACTGCTTATTTTTTTTTTGGTTTTGAGATATTTTACCTAAGGCATTTTCTGACTCTATATTCATTCATTCAATAAATATTTACTAAATTTCTTGCATGGAACAGGCATCTTTAGAGGCACTGTAGTTCACACAGTGAAGAAGAGACTAGGGAATCCCTGCCCTCAAGGAGCTTAGGCCATAAAATAAACCATAAACACACATGAGAATTCTTCATGTCTTTCCTAAATCCCTCAAGCTACACAAATAAGTATTTTTTCCATATGGGAATATTTTAATGTGCCTTAAAAATAAAACTTCTAGTTTTTAAAAGGAATTAAATTTGGGTTGCTGGAACAGTGCTCATTTACAGAGAGAGAATAGTTATTTGGATTCTTATGGTGGCTCGGCGGTAAAGAATCCGCCTGCAATTCAGGAGATGAGGCAGGAGCCTAGGGTTGAATCCCTGGGTCTAGATCTCATGGAGAAGGAAATAGAAATCCACTTCAGTATTCTTGTGTGGGAAATCTCATGGGCAGAGGAGCCTGGTGGACCCCAGTCCTTATGGTTGCAAAGAGTCCCACTTGACTGAGCATGCAGAAGCGTGAGAACACAGAATAACAAGCTCTAATCCAGGTTCCCCTGGACACTAGTTTTGCACACTGAACGGATTTTGGTGTGGGAACAATAGAAGCCAGGAGACCATCAGGAAGCTTACACAGTTGTCCCAGCAAGACTGAATGATAATCAGGGTGGTAACAGAATAAAAAGAAATTAAGAGTTTCATGATGTATTTAAAATAAAGAACAGGAACAGGAAAATAGCTGATAACTCTTTAGTTCAATGGCCATAAAGAAAAAAGTTGACTTTAGTAGACATACCACTTCCCTGCATTAGCAATGGACATCCAAAAGGCACGTTATTATTTTATATTAAGAGAGTACCAGTACACTGTTCATTTACAAATAAAGAACAAAGGTCCAGAGAGGTGAAATAGCTTTTTCAAGCCTTCAAAAGCTGCTGTCACCTGCATTTCCCATTTCCTATTTTCCAGCCCAGGGACTTTTCCATTAACCAGCACCTCCTTCCTCCGACTCAGCTCAGTACCTTATTCAATATCTTGCATGACTTTCTTTGGAAAGGAATTTTATTATATAATTTATCTTTAACCTGTATTTTTTTCTGAGCCTAATGAATGTAAAGTATATTATATCAGGATTATAGTTTAAAAGCTTAGTTTTGGTAGCCATACTTGCACCATTACTCCTAAACCTTTATTTTAAAAGAACAAAAAGCCAAAGAAGAAACTTGGAATTAGTATTTCCTTTATCTGCTTTCACAAGCAATTTCAATTCATCCTGAGTCCCCCAAACCAGATTTTTCTGTTTTCTATGTATGGAATAGCCTTAGTTCACTTTGTTTTATAAATGGATAATTTAGTGGAATGTCTGTGTTACTGAAGAACATTCAAAGGATTAGTGTATTAATAATCCCACAGCAATAGTATAGGCTCCTGGCATCATAATGTGAGGACCAGCATTAAGGTAGCAGAGTACAGGGAAGGGCATCTGACATGTCCAAGATCAAACCTTGCCTTTGACACTAAAGTTCTTAACATCTCAAAGCATCAGTTTCCTCATTTGTAAAATGGGGATCATAATACTTAACCCTGCTGGCACTATTTGTGAAGACTAAATAAAGTATAGAAATACGTCCAGCATCTTGATCAGATATGAATGCTAGAACTAGCTAATTATCCATTTAGATTTGAGTATCACAAGACCTAACAACCTTGTTGAAGTTCAATATTTGTCTCATGCAATAAGAAATCTAATGGCATTTTTAAAACCCTTATGTTACTAGTTAAGATACAAACAAGCTTTTGAAATAAAATCAACTTATCTCATATTTCAACAAATGCCTTCATTGTAATTTTGAATCTTATGAGCAAATAAGTAAAAAAAAAAATGCATCTTTATTAAGATACACAGAACTGAGCATGACTGTATATTTACATTAAGATGTATACTGTAATGATTATAAATTGTATTAAAAAGCACCAAACAGAATTCCTATTCCTCCTTAATCTCTTCTCATAAATCAAGCCATAAGCGCCCCTTTTAAAGCAAAGATTTCAACTCATGAAAGGATCTTACCTTATAGTACCTTACTGGAAGTTCTGAATGTCATTTATTCCGCCTCTAATTAGAACACAGGTGCTAGAAGAGAATAAGAAAATGGAGCTTACACAAAGCCAGGATCCTTGAAAAGGGAAAGTCAACTATTACACACAATGATTTGAAGAAATATAAGAAAATTACAAAATTTTGTAGAAAGTGATTTCCTATATCATGACACAGGTGGTCAGAGAGTTAAGGAACCTGTTATTGACAAAGGAAACCTACCTATTGACTTTGGATGAAAGGCTTTCTACAGTTTCACCTCTCATACCTGCCAAAGCTCCAGACACAAAGAAAGGCATCAAGTAAGAAGGAAACAAAAGAAGTTGCTTATCCCTTATTCTGTGTGTTAGTGATGGTATCTTACTTTTCAGTAAATGAGTCAGCACTGTCTACTTAGAAGTTCTAGTCCACTATCTTCTTCCAGACACTATTGGGAGTATATACACACTATTATCTTATGACTAGCTAAATTCTAACACAGAGATAGAACCAAATCTTTATAAACTGAACTATAATTGACATACAATATCCTATTAGTTTCAGGTGTATAACAGTGATTCGCTATTTGTACACATTATGAAATGATCACTGCCATTAAGCCTAGATACCATCTGTCATAGTATCTAGAATTGATACCATGGTATCTAGAATTGATGCTTTTGAACTGTGGTTTTGGGAAAGACTCTTGAGAGTCCCTTGTACTGCAAGGAGATCCAACCAGTTCATCCTAAAGGAAATCAGTCCTGAATATTCACTGGGAGGACTGTTGCTGAAGCTGAAACTCCAATACTTTGGCCACCTGATGCAAAGAACTGACTCATTGGAAAAGAGCCTGATGCTGGGAAAGATTGAAGGTGGGAGGAGAAGGGGACAGAGGATGAGATGGCTGGATGGCATCACCGACTCAATGGACATGAGTCTGAGTGAACTCCGGGAGTTGGTGATGGACAGGGAGGCCTGGCGTGCTGCTGTCCATGGGGTGGCAAAGAGTCTGACAGGACTGAGCGACTGAAGTGAACTGAAATGAACCATCTGTCATGGTACAAAGTTGTTACAATATTATTGGTTGTATTCCCTATGCTGTGCATTGTATCAATGTGACTGATTATTTTACAATTGGAATTTTTAAACTCTTAATCTCCTTTACTTATTTCATCTGTTTTTCCATCTCTCTCCCCTCTTGTAGCCATCAATTTGTCTTCTGTATCTATGAGTCTATTTTATTTTGTCCATTTACTTGCTTTTTATACTCCACATATAAGTGAAATCATATGGTATTTATTTTATTCCCTCTGGCTTATTTCCCTTAGCATAATACCCTCTGCTGCTGCTGCTGCTGCTGCTAAGTCGCTTCAGTCGTGTCCGACTCTGTGCGACCCCAGAGATGACAGCCCACCAGGCTCCCCCGTCCCTGGGATTCTCCAGGCAAGAACACTGGAGTGGGTTGCCATTTCCTTCTCCATAATACCCTCTGGGTCTACACATGTTGTTACAAATGACAAGATTTCATTCCTTTTTATGGTTAACATTCCAGAATACTGCATCTTCTTTATCCACTCATTTATCAATACACAGTTCAATTGCATCTATATTTTGGATACTGCAAATAATAGGGGTACATATATCTTTTAAAATTAGTGTTTTTATTTTCTCTGGATAAATATCCAAAAGTGCAATTGCTGGATCATCTGATAGTTCTATTTTTAATTTTTTGAGGAACCTCCATATTGTTTTCCATAGTGGCTGCAATTTATATTCCAAGCAACAGGGTACTAGGGTTCCTTTTTCTACTCATTCTTGCCAACACTTGTTATTTCCTGTCTTTTTGATAACAGCTACTCTGACAGGCATTAGGTTGTATCATAGTTTTGTTTTGTTTTTTTTTTAATGTGGACTATTTACTTACTTTTGACTGCACTGGGTCTTTGATGCTGTGTGTGGGCTCTCTCTAGCTGTGGTGAGTGGGGGCTACTCTCTAGTACAGCACACACACAGACTTCTCATTGCAGTGGCTTCTCTTGTTGCAGAACATAGGCTCTAGAGTGCACAGGCTTCAGTAGCTGTGGCACATGGGCTCGGTAGCTGCAGCTTGCAGGCTCCAAGGGCATGGGCTCAGTAGTTGTGACATACAGACTTTGTTGTCCCACGGCATGGGGGATCTTCTCAGACCAGGGATTGAACTGGTGGCCTCTGCATTGCAAGGTAGATTCTTAACCACTGGACCAACAGGGAAGTGAATCACTGTAGTTTTGATTTGCATATTTACCTGATAACTAGTCATGCTGAGCATCTTTTCATGTGCTAGGTGGCTACCTGTATATCTTTGGAAAAATGTCTCTTCAGGTCTTCTGTCCATTTCCTAATCAGATTTCAGATTACTTTTTTTTGACATTTAGTGGTATGAGTTTTTAAAACATATTTTGGATTTCAGTCCCTTATCAGATATACTGTTTGCAAATATCTTGGGATATAATCAAATCTGAAAGAAAATCCCATAACCCCATTTTGGACACTGGTATTCATAATTTTAAAGAGCACAGAGCCTAAGAATTGGGCCCTGAATCTTAGAAAAGCATCTCTCTTAGAAAGTTGGCCGAGAGAAAGAAAAAGGCATCAAGTTTCACGAGAGGAGAAGGAGGGAAATGCGTTCTTGTGAGGGATGTCCTTGAGGATACAGCATCCATCCGGAAGGAATAGTAAGCACCAGAGGAGAACTTGAGGACGAAACCTGACAAGATATTATTGGATTTTTAAAAGGAGGACCTTGCAGTTTCCTGAGAGGTGAAGGTTAAGTCAGATGACCAGAGGATGAGAAGAGGCTGCAAGGTGAGAAGTAGAGGGATTCTAGGGGCATGTGTAGAGGGATTTCCTCAGCAAGGATGAGAGAAGCTCTTCTGAGGCTGTGCAACAGGATAATCCAAGAGATGGAGGAAAGCTTGATTGATAATTTAGAGATAGGTTTATATCTTACATGTCTTTTTAAAAAAAGTATCAATTTGCAAAGGACTGGGGAGAAAGAAAAGAAAAAAAGCCATTGGTCCTTCATAGTTTGAGAAGCACTATTTTAAAGAACATCAGCCACTTTGCCAGCTCAGCATCCCTCCCCCTCTAGGGCCTCTCCCTCTGCTATGGCTCCCAGTGCTGAAACTATCCATTAAAGGACCCTCTCCTACTTTCGGCAAAAGGAGGGCACCTGACCCAAGGGAGGCCTCTTAGATTGCTCTTCTCTTGGGAGCCCCAATCAGAGGAACGTGTCTTAAGGAAAGCAATGGTAGAAGCTAATCTTTAATGAGACCCATTCACTTTATCTATGGGGAGACTGAGGCTAGTGAGTCAGTGAGCAGAGGTCACTTGAGTCCAGGCTATCTTTCCCACTAACAGCTCTGCTCTATTTAGATTCTGGCATCTCTTTAGGAAACAGTATCTCTACAATGGGAACTTCATGAGAAAATTCAGTAGTATAGTAACATGCTCATTCCTACTAGAGGAAGTGATGGGTAAGTCTTCAAACAAGGAAAACCAATCTTGCTGCCAAAAATGCAATCCATAAGAGTCTAAAATAAAGAAAGTATAATCAAGGAATATGGAGGCCTCTTTAATACTGCTTCTGTCTTTCCTCTGAAAACAGACATTTTTCTGCTGTATGGGACGTACCAGTGAGCCTGGAATTCATATTTCACCATAGATTCTTCTTTGAATCTAATGGGCCAAAAGGCAAGTACTCTGTGAGTTCCACTGAGGCATGGGCCAGTCTTATAGTAACTTACTAAGTGTCTTGCATACAGTAGTTTCTGAGTAAGTCTTTGTTATATGGGTTTTATCATTAAAACTAATAAATATCCAGAACACACTTGCCTAATTTACAATTAGGGGTCCCAACACGCCTACATATTGAGATTCACATCATTTAAAGTATGTAAATACATATCTCTCAATAATAAAAATTAAGTTGCATGATTAATAACCAAAAGAAACAAACATCATTCAATCACTAAGGTACCTGCTAATAAAAAGACCTTCTGTGCTAAATGAACCAGAGAACAATAAATAAGATTGAACACCCTGAAATTTATCTAAGTTTCTCTAGTATTAGATTCAGCAAAGTATTCATTTTGAAAACCAGCAAGGGAACTGGCTTTCACTTCACTTTCACTTTCACTGAACTTCACATTCACTCTATTGCAAATTAATTGTATATGACATTCATGAAGGAATAAGCTTCAAATCTCTTAGTATAAATGACAGGCTCTTTCGAATGCTAGCAAACATGGCTTAAAAGGTTTCATAATCAAAATATGATTGGTGATTCCAGAGACTGTCGTTGTAATTATGCAGTGAGCTAAATAATTTGGAAAACAAAGAAAGAGACAGAATAATAATTATGGAAGACCGGGTGTCAGGCTCTTTTAATAGGTCAACAAAACATGACCTTGATTTAGGATGTATATAGAGAATGGTAGGCTATTTTGATAGTATCTTTAAAGTATCAGTTTCTTTCTATCAGCTTATCAGGTGTTTCTTGAACACAGACTCTGAGAAGACCACTCAACGAGGTAGTAGTTTTGGAGGCTTAATATAATTTGAGTTGTTCCTTTTCCTTAAAAGTTTTTCAAAAATCAGATTTCCCTATTTTCTAATTATTTTGAATGTGTATATTCTCTTATACCTAGGAAGATGCAAAGCATTTTAATGGATATTTTGCAATCTAAGTGGATGATAAATGAATCTGTAGCCCTCTAATTTGGACAGCATTATACCTGCTCACAGTTTTGAAACAAATAAGCTTAGCTAATTAACTTCTAGAATTTGGATGAAATTAGAGCCGAAACTCTCAGAGAAGACCTAGAATATTTCCCCACTTAATTTCACAATATCTTTGTTTGAAGACCAAATAACAAGTGCTTTGACAAAACTGAGCCTAACAATTTGTTTCATGGGAATAGGATAAATATAGTTTCAAAATGTAGATATTATGCTAGGTCTGGTTTGCATTCTGTATTCATGAAAAAACAGCATTCACTAAATATCGTTGTTCATTCAGATTTGTATTCTGATTTGTTTCCTTCAGAGCCCTTCTCACTTTAGCCAGCCCATCACATCCAGAGAGAGAGAGGACTAATGAAAAGATGCAACAGTTCTTATGAGTAAAATTATTCATTCCTCTGTAACTGAAGGAAAACAAAAATAACAGCAGGGGAAAGAGGTTAAGAGAAGAAGTTGTTTCTTGTGCACCAGACTTGTTATGTTTCCCATTTGCAGAGGAGGTTCAGGGATCAAATAACTGTCTCCAAGTTGGCCAATAAGAAACAGGTAAAATTGATATACAAAAGCTTGGATCTTTTCCATTTTAAATTCCACTTAACAATAGAATCAATACTAACAAGAACAGCAACAACAAATATTTACTGAATGATTGCCATATTCCAGGTGCTATTCCAAGGCCTTGACATACATCCAATCATTTCATCTTCACAGCCCTATTGTTACTTGCATTTTATAGATAAAGAAACAGATATCTGTTCGCTTGCTCTGTGTAGAACCACAGCTCTACAGAGATTGAGACAAAAACTTGGTGCTGAGTCATCCTTTGCCATCTACATTCCTTCGCCTTTGTCCATCCTTATTTTAGTCATCCAAGTAAATTCATGTTTACTTATTAACACAACTCCTGGTTTGAATGGTAGAGGTTCCATTGGCCTATTATTCTCTCCAAGGATTGTGAAAAGAGGTTTAGCTGTTTTGATTAATGGGCATTACAGCAGCACAACAAGAGTTTTTGGTGGATATCAAGTGCTCTAAAACAGGCTCTACCTGGGTATTCCAGGCAGCACAACACTGTGGAAGGGGAGACAGCAAATGAGAATGGCATTGCAGAGAAAGAAAAGCACTCACTTTGGCAGTTTGTTTTTTTTTTTTTTTTTAAATCAATGAGTGCTGTGTCACCCTTGACTGAAGCTTGTGAATGAAGACTGTTCCTGCCACATTAGAAAACAAAGGATGTTGTGGCCATCAGGCCATCAGCCACTTCAGCTGCCCCTTAACAGTGTAACCTGAGGGGATTCAGGAAGAAGAAAAGCAGAACACTAGTGTGAAATAGTTACAGTGCATATCAAAGGAATGGTTTTAATAAGCTCAGACTCTTGCAACTTCCTATACATAGAAGAGTGCTAATTTCATTAACTAGAGATGTGTATTTCTCTTTAATTAACTATAATCATTTGATGTTCTGAGTATCGAGTTACTTTCCAAAAACGCCTTTGTATCCTGACTCCTCCGTTACCTCTTCAGAGCAGTCCAACAGTGGCTGTCTCCTGGGCTGAAGTCCTCAGTATGTCTGCCCACCAAAACATAATTCTCAGCTTTTAGACAGTGCATTGTTTTCAGCTGACAAATGTCTGAGGAGACACTACAAACCCAGAAGAATGGCCACTGCGCTAGGTTGGGCTGATGGAGAGCACAGTATCAGAAGTCTTCTGGGTAGGTTCCATATTTGTTATCAAGATGGTAGCCAACTTGTTGGCTCATATAAGCTGATAAGCCCTCAGACAGTGATTGGAAGCATGGGCAAAATTCAGTATTCTGGGGTAAGTGGACTGGTTAATAGTGTAGCAGGTCAGATGATTAAATCTCTTACCTTTGGAGGAGGTGTGCTGGCGTGGGGGTAGGTGGCATCTACATTTAAGAATGAGGAGAGCAAAACAGGACCTGAAGAAGTTAAATTAAAGACTGTCTCTTGCCAAGACCTACTCCAGATCTCTTGAGTGTTCTCCCAGAAGCCACTAACAGAGGAATGAGTCCCATTTAATGCACAGAGACTGGGTAGGCCTGAGACTTGCAAGGTGATAGCTTTAAATTCTTACAAGTCCCTGAGCCTGAGGCCTACAGGAGTGGATACTGAGACTCTTATAAAGTCTCATTACACCAAGAGTTCAAGAAATTCAAGGCAGTATCAAATGACAATTAAGTGGAAAGTATTGTTTTCCATTTCAGTTTTGGCAGAGAGTCTTAATGGGAGAAGAAAATGTTACCCTCATTTGTAGAAAAGGACCACTTGTCAATCCAATTTCAGCAAACCTAATCTCATACTGCTGAGATAAAAGTTGGAGGCTGAATTCAACTTGATACACAAAACAGGGTGAAGAGTATTACTCTAACTTTGTAATTTCACTTTTTGTTCTGTGGACATAGAAAAGTGACTAAAAGGAATTTCACCAATAATATTAATGTTTGTTGGTTGGTTCTTTCTGTAATTAGATGTGATTTCTGTGTTCTTTTATATTTTGATTTTTTTATAAACCAGAAAAAAGTATTAGCAACCAACTAATACTTCTATAGTGGCAGTTAAATAATAGAAACTGATGTCTTCTAACATCTGAGATTTAAACAGTTCTTTCTGCACTAAAGCTGTTTTAAAAGGAAAAGTTTTTAAAAGACATATTTTTAAACATAACTCTTTAGAAAGATATATGCATATATTATGCATAAAATGTTAAAGACATTTTAACAATTTAACAAAATAATGCATGCCTTTATAAAATTAGACTTTAAAGATTATGACTGCTGGCTGGAAAAGGCAGTTAAATGTCACTTAAATTTACTGCTTTTACTAAAAGATGGAGTGAAAACTTAGAAAGCAGAAACTTAGCATAAAATGAAACATATACAACTCTAGTATCCTATAGTATCCCAGGCCTATTTTCCTCCCTGTTATGGACTGAATTGTGTCTTCCTCAAAGTAATAGGTTAAAGCTATAAGTCCCAATGTGATTTAAACAGGATCTTAAGGTTGCGGCTGTAATTCAATAAGAATGGTGTCCTTGTAAGAAGAAGTACCTGAGTGCACTTGAGAACATGTGCTCTCCCTTCCCCTCCCACCCCAAACCCCATCCATACAAAAAAGGCCACAGGACGCACTGACAAGGCACTGTCTGCAAGCCAAGGACAGAGGCCTCCCCGAAACTGACTCTGATGGCACGTTGCTCTTGACCCATCAGGCTCCAGAACTAGGAAAGAAGAAATGTGTGTAGTTTAAGCTACCTAGTCTGGTATTTTGTTATACCAACCCTAGACTAGTACACTCCCAATGTTATATTCAATTCTACAGTAAACAAAAGCCTACAGATTATGTTGAGCTTTATCTGTAGTTTTGGCTTCTACCTTTCCTTAAAACTCATAAATTTATAGAATGTTTAAGCTGAAAAGAATTAAAGAATCACTTAGCCCAAGTCCTACCATTTCTGAATTTTGTCCTTGGTTTCCAAGTGGTGAATTTAAAATGAAATATGACCTTTGAGTAAAACATGTGTGATGCCAAAAGAGAAATATCCCTCTTTGCTAACTAACACCTTTCAGTATAAAGATAAAAATCAAATGAGGACATTCCAAAACCATAGCTCCTTTCATAATACAATTAATTTGAAGGCAACTCATATCACTGGATATTGTGTAGGAACTATTATATCTTTAATTCAAAGAATGAAGGTTATTTATTGCATATGATTCACCACAATATTAAATTGGTAAGATAGGGTGATCAAAAAGTAGTTAATCTGTATAACTGGTAGAAATGAGGTAGGAAGAAAAGCCATAGGTTAAAAACTTACATTTTTTCTTTTATTCAGAGAAATTATTAATTTTTACCTTTTTATTCATAGTGGAGACACAGTTATGTATGAGTTGATATAGGCATTTGTGGATAAGCTTAGAGATCAACTTATTTCTAATGCTAAAGTACCTATGTTAACAGAGTGGGAAGAATACTAAGGAGAAGGAAGCTGTTTTGCTCAACCTGGTTCTGTCATTAATTTTTTTGTTCTTACAGTTCAATCTCTGTCAGCCCGAATTCTAGGCTGCCTAGCAACTTAGAAACAGAATTAAATGACTATCCCTGTATAATAATACATAATAAAATAGTTTCTTTCTAAGTAATAAAGCTCATTTAACAAATGAAACAATACTCAAGTTACATAAAAGGAAAAAATGATTTTATTTCCTCTCATTCTCACTCCCAAATTCGGTCCCTTAAATGTTAAATTTGATGTTTATCATTTCATGTATTTTCTCTTTTCATTCAAAATTACCATTTCCTTTACTGTTCTTCTGTCACTGTATTATAATGCATATTCCCTTCTCAGTAAACAATGCAGCACAACTTCCTCATCCATCCCCGTGGATCTAACACGTGCTTTTTAAAAAATTTTATTTATTTATTTTAATTGTAGGCTAATTACTTTACAATATTGTAGTGGTTTTTGCCATACATTGACATGAATCAGCCATGGGTGTACATGTATCCCCCATCCTGAAACCCCCTCCTACCTCCCTCCCCATCCCATCTCTTAGGGTCATCCCAGTGCACCGGCCCTGAGCACCCTGTCTCATGCATCGAACCTGGACTGGTGATCTATTTCACATATGGTAATATATATGTTTCAATGCTATTATCTCAAATCACCTCGCCTTCTCCCACAGAGTCCAAAAGTCTGTTCTTTACATCTGTGTCTCTTTTGCTGTCTCGCATACAGGGCCATCATTACCATCTTTCTAAATTCCATATATGTGCATTAATATACTATATTGGTGTTTTTCTTCCTGACTTACTTCACTCTGTATAATAGGCTCCAGTTTCATCAACCTCATTAGGGCTGATTCAAATGCATTCTCTTTAATGGCTGAGTAATACTCCATTGTGTATAGTACCACAGCTTTCTTATCTATTCGTCTGCCAATGGACATCTAGATTGCTTCCATGTTCTAGCTATTGTAAACAGTTCTGTGATGAACACTGCGGTACATGTGTCTCTTTCATTTAGGGTTTCCTTGGTGTGTATGACCAGTAATGGGATTGCTGGGTCATATGGGAGGTCTATTTCCAGTTTTTTAAGGAATCTCCACACTGTACTCCATAATGGCTGTACTTGTTTGCATTCCCACCAACAGTGTAAGAGGGTTCCCCTTTCTCCACACCCTCTCTAGCATTTATTATTTGGAGACTTTTTAATAGCAGCCATTCTGACTGGTGTGAAATGGTACCTCATTGTGGTTTTAATTTGCATATATCTGATAATGATGTTGAGCATCTTTTCATGTGTTTGTTAGCCATCTGTATGCTGTCTTTGGAGAAATGACTGTTTAGTTCTTTGGCCCATTTTTTGATTAGGTCGTTTATTTTTCTGGAATTGAGCAGCAGGAGTTGCTTGTATATTTTTGAGATTAATTCTTTGTCAGTTATTTTGTTTGCTATTATTTTCTCCCATTCTGAAGGCTGTCTTTTCACCTTGCTTATAGTTTCCTTTGTTGTGCAGAAGCCATTAAGTTTAATTAGCTCCCATTTATTTTTGCTTTTATTTCCATACTCTGGGAAGTGGGTCATAGAGGATCCTGCTATGATTTATGTCAGAGAGTGTTTTGCCTACATTTTCCTCTAGGAGTTTTATAGTTTCTGGTCTTACATTTAGATCTTTAATCCATTTTGAGTTTATCTTTGTGTATGGTGTTAGAAAGTGTTCTAGTTTCATTCTTTTACATGTGGTTGACCAGTTTTCCCAGTACCACTTGTTAAAGAGATTGTCTTTTCTCCATTGTATATTCTTGCCTTCTTTGTCAAAGATAAGATGTCCATAGGTGCGTGGATTTATCTCTGGGCTTTCTGTTTTGTTTCATTGATCTATATTTCTGTCTTTGTGCCAGTACCATACTCTCTTGATGACTGTAGCTTTGTAGAATAGTCTGAAGTCAGATAGGTTGATTCCTCCAGTTCCGTTCTTCTTTCTCAAGATTGCTTTGGCTATTTGAGGTTTTTGTATTTCCATAGAAATTGTGAAATTATTTGTTCTAGTTCTCTGAAAAATACCGTTGGCAGCTTGATAGGGATTGCATTTAATCTATAGATTGCTTTGGGTAGTATACTCATTTTCACTGTATTGATTCTTCTGATCCATGAACATGGTATATTTCTCCATCTATTTGTGTCATCTTTGATTTCTTTCATCAGTGTTTTATAGTTTTCTATATATAGGTCTTTTGTTTCTTTAGGTAGATTTATTCCTAAGTATTTTATTATTTTCATCACAATGGTGAATGGAATTGTTTCCTTAATTTCTCTTTCTGTTTTCTCATTGTTAGTTTATAGGAATACAAGGGATTTCTGTGAGTTAATTTTATATCCTGCAACTTTACTATATTCATTAATTAGCTCTAGTAATTTTCTGGTGGAGTCTTTAGGGTTTTCTATGTAGAGGATCATGTCATCTGCAAACAGTGAGAGTTTTACTTCTTCTTTCCCAATCTGGATTTCTTTTATTTCTTTTTCTTTTCTGATTGCTGTGACTGAAACTTCCAAAACTATGTTGAATAGTAGTGGTGAGAGTGGGCACCCTTGTCTTGTTCCTGACTTTAGGGGAAATGCTTTCAATTTTTCACCATTAAGGATAATGTTTGCTGTGGGTTTATCATATATCATATATGGCTTTTATTATGTTGAGGTATGTTCTTTCTATTCCTGCTTTCTGGAGGGTTTTTATCATAAATGGATGTTGAATTTTTTCAAAGGCTTTCTCTGCATCTATTGAGATAATCATATGGTTTTTAGCTTTGAATTCTAAAACATGCATTGTAAGAACTAATGAATCCATTTCAACATGGATATACCACAATTTATTTAATCCATTTATTTTTATGGGATTAGAATCACTTTTTTAATTATAAACAATTTAGCAATTATAATCCTCTTGTCTCTGTACATGTATGTTAATTTTTGTAATTATATAGTTAAAACTAGAATTTATAGGTCCTAGGGTCATCACATTTATTTTAGTAGATAATGTTAGTGACTTATCAAAAAGATTTAACAATTTTGTTTCCCACTTTCCTCATCATAATTGTACATTATCTCTATTGATCAATCAATAAGTCTATCTGATTTTTGGAAAGAAAAACAGTATTCTCAGCAAAATCTCTTTATTATCTGTAGGTTCTCAGGGGCAGTCTTGTACCAAGGGCAGAGTGGAAACAATCCTTGGCCAATGTTCCAGAGCTGAGTCATAAAATGGACATATGTGCTGAGGCACTTCAGTTGTGTCCGACTCTTTGTGACCCCATGGAGTGTAGCCTGCCAGGCCTCTCTGTCCATGGGATTCTCCAGGCAAGAATACTGGACTGGGTTGCCATTTCTTTTTCCAGGGGATCTTCCCCACTCAGGGATCAAACACGTGTCTCTTATGGCTCCTGCACTGGCAGTTGAATTCTTTACCACTAGCGCTACCTGGGGAAATGGAAATAATCCTTGGAAAAATATATTTCAGGAAAACAATAATTAACTACTATTTGGAGAAAGGATTTTTAAAGGTGGTGTTGTAAGAAGTGAAAATGATAAACGTTCCTTTCAGTAAGATGCTCTACAGTGAAAAAAAAAAAATCTGATTTAAAAGTCACTGCTATTATTTTCCCCACAAAACCATAAGTTTTAAAAATGTTTAACCCAACAAAGGGTTTCCTGTATTCTTGAAAGGTTCAAACAATCCACAACAAAGGAAGAGGTCCAGTCTTGAGTTCCTTAATTACATAAACAATACAGTATCTGTAAAATACTATTCTTTAGCCAGACATGATTGGGTTTAGCTGCTTGGAAATGTTAACCACATTTTTTTTTTTTGAAGGTAACATTTCAGCAGACCCAATATAGGGGACTGCATTGTATCTCTCTCTCTTTCTGAAGTTAATCATAATATGAATAAGAAAACCAGGAAGGAGTATTTTGTAGTTTTGATCAAAACAATGTTATAGAGAATGGTCAAATTATAGTGTTTCTAGTATTTTAAGGATCCAATTTTACTTATTTTTTTGAATACTATTATTGTTATCTTTATTTTAATTTTTAAAAATTAATGTTTATTGGAGTATAGTTGCTTTAAAATGTGTTTGTTTTTGCTGTACACACACACACACACATACTCTTTTTTAGACTTCCTTCCCATTTAGGTCATCACAGAATATTGAGTAGATTTTCCTGCTATACAGTATGTTCTCACTAGTTATCTATTTTATACATAGTAGTGTGTATATGGGAGAAGGCAATGGCGCCCCACTCCAGTACTCTTGCCTGGAAAATCCCATGGATGGAGGAGCTTGGTAGGCTGCAGTTCATGGGGTCGCTAAGAGTCGGACATGACTGAGCGACTTCACTTTCACTTTTCACTTTCATGTATTGGAGAAGGAAAGGGCAACCCACTCCAGTGTTCTTGCCTGGAAAATCCCAGGGATGGGGGAGCCTGGTGGGCTGCTGTCTATGGGGTCACACAGAGTTGGACACGACTGAAGCAACTTAGCAGCAGCAGCAGCAGTGTGTATATGTCAGTTCCAATCTCCCAATTCATCCCACCTTCCCCCGACCCCCTTAGTATCAAGGATCCAATTTTAAAAGGAAAAATATACCTGGAGTTTAGATTTATAAATTGATATTCTTTGGAGACCCTGCTTCGATTCCTGGGTCAGGAAGCTCCCCTGGAGAAGGAATAGGCTACCCACTCCAGTATTCTTGGGCTTCTCCAGTGGCTCAGATGGTAAAGAACCGTTTGCAATGTAGGAGACCTGGGTTCAGTCCCTAGGTTGGGAAGATCCCCTGGAGGAGGACATGGAAACTCACTCCAGTATTCTTGCTTGGAGAACCCCCAGGGGCAGATGAGTCTGGTGGGTTACAGCCCATGGGGTTGGAAAGAGTTGGAGATGGCTGAGTGACTAAGTACAGCACAACACTTTCTTTGGAGTGTTTCCATCAGGAATCAGAGAAACACCTTAAAGGATCACTAGCAAATTTGCAATCCAACATCTCTTCCTGGTAATGACACAGCCAAACTCATCAATTAAACTTTGGGATTAATTAGATGATGAATAAATTAGTAATTATATTAGCTTAGTTTAAAGCATCTAAGGTGGATATGTTTTTAAAAATTAAAATAAATAATAATAAAGGCATATCTTTTTTTATGTCTAGAATTTGCTTGTTTAGAGAATAATGTTTTTCTTTTTTTCCCAGTTTTCACTTTTCATTTCAGGACTCAGGAAATTTCCATTTTGGATCTTCAGCAAAAGTTAACCTGGACTCTGGGCAGTTGCTTCATTCAGTGCCTTGGTCTTCTCATTCAGAGCCTAAAGTTAAAGCCATCAACTTATCACAAAGGAATGATAAAAATAACTGCACCTTATAAAAAGAGAAAGGAAATACTACAGCTAAATGATAACATGGCTATATTTATTTTTTTAAATGGAAAAATAACTTGAAAACAAAACCCCTATTCTATTTAAGTCTGAGTTCTTGTCCAAGTCAGACAGGATGCTCCACACCTGATGCCCTCCCTGCTGGCGTCTCTCAGCTTCTTTCTTCTTCATATTCCCTCTTTGGGATGTTAGGTGCTTCGGAGACTCCCAAACTCCCTGTAGTTAAAAGTTATCCCTATTCACTTATTCATTGGTCTGTCTCTTCCACAAGATTGTAGGTAAGGATTCTGTGCCCCAAATATGCCCTGAAGTCCACACTGCTGCCAAAATAGACACACAGCCAAGACCAGAGCAAATAATGAGGCCCTGCCTGGTCAACTCTTAACTGCAGGCACTTCTCAAAGAGAACTTCAGCTAAGTCAGACTCCTTGGGAATACCGGTGATTAAAACAAACAAGCAAGTAACAAACTTAACAACTGCAGGTAGAAACTGAGAAGATTTATAAATGCTTCTAGAAGATACAAGAAAGCAGGGCATTCAGGGATACTGTCATGAAACAGTAAGAGTATAGGGACATAAAGGGGACTGTCACAAGTCATTCAATCCAGATATAAAAGGAACCTCAGTGACCATTAACACAGTCATTTTATCTATAATTGGTATGTGTGTGTGCATCTGGAATACAATGGAAATTAACATTAGAACTCTATATCATTTGCAGTGCTGTATGCGTGTGTGTGAGCTAAGTCGCTTCAGTCGTGTCTGACTCTTTGTGACCCCATGGATTGTAGCTGACCAGGCTCCTCTGTCCATGGGATTCTCCAGGCAGGAAGAAGTGGATTGCTATGCCCTCCTCCAGGGCAGTGTTGTATACTATGCTTATTAAAAATATTGATATTTAAATATATTATAGAGACAAATTTTGACACAACACTTTACCATTTTTATAAAAAGTAACCCTTGCTGGCATTATAGTAGAGAGCCATCTTAACTATCTGGATTTTAATAAGTGACCAAGATGACACTGTTTCCAGAAGGCAAAATCAAGCAATCAAAGGACTCTTTATAGGTGTTTATGACATTTTTTAGACTTCACCCGATCCCAGGAGCTCCACAAGATTCTAGGAAGATATCTGATGCTCGGATAAATCTGGGAAATATTGGCTTAAATACTATGTTATCATTATTTTTACAACAGGATTAGTTAGTAATGTTAAAACTGAGCCTTGCATTTGAATCTCCTCAAGGTAGATACATCCTGACTCTAGTTTTTCCCCATCTTGTTTGGCCAAGTGAGGTTTTCTGAGGGGAACCAGAGTAAATGCTGTATAGCACAAACAGCTCAGGATCCTTTTCTACTTCAGAACAGGAAAAAAAAAAAAAAAGATCTATTCTTCAGTGTCTAGCCTAGCTTGAAAATGAATTTGCTCAAGTCTAGATAAGTATTTCTCTCAAAACTCATAGACTTCAAAACATCATGAAAAATAAATTTATCTTTCTGAAAAGGGACTAGTGCATGCTACATTGCAAAACAAAAATGAATAGATCTGGGGTAGAAAAAAATTCAATAATAATATTTAGAAATATATATTTTTAAATACCACAATTTGAAATGAAACCATGACATTCTTAGATATACTCTTTAAAATCAAATGAGCTCCTGAATCTGTATTTAGCTAAAATTCCAATCTCTTAAATATTTGGAAAGGTCAATTTTGATATGATGAATTACAATTTTGGCAATTCCTATAGTACAGCTGTTCTAAGGAAATATAATACTGTTGGTGGTGTAAATAACATATTTAACTGGTTTCCCTGGAGTTTTTCTTGTTAAATACCTTTTAGAAAATGCTCAAATGTCCCAGATTAATAGCTTTTCTTTCCTACTAGCTTAAGCAATGCTTTTGGTTGGTAAATGCCTACCACATACTGCAGATAATAGTCCTCCTGGAGCCTAGGACCTCCAATCTCCAAAGCAAATACACTGATAAAGGAGCTCCTTAAAGGAAAATCTCATTTAAAAATTATATTTTTAAAAAGCAGTTGAATGGCAAAAAGTACTCTATATTTGCTGTTGTTCAGTTGCTCAGTCATGTCTGACTCTCTGCGACCCCATGGACTACAGCATGCCAGGCTTCCCTGCCCTTCACTATCACCTGGAGTTTGCTCAAACTCATGTCCAATGAGTTGGTGATGCCATCCAACCATCTCATCTTGTCACACCCTTCTCCTTCTGCCCTCAATCTAAAAAAAAAAAAAAAAAAAACAACAACCTAGATATAATGTGGTCTGGACAATGGGTCCACAACCTTATAAGCACAAACACGGAGTAATCTTTAAGAAAACAAAGAAAATTTAGGTTTAACCAAATGAATTTACTGATTAAGCAGGTCCAAAACAGTCACTTTTCAGCAATTTCATACAGTCCAACTTGCAGATCAAAATGTTCACAGTGGTTGTAACTTGGGAACTAAATGATGGTGTATTTTTATACTTTTGTGTGTGGGTGCATATATGTGTATACCTTCTCTTATTTTCAAAATTTCACAGTGAGTATTCGTTTTAAACAACATACTTTTAAACTTTTACAAGAAGACACACAGAAGCACAAACATGTAAATGAAGGGATTAAATTGTTTCCTAGAGGGGAAGACAAAGGAAATGAAGGAAGAGTCTGGACTGTGATTTAGATATCATTTTCAAGAGTTGTATGTGGATTCCAACATCTCATCATAAACTGACATGTAAGAAGGATCCTGGTTTCCCAGAGTTTAGGGAAAGAAATGTTTTCTGCATACACTGTTAAAGGATTACCCTCAGTTTGGGCCCAAAGTAGGAACACAAGGATGCTGTCCATTATATGAGGGAATAGGCAATATGGTAAGGAAGCTATCTGTATTATTCATGTAGTATCATTCTTTTTTTCCACTTAAGACATTTGACTCTCCTTAGTTCATTTGTGAGTACCCAGATTAAAATCCTGAACATATCCATTGAAGTTACATTTTCTCCTGGGCTGTGTTTGTAGTTGAACAACCAATGCCTTCTAATAAGCAAGGATTTACCCTGGTCTTCATGAAACAGAAGTAGTCCAAAGGATGCCTACAGTGCTAAGGCTAGAGAAGCTAAGAGTTCTTATTTATTTTAATTGAAGTATAGTTGATTTAAAATAGTGTGTTAGTTTCAGTTGTACAGCATAGTGATCCTTTCTTTTTTTTTTTTTTTGGATTAGAGTCCATTAGAAGGAAGTATCACTTCTTCCATCTGGAGGGCACCCCAGGTCTGGGCCAGGGGAGGAGCTTATTTCTGGCTGATGGCTGACAGCATGGAGGGGTCCCTGTCTTCCCTTAGAAAGGTCCATCTGGATTTCACAGAAATGGTCTCATGCTAGTTACAGCCATTTTTCTGGGATCACTCTCACCGAAGTCATGGGCAAGATAAGAAAAAAAAATAAGACTCTAACAAAACTGTACTTGCTAATCATAAGTTTGTTTTCTATGTCCATCAGTTATTTCTATTTTGAGAATAAGTTCATTTGTGTCATAGTTTAGATTTTACACATAAGCAATATTGTATGATATCTTTCTCTGTCTGATGTCATTTAATATAATAACCTCTAGGTCCATCCATGTTGCTGCAGATGGCATTATTTCATTCTTTTTTATGGCTGAGTATTACTCCATTATATATAGCTCATCTTTATCCATTCATATATATGTGTAAATGAACCTCTTTGCTGTACACCTGAAACTAACACAGCATTGTAAGCCAATTACATTACAATTAAAAACAAACAAACAAAACCTCTATTTGTTGTTAAAAACCAGCAGTAATAACTTATTTATAGTCAACCAAATAATTAATAACACTTAAAAATAAATATTGACTTTCCCCATCTTGAGATTAGAAAGAAGTGAATACTTTTCAAACTAATGGTAGAACATTTTTATTTGAATATAAAACCTTGTATTCCATCTTGCTTTTTACAATACATTAATTCTGCTGTGTTTGAAACATTCATTGCTTTGAAAAAGATTACCTAAATTTCTGGCAATCAGGCACTCATTTAGGGTTTCAAAAATACTTTAAATGTAAATATTGCTATAACCCATGAAATATTTCACCTTTGTATGTATTAAAGCACACTGTTGGGACTTCTGTGGTGGTCCAGTGGCTAAAATGTCATGCTTCCAATGAAGAAGGCCTGGGTTCAATCCCTGGTCAGGGAACTAGAACCCATATGCCACAACTAAGTGTTCTCACACTGCAACGAAGATCAAAGATTCCAGTGCAACAACTAAGACTTGATACAGCCAAATAAACTTTTTTTTTTTTTACAGCACACTGTTTTCCTTTAATCACAGAGCTATACTGAGAGGATACAAATTTTGTTGGATGAGGTAACAGGTTGCATTGTGATAACCTACAGGAGTGGTAAGAATTACGGGAAATCTGAGGTACAGGTTAAAAAGGATGTGGAACTTAATTAAAGATTTATATTTCCTGGGCCTAGTATAAGCCTGTTCTGTGAATAAGCATTAAAATTATAGCAATTCTTTCCATATCTTCCTAGCATGACTGACAGTCACTATCCCATATACATAACATGATGAATCTTTAAACACAGATTTTTATTGCGTCAAAAATGTCATACCTAACATTGTTCTTTTGCTTGTTTATTCAAAGAATATTATCTAATTGATGTTTTGATTTCATCCTTTACAACTAAACAGTTGCAAGGGATCTATATGGTTGCAAAACTGTTTTCAGATAAGTGGCCACTTCCCCTGCTTGTGCATTGCTTCGTAAGTCAGACTCATGAGAGATTAGTTTTTGACGTGTAACTAGTCAGTTTGAGATATAAAACTTGATCTTGAAAAAAGCACCGGCCAGATAAAGGGATACTTCACTTCCCTATTCTTACCCATTTCACTTACATAAAATGCTGCATCTTTCTTTAATTATTGGCCACCCCCCGAGGCATATGGACTTCCGTTGGTGGCTCAGACAGTAAGGGCTCTGCCTGCAATGCAGGAGACCCGGGTTTGATCCCCGGGTCAGGAAGATCCCCTGGGGAAGAAAATGGCTACCCACTCCAGTATTCTTGCCTGGAGAATCCCCATGGGCAGAAGAGCCTGGTGGTCTACAGTCCATGAGGTTGCAAAGAGTCAGACACGACTGAGTGACTAAATTTTTTGAGGCATATGAGATCTTAGTTCCCTGACCAGAGATCAAACCCACATGCCCTGAATTGGAAGGTGGAGTCTTAACCACTGGACCACCAGGGAAGTCCCTATCTTTCTTGATTATTGCTGTCATGATATCACATTTCTGAATAATCAGAGTCATTAATATGTGTATCTGTACACATGTGTAGGACAGAAAGAGACAGAATGAGAGAGATAGCATGAGACAGAAGGAGACAGACAGTAAGAAACATACACAGAGAAAGACTGACAGAGGGAGAGAGACAAAGACAGATACATATATAGATGCACACATACACAGTGACAGACATTGGCTCTTCCTCCCCTTATGGTCTGTCTGTTTTCATTTCTCATGTACTTACAGACCTTTTAGCAGCTGACATTACTCATTTTGAGCCCTGGAACTACTGAGGCTTTGCCTTTGTGTGCGTGTATGAGACTGACAGTGATTGAAATAGGTTATATTATGCCATTCTGAGGCTGGGAGATTTTAAAAATACATAATCTGTGTGATCCTCATTTTTCTATAACTACAAATCCTATATTTAAATATGCATAAGGTTGCACATTGTCTTAATTCTATTTTTAAAAAAATCACAGCAGTGGAAATTGCATGTTCTTCTCCAAGTCATAAGTTACTCCTCAGAAATAATGTGTAACAGGCAGAAAAGATTGTAAGAGGAGTGCAACTTTAGCCTTTGCTTGTGAGGTCAGTACAGTTTGAACTTGGCTTAGCAAAATCATAGGCTATGTGAATGTCACATCACTGCTTCACTTCCTGCTTAAGTCACCCTAGAAGTGTTGGAAGGGTTGTACTAAGATGACGAGTTCAGTTCAGTTCAGTTGCTCAGTCGTGTCCGACTCTTTGCGACCCCATTAATCGCAGCACACCAGGCCTCCCTGTCCATCACCAATTCCTGGAGTTCACTCAGACTCACGTCCATCGAGTCAGTGATGCCATCCAGCCATCTCATCCTCTGTCGTCCCCTTCTCCTCCTGTCCCAATCCCTCCCAGCATCAGAGTCTTTTCCAATGAGTCAACTCTTCGCATGAGGTGGCTAAAGTACTGGAGTTTCAGCTTTAGCATCAGTCCTTCCAAAGAAATCCCAGGGCTGATCTCCTTCAGAATGGACTGGCTGGATCTCCTTGCAGTCCAAGGGACTCTCAAGAGTCTTCTCCAATACCACAGTTCAAAAGCATCAATTCTTCAGTGCTCAGCTTTCTTCACAGTCCAACTCTCACATCCATACATGACCCCTGGAAAAACCATAGCCTTGACTAGACGGACCTTTGTTGGCAAAGTAATGTCTCTGCTTTTCAATATGCTATCTAGGTTGGTCATAACTTTCCTTCCAAGGAGTAAGCGTCTTTTAATTTCATGGCTGCAGTCACCATCTGCAATGATTTTGGAGTCCAAGAAAATAAAGTCTGACACTGTTTCCACTGTTTCCCCATCTATTTGCCATGAAGTGATGGGACCGGATGCCATGATCTTAGTTTTCTGAATGTTGAGCTTTAAGCCAACTTTTTCACTCTCCACTTTCACTTTCATCAAGAGGCTTTTGAGTTCCTCTTCACTTTCTGCCATAAGGGTGGTGTCATCTGCATATCTGAGGTTATTGATATTTCTCCCAGCAATCTTGATTCCAGAGCAAACCCCAAATCTCATTTGCCTATTTTACAATATAGTTTTAAGTTGTTGTTTAGTCATTAAGTCATGTCCAGCTCTTTGTGACCCCATGGACTGTAGCCCACCAGGCTCCTCTGTCCATGGGATTTCCTAGGCAAGAATAGTAGAGTGGGTTGCCATTTCCTTCTCCAAGGAATCTTCCCAATCTAGCGGTTGAACCCACGTCTCCTGCGTTGGCAGGCAGATTATTTACCATTGAACCACTGGAAGCCAATGGTTTTAGGTAGCAATAACCTAATCTTGAGTTTATATCCAAAAACAAACAAACAAAAAAAGAGTATATATCTAGAACTTAACATATTCCAGATATTTTTCATAAATTACCTCCCCTATTTCTCATGATAACTTGATGTCAAGGATACTGTTATTATCATTCCTGTAAGTGAGAAGAGAAAGCCAAGGTCTGGAAGAGTTAGAGAGCTTCCTCAAGATGACACAAATGATGTGGGAAGGGTTTGAACCTGGACCATAAGACTCCAGACCTGGGACTTTCCCCTGCTGTGCGATTGCACATTGCTGTTTGGTGAATCCATATCACCCAAAAGGAAACACAGTAGGGAGTAAATTTCATATTGGGTCCAGAAAAAAAAAGTATGAGACAACAGCGTTCCTTTAGGTGTATCCTGCAGGGAATGGGAAAGGAAATGATGGAGAAGAAGAAAAGAAAAGAAAAGTAATTTCTTTTGGGATGGTGAACAGGACCCTCTCTGGGTTTATATTTCTCAGTACATAATGAAGAGTGAGTTTGACAGGCAATGAGGAATAGGCTAGGTTTTCTGTTTATCTGTGGGTTTGATTGCTTTTTTCTTATCTGAGAAAGATAGCACAAGTTTTACACAAAAAGAAACAAAATATTTTCTGATTTAAGGAAAAGTTTTAAATCATAAAGAGGTCTTTGCAAAACTCAACAAGTACTGAATTTTTGATTTATGGAAGTGGCAATACAATACACAAAAACTCACACTTACAGTTATCTATAAATTAACAAAATTACCTAACAAAAATTAAGCAACAGCTGCCAACTGGTTTGTGGATTATATCTGTGACATATCAATGAATATAAAATTGGAAATCTGACATATGTTTCCTAAGAGTCTCCCTTCTAAGAAAGTTAGGGCAGCAGAAATTGTCCCTTTGACAAGATAAAATACTGAGATTTATGATCAAAAAAGACATGGTGTTTCCCTTTCTAAATATCTTTAAGCAGAGAAAGACATTTACTGCTAGGTTCACGAGGAGATGATAAAAACAGAGATCCAGACTAGAAAAGCTATAAGAGCCATCCTAGCTCTATGACCCAGTGGTTAAGTCATTTTATGAATGAGCCTATTTGCACAATGTACATAAATTTGAATTTTATAAATTGTACCTAGAATTCTTTATCCTCGATAGTATTAAAATTTTCTCCATTTTCATCAACATCAATACCATAAACTTGTTAATTATAACCTATTGACGATGAGTTTTAGGGGGGTGTGTGTGTGTGTTAGTTGCTCAGTTGTGTCTGACTCTCTGTGACCCCATGGACTGTAGCCCATCAGGTTCCTCGGTCCATGGGATTCTCCAGGCAAGAATACTGGAGGGAACAGCCATTTCCTTCACCAGGGGATCTTCCCCACCCAGGTATTGAACTTTGGTCTCCTGTACTGCAGTCAGATTCTTTACCATCTGAGCCACCAGAGAAGCTCACCAGGTAAGTTTCAGGTAGATCTTTCCAAATTTGCCATGCTAGAGAATTTTGTCTACAACCCACCTTGAAATTTGTCTGATGCAAAAAATTTCACTTATAAACTTTAGATTTAGCAAAGGCTTAATGGAGTATCTGGTCATGAGATACTATATTCTTCGAAGTTATGCTGTAAAAAATAGTATAAGAGTGTATAATGGATAACAATTAAGGTTAGAATTTATAGATTTTTTTCTCAATAAGCAAACTTTGTTTTCTTTCCTTCCATTATATACATTTAGGCAAATTCATTGCTTAAAAAGGCAAATAAGATAAAACTGAAATTTATTTTATTGTACAAAGGTTAACAGGAGGGGGTAAATTAAGGCATGATTTATACTCTGCTGATAAAAAAATTATTGTCCAGAGCATGTTTTTAAAAGTGAAGTGTCAAGTTTTTAACAGAAGCACAGAGTTTGCATACAGGAACTGGACAGACGGATGTGAATCCTAGTTCTGCCACTTAGCTGTGGCCTTAGGCAAGTATTTTTCCTTTCGGAGACTAGTTTCTCATTTCTAAACGGGATCACAATAGTATACCCGGGCTGTTGTGAGGACTGATTTGTTTAATGTAGGTAAAGGGCTTAGTGCCTGACAAGTGTTAGCTATTATTATATCTCTATAAAGCTATTAATATAAGGTTTTATTAATATACTACATATATGGAACAACATTAAAAGAACTTGGTAACTGTGGCATGAGAAATGGGACAGCAATAAACCATTTAAGAAGAAATTATATATACAATGGTGGTGGTTTGTTCGCTAATTCGTGTCCAAACTTTACGATCCCATGGACAGTAGCCTGCCAGGCTCCTCTATCCATGGGATTTTCCAGGCAAGAATACTAGAGGGGGTTGCCATTTCCTTCTCCAGGGGATCTTCCCAAAACAGGGATCGAACACACGTCTACTGCATTGCAGGCAGATTCTTTACCACTGAGCCACCAGGGAAGCCCTAGAAAATATGAATAAAATATTTCAAAATGTACTAGTTCAGTTCAGTTCAGAGGCTCAGTCGTGTCCAACTCTTTGCGACCCCATGAATTGCAGCACGCCAAGCCTCCCTGTCCATCATCAACTCCAGGAGTTCACTCAAACTCATGTCCATTGAGTTGGTGATGCCATCTAGCCATCTCATCCTCTTTTGTCCCCTTCTCCTCCTGCCCCCAATCCCTCCCAGCATCAGGGTCTTTTCCAATGAGTCCACTCTTCGCATGAGGTGGCCAAAGTACTGGAGTTACAGCTTTAGCATCAGTCCTTCCAATGAACACCCAGGACTGATTTCCTTTAGGATGGACTGGTTGGATCTCCTTGCAGTCCAAGGGACTCTCAAGAGTCTTCTCCAACACCACAGTTCAAAAGCATCAATTCTTCAGCACTCAGCTTTCTTCACAGTCCAACTCTCACATCCATACATGACCCCTTGAAAAACCATAGCCTTGACTAGATGGACCTTTGTTGGCAAAGTAATGTCTCTGCTTCTGAATATGCTAACTAGGTTGGTCATAACTTTTCTTCCAAGGAGTAAGAGTCTTTTAATTTCATGGCTTCAATCACCATCTGCAGTGATTTTGGAGCCCCCCAAAAAATAAAGTCTGACACTGTTTCCATTGTTTCCCCATCTATTTCCCATGAAGTGATGGGATCAGATGCCATAATCATAGTTTTCTGAATGTTGAGCTTAAAGCCAACTTTTTCACTCTCCTCTTTCACTTTCATTAAGAGGCTCTTTAGTTCCTCTTCACTTTCTGCCATAAGGGTGGTGTCATCTGCATATCTGAGGTTATTGATATTTCTCCTAGCAATCTTGATTCCAGCTTGTGCTTCTTCCAGTCCAGTGTTTCTCATGATGTACTCTGCATATAGTTAAATAACCAGGGTGACAATATACAGCCTTGATGCACTCCTTTTCCTATTTGGAACCAGTCTGTTGTTCCATGTCCACTTCTAGCTGTTGCTTCCTGACCTGCATATAATTTCTCAAGAGGCAGATCAGGTGGTCTGGTATTCCCATCTCTTGAAGAATTTTCCACAGTTTATTGTGATCCACACAGTCAAAGGCTTTGGCATAGTCAATAAAGCAGAAATAGATGCTTTTCTGGAACTCTCTTCCTTTTTCAATGATCCAGAAGATATTGGCAATTTTATCTCTGGTTCCCGTGCCTTTTCTAAAACCAGCTTGAACATCTGGAAGTGCACAGTTCACATATTGCTGAAGCCTTGCTTGGAGAATTTTGAGGATTACTTTACTAGTGTGTGAGATGAGTGCAATTGTGGGGTAGTTTGAGCATTCTTTGGTATTGCCTTTCTTTGGGATTGGAATGAAAACTGACCTTTTCCAGTCCTGTGGCTGCTGCTGAATTTTCCAAATTTGCTGGCATTTTGAGTGCAGCACTTTCACAGCATCATCTTTCAGAATTTGAAATAGCTCAACTGGAATTCCATCACCTCCACTAGCTTTGTTCGTAGTGATGCTTTCTAAGACCCACTTGAGTTCACATTCTAGGATGTTTGGCTCTAGGTGAGTGAGCACACCATCATGATTATCTTGGTCATGAAGATCTTTTGTGCACAGTTTTTTGTGTAATCTTGCCACCTCTTCTTAATATCTTCTGCTTCTGTTAGGTCCATACCATTTTTGTCCTTTATCGAGCCCATCTTTGCATGAAATGTTCCCTTGGTATCTCTCATTTTCTTGAAGAGATCTCTAGTCTTTTCCATTCTCTTGTTTTCCTCTATTTCTTTGCATTGATCGCTGAGATAGGCTTTCTTATCTCTTCTTGCCATTCTTTGAAACTCTGCATTCAGATGCTTATATCTTTCTTTTTCTCCTTTGCTTTTCACTTCTCTTCTTTTCACAGCTATTTGTAAGGCACCCCTAGACAGTCATTTTGCTTTTCTGCATTTCATTTTTATGGGGATGGTCTTGATCCCTCTATCCTGTACAATGTCATGAACTTCCATCCATAGTTCATCAGGCACTTTGTCTATCAGATCTAGTCCCTTAAATCTATTTCTCACTTCCAGTGTATAATCATAAGGGATTTGATTTAGGTCGTACCTGAATGATCTAGTGGTTTTCCCCACTTTCTTCAATTTAAGTCTGAATTTGGCAATAAGGAGTTCGTGATCTGAGCCACAGTCATCTCCCGGTCTTGTTTTTGCTGACTGTATAGAGCTTCTCCATCTTTGGCTGCAAAGAATACAATCAATCTGATTTTGGTATCGATCATTTGGTGATGTCCATGTGTAGACTCTTCTCTTGTGTTGTTGGAAGAGGGTGTTTGCTATGACCAGTGCGTTCTCTTGGCAAAACTCTATTAGCCTTTGCCCTGCTTCATTCCGTATTCCAAGGCCAAATTTGCCTGTTATCCCAGGTGTTTCTTGACTTCCTACTTTTGCATTCCAGTCCCCTATAATGAAAAGGACATCTTTTTTGGGTGTTAAGTCTAAAAGGTCTTGTAGGTCTTCACATAACTGTTCAACTTCAGCTTCTTCATACTGCTTGGGGCATAGGCTTGGATTACTGCGATATTGAATGGTTTGCCTTGGAAACGAACATAGATCATTCTGTCGTTTTTGATATTGCATCCAAGTACTGCATTTTGGGCTCTTGTTGACCATGATGGCTACTCCATTTCTTCTAAGGGATTCCTGCCCACAGTAGTAGATATAATGGTCATTTGAGTTAAATTCACCCATTCCAGTCCACTTCACTAAAGAATACACACAGATGTTAAATAAGCAACAGGAAAAGATGCTCAAGATCATTGGCCATTAGGGAAATGCAAATAAAAATCAGCAGCATGAAACATCTGCTGGAAAAAGTAAAATTAAAAACACTGATCATCGTAAGCTTTAGCAAGGATGTAGAACAACTGGAACTCTTATCTGCTGCTATGTAAAATCTATAACTACTTTGAAAAACAGTTTGGGAATTTCCTAAAAAGCTAAACGTACACCTACCATGTGATTCAGACATCCTAATCCTGGATATTTACCTAAGAGCAACGAAAGCACTTTCATACAAGGACATGGACACAAACATTCAGAGCAGATTTCTTTTAATAAGTCAGTGCTGGAAACAAGCCAAGTGTCTATCAGAGGTAGATATCTATCTAGAGGATAGATAGTACTGTATCAGCATAGTGGGTTAATAATAAGCAACAAAAGAAACTATTGATACACAAATATGAATGAATATAAAAATAATTATGCTTAGTGAAAGAAGCTAGATCAGAAAAAGTATCCATTGTAGGATTCCATTTATATCACTCCCAAAAATGCAAACTAATCTATACTGACAGAAAGCACATCAGTGGTTTCCTGGTGATCGGGAATGAAACGTGGGAGGAAAAGGGAGGGATTACAAAGAATTAAAGTAAAGATTTCCACTTTATAATACATTAAAAAGTAATGAGTATACTATTATCTTGCTTTTGCTGACAGTTTCATATATGTATACATTATAACTTAGAAAGGTACACTCTAAGTATATACAATTTATAGATAAAATCATGCTTTAATAAAGCTGTAAAATAATCAACTGCACATTTCACTTTACAGTATGTTTCAATGTCTTGCAATTTATGAAAGCAGAAAATAAGGAAAAAATGGGGCTTTGCAAGAAAAATAATTTTGAATTAAATTGTTATATAAAGCATGTCGAATCTGTAAAGTTAAGAATCTTTGTGGAAACAGTCGATCTTATAATTTCCCATTTTAAACCTTTGTTCTGCTGAAAATGGACACATTTTCCTTAGAACTGAGTCACAGAGATGATAAACTCTGCCTTTTATTCATGCTTCTGCATACATGGCACTGACTAGTGGCGTCATTACCCCTCTCTGCATTTCTGAGACAGCACTCAAAAGGACTAAAAGAATTTGTCCATGTTCTAAACCACAGAACTATCAAGGTTTATTGCTTTATAGTTTGGCAAGAGAATGGTGGTTCTTCTTTGGATGTAAATGTATCCATGAGCTTATTTTAGGGCATACAGAACAATTAAAACAGATGGCAGTATCTAGCAGGAAATATCCTTGCCAACAAGAATTTTGTCAAAGCAACTCTTTTCAGAAATTCTAATTTATTAAAACCTACAAAAGTTCATTTCGAGTAACTACATGGAGAATATTTTTGAGAGCAACCTATGAGCAAAGGAGTTATATGTGATAAGCACTTCAAGATTCAGATGGCAGAATAATTGAGTTAAGTCTTGTGTCTACTATGATGTTTATCAAGAAATCTCAGTCAATGACAAGTAAGTTTGATTCATTTATAAGTAAATGATTTCAAAATGAAATTATACATGAACTTTAAACTTTTTCTACAAATAATAATATACATAACCTAGGGTATGTTTGAAATTTATTGTATTTATTATGATACAGGGTTGGCCCCATAAAATAAAGGAGCTTAGAACCTCAGATAGATGAAAACTACTGTGCTTATTAATAAGCACAGTTATTAATAAGCACAGCTTATTAATAAGCTTATTTGTGAAATTCTTCCAATGAAAATGCATCCTCCTCTAAAATTACATAAACTCCTGGAAGGCCATGGGAAATTGCCTGCGTGTGTACTAAGTCACTACAGTTGTGCTCAACTCTTTGAGACAGTGTGGACTGTAGCCCACCGGGCTCCTCTGTCCACGGGATTCTCCAGGTTAGAATACTGGAGTGGGTTGCCATGCCCTCCTCCAAGGGATCGTCCTGATCCAGGGATCAAACCCACGTCTCTTATGTCTCCTGCACTGGTCGGCGGGTTCTTTACCACTAGTGCAACCTGGAGATTTTGCAAACAAAATAATGCACATCTATGTCCCAATCTTAGAACACAGGGTATAATTTATTTTCTCTTGCCTATTTGCCCTGGCTAGGACTTCTAGTACTACATTGAATAAAAGTGTAAGAGTTGGCATTCTTTTTTCATTCCTGATCTTGGAGAAAGCTTTCAGCTTCTCAGTGTTGAGTATGATGTTAGCTGTGGGTTTGTTATATATGGCCTTTATAATGTTGAAGTACATATTCTTAGCATTATTATGAAAATAGTTTTTTTTTTTTTGAAAATAGTTTTGACCACATGAAACCCCTTAGATCACCTCTGGGACCCCATAAGGTACCAAGGCACACTTTGGAAACTGATCTCAGGATGACCTTGAATGATCCTTGTTAGCAACTAATATGTCTAGTCTGTTTTAAATGTTATAAATGCTTGAATAAAGACCTTCCTAAGTATTTAAGTAGTTCTCATAACCTAACCGTACAAATGCCAGAAACTTTATATTAAATATTCTAATGGAAAATATAAATTTAATGAGGTTTATGATCAAAATCCCAGCTGTAAGTGATTATATATTTTAAAGTGGAATTATTGAACTGTAACTCTACTAAGCAATCTTAAAGTTACATGTCTGAAAATTACAAAATATGCATGATTATCCTTAAAACACAAATATTAATATTCTGGCCTTGATTCTTTTAAACACCTACATTTTAATTCCATATCTTCTTAGAGTTGAAAGATGTTTGCTTTCTCAGCCTGATTGTGATTCCTTTTGACCTGCTCCTTTGATCAAGGCTTTCATGGGATTTTGTTGGTCTATCTTATAAGAGGCACTGAACTCCACATGGTCACTATATCAACAGCTTTATCAATGACCACTGAGTGGGAAAAAACACATCGCCCCATAAGAGTAAATTCAGTTATGGCATGACCTTCTAAAAAATTTTGAAACACTCACACAGAGAGTGATGATGGCTGATGGTCTGATCAGATTTTGAAGGCATCTGGATCTTGAGATATATAAATGTCTTCTTGCCTAAGGACTTCTGAATGTGGCAATAATTCTTCAGTCATTTATATTATCTGGACCACACAGCCATACAGATATTTTAAATGTTACCTGATTAAATTCTGGATAGCTCATGTGGTTCCTCCTGGCATAAAAACCAGTGTAACTGAACCAATAAATGATCTCATGAGATACACATTTCATCCTAACTTTTAGAAATATATATTATCAATTCCAATTTTTCTATTAAAGTTTTTAATCATTCAACAGGGCATTTTGACTGAAAATAAAGAGACCTTAATGAAATGAACTCATACAATCATAAATTAAGAAAGCAACGCGGAACAAACGTACTCTGTAATTAATCACCCAAGAAATAGCCTAACAATCTTTAAAAGGTACATAAATTTTGAAATATCAGTTGGCATTCTGTTTTCCCCAACAGCACCTCTTCATAGGAAAGACAACTACAAATGCCTAGATGAAAGGAGCAATGGAAGTATCTAAAAATTCTCAGGTTGAAATATTTCAGATGACATGGATGCTGGGACCTATTTCTCTTGGATTATTTGTAAGCCACAGAAAATGACCCCAGTCTCAGGAGATCCATAGCCTGCAACTTCATTAGAGGTCAAGGGCCACCTGACATGCTCGATGTGCAAGGCAAAGAGAGCCAGCCAAGATTCACTTGGCTCTAGACATAAATCTCAGAGAAGTAGGAATATTGCTAGACATATTGTCAGAGACTGTAGAGAAACTTTCAATTTCTTAATAATTTCAATCCTATCCAAAAATAGGTGAAAATATATTCAAGAATTTATCTAGCTCAAGTAATACAAGTATTGGGTAGATGAAATAATTGGAATAAAAGAATATCATGAAAATATACCAAAGCTGTATTTAGAAAACTGATTTTTTTTTTCAGATTGCTTTTGTCATTAAAAAAAAAAAGATCCAGCCTCAGTTTTCCCAGATAGGTGATCTTTCTAATCAATTTAAAATTTGATTAAATTTCCAACCTAAGAAATGATACTTCTTAAAGTATAAATAAGCACAATCTTTCACTTACAGAGCACAGAGCACAAAGACAGTCAAGAAACATTTAATCCATCATCTTAAATCTCAAACTCAACAACAAAGAAGATGCATGCATCAAAGAAAAACGGATTACCTCAGGAGAGAAATTTTTAAAGCTATATTTGAATTTTAAAGGTATAATTTATAAGTCCTCTTCATTTTTATTTACATATAACTAGGTATCTTGTTTCTTTTCAAATTTCATCTTTTACTGTATGGTTGAAAATTCACAATACCATCTAAGAAAATCAAATAGAATTTGAGCCATAAAACCACTCTCTCCAGTGGCAAATGACTAAGCTACAGAAAATGTTCATAATTATAATCTTCACTCCAAACAGAACTTCATGTAAAGCTATTCATTTTTATGTGAAATTTAACATATCTATAAACTATCCAAAATGAGTCTATGTCTACATGTGTGTATAAGATTGTTATATATATATATATATACACACACATATATATATACACACTATGTAACTGCTTCATAATATATAACTTTATATATATATAACTTTAACTATATACATATACATATATATATATATGTATATGTATATGTGTGTATGTAAAGTTTAAAGAAACAACTACATTAAGGTTAAAAGAAATATCCATGCACCCACAACTCAGCTTGCTTCTGAGGTTCCCTGTGAGTTCTTCAGCATTAATCATATAAGGCTCTTTTTCATGGGCTTTTAATACATTTTCTCTGGTAAAACAGAGGGTCAGTTTCAACACCCATATTGAAAAAACCCTGATTATCAGTTCAGTTCAGTTCAGTTGCTCAGTTGTGTCCAACTCTTTGCGACCCCATGGACTGCAGCACGCCAGGCTTCCCTGTCCATCACCAACTCCCAGAGCTGGCTCAAACTCATGTCCATCGAGTTGGTGATGCCATCCAACCATCTCATCCTCTGTTGTCCCCTTATCCCCCTGCCTTCAATCTTTCCCAGCATCAGGATCTTTTCAAATGAGTCAGTTCTTCACATCAGGTGGCCTAAGTATGGTTTGAAAAACACTTGGCTAGAATAAAGGTCAAACTCAGAACTCATTGGCTTTTACTATACATGCATATTTTACAGACAACTTCCTTCCAAAGGCTAAGAAAGACTGAAAAACCAACCCCAGGTGAGAACCTGGTGACAAGTAGTCCATAAAGAGCATGGACGTGTTTTGTCTAAGACAACTGAATGCCCACCAGGACACAGGATACGTGGCCTTGCCTGTCACCGAATAGTAGTGGTAGTTTAGGTAGTAATATCTGTTTAGAATAACTCAGATATTCTTGAAATAGTGCTTTATTATTTATTTTTTTTCTTATCTATATTTTCCAGAAAGTTAACCTTGTCTAAATTCTTGCTCTTAATTGAAGGAATTCCTTATACAAATTTTGAGATGAAAATAAGTACTATACTTCTTAAAAATGCTATCCTATTGTGATAAGGAGCTATTAAATATTTCCATGTTATTTCTTTACCATAACAAACTACAATGAACTATAAGTATTATAATACAACTCTATAGTCGTTCACTCTGTATGAAGATTTATTAAAAAACAAAAATTAAAAAATAATTCTAAAAATTAAAGAAACTGAACTATATCAAAAGTTAGAACTTCTGTGCAAAAAGCATAATCAACAGAGTGAAGTGGCAACCCACAGAATGGGAGAAAATATCTGTAAATCATATATTTGATAAGGGATTATATACAGGATAAAGAACTACTGAAACTCAACAACAAAAACAAACAACTTGATTGAAAAATGGGGAAAGACTTGAATATACATTTCATCAAAGAGGATATATAAATGGCCAGTAAGCATATGAAAAGATGCCAATGTCACCAATCATTAAGGAAGTGCAAACCAAAACCACAATACTACTCCAAACCCATCAGGATGGTCACTATCAAAAACTAGAAAATAACAAGTGACGTTGAGAAGTGGGGAAATAAAAGTACACTGTTGGTGGAAATATAAAATGGTGCAACCACCATATAAAATAATATAAAGACTCCCCAAAATAATGAAAAATAGAATTACCACATGATGCAGCAGTTCCACTCCCGGGTGTGTGCGTGTGTGTGTGTGTGTGTGTGTGTGTGTGTATATATATATATATATATATGAATTGAAAGCAGAATCTCAAAGAGGTATTTACACACCCAAGTTCACAGCAGCACTATGAACAACAGCCATGAAGCAACTGGAAGCAACTCAGTGTCCATCAACAGATGACTGGATAAGCAAATACGGTACATACAAACAATGGATTATTTATTCAGCCTTCAGAGTTAGGCTACAACATGGATGAACCTTGAAGACATTACACACACCAAATAAACCAGTCACAAAAAATCAACTACTATATGATTCCACTTATAAGAGATATCTAAATGGTAATGTATACAAACAAAGAATGGTTTGCCAAAGACTGGGGGAATTGGTGAGCTGCTGTGTAATAGGGATAAGGTCTCAGTTTTGCCAGATGAAAAATTCTGGAGACTGACTGGACAACAATGTGTATACACTTAATGAAACTGAACAGTACATGTAAAAATGGTGAAAGTTCCTTATACTATCATTGCAAATAGTTCAAAGAAGTTTCCTACACATTTTTAGAAAAGTGCTTCCAGTCCTATATGGACATACTTCCAGCAAGTTACATAAATAATTATTTGCACACTGAGCATTAATTTTAAAAGTATGTATTAAGCACCTACTGTTTACCTGTTATTTATTTTTAATAATTATGTTTATTTTACTTTTTTATGAAGGTTTTTCCAAAATTTTTTTGAGTGGAACATTTATAAAGTCTTTATTGAATCCGTTACCATACTGTTTCTGTTTTATGTTTTGGTTGGTTCTTTGGCCATGAGGCATGTGGGATCTTAACTCCTGAAAAGGGATTGAACCCTCACCCTCTGCACTGCAAGGTGAAGTCCTAACCACGGGACCACCAGGGAAACCCCTGTTTACATGTTATTTAAAATGCTACCTCTTATTGTGTAAAGATCCTTCAATGAACACTTTTACTTATTTATTTTTTTGAGTTCATGATGGGCTTTTCAGGACAGATAATCTGTTTTCTCCAGATAATCTGTTTTCTCCTATCTAAATATATCACTAATGAAAACCCCTCGTTAGGTCAGTGTTTCAGACTCCCAGTTATTCAGTTTCTTTTCATACCAAAATTCATGATTTTATATGGAGACCTCACCTCTAAGAATACTGAAAATGGTTCAGGATTGTTACTACGCTTAATTTTTATTACAAAATCATAATCTTAAAGGCAGGCATGATCCTTCTTTCTCAAAACACAATTTTTTTTTAAAAGGATCAAACTATTGGCATTTGGAGCATTTATATATTAAAGGTTTTATAAGAAGAAAAGAGGCCACTATAAACGCTTTAAACTGAAGGCTAACATGGTGGGAAAGTTAATGCACTATTAGGCATAAAAGGATTGAGACCAAATTGACATAAAAAGCATAGGTACAGACAAAATTGAAAAGCCCAAAAATGTCCAAAGAAAAATGATGAAAACAGCCATCAGAACAGAGCAAGAGCCATCATTTATCCATTTAGTGAGCATTCAGGCTTTGCATTCTATTAGACATTTTTCTAGGTTCTCTCTTTTATTGACTCACCACAATAAGTACATGTGGTAGACTATTTCCCCTTGTTTCAGAAATAAGACTGAGGTTCAGTGAATTTAAATCATTAGTCCAATGTCACACAGTCTTGGTTTCATGAGCCTAGTGTTCCGCCCCCCCCGCCCCTGCACCTCAACTGGTCGAGGGACTACAAAGCTTTAACCAACCCAGAGCTTTCTCTAAACACATGCCCTTTTTGTGGCTTTAAATCTTCCCATTTATTTCCACTTTATTATTCAATACTCTCTGCCAGATTTTCATGCATACTGCCATTTCCTTTAAGAAAATACACTTTAAAAATCACTTCTATCCCAGGGGATCAATCAGGTCACAGAAATTATTTGCTTGTTTTATGGATCAGGAAACAACCCAACATTGTCATTACTTGTATCACCACCACTCAGAGTCCCTGCTTTTCTAAAATCTCCAATCAATCACCCAACAGCCAGACCTCAGCAAATTAACTGGGGAAAACACAAGATTTGAGAGTGGAGGATAGTGGTGGGGGAAGGCAGGCGGGAGTTGCTGAAAGGAATGATCCAGCATGAGATTCACTCCCTTAGGAAAATTAATACCTTTCCTGAAATATAAAGATCCACTTAAGATATTACATAATCCTCTCCATTGGATTCTCAAAGGAATATTTCAAACGAGAACAATGACTCCAGCCTCCTATCAATGGGCTTTAAAATTACTCTTCTCCCTCTTTCCCATCCCACATAAATTAAATCAATGAGTTTAAAAATCTAAATATACTTCATATAATGTAGGAAAACATGTCATGTCCACATATTGATGTTAAATGAAACATGAAGAATAGAAAGAGAGAAAGATGGAATGAGTGAAAACAAAAGCAGAAAGAAGAGAGGAACAGAGGTAGAGGAAAATGTGTCTTTGATCTATTCAGAGGTTACTGCATAGAGGACAAAATATCTCTCTCTCGAGCTTCCATGAGTAACCCTCATTTCATCCTTCTTGTTTTTGTGAAAAATAAAATATGCCTTATTTCCAATTTAACATCTTCCAAGGGGGGGGGGAAGTCATCCACTGCAGGGGTGAGGGGGGAGGTGGAAAAGCAATCTTTCTCATTTTCATTCCTTTTCTTGGATACTAACCTAGGTGGTAAAATCTGAAAAAAAAAGAAAAAACAAACAAAAATAAACAACCTATTGGTTTACCTGGTGGGAGCACTGGAAGAGGAGGACCAGCAGGTCACAAAGAGCATGGCCAGTCAGTCTCTCCAAAGCTCAGGGCTTTCCTTACTCACTTGGGTCATTAACACTTAACCTTCACTAGTTCCACCCTGAGAAGGGATAGCTGGTGTGGGAGAAGACTGGAGAAGCTGCAGATCATAGAGGACACTGTTTGCCATAGACAGCTTCATTCTCATTCTTGGAGCAGAGGAAGTCCTTGTGGGGTTTTAAGCAGGTAGGTGATTTCAGTTTTATATTTAAAAAGTTCATTCTGCAATAAGAGGGTGGAGGAGGGAATGAATGTATGTAGAGCTAAAGACAGAGACTAGTTAAAAGCTGCATCCGTCTTGAGTCCTGGCAGGAAACAGACTGGCACACTTGAAGGGTTTAACGGAAGACACTTTACTGAAGGGGCTATTTACAGAGGTGTGTGAGTAGATATAAATAACCACAAAAAAGGGGGAAGCATCAGAGACCAGCAACAAAGAAAATCTGTTACCAGGACAAAGTAGAAAGGGGCAGAAGGGAACCATGTCAGAGCCTGGAGAAAACGGGATAGAAGGAGGGCCCCTGGAAGACGTCGTGTCCCTAGAAAAAGGCAAACAAATCGGAACTCAGGGACCCAACCTCTCTTCTCACTCCCATCATCCTCCAGTGCCTCCCATGGATGCAGCTCAAGAGAAAGAGCCCAGGGACTTCCCTGGTGGTCCAGTGGCTAAGACTCTGAGCTCCCAATGCAGGTGGCTGGGATTTGATCCCTGGTCAGGGAACTAGATCCCACATGCTTCAGCCAAGACCTGATGCAGTCAAACAGATAGATAAGTATTAAAAATAGAAGAAGAGCCCACATAGAAGTCAGCCTCCCAGGGCTCAATCCTTCAATTTAGGAGGACGGGCAGAGACAGTATTGGCATGGGGGAGTGGCCAAGGGAGATGAGCCATCAAAATGGTTACTGAGATGATCATTGTGGCAGTGAGGATGGAGAGAAAGAAGAAGAGGAAGATACCAGAGATAATTTGAGAGTTAAACTAAATATGAGTTAGCTTTGAATCTGGTGTGAAGTGGGGGAAAAGAGGAGCATTCACAGATGGCTTTGAAACATTACTGGTTTTGGTGGTGAGTGGCATGGCTTATAACCAGAAGGTTAAATAGACATGAACATGTAGGTTTAAGGGAAAATTAGCCCTTATGTGTGCATGTTGTCTGAGAAGCGCCAAAATGATCATACACTGTATGTTACTGGGTGTGGGTCTTGCACTACCTCAATAGGAGGTATGGAAATCAACTTTGGGCATAGTCAGCAAATGAGTAGAAGTTAAAGCCATGGGAAAGGACAGAAAGCCCTTGGGTATGATGTCAGGAAAGAAAAATGGAGGGTCAGCGAGTAACCCTGTAGAATATTATATAATGTTTAAGGATCCAAGAGAGGAAGAAAAGTCACCCAGAGCCTGCAAAGGAGACTGAAAAAGGATGAGAAGTAGGAGAAATTCTGGGAGGAGAGAGTTGAACAGAGAGTCACCGAAACTGACAGCTGAAATGGGAGAAGATTGGAGAAATGGAGTGTCCAGTGGGTCTGGTGATGAGATGGTCTTTGTTCGTTTAAGGAAGAGCAGCTTTATTGGGTGAGGAAGGGAGCATCTTCATGAACATTAGAGGAGCTGAAAATGGGAGATAAAGCCCAGTGCCTCTCAACTCTGAAGAAGTCTGCAGGTGATGGGAAGGTGTAGAGTAATGACTACGTGGAAGGCAGAATGAGAGGAAGGATATCATCTCCAAAGAAAAGAAAATTGAGTCCAGGCTATGGAAAGGAGCTAAAAGAGAGAGAGGGGTTAAAAACACAGAGGATAAAAAAGATCCCCCAAAGATATGTCACAACAGAAAGGAGCAGCTGAGACCAGATGAGGCAGAGCCACAACATGAGCGAGGGGTGCCTAGAAATGAAGCTGGTGGTGTGGGGATTCTTGGTTGTGTTTGGGAGCCTCTCTGCAGATGTTGGTGGCAGCATGCATTTGGGTTGGGGAGTGGGGAGAACATGATCAGTCCACAAGCTCATCTATTCTGACTTCACAGCCCATTTTCTCAAATTTGGAAAAAGCACTCAATTTTGGGGAAGGGAAGGAAAAAGAGAAAAGACATGGGGATAGACTAGGAGCACTTTGATGTGTAAAGGAGAAAAATTAGTTCTGAGCAGTTGGCATCCACTCAAAACCTGAGAGCCAGTTAAAGTGTAAAAATGGAAACCTTTGGCACTGTTTCCCCAAACAAGTCAGGGGGCACCGACCCTGCTCTGAGTCATCTGTGACTCCGTCCTTGAACCATATCATGTCTTATCCTTAAACAGGAACCTTTAATCAAGTGAGCCTACCTTTAAATTTGGGGGCACGGATACAGAAAACTCCACTTAACATCACTTCAGTCTAAACATAGTTACAAAGGTGTTGATGGCCCAGGTTCTACAAAGATGAGGTTGCAATCCCAGGCTTAGATTCAGAGTTTCCTGAGCCCTCGTCCAGTGTCCTTTTCATTACACCAATTTCATGAGAATATAAAAGTAATGGATCCGGATGTGTCTCAGGGCACATTCAAGATGCAAGGGAGCCAAGAAATAACATGCTTCTTATTTTCTCTGAATCAACAAGGATCCAACTTGAAGACTCTGCTCTGCTCGGCTGGGCAGGGAAATCTAAACAATAACACCATAACAATAACAATCTCAATAATGACTGAGGCCTTTCCCGGGTCCCAGTGCAAGGGAGCCCCTTGCCTACCCTAGCCATCACTTCTCTGCTATCCACTTCGGGTTTTGCCTTCAAATCTCTGGTTCTGTGTGATGGTGATACACAGGAATTAACTATGCAATTAAGAACTAGGTGTCTAAGCCCAGATTCTTGCTAGAATGTCCTCTGAAGAATTGCCATGTTCCCCACTGAATTAGACAAGGCGCCCCTATTCTCAGAGACCTCAATTGTCAGAGTTGTATTTTTAGGGGAAAGGAAAGCTCTAGCAAATCATTTTTTTTTTCCTCTCTTCTTATTGCACTCACAAAATACACCATGGCAAACAACTCTGTCAATAAGTTTAGGCTTTTAACAGAAAATGAGAAATGCTCCTGACAGAAAAATGACAAAAACCTAAGCAGAGGTAAGAAAATACTAAAGTATAACTATATGCTTGAAGTGGAGTCAAGGACAGCTGGGAGAATAAACACAAGTTAATATTCTAATCATTTGGCCTAATTTTAATATGAGGTTAAAAAAATCAAAAGGTATCATTAGAAATAATTCATGATGAGAAACCTAACTTGCAGTCATTTCATTTAAAACAACAACAAAAGCCCACTAGACCAGAAAATTCTAACCCTACCATTTTTACTGTGGTTTCACTTCACATTTTGGAAAAGATTTCTCAGTATACGGTAGAGGTTGCTGCTAAGTCGCTTCAGTCGTGTCCGACTCTGTGTGACCATATAGACAGCAGCTCACCAGGCTCCCCCATCCCTGGGATTCTCCAGGCAAGAACACTGGAGTGGGTTGCCATTTCCTTCTCCCAATGTATGAAAGTGAAAAGTGAAAGTGAAGTCGCTCAGTCGTGTCTGGCTCCTAGCAACCCCATGGACTGCAGCCCACCAGGCTATGGGATTTTCCAGGCAAGAATACTGGAGTGGGGTGCCATTGCCTTCTCCAATATGCTACAGCTTAGCTACTGGTAATTGTACTATTATACAACATTTTAGCTTTCAGAAATAAATTTCCCTCTTGATAAACCCATTGAAAGAAAAATAAAGGTGCAATAATTTTTCTCTGACACAAAAAGTGAAAACAGATTGAAATCACTAAAGGACAGAGAACATACCATACACCTTCTTGTATCCCTAGGGCCCTGCTCCTAAGAAATGTCAAAAAATGTATTGCAATGATGATAATAAATGGTAGGATGATGTAAAAAGTAGAATATTACCCAATTATAAGTTGAAGTTTAATTATAATTGAATTCTCACCCATAAACCTTTTGGTTTAATTTAATTTTACTTAGATGTTTTTATTTTACTTTTTATTTTGATTCTTCAGTTTAAACTCAGCTATTTGGAAAAATTTTTAAAAAATAGCTATTTTCTTTGTGAAAATGTTTTGATTCTCAGATTCTCCTTTCTTCCCTCCCACAGAAACACACAGAAAAATTAGGTTTCTTTTACTTTGTGTTCCCTGAATCTTGCTAAAAATATTGTGGTCCCTTGTGTGACATTAACAATATATAAAATATCTGTATTTATATGCAGATACTCAAAGAAAAAAACCAGTGCATTCCTGTCCATTAAATAACAACCTATTTTAAAATCATCAACAGAGAGTATATCTGCCTCCTCGGAAAATGTTGCATATTCTGGAACACTGTGACACAGATGCATTGGTGTAGGAAAGCCTTCTTCTCAAAAAGTGTGATGACTAGAGCTGGAGTCCATCCTCTGATTTAAAATTAATCAATTCCTTTATAAATTAAAATTTAGTGTTATGAGGTAGTACACTTATTGCTGATAAAAATTTGTTATCCATCAAAAAGAAACTGCACAGTTATGCAGCTGTTTCTTTTTTTAAAGTTGTCATATTCTCCAAGGAGTAAAACAATGGCTTGTTATTTTGCTAAGAATTGTTAAACACTAGAGGCTCTACTTTGGTTCTCTTATCAGGACTTTCCTTATGAACGAGTTGCTTGTTGACTCTCCATTTGTACTTGCAGCAGTCTTTCATTAAAATAAAATAAAATAAAACTTTCAGGGACATATGGCTTTTCTTCCACCTCCATGTTTCAAATTTACTTCAAAACACCTACACAGAGTTGGAGGTTCCTAAAGTGTCAACAGCTGAAATGTCCCAGGAGCTGCAAATGCTTTTCTTATAAAGAGTCAGAGATGGAAAATTACTAGATTTAAAGAAGGCGTTCTTAGAGGGGTTATCTCAGCATTGCTTTATTTCTAGAGACCTCAAATGGTCTAGTGAAAGTTGGGAGAGAAAATAAATGTTGCATATCAAATTTTTAAGATTTTGCATTTTATACATCCATCCAGGTGAAATGTACTTAAACTTTTTTCTCTAATTAAAACTAAGAAGCATGAACAAACACCAACTCCTAGTATAAAGAGACTAGGCAAGGTTCTGTCTCTTAACGATAACGCATATAACAACATGCAGTAAGGAAGACTGGTGTATGAGTGTTCAAAACTATGGGGTTCTCTGCGAAAAGCTGCAGTATTCTAAAAATCAACTCTAAAATTAAGGAAGTAAAGTAGAAAAACAGGAGTGAATTTTGACAATGATGTTTATATCAAACAGATTTCCCTTGGTAGACAATTCAATTTTCAACAAGCAATGGAGCTAGTTTTAACATCTTATAGCAAAAGAGTTAAAGTAAGTTTGGATTTGTTTGTCTAACGAAAATTCTAATCTCTTCCACCCAAATGAATAAATATTAAACACAGTTTCAGTGATTACTTAAAAATGTTCAAAATCTTGAAGAGCTGGGTAACTGAAAGAAAAGTTTAGAAAAATGCTTTAATATAAGAAATGTCTTGGAAATACATGAGTTTCAAATACTTAAATTCAATGATTTTGTGCTTCATAAAAATAAAATATAGATAAATGATTACAGTAGAGGTCAACTTGCATATGTCAATACTTTAATTTATGAAAAATACTTCTGAAGACATAAGACTTTCTTCAGTTAAACAAATAATAGTACTTCCTTTCTTTAAAATACTTTAATCATGCATTCTGGCAGTTTTCTGTAGTCTATTGGAATTCTACCCATCCAAAATGATAGAGTAAGACTTTGATCAAACTGAGAAATGCCACAAATGTATCTGAAATTATACTTTCTCAAAATACTATCAAAGTCTGAAACACTGAAGAAAGTCTTAAACAGACTTTGAACTTGTCTGAGCCTTTCCATCAATGTCAAGTGGATTCCAGAAGATTAAATTCACAGCTTTTAGACAGTAATCTATAGGTACAACAGTATGACTGCTTTATTCACAATAAAGATATTCCTGTATAGATACAAACAGTGTTTGTTATAAACACAAACATCTTGCAAAATATATTCTCTGCCAGAGCATCTCACAATCCCATACCCACATATAGAAAGTGAGCCATTTGGGGAAGAGTTTTGTTACTGCCACTTTTAGTCTCCTAAAACAAAAGTCAACAAACTCACTGTAGTACAACTGTGCTTATCAAATTTGTCTCATTTCAGAAATGCAGTTTTAGTCCTTTGCCTGTAAATCAAATGAGTCATTTGAAAAGTACTTTACTTAATTCTGATTTCCAAATTTTAAAACTAATAACATTAAGTGGTGTCAGAACACCAAAGCCTGAAAGTGAAAGTTGCTCAGTCATGTCCGACTCAAAGACTCAGACACTCTGCGTGTCCGACTCATGGACTGTATAGTGCATGGAATTCTCCAGGCCAGAATACTGGAGTGGGTAGCCGTTCCCTTCTCCAGGGGATCTTCCCAACTCAGGGATTGAACCCAGGTCTCCCACATTGCAGGCGGATTCTTTACCAGATGAGCCACCAGGGAAGCCCATTTTGTACCTAGCAAAATGATTTAGACATCAAAAGGGAGAAAAACGTTAATCTACTTACATGTTTTACAATACCTCCTGATATATTCCAAGCCCAACGGTAATCATTAATACAGTTTCAAAGGGGAAAAAAGATGCCCATGATATGGAAAAATACCTAACACCACAGTTAAAGTGGTTATATAAAGCAGTGAATGACAAACTTGCTTATCAGAGGATTTGAACATCAGGGCTTAATTACAAGCCTGAAGAGATTTATTTACAATTTACTAGCAATTGCTTTTGAGTAAGGATTATACCTGCTGGGGATTGCTTTTGAATAAGCTGGTTGCTTTTATAACCAACTGATCCACTGTGGTAATACGTCAGTTAATATTAATGACTTCTGTTTTTCTTAGGCCCGGACGAAGGTCTTTTCAGTGGATGTTTTCTGCGCCTGCGGCTCACCGAGGGTGCGACTCTGTGCCCTCTAGTTGAGAAAGTAGTAACTTCCTTACTGGACTTGTCATAGTCCAGAACTCCTCAGGGTATCATTCATCTTTTAAATCAAATTACTTCAAGTTGTGCTTCTAGAGAAATTCTGAGCCTGATAAAGAAAAGTCTGTATTTTCTAAGCCGAGGTTACAAATAGGCAAACAATTTGAAATTGCTCTTCTGTTTATGAGCTGGCTCATAAATACATACTTTTAGGGAAATCAGTAAAAATAACAGGAAAAAAAAAAAAATCCCTAGCCATTTGTTCTTGGAAATGGAGAAGGGAGAAGTTTGGGGGCAGCTGCTGAAGTTAATGTAGTTATTATAATTTTAAATATAAGTTAATATAGTTTTTCTAGATGGCATGAACTCAATATTGAAATATAAAAGCCTAGTAAACAGATCACAGAATTGATCTCAGCCAAATGAAATAGTTGAGCTTTTTTTTTTTAAAGGAACATTCTAAAGTAAGAAATAAATCAAACGAATCTAATTGTTACTTTGGTCTGACACCCAGGCAAATTTTGGAAACTAAAGGAGAAATCAGGTCCTTCAGGTGCTAGAATGAAGATTAAAAAATAAACAAACACACAAAAAGCAAGAACAAAACACCTGACAATTTCTGTAGAGGAAAAAACGTGGTATGACTACTATGGATGCAGAATAACATGTTAGTTTTAAGGTCAATCATGGCAGATCAATTCATGCTCAAATAATTATAAGGACATAAGTTTCTAGATTAGCTGTATATCAAGGGGGAAAACGCAAAACCTCTTTACTACAATGAAGCTTTCTAAGACTCAAATTCATTTTTCAATACAACTCTGTCATTATAACAATCTAGGCTACAAAGGAATGCATTGGTGTCATGTATTAGGGATTTTATCTATTTTTAATGAAAACATGGTGAGAAGTCCTAATTCAAGTGAATAAGCTCCACTAACAGAAAGCCGGCTTCTTTGCAGGAGAGAAAATAAAAGACTGGCACTCTGCAATTTTGGGACCATTTGTTCTGCCAGCTGAGAATTCTGGAGCAGGGATCTGGGGCTTGCCAACTAAGACCTTTGAACTCTGACTTCCCAGGCCCAAGCTGTCTCCCATTTCACTCACTGCATTTTTCCACCCTAGAACAGGAGGTGGAAATGGCACCCATCCTCCTTACAAAAAGAGACAGGACATATTTTTATGTTTTATTTTATATCTTATTTTTTAGGACATAAAATGTATTAGCAGTTCTACTTAGATACGCTTCAAACCATGTTACTTTGCTACATTCTCAGACACATGACTCTAATAACATCTTTGGCAGGGAGTCAAATTATTCTCAACTTCCAGTTGATGTTCAATACATTTACTTAAGTGGTAACAGAATTCTAGTTCAGAATATTAATTCAGAGCCATCTTCTTGCTTCTTGTAATTTTTTAAAAATAAAGGCCATGTGTAGGGTGAATTTGGCCATCACCTTTATTTTAAAATGAAAAAAAAAAAATCCTTTTTCAGTAGTGAGCTTAAGAACTTGTTTTAGCAATTTTAAGACAGTATGACCATATTCTTTCACCGTAGCTGTGAACTGAATAGAACAGGAGGATTAAAGCTAAAGGAAGGACAATGAAGTTCATTAGCCAGGTCTCCGGTACCAGACAAAGCCAGAGAAGCAGAGGGAAAGAAATGGGAGAAGTTAAGAAAAAGAAACCCAGGGACTTCCCTGGTGGTCCAGTGGCTAAGACTTCGTGCTGTCAACGCGGGGAACCCAGACTCAATCCCTGGTCAGGGAACTAGATCCCACATGGGGCAACTACGAGTCCGTATGCCACAACTTAAAAAAGAAAGAAACCCAAAGTTTTCCATGTAGGTGGGTGTAGAGAAGGGATGCTGGGAAGGGAAGCACGTGTTGCAGAGAGAAGGCTTGTGGAAGGGAAGAAGAGCAAGTCAGTGTTAGAGAACTGATTGTGGGTCATTTGCATTGAGGAACTGATCTATTGTAACAACTCAGAATTGTTACTAACTAGGTGAAATAGCTACTCAGCAGGTGGTTGGAGCTCAAGACCAGGATTGAGGCCAGGGCTCCTCTAGAGATGCATATGTGGATGGTCCTCAGAAGCACCTTTCACATTTTCCATAGTTATCAATGGTACACACAAAACCAAACTGATTATTTTTCAGATGTTCTGCTTAGTACCCAGCATGGTGAGCATAATTCTGACCAAAGACAGTTTCCATGAATATCAACTGTGAGCAAGAAGGTGAGTTAGATTTTAGCAGCTACATCCTGAAATGGGCTTATATTTAAATTTGTAGCCAACTAAAATACTAGACTTTTTTTTCCCATGTAAAACTGTGCTTCTCTTATCTTTTATATGTATGATAACATTTTAAAATTAAATATAGGATTTTATGTTTATTTCAGTTATATTTAATCATTTTGGTTTTGATCCAGCAATTCAGACTGCCAAAAATTCAGACTGCTAAAAAAAGGGATATCAATCCGTTATTTTCTATCCTCCCTGGAGAAACTAAGGAACTTCACTTTAAAATTGCATAATGAAGAATTTGGGTAAGCCATAAAGGATTTCCTTATGGGAAGAACAGAGAAGCTAGAATAGATACAGGGAAATATTCTGGTTTGTACATTTATTTTAAAAGGGTTAAAACATAGTCCTTTAAGTAAACTATTATCCCAGTCTCAAGAGAAACTGGCCAACTTTTCTTTGTGTAACACATACATCTTCTTTTATATGTAGATCATAATACTGGCAAGATGTATTGCCTTTCTTCTCTTATTCATGCTCTTTTTCAGGCTAGACTGTAACATCTCTGAAGATAAGAAACATATCAGTCTTTAAATCCCAAGATATATGATGGGCATTTAACAGATTTTTAATAGTTAATAACTCACTGAATGAACTGAAGGTAAAAGTACTAGGTAAAAGGATTCAGTCATTTCATCAGCATCTTCAGCATCTACTGTATTCCAGGTAGGGACAGAAATACACCCGGGCAAGGCCATCACATCTTGGCCTCCTCCAGGACAGTAAAAGAATCAGACCCGTTGAACTGGGAAGATGACCATGGGTGTTGTGGATCCATCACATCCATAATTTTAGTTCAAGATCATTTACAGACAAACATTACAATATGTCTCAGAGAGAAATCTAAAATGAGAGATTTTTTTTTTAAGTAGTGACATTTAAAATGTGGGCTTCCATATAAAAATAAAAGGTCCCACTACTTTATCAGTAAGGCATTTTATGGCATTTGTAAGTAAATTGTCTTGTATCTAAAGTCATACATTTAATGGAGACTTATATAGTACAATACTTTAGATGCAAAGTCGGAAATATATAGTTTTAGGCAATCTTCATGTACTGATACATGATTTTTTTTCACGAACGGTGCTTACATTCGTACCTTGAATTACCTTTGGCAGAGAGATGCGTACACATGTAGAAGCCATTTTCACTCAGCTGAGTGACTTAGTAGATTTTAAATTTGGTTTCTCATTATAATCAGTACATTGACTATTCATAAGTTAATCCATTTTTCAGTTCTCATTTATAATGATGTTTCAGTAACTCACTAAAGATATCACTTTTGCTTTCTTGTAGCACCTGGAGGCCTAAGCTGGATTTATAAAACCAAATTCCTTCTTCACAAAGTGCTCTGGGCATTTTTGAAGATGCATATGCAAGTGCACATACTCCTTCCACTGCTCTGCAAATCTAACGACTGTGCAAGTTACTGTAAAATGATATTATGAGCAGGATTTTTTCAAGCTTGTTCACCCAGACCTGCTGGCAGTCATGAGTTCCTCTGTCATAGAGCAGGACATTGGCGCACATGACAGTTAAAAAAAAATTATATATATACACATATATATATATATGTATTTTTTTTAAGTCTCTCAATGCTCTGTTTTTTAATTTTGCTTTAGATTTTCAAACTAGTCTTTCATTCATAGGATAATTATGCACTCAATCACTGCAACATTATTACATCTTAAAATGTAAAATGTAAGGACAACTGAACATTTCTTGTGGGGGCTTGATTGTGGCCACACACTGAATAAAGGAGCATTTATTCAGGCAACAATTTTTTTGTTGAATTTCTCCCAGATGCTATGCAATGTGCTACCTAATGGAGGTCCATAAATTTTAGAGAATAACAGTGCCTCCATATGGTAGACAGGCACTTGCAGATGCATCACTTCATCTCAACTGGACAGTAGAAAGGCTGATCAATATTCTAAACTATGGTTTCATAAATATTGTTCCCAGGCTCATCTAGTCCCTGCAAGCGGCAGGGGTGGTATTCTAAGTAGCAAATGAACCAATCTGCATACATGCTTAAATCAAGTTTGTTTAAAAATAGAAATGGCATAATGTATTCAAAAGTTTTTATGCAGGATTCACATAGAATTAAAAATATGCTACATGATTTGAATTGAGACAGCAAAGATGTGAAGCTCATCTATGGGTCTAATAGGATATTCAAAATCCAAATTTCAGAAACCTTTGCACTTAAAAGAAAAAAGAAAATTGGAATGCATTAGCCTGTTTATTGGTCTAGTAAAAATAAAATTAGCATGAGTGAGAAAACTATATTGGTTATATCAGATCTATAGAATTAAAGAAATTTTGGAGCTTCTTTTGTTGCTTGGCACAGGAGAAAATTTCTTTTTTTTATTTTTTTTTTAATTTTATTTTTAAACTTTACAATATTGTATTGGTTCTGCCATATATCGAAAATTTCTTTATATATGAATCTGAGATGTTTCTCTTTGCCAAAACATGTTTTTGTAACCTTGACTATAATTGCTAAATTAAGCCCTAGAAAAATTATTTTGTTGCTGTTTAGTGGTAGGGGAAATGGAGAAAAGAGAAAGAGCAGGGCGGAGAGACAGACATATAAACAGAAAAATAAAACAGAGACTAGTAAGTGTCTGTAGGTAATTTAAACAATTTTGCCAATCTTACTATCTTTAACTGCACAGCTGGCTTAAAATTCCCCTGCATCCTGCATGGGTGACCCTCTGGCCCTCCAGATCCCTACTCTGCCTATAAATGCAGGAATCTCTTGATAAGAAGCCAAGTCTTTTCCAGTGTGTGTGTTTGGGTGTGGGAATGGGATTGGGAGGAGGAGACCCTCTTTCAACTTTATATTCCTCCTTCCATCATATTTTTCATCAAAAGGAAAGGGCTGCAGTAAACTGATTGGTAAGAGACTGGCCTCTATGGGAGTTTTCACTTACATGATGGATAGCGGAGCTCACTCCCCAGGTGAGGAAGGGCTGCCAGTCACTGTCCTGTGGGACCATCACCGATCTGCAGGAAAAGGCACCAGGATCCAACTGGGTGCTCTCTTCAAATCCAGCGGTAAGGTCTGGGGCCCACTTTCCTGAGGGTGGCCAGGAGAGTCACCCTGCTGACTCTGGTCTGAATGTGTGCAGTAGACAGACCTGAGGTTGACCTTCTGCTGGGTCAGGTAAGGGAGGTACCCCAGTATTCTCGACAAGCCTGGAAAGGGACAGCCCTGAGCGCTTAGGAGAAGCCCAGATTTCGCCACCAGCTGTGCTTTTCAATCCAGCTCTACTCAAAACACCTGCTTATCAAGAGATGTCAATACTCATTCTACATAAAGCTGAACCTTCAACCTTCTTCTTCATCTCTGCCGGACAGAATCTAAAAAGAAGAGGAGGCAATAAACAGGAACCCCAAACTTCCAGTACCAACTCTGGAACTGGCTGTTCATGCAGGGTGTATCATATAAAGTGCAAGAAAATAATTTTAGCTTACTCAAAAAATTTAAGGAGTTTCATAGCACATTTTTCCCCTGAATGTCAAACTTGTAATTTTCACACAGAAATAAATGGAAGTGTGTGACATATCTGCTTTATAACATCTGAATATATATAATGAAAAGAACTGAAATGTTTCTCAAAGAACACCTGAATACTTTACAAATAAATTAATGGTGAATTTAAGAAGAATCTCTTTCAGACATTGAAGAATGAGAAGGGGATTACATTCTGGCCTTTAGTTTTGGTTCTAAGAAGGACCATAAACTTTATTTCTGTCTGTGTTTTGATTCATGAGTATCCAAAACCCTGACATTTGCTTTGAGAAATTTCCATGCTGCAAAAAAACAGGCCACAGTCCAAGCTCACCTCTGCAGCTGTCACATAAAGACCCTTATGGCTGCGTGGACCACAGTAATATATTAGGTTTTGGTGCAAGTCCAGAGCTAAAACCCACTAAGAGACAGTAATAAAAAACACCTATATAACTGTAGGTCAGGTCTGACTTGGCTTGGCCTCGGACACTATCTCATGAAGAATCTAAACATCTTTAACACATTAATTTACAGACTTTGGAGGTGCTAGGGATGTCTGCTTCCTCAGGAAGAACAGGGTAGATAGAAATATTCTTCAGAAAGACAGTATGAGGGGTAGACAGCACACGGACTGCTAAGCTATCGGATCAGACTTTGCATCATGATTGATTAGTCGAGCTCTAACAGGGTTGCTCGACTATACAGAGTATTCTCATCTCTAAAGTGGGAAAAATAAATAAAACTGACATTACAGAATAAATGCCATTTTTTTTTTGTTTTTGCAAAAACGGGAACAAACTGCCTAGTAAATAGCAAGTGTCCATTAATATCTAATTCTTTTTCTTCTTGCACACTACCCAAAATTCAATTCAGGATGGTTATCATAGTTTACAAACCAAGTTAATCCTGAATTGGCCATTTAGAGTTCATATTTTCTCTCTTCTTTTGAAGTACAAGGACTTATTGAAATACAAGGCCTCATTGGCTTTTGCAAGATTCAGCCTGAAAAAGATGGTAGTGATATGCCTGCCAAGCATTTCTAGCACCTTCAACTGTGATCATTAGACACAGGCTGTCCCAGATCCAAGCAGCTCTGTGTTTATTCCTGAATACTATTTAGGGCAAGGCTGAGGTATGATTTTTATGGCAAAATGAACAGAAGTGAGGTTTCCCCTAAACTTCTCTGAACTATTACAGGTTAGGGGTTCTGTTTCATGAATGTATCACATGATTACTTCCTTTACTAATCTGAGTCACTTCCCTTGATTATGTTAGACAAAACTGGTCAAAATCTTTCCCTATTGACTTCAGCTTCAAATCTCTCTCCACCCTCACCAAACTGATACACCCTTTCCCCCTGAGTAGCTAGTTGACTCTCATAAAGGTTTTGAGCACCAAATTTTTTTCTCCCAGATAATTCATCTGTATAATCTCAAGAAAGGAAGGGCAACAACCCTTTATTCAAGTGAAATTTCCATTTTATCATCTATTTAGCATCTAAGACTTTAGACTTTGACTCTATTTTATATATGTGAACATGGGTCTTAAGCTATGAAGAGATTTATATGTATTAATTCTATCTCCAAATGATCAGTAACATAGTTTTTCAAGTTTTTTTTTTTTGGTGTTGTTGCTGTTGCTTTTGTGAAGAACTACTACCTCTAGCAGAAGTATCTCATGGGCATATTTGAATACCTCAAACTAGTACCTAGTGCAAAAGTTCATAAAATTAATTTGACTTTATAATATGGATACCTCAGTCAATATGGATTTGAGGTCTTAATGAGCTTCAAAAGTATGAGAGACTACAACTGACATACTGCTGGTCAACACGATGACCACATAACCAACAGATGTATATCAAACATCTTGGCTTCTAGAATGAGATCATGAGAAAAACATCCCAACAGAGGAGAGAAGACATTACTATCCTTGGCTTTGTGGAAGGCTACATCTGGACATTCATGTGAATTAATCCCAACCCTCCTGGACTCGATTCTCATCAGAAGATTTTAGCTACTCTGATCAGCTCCCAAAGAATCATCATTTCCATCATCATGGCATTTTTTAGTCTATATTATGTTTACCCTTACCCCATCTCTCTTTTCTTACTTGTGTTCTTAAATATATCACTAAAATATTTGAATTCAGCTTAACAAAACTATAAAGGAAAACAAAAGAGAAAAAAAAAAGAAAGTAAGAGCCCAAGAGTTTGAAATAGACACAAATTATCTGTATCTTTGTTTTCTATCTCAGTCACTCGAAAGGGTTATTCCAATTAAACTTGAGGATTATACAGCCTTGCTCTGACATTCTGATGCTGAGGATATACAGGGACCCTGGGGCCAGGAAGCTCCAGTTGACAAGGAGAGAAACAGATCTTATCAATACTCAGGCTTAATCTAATGAAGTCATGAGGTATGAGTCTGTGGTGTGTTCACTGGGTAACAAGCTAGGAGAGAACCCATCATTTAAAGTGTTTTTTCTAAATAGTAACAAGATTTTTTGCAAAACTTCCCCAGCTAGAGTAAATAAAAATGAATGATTAGTAACCATTCTGACAACAAAAATGTGCTGGGTGATAAAAAATAAAACAAAGTCCTCTTACGGTGATTACACTGATGACTTTATGTTGTCATGACGCCAAATGAAGGGAATTAAGTAAATCGTGCACTTCTGCTTGGAAAAGTGGGTGTGGGGGGAGGAGCAAATGGAGAGGAAAAACAAGTAAAAATTACTTTCAAAGTAATTCCTAGCTGAGTAATTCTTCAGTAAGAATAGATTCTGAGACCTAGTACCCCTACACTAAATTGGCCTAAATTAGCACAGCTCTTTGTGTCTGAGTCCTAGTTAGTCCAAGTAGACTAACTAAAACGTGGAAGACACAGACTGTGCCTTATATCTCTTATATTTAGCACACTTTCAAGGCAAAGAAAAGGTGTTTACTAAGTATTTATCGAACTAATGCATTCTTTCTTCTAACATTTAGTAATAAACATAATAATAATAAACATAAATATTTTGAGACTGATATATCTTTATCCATGTTTTATATCCTCAGTGCATTATTTATAATTAAGCTATAAACATATGCATATGCATATTTAACACAGAATACACAAACAGTTATTAACATACTGACTTCCCATATGGTTCATTCATACATGTGACCTGACTTCACAGTATTTCACCCTCTCAAGGAAAAGATATATTACACTATCACTACTGCGGTACGGTGAGTGGTGGTGTGGGAAATTCATCTGGTCCACAGTGAGCAGAGCTTTAGTGAATGGTTGTCAGGGAAGATGTAAGTCAGAGCAATGAGCCAGCTCATGAGAACACACGGATGTGAGTTTAACTCTCATCCAGAAAAGCCGAGAGACTTGCCAACTGGCTGGAGGGCAGCAGGGAAAAAGGAGAATAACTCAGACAGACTGCAGAGAGTTCACGCAGGATTATATCTTGCAAGGCAAGAGGTGAATAAGATGGTTGGATGGCATCACCACCTCGATGGACAAGAGTTTGAGCAAGCTCTGGGAGTTGGTGATGGACAGGGAAGCCTGGCATGCCGCAGTACATGGGGTCTCAAAGAGTCCAAAACATGACTGAACAACTGAACTGACTGAAGTTAGTTAACTTCTAAATGAAACAACAGTTAGAACTGGACATGGAACAACAGACTGGTTCCAAATAGGAAAAGGAGTATGTCAAGGCTGTACATTGTTACCTTGCTTATTTAACTTATATGCAGAGTACATCAGGAGAAATGCTGGACTGGAAGAAACACAAGCTGGAATCAAGATTGCTGGGACAAATATCAATAACCTCAGATATGCAGATGACACCACCCTTATGGCAGAAAGTGAAGAAGAACTAAAGAGCCTCTTGATGAAAGTGAAAGAGGAGAGTGAAAAAGTTGGCTTAAAGCTCAACATTCAGAAAACTAAGATCATGGCATCTGGTCCCATCACTTCATGGCAAATAGATGGGGAAACAGTGGAAACAGTGGCTGACTTTATTTTGGGGGCTCCAAAATCACTGCAGATGGTGATTGCAGCCATGAAATTAAAAGACACTTATACCTTGGAAGGAAAGTTATGAGCAACCTAGAGAGCATATTAAAAAGGAGAGACATTACTTTGTCTACAAAGGTCCGTCTAGTCAAAAACTACTAGTTTTTCCAGTAGTCATGTATGGATGTGAGAGTTCGACTATAAAGAAAGCTAAGCACCAAAGAATTGATGCTTTTGAACTGTGATGTTGGAGAAGACTCTTGAGAGTCCCTTGGACTGCAAAGAGATCCAACCAGTCCATCCTAAAGGAGACCAGTCCATTGGAAGGACGGATGTTGAAGCTGAAACTCCAACTTTGGCCACCTGATGCAAAGAGCTGACTCATTTGAAAAGACCCTGATGCTGGGAAAGATTGAGGGCAGGAGGAGAAGGGGATGATAGAGGATGAGATGGTTAGATGGCATCACCGACTCAATGGACATGGGTTTGGGTGAATTCCGGCAGTTGAAGATGGATAGGGAGGCTTGGCGTGCTGCGGTTCATGGGGTCACAAAGAGTCGGACACGACTGAGCGACTGAACTGAACTGATCTGAAGTTAAAGCCAGTGGACTTGATCGCCATGGAAGACATTGAATAGTTCTGCATGAACGCACAGCTTGATCTCACCAGGAAGATCCCATGTGATTTTGGGAAGTTCACATTAGTTGTTGTGTAAAAATGGATTCCAAAGGGGAGAGAATAGATAAGGGACAGGCTGTGATGTTGTTTCAATAACTCAGCTGACAGAATATAGCACCATGGATGAGAGATGGCTTTGGGGGAATTGGAGAAAACAATGTGTTCAGTTTGAGATGCCTGATGCACACAAGAAGCATATGCAATAAAATGTAGGATGTATCATTCTGGACCTGAGGGAACCCCTGCCAACCAGGGAAATTGTTTGAGAGCCACAAATATCTGTCTAGTAACTGAAACCAGGCTGTCCATGGGTCTCAGGGAGAAAATGTCTTGGGAGAATTTATCACTTGAGTGAACAATTTTTCTACAGGTAACAAACTGCATTACTGATAAAATAACACTCAAAAGATGGGTAACCCAGGCATACATATTTTACACAATGGTTCATTTCTTCCCAGTGAGATGATAATATAGATTAGAAATAAGCATTTGTAGCAAAGTCAGCCTGCAAACTCTCTGATTCTACAGTGCAGTCTGAGTCCTCTCTGGTTTGATATTGTCAAATTAACAGAACACAGGAAAACTTAGTTAGCAGGTTGGCATAATTTGTCTTACCCAGCAGCCTCCTAGGTTCCTAGTACATAAATTATGGTTTTACTTAGCACACAATTTAGTGTCACTGCCCTCTTACCAGAAATTCAAAGTTTTAGTTATTTAAATGACATGTATTGGCAAAGTGGGTATGTTAAAAACATTTTACAAATATTGGATATTTATATGTATTCTTTGATATTTTTGTCACAACATTACAGCAGGGATGATGAAAGGATAAAAAGAAAGACATCTAAAATGATGTAGAACTTATTTTTCTCTGCTCTGTTCAGTTCAGTTCAGTCGTTCAGTCGTGTCCAACTCTTTGCAACCCCATGGACTGCAGCACGCCAGGCCTCCCTGTCCATCAACAACTTCCAGAGTTTACTCAAACTCATGTCCTTTGAGTCGATGATGCCATCTAACCATCTCTTCCTCTCTCATCTGCTTCTCCTCCTGCCTTCAGTCTCACAGCATCAGGATCTTTTCAAATGAGTTAGTTCTTCACACCAGGTAACCAAAGTATTGGAGTTTCAGCTTCAGTATCAGTCCTTCCAATGAGTAATCAGGAGTGATTTCCTTTAGGATGGACTGGTTGGATTTCCTTGAAGTCCAAGGAACTCTTAAGAGTCTTCTCCAACAACACAGTTCAAAAGCATCAATTCTTCGGCACTCAGCTTTCTTTATAGTCCAACTCTCATATCCATACATGACTACTGGAAAAACCATAGCCTTGACTAGACGGACCTTTGTAGACGAAGTAATGTCTCTCCTTTTTAATATGCTGTCTAGGTTGCTCATGACTTTTCTTCCAAGGAGTAAATGTCTTTTTATTTCATGGCTGCAATCACCATCTGCAGCGATTTTGGAGCCCCAAAAAATAAAGTCTGCATGGTTTTCACTGTTTCTCCATCTATTTTCCATGAAGTGATGGGACCAGATGCGATAATCTTTGTTTTCTGAATGTTGAACTTTAAATCAACTTTTTCACTCTGTTCTTTCACTTTCATCAAGAGGCTCTTTAGTTCTTCACTTTCTGCCATAAGGGTGGTGTCATCTGCATATTTGAGGTTATTGATATTTCTCCCAGCAATCTTGATTCCAGCTTGTGCTTCATCCAGCCCAGCGTTTCTCAAGATGTAATCTGCAGATAAGTTAAATAAGCAGGGTGACTAAATATAGCCTTGACATACTCCTTTTCCTATTTGGAACCAGTTTGTTGCTCCATGTCCAGTTCTAACTGTTATTTCTTGACCTGCATACAGATTTCTCAAGAGGCAGGTCAGGTGGTCTGGTATTCCCATCTCTTTAAGAATTTTCTAGAGTTTGTTGTGGTCCACACAGTCAAAGGCTTTGACATAGTCAATAAAGCAGAAGTAGATAATTTTATGGAACTCTCTTGCTTTTTTGATGATACAATGGATGTTAACAATTTGATCTCTGGTTCCTCTGCCTTTTCTAAATCCAGTTTGAACGTGTGGAAGTTCTCGGTTCACATACTGTTGAAGCCTGGCTTTGAGAATTTTGAGCATTACCTTGCTATCATGTGAGATGGGTGCAATCTTGTAGTAGTTTGAGCATTCTTTGGCATTGCCTTTCTTAGGGATTGGAATGAAAACTGAACTTTTTCAGTCTTGTGGCCACTGCTGAGTTTTCCACATTTGCTGGTATATTGAGTGCAGCACTTTCACAGCATTACCTTTTAGGATTTGAAATTGCTCAGCTGAAATTCCATCACTTCCACTAGCTTTGTTCATAGTGATGCTTCCTATAGCCCACTTGACTTCACATTCCAGGATCCCTGGCTCTTAAGTTGGTGATCATATCATCATGATCACATCACATCACATCGTGATCATACAATGTCTGTTCTGTACACATTTGAAAGTATGAAAAGTTTTCTCCTAATTTTTGCTCAGAATGATGTGGTTAGACACACAGGCTTGGAATCAGACAACCTAGGTTCAAGTCCTGGCTTTTCTGTTTACTAGCTAAGTGACATCTTAACTGTCTAAGCCTCAGTTTCATAATCTATCAAGTGGGGACATTGCCAACCTTTTAGGATTATGATTAAACATTAAATGAGACAATGCAACCAAGACATTTGCACAGTGCTGGTCACCCTGCCAACCTTTCCACACACAGCCAACCACAGTAAAGTATCACTTTGGGCCTTAATCATCTCAAGACCTAGAGGTGACCAGCACAGGGAGTTCAGTGTTGCAGGTCCTCAAGACATATTTGCCAAGTGGACACTTTGTAAGCATTTTACACATAGGTGCGTACACACATACACAGACAAGTCTCAGCAGCAACCTCCCTAAGAAGAGAGAGCAATGGCATTAGACTGGCCTAGATTTGAATTTTAGCTTCGCCACTTAGCAGCTGTGTCACCTTAAACAATTTCTTACCCTCTAAGTTTTTATTTTTTGTACCCAAAAGAGAACAGTAACAATAACTAGTTCAAAGGATGCTTTAAAATATAAAAGATAACTTTTTTATTGTACCATATTCCTTCTCCTCCTTCATATTATTAATATTCCCATTCGAGAAACAAAACCGTACATACAAGAGTACACGTTATGCAGTGCTACTATATGACTCATATACTAACCTCCTGCCAAGAAACCCTAAATTAAAATGAACATCAATGCTATCTTGAAAAGATTCAAAAAAGGGGGACAAAATGCAACTTTGGAGTGTCTTGAGGTCTGTGTAAAGGGCTTTGTCCCTGGATCACTGTCAAACGCTCAGAGTAAGATCCAGTTAGCATACTTTTGGGTAGACAAATATCCTAGACATAAGGAATCATCTGCTTCCAAAGTGGAGAGATGTACTCTCCAGAAAGTCCATCAGAAGAAGCATTTTCACTGCAAACATCTGTATGATAAAAATCACATTTCTAAATGATTCATGTATATAATTAACAGGAGTATAACAACAATACATACAACTAATATATGCACATAGTATACAACTATTCTGATACTAGGTCTGGGGGTCAGAGCAGAAACATTCAATTGTTATCATTTTTATTAAATTCTTGAGGACCACAATTAAATCACTTAACATTTTTTTCCTCTGTTGAGGGAGAATAACAGTGACTTTTCAACAAAGCATAAACAGCTGCTAAACTATTTGCCAAAATAGAATATTATATAAATAGTTGAAAAGTGTGAACAGCATGGAGGGATTTTAGTTTTTATTCCTTGTTAGATAATAGTATTCTAATTAGGGTAAAAGAAAATATGGAAACTGATCATAATACTCAGTCAAATATGTTAATCAGTCTCTTTTCAACTTATGATGTGTGTGCTCATGTATCTGTGTGTGCACATGTGTGAGTGTGTGTGTCTTTTACATAGTCTAGTTCCAAGAGGCTTGGGAAAATACAGGGAAAAAACTAATGTCATTGGTATATTCATAAATTTTTAGTGATAGAAGGAGAGGTAATTAAGAGAACCAATATGGATATGAATTAATACAGTATTAAGTTAGGGATGAAGTATACGGACCAAATGGTACATAACAGAAGAGAGCTAAGTAAAGACACAGACTGCCACAGTGGTTAATGTTTGGGGCCAGGCTGCTTAAACTCAAATTTCAATTCAGGTATCTTTGAGTTGTAGGACCTTGGGCAGATTATTTAATTTCTCTGTACTCTGGCTTCCTTCTCTGTAAAGTGAGTATAAAATTAGTGCCTCCCTCACATAGTTTTAGTGAAGACTTGGAAGGAATGATGCTAAAGCCGAAACTGCAGTATTTTGGCCACCTCATGCAAAGAGTTGACTCATTGGAAAAGACTCTGATGCTGGGAGGGATTGGGGGCAGGAGGAGAAGGGGACGACAGAGGATGAGATGGCTGGATGGCATCACTGACTCGATGGACGTGGGTCTGAGTGTACTCTGGGAGTTGGTGATGGACAGGGAGGCCTGGCATGCTGCGATTCATGGGGTCGCAAAGAGTCGGACACGACTGAGTGACTGAACTGACTGACTGACTGACTGAATCAGTAAGTTAACATAGGTGTATAAAATGCTTATTACAGAAATGCCTGACATGCAGTGAGTACTAAGTAAGTATTAACTATTATTAAGGACAAATAACACCACTTAACACCTGAAGCAGTGGCCACAGGATGGGAAAAGGTCAGTTTTCATTCCAATCCCTAAGAAAGGCAATGCAAAGGAATGTTCAAACTACCGCACAATTACACTCATCTCACACACTACCAAAGTAATGTTCAAAATTCTCCAAGCCAGGCTTCAACAGTCCATGAACTGTGAACTTTCAGATGTTCAAGTTGGATTTAGGAAGGCTGAGGAACAAGAGATTATATTGCCAACATGGGTTGAATCACCAAAAAAGCAAGAGAGTTCCAGAAAAACATCTATTTCTGCTTTATTGACTATGCCAAAGCCTTTGACTGTGTGGATCACAATAAACTGTGCAAAACTCTCAAAGAGATGGGAATAGCAGAGCACCTCACCTGCCTCCTGAGAAATCTGTAGCAGGTCAAGAAGTAACAGTTACAACGGGACATGGAACAACAGACTGGTTCCAAATAGGAAAAGGAGTACGTCAAAGCTGTATATTGTCACCCTGCTTATTTAACTTATATGCAGAGTACATCATGAAAAATGCTGGGCTGGATGAAGCACAAGCTGGAATCAAGATTGCTGGGAGAAATATCAATAACCTCAGATATGCAGATGACACTGCCCTTATGGCAGAAAGTGAAGAAGAATTAAAGAGCCTCTTGATGAAAGGGAAAGAGGAGAGTGAAAAAATTGGCTTAAAACTCAACATTCAGAAAATTAGATCATTGTATCCAGTCCCATCACTTCATGACAAATAGATGGGGAAACAATGGAAACAATGAGAGACTTTATTTTCCTGGGCTCCAAAATCACTGCAGATGGTGACTGCAGCCATGAAATTAAAAGACTCTTGCTCCTTGGAAGAAAATTTATGAGCAACCTAGACAGTATATTAAAAATAGACATTACTTTGCCAACAAAGGTCCGTCTAGTCAAGGCTATGGTTTTTCCAGTAGTCACGTATGGATGTGAGAGTTGGTCTATAAAGAAAGCTGAGTGCTGAAGAATTGATGCTTTTGAACTGTGGTATTGGAGAAGACTCTTGAGAGTCCTTTGGACTGCAAGGAGATCCGACCAGTCCATCCTGGGAGATCAGTCCTGGGTGTTTATTGGAAGGACTGATACTGAAGCTGAAACTCCAATACTTTGACCACCTGATGTGAAGAACCGACTCATTTGAAAAGACCCTGATGCTGGGAAAGATTGAAGGCAGGAGGAAAAGGGGACGACTGAGGAAGAAGTGATTGGATGGCATCATCAACTCGATGGATATGAGTTTGAGTAAGCTCCGGGAGTTGGTGATGGACAGGGAAGCCTGGTGTGCTGCAGTCCATGGGGTCACAAAGAGTCAGACATTAATGAGTGACTGTACTGGACTGAACAGTATTTAAAAAATCTAAAATTCACATTAAGTATACAACAATTATTACAGGCAAGAGAGATTATTTTAGGATTACATAAGCTCACGTTTACTACTTTTGTGCAATGGTGTTGTTATTGGATGAAAAAGTGAAAGAGAAATAAAAAACCCTTCAACTCTTCGTACATTTTTTGTCTTCTCTGTCAAGGGAGAAGAGCATCTAAGTGAAAGTGAAAACTGCTAAGGTAAAATCTATACACCATTACATGAATGTGGGAGTTATACAGGGCTGCTCGAAGTGAATTCTAGTATATTGGCCTCATGGAAAATATGTTTATATGTACTGAAAGAATCCATGAGTAATAAGACTTCTCTATGGCCTGAGATCTTTAAAACAATATACAAAAGAAGAGTTCCTACAATTCTGGAAAATGACCTATGCTATTCTAAATTCTAAAAGCAATGCCATTTCCAAATACTTGAATTAATATGCTTAATACTCCAGAAATTACTCTCTAATAGATCAGCATGGCAATGGACATCATGAACACACACTTGGGAATCCCTAAGAACCAATATGGATTTCTCTGGTAGCTCAGACAGTAAAGAATCTGCCTGCAGTGCAGAGTCTTGGGTTTGATACCTGGGTTGGGAAGATCCCCTGGAGAAGGGACTGGCAACCCACTCGTTTTCTTGCTTGAAGAATTCCATTGGCAGAGGAGCCTAGCGAGCTACAGTCTATAGTCATGTGAAGAGTCGGACACAACTGATTGACTAATACACAATAGATCAGTATGGCAATGAATGTCATGAAGAGACACCTGGGAATCACTAAGAACCAGTATAGATTTGCAACCCACTCCAGTACTCTTGCCTGGAAAATCCCGTGGACAGAGGAACCTGGTAGGCTACAGTCCATGGGGTCGCTAAGAGTCGGACACGACTGAGCGACTTCACTTTCACTTTTCACTTTCATGCATTGGAGAAGGAAATGGCAACCCACTCCAGTGTTCTTGCCTGGAGAATCCCAGGGACGGGGGAGCCTGGTGGGTGCCATCTATGGGGTCGCACAGAGTTGGGCACGACTGAAGCAACTTAGCAGCAGTAGCAGCAGCAGTATGGATCTAATAAAACCAGTATATGTCACACTAACTTCATTGTTTTCTTTGGTAGGGTTGGTAGATTACTAACCCAGGGAAATATGAAATTTAATAAAACTGATATCCAAAAGTCATGTGACAAGGTCTGTCATAATTTCTTTCATCCATTCTCTTCACTGTTAATTTAATAAATATTTAATAAATGCTAAAATTAAGCTAGAATGGAACGTAATTCCTTTATTTGAGAGAAATGATAATATATTTATGCTAATAAATGTAAGAGCTGGACAGTGATATATTTAAAATATAAAGTCAGTAGGATCTTTTTACTTAATAGAGGGAGGATGAGAAACTCTGAGGTTGCCCCAAGTTTTATGAACTAGAGCCACTGAAATCAATGATTCCCAGAGGTCCATCAAAAGGTGACTTGGCTACAGAGGAATCACTTTGGGGAACCAATTACAGTTATGCATTCTGAGCTAGAGACCTGGAGATGCTGGGTTGGGGAACTGAGCAGAGTCCAGGTATAAAATGCCTTCTGGTGGTTTTGGTATTCATCTAGGCTTGGGAACCACTGAAAAGGTAATATTTAGTAAAGAGCTCAACCTGAGATAATCATATTCATTTTATAAAATCTAACACACTCCAATCTATACATTCTAGTCCGTCAGATTATCTTCAAAATAGTCACATAAGATATATGCTAATGACAAAGAAAATATCATTGAATACAGCATGATAGAGTGCCTTTTTTGGAATGTCTTTCGGATACTGCAGTGTGATATTTTGAATGCTGACTGTGGAAGTAAAATTTGACCTTTATTGATGGATTTGAGTTTTGGAAAATGTCCAGTTTTTCAAAGCTAAATGATATCAATAAAGTACATAATCAATTTGTTGATAATTATCATGAAAAAGTGCTATCATTGGGATATATGTAATGTATCATTGTAAAATGTAGCAATTGGTAAATATAAAATATGATATGTAATATACAAAATATTAAAATAAACACAAACTTCTCTTGTACAAGAAGCTGTAAAGACACATATTCGTGAATATATTTACTATAACTGCAGACATAAATGGGCTGTAAATGAACAGAATGTGCTCAGAGGCTTAGCTGGCCTTCTACAATGACAATCATGTGTGTGACATGTGTTTAGGGGTACTCAAGAGACTACCTCTGACAAAACAAACCTCATTTTTTGGCCACTGTAGGCATTTAAGACCTAACCATTAGTATTCTGCTCCTCAGGCTTATAGCATAGATGGTTACAAAAATGCACATACCCTTGGGAAGAATGACATAGTAAGCCCTCTCAGATATTAATATCTTCACACTAATAAGGCTGTCATTTCCTTTAGGAACAGAGTTTTGTGAGAAGACAAATGATTCTCATGAGGCATCAGAATGCCTGTGATTGTCACTTAAAGAGAAGGTAAACAAGAGCGTAAATGTGAATGCTGCAAATAGGACTTTTCTCCTTCAAGATAACGTATGGCTTGGGCATATTTGAAATAACAATCAACACATAAATCTGACAGAGAGTAAGATTAGGAAAAAATTTAGAATGTTATGTTCAAAACCGACCAATTTCATCCAGAATTTTACAATGGAGTAGGTAGCAATGTATATTTAGGAGGCAGTTCATACTCAGAAGCAATCATTATTCCAAAACTCAAGTGTATGTTTTTAACAGTTGTAAGGATTTATATAACCAATCATCCTGTGACACCAGCCAAGGCGGAGGGTTGGGGGGGATAATGCATGGTGTGATGAGAACTCATGCTGTTTGGCCCCCTTGTAGGAGAAGATCACTTGTCAATCTGAACCATGCCAGCCGTCATCATCTCAGGAGAAGAACTTTATTCATTGTGAATTTTCTCTGACCAGTTTGTTCTCTATTATGTTTTTCAAAATGTATTTGAAGAAATATAAAAGAATTTGTCATTTTAAAATTACAAAGCCTAAGGTTATAGCATAAATTTATCAGTGAATAAACATCAAAAGAAAAAGAGAAGGAATGAAGGGAGGTAGGGAGAAGGGTAGGGAGAGAGGGAGGGAGGAAGGGAGAAGAGGCAAGACCAGAATAATGCCTAGTCCTTTACATATTTTAAAGGAGCAATCACAAACAGATTAAGTTTCTAATATTTTGCTTTCAATTTAAGGACCTCAAATGGTCTTGAAAATTCTAAACTGTTTCTGAACATTTGTTCTACTTTTTTGGTAATATTTGTGTATGGAGAAGTAAGTAACCAAGCTTTAAAGCTAAAATTTCTATGTGTGTAATCTTTACCAAGAAGGATTGGGCATGTTCATGTTTCTGTGTACAATGGATGTTTTCCCAAGTGACACAGAGAGGAGTTGTCGGGTAACTGCAGAAATGGTGAACTTTCATATTTCGTCATCATGAGCCAAATTGCTCATATGTTACTACTACTCTCTTCCTTGCTTAAAAATAGGAGTCATTCTAGACAGTCAGTGGGAATTTGCTGTATGATGCAGGGAGCTGAAACCTGGTGCTATGTGACAACCTAGAGGGGTGGAAAAGGGTGGAAGGTGGGAGGAGGTTCAAGAGGGAGGGGACATATGTATACCTATGGCTGATTGATATTAATGTATGGCAGAAACCAACACAAAATCATAAAGCACTTATCCTCCAATTAAAAATAAATACAATTTTAAAAATGGGATCCTTTCTAATACTCTCTGAGGCCAATTTCTGAACAATCTCAAGTACATTCTATAAGTACTATAATTTCATTTACAAATGCTATTAACTATGAACCTTACAGGAGGTACATGGTGAAGCCAGAGGTCTAGCCTCACAGGACGAATATAAACAAAAAGTGATATATGCACATAAAGGGATACTCAGTTCAGTTCAGTCGCTCAGTCATGTATGACCCTTTGAGACCCCATGGACTGCAGTGCATCAGGCCTCCCTGTCCAGCACCAACTTCCAGAGTTTACTCAAACTCATGTCCATTGAGTCAGTGATGACATCCAACCATCCCTTCATCTGTAGTCCCATTCTCCTCTCACCTTCAATTTACCCAGCATCATGGTCTTTTCAAATGAGTCAGCTCTTTGCATCAGGCGGCTAAAGTATTGGAGTTTCAGCTTCAACATCAGTCTTTCCAATGAACATTCAGGACAGATTTCCTTTAGGATGGAATGGTTGGATCTGTTTGCAGTCCAAGGATCTCTCAAGAGTCTTCTCCAACACCGTAGTTCAAAAGCATAAATTTTTTGATGCTCAGCTTTCTTTATAGTCCAACTCTCACATCCATACATGACTACTGGAAAAACCATAGCAAGGTAGTATCTCTGCTTTTTAATATGCTGTCTAGGTTGGTCATAACTTTTCTTCCAAGCAGTAAGTCTCTTTTTATTTCATGGCTGCAGTCACCATCTGCAGTGATTTTGGAGCCCCCCCCAAATAAAGTCTATACTGTTTTGACTATTTCTCCATCTATTTGCCATGAAGTGATGGGACCGGATGCCATAATCATTGTTTTCTGAATGTTGAGCTTTAAGCCAACTTCTTCACTCTGCTCTTTCCCTTTCATCAAGAGGCTCTTTAGTTTTTCTTCGCTTTCTGCCATAAGGGTGGTGTCATTTGCATATCTGAGGTTATTGATATTTCTCCCAGAAATCTTGATTCCAGCTTGTGCTTCTTCCAGCCCAGTGTTTCTCATGATGTACTCTGCATATAAGTTAAATAATCAGGGTGACTATATACAGCTTTGACGTGGTCCTTTTCTTATTTGGAACCAGTCTGTTGTTCCATGACCAGTTCTAACTGTTGCTTTGTGACCTGAATATAGGTTTCTCAAGAAGCAGGTCAGGTGGTCTGGTATTCCCATCTCTTGAAGAATTTTCCACAGTTTATTGTGATCTGCACAGTCAAAGGCTTTGGCATAGTCAATAAAGCAAAATAGTCAAAATAGATATTTTTCTGGAACTCTCTTGCTTTTTCTATGATCCAGCGGATGTTGGCAATGTGATCTTTGGTTCCTCTGCCTTTTCTAAAACCAGCTTGAACATCTGAAAGTTCACGGTTCACATACTGTTAAAGCCTGGCTTGGAGCCTGGCTTGGAGAATTTTGAGCATTACTTTGCTAGCATGTGAAATGAGTGCAATTGTGTGCTAGTTTGAGCATCCTTTGGCATTGCCTTTCTTAGAGTTTGGAATGAAAACTGATCTTTTCCAGTCCTGTGGCCACTGCTGAGTTTTCCAAATTTGCTGGCATGTTGTGTGCAGCACTTTCACAGCATCATCTTTTAGAATTTGAAATAGCTCAACTGGAATTCCATCACCTACACTAGCTTTGTTCATAGTGAGGCTTCCTATGGCCTATTTTACTTCACATTCCAGGATGTCTGGCTCTACGTGAGTGATAATACCATTGTGATTATCTGGGTCATGAAGATCTTTTTTGTATCATTCTTCTGTGTATTCTTGCCACCTCTTCTTAATATCTTCTGCTTCTGTTAGGTCCATACCATTTCTGTCCTTTATCGAGCCCATCTTTGCATGAAATGTTCCCTTGGTATCTCTCATTTTCTTGTAGAGATCTCTAGTCCTTCCCATTCTATTGTTTTCCTCTATTTCTTTGCACTGATCACTGAGGAAGGCTTTCTTATCTCTCCTTGCTATTCTTTGGAACTCTCCTTTCAAATGGGTATATCTTTCTTTTTCTCCTTTGCTTTTTGCTTTTCTTCTTTTCACAGCTATTTGTAAGGCCTCCTCAGATAGCCATTTAGCTTCTTTGCATTTCTTTTTCTTGGGGATAGTCTTGGTCCCTGTCTCCTGTACAATGTCCTGAACCTCCATCCATAATTCATCAGACACTCTGTCTATCAGATCTAGGCCCTTAAATCTATTTCTTACTTCCACTGTATAATCATAAGGGATTTGATTTAGGTCATAACTGATGGTCTAGTGGTTTTCCCTACTTTCTTCAATTTTATTCTGTATTTGGCAATAAGGAGTTCATGATCTCAGCCACAGTCAGCTCCCAGTCTTGTTTTTGTTGACTGTATAGAGCTTCTCCATCTTTGGCTGCAAAAAATACAATCAATCTGATTTTGGGGTTGGCCATCTGGTGATGTCCATGTGTAGAGTCTTCTCTTGTGTTGTTGGAAGAGGGTGTTTGCCATGACCAGTGCATTTTCTTGGCAAAACTCTATTAGTCTTTGCCCTGCTTCATTCCGTATTCCAAGGCCAAATTTGCCTGTTACTCCAGGTGTTTCTTGATTTCCTATTTTTGCATTCCAATTCCCTATAATGAAAAGGACATCTTTTTTGGGTGTTAGTTCTAGATCTTGTAGATCTTCATAGAACCTCTCAACTTCAGCTTCTTCAGTGTTACTGGTTGGGGCATAGAGTTGGATTACTGTGATATTGAATGGTTTACCTTGGAAATGAACAGAGATCATTCTGTTGTTTTTGAGACTGCATCCAAGTACTGCATTTTGGACTCTTTTGTTGACCATGATGGCTACTCCATTTCTTCTAAGGGATTCCTGCCCACAGTAATAGATATAATGGTCATCTGAGCTAAATTCACCCATTCCTGTCCATTTTAGTTCACTGATTCCTAGAATGTCAACATTCACTCTTGCCATCTCTTGTTTGACCACTTCCAATTTGCCTTGATTCATGGACATAAGATTCCAGGTTCCTATGCAATATTGCTCTTTACAGCATCGGACCTTGCTTTCATTAAGGTCTGGAATTGGAGCAGCGAGCAACCAAGAGGATATACCCCATGTCCAAGGTCAGGAGCGGTGCCTGCACTTCGCTGGAGCAGCCATGAATAGATACCCTACATCCAAGGTCAGAGAAACCCCAGTAAGACGGTAGGCACTGGAGCAGCTGTGCGGAGATACCTCACGTCCAAGGGCAAAGGAGAAGCCCCAGCTAGACGGTAGGAGGGGCAAATTCATGTTTAGTATCAAATCCCATTCCCACCAGAGACATTCAGAGGGCTCAAACAAACCTTGTGCGCACCAGAACCCAAGGGTCCCACAGAGACTGAGACAGAACTGTGTTTGAGCATCTCCTTTGGAGGCACGGGTCAGCAGTGGACTGCTGCAGGGGCAGGGGTTCTGGGTATGCGTATGGCATAAGTCCTCTTGGAGGAGGTCTCCATTAATCCCACCAGAGAGCTGCCAGAACTTACAGAGGACTGGGAAATAGACTCTTGGAGGGCACAACAGAACTTTGTGTACCAGGACCCAGGAGAAAGGAACAGTGACCCCACAGGAGACTGTCCCATACTTGCCTGTGGGTGTCTGTGAGTCTCTGGCAAAGGTGTGGGTCGATGGTGGCCTGCTGCAGGCTTGGGGGCATGGACTGTAGCAGTACATGTATGGGATCTTTTGAGGGAGGTCACCATTATCTTCCCTGGTGGCTCAGATGGTAAAGCATCTGCCTACAATGTGTTAGACCCAGGTTTGATCCCTGGGTCAGGAAGATCCTCTGGAGAAGGAAATGGCAACCCACTCCAGTACTCTTGCATGGAAAATCACATGGATGGAGGAGCGTTGTAGGCTACAGTCCATGGGGTCGCACAGAGTCGGACACGACTGAACGACTTCACTTTTACCATTATCTTCTTTACCTCTGCTGCTGCACCTGTTGCTAAGTCGCTTCAGTCGTGTCCAACTCTGTGCGACCCCATAGACGGCAGCCCACCAGGCTCCCCCATCCCTGGGATTCTTCAGGCAAGAACACTGGAGTGGGTTGCCATTTCCTTCTCCAATGCATGAAAGTGAAAAGTGAATGAAGTCGCTCAGTCGTGTCTGACTCTTTGTGACCCCGTGGACTACAGCCAAAGAGTCTCCTCTGTCCATGGGATTTTCCAGGCAAGAGTACTGGAGTGGGTTGCCATTTCCTTCCCCAGGGGATCTTCCTGAACCAGGGATCGAACCCAGGTCTCTCACATTGCAGGCAGACACTTTACCCTCTAAGCCACCAGGGAGAGAGGGAACACAGCTTCACCCATTAACAGAAAATTGGATTAAAGATTTATTGAGGCTGGAAGAAACATAAGTTGGAATCAAGACTGGAGAAATATCAATAACCTCAGATATGCAGATGACACCACCATTAGGGCAGAAAGTGAAGAACTAAAAAGCCTCTTGATGAAAGTGAAAGTGGAGAGTGAAAAAGTTGGCTTAAATCTCAGCATTCAGAAAACGAAGATCATGGCATCTGGTCCCATCACTTTATGCAAAATAGATGGGGAAACAGTGGAAACAGTGTCAGACTTTATTTTTTGGGGCTCCAAAATCACTGCAGATGGTGACTGCAGCCATGAAATTAAAAGATGCTTACTCCTTGGAAGGAAAGTTATGACCAATCTAGATAGCATATTAAAAGCAGAGACATTACTTTGGCAACAAAGGTCCATCTAGTCAAGGCTATGGTTTTTCCAGTGGTCATGTATGGATGTGAGAGTTGGACTGTGAAGAAAGCTGAGCACCGAGGAATTGATGCTTTTGAACTGTGGTGTTGGACAAGATTCTTGAGAGTCCCTTGGACTGCAAGGAGATCCAACCAGTCCATTCTGAAGGAGATCAGTCCTGGGTGTTCATTGGAAGGACTGATGCTGAAGCTGAAACTCCAATATTTTGGCCACCTCATGTGAAGAGTTGACTCATTAGAAAAGACTCTGATGCCGGGAGGGCTTGGGAGTGGGAGGAGAAGGCGACGACAGAGGATGAGATGGCTGGATGGCATCACTGACTCGATGGACATGAGTTGATGATCGACAGGGAGGCCTGGTGTGCTGCGATTCATGGGGTCACAAAGAGTCAGACAAGACTGTGTGACTGAACTGAACTGAACTGAGTATGGCCCGCCCATCAGAACAAGACCTGGTGCCCTCAGTCAGTCTTTCCCATCAGGAAGCTTTCATAACCCTCTTATCCTTCTCCATCAGAGGGCAGACTGAAAACCACAATCACAGAAAACTAAACAATCTAAGCACATGGACCACAGCCTTGTCTAACTCAATGCAACTACGAGCCATGCCATGTAGGGCCATCCAAGACAGATGGGTCATGGTGGCGGGTTCTGACAAAATGTGGTTAGCTGGAGAGGGGAATGACAAACCACTTCAGTATTCTTGCCTTGAGAATCCCATGAACAGTATGAAAATGGGATATTATTTGGCTTTAAAAAGGATATTCCTGACACAGAATGGATGATCCTAAGGATATTAAGCTAAGTAAAATAAGACTGTCACCAAGAATACAAAGTAAGACATAAAGGACAAAGAAGTTGGATTCCACTCATATGAGGCACCTAGAGTAGTCAAATTCATAGAGACAGGAAGTCGAGTGGTGGTTGTCAGGGCCTGGAAGGAGGCATGGACAGGGAGTTAGTGTTTAATGAGGAGAGTTTTGCAAGATGAAAAAGGTCTAGGGATTTACTACACAGCAATATGAATATACTAAAGCCAACTGAACTGTACACTTTAAAGTGGCTAAGATGGTAAATTTAATGTCATGTGTTTTTTTGCCATAATTAAAAAATTAAATATATATATGTATGTGTGTGCAAAATATTAAAAATGTACATAGCTCATGGAAGGGCATGTACACATGTGTTCAGACCCAGCTTGCCATCACACAGCTTTCCTGTTCAAGTTCTGACGAATGGCTGCATGTGGCCATCACTGACCAGAGATTGAGGTCAGGCTAGACACCTTCCTGGCTCTAACATTCCATAGGTTTCTCAACTTCCAGGAAAGAGTCATTTCAGCATAGAATCCAAATAACTGGCTCAAGCTAGGGAAAACATGAATCCCTTTACTGATATCACAGAATATCCAGGGCTTTCAGCTCACACCTAACTCTAGTGACAGAGTCCTAGATCAGGAGTCAGAACTGACTGTGTCCTAGGCATGAATGATGTTAAGCAGATCGTCTCTCTCAAAGCTGTTCTATGCCTTTCTCTAGAAAGTGAGATGTGGTGAGATGCAACTAATTCAAAACCCAGTTAGGTCAATATATACTCTGGTTCCTTCTTGGAGATTCTTGTAAGATATTAGCAATAAAAATAATAGGAGCTATGCTTTTGTCCTTGGTTTTCCTAAAACTTGCAATTTCTTTCTCTGAATTCATGATAGACTGATGATTTTGGTAAACCAGAAGTGCAAAATATACTCCCTCACCTCCCTGCACCCGCCCCCCCCCAAAAAAAACTTTTAAGGCTTCTCAGCAAAAAGGGGAACTCAAAGAATTTTAAGGGATGAGTGTCAATAAATATGAAGAATCTTTCTTTAAAATCTATTGTCATAAAGGAGAAATTTCACCACAAAGTAAAAGCCAGTTGAAAAACAAAAGACTCCTTAATTTAAATCCTTCCATTCTCATTTTAGGGTGTACAAAGTTTAAAGAGCTTCATTAAATTGATAAATTTATTTTTCATCAGAATCAAGGCATAGTTTCTGCCACTATAAAATCAGCATTAGTAAATTCTGGGATGGAGTCTATCTATGGGTAATATTAGGGCCAAATCATCATGGATGATGATGGATAAGTTAAATGGATAAGTTAATACTTCCATCCAATAAATATTTTTTGAATACCAAATATAGGTTTTGTTCATCTAGGGGATGATGATGATGGTAATAATAATACAGATGAAAATCATCACCCTTATTGAATATAAATTATGGCAGAGAGAACAAAACAATAAATCCAATAGAAAAGTAAATTCTATACAACACTGGAAAGTGATAAGAACATGGCAAAAAAAGAATAGAGTATGCCAAGAGTGATAGGAAATAGCTAGGGTTTAGTGGGGAGGAGGACAGGCAGCTGGCTCTGTAGTAGAGGGCAGTCTCTGGAGCCCTGGTAAAGGAAGTGAAATTTAATCCAAGATTTGAAGGAAGTGAAGGGCTTGTTTGAGCGCATCTGGGAGCCAAGTGCTCCAGGCCACAGTGGAATCATGTGAAGCAGGTATGAGGACCAGCAAGGACGATGGCTGGAGAGGAAGAAACAGTAGATGTAGGAGAGGAGGCTACAGAACATGGACACTCAAACCATACTGACCATCAGGGCTCTGAGGGATGTGTGGAGCCCTGGTAGTATATTGCAGAAAAGCGGTGTTCTTTGGTGTATATTTTATAAGGATCACTTTGGCTGCTCTGCTGAGAGTAAACTAAAATGGGGCAAGGAGCAGGCAGATCAAATATTTCTTTCCCAGAACAAAAGGTATGCAGCTGTGGTACAAATAAATGAATGACTCTCAGTGGATTGTCAGGGGAAGTCAGTGCGGATTGCTATTAGATGTGATGGTATCAGGGCTGTCTTTGCATAGTGCAAAGAGCACTAGATCAGGAGACAAGAGATCAGACCCACATCAGCAACTGCATAACTAACTAGGAGCCTTTTGAGGGCACGATGGTGACCTCGTGTGAAAGACAAGATCCAAAATGATAAAGCTATGGGCACATAATTATATGCAAATTGTGAGTAAGAAATGAAATATCTAAAACAAATACAAGATTAACAGGGCTATAAATGGGGATTTCAGCTCAGATAAATGCCCTGAACAAAACACGGAAGAGAACAGGACAATTGTAATGAGATTTGACCAGGAAACCTGAGGGCCACCTAAAAGAGATCTTGGCCAAAATACCGACTACCAACAGGAGGGCTGAAGGGAATGAAAAGCATATTGTACCAGGACCTGTACTACACTGTTATACAACATTATGTATATTCCATATAAGTTCTTCAATACGGAACAGTTAGTATAGAATAAAGTTAATATAGAACACAATCAAGATAGGAAAATTAATGTAGAACAAAATTAACATAAGAACAAAACAATATAGGTTATGTGCATTTAATTTTGTTCTTATCCTATGTACTAAAATTACTAAAGAACTTTAGTGATCACCTTGGGAAGAATGTGGCTTGGAAAGGAGAATTTTCTGGGATATGCCAGGGAACCAGGGCCAAGTTAAATGAATCAAAGAAACTTTCTACAGAGAATATTTTCTTCAGTATCAAGATAATACTGCTCACTATCCTCATCTCTTTGATCTTCATCTAGAAGGCACTCAATCAAATTGTCTGGTTAGCTAATTAGCATAGCACTGGAAGGGTGGAGCTAGAGATTAGAGATGAAAAGGGGAAGTGATGGCTAAGCATGGGGGAAATCTGGCACTAAATACAAGTAAGAGAAAGGATGCTGGAAAAGAAAATGAGCCTTGTAATAGAAAGAGTAGAAAATGGAAGAAAAGATATGAGGGTTTTGTGAGTTATACATATGAACTATATACCAGTGGTCCCCAGTCTTTCTGGCATTAGGGACCACTTTTCTGGAACATAATTTTTCCATGGACTGAGGGTGGGAGGAATGATTTAAGCATACTGCATTTATTCTGCACTTTATTTCTTATTACATACTCATTACATGCAACCTATATCCCTCACATGCACAGACCATGATAGGGTTTGCGCTCTTATGGGAATCTAATGTCACTGCTGATCTGACAGGAGTTGGAGCTCAGGCAGTAACGCAAGTGATGGGGAGTGGTTATAAATACAGATGAAGCTTGTCTGGCTTGCTTGCTAGTCACCTGCTGTGTGGCCTAGTTCCTAACAGGCCACAGAGCCGTAACCTATTTGTGGTGCAGGGATTGGGGACCCCTGCTCTGTATGGTAGATCTAGAGTCAGGTATGTTAAAGCACCCATGGAAGCTTGGGAGAAATGGGAAAGTATAGAATATCCATTCAGTGAAGCAGAAGGTAAGAATGTTTATGAAGAAAGATACTCAATGTGAAATCCAAACTCAAAAGAGGGTTATAAATAATGATAGGCAAGAGAGGGCTACATATAAAGCATACAGGCTCATTTTCTCTCTCTTTACTTTGAAATGTATTGTGGAATCCTTAATAACATGATTTCTCTGAAATAAAACAATCACTGTGAAAGAAATCTGAAACAATGCTACATATACATAATACGTACCAGATCACACTCATTAAGAACAGGCATCCATTGTCACCTAACATTGTCACTTAACTATTTTACCAGAGTAACATCATGGCACCAAAATGATGTACAAAATCCAGTAATTCTTGAGAACAAAGATTTGATATATTAAGTATGGAAATAGAAGTCATCATTTAATGAATGGTTTAAAAGAACAGTGGAGATAAATACAAATTTATGTTTGTTCATTGCTGATGATTGCTTATTATGAAGAATACTTGCTGGAAAATGTGCATTATCCTGATGACAGTTTATACTGAATTAGGAAATTTCATTCAACATGATCCTCATCATTATCAGAGATCTAGCTGATCTGTTAGACATCTAATATTTAGTGACATACAGTCAAAAAATAATCAAAGTTTCTCATTTTCAGAAAGGAAAATGAGCAGTAATTGTTAACCACTTAAGTGCCTAAAAAAGAGGATTGAACTTGTGAAAAAGTTATCCACTGAAATCTCTTCTCTATCTTACCAAAGTGACCCAGGGATTCTTTACAGTCATGGAAAACTCATGAGGCTCAAAATCTTTCTGGGTGAGGAATACTTCCCCCAGCTCCTGCACCTGTAATCCTGTACACACGTGTAAATCCTAGTTGGCAAATCATGGGAGCTTTGGGTGGAAAAATGGCTAATAACACAACTTAAGGTCAAATCCAAGTTAAAGTAGGAAGTACTGCAACTTGCCCACAGGATGCTTCTAAAGCTAATTGAGATATGTACATTACATGGCTTCTGACCCAAAGTGATTTTAATAATTAAAAGGTAGTTGACAGGATATACTGGCTGAGCTTTTATCCTTGGAGAAAAAAGTCAAAGAAGTCAGCTCTGCTCAAGATGTTGAATCTGAGTGGAAAGTAAGAAGCACATGTCCAATGCCCACATATCTATTTGCTGCTGCTGCTAAGTCACTTCAGTCATGTCCGACTCTGTGAGACCCCATAGATGGCAGCCCACCAGGCTCCCCCGTCCCTGGGATTCTCCAGGCAAGAACACTGGAGTGGGTTGCCATTTCCTTCTCCAATGCATGAAAGTGAAAAGTGAAAGTGAAGTCACTCAGTCATGTCTGACTCTCAGCGACCCCATGGACTGCAGCCTACCAGGGTCCTCCATCCATGGGATTTTCCAGGCAAGAGTACTGGAGTGGGGTGCCATTGCCTTCTCCGACAGAGAAGCCTGGTGTGCTGCAATTCACAGGGTTGTAAAGAGTTGGACATGACTTAGCAACTGAACAACAATTAACTCTTAAATGTTTCTTTGATAGGATAATTACAACTATGTTTACTGTTGAGAAAGGCCAATTATAAAATTTTAGCAAATAAGTGTCTGAGATAATTATGAAATAAATGACTATTCCATTCAATCATTCTAGCACAATGATACTTTTCTTAGAATAACATCTTCTAGTCATTCTGGAACAAAGATCTTGAGCTAGTTAATTTAACTCTATACAAATATGGTACATATTTGTATAGAGGAATTTTTAATCTATCATTAAGAATACGCTTGCACCCAGACACATTATATGTATTTGTGATTAATGAAAGTGTTAAGTCACTCAGTCGTGTCTCTGAGACCCCATGGACCGTGCCGTGCCAGGCTCCTCTGTCCATGGAATTTCCCAGGCAAGAATACAAGAGTGGGTCACCATTTTCTTCTGCAGGGGTTCTTTCCAACCCAGGGATGCAACCCGGGACTCCCATGCTGCAGGCAGATTCTTTACTGTCTAAGCCACCAGGAATCATATTGATTTACCTGGAGAAAGCTGTACTTTGTTGATAACCCTTCATCTTGGAGTTGATGCTCTGTCACTGGAAGTACTATTTCACAAGGCTAGGAGCCTGGCAGTGCTGATGAGCTTAAAATTCAATACTGGACTGCAAACATTTGCCCTAAAGGACAGCAAGGAAACTTCCTCCAAATCCCCTTTCAATCTATATTCCTAGGAAAAATCTTCATGCTCCAAAGGGAATTTATGTCCCATCCTACTTGACAGTGGGGCTTCCCAGATGGCTTAGTGGGTAAAGAACCTGCCTACAATGCAGGAGATGCAAGTTTGATCCCTGGGTTGGGAAGATCCCCTGGAGGAGGTCATGGCAACCCACTCCAGTATTCTTGCCTGGAGAATCCCATGCACAGAGGAGCCAGGAGGGCTACAATCCCTGGGGTGGCAAAGAATTGGACACAACTGAAGTGACTGAGCATGCACGCATGCCTATATGACAGCAATTTAGGGTGAAAAGTAAATAATTAGCCTGGATCCAAAGAATTCCTCAAAGGTAGTAAACATAAACAGAAGAACATGAATCAAAGGGAACTGAAATGAGGCATCTAAGTAAAGATGATCAACTCTGATACAAAAGATATAATGTGTTCTAACAACTACAGCCTCCCTTTCCATTAGCAGGTACAATTGCTGCCACTTACAGAACTAATGTCTTCCCTACCTCTTATTACTATGACAAATTGCTAGTGGAATGCTTTGCAAAGTGAGTAATGTCTTGCTGGACATCTGTAATTCACTTAAACTGATTAACATAATAACAGACACGATGACATAATCTCCGGATTCACACTAATAACTATAGCTTGGCATGCTCTTGAGGATGTGCAGCTGAATCAAAATTAAAGATGCTTGAAATGAAAATAGTGTTTTGTCCACGTGGTGCTTTAACATACATCATTTTCTTATTTGGACATGCTATAAAACAAAGCCAAATCAGAGCCTGCTATCTTCTTAATTTCTTTAATCATAATAACAAATTGTCTGAATGTGAGGAAAGTGATCACCAGAGAACAAGAGTGCTATTTACCCAGTTGTGGAAATTTTTGTTGTTGTGTGTGTACACTCAGTCATGTCTGACTCTTTGCAACACCATCGACTGTAGCCGGCCAGGCTACGCTGACCATGAGACTTCCCAGGCAAGAATACTGGAGTGGGTTGCCATTTCCTTCTCTAAGGGATCTTCCCAACCCAGGGATCAAACTCACATCTCGTGCATCTCCTGCATTGCAGACAGATTGTTTACTGCTGAGCCACCAGGTAAACCCATGGAAATGAAAGAATGCTTAATAGGAAGTATTCCAATCTACTTTCAGTAAACATCATGACGGATATTTAAGCAAGAAATTCTTTTTAGGAATTTAGACATTTAAGCACACCATTAGGCAATGTTTCCTTACAAGAAACCTTGTAAAAAATTTTTTATAGTAAATTAAATCACTTTTTACTGAACATTTAAAATTTCATTTCTACAGCATTTAGTTGGCACAGAACAACAGACAGCTTTGTATTATGCTCTAAGTAATTGAGAACACAGTAAAAATTCGAGGTAAAAAGTAATTTGGGTAAAAAGATATTTTATTTTCACCCAAACACTTTCCATTTTACACTATTACAGTTATGTAGCTTTGACTAGCTTTAGTTAACTAAAAACTCTGGTTAACACCTACATTCCAATATATTCCTAAACTGAATCAGATGTTAAGCTACTAGAGAAAAGAAATCTACACACTGCAGCATTCAGTAGGATAAATTATGCCCCCCAGAGATATCTTAATCCCTGGATGAGGATGAAATCCCTAATCTCTGGAATCTGCAAATATTACCTTAACTGGAATAAAGGGGTCTTTCCCAGTGTGATTATGTTAAGGATCTTGAGATGGGGAGATTGGATTGTCTAGGTGGATCCTAAACGTATTACTTGTCTAGAAGACAAAGAGAGATTTGACTCTCAGGGGAGGAGGTGATATGAAGATGGAGACACAGACATTAGTGCTGTGGCCACAAAGCAAGGAAGAAAGGCAGCTACCAGAAGCTGGCGAAGCTGGGAACAGATTCTCTCTTCTAATTTTCAGGGGAGTAAGACCCAGTCAGCACCCTGATTTTGGACTTCTGTCCTCCACAACTGTGAAAGAATACATTTCTATTGTGTAAGCCACAAAGTCATTTGGTTTTGTTGTTTTAATAGCGGTAAGAGAAAATGAAAACACATTTGATTTTTGTTCCTCTTGACTCCAATAAAGTTTAGAATCAAGGAGACTCTTATACCAAGATACTTATACCATTTTAAAGTCTCTCTCTCTCCATATATATATATATATGTACTATATATATATATATAGTCTGTGTGTGCATCTTCTTAATGATCCTGGAACAAGAAAAAGGCAAAAGTCCCAATGAAAATATATTTCTGCTAAAAATATAGTTACTTTCATTGGTTAACAACTGCAATAGATATTTTAGGAAATATGATTCTGTGAACTATGAGAATAGAAAATGGTTTTAAGTATTTAGATACTATTTTTAATGGAATAAAAAATTAAATTTTCTGTTCAGTTTGGAATATGGAAAGAAAAGAAAATGTTTTTTGCGTGTGTGTGTGTGTGTGATGAAAACACTTAAGATCTACTCTCTTAGCATATTTTAAGTATGGAATACAATATTATCCAATGCTGTATATTAGACCCTCAAAACATATTCAGTCTTATAACTTAATAGTTGTACCCTTTTACAAACATCTCTGCATTTTCCCTATCTTCTAGCCTCTGGAAGGGAAGTCTCCTTCTTTACAAGGACTTTATAAAGAGACATTTAAATCTCTTGGGATGATTTTTAAAAGTATAAAACCTAGTTACAGGTAATTAGTTCCATTAAAATATTTTCCCAGGTTTCCTCTAGATATGTTTTTATATCATGTGATCTACAATGTTTCCTTTGTCTATTCTTATTCTTGAATTCTTTGGGATTTTAACTAATTTTACACCAGTCCTTCTATCTCCTTATTTGGAACAATTAAGCATAGTTTTTTAAAAATGCTATACATATATTACTTTATACTACATCACTGGATTACTTTTTCAAGGTTTAGCTACAATCTTCATTATTCTATAAAACTAATTCTAAGTGTTGAGTTCAACATAGTGTACTTTTTACAAATGACATAAGCAGAAATTTGCTTCCTCTTCATTCCACTTGAAGTTCTTCATTCTAGAGTCATTTCTAAGTAACCAAAGCTAGAAATATAGGCATTATCTCATTAAAGAGTCCCTGACATGGCTAAGCACTGAGTTTCTAAAAATCGTTTTGTTATTAAATGTTTACAAAATCTGTGACAGGAATGTCAGCGTGCTTTTTGAACCATTTCCTGCCCTTGTTCCAGTGCTTATGAAAAAGAGGAATGCTTTAGATAAACCAGCTGCTGGATTTCCTAGAACAGTAAATTACTCTAACACTCCTATTTGATGTGATCCTGCCACATTTTTTTTCCAGCAGGATTTCCTCATGTTTCACAACTATTTGTTTCCACTTTAAATTAGCTCCCTACAAACAGTCTCTTGTCAAATGCATGCCTAGCTATCCACACAGAGTAACCATGAATAAAGAGACCCTTCAATTCACTACAACCATCTCCCTTTAATTAAAAAATCACAAAACACAACTTTTTCACTGAAATTTTGACTCCCTGCCTTAAAACAAGTCATTGCTATAGTTAATATAAAACTTCTATGAACTCATTTGTAATTCTTCATGATTATTGAGGTACTACATGGTTAACTGTTTTGGATTAAATAATGGCAATAATGAAAAGTCATTCAAATATCTGAGGAACTAGTATAAAAGTAATTCAAATTTATTTCTAATTTCTTAGCTCTTCTACTTTACTTATTTTCTCCAATATTGGTTATTCTATTATTTTTTTTTACTGGAAAAATATATGTTGCTTTATTTTTCAGGTACCTATCTCCTACTTTTTATTGGAGTATAATTACTTTACAATGTTGTGTCTAGAATCTCCCTCTCATTCCACACTCCATCCCTCCCACTGAGGTCATCACAGAACACCGAGCTAAGTTCCCTGTGTTATACAGCTATTTTAATGACATCCTGATGATTCTTTGTTAAGTCAGCTATCTGAGAATCTAACAATTTGATACATGCTCATCTTCCTTAGCTAAGCCATGTTTGTGATGATCAACTTATTTTTAGAAACAAATAAATATTCATAATTTTGATTATATAAACTGAGAGAAATAATGTGCATCTGGATAGATCTTTTCAGGGTCTCTTGTCTTACTGCTCCACATCCAACTTGGAATAAAACAAACAAACAAACGGGAAAAAAAAAAACAAAACACCCTTCTTGAGAAGACAGGTAAGTCTCTGAGGTTGTAAGCATTTTTAGAAAATAATATAAGTTCAACCAGTGCAAATTACAATGGTGTGATTATGTTAATGCCATAAATAAAAGGTCCATTGAGCAGTTTATTGTTTCTTTGTCTATATAAATAATGAGTTCCAGTCTCTTCCATTTCACTACCTGTTAAAATTTCCTTTACCTAGTTAAATAAATATTTGTCTGTGGAAATCTTCTAAAGGAATGAGTCTTGTTCCTTTTTAAAATGCTCTGAACAGAACACTAATATCCAGCATTTACACTAAATTTAATCATTAAGTCTCAGGAAGTTTGAATGACAGACACAAACCTTTTCTTTTGATGATGCTGTACTAACAGTTTTTGGGTTTGGGCATCAGCCAGTCTCGGGTATAGACATCAGTTCTATAACTTATCAACTTCACAAACCATAAACTCAGAGGCTGTCTCTTCATCTGACAGAAGGGAATAATATCTATTCTACAGAGCTGTTATGAAGATCAAATGACTAAAATGTAAATATGTAAATGAAAAACTCCTGGGCACATATCCTGAAATGATGAAAACTACAATTCAAAAAAAAAACACAGACCTCAACGTTCATAGCAGCACTCTTCACAATAGCCAAGACTTGGAAACAACCTAAATGTATATAAACAAATGAATAGATAAAGATGTGGTACATATATAGGATGGAATACTACTCAGCCCAAAAGAAGAGTGGAGTAATGTAATTTGTAGCAACATGATGGACCTAGAGATTATCATACTAAGTGAAGTAGGTAAGAAAGAGAAAGATAAACACCATATGCTATAAATTCTATGTGGAATCTAAAAATTGACACAAATGAACTTATTTATGAAATAGAAACAGACAAACAAAATAAATTTATGGATACCAAAAGATATATACAAGGGGAGGATAAATTGAGAGTTTGGGATTAGCAGATAAAAATTACTATATGTAAAATAGATAAACAAGTTTCCACTGTATAACATAGGGAACTATATTTAACATCCTGTAATAAGCTATAATGGAAAAGAATCTGAAAAAGAATATATATATGAATCACTTAAGCATTTTGCTCTATACCAGAAAATAACACAAAACTGTTCATCAACTATACTTCAAATTTTTTGACTGAGAAATTCTATTTACACAATTTAGTAGTAGTAAGTCTTCATCAATTGTTTCATTCATTTAGTATTTAGTGTCTACCACACAGTAAGTTCTGTTCTTGGTTCCAGGGCTAGAGTTGTGTGTGAACAATACCAGGTTTTTTCTCTGCTTCCATGGAGCTTACATTGTGATGAATAGATGGATAATAAGCAAAGCCATGAGTGTTTAAGAAATGATACACATATGACAAAAACACAATGCAGAGGTGTGTTTTAGAGTAGCTGGAGTGCTTCTTTTGCACTCGATAGGCAGGAAGCCACTAGGAGGGGTGACATTTACACTGAAACCTAAACAAAAGGGAAGAGGCATCTGGAGTGTGAGGGGAGAGAGTTTCAACCCACAACAGCAGAATAGATGCAAGCTTGGCAGATGAAGCAGCATATCCTCCTCTTGGCAGAGAAGGATAGTGGGACGAGGTGAAAAACACAGGTAGGTCATGGTCATAGGGAACCCTGAGAGCCATAACAATATTTAGATTTTATTCAGGTATTCTGAAAAGCCCCTGCAGGATTGTGAGCAAGTGAGTGACAAGACTGACACAAGTGTGGTCAGGGAAAAGCAGGAGAGAAGGGACCACTTAGAGCACTCTGGGTAAGACTGCTGACTAGAGTGGTACTGGAAAAGTTGGAAGAAGGAGGACAGAATTACAATGTGTTTTGAAGACTGAGTCAATAAAACTTATAGATGAACTGAATGTGGGAAATGAGAAAAGAAAAAATAAATAACACCTAGCCTTTGGTTTGGATCTCCTGGAAATAGTCTGGAAAACAGAGATGAGACAGATGAGGAAGAAGAAAGTTTGTGGTGGGACACATAAAATCTCCAGTTTTATTTTGGACAAGTTTTTTAATTTTTAATTTTATATTGGAGTAGAGTTGATTACCAGGCTTCCCTGGTGGCTTAGTGGTAAGGAATTGACCTACCAATGCAGGAGACATGGGTTCCATCCCTGGGTTGGGAAGGTCCCCTGGAGAAGGAAATGGCAACCCACTCAGTATTCTTGCCTGGGAAATCCCATGGACACAAGAGCCTGGTGGGCTACAGTCCATGGGGTCACAAAAGAGTTGGACATGACTTAGCGACTAAACAATAGTTGACTAACAATGTTGTGCTATTTTCAGGTGTACAGCGTGGATGGAAGAGCTGGACTATAAAGAAAGCTGAGGGCCGAAGAACTGATCCTTTTGAACTGTGGTGTTGGAGAAGACTCTTGAGAGTCCCTTGGACTGCAAGGAGATCCAATCAGTCCATCCTAAAGGAAACAAGTCTTGAATACTCATTGGAAGGACTGATCTTAAAGCTGAAACTTCAATAATTTGGCCACCTGATTCGAAGAACTGACTCATTGGAAAAGACCCTGATGCTGGGAAAGATTGAGGGCAGGAGGAGAACGGGACAACAGAAGATGAAATGGTTGGATGGCATCACTGATTCGATGGATGTGAGTTTGAGTAGGCTCTGGGAGTTGGTGATGGACAGGGAGCCTGGAGTGCTGCAGCCCATGGAGTTGCAAAGAGTCGGACATGATTGAGTAACTGAACTGAACTGATATATAGATATATGCACATACATACACATATGTGGGCTTCCCCAGTGACTCAGTGGTAAAAAATCTGCTTGCAATGCAGGAGACACAAGAGACCTGGGTTTGATCACTGAGTCAGGAAGATCCCCTGGAGGAGGGCAAGGCAACCCACTTCACTATTCTTTCCTGGAGAATTCTATGGATAGAGAAGCCTGGTGGGCTACAGTTCCTAGGGTCGCAAAAAGTCAGATATAATTGAAGCAACTGAGCATGTATGCATGCATAGGTACACGTATAGGGAAAGGAAAGTGAAAGTCAGTCAGTCATGTCTGACTCTTTGTGACCCCATGGACTGTAGCCTGCCAGGCTCCTCTATCCATGGAATTCTCCAGGCAAGAATACTGGAGTGGGTAGCTATTCCCTTTTTCAGGGGATCTTCCCAACCGAGGTATCGAATCCAGGTCTTCCATACTGCAGGCAGATTCTTTATTGTCTGAGCCAACACGGAAGCCCTGGGTGTATGTATGTATACACCCTTTTTCAGATTCTTTTCCCATATAGGTGATTATAAAGTATTGAGCAAACTTCCCTGTGCTACACAGTAGGTCCTTGTTGATTCTCTATTATATATCTAGTAGCATGTATCATGGAAAAAGCAAGAGAGTTCCAGAAAAACATCTATTTCTGCTTTATTGACTATGCTAAAGCCTTTGACTGTGTGGATCACAATAAACTGTGGAAAATTCTGAAAGAGATGTGAAGACCAGACCACCTCACTTGCCTCTTGAGAAACCTATTGCAGGTCAGGAAGCAACAGTTAGAACTGGACATGGAAAAACAGACTGGTTCCTCATAGGAAAAGGAGTACGTCAAGGCTGTAGATTGTCACCCTGCTTATTTAACTTCTATGCAAAGTACATCATGAGAAATGCTGGGCTGGAAGAAGCACAAGTTGGAATCAAGATTGCCGGGAGAAATATCAGTAACCTCAGATATGCAGAAGACACTATCCTTATGGCAGAAAGTGAAGAGAAACTAAAAAGCCTCTTGATGAAAGTGAAAGAGGAGAGTGAAAAAGTTGGCTTAAAGCTCAACATTCAGAAAATTAAGATCATGGCATCTGGTCCCATCACTTCATGGCAAATAGATGGGGAAACAGTGAAAACAGTGTCAGACTTTATTTTGGGGGGCTCCAAAATCACTGCAAATGGTGACTGCAGCCATGAAATTAAAAGATGCTTACTCCTTGGAAGGAAAGTTATGACCATCCTAGATAGCATATTCAAAAGCAGAGACATTAGTTTGCCAACAAAGGTCCATCTAGTCAAGGCTATGGTTTTTCCAGGGGTCATGTATGGATGTGCGAGTTGGACTGTGAAGAAAGCTGAGCACCGAAGAATTGATGCTTTTGAACTGTGGTGTTGGAGAAGACTCTTGAGAGTCCCTTGGACTGCAAGGAGATCCAACCAGTCCATTCTAAAGGAGATCAGTCCTGGGTGTTCTTTGGAAGGAATGATGCTAAAGCTGAAACTCTAATACTTTGGCCACCTGATTTGAAGAGTTGACTCATTGGAAAAGACTCTGATGCTGGGAGGGATTGGGGGCAGGAGGAGAAGGGGACGACAGAGGATGAGATGGCTGGATGGCATCACTGACTAGATGGAAATGAGTTTGGGTGAACTCCGGGGGTTGGTGATGGACAGGGAGGCCTGGCGTGCTGCGATTCATGGGGTCGCAAAGAGTCAGACATGACTGAGCGACTGAACTGAGCATGTATATGTTAATCCCAGCCTCCTAATTTATCCCTCCCTTCACATTTTCCCTTTAGTAAAAGGGAATGTTTTTTCCAAGCTTGTTTTGGACAAGTTAATTTAGATCTACTATTAGGCATTCAAGTAAAGCATACCATCTTAGTTGCATGTAGTCTGATTGTCAAAGCAGGGATCAGAGCTGGAATTGTTACATGAACTGTTGAGTCCTGCCCCAAGGCCACAGGTGCAAGGCCTTGTACCAAGGCCATACATGAGGAGCCCAGAACCAAGGTCACCTCCTAAGCTGACTAAGCCCTTTCATAACTGTTGCCAAAAGCCCACTTGATCATCACCAGCAGGCTTCCTGATCCCAAATCAGGCAAAAATGTGCATCCTGGTAGTCACTCTATAGCATCCTAACCAGCTACCTAATGTCAACCTTCCAGCAGGAATTTTCTTTGTCTTGAGGCCATAAAAATTGGCTATTAACCCATGAAGACCATCAACTTTACCTGGCCTGTCAGGAGGTCAGCCCACTGTGCTCACAGCACTGTCATTACTTCTGCTCTTTGTTCTTAAAAAACTCACTTCCTTCCAAAATGCTATGTCTGGAAATTCTTTTCCAATTCACGTTCAGACTGCCTCAACATGAACATATAGTCAAAGATTTGTTTGGAAGGATGTTAAAGAAAGTTATAATACAGAATGATCACCATAATATACCATAAATTACAATAAAATGTTATGTTTCTTGTAAATTTCTTTTAGAGAAATACTTTAAGACATGGAAAATGGGAATGCATTACTATACTTTGAGAGGAAAAAGGTATGAATAAGGTGATTCTATATTTGTATAAATATATATAAATTTTAGAAGACAAGAATATAAAACTATTTGAAGAGTTACTCTGAAGTTTTTCAGTGTTAAGATTAGAAGTGTTTATATTACTTTCTGTATCTTTGGTTTTGTATTTTCAAGTTTATAAAAAATGGAAAATTAATGGTAATAAACACAAATTACTTTAAAAATATCAGTCAATCAGTCAGTTCAGTCACTCAGTCATGTCTGACTCTTTGTGACCCCATGGACTGCAACACGTCAGCTTCCCTGAGCATCACCAAATCCCGGAGTTTACGGAAACTCATGTCCATCTCGTCGGTGATGCCATCCAACCATTTCATCCTCTGTCATCCCCTTCTCCTCCTGTCTTCAGTCTTTCCCAGCATCAGGGTCTTTTCCAATGAGTCAGTTCTTTGAATCATGTGGAAAAACTATTGGAGTTTCAGTTTCATCATCAGTCCTTCTAATGAGTAATCGGGACTGATCTCCTTCAGGATGGACTGTTTGGATCTCCTTGTAGTCCAAGGGACTCTCAAGAGTCTTCTCCAATACCACAATTCAAAAGCATCAATTCTTCGGCACTCAGCTTTCTTTATAGCACAACTCTGACATCCATACATGACTACTGGAAAAATCATAGCTTTGACTGGATGGAACTTTGTTGGCAAAGTAATGTCTCTGCTTTTTTTTTTTTTTCTTTTTTTAAATTTTTTTTTGTGTAATAAAGTTTTATTAAAGTATAAAGGAGATAGAGAAAGCTTCTGACATAGGCATCAGAAGAGGGCAGAAAGAGTACCCCCTTGCTAGTGTTAACAATGAAGTTATATACTCTCCAATGAATCCAAAGAATGTCTGGAGGTTGTAAAGACCTCACCAGACCTACTCCAATAATTTACTTTTTAAGATAACAGAATTAGCCAGAAGGTTTAATCCAGAGACTGTCCTCAAGAAGGATACATTTTTGTTATATAATCCTAAGGAATGTAGAGAAGGAAAAAAAGTTTGTCCTTTCTTCCTCCTTGAGAATTCCAGATCCCTGTCTCGTTGGGGACCCCTAGACTCCTTACCGTCTAGGTTGGTCATAGCTTTTCTTCCAAGGAGAGAGTATCTTTTAATTTCATTGCTGCAGTCACCATCTGCAGTGATTTTGGAGCCCAAGAAAATAAAAGTCTCTCACTGTTTCCATTGTTTCCCCATTTATTTGCTTTGAAGTAGATGGGACAGGATGCCATGGTCTTAGTTTTCTGAATGTTGAGCTTTAAGCCAACTTTTCACTCTCGTCTTTCACGTTCATCAAGAGACTCTTTAGTTCTTCTTTACTTTCTGCCATAACGGCAGTGTAATCTGCATATCTGAGGTTATTGATATTTCTCCCGGCAACCTGGATTCTAGCTTGTGCTTCATCCAGCCCAGCATTTCACATGACGTACTCTGCATATAAGTTAAATAAACAGGGTGACAATATACAGCCTTGATGTACTCCTTTCCTGATTTGGAACCAGTCTGTTGTTCCATGTCCAGTTCTAACTGTTGCTTCTTGACCTGCATACAGATTTCTCAGGAGGCATGAGAGGTGGTCTGGTATTCCCAACTCTTAAATAACTTTCCACAGTTTGTTGTGATCCACACAGTCAAAGGCTTTGGTGTCATCAATAAAGAAAAAGTAGAAGTCTTTCTGGAACTCTCTTGCTTTTTCAATGATCCAGTGGATGTTGGCAATTTGATCATGGTTCCTCTGCCTTTTCTAAGTCCAGCTTGAACATCTGGAAGATCTCAGTTCATGTACTGTTGAAGCCTGGCTTGGAGAATTTCAAGCATTACTTTGCTAGTGTGTGAGATGAGTTCAAGTGTGAGGTAGTTTGAACATTCTTTGGCATTCCTTTTGCTTGGGATTGGAATGAAAACTGACCTTTTCCAGTCCTGTTGGCCACTGCTGAGTTTTCCAGATTTGCTGGCATAGTGAGTGCAGAACTTTCACAGTATCATCTTTTACGATTTGAAATAGCTCAACTGGAATTCCATCACCTCCACTAGCTTTGTTCACAGTGATGCTTCCTAAGGCCCACTTGACTTCTCATTCCAGGATGTCTGGCTTTAGGTGAGAGATCACACCATCTTGATTATCTGGGTCATGAAGATCTTTTTTGTATAGTTCTTCTGTGTATTCTTGCCACCTCTTCATAATATCTTCTGCTTCTGTTAGGTCCATACCATTTCTGTGCTTTATTGAGCTCATCATCTTTGCATGAAATGTTCCCTTGCTATCTCTAATTTTCTTAAAGAAATCTCTAATCGTTCCTATTCTATTGTTTTCCTCTATTTCTTTGCACTGATCAGTTATAACAAAACCATTAAATGCACTAAGAAAGATTTAGCAAAAACAGTTTTAGCAACACTTCATTCTGTAACATTACAGTAAATTTATTAGCTAAGAAATATTGATATATTCTATTTGCTTATAAAAATATTACTTCATAATTTTTACAGAGCAAAAATTGTCCCAGTATTTCTTCCTGTTCTTTGCATAGATACATTTTTGGTTCCAGAGAACTTTGCATACCATGTGTCATACTTCACCATTTTTAACTTTTACTATGAATAAGTGGCACATGGTTAGTCCATCCATCACTCTTATATTTATTTAGAAAAATGCAATGTGATAACCACTCCTATTAATTCCAAAACAGACAGACTAGGGCCAAGAAATGTTTTGTTTTCCCTTCATGGCTGATGTGGATGCCACTCTGGGAATGATCAATTGTGTGTGAACTGGGTTGCACAAGGACAAAAGGGGGAAAGGATGGATAGGGTGTATCATAGACACTGGGCATTATTATATAGATCTGCAATTGAGGGTTTAATGCAACATCTTCCTTTATCAAATATACATCCCCATGATCATCTACTGAGATGCAACAATGTCATTAACTCAGGTGTAATAAATATTATCTTTCTGTACTAAACAGTAACATCTTTTTTACCAAATAATCAATCACTGTGCTGTGCCTTGAAATTCTCCTTAATTTTTCCTGAAATCTTATGAAGGAAATCTAATATGTGTAAAAGTCAATCCCTCAGAATCTGGTGTTAAAATTTGATGCAATAGCTAATATGTCAGCGACTTGCATTTAATTAAAAATGTTTGCCTGCAACAAAGAAATTAGGGAAATATATAATGGTATTCAAGGTCAAGATTAAGGCCAAAGCTAAGCTGAAACCCAAGATTTTATTTTAAATATGTGTTTAAATAAGTATTCAAGTTCATAATAGAACATTCCTTTAGGAGATATACTGCAAGGATACTCTTTTCAGCCCAATGAACTGGTGAATCCATGTAAAAAGACCATAATCCAAGTTCAGAGCAATAACTGGTTATCAATGACTTTCTACAAAAACAATAATGAAGACAAATTGCTATATTTACAAATTAATAAGCAGAAGCATCATTAAATTCCACTAACATTTATTTACTTCTATGTGCCCTGCTTTGTGCTAATTTTGTAGGAAGAACTGTAACAACTGAAATAAGCAAACAACCTACTACTCTTTATATAGAATGATTTTTCTTCGCCTTAAACTTACCACCTCTACCTTGCAATTTATGTGCCTCTTCCTTGAGGAAGGTGTAGATATATCCAGCTTAGTAAAGAAGCCTGAGACATTACCATAATCTGTTTAATGTATTTTTAATGGGTTTAATATTCAGGGCATTTCAGTTGATTTATTTTTTTGCATTATTTGGTATGATTATACAGTTTTGACATTTTAATTACTGTATTATTCAAATGCTACATTTTTCAGGTAGTTAGTACCTAGGGCTGGGACCCAATGATAATTACTTTGTCAACAATTTTTACTTTAGCAGATTTATTTTTGCTCCCTACAGTGAGCAATGGAAAAAGGCAAAATTAACACTGAGGCATTACCAGTTTTGCTCCACCTCAACACTCAACTCACTGTCAAAAATTATTAGAGGGACTTCTCTTGTGGTCCAGGAGCTAAGACTCCATGCTGTCAATGCAGGAGGCCGGGGTTTGATCCCTGATCAGGAAACTAGATGTCACATGTCAGAATTAAGAGTTCACATCCCACACACTGCAGCTAAAAGATCCCACATGCTGCAACAAAGATCAAAGATACCTCGTGCTGCAACTAAGACCCCATACAGCCAAATAAATTAAAAAAAAAAAAGCTGTTAGATATTATCATTTGACTATATTATTTTTAACTATATTTTTTCATAAGAGCTAAATTCAAAAATGAATTAAGAACAATTGCAAAATCTCCTGTGGCATATTTGTGTGTCAAGCACTGATTTTTACATGATTTGGGAAAAAATCACGAAAACCATGTATTCAGAGTTAAAAAGAAGGTAAGTTTTCAAACATGAACCTGTGCTTCATGGGAAGAAAGAAGTATTTTTTAAATGATTGCTTTGTTATAATGTTTTCATCTTATCCCAGAAGAATAGCCTACTTTATCTATCATGGCAGTCAAAGTAAACAGAGTTTAACATCCACTTACTCACTGAGCTTAATAAAGAAGTCATTATATTATATCCAAAAATCACTAAAAACGATTGGCTCACTGTCGAGTTGGAAAACCGGCTTATCACAGTGCATGCAAGGCTGACACTTTGTTTTTCTAGGTTTTGAATTGTTCCTTTTGTCACAGCTCTAAGTACACATCTGATATTAAATTATACTTCTTATTAAGTAAAGCATTTGAATCAATAACTGGTTCCATAACCAATTTTCACATGATTAGGTAACATGCCCATGCTATTTCACAGTTCAACACAGAGAGAACTTTAACTTGGATTTTAGAAATTGCTCCTATTCCTTCAATTTAATCTTCTCCCCCCATCCCCGCCCCACTTTAGGTCTCACAGGGTTCAAGTTTTCTGTCCCTCATCAGCCGACTGCACTCTCAGTGCAATCTGATGGTGTACAAAATAGTCGAGGGAGGTTCTCCTTCAGATTCTGACATATCTACAAATATTCTTAAAATGAATAAAGAAAATAAGATAGCAAACACATGAACCATTTTAAAACAATGACTAAGATAGTTTATAAAAATTTCCCATTCTGGAAAAGATTAAAATACAAACTTTTGGTGAGTAAGAATTTCAAACTCTAATCTAAAACTATGCTTTAGAAAAACTTTAAAGCAAGAATTCTTTTTGCTATAAAAAGGTCATTCATTTAAAATCAAATTTATTACTATTTGTGTATATATATATATTTAATGATACATATCACCATACATTTATATGTACACACACACACACACATATATATATACATAAATACACACACATTCTACTTCCTTTCTTTCCACAACTCCTGCCCCTCACTCCCCAGTTGCAACCTAGAAATATAAACTCCACAAATACGGGAACTTTGTTTACTATACATAACTCAGGGCCTACTACACTGAAAGAGGTCCATTAATATTTATAGCATGAGTACATGAGACACCTGAGTTCTTCAATTTCAAGTATTTAACTAACATAATTTAAAACATGATTTTCTTTCCAGGTAATTTAATCCCCTTAAATTTCAAATGACTTCAAAAAATGGTAATTATCTTCTTTATTAAACAACAGGTATAATAAACACGGCTTCTTCAAAACTATCTCTGTTTCCTAGGCTTATTTGTTTTAAGACTTTTTTTTCCTTCAGATCAGTTGAGTGGCACATATAAGAGACAGTAAAACACTGGTGATCTCTGTCCACCATATGCTATGCTATATGCTAAGTCACTTCAGTCGTGTCCGACTCTGTGTGACCCCATAGACGGCAGCCCACCAGGCTCCCCCGTCCCTGGGATTCTCCAGGCAAGAATACTGGAGTGGGTTGCCATTTCCTTCTCCAGTGCATGAAAGTGAAAAGTGAAAGTGAAGTCGCTCAGTCATGTCCGACCTTCAGCGACCCCATGGACTGCAGCCTACCAGGCTCCTCCGTCCATGGGATTTTCCAGGCTAGAGTACTGGAGTGGGGTGCCATTGTCTTCTCCAGTCCACCATATAGATAAGCCAAATGTAAGACAAATCAGAACAATTCTTTGCAGATAACTGAGCTAAAAAGAGAGTGTTCATATGAAAGAATTTGATGGGATGCCTGGTGGACATACGGCTTCCCTGATGGCTCAGCGGTAAAGAATCCACCTGTAATACAGGAGACACAAGATACATGGGTTCAATCCCTGGGTCAGGAAGATCCCCTGGAGAAGAAAATGGCAACCCACTTCAGTATTCTTGCCTGAAAATCCTGTGGACAGAGGGGCCTGGTTGGCTACAGTCCAAAGGTTTGCAGAGTCAGACATGATTGAGCACACACACTAGTGGATATAATATACTTATTAAGGCCAAGAATGTTAGTTTTTACCTCATGGAATCAATTAATTATGCTACCACACACACTCACATTAATGTGAAAAAAATAAGATGTAATAAAACATGTTAAAGATATCTGACTTTAATGGTAAACCATTCAATCTTAAAAATGGTTAATGCATTCTCCTGAAAGACACCTTCCTGTATCTGCTTGAGGTCATGTCTCTATGAGATCCAGATTCTCATTTTTATCCATATCAATTGCTGGAGAAGGATAGAAGGGGAAATCTTTAATTATGTTATAATTACTTTTCAGGATATAAAAAAAGGCATGGTTTAAAATCTGAAGCATATTTTGAATATATAACTAATATATAATTTACTTTTTGAAAGCAAAATTAGTTTTCTAATTCCACATATAAAATATCATGTGCCTCCATTTTTACAAGCCATTCTACAGTGGTGAGGCTGTCACAAATTTAGGTTATATAAATACGCATATAAATTGGTAGTGTACCCTGCTCCTTATGCATTTCCTCCTTTGTAAAAAGAAGACAAAGCCATGCTTGTAGAGATATTGTGAATATTAAAGGATATTGTACAGTGAAACCCCACTGCACAGTTACTACTTTAGTAGATGGCAGCCATTATCAGCATTATCATTAAATTTCAACATGCAACTCTAAGTCCTTCAGCTAAAAAGAATGTCAAAAAATGGTAACCAAGTTGCTACAGTTTGAAGACACTAACAAAGCTATCAGGAAACAACCTGGAATTCACTCAAGTGTTACCTTTGGACATTAAAAAACAACAAAACCTGAGTCTTTCAAATATATTATTCTTGCTGCATTACTCTACTTGCTTGAGTGTATCCAAGCTTTAGTTCAGGGATAATGCCTACATGACTCCATTATATTTCTGCTGACACACTGGATGAATATTCTTAATATAGGATTCATTCAAACATTATCCCTTTTTGCTTAAAGCATGTCAATCTAAAATAGCTCACACATTGAGAACTGGAGTACCCTGTCAACCCATTTTCCTCTCCTAAAGATGTCTTTATTAGCCTAATGCTTCCCACTTATCTCTCTATAGCCATCTGTGAAAGCTGAATAGCTTGAGATACCCTGTGCTACTTATAAGTCGTAGCCTATACCAACTCCTGTGTGTACGACTGAAGTACAGTAAGTAACAAAAACGAAAGTCGAGTGTTTCCATAATGATTTAGTGGACTTAACAGTCTTTTCTGTTAAAACAGTACTGTCTGGGTGATACACAGTTACTGAAATAAATTTAAGATAAAATTTCAGTTAGCTATGTTACAAAGGCTTTTTGCTTATTGACATAGAGGGGTTTCGGGGATTTGATTATTTTTCCCTCTATTTTTTTAAAAACAGTTTGAACCTATAGGAAACTTTCATTACACTTAATAGATACATTCCTCCCTTCTCAAATGAAATTAATGGTAGATACTTTTCATGAATATATGAAACATGTACACACAAATTTGATATGCATTATAAATATAATTAATATAATAAAATCTTCGAGAGTTGGTGCTGGACAGGGAGGCCTGGTGTGCTGCAGTCCATGGGGTCACAAAGAGTCAGACACGACTCAGCAACTGAACTGAACTGAATAAAGCCTTGAGAACTACTTTATTTTTTCTTACTAATTTACATGGAGGAAATCATGCTAGCCTCAGTCAAGATGAAATTAAGTAATTTTTATCAGTTTTGAAATGTTGATCTAAAAATAATATGCTTAACGATAAACTACTAAGGAAGTTTAGACTAGAGTCAGTTATGTAACTTATACAAACGATATAACCATCATGGTACATTGCAAGTTGCCACTTTTCATTTTTCTGGTTATTTTTAACCATGTAAATTAATAATAATCTTACTGAGGAAGATAAAGAGTACCCTCAATAAGGCAAGAATGCAATAGGAAAGATGGATGCTTCTGTGGATTGAATGCTTGTTTGTCCCCCAAATTCATATGTTAAATCCTAATGCCCAGTGTGAGAGTATTTGGAGGTTGGGCCTCTGGGAGGTGGTTATTAGGTTATGAGTGTGGAGTTCTCATTAATGGGATTAATACACTTAGGATACAAAAAAGAGGCTCAAGAAATTGCTTTCGACACTTCCACCATGTGAGGACACAGCAAAAAGATGGCTTTTTCTAGGAAACAAGCGTGTACCATACATGAAATCTGCCAGTGCAGATATTGGATTCTAGACTCCAGAACTGTGAGGAATAAACTTCCATTGTTTATATGAGCTACTGAGTCAATGGTGTTGTTTTAGCAGCTTGCATGGACTGACATAGAAACATCAACCAATAATAGGAAAAAAAGTGAGTGTAGTCTACCAAACAGGCGTGTACATAATACACGGGTGAAAGAAAAGAGAGTAGTCAATTTTAAAAAGGAGGATTAAGGAAGTTTTCATAGAAGGGAGAGCATGTCAAATGAGTTTGGAAGGACATCTTGGAGTTTGATGGGCAGTATCCACAAACAGGAGGAGGCTTGTGGGATCACACAGGTAAGGCTGGGTGCTTCTAGGTTGGGCTTGGCCAGCAAAAAGGTGGAGGAGATCACAGTAGACCAATGAAAGGGGGCCAGGTAAAGCTCCTTGAGGCATTCACAATTCATCTTATTCCACTTCTGGTTACTCTGCAGTAGTTATTCAACTTTAATCAACTCTTCTGCTTGTCCCTGAATACCTTCTGCTCATACACAACTGTGAATCAGAGGTTTACACTATTCCCCTTATCACAATGATGTTATGCTTAAGATTATTACCTGACTGAGTAGACCTATTCTTAAAGTTCCATTGATAAACACTTCAATCTCGTGTCTCCAGTTTAGAGGAGACTTCAGTTCTGAATGGACTTCCCTGGTGGCTCAGATGGTAAAGCGACTGCCTAAAGTGCAGGAGACCTGGGTTTGATCCCTGGGTCAGGAAGATCCTCTAGAGAAGGAAATGGCAACCCACTCCAGTACTCCTGCTTTCTGAATACCCCATGTCTCCTCCAAATTCTGGCACTTCTCTCTAGTTTTTAGAGATACCTTTTATCAAGTACTAGACTGACATCTAAGTCAGACTCCTTTAGAAGGAGACTTCTAAATTCATGAAAATGTTTAATATAAACATCACAAATCTATAAAAATTATGAAAATAAGCAAGGACACATGAGCATCTGTCTGTCCAGTACGGCTGGTATTCCAACACCATGATGCTGCTTTTTCATTTTGTTACATGCGAAATCCTAATATGAGAGTTCAAAATATGAACGATGGCCACGCTGAAGGACTGAAAGCATGGGATAAGGCAGAGCCCAGGAGAAGCAGGACAGAAAAGCACCAGAGTCGTCAGTGCATCTGGTCACCTAGGGTCCCATGCAGGGACAGCAAAGCAGCAGCCGAGCCTAACCCTACATCCATGGTTTGTGGGCTCCGACCTAGGAATCTACCTTCAAAACCTTTACCCTCAAAAGCCTTCTCCACAAACACGATTTTCCTAGTCAGGTGCAAACTTGATAAAAGCTAAAGTTATTGAAAAAATAAACAAGAATAAAGGAGAGTGTGTACAGAAGCATTCAATAATGTTATAATCCAAGTTATGGACAAGTCGGGTTCCATTTACACGTGAAATACTCTCTGGAGGCTGATATGGATGGATACAGAGATGGACTGAGCGAACATCGCCATTGTTTCAGATGGTTTATAACTAAAACGTGAGGGAAAGAGACTCGGCTTTCTGTTCTGAGTGATACACAGCAGCCAGCCACAATCCACTCCTGGATTACGGCCCCAATTTATCAATACTTCCCACCTTGGAAACAACTCATGACTCATTTGAAAATCGCCACCTATTCCAACCACTGAATTTTGTCCAATGCAAGTCCAAAAGAAAATGTTTTAAATTTCTTCATAATAAGAGTAAGTATGCAGTCTGTTTGAGAGCATAGGATTATGAAAACGAAAGTTCAAACTCTCCTTCTCCACCACTTTGTGACACATATTCTATTTTTCCATCTCCTTTCTTTCTTCCCTTTCTGTCCGGAAAGTCATTTTAAATGTAGTAACAGCCCAATCTGCCTAACAAATAAGGAACTGATATTCCCTGTTAGGCCTAAAAAACAGTCAATGGATTTCTGTTACTTTTATTTTTTTTATTTTTTATTTTTTTAAATTATGAAAGTATGATAATACATTTATAGAAGACTTGGAAAATACAGAACAAAGCTACATATAGTCCCACTCTATATTACAATTATTTTTAATTAGATAAATTAAGATTTTTAGTTGGAATTTCAATATCAAGCTCTCAAAAATTAATAGAATGAATGGACAGAAAAGTAGAAGGATATAGTAGACCTGAAAAGCACTATGAACCACTTCAACATAATTAAGATTTATACAATTATCATACAACAGCAGGATATAAATTCTATTTAGGTTCCCAGAGTCTATAAACCAGGAGACAAGGAACCTATCCAGGGATATAAAACAAAGGGCAAAAATTTCATGGTCTAAGGATATTGAAATAATACAAAGCCTGCTCTCTCATCACTGTGGAAGTTATGTTAGAAATTAATATCAAAAGATATTTGAAAATAACCCACATATTTTCAAATGCAGTGGGTCATTTTCATTTTTTAAATCAGGATGTCATATTTGTTGCTTATACTTGTAATTTGATTTAAATTATCTGTTTGTCTTTTTTGAAATTCTGGATCGGACAGAGCAAATCCTGTAATTGGACACATTTCTTAAAGTCCCCTAAATATAACATATGGCAAGACACTTTCAGAAACAGAGAATCTCTGATGCACGTTATTTTACAATTGCATTAGATAGTAATCTGTGAATATACCTTCAAAATTCCCAACAAAGGTGCCAGATATTGTGTTAAACCATCTTAACAAAAGCATTATGGACTATATTTTAATTATTTCCATTTTATTTCTCAGAAACTAAATTCAAATAGTTCAGTTACTACTCTAGATTTCACCATTAATTCATAAATGGGTTTGAACCTAGGGCTTTCTGATTCCAAAACCTATAGTTAGCACCATAATTCCATGCTTATCCAGTGAATGATAATCACTAATGCTGACAGATTACCTAACAAGTGTCACACATTGCTGCTGCTAAGTGCTCAGCCAAATTAACTCATGTAATTCACACAACAATCCTATGAATAAATACTCATTATTAGACCCATTTTACAGATGAGGAAACTAAGGCAAAGAGCAATTAAATGACCTGTCCAACACTGCAGAGCTGGAAAATGATGAAACTGGGTTGCAACCCCAGGCAATCTGACTCTAGCCCTGCCTCACCCCACTATACTTAAGCACCATGCTACAATATAAGCAAGTGACTGTATGTTATCTGTTAATTAAGATTTTTGTTTCACTTATATGTAAAAATTTTATCTGCGTAATAAAAGGCAATGGCACCCCACTCCAGTACTCTTGCCTGGAAAAATCCCATGGACGGAGGAGCCTGGTAGGCTGCAGTCCATGGGGTTGCTAAAAGTCGGACATGACTGAGCGACTTCACTTTCACTTTTCACTTTCATGCATTGGAGAAGGAAATGGCAACCCACTCCAGTGTTCTTGCCTGGAGAATCCCAGGGACGGGGGAGCCTGGTGGGCTGCCATCTATGGGGTCGCACAGAGTCGGACATGACTGAAGCGACTTAGCAGCAGCAATAAACCATTGCCTCTTCAATGGTAATCATATCCAATTTCTGGAAAAGAACTTGCAAACCACTTTTATTGTACTGGCCTGAGTATATAATAATTCATTCAATTTTAGTGGAAAAGTCTTTCTCTATATTACTAAATACATTTGTCGAAATTTTCATTTTCAGTTTTTTATTTTAACCAGACTAGGGCTGCAATGTGTTGGCTAAAAGGGATGATCAGATGAGGTGTTATAGATATTTCAAGAAACAAAAATTTTAATATATTAAAACTGAATGAGTAATATCTGACTGCATTTCTACATTGTCCTCTTGGTATCCTGAAATGAAATTACACATAAAAAGTATCTTGTATCTTGTCTCCTCTAAGTATAAAACACCTAAAAACAAACTCTAATGGAGTAAATATTCTGGAGGTCAGAACCAGAAGCCTAATTATATGGTTGATGGGGATTTGTGTGTGCAAGTATATGTGAGGAACATGAGCTCCTTATTTAATCATAACTTTCTCAAATACAAAAAAAAAAGTAATTGGGGTCATTCATTTAAGTATAATCTTATCATTTATCTCTTAGGTGAATAACGTATAAAATATTTGACTCTATTAACCAATTTTAAAAGAAAATTGTGATAAGTTTTTTTTCCACCTTCCTACTTGTGGTATTAGTGAGCCACAGATATCATCTATTTTTTTTATGGGGTTTTACTGTTAATAATTTCACATCAGGATCTCATTTATCCTTTAAAGCAATCTTATGAGTTAGGCAAAGCAGAATGTCTGCCTCTCATTTCGTAGATGAAGAAACTGGGACCTAAAGATTTAAGGGACTAGTTAGATGATAAATATTGGGGCTGGAACTAAAATAAAGGGAATTGAGTAGAATTTCCTTTCAATGACACCATAGATATCCCATGTCAATTACCATATGATACCTGTGTAAGTGGAAGTATATCAGATATCCTGTTAGGAAAAACTGCAATAAAATTGACCTGTTTCAAAATATTAAGCTAAATAAGATTTTTCTGTCTTACACTGCCAGATTTATATCAGATGACAGAACCAAAAGTCACTGAAACTTTCCAGAGACTACTTTCATTCAGTTGAAAAGGAGGTAAAATTCTATACTTCTGAATTCTGCCTATTTAGGTATACTTATACCATATATATCAAAAAGTAAAAATATATGATAGATGGATCTAAATGTACTTTTTCATTTTGCAATTGGTTGGTACATAGACTGTCTAGCCACGTTTCATAATAGTAACACCAATACACGTGTCTTACATGTTTTTTGCAAGATAAATGCATACTGTGTTGAAAATCTCAATATATAACCATACAAGTGATACTGAATAGAGAACGACTTACTAGTGAGGAGCCTTGGTGGTATACATCATGATGGGAATGGGTATGGTTCAGTCAACCCACAGTCCACTGAGAAACTCGTAACAGAAATAAGTGCCATCACTGTTCAGACCTAAGCAGACACATACAGAAAAGACAGTTAGTCAGTAGATACCATTTTGTACCATTTGTACAAGAGCATATTTACAACCTGCAGCATTAAAAAACAAAAAGACACCTGACAAACAATCCAATGAAAGGGCTTTAATTTATACAACTCTGTTAATGAGTAGTATAGCAGTGGAACCACACTATGTAAAGAAGTAAAAAGTTTAGTGATTAGACATTATATAGTGATTAAGAAGTAATAAAGTTAGTAGTAAACTGTATCACATTACTGGAAGGTTATAAATTTATCAATAAAAACCTAACCCAAAACATTTAACATTCTGTTCTAAATTTGGGGGGAGTTATATGCTAAGCACTTATAGCATGTCTGTGTATAAAATTTCATTTAGTCTTGACAACAGCATTGCAATGCAGGTAATCCCCTCATTTAACAATATTTAAGGCTGTGAGTAGGGCCCTATTCTATAATCTATGCTTCTTTTTCATATCACGTGGAGTATGCCAAGCACACACTTCTTCCTATGCTAACTTGTGCTCCCTATGACTTATGGTATAAATAACAGATATCAAGAGGATTATAAAAACACGTATCTCTGTTTCACATTTAGTATCCTAGAAAACAAATATGGTATTCTACTCATCTTTGTCAAAATGTAAGATCTTTTGGGTACACACAGATATTTGTTGATTAAGTAAATGAATAACAGCAACAACAAAAGTAGAAACGGAAAAAGAGAAAGTCTCAAGTCACACTTTTGCTTTGTCAATTCTTTCCTTTACTTACCAGAATTATCTTCCTGTTTGCAACACAATCTCAAGAGGAAAGAGTAAGAAGAATCACCTAAAAATCATGTGAATGAAGTTCAAATATATATCATTAAAAGAAATACAAACTATTTGGCAGTTTAATTTAGTTCAGTTGGAGAGGTTTCTGAAGAACAAAAAAGGTAAAATAATGAAAATTTTCTAGAGAGAGAGAGAAAAAAACATAATCCGTCTTTGACTTCTAGATCAGATACTAACTGCTAACACAGTCTAAGCACCTTGCCTGTGACGAGATCTCAAGGGGGGAGGACACAAAGATAGAGGAGAAAACTAAAATAGCTAAAGACTCCAGGTAGAAACTGCACGATCACAAGAAACTACAAAGTGCTGCTCTGCATTGGAGATGCTGTAGAGAAAGCAGTCAAACTGGAGACCATGATGGTCAGATTCCAATTTACCCTACAGAAGAAGCAAGCATCCTGCCTGTGTAGAGCAAGGGCTGGCAAACTGCAGACTGCTGCCTGTGAGCTAAAAATGGTTTTCACATTTTTAAATCGTTGGAGGAAATCAAAGGAATCATTTAAGTGTAAATTATTTGAAATTCAAATTTCAGAGTCTATAAATAAAGTTTTATTGGAATACAGCCACAACATCTCACGTATATATCGTCTCTGGTTACGTTTATGCTATAACAGTAATGTTGAGAGGTTGTGAAAGAACAGTATTACTTGAAAGGCTAAAATATATTTACTATTTGACCCTTTACAGATATCATAGGCTGATTTCTGGTCTAGAGAATTATTAGTTCTCAATTTGGAAGGGATGATATTAAAGAAAGGGGGTGCTTTAGAGCAGATTGGAAGCAGGCTCTGGGAATCCATTTCCCTATATAGATCCCTATATAGATCCAGTGCAGTGCAGTATTATGAGTATAGCAGGGCTTTTTCTGGGGGCATGGGGGTTCTTTCCGGAGGAAGTACCAGAAAAGAGAGTAGATTCAGCCATACTCAGTCTGGCATACAGGCTACAGGCTGGACCAATGCGGATGGATGGAGAAATCCAGCCACCAGAATAAATGTTATTTTTCAGTATGACAGAATGAATTTCTCATGAAGAAAATCAAATCTCCAGGCTCTGATTCTCTCCCTGCATGTGCCAGCCTCTAGAAAGGCAGATAATCAGTTTTTTTTTTTCTTTTTTTTTTGGTTTGTTTTTTGTTGTTTTCTTTGCTGAAGATCTTAGAAAGATTAAAAGAGAAAACAGAGGCATCCTAAAGCAGGTGAAAGACACTCCATCGATCCCATAGAAAAGCAAATAGTGGGTCATATCTCATAACAGATAAACAGGGGATGAAGCAAAACAAAACAAAGCATAAGAACTATATTTAAAAGAATCTGCTACATAATACATGAAAATATATGGAGAGGAAGCATTTTCATTTGAAGAATATCAAAGAAAAGTTAAATACGTTTTCTAGAACAACCACTCCATGCTTTTGATGAAGTTTGAGACAATACAGAATAAAATCCCAAAGATTTATCTTCAGAGAAGTTAATTAAACCGAAACAAATGAAAAGACACTTAAGTGGTTTCCCGTTTAAATATTCATTGCATCTTGATGACAAGAAATGGGGTTTTGATCTCAAAGACTTGGGTCTGAACATCAATTCCACTATTTTTCTTGCTGTATGACCTTGGACAACTGACTTTCTATTCAAAGTCTTATTTCCATCACTACTTAAATAGGGTTATTCTGAGAACTGTGGGACCAAATATGCATAAAATGTCCAGCATACTGCCTGTCACATAGGGGGCACAGGATATGTACCAGCTCCCTACGTGCTTTCCGATGCTGCTTGCTTTCTCACCCTCTTACCCTAACACTAATCGTCTACCACAGTCATTACAGCTGTAGGAAAATGGCAGGTCTCTTTCATGTTGTCATATTTGACTTGGCATCTTGTTCTTGCTGGGTGGACTATACCTTTTAAACTTTGGACTCCTCTCTAGTTAACAGGTAAATTGGTATTTACTTAAAAATTTAATTCAGAAATGAATCCTGAAACCTCCTTAATCCCTTAGACAAAAAATATAAAGTCACAACACTTTGTGTATAAACCTATTTTTATGATTAATATTGTATTCTTTTTTATTTACATGTGTCTTTCCCAGGAGGCTATATCTTAGCCAAGTGCATTGATATGATACATCAAGATGACCAACTACAGCCTCCTGTAGAAGACAGACATGTGAACAAATATATCTGCCTACATTTCTGCCTATTCACTGGCCTTACAGCAGAGATTGTGCCCTGATGCTTGTTGAACAGACAGCATCTCCTTCATGCCAGATACAACCTGGAGTCAAGCAGTGACTTCATAAATGCTTGGTCATAATAGGCTCTATTATTTTTTTAAAGAATAAATAAAGAATGAAAAAAAGAAGAATGATGGAAAGATGGTGAGGATTTGATTTAAAAGAAAAAGGACACTTAGCATATAGTTGCTGATCCTGATTACTTAATTATCCTGGAAATCCATATAGAAATATGCACAAAATCATATAAATATCTTCATTTTATACAGTTGGTTAAATAATTTTTAGAAGTAGTTCCCAAGAACAATCTTCTCCCATATCTTGAACATCTACCATGTGTCACACTCTGGTAGATACAACCTATAAGTCAGTTATTATTATTCTTATTTTTTTCAGAGGAGAAACTGAAAATGAGGAATCAAAATAGAATTTTTTCCTTGATTAATCATCACACAGGAAGTTGAGACCGAAGTCTACCAAACTCTAAAGTCAAGGTGTCCCACATAACAAACTAGGCATGGTCTCTACTTTGTAAAAAGACGTGCTTAACAGAACACTCATTGTGTAAACAGTTGGTAAGTGGTAGGTGTTATAACTGCTTTTATTAATACCATAACCTAACAAAAGGGAACTGTTTTAACACTATTGAATGCTCTATTGTTAAATATATTATGCTCTATTGCTATAATAAGTATGAAAGTTACACTAATATAAGGAAATGTGTACATGAATGCAGAATACAAAATGTTATATATAGGCTTATTAAAATTATAGGCAATTTCATGTAGGGTAGATTAACAAAAATTATAAGACAGTGTGATAAATATAATAAAATTGTGCAACTATAGGTAACTTATTTGAACTTCATCAATTTATTTGAGAAGATGTGAATCTGCTTGAGTTCAAGCTTATGTTTTAAAAAGCAAATAATGTATATACATTTCTAAAAGTGGTGGTAACATCCTAGACCTTTTGCACATTTGAAATCTCACTTTTTTCTTTAAGTAAAATAATATATTACTGCTGTTGCAGTAAGACCTGTTTGTTAGTCCATTTATTTATTTTGCTATTGGGAATGGAAGTATTTAGAGGCAGATTTAAAAATTAGAATGACTGAAGTGAAGTTGTCTTTGAAATGGAGTCATTTAAACCACCTACTCCAGTTAAAGGGCTTCCCTTGTGGCTCAGCTGGTAGAGAATCCGCCTGCAATGAGGGAGACCTGGGTTCTATCTCTGGGTTGGGAAGATCCCCTGGAGAAGGGAAAGGCCACCAACTCCAGTATTCTGGCCTGGAGCATTCCATGGACTGTATGGTCCATGGGATGGCAAAGAGTCGGACATGACTGAGCGACTTTCACTTTCACTTTAGTTAAAATACACATCATTTACCTTAATATTTCCCAATTAGCATAAGCAATTAGCACATAATGATGCTAACTTTTATACACAAAAGTTTTATACACACACACATATGAGAGAAAGAACGAGCTATTTCAGCAGAACCTCAAGAAGAATAATGTGAAAATTATCCAAAAACGAGTAAGAATATTTGACAAGAGCAACAGTTGAGACGCAGAAGCATGTTGAATTACGCTCAGCTGTCTGCATGCTAAGCCTGCCCTAGGCCATTTAGGGCCCTGCTTATCTGAGTTTCAGACTTTCCTCTGAAGGCAGTTCTAACCAGTGTCACCCACTCACGAAGCAACTAACGTTCCTTTATGCTCGTTGCATTATAACAGAACACAGTACAAAAGATCGAAAGAATTCTGTTTGATCAAAAGAACTGTCTATCAAAGAAAGTGCAGGAAAGTGACCCTGATTGCATAGCTATGAAACCTACTCAACAAGGAATCAGAAACATCTCCTCCTGTGCGTGTGGGTGGCTCTTCTCCCCTATAACAAACAGTTATGCCCAGAGATTCCTGCCTGATTCATCCATGGTTTGAACAAACTAATGGTTAGGCCTGAGGCAAAAAAGTGGTATTCTGGATGAAAATACACATTTTAACTAGGTTTTCCATAATTTTAAAGTTATGTGAAAAGTATTTTTTCTTTCTTCATTGAGTCTAGAATTATTTTGCACCAGGCTTAACTCTTTCAGTAATTATATATTTGATAGCCACAGTGCTAAGGTAGGAAATAATAAGCCAAAAAGAAAGACAGCCTTTGTGAAAAAGGCTCAGGCATAAGCAAACTAGGAGGTTTTATCTCTTGGTTTGTTTTCACTGCTGCTGGGTAAGTTTCTTTGTGTTTACATTTGTAATGAAGAAACTGTCACTTCATGTTTACATTTACTGGCTATTAGAGTTTAAAGAATAGTTGTGCTGAGAATTCACTTCTATGTTTATTCTACATTTGCTCTCTCAGTGTTCCAGTTACTCTTTTCTCTTAATTTTAACTTAGGACAGTTAAATTAACTAGACAAAAATCAGTGGGAATTTTTTTCCTTAACATGCAGTTTACAAAACAGAGACAGCGGCCTCTAACTCTATTTAAATGTCAAATCTAACTCCAGAGTTATCTAACTGGACTGAGACAACCATTAGACAGGCTGTGGATAAAGGGTTCTCATGAACCAGGAAATCCTGATGGTAGAGACGCTCCCAAGCTATAGGATAGAGTGGTGCTGGGGAGGTGAACTAATGCAGAAAGGAGGTCAAAAGATGGGGCAAAGCCAGCACAGAAAAAGTGAGAGGCAGCTTTTATGGGCTTCTCCTGAGGGAGGTGGGGGAAGAGGAAACACACTCTCTCAGAGTCTCATTATGCTTTGCAATTACACCAAAGATGAGAACTGGGTAGATGAAGGAACGAGATACTTGGAAAGCCCTCGCAAAATGGTACAATCTCATTATTTCTCCCATTACATGCTCCAGCTCTTCCCTTGTTTTCCCTCTTATTTCTGCTTCTCCCCCTACTCTCACTTCTCTTCCTTTTTACTTTTCTTTCCACCTGTCCTTTTTCAGCAGGAACATTATCATAATCAGTGTTACTCATGTGCCTACCTGTGTGTATACACTTTGGTGGGTGCTTTATACACATATCTGTTTTCTTTTCACAGTCTTCTGAAATTGCTATTATTATCTATCTTTTAAAAACCTGCAGTTTTTATCAAGTGAATTTCACAGTCAAATAGCCAGGGAGTGAACAAATGTAGGAATCAAATCTAATTCTATGTAATTCTTTTATTAATAAAGGAAAGTTCTGCTCCCAGGGAACTCTCTCTTCTAAAAAGAAAGTTCTATTCCTGGGACTAGAACTCAGTGTAAGTAAAGAATTTAGCATAACATCACAGACTCTGAGCATCTAAGGATGTGAGTTGCGGTGGTAGAATCTGAGAGCTGAATTAAGTTATCCTTCAAAACACAATTCCACATCAGAGAGCTATCACTTTACTGTTATTATTTTGCTAAGCTGTGTCTGACTCTTTTGACCCCATGAACTGCAGCACATCAGGATTCTCTGTCTTCACTATCTCCCAAAGTTTGCTCAAATTCATGTTCATTGAGTCAGCGATGCCATCCAGCCATCTTATCCTCTGTCATCCCCTTTTCCTCTTGCCTTCAATCTTTCCCAGCATCAGGGTCTTTTCCAATGAGTCAGCTCTTCGCATGAGGTGGCCAAAGTATTGGAGTTGCAGCTTCAACATCAGTCCTTCCAATGAACATTCAGGACTGATCTCCTTTAGGATGGACTGGTTGGATCTCCTTGCAGTCCAAGGGACTCTCAATAGTCTTCTTCAACACCACAGTTCAAAGGCATCAATTCTTCGGCACTCAGCTTTCTATATAGTCCAACTCTCACATGCATACATCACTACTGGAAAAACTACAGCCTTGACTAGATGGACTTTTGTTGGCAAAGTAATGTCTCTGCTTTTAAATATGCTGTTTAGGTTGGTCATACATTTCCTTCCAAGGAGTAAGCATCTTTTAATTTCATGGCTGCAATCACCATCTGCAGTGATTTTGGAGCCCCAAAAAATAGTCAGCCACTGCTTCCCTATCTATTTGCTATGAAGTAATGAGACCAGATGCCATGATCTTAGTTTTCTGAATGTTGACTTTTAAGCCAACTTTTTCACTCTCCTCTTTCACTTTCATCAAGAGGCTCTTTAGTTCTTCTTCATTTTCTGCCATAAGGGTGGTGTCATCTACATATCTGAGGTTATTGAGATTTCTCCTGGCAATCTTGATTCCAGCTTGGGCTTCCTACAGCCCAGCGTTTCTCATGATGTACTCTGTGTATAAGTTAAATAAGCAGGGTGAGAATATGCAGGAACATATTCCTTTTCCTATTTGGAATCAGTCTGTTGTTCCATGACCAGTTCTAACTGTTGCTTCCTGATCTGCATAGAGATTTCTCAAGAGGCAGGTTAGGTGGTCTGGTATTCCCATCTCTTTCAGAATTTTCCACAGTTTATTGTGAGCCACACAGTCAAAGGCTTTGGCATAGTCAATAAAGCAGAATAGATCTTTTTCTGAAACTCTCTTGCTTTTTCCAACATCCAGTGGATGTTGGCAATTTCATCTCTGGTTCCTCTGCCTTTTCTAAAACCAGCTTGAACATATAGTAGTTCACGGTTCACATATTGCTGAAGCCTGGCTTGGACAATTTTGAGCAATACTTTACTAGTGTGTAAAATGAGTGCAATTGTGCAGTAGTTCAAGCATTCTTTGGCATTGCCTTTCTTTGGGATTGGAATGAAAACTGACCTTTTCCAGTCCTGTGGCCACTGCTGAGTTTTCCAGATTTGCTGGCATATTGAACGCAGCACTTTCACAGCGTTGTCTTTCAGCATTTGAAATAGCGCAACTGGTATTCCATCACTTCCACTAGCTTTGTTCGTAGTGATGCTTCCTAAGGCCCACTTGACGTCACATTCCAGGATGTCTGGCTCTAGGTGAGAGATCACACCATCTTGATTATCTGGGTCATGAAGATCTTTTTTGTACAGTTCTTCTGTGTATTCTTGCCACCTCTTCTTAATATCTTCTGTTTCTGTTAGGTCCATACCATTTCTGTCCTTTATTGAGCCCATCTGTGCATGAAGTGTTCCCTTGGTATCTCTAATATTCTTGAAGAGATCTCTAGTCTTTCCCATTCTGTTGTTTTCCTTTATTTCTTTCATTGATCACTGAGGAAGGCTTTGTTATCTCTCCTTGCTATTCTTTGGAACTCTGCATTTAAATGAATATATCTTTCCTTTTCTCCTTTGCTTTTTACTTCTCTTCTTTTCACAGCTATTTGTCAGGCCTCCTCAGACAGCCATTTAACTTTTTGTACTTCTTTTCCATGGGGATCATCTTGATCCCTGTCTCCTGTACAATGTCAGGAACCTCTGTCCATAGTTTATCAGGCACTCTGTTTATCAGATCTAGTCTCTCAAATCTGTTTCTCATTTCCACTGTGTAATCGTAGGGGATTTCATTCAGGTCATACCTGAATGGTCTAGTTAGTTAGTTAGGAGGTCTAGTTAATGTTAGTTAGGAGGGACCATTTTTAGAATCAATGTACCAGTTAACTTATGGATGATAAAAACACAGACAGACAATTGCTACTAGGTCAACAGATATCTAACCTGGAAGGGTAGTTAAAGAGGTATTTCTTTACCAACTGAAACAAAATTAGCAGTCTATTCTCTGATGCCTCAGATGGTAAAGGATCCTCCTGCAATGCAGGAGAACTGGGTTCAATCCCTGGGTCGAGAAGAACTCCTAGAGAAGGGAATGGCTACCCATTCTATATTTTTGCCTGGAGAATTTCATGAACAGAGCAGCCTGGCGGGCTACAGTCCATTGGGGTTACAAAGAGTTGGACACGACTAAGTGACTTAACACTTTCACTTCACTTCATGACTACGTCATCCATCTGAAATATTCTAGGGATATTAGAGATGGAACCCAAGGAAAGCAAATTTAGAAGTCATCTTTGAAATGTAAAAAATGAAAGAAAAATACAAAAAACAGAAAAGCAAGCTTAATTATTACTTTAAGACCTAATAGGGCATGCTATTGGAATGAGGAAGCTTTCTGCCAGAATACATCTACAGAGGCGAAATACGCATTTACATTGAGATGGAAATGGTTCCCTTACAACTTCCCCTAAGCTGTCTGGTAGAATGCATAATTACTTTCAAGTATTTGAGAACCCAGTGCACTCTTCATTCTGAAACCTGAAAAGGCCTTGGTTTCCTGGAAGCACAGTATGAAGGAAGACAGCCAAAACAGCATAGAAAATACTTTTTTCACATTATCAGCCTGGACGTTTAGATGGTTATCTTTGTGACTGTCTCTGGATATTTTCCTAGAACTGTCTTGAAAGGAAGCGATTTATGACTCAGAAATCACAGTTACCTCAAGTGGATGTGAGAGAATTTTCAAAAAGTTGAGAGCTTCCTAGTATTTTGGGTATAGAGATGCCTCAGGTATGTCTGGAGTGAAAATATTTGCAGATTTCACAAATTCTGTTTAGTCTCTTGAGGTATTAGTACTTCCTTTAATGAATGTCAGAGGGGAGTTAAAGTGAAAAGCAGTAAGGATTCCTTAGTACTGATATTCTGGATCTCTTTGACTAAGTAAGAAAGACTACAAGTAAACAGGGCAATAGGATACTGTGCTCTTAGGGTAGAAAGAAGACAACCTTATTGCTTAAGATGGTAGCAAGTGTTGCTTATGCATTCAGTACTCCAGTGCATCATTTCAGGCAGCTGTCTCTTAGCCCAAGCTCCCTCTAAACTCCACAGTTAAGCAAGGGAAGTATCATTTGAAATGAAGATAAAATGAGGGCTTTTCCACTTACATGCTAGAGAAAGTACATTTTTAGGTTACTTACAAATAAAGAATATTATTAAGAAGCAAAGAACAACCAATAATCCTAAAGTAGAGAGCAAAATTAAGGCTTTGTACAGGAACTGTTCTGGGGCTTCCCAAGTGGCTTAATAGTAAAGAAACTGTCACTAGCCAATGCAGGATATATAGGAGATGCAAGTTTGATCCCTGGATGGGGACGATTCCCCTGGAAGAGGCAATGACAACCCACTTCAGTATTCTTGCCTGGAAAATCCCATGGACAGGGGAGTCTGGTGGGTTACAGTCTATAGGGTTGCAAAGAGTTGGACAAGACTGAATGACTGAGCATACATACATATGTTTAGGAACTCTTCTACAATACATAAATATGTATAGATTCTTTTTAAGCTATGCATTTATACAGTGAGGTTTACAATTAAGATTATCGACTTTTCTGACAGTTATCTGCTGAATTACATAAGCTTTTAACTTCTTGATGGACGTGGTGTTGACTTTAAAAAAAACACACACACACATACACACAAGGTGAGAGTTGTGAGTTAAATTATATTTGGGGGAAAATGAGGACGATAGCCAAGAAGATAGCATTTCAGATAGCTTTGAGAAACTGCTCCAAAGATGTGGTGGGGAAAGGACAGTAAATATGTGATTTTGGTGAAGGGGCCGTACATGCAACCAAGTACATATCTTTTGCAGAAGGCTTCTGCTAGTCACAAGGAACAGTCACCACCATGAAGAATTTAAGAGCTTTTCTAGATATGAGGAGATTACAAGAATTGGGCTCATAAAATATACTCCTGAAAATATCTAAGTACCTGAGGACCTGTTCCACCAGTTCTTTCCAGAGCACAGAGTGCCTCATTTCTGCACTCCACCCTGAACTTCTTTCAGGGGGTGTTAAAAACCAGCAGCTGCAGCAGTACCTGATTTAATCCTTTTAGAAATACATGGCAAGTGCCCATGGCAAGCACCAGTTTGCTTGACATGAGAACTGATATGAGAACACTCTGGTTGCCAGGCCCATTATTTACTGCTGAGACCAGTTAGTAGGATGCTCTCTTCACAAAGTTGCTTTTCTCCCTCAGCCTCAGCTCATGAGTATTATTAATTTTGGAGAATCCATCTCAACATTGTTTGCCATAGGAAGAGAATGGCTTTAGCCAAGATTATGCCAATAACTCTGTCCTCTAGCTACAGCTGTACATAAAGTATTGAGCCAGAAATAAGTTATTGATATACAATGTGTGTGTGTGTGTGTGGTGGGGGGGGGGGGTAGCTACTTAAACCATATTCTCCTCTGGACATTCTGGGAATTGGAAAACTACGTTAAAGTTAGAATTTAGGTAATTTATCCAGTGAAAGCAAACTTGATACCAAGAGGATTAGTCATGTAACTCTGAACCCAATGTTATTCCTGACTTCTGGACTCCAAATGCAAAATGAAATTGGGAGCAATAGCCTCAAGATGTTTAGTAGACTTAGAACTAGCAATGCACTGATGGATCCTGAAGTATGCTTTTCCACACATTCAGCAAGTTTGCAGCTTGGTAACAGTGCATGAGGAGCCTGGTAGGCTGCAGTCCATGGGGTCGCTAGAGTCGGACACGACTGACCGACTTCCCTTTCACTTTTCACTTTTATGCATTGGAGAAGGAAACAGCAACCCACTCCAGTGTCCTTGCCTGGAGAATCCCAGGGGCGGGGGTGCCTGGTGGGCTGCCGTCCAAGGGGTTGCACAGAGTCAGACACGACTGAAGCGACTTAGCAGCAGCAGCAGCAACAGTGCATGATGTTCAAGATACCTAATCTGCCTCAGCCTCATCCTCAATCTGCCTCAGCCCTCAGCCAGAGGGCTGCTTCTCTCTGGCTCAAGGTCAAACTGCAAACAGCCTGCACCCCAAGGCCTGGTTCACAGTCTCTCTCACAGCCCTTGCCTTTACTCAGGCGTAAGCAATAGCCCTGCCTCCTAAAGCCATTGACCTCCATGAAGCTGACTTCATGATCCTAGGGAACAAGCTTCAGAAGTACCAATGGGAGGTCCAGACCAGGAAACTGCTAAGATTCCCAAACATAAAAACAAATGTAGGGATGATGAGAAAAAAATCTTTGCAGCAGGATAGGATTCTTATGTCTAAACAAAATCCAAAGGCAACATGTGGAGCCTGAAGAATTTGCTAAAATGAGTGTGAAAGTGTTTTAACGAGGTAGAGCCCCCACTCAATGTGGGTTTGGTGTTCTAGAAACACAGAGCCCAGAGTGGGGAAAAAAAGAAATGGGAAACTCTGAAAACATACTAGCTAGGAAAGGTTTTTTAAGTAAGACCTGGTGACTGGGGCTCCACTGAATGTTCTTAACTTGGTAATATGGCAGCAATATGATGAACTTCATTCACTCTTAGGGATGAGGAGACAGATGGATTGAGAGGTTTTTACCCCAGAGGTGTTGAGTGCATATTGCCAATATTAACTATCAGAAGATTTCTCCCAGTGTTTAATTTGTCTGTCTTCTTCCTCTCCACAAAGATTTGGTGCTGAATTAATTCTACTACTGAAGTTCTGCTAAAAGTATAATCATTTGGTGGAAGAAAGTTGTAAAAGCAGCCCAGGCTGTGAACACTAAAGATCCGTCTAAGATGTCAGCTGCATGAGAGCAGAAACTCGCTCACTGCTGCGTCTACAGCACGCAGCACAGGGCCTGGCAGGTAGTGGCATATTTTTAAATGGATGAGCATTCTGGGAGGAGAACAGTATCTTCAAAGTAAGTCTTTACTCAAGTTTAGCAGCTCCTAGCAACGGTATGACACCTCTCAATTAATGACAGCCTTATTACAATCACAGATTATTATTTTAATTATTCTCTATCATTTAGTGAGGTTCTCCCATGAGTTAGGTAAAGTGCTGGTTGTTCCAAATATGTACTGTATCATATAATCCTTATCACAACCTTGAAAATGTATATTAGCCTCATTTTCCAGATTAGGAAACTGATGATTCAAACTTAGGTTGAAGGGTCTTTTCCAATGAGTCGATTCTTTGCATCAGGTGGAAAAAGTATTGGAGTTTCAGCTTCAGCATCAGTACTTCCAATGAATATTCAGGAATGATTTCCTTCAGGACTGACTAGTTGGATGTCTGTACAGTACAAGGGACTCTCAAGAGTCTTTGCCAGCACCACAGTTCAAAAGCATCAATTCTTCAGCGCTCAGCTTTCTTTATATGTCCAACTCTCACATCCATACATGACTACTGAAAAACCATAGCTTTGACTAGACAGACCTTTGTTGGTAAAGCAATGTCTCTGCTTTTTAATATGCTGTCAAGGTTGGTCATACCTTTTCTTTCAAGGAGCAAGTGGCTTTTAATTTCATGGCTACAGTCACCATTGCAATGATTTTGGGGCCCCAAAAATAAAGTCTCTCATTGTTTCCATTATTTCCCCATTTGCCATGAAGTCATGGGACCAGCTGCCATGATCTTAGTTTTCTGAATGTTGAGTTTTAAGCCAACTTTTTCACTCTCCTGTTTCACTTTCATCAAGAGGCTCTTTAGTTCTTCTTTGCTTTCTGCTATAAGGGTGGTAGCATCTGTGTATCTGAGGTATTGCTATTTCTCCTGACAATATTGATTCCAGCTTGTGCTTCATTCAGCCTGACATTTTGCATGATGTATTCTGCATATAAGTTAAATAATCAGGGTGACAAATAAGCAGCCTTGACATACTCCTTTCCAGATTTGGAACAAGTCTGTTGTTTCATGTCTAGTTCTAACTGTTGCTTCTTGACCTGCATACAGATTTCTTAGGAGTCAGGTCAGGTGGTCTGGTATTCCCATGTCTTGAAGAATTTTCCACAGTGTGTTGTGATCCACACAGTAAAAGGCTTTGGCATAGTCAATAAAGCAAAAGTAGATGTTTTTCTGGAACTCATTGCTTTTTTGATGATCCAGTGGATGTTGGCAATTTAATCTCTGGATCCTCTGCCTTTTCTAAATCCAGCTTGAACATGCGGAAGTTCACGGGTCACATACTGTTGAAGCCTGGCTTGGAGAATTTTGAGCATTACTTTCCTAGCGTGTGAGATGAGTGCAATTGTGTGGCAGTTTGAACATTCTTTGGCATTGCCTTTCTTTGGGATTAGAATGAAAACTGACCTTTTCCAGTCCTGTGGCCACTGCCGAGTCTTCCAGATTTGCTGGCGTATTGAGTGCAGCACTTTCACAGCATCATCTTTTAGGATTTGAAATAGCTCAACTGGAATTCCATCACCTCCACTAGCTTTTTTTGTAGTGATGCTTCCTAAAGCCCACTTGACGTCGCATTCCAGGATGTCTGGCTCTAGGTGAGTCATCACACCATCATGATAATCTGGGTCATGAAGATCTTTTTTGTGTAGTTCTTTTGTGTATCCTTTTGTGCAAGAATACACAAAATATATTCTGCTTCTGTTAGGTCCATAGGATTTCTGTCCTTTATTGTGCCCATCTTTGCATGAAATGTTCCCTTGCTATCTCTCATTTTCTTGAAGAGATCTCTAGTCTTTCCCATTCTATTGTTTTCCTCTATTTCTTTGCATTGATCTCTGAGGAAGACTTTCTCATCTCTCCTTGCTATTTTTTGGAACTCTGCATTCAAATAGATATATCTTTCTTTTTCTCCTTTGCCTTTAGCTTCTCCTCTTTTCTCAGCTATTTGTAAGACCTCGAGTCAGAGAACCATTTTGCCTTTTTGCATTTCTTTTTCTTGGGAATGGTCTTGATCCGTGCATCCTATACAATATCACGAACCTCCATCCATAGTTTTTCGAACTCTATCAGATCTAATACCTTGAATCTATTTGTCACTTCCACTGTAAAGTCATAAGGGATTTGATTTAGGTTTAAAGATAATGTCCATACAAAAGAATTTACCCTTTTTAGTATATGGCTTATTGAGTTTCATAAATGTTTACTGTAGTGTATCCATGTCCACAATCAAGATATAAATTTCCATCACCCTAGGAAGTTACCCATGTCCCTTTGGGTCAGCACCCTTCTACTTCCCCATCCCTGGCAACAACTGCTCTGATTTCTATTCTTGAACTTTTTCCAGAATGCCTTATGAATTAAAGCCTTTTGGGTCTCCCTGGTGGCTCAGACATTAAAGCGTCTGTCTACAATGCAGGAGACCTGGGTTTGAGCCCTAGGTTGGGAAGATCCCCTGGAGAAGGAAATGGCAATCCACTCCAGTACTATTGCCTAGAAAATCCCATGGACAGAGGAGCCTGGTAGGCCACAGTCTATGGGGTCACAAAGAGTCGGACACGACTGAATGACTTCACTTTCACTTTCTTTTATTGAGTGTATCTGATATGTGGGAGACTCATAATTGTATGAGTTTACCTCTAGATTCTGAATTATGTTCCACTGATCTATAATCTATCTTTATGCTACTATCACTGTTTTGATTACTATAGCTTTATATTATGTTCCAAATCAGGAAGTGTGAAGTCCTCCTATGTCCTTTTTTTTAAAAAAACTTTTGATTATTTTGGGTCCTGTGAATTTCCACTTAAATTTTTGGATTAGTTTATCAATGTCTATAAAAATCTGAATGAGATACCAACAGAGTTTAACTGAATCTACTGATAAAGTTGGAAAGAACTGTCATCTTGGCAATATTAAGCCTTTTAATCAATGATCAGGAGATGAGTTTCCATTTATTAAAATTTATTCATTAATTTTTCTTAGTAACATGTTCCTTCTCTCAGAAAGTTATCTTCCCTTAGCAGCGTTTTGTAATTTCTGATGCATAAGTATTTTACTTATTTTGCTAAATTTATTTATACATATTAATTTTTGTTAATAAAATAATTTTAATTTTAATTGCAAAAGTTCATTGGTAATATATAGATATGCACACATGCATGCATACTAAGTCACTTCAGTCACTTTAGTGTCTGACTCTTTGTGACCCCATGGACTGTAGCCTGCCTGGCTCCTCTGTCCATGGGATTCTCCAGGCAAGAATACTGGAGTGGGTTGCCATGCCCTCTTCCAGGGGATCTTCCTGACCCAGGGATCAAACTCATGTCTCTTACATCTCTTGCATTGGCAGGCAGGTTCTTTACCACTAGCACCACCTGGGAAGCCCAAGATATGCATATTGATCCTATATTCTCTGGTTTTGCTGAACAGTTCACTAGTTCTAAAACTACTTCTGTGGATTGCTTAAGATTTTCTACCTACAGGATCACATCAACTGCCAATAAACATAATTTACTTCCCTTCTAATCTGGATGTCTTTAACTTAGTTATCTCTATATTTTTTACAAGACTGAGTATTAAAATGGAGCATCTGGTTTGTTTTTTTTCTATCACAGGGAAAAAAAGATTGTCTCTAATTCTTTAGCATAATGCTAGCTGAAGGGTCCTCTGTAGACATCCCTTAACAGATTAAGAAAGTTACCTTCTGTTTCTAGCTTGTTAAAAGTGTTTAGTTTTTATTTTTAAAGCAGGAATGGATATTATTTTATTTTATTTTTCTTTGCATCTACTAAGAAGATCATGTGGTTTTTTCCCTTTCTTCTCTTATTTTGGCTTACAACAGTAACTGATTTTTTGCTATTAAACCAATTTTGCAAATAACTACTCACAGAATTTATACACATTGACCAATTTACATAGTGATTTGGGTTGCTATTTTTAACAGAAGAAAAGGGTTGAGATTAGCCTCTGAAGTTAATACTGAACCTGCATCAAGTAACTTCTAAAGACAGGTGACTATAACGTTGATGTAAAGATGAACGATACATGGACTGAGGTGGAAATACATAATCCATGAAAGTAACAGAAAATTAACAGACATCTCTTAATTATCAGTCAGTTAAGCTTCAAAATCGAAGAATTTTAAATTAGGACTTTTTATATTCACTCCTTAGACTACCACATCAAAGCAGCTGGTACTCACTAAACTGAAGATATACTATATTCCGTGACGTATCAATCCCTGCCAACAGAGCAAGATTTGCAAGTATTCCTTCAGTAACAATTTTTAAAGTCTTGTTTTCTGTCCTCATAGGGAACCCTTGCTGAAACACTTCAAGTACTATAAAAAGATATCAGTGGGTTGAAAAGTGAATGGGAGGTGAGGAAGAGGATCTAGCAAGTATCAACTACTCTTTTAAGCCTGAATAGGAAGGAGGATACCTGTAATGGTTTCTTGAGTTATTCCAGAATACAATATGTTGTTATGGCTGTCTCCATCCCAAATAAATCAATGTACTTTTATTTCCATCTCTAAACTCTGTTGTTATATGATCTTGGATTTTATTGTCAAGTACACTCTTCGAGTCATGTCTTGGCATTAACTGTAGCTGGATTACTAAAATTTAGAGGAGGGCACCTTGCTCACTCTGTCATTCTGATGTAATGCACCGTCAAACTTATGGTCAGCCAAAAACCCAGTGCAGAGAAGAAAGGATCTACAGAAAGTGTTTATCCTATTGTCACAAGAGACTTTCAACAAGACGTGCCAGGTCTCTCACTGATCAATACATCACACACTCCCTGCACGATGGCAGGAGAGTATTAATAAGACAGAAGTCTCAAGACTGGTCACATCCCATCACACAGTGAGGCCTAGCTAAGTGACGGCTGACACAGACAGCTGTGATTTGCCATCATCTCAGTATAAGAAAAAGAAAGCAGCAACATGAAAGGGTTTTACTCCCTCTTGAATTCATCCATCCATTTACCCATTTATTAAATAATGACAGCTAATGACATGTATTAAAGGCTTTCTATGCTAATCAGTTTTACATTTTCTCTTAATCCTCACAGCAACCCCATGAGGGTTTTCATTTTGGAGATAGAGGAGTTTAGGAACTTAAAGAGCTCACAAGTTTCCATTCTGTGCTGAGCATTTTGCAAAATACAAAAATATATGTCAACATGCTCATCACTGTAGACATTAACAGTACAGAAAGAGAAAACAGATTTTTAAGAAAATGTATTATAATGAGATGATAATAAAAATAGTCAATATTATTTTAAAATGCTTTATGAATACCATGCAGTTGTGTGTATCTTACATTCATTATCTTTTAATATTCATAAGCCTCTGAGATAGGCTGTCTTTGATTCAAAAATCTTGAATTTTATAGATGAGGAAACTGAGGCTTACAGAGGTTAATTAAATCATCGAAGTTATTAGCTAGTAAGTGATGAATGCTGTGATGAGATATTTTCCCATATGCTGTAAGAACACAGAGAAAAGACAATTAACCAAACTGGATGCTCAGTTAAAGCTTCAGAGAACTGTTTGACACTGGGACTGCAGCTTGAAATTTGTGAGTGGGAGTTCACGTGGAAGGAGAGAGGAAAAATTCCAGACTTAAGGAACAGCACAGGGAAGGACATGCAGTTGCCACAGATTCGGGGAACAAGCAGTAGGCCAGTAGTGCTGGAGGAAAGGGTAAGTGGAAGTGTGTGAGTAAGAGCACAGGAGGATACAAATGGAGTTTGGGAATAAGTGGTTTAAGGGCCTTGCATAATTTTTAAGAAGTCCAGTTTAAACAACACAATGGTTAACAAATCAAGTTCTTGGAATTCAACGATTCTAGGTAAGAATCTTCTTAGCCCTATCATTTATTAAATACATCAGCTTGACTAAGAAACCTTATCTAATCCAATGTTTCTTCATCTGTAAAATGGGAATAAGTATTGTAACTATTTTGTAGGTTGTTAAAGCAGTAAATGAGATACAGCACTTCTACAAGATGTTGTGGTGTACAGATGTAAAAAGACTCCAGTGAAAGTTATTCTCATCATTATTAACAAGTTTATTATCATTATGGTTGAAACAGACTCGGATGGTGGCCGGTGGAAAATACAAGTAACAAAGGAAAAATCTAATAAATGAAAACAGGTCCTTTTACCTGTTCCCTGCTATTTGATAGGAGTTGTTCCTATCAAATACAGAATCAATATTTCACTTTCACTTAACTGCATCAAAGTAATCAGAGCATGAATATACTTGCTGAAGCCAGAAAATGTCTCGATCATTAATAGTATGGGAGAACAACCCAGCCAGGGGCTGCTAGCAAGTACTGATACACAGGCCAGCCTCCATATTCAGCACCGAGGTCAAATCCAGGGGTCAGGGTGTGCCTTGGCAGCTGGTAAAAACACTGGAATGAAGTCAATTGTTCTGACTATAATGTAAAAAATACCAATTATCCACACTGCAAGTACAACTTTAATGATAATTTGGAGGTTCAGGAAGCAATACCTAGCTCTGCAAAGAAAAGGATTAAAAAAAAAAAAGCACACAAGCAAAGGATAAGACATATATCATACTGACCATAGAGGAAGAGGGACTACAGAGTAAGGAGCCCTGTCTTTGGGTTATTCCAATACGGAGACTAAATAGGTGAGGATGCAGACACTAGGAGGAGAGTGTGGGTCAAGGCGGGGTTTGCTTCAGCATAAGAGAAAAATGAATAACACAACTTAATTTTGATTGCCCCATATGATGGAGCTAAGATTACTTCTCTCCTTCCTATCCTTCATTTAAACAAGCTGAAACTCCTGATTAATGCTTCCTAAATCTGGCTGCCCAGTGAAATCATTTGAGAAGATTCAAAACATATTGATACCTGAGTACCACTTCTAGGTATCCAGGGACTCTCACTTCAGTGGAATTGGGGTGTCTTAAACATCAGGTTTCTAATAGGTCCCTGGGTTGATTGTAACATGCAGCCAAGGCACAGAACCACTAGGGTGGGCAATGTGTTACAGACAGTATTTCATCTCCTGCCTACTTACCATTATTCCAAATAATGACAAAACAATAAGCTGTCCTTTGGAAGAATGCATCACCCTGAGAGTGATTAAACAGCTACAAGCTTAATCTATTTTCAGACATTAAAATAAAAAAAATACACACAGTCTTGAGATAGTGGGTTGGAGGAAGGTAAGGTGGAATATATGTATATTGCCAGTTCATCATTTTCTCTAAAGAACAATCTGGGAATATGTTATGATTTTCACTACTCAACTTGAGCTTTTGAATTAAAATTTAAATAGCTGGATTTGTCTGTGCTCAGTGACTAAGTCGTGTCCAACTCCTCGTGATCCCATGGACTTGCCAGGCTCCGTCCACGGGATTTCCCAGGCAAGAATCCTGGAGTGGGTAGCCATTTCCTTCTCCAGGGGATTTTCCCCACCCAGGGAACTAACCCATCTCTCTGGCATTGGCTGGCAGATTCTTCACCATTGAGCCACCAGGGAAGCTCTGCTGGGTCTGTATATAAGTGTTAATACTATACATGATTAAAAGTTTTTAAAAAGAGAGAAAAAGAAAACCTAAATGCTTAACAATATCATAACTGGCAATCAACCTTGGATGCAGCAATACATCATATGGCTAGGAAAGTAAAAATTAGGGTTGACTATCTCACTGCTTGAAAATATATATAAGAAAAATGAAGCAAAATGCACAATAACATGTTTTGAAATAATTAAACTTGCTCTAATTTTCACTTTACAAAATTTAGTATTAAAGTGTTCTTAATTTATCCAAGTACTAAAATAAGGGATAATTAGATTAAAAAAAACACAACAGATTTGAGAAAAATCAAAGAATAGTGACTGGAAGTAACGTTTCTTGATCAGGCCTCTGAACTAAGCCAACCTACTAGGAAGAATGCTAAAGAAGCTGCAACTGAAAGAATCCATTTAGATTTCATTATTTTCTTTTTTCAAAATTTTACATTCATTTAATCATTTAATTGTATTTACTTTTACTGTTAAGGCAAGACATGGTTTACTCTGATTAACAGACAAGACATGGAAGCCATGTAAATGTACATCAACCGATGACTGAATAAAATAAGATGTGGTGCATATATGCAATGGAATACTACTCAGCCATTAAAAATGAAACAATGCCATTTGGAGCAACATGGATAAACCTAGAGATTATATACTAAGTGAGGTAAATCAGACTGAGAAAGCCAAATATCATATGATATCACTTATATGTGGAATAAAAAAAAATGACAGAAAAGAACTTGTTTATAAACAAAACAGATGCATAGGCATAGAAAGCAAACTTATGGTTACCAAAGAGAAAGTGTACAGAGGGATAAATAAGGAGCTTGGGATTAACAGATACATACTACTATGCATAAAATAGATAAACAACAAGCTTTTACTGTATAGCACAGGAAACTGTATTCAATACCTTGTAATAAACTGTAATGGAAAAAATCATGTGTGTGTGCTAAGTCGCCTTAGTTGTGTCCAACTCTTTGTTACCCTATGGACTGTAGCCCACAAGGGCTATATATATATAAATCACTTTGTTATATACCTGAAACGAACATTGTAAATCAACTGTTACTTTAATTTTTTAAAATATATTAAAAAATAAAATTTAAAAATAGAAATGAAACTTGATTTTCATGCTCAGGTTATAAATTCAGTCTGTGTAATTCACTGATTATATTTAACAGAAAAAGCCCTATGGTAACAATTTTCTTAGTTATATTTATCAAATTTTATCTAGGTAATAGCCAACCCTAAAGGATGGACTTGGTAACAAATAAGTTTTTGTCCATGTTTTCAAAAAAACCACAACTCTACAGAGACAGACAGCAATGTTGCTGGTATGATGGTTCAAATATAACAAACTGGAGAGGAAGTGACTGAAATCAAATGCCATATTGCTAGAAAGAACAATGACAAGGAGCTGTCTCCTTAAGAAGATAAAAATACATGCTGTCAGTAAAATCTTCACTTAGTTTGAAAGTCACAGAAGACCTGCTTTTGGAAAAAAATAGCAAATAATAATATGCAAAAGTGTTTTACATATATATATTCTTTAAATCAGTAGGAATCTAGAATTATAACAGGTGGGGTTATTAGATTTTTAAAATTGATGATGAGTGGGTGCAGGCGTAATGATTTGGGTGGTTTTAACACTTAAAAGTTGAGAAATGTGGCTTAAAATTATACAGGAGTTCCAGAACTCAGACCCTCCTGTTATCAGTTCTACCCTACAGATCCTACTTTCTAACAGACTTAATAGATTGAATATGCTTATCATGAATATCTCATTTTTTAATTTATTATTTTATTGATTCAATTTCTGGACCTGACCACTCCTTTTCTGATTGTAACTTCTGTCCTAAATCACAAAAATGAACAAAAAGGTTTTAAGTGACACCATCATCACACTGTTTCTTCCCATTAATTTCGCTTCTGAAATGCTGTTCTACCAAACACACAATAGACTCTTGCTAATTGTTACTGGATGCATCTATGGTACCTTTTATGTTTTGGTTCTATTTTGATAAGAAAATAGACTGAAATCACAATTTCAGAATTATAACATTAAAAACAGAGACACAAAGAATATAAAAAAATAAACCTTTTCACATATGAGGGACAATGGATTCAGATTTTATTTTTATCTTAAACCACATCTGTCACTCTGATTCTTTGCTTTCATCAGCTTACTTGTAACTTTGAAATGATATTTTTATTTGCAAAACATCACTACTGAGAAAATCAATTTCCTATGGCACTGTTAGCATCTAGACCAGTGTGTTTAAGCCAGACTTCTTGTTTGGACACATGTTACTAAGGCTGTGTAATCCTGGGCATTATCTTTACCTCTAATCAACTATTAAACGACAGAGCAGGACTAAAGAGATCATAAGATTACTTCAAACTTCAAGCATATAAATTTCAAGGATTCTTACTGTGTTGCACTTTCCTGAGTGAGAAGGAATGGACCAAATCAAAGAAGAAGTGACTTGTTTAGAATATTCTAAGTAACTAGTTGGTGAAACAATAGGACAAAATAAAAGCCAAATATTCAATAATTCACCAAATATTTAATGGCCACCTGGCTACCTACCATGTGCCAAGCCCTCTGCTAGGACCTAGGAGTATATGAATAAAATGCACATATTCCTGCTTTTGTGAAGCTGATGTGCCAGTGGGGAAGACAGACAATACCCAAGAAAACAAATACATCAAGTAATTGCAAGTGACAAATGCTAGGAAGAAACTAAACCAGACTATGCAATGAACCAATGGGGGATGGGATGATTTCTCTCCTAAAGGGATGACTTCTGGGCAGGACCCTAAAGGATGACGATGAGCTAGAAATGAGCTGGTCATGGGCAGAAGTGGAGGAAACACTTCCCAGGAAATGGAAATCTGGACAAGTACACACATGTATGTGTCTGTTCCTATGGTCTGACATTCACGCACTGTCATTTAACTGCCAGATCTCATGAAAGGCTCCCAAGTGAAAGGCTTAGAAATGTAGGCAATAAAGAAAATTAACTACATCAGAAGAACTGTATTTAATTTCTTACAATTAACTTGATCTCATTTTAAAATGCTGAATTTATTTCGACATTCCAAATTTAAGTGTAGTGAGACATTCCAAATAAAAGTGTAACAAACTCTTTAACTTTTCTAAAAGTTATCTTCTAACATGCTTGTGGAAGGCAAAAAATGAGAACTCCTAGACCAGACTGAACTTGCTGGATGGCAGCAATGATGATTTGCAAATGAAAAGAGCAGTCTTTTCATTCAATAATATCCCATGGAATGCATGGGAGATTGCTGTGGCAAATTCTGGGGCAGTTTTGAATTGCACTGTGTAGACACTATTCATATTTCTGATAAACACTGTTGACAACACTTACTTCTATTTGAAATTACCAGAGAAATGTTTTCAATCAAATGATTCATTAATAACAAGTGAAATATAGATCAGTTCAGTCAGTCATGTCTAACTCTTTGTGACCCCATGAACCGCAGCACGCCAGGCCTCCCTGTCCATCACCAACTCCCAGAGTCCACCCAAACCCATGTCCATTGAGTCAGTGATGCCATCCAGCCATCTCATCCTCTGTTGTCCTCTTCTCCTCCTGCCCTTGATCTTTCCCAGCATCAGGGTCTTTTCCAATGAGTCAGCTCTTTGCATCAGGTGGCCAAAGTATTGGAGTTGCAGCTTCAACATCAGTCCTTTCAATGAATACCCAGGACTGATCTCCTTTAGGATGGACTGGTTGGGCCTCCTTGCAGTCCAAGGGACTCTCAAGAGTCTTCTCCAACACCACAGTTCAAAAGCACCAATTCTTCTAGATATTCTCTTTTCCAGTAATGTATAAAACCTGACCACAGGAAACAATACAACTAAATGGCATAAATCCTTTGATGCTTTTGAAAGAACCCCTGAAAAAGCATTAAGAATGTCATTATCAATGTTCACTCAATTAACAGGTATGACTGTGGGATAAGATGCTGTCTGTGATTTAGTCTCTAAGTGTTAAGCCTAGGTGTTTGGATGATTTTGCTGCACAACTTTCCACCATGTGTGTTTTTAAATGAAGTCAACCCCTCCACAGATGTTCTGTGGATGCCTGCTGTGTGCTTGGCACAATACCGAGTTCCTTAACTGATTAGAGGAGACTAATACAATTATTTCTTGATGCTGTGTGATACATATTTCTGAGACATAGTGGGAAGATTTTAAAACCAGAGTTGTTTCAAATTTTCATTCTGAAGTTAGTTCTGGTATGAGCCTAGAGCAGACAACTTCTTTAGCTGAAGTTTCTTCATCTATAAAATATGTGAATAATCATAACGAAGATTTTTGAGAAAATTCAATGAGGTAACACCTCTGACTTGACACATTAGAAATGGCTATTTGTTGTGTACTGTAAGTGGTCAACAACCGGTTAGAACATATGTATATACATGTGCATATATACATATATAGTCATATATATGTTTCTACATGCCTGTACATAAAACACATATATTACCAACTGTGATAAAGAATTTTGGGTCAACCTGACAGTCACAAAATGCCCGATACTTGGTTAAACATTATTCTGGGTGTGTCTCTGGAAGATGCTTCAAGATAAGATTAATATCTGAATTGGCAAATGCAGAAAGGAAACTGCCCTCCCTAGGGCTTCCCAGGTGGTGCTAGTGCTAAAGAACCCACCTGCCAATGCAGGAGACATAAGAGACACAGGTTAGATCCCTGGTTGGGGGAGATCATCTGAAGGAGGGCATGACAACCCACTCCAGTATTCTTGTCTGGAGAATCCCATGGACAGAGGAGCCTGGTTGGCAGCAGTCCATAGGGTTGCAAAGAGTTGGACACAACCAAAGCGACTTAATGTGCATGAGTGCAGTGTAGGAAGGCCTCATCCTATCCTAGAGACCTGCCAAGAGCAAAAGAAAGAGTGAGAATTTACTCTCTGCGTGACGGTATTGACCTGGGGCAACTGTCTTCTCCTGCCTTTGGATCCAGGCTGGAACTCGCAACATAAGCTCCCTTGGTTTTCAGGCCTGCACTCAGACGGAACACACCATGGGCTCTCCTGGGGCATAAGCTTGCCAGCTGCAGCTCTTGCGGTTTCTCGGCCTCTCTAATGGGTGAGCCAATTTCTTATAAGAAATGACACAGTTGACCCTTGAACAACACAGCCTCAAACTTCTTAGGTCCACTTACATGTGGACTTTTTCCCAATAAATATGAACTACTGTACTACAGCTTGCATCTGTAGATGTGGAGCCAGAAGCACAAATGGGGAGGCGAGGACTGCTTCCCCTAAACCCAGCAATATTATTTTTTAATATTTATTTATTTGGGTGTGAGAGGACTTAGTTGCTTCACTGGAAATCTTTGTTACAACATGCAAGATCTTTAGTTGTGGCATGTGGGATCTAGTCCCTAGACCAGGGATCTGATCCAGGCCTCTTGCACTGGGAGTGCAGAGTCTTAGCCACTGGACCACCAGGGAAGTCCTCATCTAATATTATTCAAAGCTTCTGTTTCTCTGGAGAATCCTGACTAGTCCATCTATATATGCAATCAACTTGACTTTTGTCATTTTCTGATTTTTTCACTGCTGCTTTTTACATGGGTTAGATAGGTGGAAAGAGTTCACACAATACTACCCACTGAAGGCTAGACTGATTCTCTGCTCCCCTTAATTACTATGTCTGATCTTATGAGGCAAGGCTGAAGCTGACTCAGCCTTCTACAGCAGAGCCTTTCTGAGTCCTGGAGACCATATGGACACCCACAGATTCAGTAACAGGGAATACTCAAGAAAGGATGTTACCAGTTTTGAAAGGTTCAAGTTTCTGCTAGAAAGTCACCTTTTCTTCTGTGAGCTTATATACCCTTTAAAGATACACTTAAACTAACAATGTATCAACTATTGTAGGGAAACCTTTAGAAACACTGAGAATGCCTTGTTCTTAAATCAAGTTTAGCATTTGCAAGGGCACCTAACCCTTGAAAGGAGAAAGTGAATTTAAATGCCTTTATCTGAATAATGTCTCTACCTCCTGATTTTCAGCAGTCAGAAAACTGATTTTTCTACACACACAAAAAAAGAACATATAATGAACACACATGACCAACCAAAATCAGTGTCTGCTATCAACTGCTACAGAAAGCAGTAAAAAATAAAGTGGCTCAAAACAATAATAATGGTTTATTATTCTTCAGAGTATCTGTTGAACATGAACTGGAGAAGTATGTGACTGGGTAGGTAGGTCTACTTAGGGTCTCTCATGCAGTGTAGTCATGTGTTGGTTGAGACTGGAAGACCCACTAAGGGTTTGAACTGGGGCATCGGCATCCCAGAAGGCTCATTCACATGGCTGGCAAGTTGGTGCTGGCTGGTGGCCTGTGGCATCAGACCCTCTACATGGTCCTCTTGCTCCAAGGATGCTTCAAGGGTTTCATTATGGCACCTGGCCCCATAATTACAACAACCCAGGAGACCAAAGATGAAGCCTGTGAAGTCTTTGATGACATGGCTTAGAAGTCAAAACCTCTTACTCTAAGAACTGAGGCAGTAACAACAGTCTATCTGTGTTCAAGAAAAGAGAACGTATTTCCATCCTTTAACAGAGGGTTTTCAGCACCACACTGTAACAACAGTATATTGTCCAAAACACTATACAACCTTCCCATATACAAAACAGAGAGTAGGCATGTATGTCCAGCTGTGCAAAGAAAGTTCACTATCTTTTCATAAAATCAATGCACTGAAAAAATCCTTTGACGCTTTATCAGAATTCACATGGTATATGATTTCAATATCAGAAACTACTTTAAACATTTAGTGACTAGCCAAAAAATGCATAGTAGATATTCAATTCTATTTACAGGAACCATTATTACTATATCAACACTGGAGCATTTTTGAAATTTATGTGAAGCACAAATTTTCAGTGAGTTATCCTAGAAGGAAGCTGTCTTCCATGAGGATGAAGAAGATTCACTGTCTATCTGTATCACTCAAGAGGCCCACTGTCTTCACAAAGCAACCTGGAGCCCTCTGGCTTTACTGGAGCCATAACTCAAAGGCCTATCGTCCAGGAGAATAGTTTGCATGTCCTAAGACAGGTGGTTACAGGCAATATCAGATTTAGCAATGATTATCTATCAACCACAGGAAAGCTTCAAACTGGTCTAAGTATCAACTATTACAAAAGATCTTTGGTTGTCAGCTGATGGATGAAGTCTAGGTTATAGGTGTGCTTAGCAGTAAAGCTAATTGATTTTTGGATATTGCTACAATGTGAGAAGATCATCTAATCCAATTATTTTAATAGAAATCAGAATAATCAAATACATTCTAAAGGATTTCCTGCAGAAGTCTGTTTTTGCACTCCCACTGACAATCTGATTTCTTTAAGTGCATATTGGGTCAGATGTCTTTTTCTGTGCTTTATAATTATGTAACTCAAAAAAGACAGTATTTTTACCAGGATACACTTGAAACTCTTCACAAGTTTGTACTAACAGTATGTCATGTATGTACAAAATGCTTTGCATTGAAGTTGCCTTTGAAAGTCAACAAATGCCTCGGCAAATACATGAAAGCTTCCCTAAAACAAGGTCAATATTAGATCTGCTCAAGAGAGCTTACTGCTGCAAGGCCTAGAGGAACCTGGAAAGGTTGCTATTTTAGTTATTGATTTGACTTAAATTACAACAGATCTGCTATACTGTTGAACACTAGAGTACTTGAAGACCATAAAACACTTCTATCCCCAAATTGTCCTGATTTCAGCTTCAATTTCTGTGTACATTTCTTGGATGCAAGAATACTAATATACTATGAGAATTAAAATAGTTTTTCTCGGCAATAATTGAGCACATTTATAGTTAAACATTTGGTATTTGACATGGGAGACAATACACTTTGAACCTAAGGATATAAAGAAAGTTAAAGAATAAGAACCAAGGAACTGGTTTTAATCATGAGAAAATAACAAAGTTCAAATGTCAAGGAAACTGGGAGGACAGTTCTCTTGCAAAGAAATATTTGAGATGTTGAAATAAATTTGATGAATGTTGAGTATTGTCTGTTAAAAATCTCTCTGCTAGTACCTGTTTAGAGTTTTTTCAAAATAGGTCTTGCTTTGATGATAAAAAGAATACTTATGTCTACCTTCACCCTATTAATGAACTCTTTAACGTAGGAATCCCTAACATTTCAAGTTTCAAATGCAGAAAATCAAGATTTCTAATCAGGGAAAAACCTACAAAGAAACCTTTGCAAGTTCATTCTGGTAGGTCTTAATACGTACAGAAGATGCCACATTTGTTAACTGCCTCATTAACAGATGCATTTTTAAACCACAGTATGTAATCATGGAGTTTGAACTTTAATTATGACATAGAAAAACCTGTACAATTTTTTATTTATCTAGATAAGTGTGTACCACATATTAAATTTTTATATTATTTACATTGAAGAAATTACATTTCAGTTATCACTAAATTACAGTCAAACAAAAATACAGGTTAATGACTTTTGAGAGGCATATCATTCTAATGCAAATACCACTAGTCTACTGTTCCCTGGTCACAGAACCCTCTGTATCAAATGCGGACTGGGTTAAACTCAGGAGAAGCAATGAGAAAACAGTCTTCTGTCTTCCGGCCTTCAGCAGCCCAACCACTGTCCCTCTGCCTTTTAGGGGAGGGGATTCATCTGGAACAACTGAACTTAAACTTCCTCCCCATAAGTAACTGTGTACACATTTTCTTATTAAGACCCTAAAACATGCTATTGTCTTCACTGCATTTAAATGTTAATTTCTAACACCCAGTTAACTTCATGGAACTAGCCTCTGCTTATTTTCATCCAAACTTCTGATTTTTAAAAATCTCAGTCCTGCAGAAAATTGAAAGAGTCTTCACCCAGACTGACAACTCTCTACATCTACATTCTCTTGGCCACATCTGCATTCTCCATCTTCCACCAAGACCACCACATGGGATATGCCCTTTGTGAACCTCAGTTTGGGAGACTGAATAGCATAAAGTCACTGAAACCAATCAACTATTCTTGTGCTTATTTTATGTATCCACAGTCTAGCTGTAAAGTGGAGAATGATTTGGATTGACAGAGGGGGGCAGTGGGGTTAAACGATTGGACTTAAGTTCAACTCCACATTTATTTGATTCTCTTTTATAAATGGGTGAAATGCTTCATCTACATTTACTGTTTCACTGCATATATTTAATGAGTTTATTACTTTTGCTTATTACAGATAGCCTGGAAATTTTGACTATTTATCTTCCCTTATGCTCTTTAAAAAGTGATTAAATTAAAACACACATGGAAATTGTTGTTATGTCATCAGATACACTGATTATTCATCCCCACTTTGCTTTAGTTAAAGGCTGCAAGGAGATCCAACCAGTCCATCCTAAAGGAAATCAGTCCTGAATATTCATGAGAAGGATTGATGTTGAAGCTGCAACTCCAATACTTTGGCCACCTGATGCAAAGAACTGATTCATTAGAAAAGACCCTGATGCTGGGAAAGATTGAAGGCAGGAGCAGAAGGGGATGACAGAGGATGAGCTGGTTGGATGGCATCACTGACTCAATGAACTTGAGTTTGAGCAAGCTCTGGGAGTTGGTGATAGACAGGGAAGCCTGGCGTGCTGCAGTCCATGGGGCTGCAAAGAATTGGACACAACTTAGCGACTAAACTGAACTGTAAAGTAGAATATATGACAATCAAAATAGTGCTTTCTGAAATGTGTCCTTCAAAAATGCTTATTCCTAAAGACAATAGTATTCCCTGGAGAAAAATAAAAAATAATTCAGAAGATAAAACTTTATTAACTCCATTTTGCTCCTAGAAGATCTGAAGGACATTGTCTGGTTTCATTCATATCAGCTGATAATTGAATACCCCATGTATCCCACTTTATAAATTCTGGAACAACTTTACAAGGTATAGAGTTTATGATAAACCCAAGTTGATAATTTGTTTATGGTTTAAATGAGAAAAAAAAAAAAGCAATGGAAACATGTAACACAGAAGGGAAAGTGAAGATTTTGGAACTATGGAAACTAACACCTTACTTAGTTGCTTATTAACTGAATGAACTTAGGCAAATTACTTAGCCTTGTTTTACTTCAGCTCTTAAATCCATGAATTGAGAGAAATGATCTTAATCTAAGTATCAAGGTTTTATCATGATACAGTAGTTACCCCACTCCAGTACTCTTGCCTGGAAAATCTCATGGACGGAGGAGCTTGGTGGGCTGCAGTCCATGGGGTCGCAAAGAGTCGGACACAACTGAAGTGACTTCACTTCACTTTTCACTTTCATGCATTGGAGAAGGAAATGGCAACCCACTCCAGTGTTCTTGCCTGGAGAATCCCAGGGACGGGGAGCTTGGTGGGCTGCCGTCTACGGGGTCGCACAGAGTCGGACACGACTGAAGCGACTTAACAGCAGCAGCAGTTAGTGATAACAACAGCTAGCATTTCTCAAGCACTTATAATGTGCCAAGGTTTATATACATTTTCTCCTCTAATTCTCTCTGATGTTCTAGGAGGTCACTGTACTTGTTTCCCCCAATTCAGAGGAACAGAACTGAAGCTTTAAGAGTTTATAGAATTTCTATTATTTCACACACTAGTAGAAAACAATCTGGGTTTAGCCATAAGATTACCAAAGTCATTGATATGAGAATAAGAGCTCAAAAAATACTAAAAGGCTTAATATTTATAAGGCTATTTTATTTGCAAAACACGTTTACAGGCCATATCTGCCCTAATTCTCATGGTAGCCTTGTAAGATAAGTTTGATGCCCATTTTACAGAGAAGGGAGTTGAAGGACAGAGTCTGTGTTATTTTCAAGGTTGTTGAGAAACTACTTGCAAATAAATATCTTAGCATATTTCTCTTAGCTATTTCCCTTTACATAAATATGTTTACATAATTGCTTAAATTCTTCCTGCTAGGAATGTTCTTTTACACATGGTGAATATCCGCTAAAATAAAGAAGGAAATAGTATTCTAGAAGGAATAGCCTACAAATGGCTGTTGCAAATAAGCACAAAATTAGAAAAAGCATAAGCAAAATTAGGTCTGCTGCTGCTAAGTTGCTTCAGTCATGTCCAACTCTGTGCAACCCCATAGACAGCAGCCCACCAGGCTCCTCTGTCCCTGGGATTCTCCAGGTAAGAATACTGGAGTGGGTTGCCATTTTCTTCTCCAATGCATGAAAGTGAAAAGTGAAAGTGAAGTCGCTCAGTCCTGCCTGACTCTTAGCGACCCCACAGACTGTTGCCTATCAGGCTCCTCCGTCCAAGGGATTTTCCAGGCAAGAGTACTGGAGTGGGTTGCCATTGCCTTCTCCAAAATTAGGTCTGAGCTTTCTGCAAACCTAGACTAAAAAATGGGAGGTGAGGGAAGCAATGAGTTATCCAACTCTTAAAAACTATTTTAAGAAGGTTATCAGGAGTAAGGTGTCCTGTGGTCCTATTTAACAACCAAGCCAATGAATAGCAGTTTTAATTTTCTAGTTCATGTTCCTAAAATGTTCAAAGGCTTTTTTAAAGTTACTTTTATTTTGGGTTTTTGTTTTTTGTTTTGGCCCAGCCGAGCTCCTCATAGAATCTTCGTTCCCTGACCAGGGATCGAATCCATGCCCAGAGCAATGGCAGCATGGAGTCCTATCCCTAGACTGCCAGGGAATGTCCTCCCAAAGGCTTCTAATGAGCTTCTATTTTAATAAATATAAAATGTCATAAAAATTTTAAATATGCATGTTTTAGATATCTAACTGGTTATTAATGGTATTGTACTTTAAATCATTGTGTGAATAAGTCACAATCATTTTGTACCATCTTGGCAAACTGATGACAGAGTTCAGTGTATTCTATTATATTTTATTCACTTGAGATACAGACTCTGGCCTGCCGAAAAATATGGTGCAGGGCATTAAACAGATTGTCACTTTCCATTTCTCACAATAATTGTTTGTCTGCAATAATTTTGAAGCCATGCAGCACATTTTAGAAAAATAAATAAATTAAAGCCAGAGAAATAACTTTCCCTTTGTTTATGGCAGAAAACTGGGTTTGCAAGAGACACTGCTCTTCATGTAGTATAAATATTGTGAAATTCTTTAAGCTAAGCAAAAGTATTGCCCCTACCCATCCTTATCCAAGAATTTGTTTTTAAAGTACACAAATTTTTCTAGATGTTCCATTAAAAGTTACAGTGATATGACATTTTCTGCCTTTTGATTTATATGTATTTTTTTAACTTACTGTTTATTTGTAAAGTCAATATATGATTTAGAAGCCACTGAGACTCCTTCCCAAGTTTTAGACAAAATTTCATTTTTAATAAGTATTTTAAAGAACTTTCAATTTGAATATTTAGCTTATTTTCAGGAAAATACATATAATTATCAAACACTGGCAACATTTTAAGCATTAAAATATGGCCAGTGAATACACATACTGATAGAGAAAACCACTGTACTTCCATGAGCATTTTATTTACTCACATTTCTTTTATACATTCAAAAATAGATGATGTTGATAAAGGGAAGTATTTGTAAGTTCTCCAAAAGTTAATGAAGTAATTTTATCTTCATTTTGAGGTGATTTTTGGGTATAGAGAAGATTTTGTGATAAATTGAGTCTTGAAAATTTCACTTTTATAATTCTACAGTGGATCAACATGAAATAATGGAATACCTCCCTCTGAAAATTTTCTTCTTGATCAAGTTTAGCAAACAGTAGTTGGGTTTAAGAACTGAAATTAGTGATGCATGTAAAACATTTGGGTTCTGCACATAGAATATACTCAAAATCTAGTTAGCTGTGAAAAAGGACCTCATGAGGAACTAGCAGCTTTCCCAATAAGACCAGGAACAATCCAAGGACACATCCTCCGGCCACACATTTTTAATGTTCCATGGGAAGTTCTAGCTACTGCAATTTAAAAGAAAAGGAAATAAAAGGTATACAGATGGGGAAGGAAGAAATAAACTTGGTTTACATATGCCATGACTATCTATGGAGGACAGTGAAGTTGCTCAGTTGTGTCTGACTCTTTGTGACCCTATGGACTGTAGCCTACTGGGTTCCTCCGTCCAAGGGATTTTCAAGGCAAGAATACTGGAGTGGGTGGCCATTTCCTTCTCTCTCCAGACCTTCCCGACTCAGGGATCGAACCCGTGTCTCCCACTTTGTAGGCAGACGCTTTACCATCTGAGCCACCAGGGAAGCCAATCTATGTAGTCCATCTATGTAGTCTGTCCAACAGAATAATTTAATTTCTGAATAACAAGTGACTCTAGCAAGGTTGCAGAATTCAGGGTTAATACACAAGTCAATCATTTCCCTATACACCAGCAATGAACAAGTAGAATTTGAAGTACAAACAAAATTTACATTAACATCCAGAAATGAAAAGTTTTGGTATAAATTTACGTAAATCTGGTTCTACCTGAGAAAACCACAAAACTGGGTGAATGAAATAAGAAGAACAAATAGAAATTTTATGACATGGATTGGAAGAACCCATGTTTGTCATGATGTTAGCTCTTCGCAACTTGATCTATAGACTCAACACAATCCCAATCAAAATCCCAGCAAGTTATCTTATAGATACCATCAAACAGATTCTCAAGTTTACACAGTGAAAGGCTAAAGACACAGAATAGATAGCTAAATATTGAACAAAGTTGGAGAACTGACAACTACCTAACTTCAAGACTTACTATAAAGCCAAAGTAATCAAGACAGTGTGGTATCTGAGAAAGAAAGAACAAATAGATCAATGAGACAGAATGAAGAGCCAAGCATTAGACTCACATATAGTCAACTGACCTTTCACAGAGGAGCAAAAGCAATACAATGCAGCAGAGACTGTCTTTTCAACAAATAGTGCTAGAACAACTAGGCATCCACATACAAAAAAAAAAAAGAAAGAAAAAATCTAGACAGATTTTACACTCTTCACAAACACAAAATGGGTCACAGACCTAAATTTAATACACAATACTGTAAAATCCTAGAAGATAACATAGGAGAAAATCTAGATGATTTCAGATATGGAAGCGGCTTACTTTTTAGATAGGACACCAATGGTATGATCCATGAAAGAAATAATTGATAAGCACAACTTCATTAAAATGAAAGACTTCTGCTTTGTGAAAGGCTGCCAAGAGTATGAGACGATAAATGACAGACTGGGAGAAGATGTTTGCAAAAGACATATCTGATAAAGCATTGTTTATCCAGAAAATACAAAACAAAAACAAAATAAAAAGCCTCTTAAAATGCCAAATAAATTAAAATGAACAATGCAATTAAAAAAAAATAGGCAAAAGACGGGAACAAAGTCCTCACCAAAGAAGATATACAGATGGAAAATTAGCATATGGAAAGATGCTCAACATTCCACAAGATCGGAGAATTGCAAATTAAAACAAGATACACACCAGTTAAAATAGCCGGAATCCACAAACACTGACAACACTAAATGATGACAAGGATGTGGAGCAACAGCAAGTCGCATTCACTGCTGGCCGAGAACGCAAAACAGTACAACTGCTATTGGAAGGAGGCTTAGCAGTTTCTTACAAAACTAAACATACCCTTACAATGTGATCCACCACTAACTCTCCTTGGTATTAATCCACGTCAGTTGAAAACTTACAACCATGAAAAAATCTGTCCAAGAATGTTTACAGCTGCTTTATTCATAATTGTCATAACTTGGAAGCAACCAAAATGCTTTCAATAGATGAAATGTATCAATAAATTATGGTCTATCAGACAATGGAATATAATCCAGTGCTTAAAAGAAATGAGCCATCAAAGCAGGAAATGACTTGGAAGAATCTAAACTGTGTGTTATTAATTGAAGGAAACAAGTGAAAAGCCTACATACTGTATGACTTCAACTATATTGCATTTTTGAAAGAGTAAAACTATAGAGACACCAAAATTATTTGTGCTTATTGGGGTTAGATGGGAGTGAAAGATGAATAGGCCAAGCACAGAGGATTTTTAGGGCAGTGAAATTGCTCTCTAGGATACTTACTACTACTACTACTAAGTCACTTCAGTCGTGTCCGACTCTGTGTGATCCCATGGTCTGCAGCCTACCAGGCTCCCCCGTCCCTGGGATTCTCCAGACAAGAACACTGGAGTGGGTTGCCGTTTCCTTCTCCAATGCATGGAAGTGGAAAGTGAAAGTGAAGTCGCTTAGTCATGTCCGACTCTTAGCGACCTCATGGACTGCAGCCTACCAGGCTCCTCCATCAGTGGTGAATAAATTACACACTTGTCAAAACCCACAGAACATATATCAACAGTAAACTCTAATGTAAACCAAGGACTTTGTGTGATAATGAATAAGTGTCCATGTAGGTTCATTAACTGCAATCAATGTACTGCTCTCATGGGGAATGTTGATAATGTTAGAGAAGGGTGAGGGGTATGGGGGATCCTCTGTATTGTCCCTTCAATTTTGCTGTGAATCTAAAACTTCTTTAAAAAATAAAATCCAATTAAAAAAAACCTGGCGCCTCGAAGTAAGCTGTACTTTACTTTAAGATACAATTTCCAAAGGTATCTTTATTATCATTCACAAAAGAAATTCCAACTGAAATAAGTAAATAATGTGTCTGCTCCAGAAGAATATAAATGCTGTGATAGCGGGAAGTTTATTAACAACTAAATAAACAAAAATATTGTGCCCAGAACACTACCTGCCCACTGCCATGAATATCTGTGAAACAGTTAATTGACCAGATTAATTAATATCTTACAAATGGGGTAAATGACTTATAAAAAGATAACTTAAAAATTTAGATTTTTTAATATCTACCTCATAGAAAATGTTCTATTTCCAATTGTTAGAAAGTTTGTAGAAAATAGGGAGGAAAAAAAAACCCAGCATCAATTTAAATAATGATAGACATTTAAATAAATGTTATTTAGAAAAACAAAGACAAAATTAAGAGAGATAGATTTAAGCTAATTTAATCAATACAAAACAAAACATGCATCAAGTTAAGATGGCAAAAGTCTAACTGTATGCTCTTTTTGTTATCTTCTATAGTATTTTTACAATACCTATAGAAAGTCTAAAACATATCATTAGAAAATCAGCTTGTATTGGATTAACTTCCCCAATATAGATTTCTGATTTCAGAAGTATGACCTAAAACGGAAGATCCCTTTTGATATAAAATACCTATCAGTGCTGGAAAGGGCACGAGAATGTGCATCACTCAACTGCATGGCTCCCCTTACAACAACATGAGAGAGTCACCAGAGCCAAGGGTGGAATGGGACTCTGACAGCCAATTTCTGGGATGCTGCAGAACCATAGAAACTCAGAGATAGAGACCTGCCTCACTGTTCAACCAAGAGTTTTGATTCTAATAGTTTCTTCTTGGGGAAAGAGGTTAAGCCTTGGAGTCAAATAAAATGCAGAACTGACACATTCACATTTAGCTAGGTCCTTCAGAGGATTGAAAACACCTTTAAGAAAACAGGGCATCAGCAAAAAAAAAAAAAAAAAGAAAATGTCCATTAGCAGAGGAATGTGGAAGAGGAAGAGGTGGGAAGGGGAAGGAAGGGAGGGAGGGAAGGCAAGACAGGGAGGGAAGGTTGGAGGAAGGGAGGAAGGGAAAAGAAGAAAGCAACTATAAGTTTCTAAGGAGAATAAACACCCTGAAGCTATTAGCAGACGGTAGTGGAGTCAATAAGAGACTGAGGAGGGGTTGGAGGAGGGTGATCAAGGAAACAGTTCTGAGGCTCAAGCCTCTGCTACTTCCTGCACCTTCACTTTTAGTCACTTTCCCATATATCTCTGAAATAGATTAGGCGTTCAGGCAAAGTTTGTTGAGTTGAATTGAAATCCTTTAGCTATCAGCAGAGCTCAGACAGCCCCCACAGCTGCACGCACCTGACTAGAGCCCTGAATTCTACCTGCAGCTTGAAAGCCTGGACTTGGCCATCCCATTTTTTACATCACGACTGTCTTGAGAATAAACTAGGGTTTCCACCAAAACAAGGCCCCCTTCCAGATTGGACTGTCTTTTGTTTGGATTCCTGTTTCTCACTTAACTCATCCTCGTTCCCTTCTGCTCACTTGTGAAGTCAATCTTTCACCTCTCAGGCTGGTTCCTCCCATCCAGTTACCTTGCCAAATCCTAGTCCAAATCCTCATCTCAAACAAGTTCCTTATTTCATCTTTCTTCTCTCAGTCTTAACCCTGCAATCCACATACACATATCATAAGCAATTAGTATTCCTATAATCTTTGCCTCTTTAAATGAGTGAATTAAAATGTACTTGCAATAAAAATCCAGAGGTGTAATTTATTACAGTTTTGATTACAAAAAGTTTATTTTGCTTCCTTGAGCTATGGATGTGACAATGGCAGGATTTTAACTTTTATGTTCTCTCCCTCTTAACTTCTCATGAAACATGTTTCATTCCAATAAAGAAATAAATGTGAACGTATCAGTCTGTGCTCCATGAAATCAAATTTAATAATAATATTTAATTTGTTGTCTGCCAAGCAAAAATTCTCCAAACTCTTCTCTCAGTATAATTCGGTCCAACTCCTAAGTAACTGAGTCTGACTTATTTTTTAAGTCTCCCGTGGTTGAAATCATTTAACAAAGTAAAGATAAAAATGGAACAGACATAGTTAATCTTTTTGGAAATTTATTTTTAAGGAGAAAAATAACTATAGAAATCAGATTTGACACTTTCATTTTTGAATCCTTTAAAATGCTTAATCTCACCAGAAGAAAATGAATTTATTCTCAGTTGCAGAGTCACCAAATTACAAAACAAATGATTAATCTCACCCTTATAACAATCTGACCTTAAATACATCTGCAATATAACAATTATGAGAAAAATGGGAACAGGAACCAATAACCTCACAGCTGTAGATGATTTATTTAATCTATATGCAATTAATTTTTCAAACATATTATCCATAGTATTAGAAGTAACATCCATAGTTTTAACCTATCCTCATAGTTGTTAATAAAATAAAACTGCATGGAATTAATTTGATTAATACCTCTCTCCAACATCTCACATCAGAGTGGAAAAGCTATAAAGACCAACCATATGATGCTCAACACTGAACACTGTTCAGTTAACTGTATATGGTACTTTCTTGGATTAAGCCTTTGGACATTTCACTCTAGTCGCATAGAGCTGTTTCTCTCTTTAACATTCTATCTTTGCTCTAGCTTCATTTTGTTCTTTTGGACTATTCTATCTCACCCCTAAGGTTTCATTATCCTTCATTTGCTAGGCAGTTTTCAACTACAGGCAGGAAAAAGCTGACTCAGATTAGCTGAAATTTACTATCTCACATTATAAGAAGTTGAGGGTGTTAGCCTGGGATGCAGGCACCATCCAATCCAGTGATGCCACTAAAGATGCAGGTTCCCTTTATCTCTCAGCTGTGCCACTAGCTTCTCAGTGATGGTCACAGGTCAGCTGCAGCATTTTCATGCCTCAACACCCAGAGAAAGAAGAGGCAATGATCTTTCTTCCTATGTCCCCAGCTGACCCTTCTCATGTCTAATAGGCTTGGATTACTGTATTTCCTCTATACCAGTAATATTCTAAAAAATATTTTGTAGGAGAAATAACTGCCCTGCTTGGTTTAAACTAATAATCTGGGAATAGGATATATTTTCACAAGTCAATCTCAATGAAAACTATGGCTTTTTCTATCATACCTCAGAATTCTTACACAGGATAAATAGCTCTTACTTCTTAAAACTTTTAAACTGTTGACTAAGCAAATAAAACCAGTTCATTCTGAAGGAGATCATTCCTGGGTGTTCATTGGAAGGATTGATGCTAAAGCTGAAACTCCAATACTTTGGCCACCTCATATGAAGAGTTGACTCACTGGAAAAGACCCTGATGCTTGGGGGGATTGGGGGCAGGAGGAGAAGGGGATGACGGAGGATGAGACGGTTGGATGGCATCACCGACTCAATGGACATGGGTTTGGGTGGACTCGGGGAGTTGGTGATGGACAGGGAGGCCTGGTATGCTGCGATTCATGGGGTCACAAAGAGTCGGACACAACTGAGTGAGTGAACTGAAGCAAATAAAACTCATGAACACATACAATTTCAAAGGAAAACGCATGTTCAGAAAGACACATTTTTATGTACTGAATTTATTCTAAAACATAAAGAAATACTTACTGCTGTTCTTATTGACAGTACTATAAATAAAGTTCAGAACAATATATCATCCAAGAACAAGCCTGCTTCTGCTACCTACAGTATAAACATTTCCCCGTTAACAGCAATGGTTTCACATGATCTCAGAATTTCGTGAATTTCTGGCTGCAGTGGTTATGTGGAAACTAACTCCAGTTGCACCCTGAAGGAAATCTTTGCAAGTATTTTTCATACAGATTTTCATACAGATTTTCCCAGATTCAAAAGCATGGATACTGGAAGAAAATTTCAGGTTAATTTCCTCTTTGGATAAATGAAAATATCCTATAAATGGGTATTCCCATTAGTGGGATTTATTAAACTGATTTTAAGATCATAATAGGATATGTAATTACTCAAGATAGGAATAAAACTACCATATGATCCAGCAATCCCATCACTGGGCACATACCCTGAGAAAATCATAATTTAAAAAGCCATGTGTACCCCAATGTTCACTGCAGCATTATTTACAATAGCCAGAACATGAAAGCAACATAGATGTCCATTGACAGATGAATGGATAAAGTAGTTGTGGTATATATATACAATGGAATATTACTCGGCCATAAAATGGAGCAAATTTGAGTGAGCTGAACTAGTAGATGAACCTAGACCTTATTATATAGAGTGAAGTTGGAAAGATAAAACCAAGTATTAAATATTAACACATATGTTTGTAATCTAGAAAAATGGTACAGATGAAGCTACTTGCAAGGCAGGAGTCGAGATGCAGACATAGAGAACAGACTTGTAGACACAGCACAGGAAGCAGAAGGTGGGACAAAGTGAGAGAGTAGCATTGAAACATATACATTACCATGTGTAAAATAGATAACTAGTGGGAAGTTGCTGTATAACACAGGGAGCTCAGCCTGGTGCTCTGTGAAACAGAGGGGCAGGAGGGAGGTTCAAAAGGGAGGGGATCAGTATATATACATATAGGCTTTCCTGGTGGCTCAGATAGTAAAGAATCTGACTGTAATGCAGGAGACCTGGGTTTGATCCCTGGGTCAGAAAGATACCCTGGAGAAGGAAATGGTAACCTATGCTAGTATTCTTGTCTGGAGCATTCAACAGACAGAGGAGCCTAGCGAGCTACAGTCCATGGGGTCACAAAGAGTCAGACATGAATAAATGACTAAAACACACACACACATATATATTATATATACACACACACATACATACTTATGACTGATTCATGTAATTAGACAGCAGAAACCAATACAACTTTGTAAAGCAATTACCCTTTAATTAAAAACAAATTTTTCTTTAAAAAGTTTAAAAATTTTGCTGAAACATATCTACAAAGAGAGGGTGATAAGAAAGAATATCTTTCAAGAAATAATATTCATCAAATATATTTATTCTTCTCCTGAATATTTTCACTGGGTGGTTTAGTTAAATCAAGAAAGCTAACTAGTAGCTCAATTCTGAAAAACTTGTGTTGAAACTAAAGTGACAAATTCCTTATCACTAAAATACTTGGTTCAGAGAGAGTGATTTAAGTGTTTATTGCGCTAGAGCAATTTTACACAGTGTGAGGTGAAGGCCCAGTTTAACTGTTCATCCAGCATATTTATTTGGGATTGTTTCCTTTGAAATAAAATACTGCTTTTTCTAGTTTTCTCCACTGCTGACAATTCAGGAAAAGCTGATTTTTTTTTTCCCCCACATTTTTCAAACCATCAATCTCACAGCATAGAGCTGCAAGGGCCCTCAGGTGTACACTGTTCGACAGATGAAAAAGCCAAAGTTGAAGGAGATTGAGTGACTTGTCCTTTATCACAATACAAGTCACAGCTAGCACAGGGTTTATAACAGAGCTTATGTGATACTTGCTTCATAGTTCAGCTGATCAGTAATTATATGCTGAAGACACACTATGTCAAAAACACTTGGTTAGGCTGTAGGACTGGTTATGGGTGCATCATACACATGCCTGTGCATTTATGGACTTTACATGCAGATACAGTACTCTTGCCTGGAAAATCCCATGGACGGAGGAGCCTGGGAGGCTGGAGTCCATGGGGTCGCACAGAGTCGGACACGACTGAAGAGACTTAGCAGCAGCAGCAGCAGCAACAGAGAGAATACAAAAAGAAGAAGAAATATTTTAAGATAAATAAAAGAGCCTGCTCAGGTTCATACAGGATTAATTTGCAGATCGGTTGGGAAGTCCTTAGGTACTAATAATTTAGAGGAGGAAAGAGTCAGCTATGGAGCAGATAATTAAGTTTACAGGAAGAAGAACTTCGAAGAGGCATATTATGAAGAGCAATATACATATAGGTAAGAGGTAGGTCTGAGCTCCTTATACTAAGAAAGAGGAAGAACACATTCAAAGGTTTCATACGGCACTAAGATTCTGGAGCCCCAGTGTTAGAACTGCGTGTTCTGCTGACTGACCTCAGCACAGATTATGATGCAGGAGATCTGGATGGAGGCTTAGTAATCTGAATTTTAAACAAGCAGCCCAGGTGTCTTTAATAAACATCACATTTTTAGAGTACCCAAATATTAATTCCAAGACAATAAGGACCTCATCTACTTTGTCAAGGATTATACATATCCCATTGTATAAAAACTGTGCTAGCATGTACTAAAGTATCTAATAAATGTTTTTGGAATGACAGTGTGCACAGGAGACAGATGATTTAGAACATGATTAACATAATTCTTGTTGCTTTTGTTCGTAAGGGGACCTATAACACTTTTAACTTTCATGCTCTAAAAATAGTTACAAACACAAGAAACATTCCAGACCTCTTTGTAAGCTTCTATTCTTTTCCATAAGAATGTGCCAAGTGAAATTGTAAATAGGAGGTTATTGGTGATTATACTTGAAGTGAAATCATAAGGCCAGATCATAAGTTAATCATAAGTAAAATCGGGAGTCAGACTTTGGTGGGTTAAGAAAGAAACTAGGGACCATTTTTACCCTAAACCTCAGAAGATTAAAGAATACTGCAAGTATTAAATTGAGAACAACAAAAGCAAAAATAATAAAAACATGGCCAAAACAGAGGTGGTGTTAAAGTTAAAAAGATAAACAATAATAACAAAAACAACACAAGGGATTCATTCATGTCCATATTTGGTGCTTAGACATTTATATTTTAATGAGAACTTCTAACATTCATGATAATTCACTCAAATTACAGAAAATATTGAGGTTCACAGTCTGAGATCCCATTTCATTGTACAGAATTACCCAACTTCATACAGCTCTTCCTCATTCCACTACCAACTACTCTGAAACTGAAAATGTGTAGCTTCACTTCCAATTTATCTCTGAATACTAACCTGGGGAGATCTGATCTAATTCTTTTCTTTGGAAAGTAAATTTGAATAAAACAGATAGTCACTTCCAATGAGTCGCCAAGATTTAAAAGAGAAGCTTGTCTAGTATCACTGTTTCTGGGCAGTCTTCTTCTGTCTTCTCAGTCAGAATTAATATTCTCAGCCTCAGGCTCTGTAACTTATACTTGAAATAATTACGGCATTCTGCCTTGTATTCTTATCAGTCATATACCACAGAGATTTTCTCAACAGTGTCTACGATTTATCACTTAAATCTCTGCTTTTTTTTCATAGGCACAAAGCTCCTACTTCCAGGGACTTTTACATAAGTCATAGGGCTATCCCCCTCACATCCTAAACCCCAGAAGTCCAAAACAGAGTTTATCTTTTTCACTCTACTGCCTGTTCTTCCACAGTCCAACGAGCACAATTGTGCTTGACATACAAAAATAAATGGGACAAATTCCCCAAATTTCTGAGTTTTAGTCTATTCACATACTGGTCCATAAAAATAATATTGAAAATATAATACAGCAAACAAGTAGACCAGGGAGAAGTGCTGCTTTCATCTTCCTCTTCAGCATCACTATACCATTGTCATTATCATCACAACAGCTACTGATTTCTTACTACATCTCACTCACTTTGCCATATATTAATTCCAGTTATTACCACAGCATTGAGAGGAAAATACTAGTATGGTTCCCAATTTCAAAGCTGAAGAAACCAAGGCTAAGAATCTTCAAAAGTCAGTAACTTTTCCCAAATAGAGACTTGGTAAACAGTGAAATCTTCAGTTATTATTGAACTATGATCTATTAATATTATCAATTATAATATCATATGGTATAGTATTTACTATATGCTAAGTATTAACTATGTGTTAATAATTAATATTATATAATACATGATAAATATTAAATTATATATAAATATAAAATATAGATGAGTTTAATATAGATTGATAATGATTAATTAATAAAGCTTAAAACTATTTATCATTAAACTCCATTATAATACAGTTATTGAACAATAACAGTCCATTCTCTTAGTTTGGGCAGGGCTCACTGGGGATGGCTCATCTCCACTGGAGCATCTGCATGGAGGACTGGAGGAGCCACATTTACGGTCTCTCACTCACAGGGCCAGCATATCGGTTGCCAACTGTGAAGTTAGTGGAGGTTGAAGGCAAGGGGTCTTGCTTCCTCTCCAAGTGGGTTTCATCTTAGGCTGCCTTGGGGCTCCTTCACAGCCCAATAGGCGGATTCCTAGTATGAGCATTTCAAGAGAACAAGATGGCAGCGGATGTCATTTTTATGCTGGGTCTCTGAAGTTATCTCCACTCTATCCACTGGCCAAAGCAGTGAGAAAGATATCCTCAGGTGCAAGGGAAGAGACACAAACTCTGCCCTGAGATGGTGCTGGCAGTGGTGGAGTTCAAGAAGAACACATGGGATGGAGACAGCTTTCCTTCTCTCATTTAAAAACGCAATCTCTCACCCTATCTTGCACATTAAAGTCCCAATTTACCTTTCCTCCCACACTCCAAGTCACTGAAAGCTCCTTGTTACAGCCTTACATATCTCAACATTGTTTCCTTTGCCTAACACATAACAAGTATTCTAATATGTGCTTACTGAATGAGGTCATGAGTAACTAACTCATCCCTCTTCCTTAAACATCTATCACATGTATCTCTTAAACGTGCTTTTAAATAATAACTCCTCTGAAGGGCTGATCTTCATCTTCCTGCTAGAAACAATCGCACAGCCTGAACTATATAAGTTCTTTATTTTTACCTCCTTAAACACACCTGTTGGGAACACCAGACCACCTGACCTGCCTCTTGAGAAACCTGTATGCAGGTCAGGAAGCAACAGTTAGAACTGGACATGGAACAACAGACTGGTTCCTCATAGGAAAAGGAGTACGTCAAGGCTGTAGATTGTCACCCCACTTATTTAACTTATATGCAGAGTACATCATGAGAAATGCTGGGCTGGAAGAAGCACAAGCTGGAATCAAGATTGCCGGGAGAAATATCAATAACCTCAGATATGCAGATGACACCACCCTTATGGCAGAAAGTGAAGAGGAACTAAAAAGCCTCTTGATGAAAGTGAAAGAGGTGAGTAAAAAAGTTGGCTTAAAGCTCAACATTCAGAAAACTAAGATCATGGCATCTGGTCCCATCACTTCATGGGAAAGAGATGGGGAAACAGTGTAAACAGTATCAGACTTTATTTTTTTGGGCTCCAAAATCACTGCAGATGGTGACTGAAGCCATGAAGTTAAAAGACGCTTACTCCTTGGAAGAAAAGTTATGACCAACCTAGATAGCATGTTCAAAAGCAGAGACATTACTTTGCCAACAAAGATCCGTCTAGTCAAGGCTACGGTTTTTCCAGTGGTCATGTATGGATGCGAGAGTTGGACTGTGAAGAAAGCTGAGTGCCAAAGAATTGATGCTTTTGAACTGTGGTGCTGGAGAAGACTCATGAGAGTCTCTTCGACTGCAAGGAGATCCAACCAGTCTATTCTAAAGGAGATCAGCCCTTGGTGTTCTTTGGAAGGAATGATGCTAAAGCTGGAACTCCAGTACTTTGGCCACCTCATGCAAAGAGTTGACTCATTGGAAAAGACTCTGATGCTGGGAGGGATTCGGGGTAGGAGGAGAAGGGGACAACAGAGGATGAGATGGCTGAATGGCATCACCGACTTGATGGACATGAGTTTGAATGAACTCCAGGAGATGGTGATGGACAGGGAGGCCTGGCATGCTGAGATTCATGGGGTCGCAAAAAGTCAGACACAACTGAGCAGCTGAACTGAACTGAAACACACGTGATACTAGTGTGTAGTCTCCTAAATTCAGTAGTCAAATCATAGGACTATCCAAGTTAACAGACCAAGTTGAAGAGGACCCACTTTGTTTCTAGTCATTCCTCAAAGTGATCTTCCCTATTACAGAGCTAGAAGATCCTAGCCATGAATGAAATTCAGTTTAAACAGTTCTTCGGAGCCTTTTGCATTGCTTGGTACTGAAGAGGTTACAAAGATAAAACTTTTTGAATGTATCTTTACATTTACTAGGGAAGGTGGATTTCCATACAAGTACAGTTCAGTTCAGTTGCTCATTCTTGTCTGACTCTTTGGACCCCATGGAGTGCAGCATGCCAGGCCTCCCTGTCTATCACCAACTCTTGGAGTTTACTCAAACACATGTCCATTGAGTCAGTGATGCCATCCAACCATCTCATCCTCTGTCGTCCCCTTCTCCTCCTGCCTTCAATCTTTCCTAGCATCAGGGTCTTTTCCAATGAGTCAGCTCTTCCCATCAGGTGGCCAAAGTATTGGACTTTCAGCTGCAGCATCAGTCCTTCCAATGAATATTCAGGACTGATTTCCTTTAGGATGGACTGGTTGGGTCTCCTTGCAGTCCAAGGGACCCTGAAGAGTTTTCTCACACCACAGTTCAAAGCATCAATTATTTGGTGCTCAGCTTTCTTTATACTCCAACTCTCACATCCATACATGGCTACTGGAAAAACCATAGCTTTGAGTAGATGTACCTTTGTTGACAAAGTAATGTCTGCTTTTTAATATGCTGTCTAGTTCGGTAATAGCTTAAGTTTTCTAAAGACAGTTTTCTTAAAGATTTTCTCAAAATCTATACTTACAATTTATATTTCCTTATTCTGCTTATTAATAAAGCAACCTTTGGTCTTTTTTGGGTCCACCTGCTCTTTAGAAAACTTAAGATTACACACACAAAAAAGAGCTGTAAGGATTCAACTGGGGGAAATTTAATTTTATTTAAATATATTTATCAAGGAATGAATTATTTCTTGCAATCTATTTTTGCAATTATTAGGTTATCTTGAATAAGAAATACAATAAGTACAAAAGTAAAGAATGTGTGAGACTAATAATTAAAACAATATTCTAGGTATTTCAAAATCTCTAAATCTTTGACATCTTCTAAGTTTAATTCTTATTGTATATAGTACAACTTCACACTCACAGGATTTTTAGTTCCACCAGGCAAATGTCTTGATATGGGCATATATGTGATTAATTAAAGGTTGAATAAGGCAATTATATAATTCAACAATGCTTAATGTCTATATCTGACTAGCAGTTTTCATTATTGACCTCAATCTTTTTCCATTTGCAGCCTATGAAGACATTCATAGCAGTAAATTACTAAGACACGTTTATATCAGTTAGTGTAATAAATAGCTCTACCTTAGTTGTTCCCATGCTGCCCAGACAGGCCTGGTTCATAACCTAAGAAACTCAAGCACTTTTCCACTGGAGATCTAACGAGTGACGTGAGTTTCCTGCTCTAGCACCATGGCCACATCTCTCTGACTGGTTGCCGTCTCTATTATTCCAGTTGTTTTCAATGATTTACATATCACTCAAAGCTCGTTTCTCGATTCAGTTCATCTCAAAGCATGGGCCTCATTCCTTGCTAGGTCTTCACCATTTCTCTGCGCTGGCCTCATGTGTGTGTGCTCAGTTGTTCAGTCATGTCTGACTCTTCGCGACCCCATGGACTGTAGCCTGCCAGGCTCTTCTGTCCATGGGATTTCCCAGGCAAGAATACCAGAATGGATTGCCATTTCCTTCTCCAGGGGATCTTCCCAACCCAGGAATTGAACCTGCACTTCCTGCATTGGCAGGGAGATTCTTTGCCACCGAGCCAGCTGGAAAGCCTGTTGTGACCTCAAACTGCCATTTTATTACACCTCTCTCTTATCAGTTTGGACAGAGGAGCCTGGCAGGCTACAGTCCGTGTGGTCACAAAGAGTCAAACACGATTGAGTGACTAACAACCTATCACTTGAAGCAAAAGAAAGCACAGACAAAAGTAAGTTTTATACATAAAGTATTATAGATTTGTAATCTCTCTCCACTTTTCATTATTCTTTAAAGACAGAAGCTTCCAGACAAGGAAAGGAAGACCTCACAATAACATTGTGCTCTACTGCTTCCTCATCCAAGTAACATACTGGGGAAAAGCTCATGAACAAGCAAAGGACTAAGAAGCACAGGCAGACATTCAATCGACATCCTCAGTGTGTTAATGATGCTTCATCTCTGGTGCTGCCCTCCCCACTATCTACCCATTATTACTATCCTACGGAAATTCGCTTAATAATGAATTTATTGATATATTTTTTCCAAATTCTGTTAAGCTAGGATGTATATTAATATTCCTACAATCCCTGGAAAACACAGGATAAAATGAAAAGTAATTGCAAAAGCCAGGCCTTGAGCCCTTATCCCAAAGCAACCAGACTGATCCAGGTATCATCACCAATGATCTTCCACAAAATTATCATCACTTCACATTCCTTGGAATAATATTTCTCTGTTAGTTTACTCTCCAAAAACAAGATCCTGGTGACCATTTTCAATACACCATTTTTTGGAACTTCAATGCGACTGTGTTTTCTGGGTTTGCCTAGTTATTTTAGCATACACGCAAACCAGAATATTCCTCACTAAAAGTATAAGGGGTCAAGTTTAGCAAATGTATACACACATGCAGATAAGAGGACTGGCCAGGAAAAGTGGAATTTTCTAAAGCAATGGTGAAGCAGAGAGAATGGATTCAGTGGCAGCTTCTCCTCATCAGAGAACATGGGGGTTCATCAGAACAAGACCCTGAATGAAGAAGGTTAAAGAAAAAATAAAATGTAAACAAAACTTCAGAGTATATACTTATGGTTGACATATAAAAATTGTGTGATATTATATTAAAATGCATTATCTGTGTTGGGTAATTGTAAATATCAATTCAAGGAGTTTCCCAGAATTAATTTATGGTATAATCTGGAGGAAAAAAGAGACAAGAGTTGTCACTGAAGGAAAGTCATTATATGCATATTTGCTTTATACACATATATGTATATATCATCTGTTATGCAGATAATAATATCTTCTTCAATCTCTAAAATAATCTTCATGGCAAATATTGTACATATTTTACAAGTAAAGAAACAGGCTTAGTAAGATCAACTCATAAAACCAGCAAGTGTAGGGCTGTAATTTGAATGTAGACAATCAGCTCTGTCCCTCTAAGCCTCGTAATTTTAACACATGGAATGGAAACAATATTTCCACTCTAGCCTACCCTCAGATGACACCATGATGCTGTTTTCATCTGACTTGTGCCTTCAGTGATATCTGCATCTATGCTATGCTATGCTATGCTAAGTCACTTCGGTCGTGTCCGACTCTGTGTGACCCCATACACGGCAGCCACCAGGCTCCCCCGTCCCTGGGATTCTCCAGGCAAGAACACTGGAGTGGGTTGCCATTTCCTTCTCCAATGCATGAAAGTGAAAAGTGAAAGCAAAGTCGCTCAGTCGTGTCCGACTCTTTGCGACCCCATGGACTGCAGCCTACCAGGCTCTTCTGTCCATGGGATTTTCCAGGCAAGAGTACTGGAGTGGGGTGCCATTGCCTTCTCCAATCTGCATCTATAAACCCAAGAAAAAGTGACATATAGAATGACATCAGAAAATTATGCACAGTGGAGGCATTATTTCAGGGAATGCATAAAAGATGATGAACATTCTTAGATTCCAACACAGTACAGATCTAGGCACTGGTAGTTAACAGGAAACATTGCTACAGAATGCTTGGTCCCTCTCACATCCCCAAAATAGTAGATATATTCTCCACCCCTCTGCCCTCATAATCCTAGTTACTTTATAGGTTGACAAAAGTAAGGAGAGGTGGGTTAAGAGCTAGAAGTATGCATACCTTCAGGTAAAAGAAGGAAATCCAAGACAGGGTGTGCAAGAATGAACAAAAACAACAGCAGCAGCACAATGATCATTAATAACAATAACTAATACATATTGAGTGCTTAGTATGTGTTGGGAACTTTACATGTACTTGTTGATTGATTGCTCAGTATTCTGTAACAGCAAATATTACTACCATCTCCATTTTATACATGAGGGATCTGAAGCTGAGTGTGACTGGTCTGAGGGCTCACAGCTGGTGAAGAGCAAAATCAGGTTCAAAGGGAGGTAGATTATCTCCCAAGTGGGATCTACATTCTCCAGTGACCACAGAGAGCCTAAGTCCCACCACAGAACAGGTCAGGAGAGGTGAACAGAAGTATTTCAGAGATGAGAATAAGAGAATGGTTTAATGAAAAGATCAAATTTGCACAACGGGGGAAGTGGTAAGGAGGGTTGTAGCTAAAAAGAAGATAAATTAAAAGGAAGAGAGCCAGGGTTCAAGTCCACTGCCTATTTCTTGAGCTGCTTTCTTCATCTTAGCTTTTGCCTAAGAGTTGATGGTTTAATGCACAGAAAACCCAGATGTCTACATGAATTCCAATGAGTTTAATCCTAAGGACATTGACATAACCTTCCCTTTTTGTGAGTATCACAGTTGGTAGACAAACTCAGTAACAATACATGAAGCAATATAAATACTTATGAGACCTGAACCGACTATGTGTATTTTGCAAAACGGCAAGCAGAGCCACTAAGAATTTTGTTTCATTAGAATAAAAGCTGTGATATGAGACACTGACTGCCTCAGTCTAGATAGACATGGAAGATGAAACATTGAAACACATCAAAGAATGCTTTAATACAAAGATGATTTTACAAAAAAAAGGCCCAGGGAGGAACCGAGACAAAGAAATCGAAGTATGTTTTCTAAGGAGGAGATGAAGCAAAAATCTAAACTATGCAAAATATCTTTAGTAACTTATTTTAGTAATATTTAGTAACTTATGACATATATCCAAGCCTATGCCCCAACCACTAACACTAAAGAAGCTGAAGTTGAACAGTTATATGAAGACCTACAAGACCTCTTAGAATTAATACCCAAAAAAGATGTCCTTTTCATTATAGGGGACTGGAATGCAAAACTAGGAAGTCAAGAAACACCTGGAGTAACAGGCAAATTAGGCCTTGAAGTACAGAATGAAGCAGGGCAAAGATTAATAGACTTTTGCCAAGAGAATGCACTGGTCATAGCAAACACCTTCTTCCAACAACACAAGAGAAGACTCTACACATGGACATCACCAGATGGTCAACACTGAAATCAGATTGATTATATTCTTTGCAACCAAAGTTGGAGAAGCTCTAACAGTCAGCAAAAACAAGACCGGGAGCTGAGTGTGGCTCAGATCATGAACTCCTCATTGCCAAATTCAGACTTAAATTGAAGAAAGTAGGGAAAACCACTAGACCATTCAGGTATGACCTATATCAAATCCCTTATGATTATACAGTGAAAATGAGAAATAGATTTAAGGGACTAGATCTGATAGAGTGCCTGATAAACTATGGACTGAGGTTTTTGACACTGTACAGGAGTCAGGGATCAAGATCATCCCCACGGAAAAGAAATGCAAAAAAGCAAAATGGCTGTCTGAGGAGGCCTTACAAATAGCTGTGAAAAGAAGAGAAGCAAAAAGCAAAGGAGAAAAGGAAAAATATAAGCATCTGAATGCAGAGTTCCAAAGAATAGCAAGAAGAGATAAGAAAGCCTTCCTCAGGGATCAGTGCAAAGAAATAGAGGAAAACAACAGAATGGGAAAGACTAGAAATCTCTTCAAGAAAATTAGAGATACCAAGGGAACACTTCATGCAAAGATGGGCTAGATAAAGGAAGAAATGGTATGGACCTAACAGAAGCAGAAGGTATTAAGAAGAGGTGGTGAGAATACACAGGAGAACTGTATAAACAAGAGCTTCACGACCCAGATAATCATGAGGGTGTGATTACTCACCTAGAGCCAGACATCCTGGAATGTGAAGTCAAGAGGGCCTTAGAAAGCATCACTACGAACAAAGCTAGTGGAGGTGATGGAATTCCAGTTGAGCTATTTCAAATCCTGAAAGATGATGCTGTGAAAGTGCTGCACTCAATATGCCAGCAAATTTGGAAAACTCAGCAGTGGCCACAAGACTGGAAAATGTCAGTTTTCATTCCAATCCCAAAGAAAGGCAATGCCAAAGAATGCTCAAACTACCAGACAATTGCACTCATCTCACACGCTAGTAAAGTCATGCTCAAAATTCTCCAAGCCAGGCTTCAGCAATACGTGAACCGTGAACTTCCTGATGTTCAAGCTGGTTTTAGAAAAGGCAGAGGAACCAGAGATCAAATTGCCAACATCCGCTGCATCATGGAAAAAGCAAGAGAGTTCCAGAAAAACATCTATTTCTGCTTTATTGACTATGCCAAAGCCTTTGACAGTGTGGATCACAATAAACTGTGGAAAATTCTGAAAGAGATGGGAATACCAGATCACCTGACCTGCCTCCTGAGAAACCTATATGCAGGTCAGGAAGCAACAGTTAGAACTGGACATGGAATAACAGACTAGTTCCAAAGAGGAGAAGGAGTACGTCAAGGCTATATATTGTCACCCTTATCATTTAACTTATATGCAGAGTATATCATGAGAAACACTGGGCTGGAAGAAGCACAAGCTGGAATCAAGATTGCTGGGAGAAATCTCAGTAACCTCAGATATGCAGATGACACCACCCTTATGGCAGAAAGTGAAGAGGAACTAAAAAGCCTCTTGATGAAAGTGAAAGAGGAGAGTGAAAAAGTTGGCTTAAAGCTCAACATTCAGAAAACGAAGATCATGGCATCTGGTCCCATCACTTCATGGGAAATAGATGGGGAAACAGTGTCAGACTTTATTTTTTTGGGCTCCAAAATCATTGCAGATGGTGATTGCAGCCATGAAATTAAAAGACACTTACCCCTTGGAAGGAAAGTTATGACCAACCTAGATAGCATATTAAAAAGCAGAGACACTACTTTGCCAAAAAAGGTCGTCTAGTCAAGGCTATGGTTTTTCCAGTAGTCATGTATGGATGTGAGAGTTGGACTGTGAAGAAAGCTGAGCGCCGAAGAATTGATGCTTTTGAACTGTGGTGTTGGAGAAGACTCTTGAGAGTCCCTTGGACTGCAAGGAGGTCCAACCAGTCCATCTTAAGGGAGTTCAGGCCTGGGTGTTCATTGGAAGGACTGATGCTAAAGCTGAAACTCCAGTACTTTGGTCACTTCATGGGAAGTGTTGACTCATTGGAAAAGACCCTGATGCTGGAAGAGACTGGGGGCAGGAGGAGAAGGGGACCACAGAGGATGAGATGGCTGGATGGCATCACTGACTCGATGGACATGAGTTTGGGTGAACTCTGGGAGTTGGTGATGGACAGGGAGTCCTGGCATGCTGCGATTCATGGGGTTGCAAAGAGTCAGACACAACTGAGCAACTGAACTGAACTGAACTGAACATATATATAGTAAATATCTACATATATGTTTGACATCAGGTTAACAGTCTACTGAAATGAATGTAGCATGAATTCAGCAAGGAGGAACTTATGTTTTTATCCTTAGTACACAGTCTGTATTTAAGAACCCTACTGGATACTATGAAACAGCAATAACCTGGATGAGCTGACTTAGACCATAAATAATACTAGGTTCAAATTCCCATTACTCCTTAAACATAGTTACTTGTTAAATCACATTCCAAGTTGGGGATTTTAATTTTCTGCTCAGTAGGAACCTATTAACTAAATGTAAAGCTCTTACTTTTCTTAGTCTTAGTGTTTTTGAAATCCCTACTGTGTATTTGGAAGGAAGGAAGGGGAAGTTGCTCAGTCGTGTCCGACTCTTTGCGACCCCATGGACTATAGCCCACCAGGCTCCTCCATCCATGGGATTTTCCAGGCAACAATACTGGAGTGGGTTGCCATTTCCTTCTCCAGGGGATCTTCCCCACCCAGGTTCGAACCGGGGTCTCCTGCATCGTAGGCAGACGCTTTACCATCTGAGCCACCAGGGAAGTCGTGTATTTGGAAGTCTATTAAAATAATCTTTAGTTATTTTTTTACACAAAGTTTTCAAGAAACTTCAATTATAAATAAATTTCCAGCTTATAAATATGTGGTAAGAGCAGCTTCCCACTGAGATTAATTAAGCTGACATTTTTTTCAGTACAGGATGGATAGGATATATTTGTAAGATTCATCTAATAATTGGGTTTTAATTCAATGTGACAACCTGGCAAGTAAATCCTAACCTATTGTATCTAGTTTAGCAACAAAAACTCATAGTAACTGGGGATCTTCCAGGTGGATCCAGAGGTCTTACTGAGAAATTGTATGGGTCATCTTGCATGAATCTCCATAAAAACAACAGTCCATCAGCAATGCATAGCCCCATCAGATGTAGATTTCTAATATTTGATTACATGAAGCAATTCCTAAGAGTTTGTTTTAAATATTAGTGGTTCCTTGCAAAATCTTTTAATTACTGGACAAGGACCAAATCTGTGTTCCAGTTTTCAGTTTAGCTACTGTCTCAACTGGAACTAGTTTTTTCAATTTTTGGAACCTCAGTTTCTTCACCTACACCCTGGGAGGCTTGCAATGATGAGTTTTGGGGACTATTTCCTGAATAGTATAATACTGGAGTTTTGAGGCAACTCAATAAATACCATCTGTCTTTTCAGATGAGTTTTGGACAAATGAACAGTAAGATCAGAGTCCGAATATGGATGCTTTCATCCCCCTGAATGATAAAATTTGACCTGGAGAAGGGGCTAATTGAGGTTGACTTTGCACACCTTGTTGCTGGCAGCCCTGGACCAGGCAGGCTCCCTCTGCCAAGGTAGGGGCTTTATCTCCCAGTTCACAGCCTGGCCCAGAACAGCAACCACCCAGAAGGTTATTCTGCCCACATTTCTGCTAAATCACTTTCCCATGGATGGGGTAGAGGAAAGAGTGAGAGACTATACTGAGGCCAAGTGTGTTTGGGCAAAAATACCTTCCAAGGAATCAGGAGGAGAGAAAAAACAAATGCTAACACATCCAACTATGATTTTCCTATATCCAGCTATGAGACAGGAAGTCCTGAAAATACATTGAGGTTTAGATTACATTTATCACAGTGATATAAGTGATACACAGTATGAGAAGCTGGGATATTACTAACCTAAGGCATTTTTTCATACTCATAAATTGTATCCTGACTTTCTCTAGTACAAAGTATCTAGGCAAAGCTTGATGATCTTTATTTTCAACAAGATTACTGTTACAAAAATAGAATAGGACTAAATTGAAAATAAACACATTGATTTTGATATATCTCATACCAATTCTCATACCATCTCCTAACCTACTATAGACTATGTGCTATAGACACTAATTTCTTACCAAATCTGAAATTTTTATGCATGTCAAATGCAAAACAACTTATAAAGAAGAAATTGTAACATGTATAGAATAGTCTACATCTTGCTTTTTTCCCCTCTATAATTTGAAGACTGTCCTATATCAACATCTACAAAACTATCTAATTCTTAAGAACTACTTAGTCCAAAATACTGATTTACCATAATTCAATGTCTCTCCCATTAATGAACATCTAGGTGTAACCACTTTAATTTCAATAATACCTTTCAAAACTACACAAGTAGAAAATCTTCCTAAGGAATTTGACTGGAAAAGAGTTGAAGGAGATGTGCATTTCACATTTTGACAGTTAGCCAAATTGCCTATCAATAGATCTATTAACAATTAACAAGAGGCCATGAAGAGTGGCCACTTATCAATTCCTTTACTATACTGAGACTTAACAAATATTTCAATCTTTGTCAATCTGGTTGTTTTAAAAGTACCTTATTTTAATGTGCATTTCTTAGTAATGAGGCTGAGCTTTCTTTCCCATATGGTTGCTATCTACTTATTCATGTTTTTTTAATTGTGAGTTACTGTGAGCCACCCTATACTTAATTTTCTATTGCAAGGTTTGTATTTCTTTGTATTTCAAGGATATTTCTCTTTTGTCTACTTGTTGTTATTATTTTTTTTTTTTTGCAACTATTACATGGGCATGTCTGTCATTTGACTTTGGATATATAGTAGTAAAGATTTTATTGAAAAGAATAATTTTTCTCTTTTCTAGATTAAGAGCTAGAAATTTGACATGGCTGATAAATTTGATGTTATCTTAGGTTCATTTTTCTAGTGTCTTTGTAGGCTTTCCTAAAATATTGATAGTACTTTGTTATTTTGATTGGGGATACAATGTAGTTATAGATAATTAATGAAGACTTGATATTTTCACAATACCAAATCTTCCCATCTAAAAGCATGTTACACGTTTCCACACATTCAGTCGTTGTTTTATGCCAATAGTGGAGGTTTAAAGTTCTTCATGTTGTTCCTATCCATTTAGACTGAATTTCTTCCCAGATGTTATCCTTTTTATTGACATTATACATAAGGGCTCTTCTTTCAAAATCAAAGTATTTATGTGTTGTGTGTATGAAAAAAATTTATACTAAGTTCTCTACAATGATTTTTAAAATCAGACCCTTTACTAAGTTGTCTTTTTTAAGAAATTTATTTTTACTGAGTTTTTCAGACTTATCATAGATATATTATCTGAAACTACTGATAATATTATAGACCATTTGAAATGCTAATGAGATTTTTTTTAAGTTTATATTTATTTGTTTATGGCTGTGCTGGGCCTTCGTTGCTTTTTCTAGCTGTGATGTGCGGGGGCTACCTCTTTGTTGCACTGTGCAGGCTTCTCACTGTGGTGGTTTCTCTTGTGGAGCACAAGCTCCAGTGTGCATGCTGAGTAAGTTGCAGCATAGAGCTTAGCTGCCCGGCGGCATGTGGAATCCTCCTGGACCAAGGACTGAGCCCACGTTCCCTCCATTGGCAGGTGGTGGATGTTTAACCACTGGAGCAGCAGGGAAGTCCGTGAGATTTTAACTGGGACTGGATGTTCATCTTAACTATCATGCAGAAAAATCATAGAAAATAGCTTTGTCTTTCTATCATACTTTACTGTTTTAAATTATGGCCTTTTTCTTACACTTAATTGGAATTTATTGATGCTACAAAATTCAAAATATGCATGGTTTCAATTTTCCTTATTGGCTTTCAAATTTGAAAGGATGAAAGAGTAGTGTATCTATAATAAGAACTTGGTCTTCCTTGCCTTGGTTTGTGCTGCTTTATCCAGTAAGTTCTGTCTAGACATCTGGAATTATGATACATGTCAAAATCCACAAATTTCAGTGAAAAAGAGCAAATGCTTCTTATTTTAAAAATTTTAGACCTATTTTTTGAGGTAATGCTTATCTATTATATAATTTTCATGTCTTCATATTTTCATTCACTAAATATTGAATACAGGAGATGCAAAGAATGACATTTGAGCCCATTACCCAGGAATTTGCATCTTTCTAAGAAGGTAACCTCTTTGCTACAGTAGATATGGTAGAGGTGAGTGCTAAATCAAACCAAGAATTCTTTTCTGGTGGTGATGATGAAAAAGAATCAGAGAACAGAAAATTTGGGAACATAAAGGTACAAGGGGACATTCTAAGTCAGGAGTCAGTAAACTACATACAGCCTGCCAGCCATCTGTTTTGTAAATGAAGTTTTACTGGAATACTATTTTCCTTTTACATATTATTCAACTGGTTCTAGGCTACAACTGCAGAGGTAAGTGGTTTCAATAGAAACCATGTGGCCTGTAAAGCCCTAAATATTTACTCACTGTTCCTTTACAGAAAAAGTTTGCCAACTCTTGTTTTAAAACATGTCATGAACAAGTTCCCATAGATAGAAAAAAACTAGGTATTTTCCACTGTTTGTGGGGCACAGTTGGAGGGTAAGAGGATGGAGAGCAGATGGGGTTTGTGGAGAAGCAAGTCGGGAGCTAAGTTACAAAAGTGTCATGGCCCCAGAAGGCATTGTGATAAATGAAGCCTGGAGTGCTGGGCAGATCACAGCAAGATGAAGAAAACCCTTGAATCCTAAGCAATTCAGAACCCATTTGCTAGCAGAAGGGATTTACAGACATTCAGCTTTTTGTCTCAAGCACATCACACAACATCCAACACCCACAGACTCAACTGAATTTCTCTCTTTGAATGAGGAAAAATAGCGGTTATTTCATTAGTTCAGGAGTAAGTTAATGACAATAACCCTAGTACTTGCTTAATGGAAGTGAAAGGGAAAGATAATTTTGAGAGGATTATGAAGAAAAAAATATAGACTTTATCTAACAGTATTGAGGAACTTGAAAATAACATTACAAGGAGTATTGGGGTAGGGATGGTCATTAACCAAAATAAAATATTAGGTAGAGGAGAAAAGTTTCTAGTTTATAGGAAATCATCAACTTAGCGTTAGTGAAATCAACCTCAAGGTGAGCAGAGAGTGCTCAGTGAAAATGTCCATTACATAGCGGCAAATGCAAGGCTAGAGTTTGTGGTCAAGGATCTAAATAAACTATATAAGGAAGACACATGTTTTTGGGAGCAATCTTTTATAATCAGGAGTTTTTTAAAATGAAAATCTAATATCTGTTTTCCCTTGAAATAATTGGGAAATTGGTCTACACTATGCCCTGTTCAGGGCTTCCCTGGTGGCTCAGTGGTAAAGACACTGACTTCAGTGCAGGAGAGGAGATGCAGGTTCGATCCCTGGGTTGGGAAGATCCCCTAGGGAAGGAAATGGCAATCCACTTCAGTATTCTTGACTGGGAAATCCCATGGACATAGGAGCCTGGTAGGCTACAGTCCATGGGTCACAAAAGAATTGGACAGGACTCAGTGACTTCACTTTCACTTTTCACTTTCATGCATTGGAGAAGGAAATGGCACCCCACTCCAGTGTTCTTGCCTGGAGAATCCCAGGGACAGGGGAGCCTGGTGGCTGCCGTCTATGGGGTCGCACAGAGTCGGACACGACTGAAGTGACTTAGCAGCAGCAGCAGCAGCAATGACTAAACAACAAATGCCCTGCTCAAGCATGGCAGGGACAAGTACTGGTTAAAGGGTGGTGGGGGCCTTGATGGGATCAGGATGGGATGGGTCCCCAGGGGGTCAGAGCTCCATAATCTCCAATGCTTCCCAACACTGAAGCCAAGTTTCATTTGGAATTTATCATTAAGCTGGGATTTAATTCTTTCCCTAGTGGAGGTATATTTTTCTGTTCCCATGTCTCTTATCAAAGGAGAGAAGGAAAAGGCAGACCAAGATGGGTGCATGTTTCAGAAAAGAAATGGGAGGCAACATTTTGTCTGAGAATGAAAAGACTAGTCTTGCCCATTTAATAGCAAACTCTTGGCCCACTTTGTGACTCCTGTGGACAGGTAAGCTCTGTACCCTGTGCTACGCTGTGCATGCATGCTCAGTCTTGTCCAACGGACTCCTGCCAGGCTCCTCCACTCATGGAATTTCCCAGGCAAGAATACTGGAGTGGGTTGCCATTTCCTACTCCAGGGGATCTTCCTGACCCAGGGATAGAACCCATGTCTCTTTCGTTTCCTGCATCGACAGGCGGATTCTTTACTCACTGAGCCACCAGGGAAGCCTAAGCTTTGCATTCTAATCCTATAAATTTGAAACACAGCAAAGAAACAGGTGACACTGGGTTCCCAGGCATCCTAAGATAATGAAATCTGCCCATAAAGTGATGTTTTCATAGCCAGGTAAAGTGGATAAATGCAATAGGTTAAAAATGAATAATGCTGTATTTTAGAATATTAAGAAAATACAAAGGGTCTGCTTATGAGCCTTAATTGAACAGGGAAATGTTTATCAGAAATCAACTTGATTTCAAGATGGCTATGATGGAGGCATGCATCCTAGCACATTTGGATAGGTGAACATAAAGGTTTATGAATCTTCACATGCTGGAGTTATTATTTTCTTTTATATGTGATTCTATTTTACAGAAGTTTTTGTCATAAGATTTCTTTTAGCTCTTTGCTTTCTCAGAACATAGCAAACTGAGGATTTAAGTTTCTCACTGAGAGTTTCAGACCATGTCACTCCCTTGGTCAAGGGAGGATATCCACTCCCTATACCACATCCACTCCTGTCCTCTATCCCCATATTTGACTTTCTTCCATTCTTATAACTGTGTTGTACCTGCTGCAATCAGATCCTAGAAACATTTTAAACAATAAAATCTTTTGGAGCTCTCGAAAGGAATTTTTAAAGCCAAAGAGACTACACATTTTGTTAAAAACATGTGATTCAACATCTAACACAACAGAATTATTGCTTTCCTTCCTGTATAAAATAAGCATCCAAGAGGAAGGTCACTAAATTAATAGCTGTGTTAGAAGTAGACAATATCCTAGTCTTATAAAATCCATGTATGCTGTGATACCAAATTATCTTTTTTGCCAATGTGAGGGTAGACACAAAGTAAGGGCAGTGGTTGACCCACAACTTAGGTAAAAGAGCCTAGTTAAAGAGCCAAGCAAGGGCCATGATGGGCCTTCAAACCACCTTCAGTTTATGTCGCTTCTGTCTCTGAGGTGCTCAAATAATTTTTCAGACAGTATCCAATTAATCTCTAGCTACATAGGTGTCAGCATTTCAGATTAAATTATCTTCCATTCACCCCTTCATAAAAAAAAAAAAATGTCCAGCATGTGACAAAGCATCTTGTCAAAAACTATTTCTTAAAGAAGCTTTGCAAAAAGAGAGCAAACCACTCCCACTTACTCCTGCAAATCCAAGTTCGTGCCTCTCCTGACCACCTTTGTAGAGTGACCCTGTTCAACTACTTGGGCTCAGTCCTACTGGGGAGACCAACAGTGAGTGGTTTCTTTTATGGTGGTGTGCAGGAAATGGAGAACCACAACTGGGAACCCAAGCAGGGTATGATTAGTTAATTTCACAGTTGTACAGAAGAGCACATTAGAATTAAAATGAAAGCTTATGACAATGAGAGTTTCTCAACAGCTTCTAGAAGGGAGCATTTTTCTACTGGGGCAATATTCTCAAGTCTCATCTTAGTCAGTAAATTCTTAATACCTTCCTGTATAATAAAGGTTAGAATAATTCGAGTGTAAAAAGTGTAGAACAGACATGTAATAGCTGGAAGACCTGTAATACTGACTTACTGTGAGGTAGTCTTTTCAAACACTTTAACAAGTCTGTTAACTGTTTTTATGTTCACACGAGTATCCTTAAAATATTCCCCTTACCCCTCTCAAATTCTTTCAGTGGGCAAGAAACCAAAACTAAAGAGTTCATTTGACTCAAATAATGCCTTTTACAAACATGGTTATGAAATCACAACACACATATAACATAATGTCTTCTGGGGGGAAAAAAAGGCAATGCTTTATAATTACATGAATACAAAAAAATGCATGACAAGAAAAAATTGTGAGAAATTGAGTTTCATGAAAACCATAAGGAAATACCTGTTTATACTTTTATATCATGTTATTCATTCTTTCCTGTAACATTGGCTGAGAGTCTACTAAATTCCAACAACTAGGCTAAGATCTGGTCATAAAAGATGAATATGACAGATTTGTTACAAAAAGATGAATATTACAGATTTGTTAAAAAACTGAATGAAATTTACAACTCAGCAGAGAATATAGAAAAATGAACAACTGCACCTCAGTGTAATAACAGAAGTGTACAGTTCATGGTTATATAGATGTAACCTGGGCGTGAGATGTCAGGGAAGCCTCCCTGGAAGAAGTGAATCCAATGTGAGAGGTGAAGGATGAGTAGAGATTAGCCAGGTGAAATGAGGGTAGGGAGAAAAGTAGGGATGAGAAAGGTATTCTAGGGAAAAAGTTTATCTTGAGTCTTCCCTGGTGGTCCAGTGGCTAAGACTCCATGCTCCCAATGCAGGGGACTTGGGTTCAATCCCTGGTCAGGAAACTAGATCCTGCGTGCCACAATGAAAATCAAAGATCCCACGTGCCACAACGAAGACCTGGCACAGACAAATAAAGAAATAAAAATAAATTGAAAAAAAAAGTTGTCTTAGTCTTGCAGGTAAGAATAAGAAACTGTAGTCCTGTACGGTATGTGCTACTTCAAGTTTCAACGTGTTACTTTGTGGAGCAGAAATATGAAAAATTGCTTTTTTGGCTTTAAGTCTTGTGGGAGTACTTAACCCTGAAAGATTCACAGTGTTTCCCATCACAGTTGCATGTCCATGTGGACAGAGGTTAAAAATCAAGACAAGCAGGGACTTTCCTGCTGGTACAATGGATTACTTGCCAGTGCAGGGGACATGGATTCAATCTCTGGTCTGGGAAGATTCCACATGCCTTGAAGCAACTAAGCCCACGCATCACAACTACTGAGCCAGTGCTCTAGAGCCTGGGAGCCGCAACTACTGAAGCCTACATGCTCTAGGGCCCACAAGTCACAACTATTGAAGCCAGTGTCCCCAGGAGCCAGCAGGCTGCTACGACTGTGCCTGCAAGCTGCCAACCACTGAATCTCACACACCTAGAGCCTGCGCTCTGCAACAAGAGAAGCCACCACAATAAGAAATCTGTGCACTGCAACAAGAGAGCAGTCCTCACTCTCTGGAACCAGAGGAAGTCTTTGTGCAGCAACAAAAACCCAGCACAACCAAAAATAAATAAATAATTTTTTTAAAAGACATGCAGAAAAGAGAACTGATATAATTCAACAGAGGTGTGAAAGAATACTTATTCTATGAGTAAGAAGAACAGCTCAGAAAACCAGGAGGGTGTCTGTGGGCTGTTACTGTCATGCCCAAGTAGGGACAAAAGTGTCAGAACAAGAGAGCAGAGGAAAGGGAAGTAGAGCCAAAACATGGGAGGGCTGGCTGGAAAAGTAAGAAAGGAGAAAATTAACAGAGTCCCTGTAAATGCTAAGAGGACTGACTTTTGCTTCAAAGAAAGAACTCCTTGCCAATTAATCTTCTTAAAACACTCAAATCTGATGTATATCCTGTTCAAAACCCATTGATGGAACCCTCTTCACTCTTCAACTGGGTACCAACCTACCTTCCTCAGCTCATCATTTTTCAAAACAAAAAACAAAAAACAAAAAAAAAACCTCGATTTCAGCAACACATATCTACACCTTTCTTCTTCCCCTCTTTTTGTGTATCATTCTTGCCCAAAGTGATAGGTTTCATAGATCAGCCAAAAAAACATTCAGTATCTGTTCAAATGTTACCTCTTATATTATATATTATTCTAAGCAGTCCTATTTATTTCTGTGTTCCTCCCTTATACCAGTATTTAAATGAAAATTTACCCTTTACCATTGCCAACATCCTTCTAATTGAAAAGTCAGTGAATATTAATGCCTATATGCCAGTGCATTAAGCTGGGTAAAAAGCAAAGAAAGAATTAATGGCCTTTACCCCTAATAAGTTTATGTGTGAGTCCTCCATTAAATCAGTGTAGTGAATTGAGCAAAACATTTATTTAAAAACTAGGCTTTTAAAAATTGAGGGAATAATCTTAGTATGCAGTAAATTTTATAAACATCAAAAGTTACTGCTGTTAAAAAAAAGTTCTCTCTTTCAATCCTGACCCTCAAGTTCTAAAGGACTTTTTGTTAAGATTCAAAATCCCTTAGAAATTTTTATATATTATTAAGAGCTAGTACAGGGATCAAGACCATCTCCATGGGAAAAAAAATGCAAAAAAGCAAAATGGCTGTCTGGGAAGCCTTACAAATAGCTGGGAAAAGAAGAGAAGCAAACAGCAAAGGAGAAAAGGAAAGATACAAGCATCTGAATGCAGAGTTCCAAAGAATAGCAAGGAGAGATAACAAAGCCTTCCTGAGTGATCAAAGCAAAGAAATAGAGGAAAACAACAGAATGGGAAAGACTAGAGATCTCTTCAAGAAAATCAGAGATATCAAGGGAACACTTCATGCAAAGATAGGCTCGATAAAGGACAGAAATGGTATGGACCTAACAGAAGCAGAAGATATTAAGAAGAGGTGGCAAGAATACACAGAAGAACTGTACAAAAAAGATCTTTACGACCAAGATAATCATCATGGTGTCATCACTCAACTATAGCCAGACATCCTGCAATGTGCAGTCAAGTGGGCCTTAGAAAGCATCATTACGAACAAACCTAGTGGAGGTGATGGAATTCCAGTTGAGCTATTTCAAATCCTGAAAGATGATGCTGTAAAAGTGCTGCACTCAATATGCCAGCAAATTTGGAAAACTCAGCAGTGGCCACAGGACTGGAAAAGGTCAGTTTTCATTCCAATCCCAAAGAATGCTCAAACTACCACACAATTGCACTCATCTCACACGATAATAAAGTAATGCTCAAAATTCTCCAAGCCAGGCTTCAGCAATACGTGAACCGTGAACTTCCTGATGTTCAAGCTGGTTTTAGAAAAGGCAGAGGAACCAGAGATCAAATTGCCAACATCCACTGGCTCATAGAAAAAGCAAGAGAGTTCCAGAAAAGCATCTATTTCTGCTTTATTGACTATGCCAAAGCCTTTGACTGTGTGGATCACAATAAACTGTGGAAAATTCTGAAAGAGATGGGAATACCAGACTACCTGACTTGCCTCTTGAAAAATCTGTATGCAGGTCAGGAAGCAACAGTTAGAACTGGACATGGAACAACAGACTGGTTCCAAATAGGAAAAGGAGTATGTCAAGGCTATATATTATTACCCTGCTTATTTAACTTATATGCAGAGTACATCATGAGAAACGCTGGACTGGAAGAAACGCAAGCTGGAATCAAGATTGCTGGGAGAAATATCAGAAACCTCAGATACGCAGATGATACCACCCTTATGGCAGAAAGCGAAGATGAACTAAAAAGCCTCTTGATGAAATTGAAAGTGCAGAGTGAAAAAGTTGGCTTAAAGCTCAACATTCAGAAAACGAAGATCATGGCATCTGGTCCCATCACTTCATGGGAAATAGATGGGGAAACAGTGGAAACAGTGTCAGACTTTATTTTTTTGGGCTCCAAAATCACTGCAGATGGTGACTGCAGCCATGAAATTAAAAGACGTTTACTCCTTGGAAGGAAAGTTATGACCAACCTAGATAGCATATTCAAAAGCAGAGACACTACTTTGCCAACAAAGGTCATCTAGTCAAGGCTGTGGTTTTTCCAGTGGTCATGTATGGATGTGAGAGTTGGACTGTGAAGAAAGGTGAGCGCCGAAGAATTGATGCTTTTGAACTATAGTGCTGGAGAAGACTCTTGAGAGTCCCTTGGACTGCAAGGAGATCCAACCAGTCCATCGTAAAGGAGGTCAGTCCTGGGTGTTCTTTGGAAGGACTGCTGCTAAAGCTGAAACTCCAATACTTTGGCCTCCTCATGCGAAGAGTTGACTCATTGGAAATGACTCCAATTTTGGGAGGGATTGGGGGCAGGAGAAGGGGATGACATAGGATGAGATGGCTGGATGGCATCACTGATTCGATGGGCATGAGTTTGAGTGAACTGTGGGAGTTCATGATGGACAGGGAGGCCTGGCGTGCTGCAATTCATGGGGTCACAAAGATTCGGATATGACTGAGTGACTGAACTGAACTGAACTGAAGAGCTAGTCTCTCTTTGGGCTTCCCTGGTGGTTCTGTGGTAAAAAATTTGCCTGCCAATGAAGTAGATGTAGATTTGATCTCTAATCCAGGAAGATGTCCTAGATAAGGAAATGGCAACACACTTCAGTATTCTTGCCTGAAGAACCCCATAGACAGAGAAGCCTGGCAGGCTGCAGTCCATTGGATCACAAAGAACTGAACACAGCTTAACAACCGAATAGCAAGTTTTTATCTATATGTGTATGTATGAAAGTGTGAGTTTGTGCATAAAAGCATCAAAATATGCATATGTATATATATCTATATCTATGCGCTTGAGCACACACACACACATACAAACACACACTATTCTCATTATATTCAACCAGACATTTTCCATTTAAAATTATGTCATTGATATTGCTCCAGGTCAGCCCACTTAGATATCTAACAGTTGTATAATATCCCATCAAATGCACACATAATAATTTATTATTAATATTTATTAATTATTAATAATTTATTAACCTGCTTCCTATTCACAGAATTCTATTTTCATGCAAACAATGTTAAAACCTTGTTCTTGCATTTTCGAGTGTATGAGAACAAGGGCCAAAATTATTGTTTTGCAACTTAGAGGCTGTAGGGTGTTATGCAAGTGACTTCACTTATCTGAGCCTTTGCTTCCTAGTTTATAAAATAAGGGCTATAAACCTGAGTTATATGTATAAATAATGGTGTCAGGCACATAGGAGGCATTCACAATAAGTTATACCTCTTATTTTTGTAAGATTGTATTAAGTACTGTGAGATGCTGTTCATGTGCTGTAAATCTCACAATGCATTTCTGTATATTAGTTTTGAACACTTAAGTTTTATTTAATAAAGACATAAAATATATATGACATCAAGGCTGTATACTGTCACCCTGCTTATTTAACTTATATGCAGAGTAAATCATGAGAAACACTGGCCTGGAACAAGCACAAGCTGGAATCAAGATTTCCGGAAGAAATATCAATAACCTCAGATATGCCAATGACACCACCCTTATGGCAGAAAGGGAAGAAGAACTAAAGAGTCTCTTGATGAAAGTGAAAGAGGAGAGTCAAAATGTTGGCTTAAAGCTTAACATTCAGAAAACTAAGATCATGGCATCCCGTCCCATCACTTCATGGGAAATAGATGGAGAAACAGTGAAAACAGTGGCTGACTTTATTTTTGGGGGCTCCAAGATCACTGCAGATGGTGACTGCAGCCATGAAATTAAAAGACATTTACTCCTTGGAAGGAACGTTATGACAAACCTAGAGAGCATATTAAAAAGCAGAGACATACTTTGTCAACAAAGGTCTATCTAGTCAAGGCTATGGTTTTTCCAGTAGTCATGTATGGATGTGAGAGTTGGACCATAAAGAAAGTTGAGTGCCAAAGAATTGATGCTTTTGAACTGTGGTGTTGGAGAAAACTCTTGAGAGTCCCTTGGACTGCAAGGAGATCCAACCAGTCCATCCTAAAGGAGATCAGTCCTGGGTCTTCATTGGAAGGACTGATGTTGAAGCTGAAACTCCAATACTTTGGCCACCTGACTCGAGGAGCTGACTCATTGGAAAAGACCCTGATGCTGGGAAAGATTGAGGGCAGGAGAAGAAGGGGATGACAGAGGATGAGATGGTTGGATGGCATCACTGACTCAATGGACGTGAGTTTGGGTAAACTCCAGGAGTTGGTGATGGACAGGGAGGCCTGGCATGCTGCCATTCATGGGGTTGCAAAAGTCAGGCACGACTGAGTAACTGAACTGAACTGAAGGAGAGACAGACAGACATACACCAAAACCAGCCTTTTGTTCTTTGTTTTGTTCTACAGATCTAAGTTTTCATCTGGTATTAATACCTTTCAGCCTAAATACCTCTTTAGTACTTCCTTTAGTGCAAGTTAGTGGTCAACAAAATGTCTTAGCTTTTGTCGGCCTGCAGTGTTTTACTGAGTCTTCATGTTTGAACAATACTGTTTTCCAGATGTGGAATTCTAAATTTACAGGTTCCATCATCGGTTTAGTTTCCACTGTGTCTGATAAGAACTTAGCTGTTCTTATCTTTGTTCTCTTTTAAGCCATATGTCTTTTCTACTGGCTGATTTTAAGATTTCCCTCCTATCTTTGGTTGCAGCAGTGACATTATATCGCACATCAGTAATGGTTTTCTTTGTATTCAATGTTTGCCTATGATGACTGAACTTACTGGGTTTGTAGATTGCTCTTTTCAATTTTGCATAAAAATATATTATTTATTCAAATATTGGGCCTCCCTGGTGGCTCAGAGGATAAAGCATCTGCCTGCAATGTGGGAGACCCAGGTTCAATCCCTGGGTTGAGAAGATCCTCTGGAGAAGGAAATGGCAACCCATTCCAGTACTCTAGCCTGAAAAATCCCATAGATGGAGGAGCCTGGTAGACTACAGTCCGTGGGGTCGCAAAGAGTCAGACATGACTGAGAGACTTCACTTTCTTTTTTACTTTCATTCAAATATTTCTTCAGCCTCACCATGTTCCCCTCTCCTAAAGGCACTGCAATTATATTAATAGATTGTTTGATATTGTCTCACAGTTGTCAGGTAATCTGTCATTTTTTTCACTCTTTATCTCCTCTTTATATTTTGGTTTAGATAATCTCTATCTTAAAATGGACTGATTTCATCTTATGCTGTATCCATTCTGCTGTTACATGCATGGAATGCATTCTTTATATCTTATAGTTTTCAAGTTGAGCATTTTCACTGTTTTTAAATAGTCTTTTTTTATAGTCTGAATTTTCATGTGTTGATTCACATTGTCTACCTTTTCTACTAGATGTTTGGGGTTATTTATAACAGGTAGTTTTAAAATAATACTAACATCTGTACCATTTCTAGGTTACTGTCTATTGACTGTTTTTCTTTTGACTGTCAGCCACCTCTTCATGCTTCTTCAACATTTTATTATTTTATGCTAAATGTGTGCAAAGAACAATCAAGACTGAAGGGAACAACATATTCTTTCAGAAAAGGCTCACTCCTTCTGTCATGCTGCCAGTGTGGGAACGGTAGTCTTCTCTGAATTTGAGCTTGGTTTGGGCTTTTGACATCTTTGACTCAGTTAACCACTGAGGAAAGAATCTGGACTTCCCTCTCAGCAGGACTTGAGAACACCAGCAAGACTCAGGATATTTAATTTTGCTTGTAGATAAGACACCTGGTTTCCACACTGTGGATGATCTTTCTCTGCCTCATTAACCTTGCTGTCAGCAATTCTTCCTGCTGGGAATTCACTTTCTCTCCTGGTCCTTGTTCACTGCTCTTTTTCTGTCCTTCCTTAGCTTCATGCGGCATATGCAGAGCTTGCAATAAAGGCTGCAGAGTCTCAAGGGAATGGCTCTCAGCATTCCTGCTCCTTTCAAAGTGTTAAGAGGTCACTACTTACACTTGGTAAAGACCAGAGTGCTTCCAAGAGGATTCTCTCAGATTTCCTGCTCCTCCAACTGCTTTGAACTCAGTGAAAATCTCAGACTTTTCATAAGCTTTCCATACATGCCCTCAGCTTTATACTTACAAGGACACTACGAAATCAGTGAAGGCACATAGGAAAGAGTTGACACATAGATACAGACCCATCCTGTAGTCACTGTTCCACAGAATTCTAAACCATCACGAGATCACTCATGTGCTTATTAAAAGTTTATTAAAATTTAACTGGTTGCTTCTTACTCACTCAATGGCAGATTCCTCTTTCTCTTAGTACTTCTGTTAGAGCAGCTGGGGGTGGTGTCTCTTTTCAGCACTCTGGATTTTCAGTTTGTTTAAGTTTCTTTGCTTTCTTAGGTCTTGAGTAGGTTTAAAAACCATTATTTTGTAACAAATCTACATTGTTCTCATTGTTAGGGTGGTAACAACAGTTTCTTATGACTTTCTCAATCTTAATGTTAAGTGGCAACTTCCCCAGCACTTATCTAAGTGCTCTCTGTATATGAACTGTTCTACTTCTAATGACTTTAGGGGATCACTGCTACCACTGCCTCAGTGTCAGAGTTGGAAACTGAGTCACAGAGAGATGAAATAACTTGCTCAATTGACATAGGCAGTAGGTGGCTGAGGCAGGGTTTTGAGCTAAGGAGCAGTTAGGTTAAATTATTGACCTTGCTTTAGTCAGAGCTTAGTCACACAGAATCACGGAGTCAGGCTCCCATGAGTTTGCCATGGTAATTTCTTTACCCCAGCACTTTTGCTCATCCTGTTTCCAAAGTTCAGATTGCCATCCCCTGCAAGGTCTATGGGTCCATTCTTCTTCCAGTACTTAAGTAATTGATCCTGTCCTATGAGCAGTCTTCTATACCCTCCACACCCTTGAAAATTACCCTATTTTTGCTGTGTTTCCAGACTGTTTTTGCTTGATACTGTATTTACTATATTTTTCAGCTTAACAGTGGGAACAACAACCTTCAATTTAGAGGTGTGCTTAGTCACCCAGTCATGTCCAACTCTTTGCAACCCCATGGACTGTAGCTCACCAGGCTCCTCTGTCCATGGGATTCTTCAGGCAAGAATACTGGAGTGGGTTGCCATGCCCTCCTCCAGGGGATCTTCCCAACCCAGGGATTGAACCCAGGTCTCTCACACTGCAGACGGATTCTTTACCTTCTGAACCAACGGGGAAGCCCAAGAATATTGGAGTGGGTAGCCTATCCCTTCTCCAGGGGAATTTTCCAACCTAGGAATCAAACTGGGGTCTCCTGCATTGTAGGCAGATTCTTTGCCAGCTGAGCTATCAGAGAAGCCAATTTAGAGGTACTTCTCCTGAAAAGATACCTGAAAAGAAGCAAAACCTATTGAGCAGAGTAAATATCTGAAGGTGTAACCAACATTTATTTTTTAAAGTAAGTTTATCCTACATAAAGTTTAGTACCCTTTGACTAACAGCTCCCACTTCTCCCTCCCTTTCCCTCAGCCCCTGGTAACTACCACTTCCTGTTTCTTCCACGAGTTTGATTATTTACATTCCATATATAAACCTGAAATCTGCTAAGACAGTTAAGCACTCTCACCACGAAGGAAGGAAGGAAAGGGGCAAGGTGGGAGGAAGGAAAATAAATATGAAGTGATGGATGTGTTTATTAGCTAGACTGTGGTAATCATTTCATAATGCATACATGGTTTATCACTTGATATTTTAAAATATTATTTATTGGTTTAGGTTGAAAGGCATGTGAGATCTTAGTTCCCTGACCAGGGACTGAACCCACAACCCCTGCCTTGGAAGCATGGAATCTTAGCATCTGGACTGCCAGGGAGGTCTATCACTGTTGATAGAAAATAACAATGTGTACATTTCTTCTCTTAGAGTGTAGTTTTTATTTTCTTCATGTCACAGTCTCACTAGCATATATTGGTACAGATACAACCTGGATGGTCTGCTCTAACTCTTTAACCAGACAACACAATTTTGTCAACTTAATTTTACTTAGCAAGTAAATCATCCCATGTTCCTTTCTGTCTACAGTTCTTCACAGAACTTCCTCTTAATTGTATATATCTGTCTGGTTTTGGTTTCCCAAAACATATACAAAAGTAAAAATATAGTTTAACTTTACTCTAGTAAGTAGGCAATATCACTGGCTCTGCTGATAGCCCAAAACAGCACAGTGTAGGTATTACCAACTTATTATTTTTATTATTTAACTTTAATTTTTTAATGCAAATACGGTCTAAAGTTGTAAAATTTTATCAGTTCACAAGAAAGGAGTTGCAGTCAACACTCAGCCCAGTTCAGTTCAGTTCAATCATTCAATCGTGTCTGACCCTTTTTGACCCCATGGACTGCAGCATGCCGGTCTTCCCTTTCCATCACCAGCTCCTGGAGCCTACTCAAACTTACGTCCATTGAGATGGTGATGCCATCCAACCATCTCATCCTCTGTCTCCTCCTACCTTCAATCTTCCCCAGCATCAGGGTCTTTTCCAACGAGTCAGTTCTTCACATTAGGTGGCCAAAGTATTGGGGTTTCTGCTTCAGCATCAGTCCTTCCAATGAATATTTGGGACTGATTTCCTTAGGATGGACTGGCTGGATCTCCTTGCAGTCTGAGGGACTCTCAAGAGTCTTCTCCAACACCACAGTTCAAAAGCATCAATTCTTTGGTGCTCAGCTTTCTTGACAGCCCAACTCTCACATCCATACATCACTACTGGAAAAACTATAGCTTTGACTAGAAGGACCTTTGTCAGCAAAGTAATGTCTCTGCTTTTGAATATGCTGTCTAGGTTGGTCATAGCTTTCCTTCCAGTGAGCGTCTTTTAATTTCATGGCTGCAGTCACCATCTGCAGTGATTTCTAAGCCCAAGAAAATAAAGTCTGTCACTGTTTCTATTGCTTCCCCATCTATTTGCCATGAAGTGATGGGACCAGATGCCATAATCTTAGTTTTCTGAATGTTGAGTTTTAAGCCAACTTTTTCACTCTCCTCTTTCACTTTCATCAAGAGACTTTTTAGTTCTTCTTTACTACCTTTCTGCCATAAGGGTGATGTCATCTGCATATCTGAGGTTATTGATATTTCTCCCGGGAATCTTGATTCCAGCTTGTGCTTCATCCAGCCCTGCATTTCACATGATGTACTCTGCATGTAAGTTAATATAAGCAGGGTGACAATATACAGCCTTGACATACTCCTTTCCTGATTTGGAACCAGCCTGTTGTTCCATGTCCAGTTCTAACTGTTGCTCCTTGACCTGCATACAGATTTCTCAGGAGGCAGGTCAGGTAGTCTGATATTCCCATCTCTTGAATACACAAGAATACACAAGGTGGCAAGAATACACAGAAGAACTCTACAAAAGAGATCTTCATGACCCAGATAACCATGATGGTATGATCACTCACTTAGAGCCTGAAATCCTGGAATGTGAAGTCAAGTGGGCCTTAGGAAGCATTACTATGAACAAAGCTAGTGGAGGTGATGGAATTCCAGTTGAGCTATTTCAAATACTAAAAGATGATGCTATGAAAGTGCTGCACTCAATATGTCAGCAAATTTGGAAAACTCAGCAGCAGTCACAGGACTGGAAAAGGCCAGTTTTCATTCCAATCCCAAAGAAAGGCAATGCCAAAGAATGCTCAAACTACTGCACACTTGCACTCATCTCACATGCTAGCAAAGTAATGCTCAAATTCTCCAAGCCAGGTTTCAACAGGATGAGAACCGTGAATTTCCTGATGTTCAAGCTGGATTTAGAAAAGGCAGAGGAACCAGAGATCAAATTGCCAACATCCGTTGTATCATGGAAAAAGCAAGAGAGTTCCAGAAAAACATCTACTTCTGCTTTATTGACTGTGCCAATGCCTTTGGGTGTGTGGATCACAGCAAACTGTGGAAAATTCTTCAAGAGACTCATCCCAAACTATGGCTTAGTTCTACTCTTACATAGTTTTGCATAGCTAGCCCTGAGTGCCTTCATTCCTAGGTTTGTTTAATGGAGGATCTGGGCAACTGTTTTCTTCAAGGGTCTTTGCCATAACCTCGTGGAGGAGGAGGGGAAAACCTTGAGGACACCTCTCTCAACTCTGACTCAGTAATCAGTACTTTTCCTCTCTTTTACCTGTTTTGCTCCCCCTCCCCCACTCCACGATCCACAAATCTGCCAGAGGCTTTAGGTCAGGCTCCACAGTGAATCATCTGAGGTAACCCAGCTAACTCCCACAAGTTCACCATTCCATGAGAGAAGCAGCACTCTATCCTATTTCACTCCATTGCTTGCATCATCTCACTAAGTGATTAAAGGTTTATTTAACTCCTTCATTTGGGGCTTGGTGCTTTAATCGAGTATTCCGGCAACTCCGACAATGGGCGGCTCAGCTCTCTCCCAGTTCAACTCACTTCTCTCCCAGTTCAGCTCAGCTCCTGGCACCACTACTCTTTGATTTAAAAAAATAAAGAGAGTCCAAAAATAATAAAATATGAACGAATCAACTAAAACTTAGTCTCATAAATTCAGAAGTTACTTTAAAATTCTTCAAAGTATAATTAATGAGTCACTGAGTTACATAATCCAAGTAATGAATGTATGCCCATTTCTTAGGACTATTTACGAGCTTAGAAAAATTTATAAACTTTATGTCTAACTGTGAAAACATGAGACAATACCACATTGTGTTATTACAGTGCTGGCCTCCACAATGAACCAGGAAGAAACAAAGCACTGAGCTTTGCATGTGTGATGGGTGGTCACTGAGAAGTCCCCGGAAAGAGTGTAAGAAGGCACCACACCATGGCACAGTCTAAGGAAGGAAGAATAGGGACATCTGGTTGGCTGCTTCGGTTTTCAGTTCAAAACTCGGTAACCAAGGTGCTGACAAGATCTGTTCCCTGGGCAGGCTCTGAGGGCACATGTGTCCATATCCTCTCCCAGCTTTTGGGGGGCTGCTGGCAACTCTTGCCATGTCCCTCCATCCTCTGCCCCCTTTCCCCCATCACTTCCTCCTCGATGTTTCTTATCTGTGTCTGTATATCCCAAAACTCCCTCTTCTTTCCTTTATAAGGAGACCAGTTATTGGATTTAGATAGATGATTTCGCCTCAAGACCCATAACTACATCTGAAAAACCCTATTTCCAAATAAGATCACCTTCAGAGATACGAGGGGTAAAGACTAGGCCATACCTTTTTGGGGACCCCTATTCAATCCACTGCAGGGAGAATGGCACAGAAAGGGTGCAGTGAAATAGGGTGCAAGAGCCACATAGCCCAGTGGTGTCACTGCAGACTCCAGCCTGCTCAATAAACTTGGCAAAGGCAGGGGCGGACACAGTCCCAGAAAAAAAGGTACTTTAAGGAAAGAAGGAGGCCATGGCAGGAACCTGAGAAAGTGTTCAAGGTTTGCATCCAGAACAAACACCAAATTTATTTATTTAAATTAAGTTTGGGGACTTTGGTCCAGTGGCTAAGACTCGAAATTCCCAATGCAGGGGGTCCAGGTTCCATCCACGGTTAGGGAACGAGATCCCACATGCCCCAACTAAAAAGAACGACTCTGAATGCACCAACTAAAAGATCCCACATGCTGCAACAAAGATCAAAGATCCAGCGTGCTGCATATAAGACCTGGGGCAGCCAAGTAAATAAATGAAACAAATAAATATTTAAAAAATAAATATAAAGTTAGCTTGAAGATTTTCACATGACAGTAATGATTATGAAAATAAAGCTTATCATACATATATTAAGAACTTTCAATGTACTAGAGGCTGGAGATATCAAGATGATTCAGAAGCAACCCTAAATGAGCTGACAGTCTAAGAGGTAGAGCTGCTGCTGCTAAGTCACTTCAGTCGTGTCCGACTCTGTGCGACCCCATAGATGGCAGCCCATTAGGCTCCCCCATCCCTGGGATTCTCCAGGCAAGAACACTGGAGCGGGTTGCCATTTCCTTCTCCAATGCATGAAATTGAAAAGTGAAAGTGAAGTCACTCAGTTGTGTCCAACCCTCAGCGACCCCATGGACTGCAGCCCACCAGGCTCCTCCATCCATGGGATTTTCCAGGCAAGAGTACTGGAGTGGGGTGCCATTGCCTTCTCTGAAGAGGCAGAGAGAGACATAGAAAATGAATGGGTAGAATAAACTGCATGGACAAGGTATGGGAGGAAGGAGACAGAGACACCAGTATGATCTATTCTAGATGGAAATAGTCAGGAAAGCACAAAACACTTCAATATATACTGTATCATTTGATTCTCCACAACAATTCTGTGATAAATGCAAGTTTAATGGGAGGAGATCCTGACAGGCTGGATACATTACCCAGATTTCCCTCTGGAATAGATGTCAATTACAGCCTAGATCTAGGGCATCTAACTCCTAGTCAAATTCACATTTCTCTTTATGCTTGCCTTCCATAGGAATTAACCACTTCTGTTCTTCCCATATTAATTCTGGATTTTATTGTTGTTTTTGTTCAGTCACCCAATTGTGTCTGATTCTTGCAACCCATGGACTGCTGCACACCAGGCCTCCCTGTCCCACACCATCTCCCAAAGTTTGCCCAAGTTCACATCCACTGCATTGGTGATGCCATCCAGTCATGTCATCCTCTGATGCCCTCTTATCCTTCTGCCCTCAATCTTTCCCAGCATCAGGCACTTTTCCAATGAGTCAGCCATTCACATCAGCTGACCAAAATACTGGAGCTTTAGCTTCAGCATCAGTTCTTCCAATGAGTATTCAGGGTTGATTTCCTTTAAAATTGACTGGTTTGATTATCTTGATATCCACGAGACTCTCAGGAGTCTTCTCCAGCACCACAGTTGAAAGGCATCAATTCTTTGGTGCTCTGCCTTCTTTACGGTCCAGCTTTCACAACTGTACATGACCACTGGGAAGACCATAGCCTTGACTATACAGACTTTTGTCAGCAAAGTAATGTCTTTGCTTTTCAACACAACGTCTAGGTTTGTCATACCTTTCCTGCCAAGAAGCAATCATCTAATTTCATGGCTTCAGTCACCATTCACAGTGATTTTAGAGCCTAAGAAGAGGAAATCTGTCACTACTTCCACCTTTTCCCCTTCTATTTGCCATGAAGTAATTGGCCCAGATGCCATGATCTTAGTTTTTTTTATATTTAGTTTTAAGCTGGTTGTTTCACTCTCCTCCTTCATCCTCATCAAGAGGGTCTTTAGTTCCTCTTTGCTTTCGCCATCAGAGTGGAGTCATTCGCATATCTGAAGTGGTTGATGTTTTTCCTGCCTGTCTTGATTCCAGCTTACAACTCATCCAGCCCAGCATTTCTCATGATGTGCTCAGCGTATAGGTTAAATAAACAGGGTAACAACAGATAGCCTGTTGTACTCTTTTCTCAACCCTGAACCAATCAGTTGTTTCATACAGGGTTCTAACTGTTGCTTCTTGACTCACATACAGGTTTCTCAGGAGACAGGTAAGATGGTCTAGTATTCCCATCCCTTTAAGATCTTTCCACAGTTTGTTATGATCCACACAAAGGCTTTAGTGTAGTCAATGAAACAGAGGTAGATGTTTTTTCTGGAATTCCCTTGCTTTCTCTATGATCCAGCGAATGTCTGCAATTTGGTTCCTCTGCCTTTTCTAAACCCAGCTTGGACATCTGGAAGTTCCTGGTTCATCTGGAAGTTGAACCAAGTTCATCTGGAAGCTGGACATCTGGAAGTTCTGCAGCCTAGCATGCAAGATCTTAAGCATGACCTTACTACCATGGGAGATGAGTGCAACAGTCCACTCTTTAGTACTACTCTTCTTGGGAACTGAGATAAGGATTGACCTTTTCCAGTCCTGGGGCCACTGCTGGGTCTTCCTGATTTGCTGACACATTGAGTGCAACACTTCGATAGCATCATCTTTAAGGGTTTTTGGATACCTCCACTAGACTCCCATCACATCCACTAGACAGTGCTGCTTCCTAAAGCCCACGTGACTTCACACTCCAGAATGTCTGACTCTGGGTGACCGACCACACCACTGTAGTTATCTGGTTCATTAAGATCTTTTTTGTATAGTCCTTCTGTGTATTCTTTCCATCTCTTGATCTCTTCTGTGTTTACTAAGTCTCTACCATTCCCATCCTTTATTGTGCACATCGTTGGGAGAAATGTTCCCTTGATATTTCCAATTTTCCTGATGAGATTTCTAGCCTTTCCCCTTCTGTTGTTTTCCTCTATGTTTATACATTGTTCATTAAAGACAGCCTTCTTGTCTTTCTTTGCTATTCTTTGGAACTTGGTGCTTTTATAACCCCACTATAATTTTTCATTTTGTAGGAAAATACTAGTAAGTTGATATTACTTACTAATAATGGTCTCCTAATGAATGTATTGAACTTGTGACATCTGCTTTCTGCTGTACTTGGGTTTCCTGTCATATCTTTCCTAATCCAGCTAAGACACTGGACCTAAGGATTCACACCATAGATATCTGAATTTCACAGTTTTCAATGTGTTCTTGAATTTCCCAGAAATAGAGTTCTCAAAGTAACATGGTCATACTAAATCTTTCCAAAGAATTTTTGTACATGAGACTATATAGCTATTAATCTATAAAGAAAGAATATTTTAAAACTAAAGCTGAAGATAAAGTAAAAGGAATGACGTTCAATTTCTACTGTCTTTATTTTCAATATGTCAAAAGCTAAACAGCAAAATGGCATTGTTCCAAATGACTGAGTGTACCATCTAAAGCACAGAGTTTAAAGATCTTACTGCTGCTTCTAGGAGCTAACAAAAATTCCTCCTAAAACAGCAATTTTCATTCAGACAGGATTGGCAACTATCACCCTCATTTTGCTAGAAACACAATGCTAGATATTAACTTCAAAAAATTTAAGTTTTATTGAAAAACTATACTTTAACACTACTGAGTCATTATTTATAGAAAAGTATATTTACCATTTATGTAATGGTAGAAATAAACTGTAATGGCAAAGGCAGCTAAGGCATCTGTTTATTTTTCATCAAACAACAGAAGCTTCAGAAAAAACTTAGTAAATACTACTCTTATAACCTGGTATACTTTATATCCCTTCTCAATAAAATTAGGAATCATGGTCTCTTCAGAAGCAGTAATGAGAGTCTATTAAATCATCATTTCTTAATGACTGATTGAAAATGGACATGTGCTCTGGGAAAACAGCAGTGAGTCAGAATAGGGAGAAACAGATTTCTTATTGCCTTACACAAGAATAGAAAAGTCTACTCCATTACTAAGCCTAAGTTCTGGAGCTTTTTAAAGAAGAAAATTATAAAGGGCCATGTGCTTTTAGTATAATTCCATCTGTTTTACCACTCAGCGCTCTTTTAACACCCTCAGAGTCTTAGGAGACAAATGATCACATTTTGTCATATTTTCTTCTTGAAATGAAGCTGGGAGGGGGTAGGGAAAATTGGTAGAGAAAATGAAGAGTTCTATTTCAAGGATGACACTCAGGGAAATAAAGAAATCAAAAGTGATCCAACCCCCTAAGGAAAAGAAGAGCATGGTATTCATCATAATTCTCTTCAACTCAAGATTCAAACACTCAGCAAAGTGTTACCTTTTTGAATTTCCCTGGTGGTGCAGTAGAGAAGAATCCTCCTGCCAATGCAGGGGACAGGGGTTTGATCCCTGGTCTGGGAAGATCTCACATGCCTAGGAGCAACTAAGCCTGTGTGCCACAACGAGAGCCCGTGTCCCACAACAAGAGAGGCCATCAAAGAGATCCCCGTGCATTGCAACAAAGAGTAGGCCCTGCTCACTGCAGTTAGAAAGCCTGTGTACAGCAACCAAGACCCCGTGCAGCCAAAAATTAAAAAACAAATTATTAACAAAGTGTAATCTTCTAAAATAAAGTCAGTAAGCAAAGTTTATAGAATACATCCAATGTCACAGCAATAATTTACCCTGAAATGTAATTTTTTCTTTGTCTGTGTTTTTCTTACTCAAAATCTAAAGGTATTTCACTCAACAGCCTGTACTCATTCACCTATCATTCAAAAAATGAAGATCATGGCATCTGGTCCCATCACTTCATGGCAAATAGATGGGGAAAAAATGGGAATAGTGACAGACTTTATTTTCTTGGGCTCCAAAATCACTGTGGAAGGTGACTGCAGCCATGAAATTAAAAGACACTTGCTCCTTGAAGAAAAGGTATGACAAACCTGGACAGCATATTAAAAAGCAGAGACATTACTTAGCCTGTGAAGGTCCATATAGTCAAAGCTATGGTTTTTCCAGTAGTATGGTTGTGAGAGCTGGACCATAAAGAAGGCTGAGCACCAAAGAATTGATGTTTTCAAATTGTGGTATTGGAGAAGACTTTTGAGAGTCCCTTGGACTGCAAGGAGATCAAACCAATCAACCTTAAAGGAAAGTGAAAGTGAAGTCGCTCAGTCCTGTCCGACTCTTTGTGACCCCGTGGACTGTAGCCTACCAGGCTCCTCCCTCCATGGGATTCTCCAGGCAAGAGTACTGGAGTGGGTTGCCATTTCCTTCTCCAGGGGATCTTCCCGACCCAGGGATTGGACCTGCGTCTCCCGCATTCCAGGCAGATACTTTAACCTCTGAGCCACCAGGGAAGCCCCTTGAAATAGAACTCTTTCCCTTAAAGGAAAGCAATCCTCATTATTCATTGGTATGACTGACTCTGAAGCTGAAGCTGCAATACTTTGGCCATTTGATGTGAAGAGTCTCATTGGAAAAGATCCTGATGCTGGGAAAAACAAAAGGCCGGAGGAGAAGGGACGACAGAGGATGAGATGGTTGGATGGCATCACTGACTCAATGGACATGAGTTTCAGCAAGCTCTGGGAGATAGTGAAGGACAGGGAAGCCTGGAGTGCTGCAGTCCATGGGGTTGCAAAGAGTTGGACATGACTGAGTGACTGAACAACTGAATAAGAACACTTAGAGAAGTGTTCTTGAGTAGCAGACTGAGACCTTTGGGATTCAGTTTCTTCATTTGTTACTTACAGATAATATCATTGTCCTGTCCATATTATAGGGTTTTTGTGAACTCTCAAAATTGGAATCAGGTCAGATCAGTCGCTCAGTTGCGTGCGACTCTTTGCGACCCCATAAATTGCAGCACGCCAGGCCTCCCTGTCCATCACCAACTCCCGGAGTTCACTCAGACTCACGTCCATCGAGTTAGTGATGCTATCCAGCCATCTCATCCTCTGTCATCCCCTTCTCATCCTGCCCCCAATCCCTCCCAGCATCAGAGTCTTTTCCAATGAGTCAACTCTTCGCATGAGGTGGCAAAAGTACTGGAGTTTCAGCTTTAGCATCATTCCTTCCAAAGAAATCCCAGGGCTAATCTCCTTCAGAATGGACTGGTTGGATCTCCTTGCAGTCCAAGGGACTCTCAAGAGTCTTTTCCAACACCACAGTTCAAAAGCATCAATTCTTTGGCACTCAGCCTTCTTCACAGTCCAACTCTCACATCCATACATGACCACTGGAAAAACCATAGCCTTGACTAGACGAACCTTTATTGGCAAAGTAATGTCTCTGCTTTTGAATATGCTATCTAGGTTGGTCATAACTGTCCTTGTGATCACTGACCTAGAGCCAGACATCCTGGAATGTGAAGTCAAGTGGGCCTTAGAAAGCATCACTACGAACAAAACTAGTGGAGGTGATGGAATTCCAGTTGAGCTATTCCAAATCCTGAAAGATGATGCTGTGAAAGTGCTGCACTCAATATGCCAGCAAATTTGGAAAACTCGGCAGTGGCCACAGGACTGGACAAGGTCAGTTTTCATTCTAATCCCAAAGAAAGGCAATGCCAAAGAATGCTCAAACTACTGCACAATTGCACTCATCTCACACGCTAGTAAAGTAATGCTCAAAATTCTCCAAGCCAGGCTTCAGCAATATGTGAACTGTGAACTTCCTGATGTTCAAGCTGGTTTTAGAAAAGGCAGAGGAACCAGAGATCAAATTGCCAACATCCACTGGATCATGGAAAAAGAAAGAGAGTTCCAGAAAAGCATCTATTTCTGCTTTATTGACTATGCCAAAGCCTTTGACTGTGTGGATCACAATAAACTGTGGAAAATTCTGAAAGAGATGGGAATACCCGACCACCTGATCTGCCTCTTGAGAAATCTGTATGCAGGTCAGGAAGCAACAGTTAGAACTGGACGTGGAACAAGACTGGTTCCAAGTAGGAAAAGGAGTTCGTCAAGGCTGTATATTGTCACCCTGTTTATTTAACTTATGTGCAGAGTACATCATGAGAAACGCTGGACTGGAAGAAATACATACTGGAATCAAGATTACTGGGAGTGGAATTTATAATTTAAAATTAAAAATGTTACATACATACATAATGAACTGAAAGTTAAGAATTTTGTCAGAAATACATTTCACTACTCAAATCTGGAGGTTTGGAATCCTGCAGTCTAACTAAGCATGACCCGTATCTAAGTTACCTGATCCTCAATGTGGCCATGACAATTTGGAAGTGTAAAAACTGACCCTTAATTTTGCATATCTCCTAGATTAGCTGTGGAAGAGAAGCCACGATTGGCAAACAAAGTTTCGATTGCCATAGAGGGAAACTGATAAGCAAAGTCCCTTCAATAGCCCATCTGGATCCCACTCAACCATCTGCCAGGCTATATCTCGAATCTTTGGAGGGGAAGTCAAACTCCTCACTCTGTCAGTCAACACCCTCTTCTCCCATCTCATCCTTTCAGCTTTAGAGTTTTATTGGACATAGATCCTATGCTGTGAATGGGCAAGTCATTGGCCTCTAAATGTCATGGGTCATTTCCAGACATTTCCTTTCCCTATGCCTCCCCCATAAACCTGGAAAGTTCTCTGTTACTTCATTTCTGTCCAGATAGCCCAGAGCATAGATTTTACTAACAGACTGTGAGCTGAGAAATGGGACCACAGCTTCCACGTCGGCCCAGTTCTACATAGTCATCAATGGTCAATACTGATTTGTGCACCATACAAAAACAGAAAAATTTAAAAACATCAAATTCAATTGGGGAATTTGATACCATTTTGATATTATCATGAAACATGTTAGGAAAACTATGTAGGCATCTAAATAAACTGAATTGATCTAGGGAGAACAAATCAAATTAGAGGCATAGATCTGGAATTGTACCAAGAGAGGTTTGGGCTTGTTTCTCTTTTATTTTCACAGCTCCACATTTCAGGGACTTGTAACACTGCATCAGAAGTAAATTATTGCTCTTTTTTTTTTAAGAAAGCACAGGTAGGCACATACACACAGATGTCCAGGATTACTTTTAATAATAATATTGAAAAAATGTCAAATAATTTGTGGTCGTCTTTAATCCATCACAATCAGAACAAATACAAAATTTCAAATATACTTCTATTATGACAGTCAAGTGTTACATTGGCTTTAGCACACTCCAGACAAAGGAAGAGATGCCCCCATGGTAGCGGAGGCTAGAAGAAGTTGGCAAGAATGGGAGGTGAAGTCCAACATGGAAGAAGGTAAGTTAAGCAAATACAGAGGACGCATGCTGATGAAAGGTGGAAAGATAAGATACCTTGGCTTTCAGATTCTAATTGTAAGGGCAGATGGGAGATAACTGAATATTTATTTCCTAAGAAGATGCCTGATGAAAGTACTATTTGAGAAACATGAATATGGCAGTGATATATCAGAACTGGAAGGGACTTTCTCAGTGGTCCAATGGTTAAGATTCCGCCTTCCAAAGCAGGGGACACAGGTTCAATCAAGGTACATGCCATGGAACTTGGATCCCACATGCCATGGAATGTGAAACAACAAATAGCAATAGAAAACTTGAATACCTCTATGCAAAAACAAAACAGCAACAACTGATCATACTCTGCACCAAATATAAAGATTAACTCAAAAAATGAATTGCAGACCTGAATGTAAAACCTTAAAAAAAGAACTGAGAGGGCCTGGATTCCAAACAGTCAACTAGTGTGTTAACATTGAAAACAATAGCAGAGAAGTACAGCTCTTCCGGGAAAAGAGCAAAGGAATGGGCAAAGGAATGAGCAAAGGAAGAATAACAAGAGGCAGAATGTAATACTGTCACGAAAGCCCTGGAAGGCTTTCAGATTTCACCAAGAAAATTGACTAAAATTAGCTTATATATGGAAAAGATATTCTCTTCTTGGTTTGAAAATGATGTCTCATATCATGCAACACTAATATAATCAAATGTTATTTATTTACTTATTCACTTCATTTATTTGTTTACTAGTTACTATCATTATCTATTACATACAAGACTCTCTGCCAGGAGCTTAGTATTATTTCATGCAATCATCACAAACACTCCATGAAGGTGTTAATATTCTCTACTTGTTTTTCAATTAATGAAGCAATTATGCACAGCTTGGAATAATATCAAAATGTAGTCATGTATATTAGATACAAAAAATAAACTGCTTTTTCTAGGAATCATGGCAACTCACTCCAGTATTCTTAACTGCGAAATCTTATGGACAGAGGAGACTGGAGGGCTACAGTTCATAGAGTCACAAAGTTGGATACAACTGAAGCGACTCAGCATACAGTAATCATGACTCATAAATTTTCTCTATTTCTTTCATCATATATTTGCTGAACTGTGATAAAAAAATTAATTTTGTCAGAGTAAAGCAGAGACATTAACACAAAATGTTCAAAATGGATTCCGTAAAATATACAGATTAAATTTAGTTCACACTATGGAATTTTAACATTTTAGGTTAATATAAGTTATTAAGAAAATAGCTGAAGAAACAGTTGTCAACTAAACTTGAGATGGAAGTTCAAAACTTCATAAAATTATTTTTAGCTGCAAACACGCTATGTACATAAAATTCAGCGATGATTTTATTTCACATGTTTTAAAGTTATTTCTACTAGAGCATTCCTGAGTCATTCAACATCCATCGTCTATGGTACTATCCTAATGTGCCAGAAAAATGAACTTGGAGTCAAGTCATTTTAACACTACTGTGCAAGCAGCTGTAAAAGTGTAAATGCACAAAATAAAACGCTGACATGTTTTTATATCCCTGGGATGCATTACAGTATAAAAACAAAACAAAAGTATTTATGACCTGGAACAAGAACACAAATACAAAATAGGCTTTTCTTTTGATGACTATGGGCTTTCAGAGTCACAACTTTTGAAACAAACTTTGGGTAACAAAAATTGGTTCTTGTTAACAGGACTAACCTTGCATAACCCAAAATACATTATTTATTTACCCAGTGAAAAACAAAATAACAAATAGCAATACCAGTAAACAGTTCTGCTCAGAGAAAACTGCTTTTCAAAAAAGGAAAGCCTCCTGAAGTCTCAAATTTAGTGTATGCCCCTAAATCTCATTTTCCACTTTAAGTTTGGCACAAAGCATTTTGTGCGTCAGAACGAAAGACAATTTTTTCCCACAATTATTTATTAGCTGAATGGATGTAAGAAACAGAAACTCAACTCATAGCTAAATCAAATATAATTTTTAAAATTGATATTTCTACTTACCAGTGAAAAGTAGTAGTATTATTTGGGGGTAGAGGGGCCAAAGGATGGTTTGACAAGGGTTTCTTTTTTTTTTTTTTCATCAATTTACTTATTTATTTTTGAAGAGAGGAGGAGGAATTGAGAATGTGAAGTAGAAAGAACTGACAGGAAGGGAAACACTGAAGAAAAGAAGGCAGCCTGTATGTAACCAGAAAAGACATCCCCAGAGGGGCTGGGATACGCTGAGGTTGGGCCATGGTGGGAGTAGGGGGAGAATTAGGGCAGGAAATGGTATCAGTGACCTTCTAAGGGAAAGGTCACTTCCATGTGCTGGATGAAACCACATTGTAAATCAACCTGAAACACTACCTGTAGAGTCCATCCCGTCAAGCGACTTATATATACATATTTACATATGTGTATAGGTATACACATACTTTAATATACATATTGTATATATGGAGACAGGCACATTCTCTAAAGTTTGCTTGTGTAGAATATGCATTAAACATACACAGAAGAAAAATAGATATAAAGGAATCATGATGGTGTAAAGGAATCCAATCCTCCCATAATGCAATTTGGTTTAAAAAATCAAATAAATGATACAAACTTTTGCAAATTCTATTACCTTTAAATGATTTCTAAGATGGTTTGAGATTCAGATGTCATATTATTTACATATAATAAACAGAACATGCATCAGTTTACATGTCTTCTCAGAGGAAGTCATATACAACTTATAAATATTAATTCTTTCATTACACAATAAATAAAAACATGTAATTTTTTAAATAAATAATCAGGATCTATAATTTATATGTCTATCCTTCTTTATTGGCACACCATATCTAGATTTAAACATTTGTCAGAGAATATAACCTTGAACTTTCTTCTGTAAATACTCTAAATTTTATCCTTGAATCATGTTAAAGTAGCGAGGAGCTGCCCCTGGGAACCATATCCTGATGGACCCCAGCAGAACTATTTTGGCTGGACTTTTCTAGGATGTTATGTTATAGTCCTCAATAAAAGTCATTTTAAGAAACAGCCTGATGTATCTTTTGCTCACCAGAGGGCAGACACACTGAAACCATAATCACAGAAAACTAGTCAATCTAATCACACTAGGACCACAGCCTTGTCTAACTCAGTGAAACTAAGCCATGCCCTGTGGGGCCACCCAAGACGGGCGGGTCATGGTGGAGAGGTCTGACAGAATGTGGTCCACTGGAGAAGGGAATGGCAAACCACTTCAGTATTCTTGCCTTGAGAACCCCATGAACAGTATGAAAAGGCAAAATGATAGGACACTGAAAGAGGAACTCCCCAGATAGGTAGGTGCCCAATATGGTACTGGAGATCAGTGGAGAAATAACTCCAGAAAGAATGAAGGGATGGAGCCAAAGCAAAAACAATACCCAGTTGCGGATGTGACTGGTGATAGAAGCAAGGTCCGATGCTGTAAAGAGCAATATTGCATAGGAACCTGGAATGTTAGGTCCATGAATCAAGGCAAATTAGAAATGGTCAAACAGGAGATGGCAAGAGTGAACGTTGACATTCTACGAATCAGCAAACTAAAATGGACTAGAATGGGTGAATTTAACTCAGATGACCATTATATCTATTACTGTGGGCAGGAATCCCTTAGAAGAAATGGAGTGGCCATCATGGTCAACAAAAGAGTCCCACATGTAGTACTTGGATGCAGTCTCAAAAATGACAGAATGATCTCTGTTTGTTTCCAAGGCAAACCATTCAATATCACGGTAAGCCAAGTCTATGCCCCAACCAGTAACGCTGAAGAAGCTATGAAGACCGTTTAGAACTAACACCCAAAAAAGATGTCCTTTTCATTATAGGGGACTGGAATGCAAAAGTAGGAAGAAACACCTGGAGTAACAGGCTTATTTGGCCTTGGAATATGGAATGAAGCAGGGCAAAGGCTAATAGAGTTTTGCCAAGAGAACGCATATACTGTTTAATCTACTATAAATATCACAGATGATACTCATTATTTCACAATGACATCTCTATGTAAGAACTATGGAAGTTTCTCTCTGTGGCATAGAGATAACTACACTTGTATTAATCATTTCAAAACCAAAGAGCACTGCATTTTACTTTATAGTATCGTTTTTTGTGTTGATTGTTGGGAGACTATAATCCTATTTGTTTCTCATCACTTTTAAGTACATATGAATTGAGGTCAACTTACTGCTACTTTTTTTTCTGTCATTATTTTCCTTATCACACTCATTTCATTTTATTGCATTATATTTGAAACATTCTTGAAAACTGCCTTAAAACATTTTGGGGGAAAAATGTGTGTAGAATTTTTCTTTGATGTAAAGGAATTTCAGTTAAATAAAGGTGCTTTTCTTAGATACAAGGATCAATAATATATAGAAGATAACCTCCCAAAGTAGCCATGAGGAAGTATAAAGACAATACAATATGCAACCTTGGATTGAAATCAACCACTAGTTTCCCTGGTTACATATCATTCTTGAATGGTCTTGAGAAGAGCCCTTCTCTTTTTCCAGGCACATTATTATCTAACCATGTCATGTCTCAATTTCTCCATCTATATAATGGAGATAACAGTACCTTCCTCATAGGGCTATTCGGAGACTTAATTGAAATGAATTAATATGTGTAAAATCCCCAAGTAGTGGGACACAGTTAGTGTTCTATTAGTAAGAACTGACCAACACCACCCAGACCATGCATCTAAGCTCTGCTTCCCAACCACATGCTACCTCCCTAAACTCGGCCAGTATCTTAAAATATGGGCTTTCAGAAAAGCAGTCACAGTTTATGATAACCTCTGTCACTTAAAACCAAAGCCTTCACCTCAGTTTTATTTTTCTCCATAGATTTATCACCACCTAACATACTATATATTTTACCCTTTCTTTATATAATTTCTTAGATTATAAATTCTATTCTTTCTTATCCCAAATGTAACGCAAGCTACTATTCATCTATCCCTGTGGTGTGTAATTTCCTGGACAAAACACAGGGGCAGTAGAACGGAAACTTAACTGACACTCACAAATTTATACTTTCACACAAGGAGCAATTTCTATCACTGGCAGGGGCAAGTGATAAAATAGTTTCACAAATCACTTGGTTTGGAGCCACATGATAAACTGTATTGAATGTCACTCTTTATAATTCTCAAAATACGTATTTTGTAAACTATCCATCAAGTGCATTCTAGAGAAGTTCATCATTTTATGGTAAGCATTTTTCACAAAACAACAAAATGTGTATCATTTTGTGATTAGTAAACCAAGCATCTCTGAACTGTAGGTGTCCTGGCCTCTATCCAGACAGGTAACATCTTTGCTTTCATCCACAAGCTTCATGGTCCTTGGCATTTATTTTTGTTCCTCAGAAATATGAGGAACTTGCATTTTGCTTGCAAATAGGCAGAATGTCACATTTAAAATCTGTAGCACTAGACACAGACCTAATTTGGTACTTTACAGACCTCTGACATCACTTATTCTCTACTAAATATGAAGTTAAAAGACTGAATTGTAGCTTTCAAAGCAAAGCTCCTCAGCTCAAATGGAAGCAATATAACATATACAGTCATCCAGACATTTCTGGATAAGAGTATAAAATGTATAACTAACAGAATGATATTCAAAAATTAGAGTCACAATAAAAACTGCTAAACATTTTAAGGTGCTTAACAGATGCCAAACATCATATTCAGTGGTTTGTGTGTGTTCTCTCATTAAATCCTCATTTTGGGGACTTCCCTGGTGGTCTGGTGGCTAAGACTCCACATTTCCAAGGCAGGGGACCTTGGTTCGATCTCTGGTCAGGGAACTAGATCCCACATGCTGCAACTAAGATCCAGCAAGGCCAGATAAATAAATATTTAAGTCCTCACTTTCCATCCTTTAGGATATTTTTACCAGTTTACAAGTCAAGAAAAATCAAGGCTTAAAAAGTTAAATAAGCCTCCTAAGATCATACAAAGACAGCCAGGAGGAGAGCTGAATACGAACTCCCACTGACTGCCCTGATTAGAACCAGGAAAGGATGAGGCAAACATCAAAGATGCAACAAGCTGGGGATTCCTGTGAAGTAACAGTAGCAAGCTGCTTAGTCCACTGCCAGCCCTCAGAAATAGGAGTGCTGACACTTAGAAACCAAACCACGAAGTCACAGTGCACATCTATAAACAGACATAAAACAGGTTAGAGGTAGATAAACTTTCAGATGCTGCTCATTGGCAAAAGATGGATTTTTATTTTTTACAAATTGGCCATCAAGATGGTCATAACTCTGTCTGCTTGGGCTTCCCCGGTGGTTCAGATGGTAAGGAAGGTCCGCTGGAGTAGGAAATGGCAACCCACTCCAGTATTCTTGCCTGGAGAATCCCATGGACAGAGGTGCCTGGTGGGCTACAGCCCATGGGATCGCAGAGTCAGACACGACTGAGTGACTAACATACACACACACATCTGTCTGCTCAGAGCTCCCTTTGACAGATCCTGTTTTCAGAAGGGTTGATGACTGACAGACCCTAGTGGTTGTATTTTCTGATCCACTGTGGTGTTTACAGCAGGTCACATGCCCTCCACCCAGCGTAGCCCCTGCTCACTCCCAGCCACTCCTAGCCAGTGGTCAAGCAAGGGCATGTCCAAGAATCGGGCTACTCCTGCTCAGCTGTGTGCCTTGGAGACTTCCTATCAACCTAGCCAAGACTTTCTCCAAACTGTAATGCACTGAGACCCTCCCATTCTATTCTTCCTTACCCTCCCCACTTCAGAGATGCCTGCCCTGTGATTAGAAGGTCCTCCTGCCTGTCAAGCCCCTGCCCTTCTTTTTTAGCCCTCACAGGCATCTGACCCCCAAAATCCCTGGTACATCCATTTTGGCTCCTGTTTCTGAATTGATACAGTCAGATTTGTTCATGAGTATAGGAACACTTTAACTGTTTCAGAATTTCTGCAGTACCTAAGATTGTCTAATAAGATGTATAATTAATGACTTATCTAGTAGAACACATAATTTATATCTATGCTGCTGCTAAGTCACATCAGTCATGTCTGACTCTGTGTGACCCCATAGACGGTACCCAACAGGCTCCTCTGTCCCCGGGATTCTCCAGGCAAGAATACTGGAGTGGGTTGCCATTTCCTTCTCCAGTGGGTGAAAGTGAAAAATGAAAGTGAAGTCGCTCAGTCATGTCCGACTCTTAGCGACCCCATGGACTGCAGCCTACCATGTTCCTCCATCCATGGGATTCTCAAGGCAAGAGTACTGGAGTGGGTTGCCATTGCCCTCTCCGTTATATTAAAAGACGCTTACTCCTTGGAAGGAAAGTTATGACCAACCTAGATAGCATATTCAAAAGCAGAGAGATTACTTTGCCAATAAAGGTTCGTCTAGTCAAGGCTATGGTTTTTCCTGTGGTCATGTATGGATGTGAGAGTTGGACTGTGAAGAAGGCTGAGCGCCGAAGAATTGATGCTTTTGAACTGTGGTGTTGGAGAAGACTCTTGAGAGTCCCTTGGACTGCAAGGAGATCCAACCAGTCCATTCTAAAGGAGATCAGCCCTGGGAGTTCTTTGGAAGGAATGATGCTAAAGCTGAAACTCCAGTACTTTTGCCACCTCATGCGAAAAGTTGACTCATTGGAAAAGACTCTGATGCTGGGAGGGATTGGGGGCAGGAGGAGAAAGGGACAACAGAGGATGAGATGGCTGGATGGCATCACTGACTTGATGGACATGAGTCTGGGTGAACTCCGGGAGTTGGTGATGGACAGCGAGGCCTGGCGTGCTGCGATTCATGGGGTCGCAAAGAGTCGGACACGACTGAGTGACTGATCTGATCTGATCTGATCGTTTAATAGCTAAGGTTGTTTATTCATTTTGGAATGAACCTGTATCTACTGTGTGGAAATATAAGTGGGCAACATCTTGTCTATAACATGATATAAAATGTGGTTACACAACAATTTGCAAAACCATATGACAATGTAGCTTTGCCATTTAAAATGAGAATGTGGACATTACTGTAGACACTGTTATATATTTAAATGAAACCACATTAAAAAACTAAATCTGTTTCTAAAAGTAGGCATTTTAGCTTAGTTTTTGCTATAAGACACGGGAAAGCAATGAATTCATTTTCATTTATTATTCTAAATTAGCTATGTTTTCATACTGATAAACATTATGAACAGGAATGAAAGATTAATAGCCAAAAGATTTCTTCTTTCTTATTTCTTAGGAGTAGGGCTGAAATAAAATGGAGAGTTTAGATTACATTCATGACAGTGTACTGAGGCTGAATTGAGGAGTTTCTGACCAGGTTCCCTATTCTCCTTATCTCTCTTATCATCCCCCTTCCCTTGTTTAATTAGAAGCAAGGCTAAACAAAGGGTCTGTTTCATCATTTCAACTTTCACTGCTTTCTGGAATAGGAATGACCTTCCTTTAAAATATAACTGTCAGATATTAATCTAGAGTTTTCATACAATCTATACCCCCTTTGGGTAATGTATTTACTGATATCAGGCAACAGGCTCTGACTGATCCAACATTATTACAGAGAACTTCCATCTTGGGGAAATATCTTGGCTACAGTGAAAATTGATATTAGAAATACTAGAACATATTCTGGAGTTCAGTGTTTCTTTGGGCAGAGACTTTTAAAACAGGAAACTGTTTTTAATATCTGGGCTTAATGAACCATCTCATTTCTAGAATTTCTGAAGTATTTTTCTCACTATAGTTGCAACCCCCTGGAACTGTCATCAGTCACTTATCACCGCAGCTATTCATAACTAGCTAATGAGAGCATTATTAACTGCTCAATAATAAAGTATATAAACTTAAAAAAACTATATAAACTTTTTAAAGAAACATATTCCAATTAGCTTGAATAAATGGCCAACGATTTTTGTTACATTTATGAATCCAAACTCAGGTTAAAAATAATTTATATATATGTATTCATAACTATTTTAACTTGTGAATTTTTTGTTTTATGTGTCCAAATTTGGGTAGAATGGGACTTTGAATTATAACATGTGGACATTAGTTTGTATTACACAGTTATAGGTAATGCATAAAAACCATCTTTTATAGCTGGGCATATTATTTTATGGAAAGAATATTTATACAACAACATTGCATAATGTAAGAATCAGACTGCTTAAATTTCATACTTGCATTTTTAAGCATATTGCATTCAATTAATTTTATTTCTAAAATCTAATAAAATAGGTATATTAAAATATAATATTCAATTTGTAAAGGCAACAGAATTTGGAAACCAATATCAAATATGTATTTTGTTTTTTGAACTACTTTATTCATATATTTTGCATTCAGTAATGCTGCATTGTAAAATTTATTTTTTTCCCATCTTTTGCCTGGACTTTATTGGCTACTGTAAAGTTATTAAAAAGATCTTAATGTAAGTTTGAAATCCTAACTCATTAGAAAATCTGATTAGAAAAATATATTCCATGCCCTATTTAACGTGCTCCACTTGTGTTGAATTCATTTAATCGGCATGACATCTGCGAAGTGAGTCTGTACCATTCTCATCCTTGGTACACCAGAGAGGAAAGTAAGTCTCAAGAGCTGGGATAAGCTGCCCATGGCCACATCTAAGCCAGCATCTAAATCCCTATTCTGTGCTCTCAATACCATGAAAGGCCAGATCTCCTTGTCCGTAACAGTCTCTTCTTAACTCAATATGCATTCTTGGCAGTAGTCTTTGTATTGTCTGGTGTAACTTACAAATTTAATTCTGCGGGGTTATAAAAGATAGGATGTTGTATTTTACTTCAAATTCAGACTGCTAAGGTGTGCTTCCTCCAAATGAGCACCTACTGAGCAGATAACAGACAAAGCCACTGAGCACTGACACTGCTACTTGAACCCTGACCCCATCTATTACCCATTCACCACACTCCGTTCACCACTATGATGTGATTTTTAGGATCAGATCCAGCAATGTTCTATTTTATGAGTAATACCTCAATACTGGCTTGAGAAGAATGATTAGAGGATTTAAGGAGAGACACCTAACCAAAGATAAATTATCAACCTTTTAAAATTGCACATGATACAGAATGAATATAAGCACTGTGGGCATTTACAAACCTGAGTAACCAGCAGCATGGAACTCCCATACATTGTAAAGAAAACATTTATCTTTTTTATAAGACTTTTTCCATACAGATTCACAATGTTTTCTAAATACTCATAGTCAAAAGTGGGATAGATACAAACTCACTTTTCATGACCATATTTATTCTTGACACAGTTAACACTGTGTTTGGTTTTTGTTTGTTTTTTTTTGGCTGCGCGACGTGGCATGTAGGATCTCAGTTCCCCAACCAGGGATCAAACCCATGTTTCCTGCAGTGGAAGCCAGGTCCTAACCAACTGGAAGACCAGGGAAGTCCCTAACACTATGTGAGAGAGGAAATTTGTCACAGGTTAGAACAAAGTCAGTCCTAAAATTAGCACACTGAAATCACAGGGTTTTTCAGTAAAGTGGCAGAAATGGCAGAATTTCAAATTCTCTTAATATCTTTAACAATTAAGAATTAACTTAGGGCTTCCCTGGCGGCTCAGTGGTAAAGAATCCACCTGCCAATGCCGGAGACACTGGTTTAATCCCCCACATGCCTCTGAGCAACTTTTGAGCCTATGCTCTAGAGCCTGGGAGCTGCAACTATTGAGCCCACGAGCCCACGAGGCCATGCTCTGCAACAAGAGAGGCCACCGCAATGAGAAGCTTGCATACCACAACTAGAGAAAAGCCCACACAGCAACGAAGACCCAGGATAGCCAAAAATAAATAAATAAATCAGCTCAGAGGAACACATGAGAAATAGTTTAGAAACAAAAACTGGTAAAGCAGAATTCATTCTGTAGATTTTAACTTGGCACTTCTCTTCCAGGGCAGGCTGTGTGCTAGACCCTAGGATTCAAAGTAAGAAACATACAGCTCTTGCCATATGGAAGTAAATAGTCTAGGGAGCAAGAGAGACAAGTAATAAATCATGACAGTGCAGTGTGATGAGTGCTGCTCTCACAGGAAGAGCTCGGTGAAAAGAAGCACTGTGCTCAGGGCTGGCAGAAGTGCAAAATGATGCAATCTCACTAGGGGCCCATTTGGCAAGATATTTCCGAAGTATTAGAAATGTACATGCCCAGGAATTCTTTCTCTAGGAATATGTCCTACAGAAATAGTATTAGATGTGCACAAGAATGCTCTGTTTATAAAAGGAAAATACTTTAAATACTTTGATGGCCAACAAGAGAGGAACTCTTACATTAATTACACTCTAACTATGTGATGGGCTATTAAGAAAACATTAAAAATATTTTAATTTAAGCTTTCTAAGAATACCGAAAGGTATCTTTTAAATGCACATGATCTAATATTAAATGGAAGAGAGAATATCAAAGCATGTAAATTCCCAAGTTGGTTTTGTTGTTGCTGTTGTATCTGCTTGCTTTTTGGAGGGGGAGAATAGGTTAGGACAAAGTCAAATTGGAAGAAGGTCTTCTCTGAGTAAAGGTTTTGCTTGCAATGCAGAAGATCTGGGTTTGATCTCTGGGTTGGGCACATCCCCTGAAGAAGTGAATGGCTAATAACTTGTACCAATGATTCATATTATGAAGTTATGGTTGTTATTTATTTTACTTTTTCATTTCTATATTTTTATATAATGTTTTTATATTAATTTTAGAATAAGTATATATATATTAATTGAAGTATGACTTATTGTGTTAGTTTCAGGTGTACAACAATGATTCAGTTTTTTCAGACTACATTCCGTTATAGGTTATTATAAGATGCTGAATACAATTTCATGTTCTATACAATAAATCCTTGTTGCTTATCTATTTTATGTATAGTAGTTTGTATCTGTTAATCCCATATTCCTAATTTGCCCCTCCTCTCCTCCTTTTCCCTTTTGGTAATTTGTTCTATATGTCTGTAAATCTGTTAGAAGCAGTATATATATTTAAAACAAAAGAAGAGATAATTTAAAGTATCTTAGAGAAAAGCTTTAGAATAGAAGGGGAATTTAAGATGGGCACAGAGATAAAGCTCTCAACTGGGTGAGGAGGAGGGGAAAAAGCATTCTAGACAAAGGGAACAGCACGTACAAATGCAGAACCATGAGATGCTTAAGACACGTGGGATCTATTTGACTGGAGGAAAATGTAAAGAAGACTGGCTTGAAAAGGCACAAAATGTGTAACTTGCAAAAGTCTCTATATGATTAACATGACCAGAGCACTCATATTTCTCATTTAATTTTGAGTTTCCAGAATTTGAGAGCCTTAACTAAGCCTCCGATAATTTACTTAGCATAAGTGGTCACCTACCTGACACATGGCTGAGCAGGGAACTGAATTTACATCTTCTAACCCAAACCCACAACTTCTTCCACTCCATGTTGTTGTCCTGCCTCTTTATGCTACAATTATACATACACACACACACACACACACACACACACACACACACACACACCAGAAAGTAATAATTCATCCTAAATACCAGAAAGCTGAGGAAATTAAGTCTGGTGAAATAAACACGGCAATGAACTAAATTTCTTGTCCTGGTATCTATTCTACTTCACACAGAATAGAATTCAGAACTATCCGCATTTCCACACCTCCCTTCAACCCCTCCATTTTTACCCTGGGATAAACCAAAGTTGAAACTTCAATCAACTCCTGGGGAGGAGTATGAAAAATTATTTTTATATGTTTACACATATTTCTGTTTTTCAAGTCTCCTTCAACCTCATATAGTGACCTTTATATTCACTTCCTTTGCAAATCTGGTGTCTGTTGACTTGTACTGTTCAGTATTTGGTCCAGCAATTTCCTTTTGTCCTTTTTTCTGAATGATCAGCTAAAACATTCTTTCCTTAAAACAAAACAAAACAAAACACAACTTTGTTGGGTGTTGCATTACTAAATAACTAAATAAAATTAAATATGCTAAAATTATACTAATAATGTCTTGGAGGGTTGACCAGATAAAGTAAATTGAGCTGTCATAAGCTCTCTTAATTTACTTGCCCAGCAGAATTGTAAATGCAGCAGAAAACAGCTTACTGTAATGTAAACAGAGCTTTCCCTGCACTGTGCGTGGGACAAGTTTATTTAATGTAATATATTACACTCAGCCATCATTGCTACCTTTCAGTTTATACTTTTATGGTAACAAACGGTTATAATAAACAGAGCCGTTGTGTTAAAAATCAAATGGAAGGTTCAGTGTTCATCCTCTAGTTGAAAAGAATCTGATTTTCTTCAGCTTTATACTTTGTGATACTGAAGACTCACGGAACAGATTATTTTAAAAGTAGAAAGGCTCTCAATTCCTAATATTGACCCATGGAGAATTTTGGTCTAAATCTTGTCACATGTAGTCCACCTTCTAGTATTACTTTTCATGGTTTAGCTGATTTATAATCAGATTGAAAAAAATTAACTATTTGCCTGAAATAAAATTACTTTGTGTTTTATAGTAATGGTTATTACCAATACTTCTGTGTTCTTTTAGCATTATCTTGTAAAAACAGCAGTATTTGAGTCATGATAAATTAAGTCTGTTGATATATCATTTTGAACGTTTATGAAGGAACATTTATTTCGATTGTTAGGCAATTTAGCAATCTCATATGAGGTAACACTAGGCTAAATATTTGCTACAAATGTGATAAAGTGTTCATGTTCTAAAAAAAAATCAATTATTTCTACCTAAAGTTCAGAATATTACATATCATTTCTTGGCAAAATAATTTGCTAAATTTGACATATCTTTTAATGAAATATATGTAGGCTCTAACCTAATATATTAATAAATAGCCAAGTATGTTATTTTATGTGTAAGTATTTTAAAACAAAGTTAACAATTTGCCTAAAACTCTTAAGACTCTGACAGAAAGTGAGTTATACAGTATGACTCTGTATCTACAGTGTAACACTGTATCTACCTCTCAGAATCAACAGCAGAGTGAGCAACACTTGACAACAGCTCATTCAGGAGGGACAGATTTCTTGAGCATTTATTATGTGCTGGACATTTTACTAAATCTTTTCCCGTGTTGTTTCATTTAATTCCCCTCAATCACTTTATAAAAAACCTTTAGTATAAAAACAAGGACACTGAGGCTTAGAGAGGTGGAATCATTCACCCAAGACCTTGTAATGGTGACGTGGCAGAATCCAGACTGGAATCCAGGTCTGTCTGACCTGAAGTGTGTGTTTTCTCAAGGACAAGGTATGGGGTGGGGTTTACACCCACCAGTGTGGCTTGCATGAGTCCAGCACTTAATGATGACACACCAAATCCAGCCAAATACCAAGAAGATACTAAAAAGAGTGTGCTGCTGCTGCTGCTGCGTCGCTTCAGTCGTGTCCGACTCTGTGTGACCCCATAGACGGCAGCCCACCATGCTCCCCCGTCCCTGGGATTCTCCAGGCAAGAACACTGGAGTGGGTTGCCCTTTCCTTCTCCAATGCATAAAAGTGAAAAGTGAAAGTAAAGTCACTCAGTCGTGTCCGACTCTTAGCGACCCCATGGACTGCAGAGGCCAAGAAAAACACTCTAATTCATGTCAAATCCGAAGATGACTTCTTGACAAGTTGATTCCAAATTTAAGTCTCTCCTTTCCTGTTTGAACCAAAAGCTCCTACTATATAACATTAAAAATTTGCAAATGCTTTGTTTTCCTGGGACCCAGTTGCTCTCGAAGGAAAAACTTGCATGCATTTTTATCTCTAGAACTTTCCCTTCTGCTCCACCCCCTTTCTCTCCAAAGTCTTGGAAATTTTAAAGAAAATATGTATAGAAACTTTGAAAAACTACTTTTACTTACTAATCCTTTTTTACATCTTTTTTTTTTTGTATAAAATTTTTAAGAGTTGCTCTAAAATAATATTTTTAATGTTGGGCAGTCATGAATCCCTCTTTTTTTAATCTCAAGTTATTCTGAAACATCATAGTGAATTTCTTTAATGAGTATTTTTAAATGTTAATCAATTTTAAGTTGGTGATGAAATTGATTACATATACACATACTGATGAATAGATTCTAATTAAATAAATTTTGTAAAATGTGGAAAAACCACATTTTACAAAATTCACTTCACTGAACATTAACAGTCACTGAAAATGTCTTAAAAATTTGTGTCTAATCTACAAAGGAGAGCTAGCTCATATTTAAGTTGTGGTATCTGTGTTCTTGTTTAGACATGCTGATTACTCTTCAGCAAATGGTTAAGTCATATACTTGATCACTTATCTATGAGATGATTACTAATTTCTCAACAATTTAATTGATACCATTATATACTATAACAGTAGTTTCTCTTTTTTAATTTGCTACAACTTATATTCACAGTTTAATCAGCTTCTAATTTGATTTTTTATTTGGTATAAAAGTTATAAATACAAAGGCATTCAATTGTTTGTCTTTATTATTTCTGTTGTCTTCAAGGCTTAGAAGAAAAGCACATGCCACTTAAGATGCTCGATAATTAACTCAATTTTTAAAAACTTTTTAATGGATCAGTACACTTTGTAGTTGGCTGCTTTGGTTTTCCTCCCCTTTGAACTGCTCCCTAATGGTAGGCTCTGTCTTTCATCTCAGTTCCCCAGTGCTTAGTAAACAGCGCTCCATATTTACTTGCACTACAGATGGGTGAAAAGACAAATGATAATGCTAATAACAACAGTTAATGTTATTGACTTATTATTAAGCACTGTTCTAATCACTTCTATAAATATTAATTTGATGCACTAAACTTTTTATTCTTAATCACACTTACATATTAATAACAGTCTTGGAAAGAGTCAGAAATCTACCTTAAATAGTCTGCTTTTCTAATGAAGGGGTACTAGAGAACCATCACCAAACTTATACCTCCACCCTACATCTTAGAGGATGGCCGCCCTGTCCACTAGCAATTATAAAATAAAGGTGTATGTAAAATGATATGAAATATTAATGACATTTCAGCTCCTGCTGTGAATCCATTTCCTCACTCCTAAATTCAGATGCCTTAACCTTGAAACATGACTGTTATAAGGGTGTCACTTTTCATTATGTTCTATGTGTCTTTTTTCCTTCATTGCATAGAAAGAAACTAGTAACACCATCTCTTTCATGAGAGTACAATAAGGAGGAAAAGGAGAAACACTTAGGGCAATGCCTGGTCCCTAGAAGAGCTCAGAAACTCTTAGCTGTGATCGCTAGCATTGCTGGTATTAGACAAGCTAACATCACCTGTGTCTTCATTCTTTCTCCTTTGCCAAGCTAGACACATTTCTGAAAAATCATGATTTCACGTCTCTACGGTTCAGCTTCTCCAACTTGCACATATTCTTCCACATTACAATTGGATATCCCTCATGAAGACACCACCTCCAGTGTCAATCACCATCTCAGTGCTAAATTTGCTGGCTGGCTGGCTGTGCAAAATGAAATCATCCTCCATGCCCTAAACCTTCAAAACTTCCCATCCTCCCTGTTAGTAACACCAGAGACCTCAGTATCATCCTTTCTGTTTCCATGTGCCCCTACAAGTAAGTCATCATCAAACAAATCATCATCCAATCCAATCCTTCTGCCTTAAACAGGCTCTCCACCCTTTCTACTCCCACTCTCTTAGTTCAGGTACTTTCTCTATGCCACTGGGAAATATACAATATTCTCTATTCTCTCTGAATTATCTTTTTCTTCATCTAAAATACATTACATTCTTTCATTAGAGTTATCATTCTATCATTCAGCTGATCCTCTCCTGCCCTAGATTCTCTGACAGCAACTGAATTGAACACAGACTTTTCAGCATGGCATTCCAGGCATTCTCCGATCTAGTTCCAATCCACACTTCCAGTCTTCTGTCTTCCTCTTTATTTATTCCTCACACTTGACCTCTTTCCCTGACAAAGGTCTACCCACCTTTCAGATCTCAGCTCACCCATCAGGGCCTCTAATGAAGTCTTTCTTATTCGTTCCAGTACAAATTAATTGCTTCCTCTTTTATGAATCCCCAGTATTTTATATCTTCCTCCATTTATTCAAAACATTCTTTTTATTACAGTTGTGTATGAAATGTCTGTCTCTCCTATTATACTGTAAAATGTCTTATTTATCTTTGTAGGACTGGTTGTTCCCAGTAGAATCTGTGTGTGTTTTATTTAAATCTTTTCATCTTATTTTTTTCTTTTTTAAAATTAAAAATACATAGAAACCAGATTGAGTTAAAATATAATGGGTTTTCATATTTTCTCTGGTACATATGAATTGTGCAACTCTTGCAGGAAGACCCATAATCAGTCTAAGGCCTTTTTTTAACTCATCAGTGAAGCAAGAATATTAATAACTAAGCTGAAGTGTTCTTGTAAGAACCGAAGACGACATGCACATGATGTTCCTGATATCAAAGGTCATGACTGCAAGTATGAACACATTAGTGACTGGGGGGTGAGAGGGGTTGCACAAACAGCCTATGTGTGGTACATCTCTGACAATGTGTTACAAGTGAACGTTTCATAAGCTTTTTTTTGGTAGGCATTACATAACAGTAAATGTAGAATGATTTTCTTAACTATAAAATGTGAAACATACATTTTACATGAAAGAGCTCAGGTGATAGGATTAAAAAGAAAAGGAAGACCTCCACAAATGTTTAATTGATTCTTCTCTTACTCTAAAATTCTCTGTGATGACTGAAGTTTCTACTGGACCAATCTGGGGCATACTCGCCTCTAACGAGTCAAAATATTATATGACTAACACTCAAACAAAGAAAAATTGTTTTCTTGACATTTTCACCCCCAAAGCCTTTCTTCAGAGTCTTCATTAAAGTAAATACTTGGCAATGAAGTGCTCTGTGTTTACCACATACAGCTTTTGATGTCACAGTCAACTTAAAAAGCCCCCAAATCTTAACCTGGCAGCTGTTCTTCCTCACACTTGGATGTGATCTTTGCAATTCCAACTTCATTGGTGCTTACATAACTGTAGTTTACTGCAATTTTTTCAGACTTGATGTTCTCATAATTATTTATTTAGAAAACCTGGTATCAATTTTATATCTGTATTCTACAAAAAGAAGCTCTCCTTAATCAGCTGCCGAAGACTTCAGTAAGAACTATTCACTTCGGTACCATATTAGGAGACTATATGACTCATGACAAATTATGCAATCATCAGATTATTCCTCAAATACATGACTCTTCCATAAATGACTTTCATCTCCCTACAAACACCAAAAGCTGCAAGTCACATATGGGAGGAGAAAAATATTGTAAATTCACTTCAAACAAACATTTTTATAAGTGAGAACAATTACCTCAGACTTTTGAAATTCACTATTAAATAGAATAAAGTAAGCTTTGTTATCTCACAATAAATTAAACACATAAAACCATCAAGCAATAGTACTTAGCACAATCACATGAAAATGTTAAGGATGGGTGCATCTATTAAACCGACATTTTATCCTTATTTGTAAATACATGAAAAAAAATCTCAGCCTTGAGTGAAATGTAGCCAAAGGACTTGTATAGCCCACTCTTGGGTAGAGAGAGGCAGCTGGCACAGAGAACACCAGAAAAGAAACTACACAAGTTCTAAGTAGGGAATGAGTATTTTGATTTTTCTCTCCCAAGCCAGTTCTTGCTGCAGACATATTTGTTTTCAGAAACAGTCTGTACCTCTCAACCTGGAAAATTCATTAACCTCAAGAACACAGAAAGAAAGAACAAAGTCATGTCTATCCACACCTGCATTAAGAACTAACATGCATTTAATGCCTTCAGTGCTAAATGACATACAATCTGAGACAACCCTGTTATGTGAAAGGAAGCATTTGAGAAAATACACACATATACATATACACTTTGACAATTAGTATATGGGGTACCTCTTTTCCAGGTATACAATGAAATTCAAATAGCACCATATGCTGAAAACATAAATTATATATTTGGAGTTTTACCTTAATTTTCTAAAGTGTTTGTTCTTGAGGATTTGAAAGTTCTTCATCTGAGCACAGTAACTTGAGTTCAGCTAATGAGAAATGTATGGATTCTTTCACACACAAATAGTTTTATAAATAAACTGGTCAGGGCAAGAATTAAAGAGGGGTTTTGTCTTATTTAAAATTATTAATTACAACTATGAAAAATAAGGAAGAACTTCAACAACCTGGCAAAGCCTTTCCTAGTCTCCCTCACGGACTTACTTGAAAGCATCTTCATTGCTTATTTCATCACAGGTCACACACAACTTAACATTTCCACTGTCTATGAATCTTTTTAAAATGTTCTGGCAACCGGTTTGGTCCATTTAGTGTCCATGCCTCTCTGCTACATTTGAAAGCCAGTCTGGTTTGCAGACAAACGTGCCCACTCATAAATCTACTAATTCTTCTATTCTCCATTTGTAGATTCCATTCTGCTCAAATGTAGAGAAACACTGGAAGTTCTGAATGAAAAATGAAGCAAAAGAAATGTCAACTCACTACTCTGACTTTTTATAGGGATAAGAGATTTTAAAATATCTTAGAGATACTGACAAAACATACAAGTATCCAAGGCCTTACTTAGAACGACACAGAAAAGCCTGAGAACTAGCTCCGATTTAGGTAATGGTTGTGGTTTTGCTTCCTTTTTCGTTTTGTCTTACTTCTGCTTAACTTGGATAAGAACCAACAGCTCTAATAATTTTTCCAATTATAAATGTTCTTTCACATTTTGTTTCCATTTCAGATCTATTCATCAGCAAATGATGATGCGTGCTTAAAATAATAACCAATAATTTGGGGAAACTTTATAAACCTTTCCACTAGTTAATGATCACTATCAAGAGAATTTATTTTTGCTTATTTTTCCATTTCTGTCCTCAATCTGCTGGTTTATAAATTTAGCTGTCAATACTCTGCGTGCTCAGCCATGGAATGACTGTCAAAGAGAATCATCACCCAGAGTAACGTCTGCCTTACAAAGAGTAAATGCAAATTCAGTCACCCAGGGGAGACTGAGCTCTTAATGGAGTTTAACCATAAAGATGTCTGAGCTAATATTACAAGTTTCCAGGCAAGGATTAAGAAATGATTTAATTAGATACTCTTTAGGGGTTGTGCTGTTTTAGCATTATTCTAAGGGATACATTTATTAATGGGCTAAAGGACCTATTCTCTGACAACCTATTCTCTGACAAAAAATTATACATTCAAATAAGTATTAATATGACTATGAGATACTCTGACACCTCAAACATCACTTTAATGATAAAAATGCCTTATGTTCTTCAAACCTCCACACTGGAATAATTTAACACATGCATATAGTGTTGGTCCAGTCCTCAAGGCCAGTATTTCTCCTAAACAGGATACACACGTTGTCTGAGTCCAGCAACCAGGATTTTCTGGTCTCCTCCTTTTCTCTTTTCTTTCCCTTGTCACTCATTTTTAAGAACTTGCTTCTTCACTTTTCACTCATGTCCAAACCTACCAAGCTCTCTTGGCTTTAGAGTGACGTTTATCTTTTAAACGTCCTCACACCATCTTCTTGCACATTATTAAAATCTAACAGGCTGATACCTTGCCCCAGTTGAAGACACAATGACTGCCTTTTGCTCCCTAGGGAACTTTTTCTGTACTGAAAGCCCCGGTGTCGTAGATATTCCCAGGCTGCACCATTTAGGTGCGAAGACCTAGGCATAATATCGAAATGACTATAGTAGATTATAATACAATAATGAGATCTGTTTAAAGGTACTTCAATAACTTGGATATCTTTAAGATCAACTCTGAATAGTATGTTAGTTGATTGCCTTTTCCATTATTCTAAGAAAAATAAATAATTAGAATTTGTGCAACAAGTCCTCTCTTATCTTTCTGTGTGCCCAATTTTAATTTTTCACTTTCCTGTCCTTCCTGTCCAGGTGTCCAGTGTTCTGGTGCTGGTCACTAGCAACCAAAGCTCTGTTCCCAATCCCCTAGCAGTTACTAGGAGAAAAACCACAAACGCTTATAACACTTCTCCTTTCTCAATACATTTACATTTTTAGGCAAGTGGCTAAATATAAAAAGCTACAAAGTGCTAGTGTTGCTATTAATATCTGCAATTGGATTTAGGTTTCAGAAGACAGCCATCAATCTTGACTTGACTACCTACAACAACTCAGGAGTTCAAATCCAACACAGACCCAAGGAATATGTTTCAAAACTGTATTGTCATGAACCATTATCTAATGGCCTACGGAATTGCTGGGCTACCTAGGGCCATGTGCCTTTTCAATGAAAGTCTTAGTCATTCAGTCATGTCCAACTCTTTGTGACCCCATGGAGTATAGCCCACCCGGATCCTCTGTCCATGGAATTTTCCAGGCAAGAATACTAGAGTGGGTTGCCATTCCCTTCTCCAGGGGATCTTCCTGACCCAGGGATCAAACCCAGGTCTCCTGCACTGTGGGCAGATACTCCGCTGTCTGAGCCACCAGGGAAGTCCACTTTAACTGTCACTAATTTGTCTGAATCTAAATTTTAACACTAAGTATGCCAAGAGGCTTAGCATTATGCTAACTATTTAAGTGAACAACTATTTAAGAAATTAGATAAGAAGCTAGGCTTGAATTACACAACTGTTTAGAAGGAGGGTCAATATTGTTCATTATAGTCAGGGTTGTACTTCAATTCATATGAGACATTCTTTGTTTCCAGAGACCCTAAGTTCTGTTGGTTTGGATTTTTTATTCTTTGATGAATGGTGCACATATGGGCAACCTTTTGCTTAGGTTCTATCAGAATTCTGGAATAGGTTTCAGAAGCCCATCACTACTAAAAAATAGTATACTGTGAAATAACTATGTGTTAGATTGCACACAATTAGAAAGTCTCAATATTCTTTACAAGAAGTTCTTACCTTCACAAAAATATCCATTATCTCTTTTAACATGTAGCTCTTTTAAACCTTTTGTAGCTCAGAAAAGCTTTCAGTATCTCAAATATTGAGTCACTGTTGTGACTGACAGAACAGCTGTATCAAGTTCATAGTAACTACAGGTTCACTGTGACTCCATACCATATAGATAATCTACAAGAAGGAGCTTATATGACAACCTTTGGTGTATTACAATAAAATACAAATAATCAGACTCCACCAGGGTCAGCATGCCAAGATAAACAGCATAATGCCCTGTTCAGCTTGAGCAAATCAAAGCAAAATTTTAGGGTTTTTTTTATTAGTTATTTTATAAAGGGCAGCTCCATTTTCAACTGGATATAAATTTGAAGGCACAAAATTGGCTTTACTTGAATATGTCTGTGTGTGTTTATGTGTGTGTCAAAAATCCACACTATTTGTAACTTTTATAAGTTTTATATCTCAAGACTTCTGCTATAATTTGAGAGAGTACATCTTTCTTAACCATTAAGAAACATCCTGGGGTGGAAATAAGTGTAAATGTACTTAAAATGTAACATCATGCAAGATGGTTTAGGGGAGAACTTTAATATGTTTTGGTATATTTTAAAGTGCAACATGCTTATGGCTGAAGAAGTACAGTGAATAAGTCATTAATCGGCTTTAAGATCTATGGTTATATCTGCTGTTACTATTCCTTGTGACCTACTCGATGTTGATTCCTCCATTCTCTATTTTGATGTCCCCAATGAGAGCACAGGTATTCAGGAAGCAAAGCATTGGGAACATAAGGCCTCAGAAATTTACAAGAATCATTCAAAATGCTTCCAATTTTCACCTTAAACAGATAAAATACTTTGTACTTTTAGTACCAGAAGAAAAATGTGATCTGTGCTCTCTAGTTTCAGATTCTGGGCTCAGACTCCCTGAGCTGTTTCACTGACCTTTTTGGACTCTCATTTCTCTTTTGTCAATTTTCATCTTCTGCCACTTCAGTGGTCCAACCAGAAAGGCTCTTCATACTACCACAATCCCAGAGATTCCCAAGACCACCGGGGGCAGGGAGAAGCAGTGTCCCAGAGCAGAGATGATGGTATTATCTCAAAGATATGAATGAGGCATCAAGAATTTAACTGAGACAGAAATTAAAGTGTGCATTACTCGTGGATTATAGACTATGTGAGCCCACTTATTAAAAAAACAATTGAGTTCCTAAGTAAGCTATGTTGTGCCTGATGAGTCATTCTCATGGTCTAGAACTGGAAATCCCATGAGAGGTCATTTCCTGGGGTCTTCCTGGATGATAAGATCAAATCAAAAATAGGTGAAAGAATAACTCCTAATAAAGACAGAATAAAAGCAACATTCAAGTCTGGGTTTTATCTGAGAGAGTGCCGGGGGTGGGGGTTGGTGGGGAGGAAGGCATAAAGGTGAAACCCTGCCTTGCTACTAAAATTAATATGTTTGCTGTAGAAAAAGTAACCATTTCTTGGAGGTTTTCACTTGCAAAACCTTTGAAAAAGAAAGTGGCAAGAAGCACCACATAGAAAAAGTATTTGAATACAATGAATGAAGTGAGAGAGGAATTCATAAAGCTCTTTTGCTTTCCGTCAGAACAACAGCAAGGGACTATCTCCTGGCTGGTTTGGACAGGTGGGTAAGATAGAGGAAAGAGAACAGCAGTAGATACAAAGGAACAAATAAAACTGTGTCATCTCCACACAGACCTAGAGAACAGACTTAATGGACATGGCTGGGGTTGGGGGAGGAAGGAGAGGGTGGGATGTATGGAGAAAGTATCACGGAAGCATACATAACCATATGTAAAATAGATAACCATTGGGAATTTGCTGTATGACTCAGGGAACTCAAACCAGGGCTTGGTAACAATCTAGAGAGGTGGGATAGGGAGGAAGGTGGGAGGGAAATTAAAAAAGGAGGGGACATGGGTAAACCTATGGCTGATTCATATTGATGTCTGGTACAATACTGTAAAGCAGTTATTCTTCAATTAAAAATAAATAATAAAAAAAGAAAACTGTCATCTCCAGACTGAACACACCACTGGACTGCCCACAGTAAAATGCCATGGGACAGGGACCATCTCCCCACTCGGTTCATGATGGTCTAGTGAGAGCCTTTCAGGACCCACAGCTCTGTACACTGTGCGGAAGCATGTGTTCCTGTTGGTGCCTCTAGCCCCAGCACTCAAGACCAACTGTACCTCTGGAACCTCCAAATTCCAAGCGGCTGGAGTCCCTCAGAATTGCCAGTTCACAGATGCCTTGACTAGTGGAAAATGGTTATCTTTTAAATTAATATGTTTACAATCTTCTAGAAAACTTCAAGAAAATTCTTCCAAATCAATTGACTGCCTTTTATTTATGTATTTATTTCTAAATTAATTGTATCATAGTACAGTTGCTTTACAATGTTTTGTTAGTTTCTACTGTACAGAAAAATGAATCAGCCAAATGTAAACATATATCTTCTCCTTGGATTTGCTTCCCAATCAGGTCACCACAGTGCATGAAGCAGAGTTTCCTGTGCTGTATATAGTAGGTTCTCATTAGTTATCTGTTTTATATATAGTATCTATAGTGTGTAGGTGTCAACTCCAATTTCCCAATTCCTCCCACCACCCCCTTTAATCCCTGTGGCATCCATATATTTGTTCTCTACCTCTGTGTCTCTATTTCTGTTTCGTAAATAAGATCATCTATACCATTTTTCTAAATTCCACATATATGCATTAAAACACGACATTTGTTTTTCTCTGACTTCCTTCACTCTGTATGACAGTCTCTAGATCCATCCACGTCTCTACAAATGACCCAATTTTGTTCCTTTTTATGGCTGAGAAATACCCCATTGTATATGTACCACATCTTATTTATCCTTTCTTACTGCCTTTTAAAATTCTAAGCTAAATAGCCAAGATTTTCCTCCCTCTCCCTTTTATGTGTGCATGAGCATACATATACACATACGTATATACAGATTCATTTTAAAAAATCTGTCTCTTAATAATATAACTAGAGTATCTTTCAAAATTATTTTAAAAAATGTCACATATCTTTAATTCTCAAAAGAGATATGATATTCCTTACACTGTCTTCTGTAAAGCTCTGGCAGTACAAAGTGTCACCCTATGGAAATATTGGGGGAAAAAGGCTATAAAGTGATTTCCAGGAAAATCAAATGTATATTTGAATTCAACATTAAATCTAGGCACTGAAGAAACATGCTGGAATTCACTACCTCTAGACATTATCTGTAAAGCATGAAAAATAGCTAAGCATATTTTTAAATGTATGGACATTTACCAAAATAAATATGAAACTTCCAAATGCCTACCTCAGATACTGATTTACAGGATGTCTACAAGTACAAACATTCACTCACTCAGGATTTCCTTGGGATAATATCAAGTGGCAATCCCAACAGCACTGCATATTACTAACTAGATTTTTTTTAATTTCTAAAAAATATAGAACTGTTCATATAACTTTCTTTAAGTTTTATAAAACATTTACCAATAGGAAAGAATGAGAACAATACTGCCCTCCATACGCAGTAAAGTCCTATAAAAAAAAGTCATAAAGTGGCAGCCAGAGTGAGAAGAAAAAAAAACACAAGATCTCGAGCAGTCTACTTCCTTTTCTACAGACTGACATTTGGATATCTCAAATTCTCAACCAAAAATATCGATTATTGTTTCCTTTCAAAGTAATTACAATCACATTTCATCTCAAAGCCTGCTTCCTTCCTTCTTTCTCTGTTCTCTCTCTCTCCTTTTCTCTTGATACCAAGCAAATGTTACATGCTAAAACATAAACTCATGTATACAGGGATTTTTTGTTTGTTTTTTTCACTGATGTATTACAAGCACTTAGTGTGAAGCAAACAGTAGGCACTCAATAAATATTTGTTGACTTACACTGAATATGCCCATTCCTAGGAAGACAGTGGTAAGTAAGACACAGTTCCTGCTCTCAAAACAGTTACTATGTATTTGAGGAAACAGACAAGATTATCATATAAACACATGGGATATGTGGTAGATAATAAGAGGCAGAAACAAGATGTTCTTAGAATATAGAAGGGCAGCATAGTAACTATACTCTTATGTAGATGAAGGGTTTTGGGAAATAACCAAGAGAAGATGGTGTTTCTCTGAAGGAAAGAGGAATAGGAATTAGCTAAGCAAACACAGCGAGACATGGCCCTCCAGGAATAAGAAATAGGACACATAAAGACATAGAGTTGGAGATCACAACATATTGCCCGCCCAGTTACTAAGAGACTTGTTTAGAGATGAGGGTGCAAAAGTTACTTGGCATTATTAAGGCTCAAGTATAACTGATGCGAACCCAATGAAAAAGTTTAAACAAAGAAATGATTTGATCAGATTGTGATCTTTAAAAACAAGTTTTCTATAACAAGCTAGAAGGGTGGGGAGGGGTGGGAGGTGGGAGGGAGATTCAAGAGGAAGGGGCAGATGTATACCTAGGACTGATTTATATTGATAGATGGCAGAAACCAACATAATATTATAAAGCAATTATCCTTCAATGAAAAAGAGTTTACAAAAAAAATAAGTTTTACAGTCAGGGGAGGAAGAGAGGTAGAAAAGGTTGGAAAACTGAAGCCTATCTAAGGATTCAGTGCATCTGTTTAGGCAAAAAGTAAGAAGAACCTGAATTAAGGCCATAGGGGTGCTTTTAGAATAAACAGAATGGATAAGAGAGAGATTTAGGAAATGGGATTTGTGTGTGTGCATGTGTGTGTGTGTGTTTAGTTGCTCAGTTGTGTCTGACTCTTTGTGACCCCATGGATTGTAGACTGACAAGCTCTTCTGTCCAGGGAATTCTCCAGGCAAGAATATTGGATTGAATAGCCATTCCCTTTTCCAGGGGATTTTCCCGACCCAGGTATTGAACCTGGGTGATCTGCATGGCAGGCAGATTGTTTACCATCTGAGCCACTAGGGAAGCTCAGGAAATGGAACAGGCATAACTAAATGACTCAGGGAGGTAGTGAGAGCAGGGCAATTTAGGCTGATCTGAGTTTTCTGAATTGAACAACTAGAGTCTCTGAGTTCATTCCCTGAGACCATGGATAGAGGTGACTATGGAGCATCTGATATCTGGGGAGGGATAAGTTTGGGTCCTGGGTTTGAGGTGAGGTTTGGAGCATCTGATGGAGCCATGAATTGGACAGTTGAGAACACTGATCAAGATGAAGATGGAACACTAGGCTGGCTGAAAAGCCTTAACTGATAAAGTCAAGTTTGGGACTAAGGTATCCCAGAGTGTGGTGGAAGAAGATAAAGAAGATGACAGAATTCAGTAAATAACTTGAATTCATAAAAGGACCCAGAATAATACCCTGGGAAGCCCCAGTAGTCAAAAATAAAAAGCAGATGAGAGAGTGATATTTGTGTATTATTTAACAGATTATCTTTGGATAGAAAATGCGTCTGACTGGATTTGAGTTTCTCTTTCACTTCTGTGGTATCAAAGAAAACACATCTTCTTTCTAAATTGGAATATTAAATTATACCATAATTGATTTTCATGCCTTCCATTTTCATACATATCCTGCTGTTTATCTCACCACATCTTCATACAGTGAACATCAAAACCAACTTTTCCAAGTAAACAAAGTGGACATCCTAGCACAGCACTTATACATGACCTATGGTAGGGTCAGAGGAAGCCAAAATTTGTTCACTTTCACAAAAGCAACTCTGCTCACAATTTACATACAGAGCATTTCCCCCATTCACTCTTCTGGTAGCAACCAGCAGCAGCAGCATCGTGGCAGCTAATTAGGTAAGATTAAATGCAAATAAAACCCAGATGACTAAAGAGGAGGATTAATATATTTCAACATAAATATAGAAGGTGAATTCATTTTCAAATCTATCATGTCAAATCACCGAAGCACAGACCTGTTGATTTAATGCCCCTGAGAAGTTATCAACCAATAACACAATGTTCCCAGGATTTTCCCAGGAGATAACAAACTGCTTCTGGAATGACTGAGTTGATAATCACCAAAAAGACTACTTCCAGATAGGTTCTGAATTTGAACTTCTCACTTACCTTTTTCCCCTTCTCCCTCTAAACCCCCTGACAATCATCATCCATAAAGGATCTTCGGAGTGTTAGTTACTCAGTCATGTCCAACTCTTTGCAACCCCTTAGATTATAGCCTGCCAGGTTCCTCTGTCCATGGAATTCTCCAGGCAAGAATACTGGAATGGATAGCCATTCCCTTCTCCAGGGGATCTTCCCAACCCAGGGATTGAACCTGGGTCTTCAACATTAAAGCATCTTGTTGTTTGCTGTTTAGTCGCTAAATAGTGTCTGACTGTGACCCCATGGACTGTTGCTTGCCATGCTCCTCTGTCCACGGGATTCTCCGGACAAGAATACTGGAGTGAGTTGTCATTTCCTCCTCCAGGGGATCTTCTCGACCCAGGGACTGAATTTACATCTCTTGCATCTCCTACACTGGCAGGTGGATTCTTTACCACTGGGCCACCTGGGAAGCTCATAGTACTTAACAAGCACTAAATGAAGGAAATGAATCATATGCACTCAAGTGGTAACTGATTTTAAACTACAGCATATTTTGAGAAAGGCAGGAAATCTCAGGGAACTTACACTGAGAGTAAGTTTTTCTCCTTGAAAAGCAGGGCCTGACCTTGAATTGTGAGTTTATTTTTGCTCCAACCTAAGTCCACACACAGTACCTTTTAGAGATAATATTTATTTCCTTGTTATTAAAGAGGCTATTGTGTCTTGTAGATCCACTGAACCTTGTTAATTTTATTATTTGGCATGCCTAGTTTTATCCCCAGGCATTTTAATTACTATTTTATAGACATTAAAAATCCTTTTTCTGAGAATGAAAATCAATGAAGCAGACTGGATAATCTGAGAAGGATTGATTGAACAAAAACCTGTTATGTGATCCTTATAAACCTCATAAATTTATTTTAGAGGATAAATAAACTAGGTTGCATAGATTTATTATGTAAATTAAGTTTATACCCCAGAGCATTTTATAAGCATAGTAGGTGCCTATAAATATTTTGTGGACAAGAGAATAAATGAGTTAATTTCATTAGCCTTTCCAATATGCAAGGATTGTGAAACTCATATTCTATCGTTCACAGTGAAAACTTTGGCTCAAGACTGTAATGTATGGATCAGAGGCCCAGACTGGTTTAAAAGAAACTCCAAAATCAACCAAAAGGAACACATGTTAATGATGTACTGTATGTTGAAAATGCTTTTCTATTATTTACTGAATATTCAAAGTAACTAAGATATCTTTATTAGCTACTCTTCTCTCATGCTCTGAAAACTCCTATCTTACAATGAATTTACCTATTACAGAAAAATCAATGTACCAGGCTACACTTCAGTTTGAAAAACAAAATGCTAACAAGAAAACATCAAGGAGCTAAATTCCTATAAGCCATTTGATATGTGTGTGTGCGTGTGTGTGTGTATTTGAAGAAATATACAGACATGTATTTGTCCATTTGTATCTGGAGGGTAGAAAGCTTTGTCATTTTAGGCATGGAAAGTGTTTTAAAAAATTGAGTCAACCCTGTCATTGTAAATTATCAACAAAATGCAAATTAAAAGAACAGCAATATACCATCATATCCATTCAGTTCAGTTGCTCAATCGTGTCCAACTCTTTGTGACCCCATGGACTGCAGCATACCAGGCCTCCCTGTCCATTACCAACTCCCAGAGCTTACTCAAACTCACGTCCATCGAGTTGGTGACGTCATCCAACCATCTCATCCTCTGTCATCCCCTTCTCCCCTTGCCTTCAATCTTTTCCCCAGCATCAGAATCTTTTCCAATGAGTCAGTTCTTCGCGGCAGGTAGCCAAAGTATTGGAGTTTCAGCTTCAACATCAGTCCTTCCAATGAATATTCAGGCCTGATTTCCTTTAGGATTGATTGGTTGGATCTCCTTGCAGTCCAAGACACTCTCAAGAGTCTTCTCCAACACCACAGTTCAAAAGCATCAGTTCCTTGGTGCCCAGCTTTCTTTATAGTCCAGCTCTTGAATGGCCACAATCTAGAACGCTGACAACACCAAATACTGGAGAAGATGAGGGGCAATAGGAACTCTATTCATTGCTGGTGGGAATACAAAATAGTACAGCCATTTTGGAAGATAGTTTGGCAGTTTCTCACAAAACTAAGCATATTCTTACCCTGTAATCTGGCAATCATGCTTTTTGGTATTTACCTAAAAGAGCTGAAAACCTACATCCATAGAAAAACCTGCCCATGGAGGTTTGCCATTATTGTTTAGTCACTAAGTGTTGTCCAGCTCTTTGTGACCCCATAGATTGCAGCACACCAGGCTTCCCTGTCCTTCACTATCTCCCAGAGTTTGCTCAAGTTCATGTCCATTGAGGTGGTGATGCTATCCAACCATCTCATCTTCTGCCTCCCCCATCTCTTTTTGCCTTCAATCTTCCCTAGTATGAGGGTCTTTTCCAATGAATCATCTGTTTGCATCAGGTAACCAAAATATTGGAGCTTCAGCTTCTGTCCTTCCATTGAATATTCAGGGTTGATTTCCTTTAGGATTAACTGGTTTGACCTTCCTGTAGTCCAGGGAAATCTCAAGAGTCTTCTCCAGCACCACAATTTGAAAGCATCAATTTTTCAGCACTCAGCCTGCTTTATGGTCCAACTTTCACATACATGACTACTGGAAAAACCATAGCTTTTACTATACAGACCTTGGAGGTTTTTATCAGTTTTATTCACAATTATCAAAACTTGAAGGCAATCAAGATATTTTTCAGGTGGTGAATGTATCAATAAACTTGCGTACATCTAGACAGTGGAATATTATTCAGTATTAAAGATAAATTAACTGTCAAGTCATAAAAATACATAGAAGAAATTTAATGTACATTAATAAAAGAAAGAAGCCAAGCTGAAGAGGCTACATACACAAACCACCCATATGATATTCTGGAAAAGGCAAAACTATAGAGAGAGTTCAAAGATCAGTGGTTACCAGGAGTTAAAGGGATGGAAAGAGATGAAACAGGCAGAGCCCATAGGATTTTTAGGGTAGTGAAAATATTCTGTGTGATACTATATGGATGGACAAATGTCATTATGTCCAAATCCATAGAATGTACAATAAATAACAAACGTGAACTATAATATGGACTATAGACTTTGAGTAATTGTGATGTGTCAATAAAAGTTCATTAATTGCAAAATATGTGCTGCTCTGGTGGAGGATGTTGATAACTGGTGAAGGCAATGTGTGTCAGGGCCAGGGGGTATATGCGAAATGTCTGCATATTCTCTGCAACTTTTCTGTTAACCTACAACTGCTCTAAAAATAGTCTCAATAAAAATAATGAGTCTACCAAGTTTACACGTGCCAATATTTTCCCAAAAGCTGGTTGAACATGGTTTTCTTCTGATCACTTTGATCAATGAATCAAACAGTATCCAGTGGTCACTATACCTGAAAGTGAAGGTGTTAATTGCTCAGTCATGTCTGACTCTCTGTGAGCCCACCAGACTCCTCTGTCCATGGGATTATCCAAGCAAGAATACTGGAATGGGTAGCTATTTCTGTTGCCAAGGGATCTTCCCAACTTAGGGATCGAATCCAGGTCTCCTGAATTACAGGCAAATTATTTACTATCTGAGCCACCAGAGAAGCCTACCTATTATGTTGCAAACGTTGAAACTATCTTAGACTGATGCATGGTGGTATTTCTTGAGAGTTTATGAAAGTCTATGTATTTGAGGAAGTGACTGACTTAACTTGGAATCAAAAATGAAAAATTTTAAAAATGTGTAAAATTACAGATTTTACCTATTTTTATACAGTGCAAAAATATTTAAAGGAGTGTCTGGGCATTTATTTACTTAATAAAATGATTTATATAATTTGAACTTATATTATGTTTAATTGCACTCACAAGTTTAATAAGCTTAACAAGTAGAAAGATGGCAGAACACACATGTAAGTAGTTTTGGACAATTCAAAAGAACTGTCATAATATGGTAAGAAAAACTCATGATAATTAAGATGGGCAGAAAATACTGACAGAAATGGGGGAGAAAATCATATCCAAAAAGAAGAAAAATGCAATCAGACTAGCCAAATAAAAACACCAGATAAGAAAAATCAGCACATTCTCAGAAATGTAAAAGAGCAAACCACAAAAAATATGTGCCACATGCATGAGCTCTGCAGTGTTTACTGGGGTGAGAGTGAAACCCATTAAATGGTACTGAATAATAGCAATTACATCCTGGTTTTAGAGCATATGTTACACTGGGTACCATTACAAGATCACAGCTAGCCTTTTTAATCTAGTTTGAAGTGTTACAGCAAATCATAATTAGATGGAAATAAATCACAGATAATGATTTAAGAACCATGCATTCAAACCTTATTCAATCTTTAATTTTGTACACAGGGATGATGAGTTTTTAAGTCAGTTTGTTAATTTCCCTCTTACCCAGAGGTACTACCATTTGAATTCTACAGGTCCAAAGATAAAAACCACTACATTTACTTAGTTGCAGGAACTGCTAGAGAAGCAAAGGGCTGAAGAAATTAAAACTGTATTTATTCAAAGGTGAGCTGAAGAAACAGTAATATCGACAAGCTGCAAATTGCATCAAGATTCCTCCCAATGTTTCTGCTCCTAGTAATCTGATTTCAGGAATTCCAAAAGATTTCCTAGGTAAACAAACCCAATACTTGGGGAAAAATCCTGGGTACCAAGACCTCATCTTAAGCATACTGGTAAAAGTGAAAACATGGAAAAACACAAACTCCCAGAAACACGGAGAAAACTAAGACCATTCTGGACAGACTATTATTCAGCCACTAAAAATGATGCTACAAAGTAATAGAGAGAATGGCCATCACGTAGAGCTAATAAGGAAAACTATATATAAAATTGTATACATAATATATAGAGAAAAGCGGCACAGAGAACGACAGTCTTAAAAGGAATTTATCAAAGTGATGGCTAAGATGGTATATTAACGTTTTTGGTGTAGTTGTTTTGTTAATGAAGTTATACTTTGTAATTTAAAAAATAAACCAGAAACATATAGGGCTGCTGCTGCTGCTAAGTCACTTCAGTCATGTCCGACTCTGTGCGACCCCATAGCATATAGGGCAAATGTTACTAATTCTTTGGTGAGATATCACAAAAGGTTAAGAGGAAAACAGTTCTCGCCTGAAGTATTCTCATGACTAAATGTTTCTGCATCTAAGCATTATTTTGCTTCATTTAAATTTTCAGGGGATGTTTTCTATGTACGGTCCCCTTCCCTATACGCATTTCACTTACGCTTCAAAATGCTAGTTTCCTGACATTGCCTACTCAATACAAAGACTTTTATCTTTTTCCTTTAAAGTATCCCATGCAATGATTCCCAACTCCTTGTCAATTCACAACCAGGTCATATTTTGCACTCTGAAATATTTACTCAAACTATGCCAGACCAGGTGTAGTACTACTAATCATTTATGTCAAATAATCCACCACCAGTTTTGAAATGGAAAATGCTGAACTCTTGCTTGTGCAGCTGCTACTGTCAGACCCCAAGAGGCTTCTGAAAGGAGTAAGCTACTCCATTCTTGTTGCTAGAAGTTACCACCGCCTTCCTTTCCCGGACAATGTCATGGTGGACTCAAGGTGATGATTACTCAACTGCCCTTACGTACCTTTCAGACTGTGTGTGTGCAGAGTCGGGGGCACACATGGAAGAGCAGATACTGGAGGGGGAGAGGTCCACCATTTAGGATGGCAACCTTTCTATCCCTCTCTCCATGTCTGACTCAAGAACAAGACATGGGGTTTTATAAATATGTTCCTGTGGCTACCATCAATTTCCTAACCGTGTTTGTGCAAATCACCATGTGAAGTAAAAACAGTCATCAAGGACCTTAAGTGGCTAATATTCTGGACATTTTCTGGACTTTTGTTATTAGATTGTTTCCTTGTATGTAACAACTGTTTCCTCTTTCTTAGGTCATTCTCCTTCTTTCCAGCCAAATGACCCACTCCTGGTTAGCATCTTGTCTTTCTGGATGCTGTTTCTCAGGCTTCTCCTTCTACCAGTCTCTTCAGTGTTGGTGCTTCTACAAGTTCTGTCCTGGATCAGTCTCTTTAGATTATCTTATTGGTTGTTTTTCACTTGCAATTCTAGGTCCACTCTACTCCACTCTCCACTTTTCTCTACCCTGTACTGTGCCCAAGGCTCCTCTATGGAGCCTCAAGGTATTTGCCTGCCCTTGGGCTTCATTATGGATTTGGCTAATGGGAGGCCAAAGGGCAGAAGGCAGGAAGAGAGAGAGGTCATCAGGTGTATCCACGCTCTTTTCCTGCTGGGCCGAGGGCTGGCAGTGGCTATGTTCCTCTACAGGACACTACAGGTCCTACTGGGCAACTCTCCCCTAACGTAACATCTACAGATTCAGCTTCCGCTTGTCCGTGTTCTTCCCTTGGGTCCTCCAGGCGTAAGAGTGGTAAAGACTCTCTGCTATTCCTAAGTAATCCCAATGTGGTTCACTAACTCAGTTGGTTTCCTTAATCCTTCCCATAACCTTTATGAATAGTCTTCTCATCAAATTCTCCTTAATTACCCATTTGAGTATGACATCTGTTTCCTGCTGGGATCCTGACTAATACCCCATCATATTCTCACTCATCTTTAATTACCACTACATGGTAATTACTTTAATTCACTAGGACCCAATCTCTTTCTAATTTCCAAATACATACATATTTCAAAGCACCATCTAAATATTCTGAAATAACTTCAAATTACCGTGACCCCAATTAAACCATCTCCTTCACCCACCTCTGCTTGCCCTTCAAACCTTCCTTTAACCCATACCCCTACCTGTATTCTCATTTTAGAAAGAGACAACCATCTACCCACCTGCACAATCTAGAAAATTGGCAATTATCCTCCATTCCTTACTACCTCACTGGTTACCAAGCACTCTTGGTTAAATCTCCTACATCGTTCTTAAATCTATTTCCTCTTCTTAATCTGCATGGTCTCTCCTTTCATTTCAAATCCATCTTCATTCTATTGAATAGGAATCTCTGCTATCTCTCACCAAATAGGTTGTAATCAGCTTGACCAGTAGTGCCCTGGTTGAATGATCAACTGAATAAATGAAATACAAGAGGAAGATTAGAATAACTTCTAATCTTTACTTTTTTCCATATATCTTAAAAACAGCTTCAAATCAATCTGCATGTGCATCCATAGACATACATGGTACACACATGTATGTTTGAGGACTAATTTAATCCACTAATCTTGTTTTGTATTTTGAATTCACAGCACTGGTGTGCCAGAAAATAATTACTAAACAGCTTCCGGGGCGGGGGGGGGGGGGGGGGGGGGGGGGGGGAGACAAATCTCTGATTTATAGCGTCAATATCCATGGTGCCAATTTCCATGGTGAAAACAATGTCAGCATTGCCAATTTGAAGCTACTGAAGCAACATCACTGAAAAAGGAGCTAGGAAAAGATGGGCACAGCTGGCTCTCTTGAACTGGAATGAGGTGGCTCCAGCATGCCACTGAAAGACACATCTGTCATAAGACAGGTTAGATTACCTAAACCATCAGATTTCTGAAATAACACAATTACAATGAATGGCATATTTTAGATTCTACATGAAAAAAAAAATAACAAAAATAGCACATAAAGCTAGAGGCATCATAGAAATCCAATCATCATTTGGAGGAAATTTAATTTTGTCTCATGAAAAATTCCCCACTTTTGTTTTCTTTCATTTATTTTAACTCAACTGAAAAATCATTTACCATGTATGTATATTCTGTGGAACTCTGTTCCAATGGAAGAAACCAAAGGTGAAAAAGAAGCTCTCTGACCAAGGATGACTGGTAAAGTGGAATAACTTAATGCTTGAGAGCTGGGCAGTTCCAAGGTGGGGGAAGATAAGTGAAGTCTGTTATTTCTAACTGGGAAGATCCACAAAGTGCTCTTGGAAGAAGAGGCTTTGAGTTGCACTTTGGTAAGAAATACTATGATAGATTGAAAGACAGAGGGAAGGGAAATTAAGGTCAGCGAGGGAATCTGGCATTGTGTTTGACACACAGTAGGCACTCAATAATTTCTGAGTGAATGAAAAAATAAGTAAATGACTGACTGAATGAATTAAGAGGGACACATGGGTAAAGCAAAGACAGAGAGGTGAAATAACATTTGTATTGGGTTTGACCTATTAGGCCTAAGGCTGTGTCATTTGGTACCTGGTCCCAATATTACCTATTCAACCTTGATTCTTAGTGGTCCTAAATCACTTGTAATGAGTTATTAGTTCTTTGTCCCAGAATCCATCTACTCTGTCTCCATCACTAGCACTGGGGTCTACCATTCCAAAGATCTCACCAGCTCCTCAGAAACCTCAATCAGAATACACCCTGGCCCTGCTCCATTGCATCACCCCTCATGCAGACAGATTATGCTTTTCAAAATGCCAACGTGAAACTCTGATATTTCCTTCAGTCCTTCACTGCTCATTTAAGATTTAGTGTCTTATGTACATACTGCTATATTTACGGTGGATAACCAACAAGGACCTACTGTACAGCACAGGGAACTCTGCTCAATGCTATATGGCAGCCTGAATGGGAGCGGAGTTTAGGGGAAGATGGATACATGTGTATGTGTGGCTAAGGAGCTTTTCTGTCCACCTGAAACTATCACCACAACACTGTTAATCAGCTGTACTCCAGTATAAAATAAGAAGTTTTAAAAGAAAGATTTAGGGTCTTCCCATAGAGGACAGACTTGCGGTTGCCAAGGCAGAAGAATGGATTGGGAATTTGGGATTAGCAGAGGCTAACTATTATAAGTAGAACAGATAAACAAGGTCCTTCTGTATAGCACAGGGAACTATATTCAATATCCTGTGATAAACCAAAATGGAAAAGAATATGACAAAAATTATATGTGTGTGTAACCGAATCACTTTGCTGTACAGCAGAAATTAGCACAACATTGTGAATCAGCCACACCTGAATAAAATAAATTTAAAAAGAGAGATTTGGGGTCTTTCTATGGTTAGACTCATAAGGAAGTCCATACTCCTCCAAGTGACCTACAAGGCCCTACTTGATCTGGTCTCAGTGCCTTTTTCAGACTGACTACCCATGACATTCTCCAAAGATACTTTTGTGCCAGTTCCACAACCTTCTTTTAGACCATCAAGTAGTGTCTGCAATGTGGCTCCTTCTGATAGGAATCATCCCCCTTCTTTCATCACCCAATTGCACATACATTCTGTCCTCTCTTGACCAGGTCAAACACTGCCTTAGAGCTCCATGTATCTCTCTTTAGTGGAATTTATCACAGTCATAAATGTGTACTTACGACTGTTGGATTAATGTTGATCTCTCCCACTAGTCCATAAAGTTCCAGAGGGAGAGGCTATATCTGTTTTTACTCAAGTGTTTGGCACCAAATATCTGCTTAATAGGAGTTTGTTGAATGAATGAACAAAATGACATGTTCATTTCAACCTCCACATCTCTATCTAAAGATTGTAAACACTCCTGGGTGACCTCATCACCTTGCACCCTCATGTCCTGCTATGAATGCAAATCTAATGTGTCTTTTCATGTCCAACTTAAAACCCATTATTTAATACAAAGAATATCCATTATTAAAGTCTTATGTTCTGTGTTAGGGGCAGAGACTATATGGCTGCACAAGATCTTACCAGCTCACATGAGGATGTCTGGTGTACTCAGGAGAAGATACCACTAACTGTGTGTAACACGTACCAATCACTAATACTGCTATGACTAGAACCTATGGAAGCACAGATGTATGTGTGTTAAGTCTCCTTCAGCTGTGTCCGACTCTTTGTAACCCTATGGACTGCAGACCACCAGGCTCCTCTGTTCATGGGTCTCCAGGCAAGAATACTGGAGTGGGTTGACCATTTCCTCCTCCAGAGGATCTTCCCAATCCAGGGATCAAACATGCATCTCTTAGGTCTCCTGCACTGGAAGGTGGGTTCTTTACCACTAGCAGTACCTGGGAAGTCCATGGAAGCACAGATTAATAGAGAAACAGAGTAACAAAGTCTCTGAATATTCAATACAGTGTCACAAAGGAAGAGGCATTTGGCCTGTAGTTTTACAGCTTTCTTCTTGAATGTTTTTCTATTTCTTAGGAAAAAATATAATGACATAAATACATTTTAAGCCTACTACTTATTGGGCTTCTATTTTGTACCAGTCACTCTTATAGATGGTCTTTACAAATTTACTAATTTTAATCCTACCTTATGCTGCTGCTGCTGCTAAGTTGCTTCAGTTGTGTCCAACTCTGTGTGACCCCAGAGACGGCAGCCCACCAGGCTCCCCCGTCCCTGGGATTCTCCAGGCAAGAACACTGGAGTGGGTTGCCATTTCCTTCTCCAATGCATGAAAGTGAAAAGTGAAAGTGAAGTCGCTCAGTCATGTCGGACTCTTAGCCACCCCATGGACTGCAGCCTACCAGGCTCCTCCGTCCATGGGATTCTGCAGGCAAGAACACTGGGGTAGGTTGCCATTGCCTTCTCCAATCGTACTTTATAGTACAGTCTAAATTTTAGTAATGAGGTTTGATAATAAAAATCCCACCCAAATACATATTGCATGATTATTATTTGCATGGTTTCAACTACTTGGCTTGGCTTCCCCAAATACTGCTCAAAAAATGTAATCTGATACGGTATCCTTCATCCCCACTCCGTACCGTCTTCCACAGTGCTGTGCTAGACACACACTAAGTGGTTAATGGATACCTTTGAATAAATGGAATCCAGGTGGCCTTTCAGTACGTGCACTAGACAGTTTCTATTCCAGTCAAAATTTTCCATAAATGAGTTATCATCATCACAAGAATTTTAACTTCGTAATTGCATATGATTTTCTTTAAAAATACAAAAATACAAGGATCAACACTGCACACCTGCTGTATGTATTTTTTACTGCATGTCCTAAAAAGACCAAGAAAAAATGAGCAAGAAGTTTCTCAGGAATTTCAATTAATTCCCCCCAAATTCCAAGTGTCACCATGCAGGTGACACTGATATACACTACTTCATTTTGCCACAGCTAAAGTCTTTTTAGATTGATACCACTATCTCCACTTTACAGATGAGAAAACCAAGGATCAAACAAAGTTACAAAAATTGGCCAGGATCAAACAGAATTGGAATATCTGAACTTCAGGCCCATCCTCTCCAATCACACATTTTTCTCAACTGTAAAATGAACTCTCCAATGATTTGTTCTAAAGGATCACAGCTTTCACAGGTTAAATGGATTTTCTTCCTATCAACTGTTCCATAAACAAGTTATCATTACAAAACCTTTATTTTCTCAATTGCATGAGACTGTCTTGTGGAGCTCAACACACTACAACCACAATCTGTATTTTTCTAATGCTTATTCTTAACGAAAAAAGCAAAGTAGAAAAATAAATAAAACAAAAGACTATTTACTGACTTCCCAGAAAATCTCTAAATATATGCACTGGGTAAGTCACTTCCTCAGGATTTACAAGGTCTAAAGCATGAAGTTGCTGCAGAAAAGAAAATCTCAACCCTCAGCTGCAGTTTGCAATAGAAAAGAATGCAGTCTATGTCCAAACACTGTAATCCCAACGCTTCCTTATGGTAGTATTATTGAGACCATTCCTTATTTTTGCATTAAAACATTTTGTAAAATATGAAAGGAAGATAAACTCTCCCTTTTTGGCCATAATAGGTAAGCCGTTTCTTGCCTCATTTATTATCTCTTGGCTAAGATTTCACATGGCCTCACTTTTCTTTAATATTCTCTGTGTTATAATTTAACAACAGTAACATGTTATCTACAGAGCATAATTACACATACACATCTTAAAACTACTATGTTTTGCTCATTCCACAGTGTAATATAAATTACTCTCTGAATTCTTCACATGTGAAAAGAATTAAGCATATTCATTAGCCCAATTATAAAAAATCTGGCATCAGTATGGTGTGATTTAGCATTGAAAACTAGAGACTGTAAAACTAGCCTAATATAGAGAAATTGGTGGATGAAAATATATTAGAGGTGGAGCATTCCACAGGGTAAGTATCACACTGATGGTTGGAATTTCTCAGTAAAAGGTTAAGAACACTTATTATTTCCTAAACTATGTTCCAGAGGTCAAATCAAGAATGATAGTTCAATTAATATCTTTGGAGAGCAAGGAAACTTTTATAAAGAGCAAGTTACATTTAAATATATAAAAGTGATGCATCAATGCAATTTTAAAAGTTAACCTTATTTACAGGATATCTTAAAAGACAGTCTAATATTTAAATGTAACTGAATAAGTATTAATTAGCAAAAAAGATAGTTAAGCTTACAAAACTTAATGCAAATTTATCCCCCACCCAAGTCATTTTACTCTAATGAAAAGGTCAATGACCCCAAAGAAATAACTTAAAATGTTGTGGCATTTCATACAAGGAGTCAGAAAAGAATATAAACAGCTCCTGCTGCTGCTGCTGCTGCTGCTAAGTCGCTTCAGTCATGTCTGACTCTGTGCGACCCCAGAGATGGCAGCCCAACAGGCTCCACTGTCCCTGGGATTCTCAAGGCAAGAACACTGGAGTGGGTTGCCATTTTCTTCTCCACTGCATGAAAGTGAAAAGTGAAAGGGAAGTCGCTGTCAGGTCTGACTCTTAGCGACCCCATGGACTGCAGCCTACCAGGCTCCTCTGTCCATGAGATTTTCCAGGCAAGAATATTTGAGTGGGGTGCCATTGCCTTCTCCAAAACAGCTCCTACTTATCACTAATAACACTGTATTTCCAAGCAAACTGTTTAATAAACCTGAAAATGAGAAAGTAGTAACATCAGAAGAATTTGCTTTAACAAGCATCCTACATACAGCATAATCTCACTCCTCTCATTTCTTGACAACCAAATGTGCAATATGCCTTATAGATTTACAATATTGTTGAATTATTAAAAGATATTTGGTGTAATCTCAAAAAAAGTCAGTAAATTAGAATGCTGAAGTAACCATTTCCTTAAAAATAATAAAACTAACTCTACTTACACACCATCTATCTTAAAGGTTTTATGCATTTTCTATAGACATTTTTGCCCCTTTTCACCATTAAAAATATAAATACTCTTTTTCAAAAAAGGAGAATAACTTGTAAGAGATTAAAGTTATCAAGTAGCCACTGGACCTACATGTCAAAATGAGAAGAGGAGACAATTTGCATCACAATGCCCTGATGTTTCAATTTTTTAATATTATAATATGTTTATACAAGTGTCATTTTCTTTTTTAAAAAATATATGTCTCGGGAGTGTGTAATTTCCTCAGTTCTGTCTCGCCGCAGCAAAGACTTGAAGCAACGGATGGACCAGGATTACTGCTCTGTGTTACAGCTCAGTTTTATTCGGCAACCAAAGGAAAACACATCCTCAAGATGTGAGGGCAGCCAACCCAAAATACTCAAAGAAAAGAGAAGACCCCACCCCCTGCTCAATTTTGGCTCCTCTTTTTATATGTTTTTTTCTCCTCCCCCCTGGGGCTGCCCTATGTAAACTGGGCTAGCAAGGAGGGCTGTTCGTTTCACCTGAGGTCCTCACTCGGATTCTTGGACTTTCTCTTGTTCTATTTTTCACAGGCTTTTCCCTTCTTTGTCTTTTAGCCACAGCCATTTGGGACTCCTTTTTCCTACTCTAACCACCTAACATTCCCCTCTTAAGAGATGGGAGGCCCAATTCTTTGGGAATAGCGGTGTCAAGGTCTCTCTGGCTACACCCCACTGAGCTGGGATGATGAGGGGCATTGGGCCTCCCCCTCTTGTTAGTCTCAAGCCTCAGAGTCCTTATAGCAGTGTCCATCTAAGGCTGAGTGATATTTTCTGTGGTCAGCTGTAGTTTTATATATCCTTGTTAAACTGGCACTGTGTATTGTAGCCTGTTGACCTGGGCAGAGACAAAACGAGTTGGACAATTGATGATACATGGAGGAATGATAAGCAGCATCAATATGGTGATAACAAGGATTAGTAGGGGCATTAGCCAACTTCAAATTCCCCATTGCCAGGAGAAGGAACCCTCAAAGAGAGATTGTAGCCACCCCAAGAACTCTCCAGCTTATTCTTTGAGGTCCTGTAGCATCTAGAATGTTTTTCTTGAGGACTGTGAGGCTTTCTTTAACTTGGCTGGAGGTATTTACCCAGAAACAACACATCTCATTCAAGATGGCACAAGTCGCTCTTTATTCAGGGATCAGGAGATCTATCATCTATTTTGGAGTACAACCCCTGCCAAGCTGTGTTGTCTCTTTAGAGCTGTCCTGAGAAATCTTATCCCCAGAAACTTAGATTTGGGGGTGTTCATTAGAATGGCCCTCATTTGTAGTTCTGAATAGGTATCTGAGATCTCCCAGGGGCTCATAGGTGGATTGAGTGTCCTGTTACGCTTTCTTCCATGACTTGACTCATGAGTAGTGAATCCAGGAGTCATGTCCTGGGAACCTTGACTGCTGTGGGGGTAGAAAGTATTACAGGGTAGGGGCCCTCCCATGTGGGCTGGAATTGAGCCTTTGGGGACCCAACTTTCCATACTTTAATTAGGACTTGAGTCCCTAGAGCATATCGTGGTGTCTCTTTAGAATCTTTGGGGTCCTTGTTGACACCCCACAAGCATATATGTTGTTGAAATTGTTCAATGACCATGGTATAAGACTGGAGGGTCTAAGCCTCTGGATAGGTCTCCCATATAGCATCTCATAAGGACTAAGACCAACTTGTTCCTTAGGGGCAACACAAGTGTGGAGGAGAACTATTGGTAAAACCTCCTTCCATCCGAGGGAGTTCTCCTGGGTTACCTTTTTTTATCACTGACTTTAAGAATTGGTTGGCTCTTTATACTTTTCCTAAAGACTGAGGCCTCCAGGCACAATGGAGATAATAAGAAATGCCCAATGCCTTAGAGGCCCCTTGGGTGACCTTAGAAGTAAATGATGTCCCATTGTCACTTTATAATGACCTGGGCAGACTGAATCTTGGAAAGATTTCATGGAGCAGTATTTTTACCACCTCCTCAGCCTTCTCAGTCCAGGTGGGAAAGCCTTCAATCCATCCTGTGAATGTGTCTATCATGACTAGCAGGCATTTTTACCCTTGAGAAACTGGCATCTGGGTGAAATCCATCTGCCAGTCCTCTCCTGGGTAGGTCCCATGCCTTTGGATGGACTGGGTCAGCTAGAGTCTTCGAGTTCCTTGGGGGTTGTTTAATTGGCAAGTGGGACAAGAAGAGACCACTTGCTTTATAGTTGTTTGGAGGCCTATTCCTCTGAAGGACCTTTCTAGTAATCTTTGGAGGGCCTTTTCCCCTAAATGAGTGGTGGCATGTAAGGAGTTAACCAACTTCCATTGGAGGTTCCCAGGCAGAAAAAGGAGTCCCTCCTTTTGGAACCACCCTATATGATCTTGAAAGCCCTCACTCTTAGCTTTAAGAGTCTCACCTTCAGTATATGAAGGAGTTTCTGGCAAATTAATCTGTGGAACTAAGGTGGCAACCCCTATTAGGTCATTGTTCTGTAATGATGCTCTCTTAGGTGGCTGATTGGCTACTTGGTTTCCTCGTGCCACTTCCATGCTCCGTTTTTGGTGTCCTTTACAGTGGGAGACTGAAACCTCAGCGGGCAGATGGACTGCCTCCAAGAGTCTAAGAATTTGATCACCATATTTGATTGGGGACTCTCGGGAGGTCAAGTGGCTTCTTTCTTTCCAAATAACAGCATGTGCATGTAGCACCAGAAAGGTATACTTGGAGTCAGTGTAAATGGCCACTCTTTTTCCTTTTCCCAGCTCTAAAGCTCGAGTCAGGACTATGAGCTCAGCTAGTTGGGCTGAAGTACTGGTAGCAAAAGTTTAGCCTCTATGGTCTCAAAAGTGGAGACTACTGTATATTCAGCTCTTCTTTTTCCATCCATGACAAAGTTGCTTCCATCAGTGTACCAGATTTCCTCAAAATTGGTCAGAGGATCTTCTGACAATCCCTCTTGGGGTTTTGTCCAGTGGTCCAAAGTTTCTTGGCAAGAGTGAAAGGGGAGAGAGCCCTTGGGGGTAGGCAGGAGGGCAGCTGAGGAGTCCATTTCCTCGGCCACTTCAGTCCATTGAACCATTGTGAGGGAAGGTTTGGTACTTGACCTTGAGGCTTTTGGGTCCCCAGGGCAGACTGCTGCCCAGTGTCCCAATTGATGGCATTTGTAGCTAGTCGTTTTAGGAGACTTGTCACGGTTTGGACACTCTTTGGCCCAATGTCCTGCCTGTCTACAGATTAGGCATTTGCCTCATGCCTTGTCCTTCAAGGACTTGGTGTTTGCCATATGGCTTCCCTGGAGGGCAGCCAGCATCTGGGCATGCCTTGTCTCTTTTCTTTTCTCCATTTTCTGGACCTTGGCCTCCCTCTCCTGTTCTTTGTTATAAAAGGTATTGGTGGCTGTCTGGACCATCTCGTCTAAAGAGGCAGCAGGGTCTTGCTGCTGTAGCTGTTGTAACTTTATCCTGATGTCTGATGCACACTGGGATAGGAATTTGTCCTTTAAAATCACCTGTCCCTCGTAAGAGTCTAAGTCCAGATTGGTAAACTTTTGGAGGGCCTCTTTTAGTCTTTCCAGAAAGGCAATGGGGTTCCCATTGGACTGCTGAGTTATTGCTGAGACCAGGCACAGTCCCATAACTAATAAGCTTCCTTCTATTTCCATGGGTGGACTTCCTTAGGGGTGAGTCTTTCTGAATCTTAACCTACCCAGTACTGTTGCAACCTGAAAGCTAGCCATCCCCAGGACAGGGGGCAGATCCCCAGGCAGGCAGAGATGTGACAGCCTCCTGGAGATCAAAACCACAGGCAGGTTGAAGCACAGTGGCCTCTGGAAAATTGAGTCCCTGGGCAGGTTGAGGCATGTCAACCTCCTGGGACCCTGGGACTGGAGTTGGGAGTCCCCAAAGTCTCCAGCGTGATCAGTGCTGGGTAGGATTAAGGGGCTGTGACTCATCGCTGGTTTGTCTACCATGGATGGGAATAGATATCTTTAAAAAAATTTTTTTAAATATAAATTTATTTATTTTAATTGGAGGCTAATTACTTTACAATATTGTATTGGTTTTGCCATACATTGACATGAATCCACCACGGGTGTACACGTGTTCCCCATCCTGAACCCCCCTCCCACCTCCCTCCCCATACCATCCCTCTGGGTCATCCCAGTGCACCAGCCCTGAGCATCCTGTATCATGCATCAAACCTGGACTGGCGATTGTTTCATATATGATAATATACATGTTTCAGTGCCATTCTCCCATCATGATGTAAAGCAATCCAAGTCTATGCCCTGAGACTGGGAACCTGGTGAAACAGCCATAAGCCTTATCCTCTTATTGCTCTGAGGGAATGTAAGTGATTGATTTCCTCCCCTAGTCTTTCATAAGAGAAGCTTAGGGTGTCTCCAATGGTAAACATTTCATTGTCATAGAATCAGTTTAAGTAATAACAAAACTAATGACAAAGGAGTGGGTTATCTGATCCTGTTAGGGGTATTAAGAGTATTTTAATAATAAGCTGGGTGGAGCAATGTTGCCTACAAAGAGGCAGGGTTCCAACTGATAAGAGGCAATAGACCAGATGTTCCATAAAAGTGGAGTGGAGATTTGATCTGGGGGTGTGTTTGTAATTTTATGAGAAGGCTAGCAACGGTTTGGGCCCAAATGGCCTGCAGGGCTAGCCCCCAAAGTGGCTAACAGTATTCTTGGAAGCCCAGTTGCTCTTGAAGGGATGCTACCAACAGACAGACTTCTAGCAGGCATTCTGTGCCTGTCACCTGCCCTAGAGTGTTCACTGAGAGATGCTGTTGTTGCACATGTTGTAGGAAACATGGAAGATGAAGGCCTGAATATGTAGAGGGATTGGATACTATACAGTATTTTCCTCCCAAGGTCCAGCTATTTTCTGGTTGTCCCTCGAGAAGATTGTAAAGGCAACATTGTGGGCCTGGATGGGGCTCAGGAGAAGAGCATGAAACTGGAGGGAAGGGGGCAGGGCACGACTTTGAAAGAATGATATAGCCCAAGGGCATAGCATAAACAAATTAAAATTAAATGGGTCCAAGATGACAAGTCAAATTCAACTAAACCTTGATCCTCAATCTGCAAGCTAAGTGACACACCCTGAGGCACCTGGACAGTTCCAAGGCACTGTCAAAAGACTGAGGAGTGGGTAGGTCCCTGGAATGATCCTCCCACTCATTAGCATATGAAATCACCCACCCATAAAAAACTAACCACACCACATTTCATGTCTGCTGCACTCACTCAAGCTCTGCAATGGCCCAAACCCTGTGGAGTGTGCTTCTCTCTGAATCTGAACAAATCCACCTCTTACCTATCACTGTGTCTCTCACTGAATTTTTTTTCCAATGAGACGTCCTGAGCCTGAGTGTCATTAGTTCCTGAAGCCAGGCACCGTGGGTTTTTGTCTGGTTCAAGTCCCAGGAGAGAGGAGCTGAAGCACCGGAGGAAAAAGCAGTGGGAAAAACGTGCCGAGGAATCCCCTTCACAACCTGCCGGAAAATCTGCCAAATACCTGACCTGTGCTCACAGTTTTCACTGGCCTGATCTTTGGTACAAAGAAGATTAAGGACAGAAGAACCCCCACCCACTTAGGCAACAGCTACGAAGTAGCCCCTGCCAGAGTCCCTCAGTTGCACCCACTGCCACTCACCTCTTCATGGGGGGTTCGAGGAAACAAGAAACGAGAGATTGCAAAGGAATTAAGATTTTGTTATCCATATGTCCTTCCAGCTAGAAGAGTGAGGACCTCCTACCTTAACCAGAGGTCTTCTGGAATCCGAGACTGAGCCACGTGAGCTTTCTGCTGCATTTGTTTTTGCTGTCCTGGTTTCTAACATGTTGGGCTTTTTGTCACTTCCCCTGTGCTCGGTTTTCTTCGTGTTCATCTTCCACCGCAGGAGCTTTCGCTGAGTTGGGCTTCTGCTGTGCTTGGCCTCTGCCTCCTAGGGTCCAAGACGAGGTTGTTTCATCCAGGTTAAATCTGAGTCATGGCACCATATATGTCCTGGGAGTATGTAATTTCCTTGGTTCTGTCTCGCCACAGCAAAGATTTGAAGCAACGGATGGACCAGTATTACAGCTCTGTGTTACAGCTCAGTTTTATTTGGCAAGAAAGGAAAATACATCTTTGAGGCACGAGGGTAGGCTGACCCAAAAGACTGTAAGAGAAGAGAAGCACCCTTGCCCCCTGCTCAATTTTGGCTTCTGTTTTTATATGTTTTCTTTTCTCCTTCCCTCTGGCCTGCCCTATGTAAATCGGGCTAGCAAGGAGGGCTGTTTGTTTTACCTGAGGTCTTCACTCTTTCCTTTTTCCCTTCTTTGTCTTTTAGCCACCACCATTTTGGACTCCTTTTCCCTATTCTAACTATGTAACATAAAGATATATTGAGATCTACATTTAAACTTAGACCATCTGCATAAAACTTACTAAAACAGAATAACGGGAAAGTTGGCATACCTGTTTCAGTAATGATACTGAAATCAATACCTACTTATTAGTCCTAAAATATAGAGGGTATATTAAATAATCTTATTCAGAATGAGGAAAAACTGGAAAAACCTCATAAGATTTCTTATTCTAAAACTCATTTTTAGATTAAAAGTGTAAAGTTCTCTTAATTAAAGTGTCAAAGCTATTAATACCAAAACTTTTACATCCAGCTCAGTGGATTTCAACTCTGTTGTAAATTAAGATACCCTGTGAAACTTTTAAAAATCTATTGAATCAAATCTCCCAGGTAGAATCAACACATTTGAATTTCTGAAAAGCCACACAAGAGCTTTGAGAATTCCAGTTATGAATGTATTCATCCAGCATATGTGCCTACTATGTAAAGCATTAGGAAAGCATGGATGCAGAAAACATTAAGTCCTGTCTTTAAACAGAGGAAGCAGTTGTTTCCAATGAAGTGTGATAACTGTGATAAGCTTACCTTAGATAGAGATAAGCAAACAGAGTGCTTTGAGGCAATGAAGAGGAGGACTAAACCAGATGTGGATTTATGAGAGGGCTCAAGTCTCCAAAACAGAGCAGCTTGCTCACTCATTTCTTCTGACTAAAGGTCCTGCTCCTTAGGGAGCTTGGGAATGAAGGGAAGACCTGTTAGACCCTTGACCATTAGACAGTATATCTATTAGATATATATGGTATATCTATTAGATGGTATATCCATTAGATGGTATATCTAATGGAGTATTACTAAGTTCAATCCCTGTGTCTGATAGAAGATATCAGGAAGTCACTGGACTATTGGATTTCCCAATGTACATGTGTGTTCAGTCACTTAGTTGTGTTCAGTTCTTTGCAACTCCCTGGACTGTAATCCATCAGGCTCCTCTGTCCATGAGATTTTCCAGGCAACAATACTGGAGTGGGTTGCCATTCCCTTTTCCAGAGGCTCTTCCCAACCCTGGGTTCAATCCCTGGATTGGGAAAATCCCCTGGAGAAGGGAAAGGCTACCCACTCCAGTATTCTGGCCTGGACTATACAGTCCATGGGGTCACAAATAGTCAGACACAACTGAGTGACTTTCACTCAATTAGCATTTTCTGACCCAGAGATTGAACCTGTGTCTCTGGTGTCCCCTGCACTGGCAGGCGGAATCTTTACCACTGAGCCACCTGGGAAGCCTGTACGAATGTTCATATAGGAGCAGGGAAATAATCAGTCTCACTGAGATGACATGAAGAGGCAATGAGAGAAAGATAAATACAATTGCTTTACACCGGCATCATATTAGTTGTGCCTGTTCAGGGTAATGGTTCCCCAGGTCAAGAGATATAAAATAAGATCAGGAAAAATTATGCAAAATGGGTGAGAAAGATGAAGTTATTTAAATTTTGATCTTTGTAGTACAAACAGTTGTTTTCCACTTTCATCCAGATGATTACATGTAGATTTTGTTAACATTTAATGTATAATTTGTTGAATGCTGGAATATATGAACAATATGGACTACAATCTCAAGTCTGAAAACTTTAAACATATACTATCTGCTCCTTCTTTAAACTACCATCCTTTAAAATAAAAGGTTGATGGACTAAACACCCTTATATATTCTTCTCTTGTGATATCTTGACATTAAATCTTAAATCCAACTCATATAAACTCACAGAAGAATCCAAATGTCAAGAAAAATTATATCTCCACATGGATAAAACAATGAAAAGCATAACATTTCGATCCTGACTCTTCCAAAACAAATAATTCATATGAAAAGGTTGGGTGGGAGCTCCCAATAGTGAAATTTGTTTGACTCTAATAAGTAGACTATACTTACAAGAATCCTCTTGAGAGTTGAACATATAGAATCAGACTAAGACAAATTAATTGAGGCAATACTGTGGATTACAGAAAGAATGAATAGGTGTCTCTGCCTTCAAAAACAGGATGAGTCAGATAGACATCTAAATACAGAGGTAAATAATCCAAGGACCCTTAGACTAGAATATGCAGATACCAAGAGTGACTGTACCAGTGTCCCATGAAACAGCATCGAGGAAACCCACCATCCAAATGGCTCATTGTCAATGGGAGATGTTTTCCTTTTCAACTTAATTGTCTTATACGCATTTATGATTTGATATCCATTTACTGGGGAAATTTTTGGTTTTTTAAAGTTGTTTTTGTTTCTTGAAAATCTTGAAAGGTTTAAAATTATTTCAGTCTTGAAAGTATTTTTATTTATTCTAACCAGGTATAGAAGGACCATCCTTTCTTTATAAAGAAGAATTAAAGTATGAGAACTTTGTAGTATTCTGTTAAGTTCATATGTAATGTACATTTTTGCTGTTTTTCCAAAATAATGGAATGTATGTTACTCCAGAGTGGATGTGGTCATTATTCATTTATTATATCTAATATTAATGTACATCAAAAACCAAAAGTCAGTGAATAAATGCATGAAAGAGTGCTTAGATTTCTTTTTAATGTAGGAATAAAATCTGCAAGAAAGCCAAACAAAATTAACAATTATTTTACAAGCCACTATTGATAAAATGATGAGCAAGAAAATCTTATTAGAGTATGCATCTAATGCATAAAGGAAAATATATCAATATTAAATGACAGTTATCCAATGTACAGCATTCAGTTCAGTTCAGTGGGTCAGTCATATCCGACTCTTTGTGACCCCAAGAATAGCAGCATGCCAGGACTTCCTGTCCATCACCAACTCCCAGAGTCTACCCAAACCCATGTCCAACGAGTTGATGATGCCATCCAGCCATCTCATCTTCTGTCGTCCCCTTCTCCTCCTGTCCCCAATCCTGCCCAGGATTAGGGTCTTTTCCAATGAGTCAACTCTATGTATGAGGTGGCCAAAGTATTAGAGTTTCAGCTTCAACATCAGCCCTTCCAATGAACACCCAGGACTGATCTCCTTTAGGATGGACTGGTTGGATCTTCTAGCAGTCCAAGGGACTCTCAAGAGTCTTCTCCAACACCACAGTTCAAAAACATCAATTCTTCGGTGCTCAGCTTTCTTCACCATCCAACTCTCACATCCATACAGAACTACTTGAAACACCATAGCCTTGACTAGACAGACCTTTGTTGCAAAGTAATGTCTCTGCTTTTAAATATGCTGTCTAGGTTGGTCATAAATTTCCTTCCAAGAAGTAAGTACCTTTAATTTCATGGCTGCAATCACCATCTGCAATGATTTTGGAGCCCCCAAAAATAAAGTCTACCACTGTTTCCCCATCTATTTGCCATGAAGTGATGGGACCAGATGCCATGATCTTAGTTTTCTGAATGTTGAGTTTAAAGCCAACATTTTCACTCTCCTCTTTTATTTTCATCAAGAGGCTTTTTAGTTCCTCTTCACTTTCTGTCATAAGGGTGGTGTCATCTGCATATCTGAGGTTATTGATATTTCTCCCAGCAATCTTGATTCCAGCTTGTGCTTCTTCCAGCCCAGCATTTCTCATGATGTACTCTGCATATATGTTAAATAAGCAGGGTGACAATATACAGCCTTGACGAACTCCTTTTCCTACTTGGAACCAGTCTATTGTTCCATGTCCAGTTCTAACTGTTGCTTCCTGTCCTGCATATAGGTTTCTCAAGAGGCAGGTCAGGTGGTCTGGTATTCCCATCTCTTTCAGAATTTTCCACAGTTTATTGTGATCCACACAGTCAAAGGCTTTGGCATAGTCAATAAAGCAGAAATAGATGTTTTTCTGGAACTCTCTTACTTTTTCAATGATCCAGTGGATGTTGGCAATTTGATCTCTGGTTCCTCTGCCTTTCCTAAAACCAGCTTGAACATCTGGAAGTTCACAGTTCACGTATTGCTGAAGCCTGGCTTGGAGAACTTTGAGCATTACTTTACTAGTGTGTGAGATGAGTGCAATTGTGTGGTAGTTTGAACATTCTTTTGCATTGCTGCCTTTCCTTCAGAATTGGAATGAAAATTGAACTTTTCCTGTCCTGTGGCCACTGCTGAGTTTTCCAAATTTGCTGGCATATTGAGTGCAGCACTTTAACAGCATCATCTTTTAGGATTTGAAAGAGCTCAATGGTAATTCTATCACTTCCACTAGCTTTGTTTGTAGTGATGCTTCCTAAGGTCCACTTGACCTTGCATTCCAGGATGTCTGGCTCTAGGTAAGTGATCACACCATCTTGGTTATCTGGGTCATGAAGATCTTTTTTTTGTATAGTTTTTCTTGTGTTCTTGCCACCTCTTCTCAGTATCTTCTGCTTCTGTGAGGTCCACACCATTTCTGTCCTTTATCGAGCCCATCTGTGCATGAAATGTTCCCCTGGTATCTCTAATTTTCTTGAAGAGATCTCTAGTCTTTTCCATTCTGTTGTTTCTCTCTATTTCTTTGCACTGATCACTGAGGAAGGCTTTCTTATCATTCCTTGCTATTCTTTGGAACTCTACATTCAGATGCTTATATCTTTCCTTTTGTCCTTTGCTTTTTGCTTCTCTTCTTTTCACAGCTATTTGTAAGGCCTCCCCAGACAGCCATTTTGCTTTTTTACATTTCTTTTCCATGGGGATGGTCTTAATCCCTGTCTCCTGTACAATGTCAGGAACCTCGGTCCATAGTTCATCAGGCACTCTGTCTATCCCTTAAATCTATTTCTCACTTCCACTGTATTATCAAAAGGGATTTGATTTAGGTCATACCTGAATGGTCTAGTGGTTTTCAGCACAATGTACAGCGTGCCAAGTACATAAAATCTGTTGGCTTTAAAAAAAACAAATTTCTCCCCAATATATCAGATGGACTAAAAAAAAATCACAAATGTTTCTAAGATAATTTATAGAACACTTTGTGCACACACAAATATGAATTGCTTCATGCAGAGATTGCAAAATGCCTGCTGCCCAGATAGACCCAATCCAAGTAAATTTTTTGTTTGCTCACACAACATTTTTAAAATAAATAAATAAATGCAAATACCTAAAGGGGGGTCCCCAACCTCTGGGATCTAATACCTGATGATCTTAGGTGGAGTTGATGTAATAATAATAGAAATAAAGTGCACAATAAATGTAATCCACTTGTTTGAATCATCCTGAAAGCAAACACTCCCCCAGTCCATGGAAAAATTGTCTTCTATGGAATCAAAAAGGTTGGGGACTCCTGACCAAAGCATATAAATATATACATATAAAGTAACATTTAAACATTAGTAAGAGTTATGTTAAAAACTTGGTTTTAAGCCTTTGTTAACACAATAAACATCTGGCAACAGAGGGTCAGTATTGCCATATTATAAAGGCAGACTCAGGTAAGCAGTGGGTCACCTTCAGAATGGTGTGCACAATCTACTTGGCCTGAGTTCCTACCCTCTCCCGGGGCTACACTTTATATTTACTTGGTCCACTGCCTCCCTGCTACAGGCATCTGAAATTTAGCACCCTTGCTTCAACACCGTAATGTATACATGTTGCAGCAATCATTTATGAAACTTTTAATAGAGTAATCTAGGAAATCTGATATTTTGTTTGCTTTATTTATTATTAACATGTACTGGCCTCCTAACATGTAGATTTTAGCTCAGAAGCAAATAAGGTAAATTAAAGGGAGGTAAATAAAAAATCTGTTGAAAAGGAAAAATCTGTTATAATTGGTTATCTGCTATTAAACATTTACAACAAAAATCATGACCCGGATTATTTTGTTACTCATTGTATCCATGTATCTGGAATTAAAGATCTGTGCTGTTTTTCAATCTGTACCTAGAAGGAAACCTATGGAACATCAAAATTAGTAAATCCTGCTGCTGCTGCTGCTGCTAAGTCGCTTCAGTTGTGTCCGACTCTGTGCGACCTCATGGACGGCAGCCCATGAGGCTCCCCCATCCCTGGGATTCTCCAGGCAAGAACACTGGAGTGGGTTACCATTTCCTTCTCCAATGCAGGAAAGTGAAAAGTGAAAGTGAAGTCGCTCAATCGTATCAGACTCTTCATGACCCCGTGGACTGCAGCCTACCAGGCTCCTCTGTCCATGGGATTTTCCAGGCAAGAGTACTGGAGTGGGGTGCCATTGCCTTCTCCGTAGTAAATCCTAGTCAATTTCTAAAATTTAAAATGAGAAATATCTGAAAGAGATATCTTTGGACAGTCAAAATCATTTCTGATATCAAATTATATTCTAGGGGCTATATATTCTATGTGTAAAATTATGAAAAAAGAAAAAATTAAAACATTAATTTTACTTTATTTTTCAATCTCATATGCTGGCTTAAAACATATAATTTACGAGTATCTAGGGTAATAAACATACCATCAGAAATGTTGTCAGCTCTCTGACAGTCTCCTAAAACAAAAGATGCTATGTCTGGCCAGTAGGATGTGGTGATTCAGAAGGGTGTCAAGGAATAACTATTTATTTTCTTTAAAGACCCAAATGGAACATACACAGAGTTTACCCAGCAGCAGAGACCACTTGTTCTAAAATATACTAGAGTATATTTTTCATTCTATCATGAAGTCTATAAATTTTATAAATTTTTTTTCTATCCAAACTTTTTTTTTTTTCTTTTGAAAACAGCATGTGTGAGCAACACATATTCACAGCTGAAATTGTTTTCTTTATATCTTTGGAGGACGAGGTAACATTAACATGCATCTTCTTTCCCTGAACTCAGAAGCAGATGTTATGGGTGATTGCAAAATCACCGAGTCAATTTGTTAGCAGGTAACCTCTAATACCATGGGTTTTTATCCTTTTCAAGCCTTTTAAAATCATACAAATGAACTCCAAACTCTCAAAAAGTAATAATTTATCTCCTTGTTCAGTACCCTGTATCCATGAATTCGAGAAGCAACTCTGGCAACCACTTTCCTTCCTTTGCTTCTTACTTCATCCTCATCAATAATGGCATGACCCAGTTTCTCATCTTCACTAACTATCCATCCTCATCTCTAAAGGGAGAGTTGAGACAGCTAACTGGTCTGGGCTGCTAAACCATATCCATTGATGACAAGGGTTAAAGATATACCCTTCTGGAAGTCTCATAACCTACCAACTATAAAATGAGGCTGAGATATCAGAGTATAATCTTTGTTAAATCTTTTACTTTTTAACTTAAACGTTCCCCCCTTCCTTCAACTTACAAATCAACACTCCATGAAATCATTTTCTGAAAAGAAAAAAACTATTAATTGGCAGCAAAGAGAGAACACAGTCACACTACCACTGATAACTCACAGTCTTTAGTGTAGGCAGATATGTTTTCATTGGAAAAAAGATACCAGAATATTTCATTCTAGTTCACATTGTTGAATAGTCATCCTTTAAAACAATGAGATTCATTAGGAAGTGAATGAGATGCCTGTCAGAGGTTGTACTCCTCATTCTAGACAGTATTGTTCTATAGAGAGAATCTTCTCTACTTTACCACACATGTAAATGTTTAGTTTCTCTATTGATAACATGCTGCCATTTGAGTTTAAACTTCAGAGGAAAATCAGTGATGGAATCAGATAAATTATCTGATTTAGTTATTTACATAACTAATTTAGTTATTATACATAACTAAACTAACAATGAAAAAAAAATAACCTAGGATCACTGAAGACCCACGACCATATGAAGTATGGTCTTTATGATTTTAGTTCTTTAAAATGGATTCTGAGGGGCTTCCCTGGTAGTCTGGGGGGCAGGGTGAGGTGGGGGGTAGTTCTCTGATCAGAGAACTAAGGTCCTACATGCCATGGGGCCAAAAATAAACATACACACCAGATTTTGAAATTCAGATCAAATATGGTTTCCCCACAGTAGTTAATTCTATTCCTGAAGAGTCTTTCTCTCAACAGCTTGATCATCAAGGAAGCTCGGCACAATGGCAATATCCTATTAGCACATGTTCATATTTAAATAGTCTGCTCTTCTTCCCTTAATTTTCATCTACTTGGAAAATCTATACCAAATATAGAGATTTAGTATTTCTACTTGTCATCTTTTATATCAATTATGCATGATTTACATAAGATCACTGAATCAGTTTCCAAGTTGCATAGAGAACATTATACTCAGAGCCCTGGATGATCCTACTTAGATGAATAAAATGACATGTTATTGGAATCTAGTTATAACTCTAGCTAATTTTTTTCCCTCTCTAGCTGCTGTAATTACTAGTCTTTCTTGTTCTAGCTTCATTCTTCATTGGTAATGAAAATTTATTATCACAGGTATGTCACAGCAATGCAGCTAAAGAATCATACTTTTAGATATATTAAATTTTTCCTTATCCAAACTTGGGTCCATTATCTATTTACAACTTTATTTTTTCCTCCAGTTACTTTAATTTTCCTACTTTTCATATTTTTATTCTTTCCTTAATTTTTTTTAATTTAACAAGCTGTTACTATGACACAGAGAAAGGGATATAAAAAGTATTTTCTATAAAAAGATAATTTTTCTCTGATCAGACTATAAAATCCATTTTTTTTTAAGTCCAGAGATTGCAAACATCTTTAGCCAGAACCAGAGTCAAACACTCGTTTGTCTGAAACCTGATTTAGACAAGTCATTTAACCTATTTGTGGCTTATACCCATCTAATAAACAGAGATGGTACCTACCTTGTATATTATTTCAAGAATTAAGTGGTGCATTACAAATGAAGTGTTTAGTGCTGTTCCAACACTGAGTAAGCACACAATATTTTGTAAATGTTAATATTTATATGGTCAGTGAATCATTCTCCAGAAAGGCTCAAACTGTAGGTTTTCTACAATCTACCTCTATTTACACTAAGAGCCATTGTTCATCAAAGGCAGGAGCTCCAAAGAAATTGATCATATTAATGAAATAAAACACACTTTCAACTTCTACTGTATACATTCAATTAATCCAATTAATCCTCTTTAATCTCAGCTGGACAGAATTTAAAGAAATAGATGAAATTAGGCACACCGTCTGTGCTACTCCATCTTCTCAAAAAGCCTGTTATGTGATCTCAACTATTTTGTTCTGTTCCAGATTTTTCACTACGTGCTGTGGAGCAAACATAGAGGTTGGTGTTTGCGTAATGTCACACAGCACAGGCCAATGGAACAGGATGGAAGACGGTTTGTTCCAAGTAACACTAAAGGGCTGTAAATACCTGCCTTAGGTAGATGACACCTAAATGAATATTCAGATTGCTTAGGTTTATGGAAATCCAAGTGAGGGAGGGATTAATCTCTTTTAAACAAGGCAGGCCACTTGTGTGATTCACCACAGAGGTATTCTTCTCATTATGTCAAGGACAAGTATTTAACTGTCATCAAAGCATGTGGTTCAATACAAAATCAGTTGTGAATAGAAAGCCAGCAAAGGAGTAGTTGAAACAGCACAGCAGTGATGAGTTGTGCCTATGGCCCGGGATTCGGACACATTTAGGTGTTGAGTGACAGACACCAGCTCTTCCAATGGCAACATGGGAACTGCTCATTAAATTACTGTGGAATCTCTGCTAGTGACAAGTGCTTGAAGTGAAGTGAAGTGAAGTTGCTCAGTCATGTCCGACTCTTTGCGACCCCATGGATTGTAGCCTACCAGGCTCCTCCATCCATGGGATTTTCCAGGCAAGAATACTGCAGTGGGCTGCTATTTCCTTCTCCAGGGGATCTTCCTGACCCAGGAATCAAACCCGGGTTTCCTGCATTGCAGGCAGACGCTTTACCCTCTGATCCACCAGGGAAGCCAAGTCTAAAATTCAAATTCTTTTTGTCAAACACCCCGTCTTTTTCAACAAACACCTACCCCTTGGGTTTATATCATTCTGGTATCATCAATAGGATTTAAAATCACCCAAGCAAACATTGGTAATGGAGATAACAACAATGGAAAACAAATTGGCCTTTGGGTCTTTATTTTTAAAAATATGTTTATTATGTGTGTATGTATACCCTCAACATCCCAAAGCCATACTAATGGCAAAGTAACATCAAAATATATTAATACTTGATTTTGAGCCTTTCTATTTTATTAATTAGCTATATATCCTGGACAAGAGAGTTCTCTATTCCAACATAGACATTCACTCTTTCATGCTTCACAGTTTTATTCAAATAATATTGTAGCTGATTGAAGTTCATAAAATGTAAAACATTCCTAAAGGACATCAGTACACATCTTAAATTCAGATTAGAGTTCAGTCCCCACATTCACAGAAAATGGGCTTGTCTTGTCAGGTCAGAGTACAGGGCAGTGAGGGCATCAGTGGGTAACCAACAACCCTCAGTCACACTAAAAAGAACTATCCTTCTCTCCTTCAGGTGGTATCTGCTCTAACTGACCCTTGAAAGAAGTCCAGAGTATGTTGGACCATTAACAGTAATTACTTATTACAGTACATACTTATTACATTATCAGTAATAAGGATGATGGCATCATGGGCATCCCAGGTGGCTCAGAAGGATGATGGCATCATGGGCATCCCAGGTGGCTCAGTTGTAAAGAATCCACCTGCCAATGCAGGAGACGCAAGAGATGTGGGTTTGACCCCTGGATTGGGAAGATCTTCCAGAGGAGGAAATGGCACCCCACTCCATTATTCTTGCCTGAAAAATCCCACAAACAGAGGTGCCTGGCAGGCTACAGTCCAACAGGTTGCAAAGAGCTGGACATGAATGAGCAACTGAGCACGTGTTTGTTGTGGTTCAGTCATGTCCAACTCTGCAACACAATGGACTGCAACACACCAGGCTTCCCTGACTTTCGCTGTCTCCAGGAGTTTGCTCAAATTCATGTCCGATGAGTCTGTGATGCCGTCCAACCATCTCATCCTCTGTCAACTCAGCATGTCTGCCTGATGACATTACCAGTCTTGCAGGGCTCTTACTTATTCCACAGTAAGCTCCTGTTCTACTCATATTGTCCCACAGAAATATTCCATCGAGACAGGTAAGATAACAATGAAAAAATAACCATAAAACCAGTATACACAGTAGCAATAAGCTGTTATTTAAGATTTTGGGGGTGGGTACTGTGTGCCAGTACTACTACTGTTTACATATATGCTCCTTTAATGTTCCTGAGAACTCGCAAGAGCCGGGATAGTCATTATTGCTCTCACTCTGCAGAAAGTAAAACTGAAGATCTCTGAAGAAAAGAGACAATCTGGGGACGGGTGTACTGAGGGGAAGATGCTAGAGGAAAGCCAGAGAGCATCCAGTCCTGATTGGAGCAAAAGGCCTGAAGACTCCGAAGAGATGAAAGACAGAAAGGGAAGGAGGGAGATGCAGGGAAGAAAGGGAGATATGAGACAGTATTAATTCCAACAAAGTCAAAAAATAATATAAAAAGAAATCATAGTTCTGTAAATGGTTCTATAGCGAGCAAAAAATACAGTCAAAACATGCTTATAGGGACCTCCCTGGTGGTCTGGTGGTTAAGACTTCACCTCCTGATGCAGGAGGCGCAGGTTCAACCCCTGGTTGGGGAACTAAGATCCCACGTGCTTTGTGGCCAAAAAATCAAAACATGAAACAGAAGCAATATTGTAACATATATAATAAACACTTTTAAAATGGTCCACATCCAAAAAAAAAAATGTTTAAAATAACTTGCTTACAATGAATATTGATTTGACAAAAATTTTAATGGTTCTCTTGGGAGTAAAAGAAAAGAGATTTACAACAGGGCTACAACTTCATTTTCTGTAGTAAGAAGTAAATCCTTAAAGCAAGTCGAAAAGCAAGACATAGCTGTCAGAGACTGTTATTTAGAAATCTATAGAGTAAGTAACAGAAATTTAAAAAGAGCCTAAAGAGATAAAAATGGTTGCCTCTCATGAGTGGGGATCTGGGAGTGGTGGGCACCTGAGGATGCTATCATTTTATCATAGCCTCGGGCAGTATGATTTTCTAAATGCCAGGGATATTGTTGTTACTGTTCAGTAGCTCAGTTGTGTCTGGAATCTTTGCAACCCCACAGACTGTAGTCCACCAGGCTCCTCTGTCCATGGGATTTCGCTGGCCAGAATACTGGAGTGGGTTGCCATTTCCTAATCCTGGGGATCTTCCTGACCCAGGGATCAAACCCACATCTCCTGTGTTGGCAGGGAGATTCTTTACCACTAGCGCCCCACCTGGGAAGCCCCCAAGTACTGTGTAAATCATATTAAAAACACAACAGAATGGACGTATCTGGGCAGGCCTTTATCTCAACTGCCCTTGGATGATGAGAACAGGCAGGTTTGCCAGGCAGAACACAGCCAGTTTAGGATTCCCTGAGCCAAAGGAGCTGAAAAAAGCAGGAAGATCAAGGGAATCATTCTTAGAGTTTCTCATTTTGCTTAAGAAAAAAAGTATATTGATCTTTTCTACTGCTCAGAAACCAAGTATTAAGGGACAACCCTGCAGACATTTCCATGGAAATCCTTCTTGAGGGACTGAAGGTGAGCCCACTCAGGTACCAGTCCTAAAGGACCAGAGGATTCAAGAAAGAGGTGGCGATGGAGGAAGTGGGTGAGGAGGGATGTTGCAGGCTTAATGAGCGAATTGCGTCAACACTGCAGAACTTCTAGGGAGAGAGCCAAGCAAGGGCACTGGGGAACTGTGAGTGTGAGGTGGACGGTCACTCCTGCCTTTGTATCACCCTGACATAAATGATTAAAGTATGCATTCCATGGCAGTGATATTGCCCCAAATGGGGTGAAAATGAGTTCTGAGAGGGCAGAAAGTCTTAGAGATTGCAATGGTTTCTGACTCTCTAAATAGTCATATTTTATAAACAAATATACTATAAATATATGGTATTAAAATTTCACGTGGTTGGACTTCCCTGAAGGTCCAGTGGTTAAGACTCCATGTTTCCCATGTAAGGGGCATGGGTTCCATCCCTGGTCGGGGAACTAGGATCCCATATGCCTCACAGCATGGTCAAACAATTTTTTAAAAAATTAATTAACCAAAAAAAGGAGTCCAAAAAAAATTGTCCTTTCCCCATTTTAAAAATATTCATGGGGTAGAGAGATTATTAGGGAGAAAAAAAATGTCTAAAAGGCTCCTAAGGGTGGCATTAATGATGAAAATCCAATTGAGAAACACTGGATTAAAATAAAAGGTAAAATAATAAATAATGGTTGGAAAAATTTAGAATGTAAATTGGTAAAAACTGAGAAGGACCTTAGAAACTCTGGGAGCTTGAGAGCATTTTTTGATGGAAAACCATTTTTAAGGATAATATCAGATACCTAATACCATATACCAGAAGGTTCTATAAAAGTTAGAAAAGAACAAGTAGACACCCTCAAATCAAAACTGCCCTATTATCTAAATCACTGATTGTAAACAAAAGACATTATCTTTTCAGTGAACTCCCTGATATTAACTCCAAGGACATCATTATCTTTTTAGAGGTCAATGAGTCAAGCTCATGATTATCCCAAATTCCACTAGACCACTAACTTCCCTGTGATCTTGGTAAGATATCTTCTGAACTTTTCAAATATCTGTTTTTTTTTTTTTTAATTGTTTTTATTTTATTTTATTTTATTTTTTTAATTTTATTTTGTTTTTAAACTTTACATAATTGTATTAGTTTTGCCAAATATCAAAATGAATCCACCACAGGTATACATGTGTTCCCCATCCTGAACCCTCCTCCCTCCTCCCTCCCCATACCATCGCTCTGGGTCGTCCCAGTGCACCAGCCCCAAGCATCCAGTATTGTGCATTGAACCTGGACTGGCAACTCGTTTCATACATGATATTTTACATGTTTCAATGCCATTCTCCCAAATCTTCCCACCCTCTCCCTCTCCCACAGAGTCCATAAGACTGTTTTGAAGTCACATCGGCACAAATATTGTTTTCTGATTTGATTCAGAGCTCAGACTGCCAAAGGTTTTCACATACACATACGATTTCAGGGTCTGAGATGGGAAAAACTCAGGCCCAACTGAAGTCAAGATAGTTCCTAAACTTAGGTGTCTGTGTGTGATTTGGTGATGCCCAAAGAGTCAGACATGACTGAGTGACTAACACTTACCCTTTTTTCAGGTTTCAGAGAAATCATGTCTCCAGGAAGTGTCTTCTACCCAACCACTATCAGAACACAAATTACAGCACTAGGGATGTTGATCTTCTCAATATTATGTCCACATCAGCATTTTTCAAACCAGATAGTCTGTTACACTATATTAATATATTAAGTAATATTACTATATTACTTTTTAAAGCTACTTCTCAACAGAAAGAAAAATTAGTTGATCCACTCAAATCTCAAACTCCATGAGGACAAGACACTGTCTTTTTTCTGCATCACTCTGTCTCCAGCATGGAACAGCATCTTGGCATTAGCAGCGCTCAATAAATGTGTGACAGATGGAAAGACAGAAAACATTACCTTCAAGTGTGTTTAGCAATATTTCAAGCCTAGAATTTCTTGTGAAAAAATCTAACAGAATAGGTTGTGTGCATGCTAAGTCGTTTCAGGCATGTCCAACTCTTTGCCACCCTATGGGCTGCAGCCTGCCAGGCTCCTCTGTCCATGGAATCCTCCATGCAAGAATGCTGGGGTGGGTTGCCATGCCCTCCTCCAGGGGATCTTCCCAACCCAAAGATGAAACCCTCATTTCCTGTGGCTCCTGCATTGCTGGCAGATTCTTTACCACTGAGCCACTGGGGAAGCCCCTAAGAGTACACTATTTAAACAGACTCAGTATAACTGCACCACTCTAAACCATATTAGCAAAGTAACAGAAAACTAACTATATTATGACATACCAAGAGCATCCTGGGTCAACATATCTTTGGCTATATGCCATATTTTGCATAGTGGCACACAGCAGACACTCAACTGTTGATTTCCCAAAGTATGATATAGAATCCCAAATTCAGATAATCCCTCCTCTATCTTTTTCATCCATTTTATAACCATAAGAATTTCTTTACTCCCTTTTGAAAAGCTTATGTTCATAATTAAGTAAGTGGGCATTTACAAAAATAAGATTGAAAAGAATGAGAAGGTAACAAGTTGCTTCCCTCTCATCTAATTGTAATAGAAAAACAGGGTAAAACATCATTATTGAAAAGAAAGCTAGGCCTCTTCAATTTGAATGTGCTAGTTTATTTCATTGTTCTTCATGTCTACAGTCATTAATCTGTCACCTGTAATTCACTATAAATGATGCTATCAGTAATTATTTCAACATGATTGCTCAAAAGAAAAGGCCCTGGTTCAAAGGACAATATGGGTTAGGTCTGTCAGTTTTCCTTTCTGCAATAATAAAAAGTGGCATTGCATTTTCATTTATTCAGTTCGTGTTTGATAGAAGCCTACTGTGGGTCAGGCCGTGTTCTAGGAACTAGACATTTAACAATTAAAAGGTTAATTCCTCTGTCTCAGAGAGCTCATGCTGTAGCGAATATAAACAGACAATAAATGAAAAACAAAATTTGCACTTTATTAGTGGTAATAAATTTCCAGGAGAAGGACAGCAGATTAGGGAGATGATGATTGATAGAAGGGGTGCATGCTGTTTCATGGGACGTGATCACAAAATGCTGACCTGATAAGGTGACGTTGGGGAGAGATCTTAAGTGCAGAAGCAAGCTATATAGATTTCTGGATAAAGAATGTTCCAAATAGAACAGTAAGTGCAAAGACTCTGAGACGGAGAGTGCATGGTATAGACCAGAAAACAGTAGGAGGTTTTCACATGTAAGTTTTGCCTAAATAGCTTACCTTACATCTCTATCTATTTAAACCTTACTGGTCCTTCAAAGTGAGATCTCTCAGGTGAAATCCTTTAAACCGAGTTCCTGGTATCCCTCCAAAAAGATCTGGCTTCTCCACCCTTTGAATCCCAAGAACAACTTGGCTCAGAAAATTCTGTTTTATAAGTGAATATCTTTGTAGACTATAAACACATATCTAAGGTTCAAGACTTGGCTGCAAATTTGTATAACCCCTTCTGAACCTAGCTTCCTCAAAACAATGCTGTCTTTGAAAGTCAAAGACAGTATCTTCAGTTGGTATCACTGACTCAGTAGATATGAACGGAGTCCTGAGGAAACTCCAGGAAATGGTGGAGGACAGAGAAGCCTGGCATGCTACAGTCCATGAGGTTGCCAAATGTCGGACATGACTTAGTCAGACATGAACACAGTTCGTATGGGTTTTTCAGAAATTTAAAGAGTCAGCAGGCACTACTTTTTATAGCTTAGTCTGGTTTGGACTTCAAAAACACATTATATGGCACCTTCAGTCTTCCAAGACAGGCTTTGATTCATGCTTTGGTTAGTGATCTCCTTGATAAAAGGGGGATACAGGCAGGCTGCTCATCAGCAGGATTTGGGCCAGCTTTCAGTTCTGTAACAGTGATGCTAGTCTTGGTTTATCCATGTGATTTGCCAGATATAATCTCTGTTCCCACTGCATTTTTGGACCCTTGTAACCAATGGGTAGATCAAATGAAGTACGCAGAGTATCTAGTATGTTGTTTCTTCTCTCACAGGAAAATGAAACACTGGTTTCTCATGTGACATCTGTAAAAGTAACATACTCCCTAGATTCACCAACTGTGTTCATCTATGCCTCAGTTTCAAAGACTATTTTAACTTTTTTGTACAAAAAGAACACTGGTAAAAGTATATTAAAGAGTCTGTTATATCATAACTTCAGTAACGAATGTGACTTTCAAAAAGAGTTTAAAAAATGGGTTGTCCTGCATTTGAAAACATACAGAGTGGGTAGCCACACTGAAAAATAGATGCTAGGGAGTTTAAAAATGGTCATAATGTATTGTATCCATGGAGCATAACAGTCACCACTACCTCTCATTCATGTGAGATTAGCATTATTTTTTGTATCAAATGAATCATTTTGAACCTCATTTTAATTTTTCAAAACTTGACTCACTCATTGGACACACAAGTGCAGATGTCTGCCATCTAGTGGCAAAAATTAGTATTGGCACTCTACTTTTTCTAGGAAAGTGTCAACATTTTGCTGAGAAAAATGTAATCGAAGTCCCATGTTTCCCCATGAGGAGAAAGCCAAGTCTAGAAAGATAACACATCTAACTGGTTATACTATCCTCATACTCCCATCTCTTCGCTTCTTGACACTAAGCAGGAAACAGGCTTGGTTAGAAATACCTAGGAACACTACTTTAGGTTTTATGGATGCTGTATTCACAAAGATATAAGTTCCATGAAAGCAGAATGACTATTCATCTAATTATCTCTAGCATCTACATCAGTAACTAAAACAGTTCAGCAACTTAGCAAATTTTTTATAACATAGTCACATTTATTTAAGAATGTATTCCATATCAAATGGCAAAGTTCAACAATACAAAACCAAAATTATTTTTGCACCAACCTAATACTTTTACCGGAGAAGGCAATGGCACCCCACTCCAGTACTCTTGCCTGGAAATCCCATGGACAGAGGAGCCTAGAGGGCTGCAGTCCATGGGATCGCTGAGGGTCGGACACGACTGAGCGACTTCACTTTCACTTTTCACTTTCATGCATTGGAGAAGGAAATGGCAACCCACTCCAGTGTTCTTGCCTGGGGTGGGGGAGCCTGGTGGGCTGCCATCCACTGGGTTGCACAGAGTCGGACACGACTGAAGCAACTTAGCAGCAGCAGAATACTTTTACACAAATTGAATGTGAACTATTATTTTCAAAGCTGAAAATAGACCAGACTGTGGATCACCTGCCAGAGGAATTTCTAAAGTTCTAAGGAATAGGGAGATTGATAATTTTGTTTAACTCTCTAAAATATAATTTACATTAAATTTATGTAAAAGTATTAAGTGTTATCATATATGCTTTTTAAAATGTACACATGTTTGGAATTCTATTGTAAAATTCCCTTTAATTGATGAACAAAACTAATCTATGTCCATTTCTAAGAACATTCATAATAATTAAACTACTATGCAGCAGTTATAGACTATTTTGTCCTTCCTTTCTTGACATCTTACTGTTTGTATCAATGATATATGTGATGTACTTGCTCAGAAAGTTAATTCCTAAATATAGCATTATACACAGGAAAAAATGGGGTCAGCTTCTGATATAGTTTCATGATATAACACTAAAAACAAAGAAAAACTGTTGAGGACTAGATGTATTTGAGATAATTTCTGTTTTTACACCACCCTGTAAACACTGTTATCCATATTAAAAAAAAAAAAAAGCTATAAATTTAGCTACAGAGGAGCACATTTGATGGAAATGTGCACTCAGCTGCATCTGACTCTGGGACCCCATGGACTATAGTCTGCCAGCCTCCTCTGTCCACAGAATATACTCCAGGCAAGAATACCCGAGTGTGTTGCCATTTCCCTTCAATGGGATCTTTCTGACCCAGGGATCAAACCAGGGTCTCCTGTGTCTCCTGCATTGGCAGGCAGATTCTCCACCACCACTGTGCCATCTGGGAAGCCCTTAGTTTCACCTTAATTCTACACCTGAGATCTTAGTCCTGCCTCAATTGTATTTAAATTCCAATGGAAAAGAGCACTCCACCCTTCCTCAAAGTCTGAGAAACACCCTAAATTGAATGACTCATCATAACAGAGAACAGCCTAAGACAATGGACCCCTTGCCAATCCAGGTTATTAATCTACTTTTTAAAAAAATACAAAGTGTTTCTCTATTTCATTCAATCTTTCAATCAAAATATTCTGTCACTCTCTCTCTCCAATTAGATTTTAATATTTAGCAGACAGAAGTATCATTCAAGGTTATTTATTTAAAATGCAGATGGACAGACCCTGCCTCCATTATGATTCAGCTGATCTGGTTTCAATCCCCAAGACTACAGTTTAACAACTAAACCAGGTATTTTGGTCAAATGATCCTGGACCACAATGGTAGAAATATCACCTTAAGTCCATGTGATGGAAATCTTTCCAGTGATTACAAAAAGCCCTCAGGAGACCTGGCTACCTACAGCAGCCAGTGATCAACAAAAATGACTCCTTCAAAAGTCCTGGCCACTAGAACTAGACAGTGAGAGGAGCCCTAACTTGTTAGATGTTACTGGAAAGGACCATGCCTCTCAAAATGTTAGGATCACCAGTGTAACCATCATATCCTTGCAGACAACCCTTCAAGCAAGTGAAACTCTGAGTCCGACTTGAGATAATTCTATTACATTCTGTATCATATTCAACAAGACCATCTTAGTGTTTATTAACATGTAAACTAATTTGTCATTATCAAAATATACTGAAAACTTCTAAACCTCAGATTTCTCTCCTACCCCACAACCCAAAGGAAGGAACTCACAACACATTCAAGAACAGTATTGCCAAGCACTGTTTTAGGCCTTTGGAATATATCATGAATAAAACATAATATAAACATCTTTGCCCTGACAGAGATGTAAACCATCACTCAATTTGGTAAGCTGCTCATCCCCATTTTACAATGTGTAAGCCCTGGGGGACAGAGAAATAAATAATGGGTGACTCCTGATGGGAAGCTCAAAATCTAAAGGAAAATTCTGATATTTGCATAATTTATTCTAGTGCAAACAAGTATGGCAAATGTTACAATATACAGGAAAATAATACACTCAAGGTGCAGAGGGAATGAAAAGATGAATTGTCTTGGAGGAGGCAGTCCGGCCTCCTCATATCTGCAGGACCACTACAGCCAAATCTAGACTAGGGCATTTTAAGAAGTATGGAAGGTCTCCATGGAAACCTAGAGGCAGGAAAACAGGCTATTCCAGGATCCTCAAGCAGGCTGGTGTGGCTACAGAGTCACAGCAGAGGGCAGAAGGAAGACAGGATAGAAAGTTACGGAGAGTCAAACTATAAATGACTTTGATCTCCCTGTAGAATACATAAAAGCAAACAAAGTAAAAAGACAAGTCAGAGGCCACTGGGACTGTGCATGGGGGTGGTGGGAGAGAGCCGTATCAAAAAAGTGCAAGTGGTGCAGGAAGGAAGGACCTGATGAGATAGTTCAGGAAAATCCATTAAGATTTAGGGAGTGTATATAGGAGATAAAGAATCAAAATGGTTCAAGTTTGAGCTCCTAGGATGTGTGCATGCTCAGTTGCATCCAACTCTTTGGGATTCCATGGACTGTAGCCTAGTAGGCTCCTCTGTCCGCGGGATTTTCCCAGGCAAGAATACTGGAGTGGGTTGATATTTCCTCTTCCAGGGAAACTTTCTGACCCAGGGACCAAACGCACATCTCCTGAGTCTCCTGCATTGGCAGGCAGATTTTTTTTTTTTTTTTTTTTTTTTTTTAACCACTGAGCCACTAGGAAGTCCACTCTAGGATGACTGTGATGGAATTAAGTTAGGAAAAACAGGAGGAATGGTCTATTTTGGAGAAAAATGATGGATTCCAAAGTCCAAATGGAACATTACAGGTACCTGATTGATATTCTTTATGGAAATGTCCAGCAGGATGCCAGCATGGAAATCTAGTGCCCAAGGGAAGAGTTTTGTTCTTCAGAATTCATCTACTGACACTTGAAGTTCTAAGTGCAGCTGAAATCACCGAGAGGGCCGTCAAGTGAGAAGAGGTGAGTTGATTCCTGGGAAGTGACTTAACATGAAAGGATAGAGAAAACCAGACACAGAGTCAAAAGATCCAAGCATATTAATTTTGTGGCCTTGGGTAAATCACTTGATAAGATGTAGAAATCTTCTTTATATAATTTCATTGATTCAGACTGCAAAAATCTCACATAGGTTCAGAGTTTTCTCCCCTTACTGTCTGGCATTCGACTTTTAAGTATGTCTTCATAAAACACAACCAACTCTGCTGACAACCCTGAACATACACCTGCCTTCCCACTATCCAGGGAAATTATCTTCCAGAATTCTACCACAAACTGACTTTTTTAAGTGACAAATAGGCTAGCAATAACATTCATCATTATTAAGATTTCTCTCTCCAAAATTCTTAGGGGAATATTGATTAAAACTTCTAAAGAAATTTCTTTTTCAACAGATGTGTTACACTGTGTCTTATTGGCATTCTAAGACATAGACCATACACTTTATTTTTTCTCCATAATTCTCCCTGTTGGTGTTCAGTCTAATTCTCCCTGCTGCTGCTGCTGCTAAGTCGCTTCAGTCGTGTCCGACTCTGTGCTACCCCATAGACGGCAGCCCACCAGGCTCCCCCGTCCCTGGGATTCTCCAGGCAAGAACACTGGAGTGGGTTGCCATTTCCTTCTCCAATGCATGAAACTGAAAAGTGAAAGTGAAGTCATCCAGTCGAGTCCAACTCTTAGCAACCCCATGGACTACAGCCTACCAGGCTCCTCTGTCCATGGGATTTTCCAGGCAAGAGTACTGGATGGGGCTGCCATTGCCTTCTCCAATTCTCCCTAGATTGTGGTTTTATTAAATATACAAGATTTTGTTAAGTCTTTAACGGTTTTCTGTTTTTCATTCCAAATTTACACTCATGAAATAAAAACAAACATACATACATACGTGTGCGTTAGACCAATAAAAATATCTTCAGAATTAAAAATTAGACACCTATTCTTTATGGATCTAAATAATACAAAATCTTAAATTTCAATATAAAAGGTTAAAATTCAATATAAAATCTGAGACTGCATGTCTTCTTTAATCTAGCATCAAAATGAGTGAACACTATACGTCCACTGTGCTTTCCTGGTGGCTCAGCAATAAAAATCCCGCCTACCAATACAAGAGATGCGGGTTCAATCCCTAGATCAGGAAGATCCCCTGGAGAAGGAAATGGCAACCCACTCTAGTACTCTTGCCTTGGAAATCCCATTGACAGAGGAGCCTGGTGGGTTACAGTCCATGGGGTTGCAACAGTCGGACACAACTTAGCGACTAAACCACCACCACCATGCCTCCATTAGTCCATTGTCTGACATTAGCCTGAAGGCACGGGCATAACTTGTGTCTTTTGGGGTAGTATTTCTGTGTTACTCTTACAAATCCAAAGTGTCTACTATAATTCTAGGGGCAGAGAAAGTGCTGAATACAGACATGCTTAACTAATCAGAAATTCAAAGCAAACATTTTTCTATATTGCTGGGCCACTTTAAGTGGATGGATTTTTATGCAATGAAATCAATCAATCATTTAGAACACATTGCAGATTAAAAATTAAGAAGGTAGATTTATATTGAAAGTCAGCTCACAAAAGTGTATTATTATTCCAGTTTTGTATAAAGTAAGTGTTAGGATGTATACAGAAAAATATAAGAGGATTATGCTGCGAGTCCCTTGGACAGCAAGAAGATCAAACCAGTCAATCCTAAAGGAAATCAGTTCCAAATATTCATTGGAAGGACTGATGCTGAAGCTGAAGCTCCAATACTTTGGCGACCTGATGCGAAGAGCTGACTCATTGGAAAAGACCCTGATACTGGGAAAGATTGAAGGCAGGAGGAGAAGGAGCTGACAGAGGATGAGATGGTTGGATGGCATCACCGAATCGATGGACATGAGTTTGAGTAAGCTCTGGGAGTTAGTGATGGACAGGGAAGCCAGGCGTGCTGCAGTCCATGGGGTCGCAAAGAACAGGACATGACTGAGCAACTGAACTGACTGAACTGAATGCATCAAATGTTACTTTGGGGGCACTAGATCATGATGAACTTTTAATTTTCACATAATATGTTTCTTTCATGTTTGAATTTGGTGTAACCCATGTTACTTTTATAATAAGAAAAATAGAAAAATGATATTTTGCATATTCATACATACATTGAACATTTATGAGTGTGACTCTGTAATAAGTACTTCATTTTAGACAAATGAAACATGGCATCATTCAAGCATGTCACACTCTAGTCTTTGAAACAACTTATACACACACATGAGAGTCAATTTCTAGGCAGGTTGATAAGAAGTCTGGGGTCCCCAAGAAGGGGAGAAGGGTCTGGGGTTCTTGAGGAGGAGATAGGGGTCTGGAATTCTCAAGGAGGAGGAAAGGACAAATGTCTTTTTTTTCTCTCTCTCTCTACATTCCTTAGTCTTGGTCACATAAAACATTTTTTTCTTTAAGCCCTGAACTGATGATTACACAACAAACAACTCAGTTCTAACTCTGTACTAACGATTATATAACGACAAGGTATCCTGCTTGAGGACAGTTTCTCCTTCTTGAAAACTTTCCAACTAATCCTGTTATTTTAGAATGTAGATTATGGGAGTGGGTCTAGTAAGATCTTTACAACCTTGAGACATTCTTTTGATTTATTGTAATAACCAATTTAAAAAGTATATAATTCCCTTGCTAAGACTAGTAAGCAGGGCACTCTCCATCCCCCTTCTGATGTCTATGTCAGGAGCTTTCTCTGTCCCTTTTTCACTTTAATAAAACTCTGCTACACAAAAGCTCTTGAGTGATCAACTCTGATCCCTGGTCCCAAAACTAAGTCTTCTTGGGAGATCAGGAATCCGACACACTGTAAGCTATCACATACAAATAAGTGAGTGTGATCAGTGGTAAAACCCAGAATCTGATAAAGTTACTAAAAGATGAATTCATAGTGAAAAGTGTCACTTCGAGCACTTTGTCCTTGACAAACTGCTAAAATTTGGACCCGTGAGGATGTGGAAGAAAGTGCATTCCAAGTAGCATGAGAACATAAGAAAGTCATGAAAATGGCAGAGGGTATTCACAACAGCAAGTAGGGTGGGTAAAGTCAATGTAACCTTGAGACTTGAGACTGAATTTAATGTAAATCCAAACCGTGGACCATATGGAATGCTAGCTGGATGCTGATTTCATTGCTATTCAATAGATAGTATAAAGGATATCAGTGAAGTTTTTCTCATATCAGGATAGGAGAAAAAAACGATCAGATTTAGTCTTCAATAAAAGTAATCTCTAAAGTGTATTTGAAGACAATATAGTCAATAAAATCACCTGGAAAACCCAGAGACTCTAACAGAAAGGTATAAAGGTCTGATTGCACCTGCATTACCTGGAGTTGTTGGGAAAGCAGACTCTCAGGCCCTCACTCCAGACCTCCTGAAACAGAATCTGCCTTTTCACAAGATTTCCACGTGATCTGACTGCACATAAAAGTTGGAAAAGCCATGAATTAAGTAGGTAGGTAGTGGGAAAGAAAAGAAGCCAAGAGGCTAAGCTATTATTTGGTTGAATTATTACAATTTGGTATCTAAGTGAAGGAAGAGAGTAAATCAAGATTACTCAGAAAATTTGGAGCCATAGAATGCTGAGGCTATGCACAGGAACAGGAAACCTCAAAGGAGTGTGGTGACGAGGGAAGAGATGAAGGCTACTGTCCAGCAGGCTCATGGAAATGCCCCTTCCAGGAGCCACACTGGGCTTGGAGATGATATGGATGATCCACATTGAAGAGTACTGGAAACCTTGACAATAAATGGAGTCACAAAAGGAAAGGGGAGCAGGAAAAGCAGGCCAGTCAACCGAGGAGAAAGTCTTTGAGAACCTCATGCTGCTCAGGAGTCAACGCAGGGAGGCTTGGAGGATAAAGAAGAACCAGAGGGGAAGAGAATCAGCAAAGTACAACGCTTTGAAAATTAAGGGAGGTTGAAGGTGTTGCTAAGACATTAAAGGGGATGCCAGGAAAAGGGCCTCTTGTTTTGTGACTAACAGGGGACAGGTCATTTTTGGCTAAGTCATTTCTGTGAATCTGGTGAAGATGGAAGTCACAGAACAAACAGTCAGAAATTGGTAAAAATTAAAGACATGTGGATGCTACTCATCGAGTATAAATGAAAAGGTTAGGGATGAACATGAAAATTTAGAAGGGGTGCAAAGGACTAGGTTGACTTAACTTTAAGCCGTTGAACTTTAAAGATTTTCTTATGGAAGAAAGATCAGAGGTATTCTCATTGTAACTCTCAGAATGATTAGGAAGGCCAACAAGCACAGTGAGGAGGAATTGGATTTCTGGCTCAGTTAAAAGGAGGTTCTGCCTCTCCCTGCTCTCCGAAAATGGAATGAAGTGCATTATGAGTGTTAATTTCTCAAATTGTACAAACTACACAGTTGGATGATCACCAATGGGGAGTCATAAAGTAGAATGCTCTTCACTGATGACTTCTGTTGTGAGCCAAATGACAGTCTCCCAAAAGATATGTCTGCCCACATCTTAATCCCCCAAATCTGTGAATATGGCCTAATATGGTAAAGGTGTGGTAAAGCTACGGCTCTTGAAAGGAGGAGCTTGTCTTGGATTTTCTGAGTGAGCCCTGAATGCAATCACATGTATCCTTATAAGATGGATGCACAGGGGAGGAGACACATAGGCTGAAAGAGAGGAGACAATCTGACTCCAGGGCAGAGACTAGAGGCAGTCACAAGTCAGGGAATGCAGACAGATACCTGGAGCTGCAGAAAGCATGTACAGGTTCTCCCCTGGGGACTTTAGAGGGAGTGTGTTTGCCAAAACCTTGATTTCAGACTTCTGGTCTCTAGAATTATGAGACAGTGCATTTGTGTTGTTTCAAGCCCTAGGGAATGAATACAATATCGAACATCACCTTCCAGCTCTGAGATTTCTTGAGCTGCTCTCACCTCATAGTAATCACCTGCTCCTAGAAGGCGGAGTCCCTGACTCACCCTCCTGAGCTTCCAGAAAAACTATGTCTACCATACCCAATATGTTAGAGAACAGCAACAGGGAACTTACCACAGGAATATGCACCTCTGTGTGTAAATGAAAAGAAGAGATGGTAGCTATGTAGGTAGACAGATGCCTGATTAGAGACAGGCACAGAGACACACTCATTCTATTCAAGCAAGTAACTATTGAAATGTACTTGTTAAACACTCTCATGAACTTAACTTTCTCAGAGAGAATCATAAATACTACTTGGGTTACCGTTGACTGTCAACTTTAATGTTAAAAATACTGAGAAAACCAGAATTCAGAGCAAAGATACGTGACCTCCAGTTGCTCAGATAAGTTTTTAGTTTCTTATTATTAAATGAACTGAGGGATTGAAAATAATTTATCCCAGGGAAAGCAGAATAATAGCCACACCCAAGGAAAGCTGAAAAAGGCTGGTTGCTTCCTGTGTGACGAGGAGGGTTTGGGGGTTAAGACGGAAGATGGGAGGACACCAGGTAAAGGAACCTTGTGGCAATGCCAGTTTCCCTGCAGGGCTCCCTTCCCACCAGGTAAGACACGTGGCAGGTATTACCATGCATGTGAGAAATCACAGGCAAGGAACACAGAAGTCTCTTTGCTTCCATATCATGTATAAGAGGGACTTCCCTAGTGGCTTCAGAGGTAAAGAGTCTGCCTGCCAACGAAGGAGACGCAGGAGACACGGGTTCAATCCCTGGGTCGGGAAGATTCCCTGGAGGAGGAAATGGCAACCTACTCCAGTGTTCTTGCCTGGAGAATTGCATGGACAGAGAAGCCTGGTGGGCTACAGTGGATAGGATGGCAAGGAGTCGGACATGACTGAGTGACTAAGCATGCAGCATGTATGAGAATTTCTTTCTGGTGCAACTGATTTGAGGGATCTCTGCATGACAGTTGTGCTTTTGCACATGACAGCTGAGCTCAAAAAAAGCTGAAAATCACCAAAAACTACTGGGCTCAATAATCCTCTAAAAGGACTGTACATAGGTACAGAGATGTAGACATATAGAGATATTTAGAAATATAGAGATAAATAAAGATAGATATATAGATACACAGAACGTAGTGACACTTGAAATTTATATGGATTCTTGGAGTCTACACAACACCACTAGATTGGGGTACATTGAAGGTGAGAGGTTGCTGGATGAAACGTCAAACAGCAGTGGGCAAAACATGGTACCTATTTAAGCAGGAACTAGGTTTCTCTCCAGACTGGGTCCCAGAACCAATTCTAATGAGGTAACCTGCTCTGGAGTAATACATACAAAAATACTGACAAAGGTTGTCAGCAGATCCCTTTTCCCAGAGCTTACTGACAGGATATTTTTGAGTGAATCTAATGCCATGGCCATAGTTACCTATGATCAATGAGAAGGCTTCCTTAGGAGAACATCAAAGCACCGCATAATCATAAATGCGCAGTCTTCGCAAGAGACATCTGGCAGCCCCCTCCTCTCTGAAACCGGCTGGTGATATTTTACTCTGGTTTAACCTCACCTGAACTTGACCTGAACAGTAGTTACTGGAGGATATCCTGCTCAACCCAGGATGTCTAGACAAACTCCACTTCCTGCAATAGAGGTGACTGAAGGTAGGATATGTCATGGCTCAGCTGGTGTGCTGGATTTCAAGGGAACACTGGGGACAGGAAGTAAGCACGGGCTAGGCTAGAACAAATGACCTAATGAAGGATTAATTCTGTAGTGAGAGTCAACAACTCAAATTACAGTGGCCAGGAGGAGTATGGAGAACAGAGATTTTGATCCTGCCAACAATGACACACAAGGAGATCTGTCAAGTGGAACTTGGCAGCACAAGTCTCCAGGCAGAAATGATACAGAGTCACAAGGTGGGCCGTGCCTCAGGCCCAGGGGTCTGTCCACTTTAGGGGTGCGGCAGGGACTGGCAAGAGAAGGACTGGACTGCTGCTTCTGGGCAGAAGGTCTTGGAAAGAGGGAGATTAATTGTCAAGGTCATGCTAATCTTTCCAAAATGACTTCAGTCCTACAAAGGCAAACTGAATACAGGGGAGAAGTTCAGTCCTGCGAAATGGCAAATACAATAAGAGATGCACAAATTGAAGCTAGCTAGGCATGGGAATCAGTAGAGTTCACTAGGGTCACGGCAGCTAAACCCATCTCAGACTTCCCTCTTCTGTGGGTTGCACTGGTTGATGAATCCGGAAGGCCAGACCCCAAGTCTCACCAGAGCAGGGCTGGGGAAGACAAGAGCTCAAAGCCCATAGTGTGTCTGCCAGCTACCATGGAAATGGGTTTCTTCCACCATTGTTTCTCCTCAAAATGTTCGTTCTGGATGGCTTCAGGATGAGCTGGCACAACTGGTAAGAAGAGAGCAGTGGCTCAAATATTCCTCCTGCCTGTTTGCTGTCATTGCCAGTAGATCCCGGGTCCTGTGTCCATGTGGCAAGCCGCAGAGGAAGTCTGAGAAGGTGCACGCCAGCCAGAGAACTTGGACTTCAGGAGCCTGTGAGCAGGAAGTTCCAACAGGTGGGAGAATAAAAACAGCCAGCCTGAAGGGGAGAGCCTGCCAGAGCAGGGGAGTCTGCAAGCTGCCCAAACTTCTGGACAAAAAGGAACACACAGCAGCCAACTACTGAGCCAGGGGGACACCTACACACTGGTTCTCCAGGCTCCAGGCCAAGGAATATTAAGGAAGGTATGCATCCAAAACATGCACTGCGTTTCATAGTGCTTTAGAGACTGATCAGAAAGCACGTGCACGGGCATCATGCCTTCCAACCACAAAGCCACTCCACAACCACTACCTGACCACCTCCACCTGTGCACCGGGAAAGACATGCTCTGGAGAAGGAACATGCTTTTCCTGTAAGGCCCACTGTGATTCAACATTTGCAATAGCTTCACCGCAACAAAACTGTCTTTCTTTCTTTGTTTGAGGACAGTGCAAATGCAGATCTGTACTGCCCAGGATATGTAACTTTCAGGGTCCTCCGGATGCTAAGTTGACCATGGAAAAGAGTCCCTTTTGCACCTGTACAACCTTTCTGTGAAGGGCCCATGGAGGAAGAAGTGATGACTGATTTAGGATTCAAAGAGGCTACTTGGATTTTGACAGGAACAAGGAACACTTCCTTAATGGAGAAGATACAGACAGTCCGATTCAAGAAACAAATTAATTTCTAATTTGACTAGCTTTGCCTCCTGTAAAATTCCTTCAATGATCTCTTCACATTTTCCCTCTAAAGTTAAAGCTTTCCATTCAGGGTGAAATTGTAACCCAAAGTGCTGTTAAGGCTAATAACCAGGATAGGGATTCCACTGGACTAAATGAGACTGACAGATGAAAAATTTTTTGGAACATTTCACGACCATCACACCTAAAAAGCACTGCATTTGAGGACTAAGCATGAGACACGTTTGATTATCCTGATTAATTTTTTAAAGCTGTGGAGGGATTTGATTTTTTTTTTAATTGAAGCCACATTTGCCTTTTTGATATTCTTCGGTAAGACAGATATGTTTTAAATTCACCAACTTATTGTGTAAAATATTTCCAGTCACTCATTGATACTTCAGAACCACAATGGGAGGATAATGCTGTTAGTCACAATACATTATGATATCAAATTAGGTCTCATAAGTGAAGGACAGGCACATCACTCTGCATCCTGATCAGAGGTGTATGCTTTGTGAGAGTCACAGTTCATTCATTTCCTATCTGAATGCCACCACAGCACAGCTGTTCTCTACATAAACTTCCCTGCACTGCAAACAAGATCCAGTTTCTTAATAGTTACACTGACAACATCCAGGCCATTTAGGGGTAAGCAACTAATTTTGCCAATGTTAACAACTTTATTAGGCAAGAACACTATGTTGGCTTGGGGGATAATAGAGGAAATACTAGGTAAAAACTTGAACAAAACTATTACTTTCTTAAGTTCAAATACATAAGGCAACTTGGCTTTAAATAGATGGTTTAATTTTCTGTTTAATCAGTTTCCTGGTATGGATTCAAGAAGTTCTAGTTCTGTGAATTTTTTTTTTTTTTTTTTGGGCTCATGTTCAACAGGTTGTCTGTAATTGAAAGCTAAAATATCATGCAAAGAAGTTCATGTTTTCACACACTGTAGCCTAAAATAATGAACAAAATTTCTTTTTTAAGGAAATAAATCATTTGTCTTTATAAGGAAGATAAATGAAAGAGTACACCCTAAAGAACTTTACAGTGTGCCTAAATACTCTTCAGAAATAAAATTTTTGAAGTTATACATTTACCTTTTGTCCCAGGAAGAAAAATAATGCATATACACTCATTTCCCTAAACTTAAAAAAAGTTTCCTAAGTAAGTTTAAATATAGGTTTAATGCAGAACTACTCATTATTGTAACACTCTCAATCATTCTTTAAATCTTAACCAATTCCATAAACATACTTTCCTTTTTCCCAAGTTACACTTTTCTCATAATTTTCCATGTGAAAGTACACATTATCAAAAATCCTTTTCAAAATCTACTTTTTCTCCAGTATTCTTTTTAAAATGTCAAGTATCTTGAAATAAATATTGGTTTCTATTTAAAAATAAGTACTTCAATACTACTATTTTCAGATTAAATTCAATCTTATAGCACCCTCCCAAGCCTACAGAAACAGTCTAAATCAGACCTGTAATTAATTAATTTTAAATTAGTAATTTAAACTCAAGTTATATTTCCATATGGATACACATTTCAGAATTATTGTGCTTTCTAGCTCAACAACAGCTAATTACATATTAAGCTAATTGCGACAAACCATTGCAAACAAAATCAAAAGATAGGCTATCCAGTGCTAGGAACATATGATCAAGACCACATTGCTGTGGCATGTTGAATGCAGGCTGGAGAGGCAGGCATGTTCTATGTATACTCCGCAATACCAGCTCCCATAACCAGAGGGTGCACCCAACGCCATGTCTATCCCACCACATTTGGAACAAAAAGACCTCAGGGTTTTCTTTTGTTTTAATTAATAAGCTGCTACCACAAACCTGTCTATATTTATGGATTTGTTCCAGGGTCAGCTCTCCTCATTCTGAGTGTATGTTTTCATACATGGCCTCATAAGTAAATACAGAGGCATTGTTTTAAACACAAAAAATAGTGATGGATGCTTCATGCAATATAATGAGCTCACCACATAAGATCATCTGGGACTACATAACCCAAAGACATACTTTTCACACAGATTATTTTTCAAATCGTGACCCCGAAAGACCCCACATGGAGGATTGCTGGCTTGCTGGCATTCTGAGGCCGAGAGAGAAAAGAAAGGTCTGTGCAAAGCATACAGTGAAATAATCGGTGTCCTTAACATAAACGATTAGATAAATACATTTACCTCCTAAGGAGAGCCATCGTTTTACACTGCAAACACGGACACCGGGAAGAAAGCATATCCTTATAGCCATCGGACAGGTTCAAATAGCACTTACAGACAAACGAATGTTTGCGTTTTGAAATCTGTCCATATGGATGCAATTCCCAAACCTCTGCTTCATCTACCACTTCGAATCCGCGTGCCAGGAGAGTCGCACACACGCCGAATAGGATCACAATTCCAACATGCACAAGCGCGAAGTGGACAACTGAATTCTGCTGCTCGAAATCAACCCCCCTCCAGCCCCCACAGCTTAAAAATCACACAAGAAATTAACCCAGCTGTAAGGAGGCTGCCCTGGGGGAGGGTTCCAGAGAGGAGATCTGTGCAATTCAGCGGCCCGCGCTCCGCGAGCGCAGGCTCTCCCTGGATCTGTAAAGACTCGCACCCGGGCTCTGCACCTTCGCCCAGGTGTTAAACTAAGTGCCACATCTGCCTCTTCGCCCTCAGCGAAATGCAATCCCAACTAGCGGCCCCACTGCGAGGGTGGCAGGTGTCTGCTTTAGCCTTCTTAAAAGCGTTAGGAAATCAAATAGAGGGACCGACACACACAACAAACGCGCGCGCGCGCGCGCACACACACACACACACACACACACACACCGAAGCCAAGAAGCTCCTCTTGTCCGGACACACCGTGCCTCGGATTCCGCATTCGGGGGACAGAGAATCCAAGCGAAGGAGAGCCGGGGTGGGGGCGGACATCCCAGGTTCTTCCCCGGCCACCACTCCTATTATTCCAGTCGCTCTCCCCGCACATGGTGTCACCCCGGCGTTCCCCACCTCCGGTCCTAGAACTCCAACTCCGCACCAGATTCCGCGCTCCCCAGGTTCAAGCTCTCCCCCCCAAATCGAAAGACCAACTGTCTCCTCCCTCCCCAGTACCCTCTTTAAACTCCCCAAAGAAAGGACATTTCCTACCCGCGCAGAAAACTTTTTCCTCGTTTTGCAACGCGATAAGGCATGAAACCCGGTCAGCCGCTACCGCCACCCGCTTTGCCCAGCGCCGCGCTGGCGGAGGCCGTCCTTACCTGGCCGCTGCGCTCCAGGTGGCCGTCCCGCGCCAGTCGTCTGCGATCCCCCGATGCGCGGGAGGGGCCCGGTCCACGGTGCGCTGGTCGCCTCCCGCTCAGCGTTCAGGAAGGGTGTCCTAGGACTGAGCGCCCAAGCCCGGAGCCACCCTTCGGTTCATCACTCGTCTTTCCAGAAGCGCCCTCGCCGCCCAGGCGAACTGACGAGGAGCGTGGGGATTCGGGATGGCACCGACTTGCCCCGCGATGTGCGCTCCGGGGTCCGAGAGCGCTCTGCCCGCGGGCAGCTGCGGCCGCGCGTCACATGCCGCCTCCGGGCAGCGGCCGCGGCACCTGCCCAAGCGGCAGCGCTCCCGGCTCCGCACTGCCGCCCCCGCGCCTGGGGCTCCCTGCGCGCTCTAGCCCTTTCAGTTCACGTCCTTTCTCCCTCTATCTCCCCCTTCACTTCTTTCCCTGCCGCCTTCTTCTTCTTCCCGTCCCCTCCTTTATCTCGTAGTCTCTTTTTCCACAAGCAGACGCCAGGCGCTTCAAGTGGGAGGTCTTCCCTCCTCACTAACTCTTCCTCTGCCTGGTGGTGGCGGTCGTGGCTACTGCTGGCCGCTCCTCCTTCCCTTCCTCCCCCACCCCGGTCCTCCTCCTCCTCCTCCCCGGGCTGCGAGCTGGTGTAATGCACAAGCCGCCTGGGTGAGACCCAAACCTGCCAGCCTTCTGAGCATGCCCAATTGCCCCGCTGGCGTGGCGCTCGACTCCCGCGTGCTCGCTCCGCTCCGCTGGCTGCGCCTGGCGTGGGGCGGAGAGGGGGGTGGGGTTGGTGGCGAGAGCGCCCAGCTGTGGAGGAGCCCAGCGTTCTCCCAGGTGGGCTCCCAGGAGATGGGAGACTCACCCACCCAGTGCGGCCACACACTGTCTCCTAATTGTGCCCCCCTCCGGTGCTTCAGGAACAGATTTTAGTCGGTCAGTTGGTTTCGTCGTGTTCTCTTCTAAATTGGTTTGCTTGAACTGCTTTGAAGGATTGGAAGGAAGTAGATTTCTTGAGCACAACTTATTGATGAAAGAACCTCAGCTCCATTACAATATACGACTCGGTTGAAAACCTTCCTCTAGAGAGCAGCCTGATGCATTTATTTTTTCACATGTGATGAGCGTTTGTTCATACAGAGGAATGTACTAATAGAGGACTTCCTGGCTTTTCCATCTCTCGAAGTTTACGCCTTGGGAGTAAATGAGACAAACGTGTGTGAAAAGGACACAGGTGCGCGCGCACACAGACACCGCTTTTTTAACGTAAGAAAAACACTAGGATCTTGCTAAACAGGCTTTTAAATTTCATAACAAGAGGAATGAGAAGCTAAGAAGAAAGAAGGGGAGTGAAGTACAGAAAGGGGGGAAATGAAAGGAGGAAGAGAGGGAAAAATGAGTTTCTTACTCCACTACTTTCAGCTACTAAATATGAACAAGTGGAGAGATCTCAAAGTGGCAAAGATGTCAGTGAGGCTGCACCACAGAAGACTAAGGGTGTTTTAGAGTAGGTAAGGAAAAATTATGGGGGAATCCCGCGAGAAAGGGCAAAGACCATCAGTAGCGGTAACTGGAAAAAAATAAGAAAAAAAGAGCACAGCATGAAATTAAAGTTTTATTAACAATGTTAAAAGAGGCAAAATGATTTTGTTAATTCTGTCTGGAGCAAGACAATAAACAGGAAAAGGTAAGTCTCTTGAAAATAAGTAATAATAAGAAAAGAGAGAAATATACACATACCTTTCTGAGGCTATGTACTCCCTTCTAGGCAGAGCCGTCTTTAGGAGAGGAAGGACTAAACATTGATGGAGACAATTAAGATCATAATAGGAGAAAAGATAGTGAGAAAATATGAGGCTATTTAAATTAGTTCAAGTATCCAAGCTCAGATGAATTATATGCAGAATACTACAGCGGCAATGGTATTAATATAGATGCAATTTTGTTTGGATAACTCAGATGGAAATATAATAGTTGCCTTCATATATTTCCCTAATCTTCAAAGCAAATTTTCAAACATTTTATCTCCATGTAATAAAGGACAGAGTTTAAAGGTTAAAGTAAATTGCCCATTACATAGTTAGTAAGAGGATTATGAATTAAAATTTACTGTATCTTTTCCATCACATAAAATTGTTATTTGCCTGTAGGAACAGGAATTATTTGATAATATTTGGTAAATCCATAAATGACAGATAAAGGGCCAGAAAAATGGGCATATAGAAATGTTCTATTTTTGTAAAGTAGATTCTGTTACCTATAAAATGATAAAGTTTGAGATGGATTCCTGGCAATATTCCAGAGAAGATCCTATAATGAATTTTTTGGCAGTAGTCAGAAAAGAATAGGAAAAAATTACCATGTAGTAAAACTATCTTACCAGGTTAACTTTGTTTCACTTTGTAAATAGCCCTTATATTCATATATAGGGCATTTTCTAATTTCAGCCAACCTTCCCATTATCTTTATGAACAAGGTAAACTTACATGAATGTAAGTTACATTAATGTAAACTTACATTAATATTGAACAAACTAAAAACTAACAGTTGGGACAGAATTGGCACAAATATCCTAGTAAGTAGATTCTCGCTAGATCAGAGTAAGATGTTTGATTCTGAGCTTACTGCCCTACTGTTCAGCAGATTTATCAAGTTATATTTAAGAGAAAAATATAAAAGGGATACTTGTTAGATTTAAGAATAGTACAATTATGAGGGGCAGTGCTAACTTGTAGGATGCCAAAATCAGAACCCAAAGAGTACTTTACTTTGGATGTTGATCTAATACAAAGGAGATAAACTAAAACATATTTTGAAATCCTGCATTTTAGGTTTGTTTTTAAAAAGAACAGGGTGAGCCTAAGATTTATTCATTCATGCAATTATTAGACAAGACTTTGGATATGAGTAAGATAGATAGTTAATAGCACACTTAAACACTTCTACCATGAAATAACTACAAAACCTGGACAAAATATATAACACTACATTTTCAGTTATTAACAGAAGCCAAAGTCGGGGTGGCTACAATGTTTGAGTCAGAGAAGGCAAGGGAGGAGCCCATGCACACAGATATTTCCCTTGGGGCCATTTTTTTTCCAGTAGAAGTACTGAGAGGCTGAGACAAAGCAGGGAGTTTCACCAGCTCAAGAGCTTGGAGCTGCAAAGGTAACTTAAGGGCACCAGGGAAATCATATGGCAGAGAGAGGGCCACGGAGAGAAAACCCCACAAGTCTCTGTGGAAATTCCCGAGACTTCCTTAGCTGAATGCCCATGCTGCATAGTCCCAGGGGCAAGATTCTGGAGCCCTGATACAGTATAGTGGCTGAGAAGTGGAAATTTGAGAGCATGTAAATCACAATTCTGGAGAGAGATTTAAGTTGGGACTCAGCCAGAATGGACTTTGGTAAACAACTTAGACATCTGATTGAGACCCTCCTGAAGGTTACTAAGTGCGCAAATAATGTCATGTGGTGTGTGTGTGTGTGTGTGTGTGTGTGTGTATGTATGTATGTGTGTGTGTGTGTGTTAGTCACCCAGTCATCTCTGACTCTTTGCGATCCCATGAACTGTAGCCCGCCAGGCTCCTCTGTTCGTGGGATTCTCCAGGCAAGAATAGTGGAGTGGGTTGCCATTTCCTTCTCCAGGGGATCTACTCAACCCAGGGATCGAACCTGGGTCTCCCGGATTGCCTGCAGATTCTTTACTGTCTGAACCACCAGGGGAGCCATACAAATAATGCCCTAGGAAAATGAATAAAACCAAAATAAATTCGCCCTAATAAAATTAAAACTAGGCACTTGCAGGATTAAGATGATCCACAAACAGGTTATCTGCTAGAGCAAAGCTCAGAATTCATTTGAGGAAGAGCACCAAAGCTAGAACTCTTACAAAAAGGTGGTATGCAATAAAAATTTACCAGACATGCAAAGCAGAAAAGACTATTTGATGACAATTAACAATAATACATTTAATATAGACAGAGACCAAAAAATGATCTGGAATTAATAGTCAAGGACTTTTAAATAACCATAAATAATATATTAAATATACTACCCTGGAAATGCAGTAAATGAGTTCTGAGAATTTCAGTAGATTATTGCATTCTGTGAAAAAGAATTCAATTAAGAATTAAATGAACTCTTTGGACTGCTAAATCAGGAAGTAACTAGGCACTTGGACACAAAAGAAGATAGGGCTGATGATGTCAAACATAAGTCCACAGAGACTAGCAGGAAAGAGGAAGGAGGGCCAGAAGCAATATTCAAAGAAATGATGCATGAGAACTTTCCATATTTGATGAAAGATGTCAACCCAGAAATTCAAGAAGTTCAGTGAACCCAAAGCAAAGAAAACCTCAACTAGGTCAGTAAGATTGAAGTTGCTGAAAACCAAAGATAAAAAGAAAATATTTATACCAGCCAGAAGAAAAAAAATGTCACCTTTGGAGGAAAAATATGAATGAACACTGACTTCAGCAGAAAATCATGGAAGCCAAAAGGTAATAGAAAGACACTTTAAGGTACTGAAAGGAACAAAAAATCCATCAAGCTATAATTCTAGATCCACTGGAAAAAAAGTTAAAATTGAAGGTAGGAAACGATACACTCAGACAAAAGCTAAGAGAATTCACTGCAAGCTGGCCATAAACTACAAGGATATTCTTCAAGGTAAAGGAAAGTGATTCTGGAATAAATCACAGCAGTATAAGCAAAAATAAACAGCTCCAGAAAAGGTAAATGTATGACAAGATCGAAAGACTGTTTAAAGTATAAATAATAAGACTATCTGTGGGGTTTAAAATGTATATTGAAGTCAAACATATAATAGCAATAACCATTATATGGAAAGATTAAAATACTGTTTTTGCATTTGGTAGTGATTTAAGGTATAGAGTATTAAGGGTGATTCTCTTTTAGTGTAACCAGTGGAAGAATGATACTATAGGTATAAAAAATAAGGTAATAGAGAAGGTAAAATTGAATTGTCAACCATAGTTGATTGATGTGAGAAAGGCAGGAAAGGAAGAATGAATGAACAAAGAACAGATGAGGTAAATAGAAAACAAGAGCAAGATAGAAAACTCAAATGTATTATTAATTATATCAAATATAAATGGCCTTTAAAAAGACAAATAATTTCAGAATGGATAAAAAAAACATTTGTTGTTTATAAGAAACATACTTTAAACAAAAGAATATAGAAAGGTCAAAAATAAAAGATGGAAAACTTCTACCATGCAAATACTAAACAGTAAGATGTTGAATCTGTTCGAACAAGTCTGTAGTTCCAGTGTGATCCTAGTCAAAATCCTTACATTGTCTATAAATTAACAAGGTTGATTTTAAAATTTTTAGGTAAATGCATAGGAACTAGAGTAGCTAAAACAGTGTTGAGGAATTTTAAAAAGGAACTTTCAGGTTTACTACCAGATTTCAAAGCTACAGTAATCAGGAAACTGTGGAATTGTCAGAAGGAAAAGCAAATGACTGAAACAGATTCTAAAGTTCATAGGAAGAAACTGTGGACCCAGAATAGCCAATGCAGTATTGAAGGAAAAGAGCAAAGTTGAGGGCTGACATTGCCCAAGTTCAAGACTTATTATAAAGCTGTGTAATCAATACAGTATGGTAACTGTGAAAATATAGAAAAATAGATCAATGGCACAGAATACAAAGCCCAGTGATAGGCCCTGAAAAATACAGCTAATTAATTTTTGATAAAGAACAAAGGCAGTACAATGGAAAGGAGATAGTGTTCTCAATAAATGGTTCTGGAACAGCTGTACTTCCACCATGCAAAAACTTGAATCTAGACAAAACCCTTACATTCTTCACAATAATTAACTCAAAATGGGTCACAGATCTAAATGTAAAATGCAAAACTGTAAAGCTCCAAGAAGATAACATAGGAGAAAACTTCAATGCCCTTGAATATGGCAATGAGTTTTATGTATAACATCAAAGACACAATTTGTGACAGAAATCATTGAAAATTATGATAAAATTAAAATTTTCTACTCTGTGAAAAGCAATGTCAAAAGAATGAGAACAGAAGCCACAGACTAGGAGAAAATATTTTCAAAAGACACATCTATAAAAAGGACCATTAATGAAAAACATTCAGTTCTGTCGTTCAGTTGTGTCCGACTATTTGCGACCCCATGAATCGCAGCACTCCAGGCCTCCCTGTCCATCACCAACTCCCGGAGTTCACTCAGACTCACGTCCATCGAGTCAGTGATGCCATCCAGCCATGTCATCCTCTGTCGTCCCCTTCTCCTCCTGCCCCCAATCCCTCCCAGCATCAGAGTCTTTTCCAATGAGTCAACTCTTCGCATGAGGTGGCCAAAGTACTGGAGTTTCAGCTTTAGCATCATTCCTTCCAAAGAACACCTAGGGCTGATCTCCTTCAGAATGGACAGGTTGGATCTCCTTGCAGTCCAAGGGACTCTGAAGAGTCTTCTCCAACACCACAATTCAAAAGCATCAATTCATCGGCACTCAGCTTTCTTCACAGTCCATCACATTCATACATGACCACAGGAAAAACCATAGCCTTGACTAGACAGACATTTGTTGGCAAAGTAATGTCTCTGCTTTTGAATATGCTATCTAGGTTGGTCATAACTTTCCTTCCAAGGAGTAAGCATCTTTTAATTTCATGGCTGCAGTCACCATCTGCAGTGATTTTGGAGCCCCCAAAAATAAAGTCTGACACTGTTTCCACTGTTTCCCCATCTATTTCCCATGAAGTGATGGGACCAGATGCCATGATCTTCGTTTTCTGAATGTTGAGCTTTAAGCCAACTTTTTCACTCTCCTCTTTCACTTTCATCAAGAGGCTTTTGAGTTCCTCTTCACTTTCTGCCATAAGGGTGGTGTCATCTACATATCTGAGGTTATTGATACTTCTCCCAGCAATCTTGATTCCAGCTTGTGCTTCTTCCAGCCCAGAATTTCTCATGATGTACTCTGCATATAAGTTAAATAAACAGGGTCACAATATACAGCCTTGACGTACTCCTTTTCCTATTTGGAAGCAGTCTGTTGTTCCATGTCCAGTTCTAACTGTTGCTTCTTGATCTGCATATAGGTTTCTCAAGAGGCAAGTCAGGTGGTCTGGTATTCCCATCTCTTTCAGAATTTTCCACAGTTTATTGTGATCCACACAGTCAAAGGCTTTGGCATAGTCAATAAAGCAGAAATAGATGTTTTTCTGGAACTCTCTTGCTTCCAGCGGATGTTGGCAATTTGATTTCTGGTTCCTCTGCCTTTTATAAAAGTAGCTTGAACATCTGGAAGTTTATGATTCACGTACTGCTGAAGCCTGGCTTGGAGAATTTTGAGCATTACTTTACGAGCGTGTGAGATGAGTGCAATTGTGCGGTAGTTTGAGCATTCTTTGGCATTGCCTTTCTTTGGGTTGGAATGAAAACTCTCCTTTTCCAGTCCTGTGGCCACTGCTGTGCAAAATATACAAAGAACTCTTAAAACTCAATAAGGAAACAAACAATCCTATTTAAAAATGGGTGAAAAACCTTAACAGACACCTGCTGCTGCTGCTGCTAACTCGCTTCAGTTGTGTCCAACTCTATGCGACCCCATAGATGGCAGCCCACCAGGCTCCTCCGCCCCTGGGATTCTCCAGGTAAGAACACTGGAGTGGGTTGCCATTTCCTTTTCCAGTGCATGAAAGTGAAAAGTGAAAGTGAAGTCACTCAGTCGTGTCCTACTCTTAGCGACCCCATGGACTGTAGCCTACCAGACTCCTCCATCCATGGGATTTTCCAGGCAAGAGTAATGGAGTGGGTTGCCATTGCCTTCTCCCACATGAAAATGAAAATTAAAACAACGGTGAGATACCACTATATATACCTATTGCTGCTGCTGCTGCTAAGTCGCTTCAGTCATGTCCGACTCTTTGTGACCCCATAGATGGCAGACCACCAGGCTCCTCCGTCCCTGGCATTCTCCAGGCAAGAACACTGGAGTGGGTTGCCATTTCCTTCTCCAAGGCTCCAAGGCATGAAAGTGAAAAGTGAAAGCGAAGTAGCTCAGTCGTGTCCGACTTTTAGAGACCCCATGGACTGCAGCCTTCCAGGCTCCTCTGTCCATGGGATTTGCCAGGCAAGAGTACTGGAGTGAGGTGCCATCGACCTATTAATATGGCACAAATCTGGAACACCAAATGCTGACAAGGATGTGGAGCAAAGGAACTCTCATTCATTACTGGAAAGAATGCAAATGATAAGCCACTTTGGAAGATATTTTGGCAATTTCTTACAAAACAAAATATACTCTCACTAAATGATCCAACAAGTGCACTCGTTAGTATTTACCCAAATTTTATAAAAACTTGTACAATTTTCTTTGAGTCAAGAGAATAAAAATAGTAATTTGATTATCTGAGACAATAATTCCTTTGCATTCTGTTTTGTACAGAACAGACTTTTTTCCCCTAAATTAAAATACATATTTATATATATATATATATATATATATATATATATATATAACTGTGTTAGGTCTTAGTTGGGGCACATGTACTCTAGTTGCAGCTCATGGGCTTGGTTTCCCTGCAGCATGTGGGAACTTAGTTGTCCAAACAGGGATTGAACCCAAGTTGCCTGCATTGCAAGATGGACTCATAACCACTGGACCAGTAGGGAAGTCCTGACAGAATAGTTTTGATTCTTCAGAGTTAGTCCATCAGATTTTAAGAAGTGAAAACCAAGGATAGAATGATGGAGATTTGTTTTCTTTTTTTATGCTTTCCCTTACTCATTCACTTGGTCTTTCCTGATGACTCAGATAGTAAAGAATCTGCCTGCAATACTGGAGACCTGGGTTTGATCCCTGGGTCAGGAAGATCTCCTGGAGAAGGGCATGGCAACCCACTCCAGTATTGTCTGGAGAATTTCATGGACAGAGGAATCTGGCAGGCTACAGTCCATGGGGTCGCAAAGAGTCAGACATAACTAACACTTTCATCTTTTTTTTCCACTTACTTATTCACTTACTTTAAAGGGTTCATTTAATTTTGCTAAATGCTAAACACTAGGCTATGCTTTATAGATTTTAAGACATGTCAATTAATAAAGAATACTGCTCTTCTTAGAAGGCTTAGAGTACATGAATGGTTCTTTTAAACTTTTGAAGAAAAAGTAAACAGATTGTGTGGTTCTAAAGGAAGTTATGGGGATATGGGCTCCAGCCCATGATACGGAAGACCTAGGTTAACCTTGATAAATTATCCATCTGTCCTAAAGAAGTGGTGAGATTTTAATCTCTGGAAATATTCTGATACAGAGCAATAATAGTAATAATCACTCCTGAACCTCACCTTTGTGCTAGGTAAGTTGCTATGAATGTCTAATTTATTTTGACAACTTCCTTTTTCAGGAAATTCATATTATTGCCCTTTTAGAGATGGGGAAACTGGACAAGTGACAGAGCAAGATCCAAACACAGTTAGCAGTTCACCTCCTTTAGATGACGATTTCTAAGTACTGTTGGCAGCGAGATTTCTGTAAGTTTGGAGGACACATATGACCTTCAAAGTTCTTTCCAAATGAAAGATGTGTGAATTTATCCTGTGTGCATGGATGGACCCTGGTTTGGGGCTGTATTTTCTTTGGGAGAAAATAACGCACATTTATGAATACTAAAATAGCCTCAAGGCCTTAGAAAAGTGCTCATACAAGGAGAGACTTAAGTTGAAACTTATTTGCTTCCAAGTTAGTCACCCTCTACCTATTTGTCATAAATGTCTTTGGTAAGGAGCCACTAATGACAGGTTTCTCCAGCAGAATTTGGAAAAATGGAGATGACCTCTGCTCTAGGACACCTTGACCACTAAAAGGAGGTGACCCAAGAACTGTGGGAGAAAAGGGGTCTGTGACTAGCTGGTGAGAAATATGCTGGTAATCATGTATCCTTTTCTCTTTGCTTTTCTCTTGGTTTTGCTTTTCCCTCTGTTTCTTCTGACAGTACTGTTTGTTGGAATGTGGTTCAACTGGAGCTCTGGTTTATTTCTCTCCCTGAGTCTCTGTGCTCCCTTAGTTCCTCCGAGTCCTTGGCCCTCTTCCTGTTGCTCTGCGTTCTATACTGAGCCATCCCATCCACAGCCAAGATTGCCACTACCTCAGATTTAATGATGACAAATTAAACATTGCCCTGTGGAACTCATCTTCCCTCCTCTCCTCCAGTTCCAGACCTTTTTCCTTCTGAATGTTTCATGTCACCTAGTAACAGATGTCTCGAGCCTATTACATAACAGTCCTATATTCCTTTGACTCATCACTTTACACCTGAAATAAACCACTAATTGTCATCAAATTCATTCTCTAAACATGTTGTAAACTTAGATCTATTGAGATTCAAAACCCAGAATGTTCATAAGAAATATCAAGATTGAGAACAATTGCAAAACAAGAAAATGACCCTTAGCTTGGGACTTGAGGCAATGTCATAGCTAGGAATAATATGGTAATATTTGTATAACATGTCTATGTAATGTTTTAATACATTGAATACTTTTATTTCTGTTCTTTTTATCTCTTGATGAAACTCATCTTGTAGAGGTGAAAACAGACTAGAATAGGCATGAATGTCTCGTTCAATGTGACAGAAATTAATAGGTGGTAGAAATTGGATTCATATTTAGTTTTCCATCACCTCCGAATTCACACAGTGATGATTTCTGCCTACAAATAAAATTATTCTGGTGATGGAGACAGTTGTTCTTAAGTAAAACAAAATGAAATAAAACTTTAAACTCTTTATTATAAATCAAATGAATCCTCTCATAATTTTTTACAATATATAAATTTAACTTTTTATCATGTGTCTCATTTACTGTGGATTATGTATGGTAGGTTTTAACATAAATTTCTTTCTCATCATCTTACAAACTTTAGAGTTTGTGTTGCATACTCTCAAAAGTGTGTATCCAGGAACAAAATAATTACAACAGCCTCCTAAATAAGAATTGCATAGTTTAGAAATGGAATGTCCTTGTAAAAATATCACAAAGCCGATTTAAAATATATCTATATATTATTCTTAATTATCTGTTGAATTGTTAATGCATATCATTAAGACTTAAATACTTATCATTAAATTTACTGACTGATGCTTCCAGAGATATTAACCATGTAGATTGTGCTAGAATGACCCATAACCTTGTCTAAACAGTATGAAGATTGTATTTTGACTGGTAACAAAATTTTATATTGCTGTTTCAATCTCTGTCTATAAACCTTTCATTTGGCTTGGTGTTTTGGAATTTTCATTCCTCCTCCTCCTCCTTTTTGCTGGCATACCTCAAAGATATTCTGGATTCTGAATTGCCTTTTCTCCCTCACTTCTTTCCTCCTACCTTCCTTTCTCCCTTCCTTCTTTCCTAATATTCCAAAGCCCATAAATCAATACTTCTCTCTCCCAACATTTAACAATGATGTATTGGAGTTTATTAGTACCATATACATGTGTCTTAGTCTTGATTCCATTTACTCTTCACTACCACGATTCATGTATGCGTGCTAAGTCATTTCAGAAGTGTCCGACTCCTTGTGACCCTATGGACTGTAGCCCGTCAGACTCCTCTGTCCATGGGATTCTCCAGGCAAGAATACTAGAGTGGGTGACCATACCCTTCTCCAGGGAATCTTTCCAACCCAAGGATTGAACTTGCATCTCTTACATCTTGTGTGTTGGCAAGCAGGTTCTTTACCACTAGCGCCACCATGATAAACAGCTGCATTTCTCTCCTGAACTTTTCTAGGAAAACACTGCTAGTTTCTCTCCCAACTTTTCTATTTGAGCTTCCCCTCTGCAGATAGAATTATAGTTTGAAGTCTTTCAATAATGCAAATTCTATATCTGTATTTCTTGGCTGAGGAGAATCCCTTAAAATATTGACTTTTAGCACAAATTATTTCCCACACCCTGTAAGGCCAACTGAGTTTTAGTGTCTGCTTGCATACCTATTGTCATCCTTTTCCAACCTTCATTCTAACCCCCAATCTCTCCTCCTACATTTTGTAAGCCATCTCTCTCACCATTGTCTCCCTCTCTTACAATGTTCTTACCTTTCCTATTCTCCTAGATAACTACTCTTCACCCTCAAGCATTCACATTAAAGACCCTTTTCCAGGTAGGCTCCCTAAACTAGGTTGGATTTCTCCTATATCCTATGCTTTTCTTTTGGGGAAAAAAAAAAAAGGAATGCTTATATTCTAATGTTCCTGTAGGACTGAGGACCCTGTAGTGTCAGGGACCTCATTGCTTTTCTCATCACTCTATCTCTAGTAGCTCAATTTTGTTCTTTGTTGAAACAATCTTGGCTATTCTTAATTTTTCACATTTCTGTAAAACTTTTACAAGCAGTGGTTGCTTCCCACTAAAAGCCTGCTGGATTGTTGACTGGGATCACATTCAATCTACAGATCAATTTGGGACAGAACTGACAGCCTTGTAACACTGAGTCTCACAATCTATGAATATGATATGTCTCATCATTAATTTAGATAGTCTTTAGTTTATCAAAATGCAAGATTTAGATGACCTTAATTGAATCTAGCATGGATTGGTTTGAAATTCAGTTTTAATCCTGGAGAGAGTTGCACAATTTTCAGTCTGCTCTTACATCTAGGCTTTCATCCTATAAGGGACTCCAACAGAATGCCTGGAATGGTCACCAGAACCCTTATATTTGGACAGCTCTGAACTTCAATTTTGGTTTTCCCATCAAACAGAGGTTGCTGAAAGTTTGCTCTGATGCCTAAACTTTTAGTCCCTTCTTCCTGCTTGGCCATTCAGTCATTGGAGGTCAACAAGAGGACTTGACCACCGGTTGACCTGTGAGCTGGATCTGGCCATCAGTCTCCTTACCTTCTCCCCTGTCCTTGGAAAGCACCTTCCATCCACTATTCCCATAGCCAAAGCTGTTTCAAGGATGCAATGTTCAGAGAGTACGGTGTTGCTGAGACCATCTGGATTGATATGTAACCAGCTCATTAAAGCCTCTGTAAACTTTTCATATTCTGGCAGAGATCTCATTTTGTAGCTGCCCAAGACAAGCCTTGTATGTAAGTTCCCTTGTTTATTAAATCTGCTACCTGCCAATCTGGAGTGGTTTGCCTCTTTCTTCAGTCTCTGCTTACCCTCTGTGTAAGGGGGCCAGCTTCAATTTCACCTCAGGAACCCGGAAGTTGCAAACAAAAATCAGCCACTTGGCTCATAGACACAAATGTCTCTAAGGGAAAAGTAGTGAATCACCAGGCTCACCCAAATGTGCTTTCTGCTTCTTTGAGATGTTCGTCTTTGAATCCAGGTTGCACTGAGAGCAGTTTTATACCTTTGATTAAGAAAAATATATCTGCAATTTTTAGTTGTTCTCCTTGGAAGAGTTGGCTTGATAGTTATAGATGTCAATAACGGAGAGCTACATTTGCAAGGTAATGTATTCAACAAGTCCAAAGCTATCCTTAATGAAGAGTTATGGTTCTGTAGGGGAGGCTGAAAAGTATGATTACATAGGGGAGAAGTGGTGTTCATACTTTCTAGGGATAGTAGTGGGATCTTAGGCCCTCCTGTGTTCAGATCAATGTCTTGACTCATCTGAACTTACTGGCTGAGTATTTTTAATCCTATTTCTTTATAGTTGCTTTTTGAATTAAATTTGATCCATATAAAAATAAAACTTCAAATTAACCTCACCATTAGAAAGAATTGAGACTTACTTATCTTACTCTTAAAAAAACAAATACTAGAAGTATGAGAGTATCACAATCTTCGGGAAGGCATAATCTCTCTAGCTTTCTGCTTCATCAGAAATCTGGAGCTCTCATCAAGTTCTTTTCATGGTCTACACAGTGGTTGCTGGAGTTCCCGTAATGATGTCTGTGCTGAAAGCAAGAAAAAGGAGGAAATGAAGAGGAGGGAAGATAAAAGGATCATCTCTAGCCTGGGATAGTCCACTTTAAGGTCAAGAAAACCCATCCAGTATCTGCCCCTTTATTTATCATTAGCAATTCCATTTGCAAAGGAGGTTATGAACCATGAACCTTTGCTTAGAATGTAATTGTAATTTTTTAAACAAGAAAGGGAAAATGAGTATCAGATAAAAACACTAACAATCTCTGCTACATGTGTCCTTTTCTCTTAGGATTCATATATACCATATTTAGAAGTATTATCTATTTCTAGCCTCCCTGGTGACTCAGATGTCAAAGAATCTGCCTGCAATGCAGGAAAGCTAGATTCGATCCCTGGGTTGGGAAGATTCCCTGAAGAAGGGAATGGCTACCCACTCCAGTATTCTTGCCTGGAGAATTCCATGGACACAGGAGCCTGGTGGGCTATAGTCCATGGGATCACAAAAAGTTGGACATACCCGAGTGACTTTTGCTTTCACCTACTTCTAGCCATAAGGCAGTCTCTGACACAGAACACTGTACTCATCCTTTTATAATTCTGCTGCAATCTACATCATTGCCCATATCACCCTATTTATAAAGTGAATTAACCTGTATAACTGATTGTATTGCTATATATACATCTCTATACCATCCTAAACAAGCCTTATCTAACACTTAGGTGAAGAACATGGCAATATCAGGTAGAAAAGGCTGTTTTCATCTTCTTAACTATAGGGAACTTGTAGGTAGAAAATAAATTTTATTCATTTACATACCCCTGAACTTAGTCAAAACCTTATAAAAATTAGTCAAAATGAATAAATGAGAATGCAAATTAACTGAGAAAAAGCAAAAAATCTTTGAGGACTCTCAGAAGTTGTGGCACTTGAACTGATACTGGGAACCTGACTTAAAAAGAAATAAAAGAAAAAACTTCTATTAGCTGACTATTTTTTAGCTCTGTATTTGTGCCTTCTACAAAGGACTGGTTATGCTTTGTACAAATGTATCTATTATATTTCCTATGGCTACATATAATTTGTCTGCTTTCAATGCATGTTAAAATTAAACTTCCTTCAAACGGAAGATAATACAAAGTACACAAACCCACGGAATCAATGCCTTATCTCTGAACTCTCTGAGCTCATTAAGGCATACCACTTCAGGATTCACAAGTACTCTTGGCATGAGAACTCACCCTACATCATTCCTTCATATTGACTCAAGATTTTTCTTTAACTTCCTTTAGTTTGGTACATCATTATTTCTAAGGGCATTTAGATATTAAGCCTTTATCAAAATTTCAACAAATTTTTCATTTCTCAAGTTTTTTTTTCTGTATGCATTCAAAATTCTATAACCAGCTCAGTCTTCTAATATATGTAAAATGAGTTTTACCACAGACATTATATTATTGGGCTCTTGCCAGTTACTGAATGTATTTTATTTGGGATTTTAAAAAATAATATGATATTCAGATCCATATTTGTTCCACTTTTAAGACTGAGGAATGAATAGGGTCATTGGAGAATAAAATTTACCAGACATTTATTTTCTTGGTATAAAAATTTGTACAAATTAGAGCAGATGAATTTTCAGAATTGTTCTTACAAAAAGTTATTATTTTTCCAGTTTTACTTTGATGCAGTAGAAATAAAATTATTTAAATGTCAAAATTCTTTTATTCAATGGATAAATATTTGTTGGATGTCAGCTGTGCCGGGTCTTGTTCTTAGGGATTCTGAAGTGAACACAATTTCTGCTGAAAAAGAGAGAGGGAAAGAGAAGAACAAAATTGGTCATAGTGGTGATTAAGAGCTGATACTCCTTTAGTTACAGAGATGAGTTCAAATCCCATACCTTCCCATTAATAATTGGTTAAGTTACTTAATCTCTTTACATCTCAGTTTCTTAAATTATACCTTAAAATGGAGATATTTGATTTAAAGGAATGTTGAGAGGAATAATTATTTGTAAAGTTACTATTGTATTACCTGAGGCATATTGTATATTTGGAACAGAATGACATTAAATATTTCTGGTAATTAGTGGAGTGATTGAGATCAAACCATGGTATTTAGAGAGAATTGAAAAAGGCTCTGGAGGCAGCAGGAATAAGTGTGGTGTGACTGAGTTGATGAGTGATAAAGCAAGGCTTCCTAAGGTAGTTAAAGCTTCTTCTAAATCTGAACAGACAAGGACAAGTTATCCAGAAAAAAATAGAATAAGAAAGAGCATTTCAGGCAGGAAGGGCAGTGGGAATCATGACATGTTAGCAATATGTAGCAGTGTGTGTGGAGATCTAAAAGTTGTTTGGTTTTGTCAGAGCAGAGTGTTTGTGGCAGAAGGTAAATGCAGGTGTTTGCTAACAAGACAGATAAGGCCAGACTTTTGAAGATTTTTGTGTCTTGGTTACTCCTATAAGGTGTTTGCATTTCATCTTGTGGTTAACAAAGCATCACAACTGAAGAGTGAAATGGCAGTCAACATATGAAGAAATAATGAGTCGGTGATTTAAGAGGATAATGCAAGGGTGATTGATTGGTGATAGGTGAGCTATGATATTTAAAATCCAGGCAGTGAGTTTTGGAGGATGACTTTATTTAAGGGTGTTGATGGTGAGACTTCCCTGATGGTTCAATGGCTAAGACCCCATGCTCCCAATGCATGCGGCCTGGGTTTGATCCCTGGCCAGGAAACTAGATCCCACATGCAGCAACCAGGAGTTCACATGCCACAACTAAAAAACATCCTGCATGCTGCAACCAAGACCCAACACAGCCAAATAAATAGTTTTTTTTAAGAGTGCTGATGGTGATTTCAGTGTTTCATTTGTTGTGTTCACTATTCTATGGGAAATAAAGTGGAGATGTCTATCAAGCATTTGGAAATAATACACTGAAGATCACTGTGGGTCTCATGCTAGCTCAATGTAGGTGGCCTGCATCTATGAGACAGGAAAATATTCAGGAATAATATTTAGATTGAGATTAGATGTCAGTGAAATCCTGGGACACAACCACAGTTTAGAAATTAGGAGGGAAAAAGGAATACATACAAAAGAAAGAGAACTCTCAGAAATGTATGAGGACCACTAGAAAACATCAGTGTCACAGAAGCCAGTGGAGTAAAGGAATCTAAGAAGTGGGACTTACCACAATTATCAAATGCACTAGAAAGCTCAGATAAAATAGATAGCAACTCAAATACCAGTGAAGATATTGGTGAAGTTGTTGCTCTAAAGTGAGAGGAACAGAAACCAAATTTTAATAGGTTAAGAAGTAAATAGGAAAGCAAGTGTATGAAAATGTTAATAGCTTTATTGAGGTATAACTGACTTACAATAAAATGTACATATTAAAGTGCAAAACTGGGTAAGTTTTGATGTGTGTGTATATATATAATATAGTGATATAGATATTATATATATATAATATATATAATGAGATAATAGGATATATGTAATGAGCTATAGGAGATATATATATATATATATATATATATATATATATATATCCCCCAGTTTCTGGCATAGACTCCAAAACACTTGCAACTTCCTAAGTGATAAAAGCACTGGAAGCATCTTTCATTCTAAAATTTGTTTTTTGACCATGTTTCCTGACAGTGCACTCTTAAATCCTTGGAGTGTCCTGGGTGATAGGAGTATCTTTTGTTCTAATGAGGCAGCTCTCAGTAGGCCTCTGGATAGGGGTTGGTTGCCAGAAAGACCCAGACTGTGATTAGAAGTTTGGAACTTTTAGTAGGCTTCCCTCCCATTCTCCAGAGAGAGGAGAGGGGCTAAAAGCGGACTTGTAAGCAATCATGCTTACATGATAATACCTCCATAAAAATCCCAATATTATAGGTTTGGAGAGCTTCTGGATTGGTGAACACCTAGAGTGCTGGGAAAGTGGCACCCAGAGTGGGAATGGAAGGTCTATACCCTTTCCCACATCCCTTGCCCCATGCATCTCTTTATATGGCTGTTATCTTTTATCTTATATCTTTATTATATTCTTTACAATAAACCAATAAATGTAACTCGGGGTTTCCCTTAGCTATCTAAGCAAATTATTGAACCAAAAGAAGGGTCATCTCTACTTTTAGCCCATTGATCAGAAGCACATGTGACAACCTGGGACTTGTGATTAGCATCTGAAGTAGGAGCAGTCATGTTCGACTAAGTCCTTAACCCATGGGCATGTGTGCTCAGTACCTTCAGTTGTATCTGACTCTTTGCCACCCCATAGACTGTAGCCCACCAGGCTTCTCTGTCCATGGGATTCTTCCGGCAAAAATACTGGAGTGGGTTGCCATGCCCTCCTCCAGGGGAATCTTCCCGACCCAGGAATCGAACCCTCATCTCATACATTTCTTGCATTGGCAGGCAGGTTCTTTACCACTAGCACCACCTGGAAAACCCCTTAACCTGTGGAATCTGATGCTATCTGCAAGTGGATAATGTCAGGACTGCACTGAAATGTGGTACACTCAGCTAGTGCTGCAGAACTGCTCAACATGTGGAAAAGTCACTTATCTGGTGTCAGGAGTGTTGTGAGTGTGATTGTATTGTGAGAGTAAAGGGAAAACACAGGAATGTTTATATGCATACAGGGAACATCATAACCCCAATTTAATGAATACACATAGTCCCTCAAAAGTTTTCTCCTGGCCCTTTGTAACCTGTCACTCCTACCTCTCCTTTTCATCCCCCAGGCAACTACTAATTTGCTTTTTGTCACTATAGATTAGTTTTTATTTTCTATAACTTTATATGAATGAGCTAATGCATACTTTCTTTTTGGATTGGCTTCTTTCATTCAGCATATTCTCTTGGGATTTGTTCATATTGTAATTATTATTAGTGGTTAATTTATTTTTTTAGTGCTGAGTATCACAGTTGGTTTATCTACTCACCTGTTAGTGAACATTGGGTTTAGACTATTACATATAAAGATTCTATGAATATTTCTATACAAATCTTCTCTGGATGTATGCTTTCATTTCTCTGAGGTTAATACCAAGGTGTTGAATGGTTTCATCATACAAAGCTTATGTTAATTTTTTAAAAAAACTACCAAACTGTACCATTTTATGTTGCTACCAGCAATGTATGAGAGTTCCAGTCCCTCCATATTCTCACCAACACTTGATATGATCCTTTGTTTTACTTTTAGCCAAAAAGCTATATAGTGATATTTTATAGTGGTTTTAATTTGTGTTTCCCTAATGACTATTGAACAGAGAAGGCAATGGCACCCCACCCCAGTACTCTTGCCTGGAAAATCCCATGGACAGAGGAGCCTGGTAGGCTGCAGTCCATGGGGTCGTGAAGAGTCGGATACGACTGAGCGACTTCACTTTCACTTTTCACTTTCATGCATTGGAGAAGGAAATGGCAACCCACTCCAGTGTTCTTGCCTGGAGAATCCAAGGGACGGGGGAGCCTGGGGGGCTGCCGTCCACTGGGTTGCACAGAGTCAGACACGATTGAAGCGACTTAGCAGCAGCAGCAGCAATGACTATTGAAAGGGAAAGATTGAAGACAGGAGGAGAAGAGGATGACAGAGGATGAGATGGTTGGATGGCATCACCAACTCAATGGACATGAGTTTGAGGTGAAATTTGGGATTATTTTATGACATCTTGCTCTTTGAATAATTCTGTTAGTATTTACTCGGGGAATTCAACACATAGACTTTCATTACTCTTCAGTGCACTCGATGTAAAAGTTGTGTTTCTTTTGGACATAAAGCTCTTATAAAAGTGACTTTCAGCCAAGATTTACACACGTAAACAATTTGTAATAGGTGGGGACAAATATGGCAAGATATTATGCATAATGACTAACTAAGTAGAACTCATGAGTTAGGGGGCAAATGATTTTTTGTAGAGTAGAGGAGAGAATTTAAATAGAGAGTGTAAGGAGAGAGACAAGGAAGAGAGATCTTTGGAACGTCATTGAGGGAATTGAAAGAAGAAGCAAAAAATAAATAAATAAATAATTTTTTACAGGTTGACCTGAGGTCTCAGCTAACTCTAAAAATTTTTTTTAAATTTATTTCTTAATTGAATGATAATTGCTTTACAGAATTTTGTTGGTTTCTGCCAAACACCAACACTTTTAATGCCACAAGAGTTTATGGTTAAGCTGTTATTTGTAGCGAACCTCAGCTTGTAGAAGCGAAATAAGATTATTGTAATGATTCTACTGAGTCTGGATGGTGGAAGTGTTGGAATACAAGGGAATCAGGGTGGCAGGGAAGTTGGGGATATGAGATGTCTCAGAAATAGGCTGGATAGAAGGGGAAGAAAGTTCAAGAAGAAAAGTGAGAGTCCTGGAAGGATGCATATTCTAGTGATATCTGAGTGGGTAAATCTTCTAAACGTTACCTCGTAAAGTGAATCTTTCTTTTACCTTTATTACCATTATTACCAATTACTGGTATACTAATATTGGCAAATTCCCAGTTATTGAACAGGCACTACGTGGCACAAATACACATTATGTTAGGGGTACAGAAATGACCAATGTTGAGTCTGGCACTGATAATGTTCTTTCTTAGCCCTTGCACTTCATTTCACAAGCTGTTACATTGTCTCCATCATATCTTCAAAAGAGCCTTATTATATCGATACCCCATAATCATGTAACTGTTAACATTTCTTAGAATGCTTTTTGAACACTATTCCTCTTGGACCCACTACTGCCTTACTGTTTGCTTCTTTCATAGGATTATTTATCCACTTCATATTTCATTCACTTCAGTAAAACAAGATACCTCTCTAGACAAGAAAAGATGTAAATATACCAATTTATCTGGTGCCGTTTGGATTGCTTACTGTTTGAAATTCTGTCATGTATTTCCTTATCACTTTTAAAGAAGTTAAGCTTCTGGTTCTTTCTCTGTATTTACAGTTATCTTTCATTTTTAATAGTTCACTTACTTTTCCTAATATTATTACGGCCTTAGGATATGAAAGTATGTGTAATTGCTCCATTAACCCACATATTTTGTGCTTGCAAGAAACGAGGCTTCTAGCCAGATATCTTTACCACTCTAGTCATTTATTAATGGGCCAATAAAACATACCCTAAAGTGTCTTCATCTAATAGAAATCACAGAAGACATTTATATAGAGGTTTCCATTCTGTGACATCCAAAGCACTTGGCAGATTTTTGCCATCAAACTTACTGGATTTATGTATAGCAGAGTAATAATTGATTAGGCAAGGAAATGTAGTGATCTCATTAATACAAAATACAAAGAGAGTGGCTACAGGAGTCAGAGGAAGAATATTTCTGCCTTTTTCTAATGTAACAAAACAATGGTATCTACCATACAGGAGATTATGGGGTGGAGAAAATATACAAAAAAGTGCTCTGAGGTGGGTAGTGATGGGTTCGTAAAGTGAAAGGAAGGACAGGAAAGAACAAGAATGAGTTCATGAGATTAAAAAATAAGAATACAGGGAGAAAATGAATGTTCCTGTTGAACATGGTGCACTCGCTTTGAACCTGCCCTAGATATTGTGGCAGGTCGGTTGCCAGCAGCAAAAAGTAATTTCTGGACATGTTCAGCTGGTGCAACCATCATGCTAAACCCATACATTCTGAAGCATAAAAACACTAAAACCATAATATCCTCTTCTAGTTTGACTTGGTAGACAATTAATTTTGATCTTTATGTTTCTCTTGCAAGGATAATGGAGCTGACATTTGAAATTCATATTTAGACATGATGTAGGATTTCAGATGTGCCAAAAATGCTTCATTAATGAATTCAGCTTGAATATATGATACAGGAACAGTTTAGAGGTGTCATGAGATGAAAGAGATATATTTCTATTTCATCCTCATAAATAATGTAAGAGTAAAGCATAAAATCCAAATTATTCTTCCTTAAATATTCTGACGGGGTAATTAGTAAATAACTTCATACATTATATTGAAATTAATTTAAGTTGAGATTTACTACTAAATAGAAGGCAAATTCAATTCATATGAATTGTTAAGGTGAAGGAGAAGGCTTTGGAGAATTATCATGCATGTTGCTAGAAACTTTGAGCTTCATGGTCGTCCCTGAAACTTCTTGGTCATCCCAAGATGTAACTCCATTCTGCTCTATTTGAGGCAGAATTTGGTTAATATGTTTGAGCTTTACTACTTTAAGAGACCAGGTTATCAAAGTACTCTTATAAGACTCTGGCAGCCAGTTTGGAGTTATCAAATTGTTGGTAAATCTAATTAGTTCTTTTTGAAATTTAAAGAATGAGAAAATGGGAAAATGAACCATTTTATTACAACGAAGCAGCATTGGTGACTCCATGTAATGGCCTCTAATAAAGCTTGTTTAATCACCTGCTGTGAACAGGAATTTCCTTTAAGCATTTCTAGACTCAGAACAAAGAGACTATTTTACTTTCTCCTTGTAATACCTTCTGGCAGAGCCAGTCTTCAAGGTAGTTGAATTGGCGACCAGTTACATAGGATGATTTGCAAAGTGCAGTAAAGCCTTTCCTGCCTCCAGGCTCCACCTACCACTGGGTATCCACCTCCCTTCTGTCTAGAAACTTCACCTTTAGAGTCAAGATTGAGTGCCAACATAAAGCCAGGTGACATGCATGGAGAGAGTTGCTTACATTCATGTGTGTTACCTAAGAGGGTTGATTAAGAAAGAGAAAGAACCTGGGGTTAGCATGGGATTTGTGGGTTTGTCTTCCTTGATGAATTTCCTGTTTACATAGTTTATTTTGTTATATTCTGTAGAAGCAGATTATTTACATAAATTAAATATTATGCATATTTAAGACCATGGGCAATTGAAACATGAGGAACTATGCAAGCAAGGGACAGATTGGGGTTGGAGGCTGGTGAGAAGTTGCTCCAGGCATTGTGATGGCAGGCCACAGTTGCAGGTGAGCCTCCAAACCATGACCAACTGACCACCTGGCAACATGCTCAATCGACAGCTTTGTCTAAAGCAGGCCTATAATTTCATGGAGTCATAATACTGTGCCTTGGATAACCTTCTACATCACCTTCATTTTAATAAACCAGGAAATTGAAGTTTTAGAGCGATAAAGATGATTTTTATACCCATTGGTTAAATCTAAATCTTGGAATAAATTATGGGTTTTCTGGTTCTTACGTCAGTGTTCTTCCTTTATGTATCACTGATGAATCTTTCTTCTAAATATGTCAATGTAATCGATGCCAACAATTTGAAAAAAAGTCCATAATTTTAAACTATTCTTCAGTCCTAGATAAAAAGAGAGAAAGGCTGAAAGTGAAAGTGAAGTCGCTCAGTTGTGTCCGACTCTTTGCGACCCCATGGACTGTAGCCTACCAGGCTCCTCTGTCCTTGGGATTTTCCAGGCAATAGTACTGGAGTAGATTGCCATTTCCTTCTCTGCTTGAAAATTATGCAGAGTTAATAGAATACGTAAATAGTAGAGATGCATAATTTGTTAAGTATATGTTTTATTTTGATTTCCCCAAAGGCCCAACTTGAGAAAAGAAAATGGGTAGAGGTAAATTATCCCAGAGGAAATTTCAAACAGAATTTTAATTCTGTGTACAAAGTGTACAAAAGTGTACAAAAAAAGAAAGAAGGAAAAAGAGTCAATTCTATGTTTTCACGATCGGTTGCCACTGAGACCAAGTGAGTTTCAGTCCCTGGAGGAGAGCATGGCTACCCACTGCAGTTTTCTTGCCTGGAGAATCCTATGGACAGAGGAGCCGAGTGGGGTAAAATCTTTGGTGTTACAAAGAGTTGGACACAACTGAAGTGACATAGCACATGGTGAGGAACTGTGTAGAACCTGCCTTAGCACCACAGCCACAGAAGACAGGAAAGCTGGAGCATTTATCAAGACTCCTGTCTCTGGCTTGTGGAAGACTCCTCCCAGGAGATGAATCCTCCTACTTTTGTAGGTTGTAGCTAAATGGCCTCCTGTGGATTAGAAGACCTTGGAACCACAAAGCAGAGGGGGCACTCAAGATGTTGTCCATTGGACTTTCGTTGTGGTCCAGTGTTAAGAATCAGCCTGCCATTTAGCTACAGGGTTCAATCCCAGGTCCGGGAAGATTACACATACCATGGGGCAATTACCCAAGGACCACAACTACCAAGCCTGCACTCTGAGTCCAAAGTGCCCCATCAAGAAAAGCGACTACAGTGAGAAAACTGCACACCACGACTAGAGAGTAGCCTTGGCTTGCCACAACTAGAAAAAGCCTGTGTGCAGCAGCAAAGACCCAGAGCAGCCAAAAATAAATAAAATTTAAAAAGCAGATATTGGCCATTGGCAGCATGCTGGGAACTGTCCACCGCCAGTGAGCGGAAATCAGCTGGACTCAGGGAAGTTTGCATGATGCATTACAATCATTGACAATAGCCTAATTCTTGACATAAAAAAATCAAAAGACTATTTTATGAATTTTTTTATCAAGTAATAATTCTTATGGAATTGGAATTGAATCTCTTCTAGGGCTCTCCTGAAGAAGATTTGTGGGTTCCTTGTAAACTAGACCATTAAGCATATATTTTATTCACTGAGGAGACATGAAACTCTAGGAAGAAGATGGAAGTGATATCAATAAAAATAATGCTTCCTTGAATTTATGGAAGCTTTTTACTTTTCTCAAAATCCTTTCTCATACATTATCTCTTTTTTCTTCCAGAATATCTCATTATTCTCTGAATATGTTGATCTCCTTTTTCCCTCCATTCGCTTGTGATTTATAATCCCCTCTTTAAATGCCTCTTAAAAAGGTGGGCAAATATTTCAAGATATAGGTGAAATATTAGTTCCTTTATGAAGTCCCTTCTGTTTCACTAGAAAAGCAGAATTAGTTGCCTTCCATTCTGTTTCCGAAGGATTTCTTTTTTCCTTTTTTTCTCCCCAGAAAACAATAACCCTATTGTGATGAGAATTTGAACAGGATGCTATCCTTTCCATACTATGTTTTGATTAATATTTAGAATAAAAGATAATACTCAGCATAGATATGGGAGTACAGAAACTGTAAATATTGCTATTAATTTAGAGTTTCTAAAAGGCAATATGTTCAAGAATCTTGATTGTTAAAAATAACTCCATTGTCATAATCATCTGTAAACATATGTAATCATACGTAAACAGACAGCAATGTTAGCAGCTCAGCAATGTTGGGCCTCTGCAAGGAAGTAGAAACATTAATTTCTCATTAAACTAGAAGACATCTATAATTCTGAATTACAATATATGAAGATGAAAAGAAAAACTAGGAATTAAATTATTTAACAAAGTAGAGAAAGGTCAAATGCATGTATCTACAAAGTGGGTTACCAATGAGAAGGAGGTGGATTTTGTTCTTTAGAATACTGGAAAGATTTATAAGCTAAGGTGCCTTGACTATAGAAAGGAATATATATGTGGATGGGATGGAAGCCTGGGGTGGCCTGGAAGTTTACAGAAGCAGTAGTTAGATTCCCAGCTCCACCTCAGACTCCTGTTGTCAGATAGCTATAGCTTCCAGGCTTTGGGGGACTGGGAACTGCTCTCTAGAGAAAAATGGACTATCTCAATTCAGACCACCTCTGATTCAAGTGCTCACTAGTTACACGGTGCTTAGTGGCTTCCATATAGGACAGTGCAGCTTCACATGTCTTAACCCTAATTGCTTCTCCTGCCTCAATCTGCATATCTTTCACCGTACTCCAGTCTAATTGACCTTCCTTCTATTCCTCAAATATGCCAGGTTTATTCCCATCTTAAGTCTTCTGTGTTGCCAGATCTGTCTAGGTATTAAGTCACCAGAACTCTCAGAGTGAGCTCCTTCTTAACATTCAGATATCAGCTCAAAAGTACCTTCTGGGGAATGTCTTCCCTTCCCATCCAATCTATAGCTGCAGTTCCTCTCTATATCTTCTTAGTCACATTAATCAGGTTTCTCTTTTTTCACAGAACTTATGTGTTTCATTGTTATCTGCTCTCCTTCACTACTTCTGCTTTCTTGACTATTTGGGATTTATGTATCTTGTTCACAGATGAATCCATAGGCCTTCCAGCATCTCTTGGAACATTTACAGAAAGGATGGATGAATATATAAATGAATGAATGAAGGGATCATTATTAAAATGTTAATAGTAGTAAGATAAACAAAGGAAATTATTCCATTGCATTTATTAAATTTGCTATAGCAAACACATATTACTTTTGGAATGAAAAAATACAACAGAAAGCTTTAAACTAATAAACTGATAAAATAGTAAACCACTGACTGCTGGACTATGTGGACAAACAGTGGTATTAAAGAGTATCACCTTGCTGATGAAGGGAATATAATTTCCTCTAAATAAGAGATATATTAATAGTTATCTTTCAATATAAAATCAACAAATTTTCTAAAACTTGATCTTGAGTTGACCAAGAGTATAATATATCTTAGAGGTTGTAATGAATGTGTAATGCTCATTATTTGATTTTATATTTCTTGATATTTGGCACAAGGCCAAATTATAGCATTCATATAATACCTTGGATACAAAAATCTCTCTAGAGGTTGTGGTAGAAAATAATTAAGGGATACAAGAAGCCCCTTGCTTGAACCATAACTCCTAAGCTGAGCATGGTGTTTACTCCAGGCAAATCATTCTTATTCCCTAACATCAATCTCAGGAAGTTGTTTAAAGCATACATGTCTGGTACCCTGGAAACCTGCATTCCAAAAAATTCATTCCAAGAGATTCTACTGCCCTTAATTGTGGAACACTGCCTCAAATCAAGGATCCATTTCCTTTTATGATGCAAGTTCTCCTAAACAGAATAACACTGAACTCCAGTGAGCTGTTATTAACTATTTTAGAGGGTGAGTTTTTTTTTTCAGATACCTTTTAGTTGGCAGCTTGATGGAAGCAGAGTTTAAAGGGAAAAAGGTAAAGATTTTTATAGAAGCTAAGGGCTGTTTAGAAAGAGTGTCTGTTATAACAATTCTCTGAGCAGCCAGAGATCAGATAGCATAAGAAGACCTGGCATGACCAGTCTAGGAAAGTATGGAAAGGTACCGAAGGAAAGCAGTGCCCATCACACAGTTTTTCCAAGATGCACAGTCACACTGGGAAAAGAAAATTCTATACACAAACAATTCATGTATCAAATATAAAGAAGAATGAAGAAAAATATTAGTGCTTTGGAAAATAGACTTACAAGTAGCATAATCCTATACCCTGTTAGAGGTTTATTTCAGAGTTCTACATAAGTGAAGCGTGGAACGGTAAGTTTTTTGGCATAAAACTCTAGCATCACTCTGCCAGCAGTGATGAGAAATGATGCCTGAATCAGAGCTCTTAAGGACTCTGAATCACCTGGCTAATAGCCTAAAGTAGAATCAAGAAACTGTTCCATCTCTTCTTCCCCTTAAGCTTTAGGTTTAGTGAACCAGTTTACACCAACTGCTGATGAATCATCTTTCTAAATGACCCTGCTAAATCATACGTAGTTAATTATAAAGATTTTAGTGCTATGTTTTGTGTGTGGGTTGCAGATTACCATTGCCTGACCACATCCTCAGTAAAACTTTAAAATGTCATCAGACCACAAATAAAAGAGTGAATTCTTCATCCCCATAGCTGCAGAGGAAACAAGAAGTGAGAAAATTTTTTGGCAGGATAAAACCACTCTACCCCTTAGTCTCTCAAGAGTACACAGTCTCTCTCACTGTACACGGCTAAGACCCTACTACCTCTGGGTCTCTCTTGTACTGTTATTTTAATTATCTACATCTTTGTGGATGAGCGTGTCCATGGAAAGAAAGCAAGCATCTTGTTTAAAAAGTAAGTCTGACAACAGGAAATGAGAATGACATAGAGGGAAATAGAGGTTTGTGTGGACAGATGACATGAAGGACAAATTTTTCTTATCTCTGACAACTTCATTGGCCAATACAGTTGAGCAAGGTAACTATCAGCATTCATCTCAAAATATAACTTTTTTCCATATCATAAGGACTAAAAGCTATTAGAGTGTGACAAGTTTAATATTGCATATTCAAAACATCTGATTAACTTGAAAAGTTTCTGTGCTTAAAAAAATAATTGCATCCAGCAATCCCACTGCTGGGCATACACACTGAGGAAACCAGAAGGGAAAGAGACACGTGTACCCCAATGTTCATCACAGCACTGTTTATAATAGCCAGGACATGGAAGCAACCTAGATGTCCATCAGCAGATGAATGGATAAGAAAGCTGTGGTACATATACACAATGGAGTATTATTCAGCCATTAAAAAGAATACATTTGAATCAGTTCTAATGAGGTGGATGAAACTGGAGCCTATTATACAGAGTGAAGTAAGCCAGAAAGAAAAACACCAATACAGTATACTAACACATATATATGGAATTTAGAAAGATGGTAACAATAACCCTGTGTACGAGACAGCAAAAGAGACACTGATGTATAGAACAGTCTTATGGACTCTGCGAGAGAGGGAGAGGGCAGGAAGATTTGGGAGAATGGCATTGAAACATGTAAAATATCATGTATGAAACGAGTTGCCAGTCCAGGTTCGATGCACGATACTGGATGCTTGGGGCTGGTGCACTGGGACGACCCAGAGGGATGGAATGGGGAGGGAGGAGGGAGGAGGGTTCAGGATGGGGAACACATGTATACCTGTGGCGGATTCATTTTGATATTTGGCAAAACTAATACAGTTATGTAAAGTTTAAAAATAAAATAAAATTAAAAAAAAATAATTGCACTCCTTGGTATTTACCCAAAGGAGTTAAAAACTAATGTTCACACAAAACCCCACAGCTGGATGTTTATAGCAGTTTTATTCACGATTGCCAAAACATGGAAGCCACCAGGATGTCTTTCAGTAAGTGAATGGATAAATAAACAGACAAGGGACTCAATATTGAAAATGAAAAAAGTGAAAGTGTTAGTTGCTGAGTTGAATCCAACTCTTTGTGACCCCAAGGACTGTAGCCTGCCAGGCTCCTCTGTCCATGGAATTCTCCAGGCAAGAAGACTGGAGTGGGTTGCCACTCTCTTCTCCAGGGGATCTTCCCGACCCAGGAATTAAACCCATGTCTCCTGCATTGCAGGCAGATTCTTTACTGTCTAAGCCACCAGGGAAGCCAACACAAAAAGAAGTGAGCTATCAAGTCATGGAAATATAGGGAAGAACCTTAAGGAAATATTTCTAAGTGAAAGAAGCTAAACTAAAGAGGTTACATAATGTATAATTCCAACGATATAAAATTTTGGAAAAATTTTGGAAGTTAACCTAAAGAGGATACATATTGTATAATTCCAAGCATATAAAATTTTGGAAAAACTATGAAAACAACAAAAAAGATCTGTGGTTGCCATGGGCTATTGGTGAAGAGAGATGAATAGGTGCAGCACAGAGGATTTTCAGGGTAGTTAAAATACTCAGTACAGTATTATAATGCTGGATACATGTCATTATGTATTTTTCCAAATCCATAGAATGAACTGCATCAAGAATGAACTGTAATGTAAGCTATGGACTTTGGGTGATTATAGTGTGTTAACGTAGGCTCAACAATTGTTACAAATGTACCACTCTGGAGGGGAAAGTCAAAAATTGAGCAGCTGTGTGTATGTGAGACAGGGTGATAATGGGGAATCTCTGAACCTTCCAGTCAATTTTGCTCTGAACCTCAACCTGCTCTAAAAAAATCAAGTCTTTTTCTTTTTTTTTCAGAATACTGGCACATAGGAAGTGCTCAATAAATAATTAATGAATGAGGTTAAATAAATAAAAGTTGCTGAACTTCCCTTTTTGAGCCTCCTGTTTTCTCATCTTCAACAGACATCAAAGTGTTTATGATCTTCTAGAAGACTATGGGGAGGAGAAGGCGATGGCACCCCACTCCAGTACTCTTGCCTGGAAAATCCCATGGGCAGAGGAGCCTGGTAGGCTGTAGTCCATGGGGTCGCTAAGAGTCGGACAGGACTGAGTGACTTCACTTTCACTTTTCAATTTCATGCATTGGAGAAGGAAATGGCAACCCACTCCAGTGTTCTTGCCTGGAGAATCCCAGGGACGGGGGAGCCTAGTGGGCTGCTGTCTATGGGGTCGCACAGAGTCAGACACGACTGAAGTGACTTAGCAGCAGCAGAAGCCTATGGTGACCCAAAATAATGGTTGATTATCCATTCATAATGGAGTCATACATCTTTCACACCAACTGAAAGGTTGGTGTGGAAAAAAAAAAAGCATTAAAATGGCATTAAAAAATAGTCTTAATTTTTAAAATGCTGTCCATAAATTTTACTATTTACCCACAAACCAAGAAATCACATGAAATATATCATTTGCAATGATTTCATGTTACATTTTATCAATTAATGAGGGAAACACCTATTTTATGCCATTTCCTGTTCAAGAAACTTTTTTGTTTAGCACATATTAAAAAAAATTCTTTTTATTGCTGTAAAATCTAAGTATTTTTCCCTCTCAGCTATATTGTAAGTGTACATGTAGAGTTTTAATAGCAAGCACAAACCTTTCCTAATTTTGGGAAGTAAATGCATGACGTTACAGGTTAATCAAGACCACTTGCATTTCTATGCGAAAAGAAGCAAACTAAAATGCATTAAAATTCTAATTTTATTTGTCAGAGAACAGAATATAAACAGTAGAGCTTTTCTTCTACAGGAATTTAATTTCTGAAGTCGCTCCAAATTAATTTTATCCTACTTTTATTATTTATATGTCTTATAAAAAAATAACTCATATCAATCATAGAAAGATTAAAAAAAGCGGAGAACAGAAAAATGCCTCTAAATCATCAATTCTCATTGGCTATATAGTACTCCACTGTTGGATAAAGCACTTATATAATTCAGTCCTTAAGGGTTGTATATTTCTTCCCTAGCTGTTATTTTTAATGAAGAATGTTATAATAAACATTTTTGTTGAAGTATTGCTTGATCCTTGTCTGAATGGTCTAAAAGTTTGTACCCTTGTCTAGTTCTATTGGCAATGGTTATGAATGATACTTCCTACTTGGTATCACACTTCTCAATGGACTAGTCAATAAATACACATATAACAATATTTATATTAATCTGTAATTATTTAATTGCTAGAAAAAGTAAACTTTATTTATGTACTTAATATTTGTATTTCTTAGCTGTTCATTTACGTGTTCATGCCTTAGCCTATTTTTAAAATACAGATGATAAATTCCTTGAACTTTGAGTACACTGAGATAATTATACTCATTAATGGTATGGTTGGTGCATTGTCATCATTGGTCTCTGCAAAGTGTGATTCTGTTTCGTTCCTTTGTTTTGGTTTTATGTTTATTTATATATTCCATTCCCTTTGTTTTATTTCCCATCTCCTCCCACAAGGACATCCATTCTAAAGCACTTAATGTACTATTTTTTTGTTTGTATGTGTTTCTGAATGTTGTCCTTATGAGCACTTGTAAAGATAGTTTCCATAAATTTTATATGATTCACATTTCATTCTGTTTTAAAATTTGCTAATTCAGTACCATGTTTGTTTGTTTGTTTGCTTTAAATAGAAGAGTCCATGTTGCTGGATATATACCTAGTTGATTACTTTTGATTTCTGCAAGGTACTCTCTGCTGTTCATTAATCACAGTTTATGAGTCCAGTCTCCCCAAAATGGGCACCCAGAGTGTCTCTAATGCCCTAGCAGGGCAAAAAATGCTTTTTCTTTCAATCTCTGTTAAATTTTACTTAGGAATGTAAGTGCTATGTTATTGGATAGGCATATACATTTTTTACTGGGCATTGTTACACGTGTTTGCAAATATTTCCCCTATTCTGTAATTGATTGATTGCTGATTTGGTTGATTGACTATGTAGATGAATCTACCAATTTATTCATAACTTTTTCTGGCCTTGATAGTACTGTTAGAGGGCCATCCCAATCCAGCAGAGAGAGACCATTTTTCTGTGAGATTTATTTTATAACATTCATAACTGTAATAAATCTGGAATTCGTTTTGCTAAAAGAGGTATGCTGCTCCTGCTGCTAAGTCGCTTCAGTCGTGTCCGACTCTGTGCGACCCCATAGACGGCAGCCCACCAGGCTCCCCCGTCCCTGGGATTCTCCAGGCAAGAACACTGGAGTGGGTTGCCATTTCCTTCTCCAATGCATGAAACTGAAAAGTGAAAGTGAAGTCGCTCAGTTGTGTCTGACTCTTAACGACCCCATGGCCAAGCTCCTCCGTCCATGGGCTTTTCCAGGCAAGAGTACTGGAGTGGGTTGCCATTGCCTTCTCTGAAAAAGAGGTATGCTGCTGCTGCTGCCGCTAAGTCGCTTCAGTCGTGTCCGACTCTGTGTGACCCCATAGACGGCAACCCACCAGGCTCTCCCTTCCCTGGGATTCTCCAGGCAAGAACACTGGAGTGGGTTGCCATTTCCTTCTCCAATGCATGAAAATGAAAAGTGAAAGTCAAGTCGCTCAGTCGTGTCCAACTCTTTGCGACCCCATGGACTGCAGCCTATCAGGCTCCTCCGCCCATGGGATTTTCCAGGCAAGAGTACTGGGGTGGGGTGCCATTGCCTTCTCCGGAAAAACAGGTATAGACTTCACTTAACCCTTTTCAAATGTATAACCAATATATCAACTAAATTCATTGAGTAGATATTTCTTTCCACACAGTCTTGAAATGATAAACTTATTCAGTTGTATTTGATCTGACTTTGGACTTGCTCTTCACTTTAATTGATCATTTTATCCTCATGAATAACCAATACTTTTCAATAAATATAGAATTATAGTATAGTTTTTTTCCATCTGGTTGATCAGGATAACTTTTTCTTTAGTATTTGTAAGTTTAGAAATAATTGCTTCTTCTTTTAAATAAAGCTAAAATGTATATAGGAAAATGTTAATGCTCATAATTTCCTACTTTCCAGAAGTTACCAGCTGACATTTTTCCTGTCTCATATAACATATCTAATTTTTTCAAAAGTAGGATTCTAATACACATGTTATTCTACAACTTTCTTTCTTCACTGTAAAACATATCATGGACATGTTTTAAGTACAAAAAGACTTTTTATCAGTTATGGTTGGCTAGGTTATGCTTTAGTAATAGGTAGTAAATCATTCCCAAATTTCAGTATTTTCAGAACAAAATAAGCAAATGGTTTATTTTTTGTTCAGTTACCTATTTATTGAAATTGCTTGAGTCTCTTCTCTAAGTTATTGTTAGTCCCCTGGAGCAAGTTATATCTGTTCTGAAGGGTAAGAAAACACAAATTGTGCATAGGCTTCAGCCCAACATAGAAGGTCTGATTTAATTGGTTAAACCAACACATATGGCCATGTCTAACTTCAAAAAGATAAGGAAGTGCAAAGTATATTCCATGCCCAGAAGGTGGACAAATGACATAGTTTTGGGTCCTTCTAAGAAGTACTATTGGAGAAGGCAATGGCAACCCACTCCAGTACTCTTGCCTGGAAAATCCCATGGACGGAGGAACCTGGTGGGCTGCAGTCCATGGGGTCGCTAAGAGTCAGACGCAACTGATAGACTTCACTTTCACTTTTCACTTTCATGCATTGGAGAAGGAAATGGCAACCCACTCCAGTGTTCTTGCCTGGAGAATCCCAGGGACGGCGGGGCCTGGTGGGCTGCCGTCTATGGGGTCGCACAGAGTCGGAAACGTCTGAAGCGACTTAGCAGCAGCAGCAGCAGCAAGAAGTACTATAAAATATAGTTTAATCCATGTACAAATATAGCATCATGTTTTCAAACACCCTTTAATGATAAGCATTCAGAATGTTTATTTTTCCTTTGACATACAATACTGTGAGAAATGTAATTTACTTTATGTATCTTTGTATAGAATATATCTGTGGATTAATTTTTTATGTATCCAATATAATTTTTTAAGTTAGATACATTTGATCAAATAATTTTTGCTGAATTACTTCCCAGAGAGGTTAAGGCAGTTCACTACTCAATATCAGTATGTGAGCATGCTCATTTCCTTACATCCATTCCAGCATTAGATATTATCAATATTTTGATATTCATTTTTGTTTTTTCTTTAATTATCAAATTTTAAAACTAGTAAGGATGAGGATCCATTTACAGGCTTATTAAACATTTATATTTCCTATTATGTGATTTGCCTAATCTTTCAGTTCAGTTCAGTTTAATCGCTCAGTCATGCTCGACTCTTTTCGACCCCATGGACTGCAGCACGCCAGGGCTCCCTGTCCATCACCAACTCCTGGAGTTTACTCAAACTCATGTCCATTGAGTGGGTGATGCCATCCAACCATCTCATCCTCTGTCATCCCCTTCTCCTCCTGCCTTCAATCTTTCCCAGCATCAGGATCTTTTCCAATGAGTCAGTTCTTCACATCAGGTGGCCAAAGTGTTGTAGTTTCAGCTTCAGCATCAGTCCTTCCAATGAATATTCAGGACTGATTTCCTTTAGGATGGATCTCCTTGCAGTCCAAGGGACTCTCAAGAATCTTCTCCAACACCACAGTTCAAAAGTATCAGTTCTTTGGCACTCAGTTTTCTTTATCCACATCCATATACAACTATTGGAAAAACCATAGCTTTGACTAGACCGACCTTTGTCGGCAAAGTAATGACTCTGCTTTTTAATAAACTGTCTAGGTTGGTCATAACTTTTCTTCCAAGGAGCAACCGTCTTTTAAATTCATGGCTACGGTCACAATCTGCAGTGATTTTGGAGCCCCCCCAAAATAAAGTCCGTCACTTTATTTTATAAAGTTCTGATAATATCTTTAGCCTAATTTAAAATTACAATTAAAACCAAAATTTGTATTGAAGCCAGTAATCTAGGTACCTAAATATACAGTAGAGCTATCAAAACATTTGCTAATTAAGTCTCGAGATATACCCTGAATTTGGCATTGACTTACATCTCCATTGACACCACTTTTGCCTACATCACACATCCCTGCCAATCTCTCAACCTGATTTCCCTGCTCCCAGTTTTTCACACCATAAATTCAATTTTCTCACAGGAGTAAAGATTAAGATAAACAAATGACGTGAAAACCACTGCCTTGCCTAAAATATTTAACTAGTTCCCCAAGTCACTTGAGTAAAATCCAAACATTTTAACCATGTCCTACATGGTAACTGCATGTATGGTCTAACCTCTGCCTCCACATAGTTGCCTTCATATACTTGAGCCATTATTTTTCTAATTCACTCTAATTCTTTGATTTCTTAAAATAATAGCAAAGAAAATAAAGTTTCATTGCCTCAGAGACTTTTCACATGCTATTCCAATTGAACATTCTTCTCTCCATTTCTCAGCTGACTGGCTCATCTTATGCTTCTCTTCCCAGCTAAATTGTCACTGCCTCTGCGATGCCTTCTCAGATAGAGAAGAACAAACTTGGCTCCATCTTGGATCAATTCTTTCATGTTTAAGCCTTGTGCTCTGTTGCCTGTACTTAGTCATGTTGCCTCAGCACCTCTCTAAAATGTTACCTATAGCCTGAAATACATAGGACAGTCCATTCTTGAGGCTCTGACCTTTAAAGGTATAATACTTTTCTATTCATTCTGGAAGCTCTGACCTTTAAAGATATAACACTTTTCTATTCATATAGAGATAAAAAGTTGCAGAAAAAACATCTTGTCTTGTTGGAGGTTTATAGGAACACCATGACCAGACTTAAAAGAACATCTGCAAGATGAAAGGACTCAGGCACCAAAAATCTGCAACAGCCAGCCACAGCCCCTCCCCTTTTAGTATAAAAGAAATCTGAATTCTAACTTGGGTAGCATGGTTCTTTGGGATAATAGTCTGTCATCCTTGCTGTCTGTGGCTTTCTAAATGAAATCACTATTAATTGTACCAACGACTTGCCTCAATTTATTGACCTGTCATGTGGCCAGTAGTATAAGCTTGGTTTCAGTAAAAGTCCTGTTTTCTTCTGTAATTTTCATGTCAGGTACTTTTGATTATCTCACAATGCTTATTGAGACTGCAATCATTTGTTTACTTGTTGATTTACTCTTTTAGAGTAAAAAGAGTTTATTCCACTAATACCTAGGTTTTGTGATGGCAAATGACTCCCTTATTCACAAATGCATTTCCAGAGTGTTTATCAGCATTTGACACCAAGTAAATTCTCAATAAATAAATGCTGAATAAGTGAATCAGTGCTTGAGAAGAAACTTTTATAAATATTATGGATATTAGGAATACCAGTTATCTAGATGTTTATCATTTGTTGCACTTTTCTCCTTCCTCCAATAGGTTAATTTAATTTTGCTAATCCAAATACTTTAATTTCATTTTGTCAAATTTGTGAATTTTCTCATGTTTACCCATTCTGATTTTAAAATATTCTCCTATACTAGATCTTTAATCTACCAGGAATTAATGTCTTATGTGAGGCAGAGTTTTGTTCTTTTTTTAATTAATGAGAAATTTGACTTATGCAACCTGTTAAGTTGTTCATCATTACTGTACTCATTGGACTATTACAATATTATTACTATACTCAGGGGACTATTTTGGACTACATGACAGACTAGATATAAAATAACACAGAGACACATCCCAATGAAGAGAAATTTATATAGCATTATATAAAATTGTATTTATTGAAACTGAAGGCTATATTAACTAAAACTAATGATTATTATTTCTTCAATTATATTTAAAATATTGGATTATATAGTATGTGTGTGTATATGTATGTGTATATATACACATACACATGCACACACACACACACACACACACACAGATGTTCCTCTGTTTATGTCCCAATAAACCCATCATAACTTGAAAATATTGTAAGTCAAATATGTACCTAATACACCTAACCTAAGAACATCATAGTTTAGCCTGCCCTACCGTAAACCTGTTCAGAACAGTTACATTAGCCTACAGTTGCACAAAATCATCTAACACAAAGCCTATTTTATAATAACGTGTTCACTGTCTCATAATTTATTGAGTACTGTACTGGAAGTGAAAAATAGAGTGGTTGCTTGGGAATGGAATGATTGTAAATATATTGGTTGCTTCTCCTCTTGAGTACCTCACTACATATCACTTGCCAGGGAAAAGATCAAAATTCAAAGTAAGGTTCTCTACTGAAAGCCATTTCCTTTGTACCATCATAAAGTTAAAAAATAGTCATTTTAACCACAGTAAATTGGAGACTGTCTATATATGTTTTAAATTTTCTTCTTTTTTCAGATTACTTTTTTATTTTGTCATGTCTCCTTAAACTTTCAGAATATTCTGTTTTTATGTTTTTAATTTTGTAAACCTTTTAAACATTTGAAATATACATTCTTTAAGGCCTTTTTAATATTGGTCTATTTTGTCCAATTTTTAGGCCCTAATTCACCTTCTGGTTGATCTCATGTATTCTCCTTCATGAGAGAGTTTCTGCCAAGATTTGCAATTGTTAACTGCAGTTTTAACCTCTGTAGGAGCTGTTTTCCTGGGAATTATGGTGAATCCTAGGTTGTGGATGCCTAGGGCGAAATCATATTAGCCTCTGCAATAGCCCTATGGGTGTCTGTATAGGATTAGACTTAAAAAAAAATTTCTAAATAATTTTAGACTGAGGAAAATTTGTGAAAATAATGTAAAATGTTTCTGTGTACTTCTTAATATAGCTTCCCTTAATGTAAAGTCTTAATGACTGTAATAAAGTTAATAAAATGAATACATTAAGCATTGTATGGTATAGTTTGTACCCAGATTTCACCTGTTTTTCAACTGATGGCTTTTGTTGTTCTAGGATTCTACACACAATTCCACCCAATATTTAGTTGTTAGAGTTCCTTACTTCCCTCCAGTCTGTGACAGTTCCTCAGTCTTCCTTATCTTTTATGTCCCTGACAGTTTTGAAAAGTACAGATCAATTATATTGCAGAATGTCTTCCCATCCAGGTTTGTCTGGTATTTGCTAATGATTAAATTGAGGTTATGTATTTTTGACAAGGACATCACAGAAGTGATGCTATTCTATTGTAGGTGCTACATAGAGGAGTTATATGATGTCAATAAAACTTATTACTGCTGATGTTAGACTTGATACAGTGGTTAAAATGGTGTCTGGTTAAAGTGTGTTTGCTAGTCAAATTTATTTAATGCTACTCTAGTTTCTTATCTATTCACAGATACATTTGTACATTGTATTTTTAAGTACATAGGAAATACTTGTGGGAGAAACTATTGACTATGTAAATGTTTCCTCTTAAACTTTCCCCTACTAATTTTAATATTCATCTGTAGATCTTGCCTGCATAAATTAGTGTGGTGGTCTAATGATTTGTTTAAAAAGTGTTTTTCCTTTCATATTTAATATTTGTAATTTTTATATGAGGAAGACTTAACCTTTCTTCCTCATTTATTCCCTCTATCATTTATTTATATCACTATAGATTCATAGATATTTACTTATTTTTTCTGGAGATTACATTATTTTTTATTTCATAACTCAATTAGTTCCATCTTTGGCCATTGGAGCTATTTCAGGTTAGATTCTGTGCCTTTTCAGTTCAGTTCAGTTCAGTTCAGTTCAGTCGCTCAGTCATGTCTGACTCTTTGCGACCCCATGAATCGCAGCACACCAGGCCTCCCTGTCCATCACCAACTCCCGGAGTTCACCCAGACTCACATCCATTGAGTCAATGACATTCCAGGTTCCTATGCAATATTGCTCTTTATAGCATTGGACCTTGCTTCTATCACCAGTCACATCCACAGTTGGGTATTCTTTTTGCTTTGGCTCCATCCCATCATTCTTTCTGGAGTTATTTCTCCACTGATCTCCAGTAGCATATTGGGCACCTACTGACGTGGGGAGTTCGTCTTTCAGTATCCTATCATTTTGCCTTTTCATACTGTTCGTGGGGTTCTCAAGGCAAGAATACTGAAGTGGTTTGCCATTCCCTGTGCCTTTTACATATACTTTTAATCTGTTTTTGTTTTTTTGTTAACTCCTTTTTAAAAAAAACAACAAGCTTTCTGGAACCACAGATAGGCCAGATACTTTCTGTGTCTCAATTTTAGAATCAGTGGTTTCTCCAAGCATCCTGGGTTGCTTGTATAGAATGTTATTTAGAAATCAATATCTGGGCTCTACGTGCGCTACTTGCTATTGGAGTATCACTGTTTGTAGGCGTTTTCAGTGGAAATAGTGTATGTATACTAACCCATACACTCACACACACACACAGACACACATGCAAATCTGCCGAGATATATATATATATATATTTATGTAATATACATATATATATATCATATAAATATTTGCTTAAAGTTTACAATTCAAAGTTTAGAGACAAATCAGATAGTTCTAAATTTCTCTAAAGGGCAATTAGTCCAAGTTCATGTAACATTTCCCAAAATTTATTTTTTTAATTGAGAAAATCTCTTAATTAGACTTGACCCAATTTAACCAATTTGTTGAAACAGATAAAAAATTCAAAAATTCATTTCTCTTCTCTACTCTTGAATTGTATTTTCCTATCACAAAGACAATGGAGCAGTTAACTGATTTGGGGAATTTATACTTGATTAGCTTCTCAGGTTGGGGACTGTTGAAACCCTGCCCAGTTATCAAGCCCTTAAATGACAAAAGTTTTAAACCTATGCTGACAGTAAAGACCAATTGTGATTTCAGACCCTTCTTAATGGCAGTCTGCCATGAAAGAATTTCATATGTGTCTTTGGTCAGACATTTTGAAAATCCTGCACATAAATACTTAAAAGAGATTAATGTTCAGTGAATTAAGTGAATATTTTATTGCCTGAAGATTCATATATGAAAAGAAGAAATGAAAGATAAACTTTTATTCTCACAGGTTTACAAGAAACGTTTATGCTCTTTTGTATTATTATTTAGCAAACCTCTTCTCAATGTAATTGCATATTGATTTATTTAGTGTGTCTCATGAAAATGTTATTCTTCTATCTAGCATTGAAAACACATGTAGCTCTCCAGCACTACATCTTCCATGCCAATACACTGCTGCTGCTGCTAAGTCGCTTCAGTCGTGTCAGACTCTGTGCGACCCCATAGACGGCAGCCCGCCAGGCTCCACCGTCCCTGGGATTCTCCAGGCAAGAATACTGGAGTGGGTTGCCCTTTCCTTCTCCAATGCATGAAAGTGAAAAATGAAAATGAAGTTGTTCAGTCGTGTTCGACTCTTCATGACCCCATGGACTGCAGCCTACTAGGCTCCTTCATCCATGGGATTTTCCAGGCAAGAGTACTGGAGTGGGGTGCCATTGCTTTCTCAGATGCCAATACATTAGGACTCTGAAATTTTTCATTTTATCAGTCTTTGGTGCTTTTCCTTATCTGGTTCCCTATTCCTTTAGTGCCCTTTCCCTTCACTGCCCAGGTGACCTATCATCTTTCAGTCACATTCCCGTAACTCTGCGGACCATTATTTAGTCTCCATGCTCTGATATTGCTTTATAGCTTTTTGTTGCTGTTCGGTCGCTAAGTCATGTCTGACCCCATGTCTTTGTGACCCCATGGACTGCAGCATGCCAAGCTTCCCGTTATAGGTACCTCATTATAATACTTATCATGTTCATGATTATATTTCTCCACAATGTACTGAAGTTTGAGCTCCCTGAAAGCAGAGACTTCCTGTTAATCATGTTTGTATTTTGAATGCCAAGCCACATGCCACTCATTGTAAGCAAAGCCTGAGTTATTATGTGGCTGGATTGAAGGGAGGTCATGGACAGAGGTGCCTGAACACTTAATGGCTGGTTTTTTTACTCTGTCCTTAATGATGAATCAAGGTTGGGACATTTGACTCAAATCCCTTATCTTCCTACCTCTACCCTTTTTTCCAGAAGTTCTGCTACTCTAGTTCCTAGGGATGGAATTCTTACACCACATTAAAATGCTGATAGCATGGACCATTCAGATTCTTCCCTCCATTTGAACTTAGTGGTGGCTCTGTAAGAAATACTGTGCTTCTGTGTGAAAGCTAGTTAGAGACTAACTCTGTCTTCTCTCTCCCTTTTACATGTCTAGTGGCTAAGGGTGGCATGGGACATCTGTCTCTCTCCATTCTACCTTCTTCTTTAAATGGCAACTGAGCACAGGAGGAAAAAAAGTGAAAGACTAAAAGTCAATACCATTTCAAAAGAATATCTATCTGCATTATCTAAATTGGTTTAGTATTATCCAAGACTATAAACTGAGATCTTGCAAACCTACCTGTAGAAAGGGGTAAAGCAGATGCCGCAAGTGAAGTCATCAGGACCTGGACATATACAGGGAAGAATAGAATAGAAGTTTACGTACATGTAGAAGACACTCTAACTTTTAGTTCATATTTCTCAAAGCTTTGCTTTACCACCACTTTCATTACAATTATTCAAGGTGCTTTAAAAATCTAGAGCCTTTGGGAAGGGGGGTGAAGGAGTAGAGACTTATCATTTAAAAAAAAATAGTCATGCTTTTATCACCATCCATTATTATTATGCTTATAGAAGTCTGAAAAATACTGCTGTCTAATCTCACACTTTGTATTTTTTTAATATGCAAAGGGAAACTCTCGGATTGCCTTAAGTGTTTGTGAGAAATGCTTTCTCTTCCCTAGGTGGGGTGGGGTTTTATAGCTCTAACTCATTACTTCCTGATTTTTTATTTTTATGGGAGTTTTCCATGTCTGCAAAAGTAAGCTAGGTCTTACTTATGCTTTTCTAGCTTGGGAAACAAACAACAGTGGTGGTAGAGAGATTTCCTGAATTAATAGTGAAAAGGTGACTTTCTTACTCACTGGCAAAACCAATACAATATTGTAAAGTAATTAGCCTCCAATTAAAATAAATAAATTTAAATTAAAAATAAATAAATATAATGATTTTCAAGTAACAAAAAAAATAAGTAAGTATATTATTTCTACTGGTTTTTACAAAATCTTTTGGCTAGGAGTAAGATTTTTTATTTTTCCTTAAAGCTATTCATATCTTCAACTTCAAGGGAAATGTGGGAAATTGTTTGTGTAAATACTGTGTTAGGAGAGCAATCAGCCAACACCCTGTTTTTAACATTGTAATCATCAAAAGACAAGAACTAGATTTTATCTGTTTTCTACCTGCCTGCTGCCCAGTAATTGCTATGTAGTTTACTAGCAATAGTGTCAGGAGTATTTGAGGAGATAAATAAATGTGATACTGGAAACTCTAGCCATTTATTCATACTGTGGCACTTGACTTCCTAGACTCTTCAATGACAATTCCATAAATACAACATACATGCCTTTATTTATTTATTGTTGAGACAAAGAAACTTTTGTTTAAGTTCCCAAGGATTAAATTCCAGAATTATGGAAAATGTTTGCTCTCTTTCCTCTCAATCAGGAAGACAGTAAATCGAAAATCATTTGCGGAACCTGCTCTCATTGCTCTTGATAATCAAGTTATGGCAGGTGGCAAATCAGGCAAGTTTCCCAGAGTTTCTGAGAGCTCCACAGCTACAAAGAAATATAAAGCAAGGGAGATTTCCAAGGAAGTTTATTTGAGTGCCAGTTATAATGCTGTGCAAATAAACATCTTTCTACATTATTACCATGTTTAATCATTAACAGGTAAGTATAAACTTTGCAGTTAATTACACCTCAGTTCAGAGCTTCAGAAGACCAGAGTTGGCCTTCTTTTATTTTTATCTTTGCTAAGGAGTGGAAAGGAGTGTCTTTGTCTTGCAAAAACTTTTGAACTTTCCTCTCTACTTACTGTCTTGGTGTGGGATGGGGGAAAAACTGCCGAAATCACTTCCTCCTAAAATAAACAAGCCAAAAAAAAAAAAAAAGCTGACCAATTTTCCTTACTGTTGGTGCCTCTTCTGGCTTTTCCTCTTTGCTTTGCCAATAAATTTCATAAAAAGGAAAGCATGTTTTCCTCCAAATCTCTCTCTCTGATTTTTCTTTTTTGTACAGAGTGAGTTGTTATGTTTTGTATTTCCTCTATGTTCATTTTAAAATTATTTATTTATTTTTGGCTGTGCTGGGTGTTCGTTGCTGCACTCAGGCTTTCTCTAGTTGTACTGCGCAGGCTTTAAGGTGACAAGCTCAGTAGCTGCTGCATGCAAGCTCTAGAACGCTGGCAGGTGGGGGCTTAATTGCTTGTAGCATGTGGGATCTTCCTCAATCAGGGATCGAATCCCTGTCCCGTGCATTTGTAGGCAAACTTTTAACCACTGGACCATCAGGGAAAATCAGTGTCAATTTGCCCCACTCTTACTCCTAAAACTTGTGTCTAAGTATCAAATCCAATGACACGCCTTTTCAGCCTTCATCTTTTTTTTAATCACTTCTTTCAGCCTGTGACAAGATGGACCATGTATCTGGTGTCGATTGTTACAGCTGCTGCTGCTGCTAAGTCGCTTCAGTCGTGTCCGACTCTGTGCGACCCCGCAGATGGCAGCCCACTATAGGCTTCCCCATCCCTGGGATTCTCCAGGCAAGAACATTGGAGTGGGTTGCCATTTCCTTCTCCAATGCTTGAAAGTGAAAAGTGAAAGTGAAGTCGCTCAGTCGTGTCCGACTCTAGCGACCCCATGGACTGCAGCCCACCAAGGCTCCTCTGTCCATGGAATCCTCCAGGCAAAAGTACTGGAGTGGGGTGCCATTGCCTTCTCCGGATTGTTATAGCAGTTGCACTCAATGACTCATGACTCCCTCCACTCCCAGGCTTCTGTGATTGTTTTCTTACATTCCCTCAGTGCTTGGTCAAGGGAGCCATCAGATACTTGAAAAGGACTTGTTGCAGGGAGATAACTCTCCACTGCTGCTTTCTTAATGTTAAAAACCAAAACACAACGAATCAAATATCCCAGGCTAGCCTCCTGGAGGATGAGAGAGCACAGAAACAGGGACCAGATTTTCTTCACTGTCCTGTCTGAGGACCACATACTCCAATGAGCAGTAGCATCCTTCCCAACTGAGCACAGCCCCAAGTGCCAATCCATAGAGTCGTGAACAAACACGTGGCTGTTACTCTAAGCAATTAAGTTTGGGAGCAATTTGTTTATCAGACTAGATAGCACCATTCTTTTGGAAACACCATTTCCTTAGCTTAATTTCGTGTTATTTCATGCTCCTGATTCTTTCTTTTACTCTTTCGGTGATCTCTTTCCCTCTCCTTTTTATTCTTTGTTCTTCAAATGTATTAAGAAATAGAAAGTATTAACTCAGATGGTAAAGAATCTGCCTGCAATGTAGGAGACTCGGGTTGGATCCCTAGTTCGGGAAGATCCCCTAGAGCAGAAAATGGCAACCCACTCCAGGATTCTTGCCTGGAAAATCCCATAGACATTTGGGCTATCCCATAGCCTGGAGGGCTACAGTTCATGCGGTCACAAGGAGTCAGACATGACTAAGCAACTAACACTTTCACTTTCAACTTTGGTGAGGCTAGGTCACAAAATAGAAGTAAAAAGACCTTCAGTATCCAGACCATCAGTATCTCTCTTCCAGATCATCTCTGTGGAAAAGTGCAAATGACCAGTGGCTTTTAGGTAGTGAGAAAACTACTCTTCTTTGAGTCCAGAGCTTGTAATCAGAATGGCAGTTGTCAGTAACTGCATTCTGCTTATGAACATTAGATTATCCTAACAGTCCTCTGGGAAAAAATCACAAAGTTTTCAATGTGTCATCTGTATGAATTATTGACACTCAATACTGTATCAAGAAAAGGTGAATCATTTGGTTTTTAATTTCCCATATCTATTTTGCATCATTTGTTGCTATTAAGGAGGCAAATATACCTATATATGTGTGTATAATTCAGAGTTATTTATATAGCCATGGTGAGTCACTATATAGCACATTTAATTACTTATGCAATCTTCTTTATGGTTATTTATGTACCATAGTAAAAGTCAGGGCTTTGTATATTAAAAAAATGGTATAGTGTGGGGGACATATACTTGACTGACAGGATATTTAATTAAACCTGAAGAATATTTCATTCCAGGGGAAGTGATGGGTCACATTTTTTACTTCAGTAAAATCAGATAACAAAGATAAATAATATTCTCGCAAGTGGACTCGCCTATATATTTGTTCAGAGATGAAGTGAAACTATACTCCTTTGTAAGCACTGGGTCTTTCTTTTGGTTATTATGGTTAGCATTTTTTCCTGATATTATTTTATGCTCAGTTTAAGATATGGAAAGATGACTTTTTGGCTCATTCACATGAAAATACTCCATGATCTTATAAACATACTAAATGCATCATGGTATGCCCAGATTTGAGTATTTCCTTAGTTTATTAAGTATGGACAAATTGCTTTTTCCCCCCAAAAGCAAAACAATATTTATTAAATTATAGGATAAGGACATTTTTACATTAATAAAAACTGCTACTTATTTAACTTTTCCCTGATATATCTCTGCCTATAGGATAACAGATGTTTGAGCTGGTACTTCATAAGGAATAGCAAATCAAACAATTTTTTAAAAATGTCATTCATTGAATGGGAAGTTTATTTAATTTCCAGTGAAATATTGTGACAAATTTGGGGAAAAGTATTTAGAGAAGTGTACTTGTATGTTCTGAGTTTTTAATCCCTTGAGCATGAAGTCACTCAGAGAGAACTAGATTGATGGTATTTATCATAAGCCAAAAGTAATACAAATACTTTTTACATGAAATATAGTTTATTTTGCTCAATCAGAGTTGCATGAATGAGACTATGTTAGTTTCTGAGTTCTTGGGACTTGACTTCTTGAGTGTTTTTGTTTCTTTTTTTCTCTAACTAAAGCAAGCTTAAAAAAATTACATAGTTTTATAATAGCCAGGACATGGAAGCAACCTAGATGTCCATCAGCAGATGAATGGATAAGAAAGCTGTGATACATATACACAATGGAGTATTACTCAGCCATTAACAAGAATACATTTGAATCAGTTCTAATGAGGTGGATGAAACTGGAGACTATTATACAGAGTGAAGTAAGCCAGAAAGAAAAACACCAATACAGTATACTAATGCATATATATGGAATTTAGAAAGATGGTAATGACAACCCTGTATGCGAGACAGCAAAAGAGACACAGATGTATAGAACAGTCTTTTGGACTCTGTGGAGGGGGGGTGATTTGGGAGAATGGCATGAAAACATGTATCATATAAGAAACGAATCACCAGTCCAGGTTTCATGCAGCATACAGGAAGCTTGGGGCTGGTGCACTGGGATGACCCAGAGGGATGGTATGGGGAGGGAGGTGGGAGGGAGGTTCAGGATGGGGAACACATGTACACCCATGGCAGATGCATGTTGATGTATGGCAACACCAATACAATATTGTAAAGTAAAAATAATAATAATAATAAAAAATAAACAAAAATTATGTAGTAGAGATCTCAAGGCTTGCATTAGTCACATAGCAAGGTCCTCTTCTGTCATCCCTGTCTACTGCTGAGCACGTGACTTTCATTTTCACTGAATTTCTTACCTGCTAAGGCTGCTTTTCTTCTTCATTGTAGGACTGGTTGGAATAGTTTAATTTCTCCAGAATCATTTTGTGCAGCTATTTTTACTTTGTCAACTTGTTTCTTTGTGTAATTTCAATAGAAACAGTTGGCAATGATACTAGAAATGAAGCTTACATTGACTAATTGTATACTTCTCCCTGCCCGTTTAGATTTGAAATCTAAAGGCCAAGAATAAGAATTAAGAAAGACATGAAAACTTCAGTAGAATTTTAACTTGAGACACAGAATTAGTGATGATCAATGTAAATTATTGATGTTTAATTTAAGGTGAAACCAAAATAAAAACATTACATTAAATGTTCTGTTAAAATGCAGATTTGAATTAGTTTGGATTGTATTCCTTTTCATCTTTATAAAGGGACTATTCTATTAATTATACCAGAAAGCACACAGAAACAAACCCCCAATAATTAGGTGCTTATGAAAATTCTTACAACCATACATCTTGATATTATTTCAAAATTAATTTTCTGATTGTGAAGTATTTTTTAAGAGAACTAAAAATGTATTTCAGCAGTCATAATGTTACAAAATACCCCTGCTCACTTCTTTTCCCTCAAGAATAAATAAAAATCAAGACTCATTTAATTTCTTAATGTTTACTTCATTTTTAGAAGCTTGATTCAGGGTTATCTTGCTGTGAAGGTGCAAAGTAGTCAGGCTTTGAATAACAATATTATTGTTATTTGAATTATTATTTGAATAACAATACCTATTGAAACCGAAGTAGTGGGTGCTCTAGCATTTGAGCATGAGTGCCTGGGTTTACATCCTGACTTTCCCCTGTGGTTGTGAGTTGTGAGTTGTGTAGTTGTAGTCTGGTGAGTTACATATTCCCTTAGTTTCTTGACTATTAAGTGAGCTCTGAGTACCAAATCTTAACGACTATGGTATATAGACCAGTGCCCATAATGTGATATGTATTATATAACTCATTTATTGCTATTATTTCTATTTGTTGTCTATTAATTTCTAAAAAATACTTATTTATTTGGCTGAGTCATGTCTTAGTTGGGCTTCTCTCAGCCCAGGTGGGCTTCTCTCTAGTTTCAGTGTGTGAGTTCCCCAGTGGCATGTGAGATCTTAGTTCCTCGACCAGGAATTGAACCCACATCCCCTGCATTGGAAGGCGGTTTCTTAACCACGGGACCATCAGGGAAGTCCGTGTCTAACAATTTAAGATGAACTTTTGTAAATATTGATAGTAAATTTGAAACAACAGTTTATCAACAACTTTGGGTTAATATTCTTGTTTCTTGAGAAAGGAACATAGAAGTGACTGACTGAAACGGTGGTATGAACTGTGTCGGTCTCCTCTGGATTAATATGATCTAAAATACAGTCACATCTCTATTAAATTGAAAAACTGTGTTTCCTGTGTGATCACATAAAGGCTTTAGTCACAATTACACAAAGTACAGAAGAGAAGCCACACCTCTAGATAAAACATACGTTAAACAAATGTGCTGCCTGTTCTTTTCTTGCCATTTTGGTTGAGAGAGAAGTGTAGTTTCTATTATATATTATACTTTGCTCTGTAACAAATTTCAGCAGATAAAGCAATGAAAGAAGGAAAGCTTTAGATGAATTGCAGGGAAAGGAGACTTCTCTTTTAATTCAATTCTCATATGATTAAAAAACTCTCATATAATTAAAAAATTATATATATATCATATATATAATAACTCATATTATAAAAGTGTGTAAGAGAAAAAAAAGATCAGGTCAGAGTTCTTACTGAAATCCATATTCAAACCACCAAGAGTAATGTAAAAATTAATTACCATTTACCTTATTTTTTGTATTTTCTTTAGTACCTACACATATATATTTGGTCTAGCATATGAGATGAATCCTGTAAGTCTGGCTAGCTGTCAAATAATCAGATTATTGTCAATAATCATAACCATAGGAACATGACAGTTTTCATACTGAGGATGGCCTGACCTATTCTATTAAGAAAGGACCTTTGAATTGATATTCTAGCAATGGAAATAGATTTGAGTCTGTGTAAATGTGTTCTGTTGCCCAATATTCTTTTAAACTGATGGTAAAAGTGTCAGTTTCTCTGTTTGCTCTGAGAGATGATGGCTGCAAGGTGCATTCACAAGTGCTCTATTGACCCAACATTTACTGATTGTGTGAACCCCCAATTTATTCAATGTTAGCAAATGAATGAATACTCAAAACTCAGTCATTAAAAAGATAACACTCTTAGTCTTACTCGATTGCATTTTTCCTACTTTAATTGTTATCTTTGCTAATTTTTTATTACTATAAAACTAAAATTATTTTTTCTTTTTATCAGCTACTTTCCTTATTAATTTTCCTTAAAAATATCTTGACTCCAAGCTCAAAGTACATTGACATCTCTCCTGGAGACAATTTTAGAAACAGCTGCAGTTTTATTATAAGAGAAAATTATCCCTAAGTCCTCAAGATATAAGTTTTGTCCTCAGAAGGCAAACTTCATGGAATTGTGATTTTCTTTTTTCAGTTTTATTTCAGCTTATAGTTGAGTTTTAATTAGCTACAGAAATGGGTTTACACTTTGAGAAGAAGACGTTGACTCTTCTAATTATTTGCAAACTGTTTTACTATAGACTGAATTTCAGTGCTTTCGTGAATAATTCATGTGCTTTTATTCTATGCTGTCAATCATATCATGTCTTTTTATTGAAACGGTATTCACTACTGATAGAAGATAGAAGCAGATTGGCCTAGAAAATACACTGACTCTACAAAAAGAAAAATGCTTATCCTGAAATGAGTACAATTGTAAATGTTCATTTGCCACAACTGCATATGAAGGTTCAGTTCAATTCAGTTCAGTTCAGTCGCTCTGTCGTGTCCGACTCTTTGTGACCCCATGAATTGCAGCACGCCAGGCCTCCCTGTCCATCACCATCTCCTGGAGTTCACTCAAACTCACGTCCATCGAGTTGATGATGCCATGCAGCCATCTCATCCTCCATCATCCCCTTTTCCTCCTGCCCCCAATCCCTCCCAGCATCAGAGTCTTTTCCAATGAGTCAACTCTTCGCATGAGGTGGCCAAAGTACTGGAGTTTCAGCTTTAGCATCATTCCTTCCAAAGAAATCCCCGGGCTGATCTCCTTTAGAATGGACTGGCTGGATCTCCTTGCAGTCCAAGGGACTCTCAAGAGTCTTCTCTAACACCACAGTTCAAAAGCATCAATTCTTTGGCGCTCAGCTTTCTTCACAGTCCAACTCTCACATCCATACATGACCACTGGAAAAACCATAGCCTTGACTAGATGGACCTTTGTTGGCAAAGTAATGTCTCTGCTTTTGAATATGCTATCTAGATTGGTCATAATTTTTCTTCCAAGGAGTAAGTGTCTTTTAATTTCATGGCTGCAGTCACCATCTGCAGTGATTTTGAAGCCCCCCAAAATAAAGTCTGGCACTGTTTCCACTGTTTCCCCATCTATTTCCTATGAAGTGATGGGACCAGATGCCATGATCTTCATTTTCTGAATGTTGAGCTTTAAGCCAACTTTTCACTCTCCTCTTTCACTTTCATCAAGAGGCATTTTAGTTCCTCTTCAGTTTCTGCCATAAGGGTGGTGTCACCTCATATCTGAGATTATTGATATTTCTCCCGGCAATCTTGCTTCTGGCTTGTGCTTCTTCCAGCCTAGCATTTCTCATGATGTACTCTACATATAAGTTAAATAAGCAGGGTGACAATACACAGCCTTGACGTACTCCTTTTCCTATTTGGAACCAGTCTGTTGTTCCCTGTCCAGTTCTAACTGTTGCTTCCTGACCTGCATATAGGTTTCTCAAGAGGCAGGTCAGGTGGTCTGGTATTCCCATCTCTTTCAGAATTTTCCACAGTTTATTGTGATCCACACAGTCAAAGGTTTTGGCATAGTCAATAAAACAGAAATAGATGTTATTCTGGAACTTTCTTGCTTTTTTGATTATCCAGCAGATGTTGGCAATTTGATCTCTTGTTTCTCTGCCTTTTCTAAAACCAGCTTGAACATCTGGAAGTTCACGGTTCACGTATTGCTGAAGCCTGGCTTGGAGAATTTTGAGCGTTACTTTACTAGCGTATGAGGTGAGTGCAATTGTGCTATGAAGTTTAGCATGTCCTATATATTACCTTTCTCATTTTCTAATTATTTTGCTCATCAAAAGGGAAAATAATTTTATAACTCTCAAACACTCAATATTTGAAATCTCCCGATACTTGTTTCATTGTTCTACAGTTATTAAGTTATAATGAATTCTTGCATGGGAGATATGTACAATTCATTCAAGAAATGTTTACTAAATACTCTCTAAGCAAACATCACTGACATGCATATCTAGAAGAAATCTTAAATCCTTAGAGATCTTTAGTCAAAAATCCTTCATTGTTTCGGTGAATATTCTCAAGGTCAGTGGGGTGAAGTGCATTTTTTAAGAGTTATAAAGTAGCTCTCTAGTTTGACACATGATAATAAATGCAAGGAAAGTGTTAGGGTTAGCCTTTGACACAGCAAGGGGAATAGCAAGGAAATATAAAACAGCCTTCCTCAGTGATCAGTGCAAAGAAATAGAGGAAAACAATAGAATGAGAAAGACTAAAGATCTCTTCAAGAAAATTAGAGATATAAAGGCAATATTTCAGGCAAAGATGGGCTCAATAAAGGACAGAAATGGTATGGACCTAACAGAAGCAGAAGATAAGAAGAGATGGCAAGAATATACAGAAGAACTGTATAGAAAAGATCTTCACGACCCAGATAATCATCATGGTGTGATCACTCATCTAGAGCCAGATATCCTGGAATGTGAAATCAAGTGGGCCTTAGGAAGTATCACTACAAACAAAGCTAGTGGAGGTTATGCAATCCAGTTGAGCTATTTCAAATCCTAAAAGATGATGCTGTGAAAGTGCTGCACTCAATATGTCAGCAAATTTGGAAAACTCAGCAGTGGCCACAGAACTGGAAAATGTCAGTTTTCATTCCAATCCCAAAGAAAGTCAATGCCAAAGATTGCTCAAACTACTGGACAGTTGCATTAATCTCACATGATAGCAAGGTAATGCTCAAAATTCTCCAAGCCAGGCTTCAGCAATACGTGAACCGTGAACTTCCAGATGTTCAAGCTGGTTTTAGAAAAGGCAGAGAAGCCAGAGATCAAATTGCCAACATTCTATGGATCATCTAAAAAGAGAAAGAATTCCAAAGAAACATCTATTTCTGCTTTATTGACTATGCCAAAGCCTTTGACTGTATGACTCACAATAAACTGGAAAATTCTTCAAGAAATGGAAATACCAGACCACCTGACCTGTCTCTTGAGAAATCTATATGCAGGTCAGGAGGCAACAGTTAGAACTGGGCATAGAACAACAGACTGGTTCCAAATAAGAAAAGGAGTATGTCAAGGGTGTATATTGTTACCCTGCTTATTTATCTTATATGCAGAGTACATCGTGAGAAACGCTGGGCTGGAAGAAGCACAAGCTGGAATCAAGACTGCTGGGAGAAATACCAATAACTTCAGATATGCAGATGACACCACCCTTATGGCAGAAAGTGAAGAAGAACTAAAGAGCCTCTTGTTGAACGTGAAAGAGGAGAGTGAAAAAGTTGGCTTAAAGCTCAACATTCAGAAAACGAAGATCATGGCATCTGGTCCCATTACTTCATGGCAAATAGATGGAGAAATAGTGGAATCAGTGGAAGACTTTATTTTTTGGGGCTCCAAAATCACTGCAGATGGTGACGGCAGCCATGAAATAAAAAGACGGTTACTCCTTGGAAGAAAAGTTATGACCAACCTAGACAGCATATTCAAAAGCAAAGACATTACTTTGCCAACAACGGTCTGTCTAGTCAAGGCTATGGTTTTTCCAGTGGTCATGTATGGATGTGAGAGTTGAACTATAAAGAAAGCTGAGTGCCATAGAATTGATGCTTTTGAACCGTGGTGTTGGAGAAGACTCTTGAGAGTCCCTTGGACAGCAAGCAGATCCAACCAGTCCATCCTAACGGAGATCAGTCCTGAATGTTCATTGGAAGGACTGATGTTGAAGCTGAAACTCCAATACTTTGGCCACCTGATGCGAAGAACTGACTCATTTGAATAGACCTTGATGCTGGGAAAGATTGAAGGCAGGAGGAGAAGGGGATGACAGAGGATGAGATGGTTGGATGGCATCACCGACTCAATGAACATGAGTTTGTGTAAACTCTGGGTGTTGGTGATGGACAGGGAGGCCTGGTGTGCTGCAGTCTACGGGGTTGCAAAGAGCCAAACACGACTGAGCGACTGACTGAACTAACTGAACTTGACACATTTTTCTTTCTTTTGCTTTTGTTGTTTATTCAACCACACAGACCTACAAATCAATTACTTCCTGATGTTCTGCCCCAGTTAGCCCATCCTTTATTACCATCTATCATATCCATGTGATGATAACTTGAATTTGGTCTTTTTTACTGGTTACTATTACAACTTTTTGCTTATTTTTGATTACCTATACTAAATTCCCCAGTTGTGTGCTATGTACCCTATGGAGCTTAATGGGGGTAGAGGGAGGAGCTTCACATTTTTGCTCAAGTTTGGCCTGTATCTGTTTCCTACCTATTTGTAAGGGCTCAGTTCATGCTTAGGTAAACTACATGTCTCTCTCACTCTTATAATATCTGATGGCATTTACTGTAAATATGTCTCATGCACTAAAAAGCAGGACTGTATCCAAAATGCATTTGGCTCAATCTATAGAAACATAACCACACTACTTTGGTAAAGTACAATAGCCATTTTGAGCTTGTTTCTTCATCTGGATTATTGGAATAAAAAGGCTTATTTTAAAAGGCAAATGGTAGGCTTGAACAATATAACATTTTAAAACCATCTGAGACTACCTACATAGTAGGCAGAATGAAAGTCTATGCTATCATTTGAATTATTACAGTCTTCTATCATTAATTTTATCTTTCTTTATATGACCGCATTATCTCCAAACCTGACCCTAAAATTCTTATATATATATGTTTCTGTATTTTTGCCATTTAAAGTTGGGGGATTGGATATAAAGGACTTTCAATTAATATTTGAAATGAGAATAAAACACTAAATTTCAAATTTTGATATTTCAATTAAAAATTTTCACTTTAACTATCACTTACATTATGAACTGCTTTAACTGAAGCATAATTTGATTTCCCAGCTAAGAAACTAATTTTATGAATATATTTATTCAGTAAAATTTTAATTACATCATTTTTATTTTTATATGATTACAGTGACAGAGAATTCTTAGAGCCATAATGACTGCATTTTAGCTGCAGTTCCGACATCAAATGGAGTCTTGGCAACAATGTCTGTGGCTTCAGATAACATTATATTAGTCTCTTGCCAACCCTGTAAGATGTACGTAGGCACTGTTGTGCCTCCTACCCCCTCAAAAGAGGATGTGAGAATAATTAATACTATTCAGTAGTGTATTCATCTTGAATGCCAAGAGGTCTGAGCCAATATCAAAAGTACGTGAGTTTCAGGCTGTTGCCTGCCAGGAATGTGCATCACATAATCTATTTCTAAACTGCAGAGTAGAATTGAGTAGGTGTTTGTTTTTTTAAACTTCTCAGTTTAGGAATTGATCAATATCAGGACCTAAACTATTGTGTTTTAAATGTAGACTTCAGAATAAAAGTTAGTTCCCAGTCCAGTTTTTTCTTTTTTCATGTCCATATCTCCACATTTTTGCATAAATTCTTTAGGTGAGACTTACACATTCTTTTTCAACTTGAGTGCTGAAAGTACTAAAGTGTAAAAAATGCTGGAGAAATTATTCAAAACTGTTTTACTTGCTGCTTTTGTTATTCAGAAGTAAAGACAGTCCATTCGACTAGATGCTTATCTCCTGTCTTCAATTCTAAACAAATTATATTTCAAGTATTTGACAAAAATAATTAGCTAGAGTATGACACATTACTAAATAAAAACAACTTGTCATCTCTATATCTTGCAAACCAATTAATCTGTTTTAAAAAATAGTGTCATGTTTTATGATGTAAAAAGCAGTAATATTTTTAATTTTGAAAATATATGCAAAAAGGGATAAGTGTAAGATCTCCTAGAGACTTCCCTAGTGGTCCAATGGCTAAGACTCTGCACTCCCAATGCTGGGAGCCCAGGTTTAATCCCTGGTCAGGGAACCAGATTCAACATGCCACACTAAGACCCAGAGAAGCCAAATAAATAAATATATATTCAAAAGAAAATGTAAGATTTCCTTCTCCCTTTCCTTCCTTCAATTCTTATAATAACCTGAAATATAGGTATTAAATCATTTCAATGACAATAATATTAAATTTCAGAAAGGTGGAGTGATAAGCTCAGGGTCTCAGAGCATATTACTGACAAAGTTGATGTTTCAATTTTATCTTGTGATAATAGATTCAATTCCTATACTGCCTCATAATTAATGAGTCTTGAAACTTCTTTGCCATTCTCTTGCTAATTACTCATACATCTTTTTCTAAAAATTATGTTAATCTGTTTTTAAAGTCATAATATGCTCCGCAAATATGAGATGCGATCAGATGTGCTTATTTCTCCTATTCTGTGCTACATGTGCGATGTAAGCCTGGGAGGTCAAGGCATTTTCTACTTCTCTATATATCTCCAAAGGAGGGTTAATAACTTCAATACATTTTAATCGTCTGTTGAGAAAAAACACAGAACTTGGCACCCTGATAATTGTAACTGTATCATAAACTATTCTGCAATATGTACCTTTTGACTACAAACAAGTTAGTAAACTCTCATAAGGGCTTTTACTCATAATTGAGTGCTGAGTTCAAATCCCAACTGCATTTGGAAGTCAGCTTCTCATCTTTAAGGTTTGTTATCTCCTTTTACAAGTTTTTTTTTTTTAATGTTTATTTTTCCCCACAGTATAGGTCACATTATAACTTATGATTTATTTTCTCAGACTGTAGAATTCTTGAAGTCAAGATCCAGTCTAGCTCATTTTCACCACCAATAGCACTTAATGTAATACGGGTACAGAGTAGGTATTCAATAGATAGTTATTGAACTAAGTAAACACACTTTTATATTATAACTTGTCTCTCAGGAAAGTAAATTCTAAGGTCATTGATCTGATAGTCACGCAAGCTCCATTTGCTCAAAAAGCATCCCATTATTATCTGACCTGTACTCTGTAATTTAAAATAATGATGTGATTGTTTCAAGAAAGTGAATGGACAAGGCTGGGCAGCACTGCCCATCTCCCAGGTGTTGTGTGCTTTTTTGCGATAACCTCTGTCTTATTGTTTGTCCCATGGTCTATATGTCCTAAACAACACTATACTCTTCGAGTTTTCTTATTTATTGATGCCTTGTTCTCAATACTGGTTAAATACAAAAGAAATCTCTATTTTTATTGTTGCAGTTAGTTTTTTCTTCAAAACCAAATATATCCTTGAGACATATATCTGGAATGTAAGCAAAAGGACCCTAATATAAAAATAATCTGTTCTACATTTAAATCAAGTTCAATATGAATAAGAAAGGAACATGGAGAGAAGATAAAAAAAGAATTCCTCAACAACACCAAAAACTTCTTCAGCTCTATATTTACATGTGTGCTTATATGCATGTAGGCATACACACACACATTTTTAATCACACAATTATTATTAATTCCAAATATTTTAACTTCAATCTTATCAAGTGATTTTTTTTTTCTAAATCAAAGTTTATCATAAGAATTCTTAAGGAAGTGATTTTTATTATTCCACTTATTTATTCACCATATAGAACAGGTGGTCAAGGGAAAATGGGTAAATTTACCCATTTTGTGTAACAAGACTAAAGCACCACTAAATTGTTGAGTAAGTCATAGATTGACAAAGACTTGATTTGTGAAATCTTGAAAATGTTGAATAATCTTACAATATTGGGGAGCTTCCTACTACAAACTGTATTGTGCCACTGGGTTTAAGCTTGGTCTCTGAGAGCAAAGGAATTTCAAATACCTCAATTGAATTATAAATCCCTCCTACATCCCATAGATTCATAGAGCTTGTAACAATGACTAATCAGTGAGTATTTTCTGAGACTGCTTACTTTTTTTTAAAACTATACTCAATAACATTCTTTAATTTTTTAATTCAATCTTTTGGCTGTGCTGCACCAGGCACATGGGATCTTATTTCCCTGACCAGGAATCAAATCTGTACCCCCTATATTGGAAGCACAGAGTTTTAACCACTGGACTGCCAGGGAAATCCCAATAACAAGCTTTAGAATAAGGCTGATTTAGAGTTAAGTCTTGGCTTTCAACTTCATCATTATGTAAATTTAAGTTGATGACTGACTTCCTCATTGCTTTCAACCATAAATTTTGAATAATAGTAACAGTTCACTACTTTGCCAACAAAGGTCCATCTAGTAAAAGCTATGGTTTTTCCAGTAGTCATGTATGGATGTGAGTGTTGGACTATAAAGAAAGCTGAGCACCACAGAATTGATGCTTTTGAACTGTGGTGTTGGAGAAGATTCTTGAGAGTCCCTTGGACTACAAGGAAATCCAACCAGTCCATCCTAAAGGAGATCAGTCCTGAATATTCATTGGAAAGACTGATGTTAAAGCTGAAACTCCAATATTTTGGCCACCTGATGTGAAGAACTGACTCATTGAAAAAGACCCTGATACTGGGAAAGATTGAAGGCGGGAGAAGGGGATGACAGAGGATGAGATGGTTGGATGGCATCACTGACTCAATGGACATAAGTTTGAGTAAACTCCAGGAGTTGTTGATGGACGGGGAGGCCTGGCGTGCTGCAGTCCATGGGGTCCCAAAGAGTCAGACATGACTGAACAACTGAAATAAACTGAATAAAATTCATTTTGTTTTTGAAAGGGTTGCTGCTAATGTATATGATTCATTCAACAAGTGACCTACAAATGATAGAAACAGAAGGCCTGAAATTTCTCCCAGGGCACCTTTGGAAAACTGGATCATGTTCAGTCACCTACATTAAACAATTAGTATGGTCATGTATGGCTGTGAAAGTTGGACTGTGAAGAAGGCTGAGCGCCGAAGAATTGATGCTTTTGAACTGTGGTGTTGGAGAAGACTCTTGAGAGTCCCTTGGACTGCAAGGAGATCCAACCAGTCCATTCTGAAGGAGATCAGCCCTGGGATTTGTTTGGAAGGAATGATGCTAAAGCTGAAACTCCAGTACTTTGGCCACCTCATGCGAAGAGTTGACTCATTGGAAAAGACTCTGATGCTGGGAGGGATTGGGGGCAGGAGGAGAAGGGGACAACAGAGGATGACATGGCTGGATGGCATCACTGACTTGATGGACGTGAGTCTCAGTGAACTCCGAGAGTTGGTGATAGATAGGGAGGCCTGGCGTGCTGCAATTCATGGGGTTGCAAAGAGTCGGACATGACTGAGCGACTGATCTGATCTGATCTGAAACCATACAAGATAAACCATGCAAGATATGGGTGGCATCACTGACTCAATGGACCTGAGTTTGAGCAAGCTTCTTGGGAGATAGTGAAGGACAGGGAAGCCTGGTGTGCTGCAGTTCATGGGGTCATAAGGAGTTGAACAATACTGAGTGACTGAACAATAATAAGATATTATATAGATGAATTCTAATGTGCAAATTCTAAGCTCTTAATCATAACAGTTATCTGTGATATGCTGATAATTACTTGAACAGGATTTCAAAAAGAGTGAAAGGATCCTTCTGAGATATTTGAGAAGACTTCATGGAAGAAGGGTTTTGAAAATAAACTATTTAGAAGTCTGAAAAAAAAGAGGAGAAAAATTCAGCAAGAGAACTACATAAACAAAGTTACAAACAAAAGGGACAAACATGAGATTTTTTTCCCCCAAGCATTTAGGGAATTGGCTTTAGAAGTGCAGAGAAACAAAGGAGATAGCAGAAAATATTTTGACAGATATGCTAGGGTCATATTACAAAGGGTATTGAATGTGGAAAAAAAAAACCACAGGAGTTAATTTTAACATCTCAAACAAAATGAATAAAATTTTTAGATGAGTGAAATATCATGATAAATAAAAATTATATTAATGAAAATTAGAAAGAGGAGACTATAGTCATCTCTTTGAGACCCCATGGACTATAGCCCATCAGGCTCTTCTGTGTGTTGAATTCTTCAGGCAGAAATACTAGAGTGGGTTGCCATCCCCTTCTCCAGGGTATCTTTCCAACCTAGTGTTCACACCTGGGTTTCCTGCATTGCAGGCAGATCTTATACCATTTGAGCCATTGGAGGCTCCATATAGCCATGGAGGGGACTCAGGAATAGAAGAAGTAATGACGGAGCTGACTGGAGGGAGAAAAGGAGGAGGGACAGGAAGTGCTTGATTTTATTCATATTTATTTGAAAAAGCAGCAGAACTTCTAAGTGAAAACAGCCAGTAGGAAGGACAAGAGATGCAGGTTTCAGTGGCATCTTTTTTTTTTTTTTAATTTTATTTTATTTTTAAACTTTACATAACTGTATTAGTTTTGCCAAATATCAAAATGAATCCGCCACAGGTATACATGTGTTCCCCATCCTGAACCCTCCTCCCTCCTCCCTCCCCATACCATCCCTCTGGGTCGTCCCAGTGCACCAGCCCCAAGCATCCAGTATGGTGCATCGAACCTGGACTGGCAACTCATTTCATACATGATATTTTACATGTTTCAATGCCATTCTCCCAAATCTTCCCACCCTCTCCCTCTAATGTTTTAGAATTAACAGTAATCTTACAGATAACTAATCATCATTGGCAAATGAAAAATTGAGAGCCAGAGAAGTTGATAAATTAGTTTGTGAATTGAATTTGCAGATCTGTTTCAGTCTTGATCTAGTATCATTTCCATCATAATGACATCTTAGCAGTGAGAATGAATGGAGTCCCCAAAGAAGACTTAGATTGTCTAGAGAAGAACTCAGGAAGCTTAAATATGTGGAATGCAAGTGCAGAGAAAGAGAAAAGAGGAATATCAGTCAGTAAGGAAAATCACAGGAGTGGTCAGAGATAGAAGGGAAATCATTATATCCTAGTTCATCTGAATTGAGGGAGAAAAATATAAGATGGTGTTCTGTTGATTCAGTATTTAAAGAGAAGGATGGCAAGTAGAAGCTATTGTATTTGGCAATAGGAAAATTGGCAGACACCTGAGTAAATGAGACTATAAATGAAGCAGGGAGAAATAAATTAGAGAGGAATTTTCAAGAGGCTTGGGAAAAGGACAGCAGAATGACACTGGTTTATTTATTTCATAATAAAGGAAGTATAGACAAATTTGAAGACAGAGACAAAGGATCTACATTAGTGAGACAGTTCACATTAGCCAGTTGTGGATAGCTGTGGGAATAGATGTATTCAAGGATGAGAATAAAGAACTTTAAAACACACAGGTTAGCTTTAGCCATTAAAAGGGGTTATTTTTTTCAACATTAAAAGGAGAGATAAAAGCATATATCAGTTACAGAAACATTTGTTAAACTAGAAATAAAGATAAAAGTGAACACATACCAAATTTATATCTTTATTGGTTGGTCTGTTTGGAGTAAAAGTCAAACTTACTTACACATAAATAATAAGACCATGAGGGATGAATGAATAATTTCAGAAAGAGTGGAATTTATGCAGAAGTTGGCATATGAGGAGAATTAAGGAGATTAATAAAGATATTATATTAGAAACGTTTTAGGGTATGAATGACACAAAAGCTAGCAGTGGCTTAAGACATTTAAATCTCTCCCATTACAAGAAGTGTAGAGGTAGGTATTTTCAAAGTTGTCTCAGCAACTCAGTAATATCAAAGAGTATTTGGTCAGCTTCTCTAGATTTCTCTTGGCTTTTCGGCTATGATCGAATGATCACATCTTCATATGACAACAAGTAGAATGAAAGGAAGAGATAGTGAAAATAGAAAATCTCCTTATGCTTCCCTGGTGGCTCAGTTGGTAAAGAATCTGCCTGCAGTGCTGGAGACCCAGGTTCAATCCCTGGGTTAGGAAGATCCCCTGGAGATGGGAATGGTAACCCACTCCAAAATTCTTGAATGGAGAATTCCTTGGGCAGAGGAGTTGAACATGACAGAGTGACTAACACACACATCTGTGATGTCTCTTGGCTTTTCAACTATGGTCCAATGGTCATATCTTCATATAACAACAAGTAAGGTGAAAGGAAGAGACAGTGAAAATAGAAAATTTCCTCATACATTTTTCTCTTTTAATATGAAACAAACTTATGTGAAGCTGATTTTATTTACATCTTGTGAAAGAATCCAGGTGAAAAAGAACGAGTGAACAAAGTCTGATCTCTCTTACTTCCTTATGTGGTCTATATTAGATGTGATGATTACAGTTATTTTTTAATGACTGTACTGCTTTTAATTACAAAAACCTACTGATAATGTCTGAAGCACAGTACAAATAACCTTGCTTGATCAGGGTTGCCTCATCATTACTTTGAGTATTATTTAGCGTCAAATACCAAGAATGAACACCATAATATCATGCCAAAAAGTATTTTATTTAAAAAGACTTTGCATCTTTTCAAACTGTAGGACCATAGTATTCCATCCACTAATGCACACTAAGTCACTTCAATTATGTCCGATTCTTTGAGACCCTATGGACTGTAGCTCTCCAGGATACTCTGTCCATCGAATTCTTCAGGCAAAAATACTGGAGTGGGTTGCCATGCCCTTCTCCAGGGAATCTTCCACCCTGAGGGATCAAACTCACTAATCTAATGGCCAAATACAAAGTTTCACCTGTGACCTGTATTATGCCAAATGTTATAGCATGAATTGTTAAAAAAAAAAAAAAAAAAAAAAAAAAAAACACAACACATATGGGAAGGACTAAAAAGTTCATAGTGCCAGTCTAATTTTGGATGGAGAAAGGATCATAGGTGTCTTCTTTCATACTGAGTAAGGTGTATGAATAGCTAACTGATAAAAAGTACAGTATTTTCATATGCTAATTCACAAAAAAGTCATAGAAACTTTAAGAAGATTGAAATTATACCAAGCATTTTTCTGGTCCCAATGGTATGAAACTAGAATCAATTACAAGAAGAAAACGGAAAAACTCATAACTATGTGGAGATTAAGCAACATGCTACTGATAAAAATGGGCCAAAGAATAAATAAATAAAAGTATATTGAGACAATGAAATCAGAAATACTACATATCAATACTTATAGGATGCAGCAAAAAAATAGTTCTAAGAGGTAAGTTCATAACAGTAAATTTCTACATTAAGAAAACAAAAGAGCTCAAATAAACTACCTAACTTTATACCTCGAGAAACTAGAAAAAGAACAAATGAAACCCCAAATTAATAAAAGGAAGGAAGAAAATATCAAAGATTAGAGCAGAAATAAATTGGACAAGAGGCAAAAAAGACAATAAAAAGGATGCATTAAACTAAGAGCTTGGTCTTTTGAAAAGATAAACATTACAACTGATATCACAGAAATACAAAGGATCTTAAGAGACCGTCATGAACAATTATCGGTCAACAAACTGGGCCATCTGGAAGACATGAGTGAATTTCTAGAAACATATAATCTACCAAGACTGAGTCATGAAGAAACAGAAAATATGTATAGACCATTTATTAGGAAGGAGTTTGAATCAGTGATTAAAAACCCCTGAACAGCAAAAAAAGCCCCACAGCAGATTACTTCACTAGTGGAATCTACAAACAATTAAAGGAGAATCAACACCATCCCTAAAATTCTTCTAAAAATATAGAATAGTAGGGAACACTTCAAAATTCATTTTAGAAGGCCAGCATTACCATGATATCAAAGACAGCCAAAGATTCTATTTGAAAATAAAATTACAGGCAAATATCCCTTTTGAACATGGATGCAAAAATCATTGTTAACATATTAACAAAATGACTTCAACAATACATTAAAAGGATCATATACCATGATGATAGGGGAATTTATTCTAGAGGTGCAAGGATGGTTTGACATTTACAAATCAATTAATATAATAAACCACATTAACAAAATAAATGATAAAAAATCATATGATCACCTCAATAGATGCAAAAAACAATTTGACAAAATTCAATATCATTTCATGAAAAAAACTCTCAACAAAATGAAAATAGAGGGAATAAAAGTTCAATAGAATAAAGGCCATTTAGGACAAGCTCGCAACTAACTTCATATTGAATGGTGAGAAACTGAAAGCTTTTCCTCTAAGATGAGGAACAAGAGGATGCTCATTCTCACCACTTTTATTCAAGATAGTACTGGAAGTCACAGCCAGAGGAATTAGGCAAGAAAAAAAGCCAGCTAAATCAAAAACAAAGATGAAAAACTGTTTCTATTTGCAGATAACATGATATTATGTACACTAAACACTGAAGAGTACAAAAACAAAAAAAACAAACAAACAAAAAACAAACCCTGTTAGAACTATTAAACAAATTCAGTAAAGTTTCTGGATACAAAATCACTATACAAAAAATAGTTATATTTCCATACACTAATAGCAAGCTATCATAAACAGAATATTCTTTAAATCTCATTTACAATTGTATCAAAAAGAATAAAATACCAAGGAATAAATTTAAACAAGAGTGAAAGACATGTACACTGAAAACTATAAAATAGTAATGAAAGGTACTGAAGAAGATACAAATAAGTGAAGAGATACTCCATGCTCATGGATTGGAAGAATGTAGTATTGTTAAAATGGTCATGCTACTCAAAGCAACCTAAAGATATAATGCAATCCTTTTCAAAATTATAATGGCTTGTTGTACAAAATACAACAAAAATTCATAAAATTGTATGGAACCACAAAAACTCATGAATACCCAAAACAATCCTGACAAAAAATAAACCTTAAGACATAACACTTTTTGATTTCAAGCTATGTTACAAAACTCTAGGAATCAAAATAGTATGATACTGGCATAAAAAAACACAGGCATAGATGATGGAACAAAATGAAGAACCTGTAGATAAATTCATGCTTATATAGTCAGCCAATATTCAACAAAGAATCCAAGAACTCTCAACTGAGAAAAGATAGTCTTTAATTAATGTTGAATGGAAAACTGGACAACCATTTGCAAAAGAATGAAACTGGACTCTGATTTTATAGCATACAAAAAGTCAACTCAAAATGGATTAAAGATTTAAATATTATACCTGAAATGATAAACCTCATAGAAGAAAGTAGGGGGTAACCTCCTCAGCATTCATCTTGGCAATAATCTTTTATATTTGATACTAAAACCAAAGACACAAAAGCAAAAATAAACAGGTGATAATATATCACACTAAAAATCTTCTGCATAGCAAAGGAAACCACCAACAAAATGAAAAGGCAGCCTACTGAATGGGAGAAATATTTGTAAATTGCCTGTCTTATAAAGGCTTAAAATCTAAATGTATAAAAATTCATTCAACTCAGTAGCACATAAAACAAACCATATGATTAAAACATGGGCAGAGGAACTAAATAGACATTCATCCAACAAAGATATCCAAATTGTCAGCAGGTACATGAAAAGACGCTCAACATCACTAATCCTCAGAAATGAAAATCAAAACCGCAATGAGCTATCACCTCACACCTATAAGAATGGCAATTATCAAAAAGACAAGAGATAACAAATGCTAGTGAGGATGTGGAGAAAAGGGAACCTTTGTACATTGTTGGTGGGAATGTAAATTGGTGAATCCACTATGGAAAACAGCATGGACTTACCTTAAAAAATTAAAAATGAATTACCATAGGATCCAGCAATTCCACAAAGATACAAAACCACTAATTCTGTACACTCTCACTTACTGCAGCATGATTTACAATAAAGAAGACATGGAAAACTTAATCCCATTAACTGATGAATGAATAAAGAAGATGTAGTGTATATGTATATATACATATATACATAGTCAGTGATAAACAAGAAGGAAATCTTGTATTTTGCAACACAATGGATAGACTTTGAGGCGATTATGCTAAGTGATGTAACCAGACAGAGTAAGACAAATAATGTATCACCTCACATATATATGAAATTAAAAAACAAAACATAGAACAGATTGAGTTGCCAGATGTAGGAGGTGAGAATGAGGGTAAGAGAATTGGGTAAAGGTGGTCAAAAGATACAACTTTCTGGTTATAAGATAAATAAGCTCTGGGATTTATAGCATGGTTATTATAATTCACAAGACTGTATTGTATATTTGAAATTTGCTAAGTTTATCTTTAAAATACTCATCACCAGAAAAAATGCAACTTATGTGAGGTGATAAATGTTAATAACTTACTGTGGTAATCATTTCACAATATATGCATATATCAAATCAGTGGGTTGTGCATCTAAAACTAATATGAAGGTATGTGTCTATTATATCTCAATAAAACTAGGAATAAAAAGGAAATTCCAGGAACAGTATCCTGTATCTGTTAGTATGTGGCTCAATAAACTTGAGCCTGTTGTTTAGTCTCTCAAAAAATAAATAAATAAAACATTTAAATATACCATTCAAATAATAGTATGGCACACACCCCAAACCAGGCAACTTTCCCTTAATTTTAAAAGTGAGAAAACATTTTGTGATTGGAGTTCTTTCTATCTGTAGAATGATAATCACATGAAAACTTTAAAGGGTTGCATTGATTTAAAAGTGTTTTGAAAGATACATAAACTTTTTTTTAAAAAAATTGTTACTATTTAGATCCTCTAATAGGAAAAGAAGTTTCCAGGCATCATTTAATATGAGATTGGTGAATTTTGTCAAAAATTATAAAATCACAAATGAACCTAAACATACCCAATAATTTATTTGAATACCCCAAAAAACAGCTTTGATCAGATCTTTTCTGAGTTTTTTTACATTTCTTTTAAATGACATATGGCAAGAGTCAGCATGTTATCATACCACCACAATCCATGTGAGAGATTGAGTGGTATTAACTTTTTACAAAGATAAGTAATTAGATAATTAGATATGTGGTTCTTGTTTATGCAGGTTCTGTCACAGAAGGGAAGCGATACTGTACAATGAACAATGTATATACTAATATATGTTGAATAGGGGCCTCTGGGTTAATATGGATCTGGATTCCTGAAAGAGCTCTACCTCTGTGTAAACTTCCATCAGTGATTAGACTCTCTGACTTTTTGTTTCTTTATGTGTAATATATTGACGTGAGAGTTGGACCATAAAGAAGTCTGAGCACCAAAGGATTGATGCTTTCAAACTATGGTGCTGGAGAAGAATCTTGAGAGTCCCTTGGGCAGCAAGGAGATCCAACCAGTGAATCCTAAAGGAAATAAACCCTAAATATTCATTGGAAGGACTGATGCTGAGGCTGAAACTCCAATACTTTGGCCATCTGATGCAAAGAGTCAACTCATTGGGAAAGACCTTGATGCTGGGAAAGATTGAGGGCCAGAGGAGAAGGGGCTGACAGAGGATAAGATGGTTGGATGGCATCACTGACTCAATGGACATGAGTTTGAGCAGACTCTGGGAAGTAGTGAAAGACAGGGAAGGCTGGCATGCTGCACTCCATGGGGTTACAAAGGTAGGACATGACTAAGCTATGGAAAAACAACAACATGTGTAATATGGGAATAATCACATTAAGTGAGACAGTACATACTTTTCATGGGGCTGGCCATGTTCTAAGTAATCAGTAATTGTGAACTACAAATGATATAGCTTTTACACATACTAAAGGTCTTTTTTTTTTTTTTTTTTTTTAATATTTACTCAAAAGAGTTGGAAATAGCTTCCATAAGAGTCCAGATTTCTCCTATATGGCAAATTAATGTAAGATGTCAGTAATAAAAGAAACAACATAAAAATTCCCCTGTGTCATATAACTGATAGGGTGTTTCTGGAAGAAAGCTGTCCTACCTAATCAGCTATTACAAAACAGTTGACCTGTTAAGGTAGGGCCAGATAGGAGCTTGATTCAATACTCCCTACTTTACTTCAAAATCAAATCTGATATGTCCTCAGTTCATGTTTTTTATTTTTTTCTTAGTTTTCCAGGGCCCCTTTTTGTTCAATCCGCATTGCCCATGGAGGGGGAGTAGGTGGGAATGTTCTGATTTCTACCACCATAGATTGGTTTTGCTTGTTCTGAGCTTTATATAAGTACATGTTACATGCCCTTTAATGTTTGATTGGGTTCTTTCACTCAGCATACTAATTTTGAATTTCATCCCTGTTACTGTGTTTATTAGATTAAAACAAACAAACAAACAAGCTACTTTGTACATAAAAGTTTTAAGGATAGTTCAAAGAATTTCTGTAAAACCATTCACCCAAATTGCCAATTGTCAGTGTTTTATCACATTTGTTTTCTCTTTCTGAGCCACTTGAGTTGAGCTGCAGAAGTCATGCCTCTTTACCCCTAAATATTTCCATTATATTGCCTGAAGATATCAGAACATCAGTGCACTTAGCAAAGTCAGAAAATCCACATGAAGATAATACTAACATCTAATCTAGACACCTTACTGAAATTCTACCATTTTTGCCAACATTTTCCTTTATAGGGAAAACATGATTTTTGGTTCAAGATCCAATCTAGGATCATGTATTGTGTTTACTTTTCAGGTCTCTTTGGGGTTATTTAGTTAGGAACAGTTTCTTGGTCTGAATTTGTCTTTCATAGTCTTGATATTTTTGAAGAGCATTTTGTCCTTGAATTTGGGTTGTCGGATATTTCGTCATTATTAAATTCAGGCTATGCTTTATTTGGCAGAAAGGTCATGTGGATGATGCTGTATCCTCAGTACCTCCTATCAAGAGGCTCATGAGGTCATTTTGCCGCATTAGTTGTGACGCTTACATCAGATACCTGGCTAAGTTGGTGTCTGTCCCTTTTCTCTTCTACAAAAGTATTAGCTTTCACTTTGTTATTAAGAAATATTTTGAAGAGGGTTAATTTACTTCATTAAAATAAAAATGCTGAGTAATCTTTGCTTCTATGGCTACACCACAATTTGTTAATTTATGTGTCTTGTTGATGGGAATGAAGTTGTTTCCAGGTTTGTGCTACTATGAATAAAACTGCTATGAACATTCGACAGCAGCTGTTTTTGTAGACCTGCCTTTCTGTTCCTGTTGTGTAGATGCTAGGAGTAAAATTACAGGGGTATCCAGTAGAGATAAGGGTAATTAAAAAACAAAACAAAAGAAAAACACACAAAAAAACAGAAAGCTTTCCAAGATGGTAAAATTGTTCCCACTGTTCCAAATCTTGCCAATATTTGGCATTGACTTCTTTTTACAATTTTAGCCATTTGAGTGGGAGGCAAATGGCATCTCATTTTGATTTTTATTTCCCTGATGACTAATATTGGATGTAATTTAATGTGCTTATTGACCATGCATATATCTTCTTTTGTGAAGTATCTTTTGAAAGTATATTTTGCCCACTTAATATAGTGAATGAAAGTTGCTCAGTCATGTCTGACTCTTTGTGACCCCATGGACTATACAGTCCACAGAATTCTCCAAGCCAGAATACTGGAGTGGGTAGCCTTTCCCTTCTCCAGGGGATATTTCCAACCCAGGGATAGAACCCAGGTCTCCCGCATTGCAGGCAGAGGCAGACTCTTTATCAGCTGAGCCACAAGGGAAGCCCCACTTAATATAGGGCTTTATTTATTTATTATTGTTTTGTAGTAAATTTCTTTGCATATTCTAGATATGCTTTTTTCTTTTATTATTCTTTTTTTATGGATTATTTATTTATTCTGGACACCTGTCCTTTGCTATATGTATTGATGGCAAAAATTGTCTTCCAGCTTCTTGCTTGCCATTTCATTTCTTAAAATGGTATCTTTATATTTGTAAAAGTCCTGATTTTAATGAAATCCAGTTTTCATTAAAAATTATGGCTAATAGTTTATTCATACTAAGAATTTCTTTCCAAAACTCAAATTTGTGAAGATGTTTTTCGATGTCTTATAAAAGCTTTGTAGCTTTGGCATTAGCTTATCTCCTACCACAACTGACATAAAATATGCTGCAGTCACACCAGACCGACCACCAGTGGTCTTTAGGCGGCTTAGGTGTTTAATTCATTTGTTAGATTGGCACATGCTGCAACTTCCATTGTCTTGTAAACTCTTACTCATCTTTAAATCTGCTCTCTGTTCATGTTATTTTAACTTTCTTAAGATAGATTTACCTCTCTTTCTCTCTCTAGAGCTTTGTAGGTCCATACGACCCTTATCAGATTGATATAAAGAGTTGTGCCTTTGCCACTAGACAAGAAGGCTACTCACTGGTTAGCCTGCTTGTTACATTTACTAAATGGTTAGTTACATTTTAAATTTAAGTAGTTTATATATACCACATGCGGAGAAGGCAATGGCACCCCACTCCAGTACTCTCGCTTGGAAAATTCCATGGACGGAGGAGCCTGGTAGGCTGCAGTCCATGGGGTCGCAAAGAGTTGGACACAACCGAGCGACTTCACTTTCACTTTTCACTTTCATGCACTGGAGAAGGCAATGGAAACCCACTCCAGTGTTTTTGCCTGGAGAATCCCAGGGGCGGGGGAGCCTGGTGGGCTGCCGTCTATGGGGTCGCACAGAGTCGGACCCGACTGAAGTGACTTAGCAGCAGCATTAGCAGCAGCACATGCCACATGACAATCTTTGATGTGGCATTTCATTAATAATAATGAATTATTGTCTTAATGCAGTTAGTATATTGGTAAAATAATTATCAAAAGCTCTGAGGCGCCTCTACCAAGTTTGAATTGTTGTGGTAGGAACTGATGACACAAAAATGATGAAAAAGGACAAACTAAAACATACTGCTATATTTTTATGGCATTTACAATTTAATGGGTGATTTGGCAGATAATTACAAGATGAAGTATTTATTATCTTAAGAGAGATATGGAGGAGGCAATACCGAGGGTCCATAGAGGATATATCTAGAACAAGCTCAGGGAAGATGTGTTGGAGAGAACCGTGTACATAGAGCCGGGAGTGTAACTTAGGGCTTGTAACTTAAACTTAGTAAAGTCTAACCTAGATAGCATATTGAAAAGCAGAGACATTACTTTGCCAACAAAGGTCTGTTTAGTCAAGGCTATGGTTTTTCCAAAGGTCATGTATGGATGTGAGAGTTGGACTGTGAAGAAAGCTGAGCACCAAAGAATTGATGCTTTTGAACTGTGGTGTTGGAGAAAACTCTTGAGAGTCCCTTGGACTGCAAGGAGATCCAACCAGTCCATTCTAAAGGAGATCAGTCCTGTGTGTTCTTTGGAAGGAATGATGTTAAAGCTGAAACTCCAGTACTTTGGCCACCTCATACGAAGAGTTGACTCATTGGAAAAGACTCTGATGCTGGGAGGGATTGGGGGCAGGAGGAGAAGGGGATGACAGAGGATGAGATGGCTGGATGGCATCACCGACTCGATGGACATGAGTTTGAGTGAACTCCAGGAGGTGGTGATGGACAGGAAGGCCTGGCATGTTGCGATTCATGGAGTCACAAAGAGTCAGACACGACTGAGTGACTGAACTGAACTGAACTGAACAGGTTATCAATTTTTCAGAGTTCTCTGAAAAACCTGTTGGAGAAGACTCTTGAGAGTCCCTTGGGCTTCAAGGAGATCAAACCAGCCCATGCTAAAGGAAATCAGTCCTGAATATTTATTGGAAGGACTGGTGCTGAAGCTGAAACTCCAATATTTTGGGCACTTGATGCAAAGAACTGACTCATTGGAAAAGACCCTGATGCTGGGAGAGATTTCTAGAGTGCTTATGTTGGTTCTAGGGACTAGCTCCTGAGAACTCGTAAGAGAATCTTCTCCATGTCTCTATTATGATAATCAACATAATATATTTTAATTGTCTGCTGAGTCCCATTAAATTGTATATGCTTTAAAACATAAGCTGTGTATTGTTTTATCATTTATTACTTTTGTTGTTGTTTTTGAGAAATAAGTATTCTCTTTGTCCCATCTGGTGACCAAACTAAAAATGCATGGATTCCCTGGAGGTTGTACATGGTTAAGAATAAAAGAGAGTGGATTTCAAAAGGCCAAATGTAAGGAACACGCCACATGAGGTGTCACTGATGTTGAAAGCCTGTGATTCAAACCAAGTGGATGAGGCAAAATTGGTTCTTTTTATTTGATTACAGCAAGAAGTAAAAAGGCAACTGAGCTAGGGAAAAAGAGAGAATCAGTAGAAAGAAAGAGATGGAAGTTGAAGAATGGAATTTTCTTGGTCCTGGGGTGTGGGGGATGTATATCCACAAAGTCTTCCCTTAACATGGGGGCCTCTAAGGACATAGCTGGACACTAAGGAGGCTATTCTGGTATAAGGAAATGAAGTTTGGTGATGTTGGTTTGGCAGTGAAAACTGCCTACAGAAAAATGTAGCAATTTGGGAGTGTGGATAGTGCAGAATTTGGGGAGAGATGTAACATGGTGAGAGAGAGCAAAAACTATCCCCCGTTTCCGTGAGAACTGAGTTTGTCTGGAGAAGATGCATAGATTTCCAATAGGCCTAAGGTAGTCTGTGAAAGAATCTGGAAAGGTGAGTCATTTCTCTGCCACCAAATGGGGTTACTCCCATTAGAGACAGCCTAGAACGCCATCTGGATATTTTTTTTCAACTGGAAAATTTCTTTAAAATTGGAGTATAATTGCTTTATAATGTTGTGTTAGTTTCTGCTGTACAGCTAAGTAAATCAGTCACCCATATTTATATTCTCTCCTCCTTGGATTTCCTTTCCATTTAGGTCACCACAGAACACTCAGTAGAGTTTCCTGTGCTATACAGTTCATTTTTATTAGTTATCTATTTTATACATAGTACTGTATATATGCCAATCCCAATCTCCCAACCCATCCTACAAACAATAAATGCTGGAGAGGGTATAGAGAAAAGGAAACCCTCTTTTGAGTGTGGGTTGCAGTGGTGAGAACACCATATCCTAGCCACCAGACCAGTGGTCAGTGACAAAGGCTCTGGCCTTTGACTTTGCAGAAAATAGTTTCCACAAAGACAGAAAGTAGTGAAACAAGTCAAGTGTCTACTAAGGGGAAAAAAGTATAGTACATGTGGATATGTACATATCGATGGGAATGAAACTGGTAGAGTCACTATGGAGAACGGTGTGGGGCTTTCTTAAAAAACTAAAAATAGAAATACCATATGACCCAGCAATCCCACTCCTGGGCATATATCCAGAGAAAATGATAATTCAAAAAGATACATGCACCCCAGTGTTCATTGCAGCACTATTTACAATAACCAGGACATGCCTGTGTGATCAGTAGCTAAGTAGTGCCTGACTCTTTGTGGCCCAATGGACTGTAACCTGCTAAGCTCCTCTGTCCATGGGATTTCCCAGACAAGAATACTGAAGTGGCTAACCAGTACAGGAACACAATCTAAATGCCCATCAACAGAAGAATGGATAAAGAAGATTTGGTACATATATACAAACAAATATTACTCAGCCATTAAAATGAATGAAATGTGACATTTGCAGAGATGTGGATGGACCTAGAGACTGTCTTAGAGATTGAAGTAAGTCAAAAAGAGAAAAACAAATATTTTATATTAATGCGTATGTGTGAATCTATGTAAATGGCACAGATGAACTTAATTCCATCTGGATTTTGAGGGAGGCAGTCATCCCTCCCTGAACTGGGGTTCAGCTGGGGACCTGCAGACGGAGAAGGCTTCAGATGCTGAGATCAGTTTTGGATGCTGTCCAGGCTGAAAGCTAGCTGGGATACCGCTCATCCTGAGGCAGGAGGCAGATGGGCACCCCAGGGTAAAGCAATTGAAGATTCATTCCCTATTGACCAAATCTCTAAGACAAGAATAGTAGGACGATTAAGGGAGAAGGCTGGGCCCTGCCCAGATCACATATCTCTCACTCCTGATGTCAGGAGACCTCCTCGATCACATGTGCATAGAAAAGCTCCTTGTAGACCAATGGGGGAGCAATGTCAAGGGCAAGGAATGTCCTACCTACATGCCTTTTTGGTAAAATCCATCTTGGATAAGAGATGCATGCACATACATGGGAGGAGCCGGAGATATACTAAATGTGGACTGTGAACCAGGAAACTCAAAATGATTGGCCAAAGGAAACCCAGAAGAAATAACCCATAAAAGTAATTTGAACTTCCGTGAGGGTGCGACTCAGTGACTCTCTTTCCCTGAGTCTGCCCATATGCCTATCCACACGTACTGTACTTTTTTCCTCTTAATAAGTTGTTTACTTGATCCACTACTTTGTCTTTGTGGAAATTCTTTTCTGTAAAGCCAAACACCAGAGTCTTCGTCACTGATGACTGGTTTAGTGGCTAGGATCTGGTACTTTCACTGCCGCCACCCAGCCTCAATCTCTGGTTGGGAATCCAAGCCCTGCTCCAAGCAGGTGCAGACTGAGGCTGCCTGAGATCAATCCCAGACACTGACTAAAGTTCAACAGCTAGCTGCTGCTGCTAAGTCACTTCAGTCGCGTCTGACTCTGTGCGACCGCATAGACGGCAGCCCACCAGGCTCCTCTGTCCCTGGGATTCTCCAGGCAAGAACACTGGAGTGGGTTGCCATTTCTTTCTCCAGTGCATGGAAGTGAAAAGTGAAAGTGAAGTGGCTCAGTCGTGTCCGACTCTTCGTGACCCCAAGGACTGCAGCCCACCAGGCTCCTCCATCCGTGGGATTTTCCAGGCAAGAGTGCTAGGGTGGGGTGCCATTGCCTTCTCTGCCAACAGCAAGAGCAGAAGACAAAAGAACTTCACAGACTGGAGATGCAATGCCAATCTAAGACAATTCCCCCTCTTCTACCTGCAGCTGTGGTGGAAAGGGGCACAAAGACCTATAAAAAGAGAAGAGAGAAGCAGGGGTGAAGACCTTAAGACAGGGGGAAGTAAGGCATTGAAGATAGTGATAGAAATAATAATGCTTGAATTTGACTGAATATTTACCCAAACAAAGCATAAATTTAAAAGAGAAAAGAATAACTGGAAATGTCATGATTTTGTTAACCTTTGGCCACTGAGAAAGAACGGGGTCTTGAGAAAGGAAACCCAGTTCATATCAAAACAAAGATAGTTGTTGTTGTTTTTTTTTAATCATCCTGCAAACATTTGGTTTTGCTGTCCATTTTGTACCTGTGAACAATTGCAGTGAAGGAGTATTTTGATATTTAGGGCACTTTCCCATGGAATAAAAATGCTTTCACTCTGGGGATTTGCAACATAAATGGTGCTCAACTAATATATTCATACTTTATTACATTATTTTAACATGACAGTAACTGAAATGGGTAAGGATAGCATTAGTATTTCTTAATCTGAAGAAACAGCCTCAGAAAAGTTGTGACTTCGGATATACAGGCCAGTGATCAATCTGTTGCCCCAAACTGCCTAGTCAGGATCAGTGACAATTACTCCTGGATTGAGAATTCTCAAGGCTTGGTACAGAGACAGAATCAATTGCATCAGAATCAATTGGAATATTTGTTAAAAATGTATATTTCTTGGGGGTGGGAGGGAGGTTGAAGAGGGAAGGGGTATATATATATATATATATATATATGTATTTATATATATATATATATTTATAGCTGATTCACGTTGTTATACAGAAGAAAGTATCACATTGTAAAGCAATTATGCTTCAATTAAAAATAATTTTTTTTAAATGTAGATTTTTGCTCTCTGATCTGATCTACTGCATCAAAATACACATGAGTTAATGGCATCTTAATCAGGTTACCCAGATTATTTACTGCTCCCCCAAATGTGAGAATGACCATAGACCAATAGCATTGCTTCTTTTACTGAGGTATCATTTTGAAATGGCCTTGGGGTTTAGTTTTGAATAGGGCTGAAAAGGTACCAAATTCTGTTTTTGAACTTTGTAACTGAAGGCAAAAGAGAAGGGGACAGCAGACAATGAGATGGTTAGATAGCATCATGGATTCAACAGACATAAATATGAGCATCTCTGAGAGACAGTGAGGGACAGGGAGCCTGGCATGCTACAGTCCGTCTGTGGGGTAAGAGTCAGACAGGGCTCAGTGACCAAACAACAACAGCAATTAAGGATGCATTTAGAAATCCTTTCCTCTTACCTCTAAAGAAAAGCATATTAAAAAAAAATCATAGGTCTCCACTGTGAGAGGTTGTGATTAAATTATTCATATTCTAAACTGCTATAGCTGACAACTTGGATCCCTGCAGACAGAAGTCATTGTAAAGCAGAATGTGCAAATGACTTTTCCTCTTACTAGTGAGATAACTAGCTTTCTTCTTTGTTATTCTTAGCTTCCTTTCCTATTTAGCTTCAGACCTTGAAGCCATCATCTGGCAAGAAATTTTACTGTACTTTCTTCATTTACTGCTTCTAGGAACCCTTGCAGTTTATTCAGGTATATGAGTGCATGGCTGACACAAGCCCTATTTTGTTTCTGGTTTTGTGCATGTCTTTCATTTGAAAATGAAAACTATAAGCATCTTAAGAAACTAAAAGAAAGGGGAGGATTATGATATGTGAGCCCATGTGTATTTATTAAAAAGCACACAAGGATGTCCCAGACCTGTGCAGCTAGCTGCAGGCTATGCAGCTGGGCTTTTAGAATGAACTGGAACTAGGCTCTGGATGCTCTGAGAAACTGAATTTCTCAGGCTCTTCATTTATTTTTGCTTTTTGGAGGTGCATTGTCTCTACCTTTTTTTCTCTTTGGACATTAATTTCACTCTATTTTATGGACTTTGTCTCTTCGAAAAGCTTGTGAATTTCCTCTGCTACATGTTCTATAAAAATGCAGAGGCATTCTGAATCCAAATTCCCAGAGAGAGATTCTGACCAGCCCAGTTTGAGTCAGAAGAATATCTCTATCTACTCAGCTATGGCCATGGGGTAGGAACTTGTTGCCAGCAAGGTACCAGGTACTCATCCCCACGAAGTCCGACAGGCTGCTGAGAAATGGGGTCATTCTGGGCTGTCAGATCCAAAGCAGTTTGGTTGTCTCTTTGCTTGTTTGACTTTAGTTAAATTATTCTGAAATGTGCATTAACCGAGGCCAATGTGAGTCAGGGCCTGACACCCTCCTCAGGTGTTGGGGAAGAGATGTTTCTTTACACTAGTGTCTGGCATGGGAAGATATGGGCATGGACGTAGAGCAGCTACGCTGGGACGACAATGTGCTTGAGAATAAAACTGACACATAGATAAGAACGAAGCTGAAAAACAGACCAGGGCCTGATAATACTTGCTTTGTTCCTAAATTTTCAGTTATGTGATCTGATATACTTTTCTCTAAGTTAATTTGGATTGGGTTTTTTCTTACCTAGCACGGCTTCTTTATGATTTTAAAATTCAACATCTTATGTTTAAAATTCAACCATTCTGCCATTGGTTTAACCCTATTCTGAATTAAGTTTACTTTGCTTTCCTTCTACACTTTGTTCCTTCTTCCCAGAGAAAGAAAGTATATGAAAATGTTCTCCTTTAATGTTAACAATTATAGCAACAGTAATACATTATTACACATCATTATTTTTACATTTTGATTTATCCTATTCTCAGCATTAGATTTTTAACAACGATTATTTGTTTAGTTATTATTTTTTAAAATTTAAATCTCACTATCTACTGAATAACAAACTGCCTCTTTTGTTTGACAATTGAGTCTTGGTTCACCTTTGAGCCTTCTATTATTACAGTTTTTTTCTATGGTTTCAGCAAAGTAGGTAGCTTCCTAGTGAGTTACCGCATCCTGGATTTTCTTCACTTTGGTCACATTCTTTGTTTTAGATTCCCAAACTTTAATCTCATTTGTGGAATTCTTAAACATCCTCTCCCTCAAATACCATCTCCTCTGGAAGTGTTCTTCAGATTCCTTATTTAGAAGTTGTATTTCCTACATGCACCCTGATGTTCACAGCAGTACTATAGCATATAGATATGGAAGCAACATGAGGGTCCATCAACAGATGAATGGATAAAGAAGTGTGGTACATATAATGGAACATTACTCAGCCATTAACAAGAATAAAATAATGTCATTTACAGCAACACAGATGGATGTAGAGACTATCTAAGTGAAGTAAATCAAAGATAAATATTAATGATATCACATCTCTTTTATGTGGATATAAGTGGATATTAATGATATCATTTATATGTGGAATCTGAAATAATACACACAAATTTATTTGCAAAACGGAAACCAACTCACAGATATAGAAAACAAATCTATGGTTAGCAAAGGGAAAAGGGGTGGTGATATATTAAGAGTATGGGATTAACAGATACTACTATATATAAAACAGATAAGTAACAAGGTCTTAATGTATAGCACAAGGAGATATATTTAATATCTTGCAATGATCTATAATGGAAAACAATCTGAAAAAAATACATGCATATATGATTGAATCACTTTGCTGTACACCTGAAACTAATACAGTGTTGTAAATCAACTAAACTACAATAAAAAACAGAAGTTATCTTTCCTCTTCTGTGCTCAGATTGTATATTATTTTGGGGTTTGGAAGCAAAGAGTTTATATCTAAAATTTATATTTTCATACGTTGTTACATTGTTAGTAGTTGATATGTTCATTGAAATTTGGGATATGTTATGTCCTTTGTATGACTTCCTAGGTGACTCAGTGGTAAAGAATCTGCCTGCCAAGCAGGAGACATGAGTTTGACCCCTCGGTCAGAAAGATCTACTGGAGAAGGAGCTGGCAACCCACTCTAGGGTCTTGCTTGGGAAACTCCATTGACAGAGGAATCGGAGGGCTAGTGCATGGGGTCACAAAGAACTGGACGTGACTTAGCAACTAAACCACCACCACCTTGTCTTTTGCATAGCTCAGTGTACTAAGTCAGTGCCTTGCACAGAATAGATACTAAGTAAATGTTTAAAGATGGACAACAACGGAAAAGATTACACATAAAACACAAAAAAAGTACCATCCATGGGAGTTCTAAGATATAAAATTCAGCTTTAAGTTTACTTTTGTCAGACTATTTCATAATATTTTTCAATGCAAAACTTAAGAAAAGGTAATTTTCATATAGTTGCAGAAATTCAGTAGGTAATCAATGCATGTTGAGAATCATTTTATATGATAGTCTGTAGCCCTGGGGACACCCTATCAAGTAGAAAACTGCTGTGTTGAGTAGTCCATAAGTATGTATACCAGCTGTATTTCAAAGTTAAGTAGTCTGTTTTATAAAAGGAATTATTCAAATATGTGGAAAAGCTTTTCCTTGTAGAAATCAGTAACTAAAAAAAGACTATCCTCAAAAACATCCTTTTTGCTTCTCTAGGGGAAACAAAAAGATAACTTAAAATAAATAAAATGTCATCCAACTTCCCATCTAACATACATAGCAGTTAAAAGAAAAAAAACAAAAACGAAGAATAAACATGTATCTAACCAGAGCCAAATTGAATCAAATGCAAAGGGAAGGCCTTCTAATAAGAATGTTTATTAGAATGGTCTCCTAATAAAAATGTTAACAAGCCATTTGGTATATCAAAAATTCTAGGGACCAACAAAGCACCAACTGCAGAGTATGACTACAGAAGAAATGAGAGGAAATATAGAAAGACATATGTATGTGCATGCTCACACACACACACACACACAGATTTTTAAAGAGAGCCACTAAAAACTGCCATTTTGTTGGCATCTAATTGAGTGTAATTGCTCTCGTGATATTGGTAACTTAACCACCAAGTACCTCCTTTAGACCATTTGACTTCTTTCCTGGGATCAGTCATGCTGAAGGTTTTCCACTCCTTGAACAGAAAGGAGGAAAATGATTAAGGCAGACATCTGAGCAAACACATGCTATTTATACATAGCATGTGTTTTCTAGAACTGATCCTGTACCTGATTTGGTATATCAATTATTTGTACCCTTCTGCCTCCTCTTACGTAAACTCAAAGCTGTGCCATGCCTTGCTGATTTACTCTGATAAGCTCTCAATGCCTGCCTCTAAGAGCAGCTTGCATGCCCTTGAGTAATTCACTCACATAGTATCCATATCTGACCTGGAGTGCATTAACTGAGAATAGTAAATTACAAAAGTGAGTCTTCAAATATGGATATGTGTTCTAAAATAAAATTAACTAACATTAGTAATTTAGACCAATCAATTAAAGAGGAAGAAGCAGGTCTACATTATATGGAGTAATTTGGCATAGTTCCATGTATTCTAAAATTTATTGATATACCTAAATATTGTCAGAAATGATTCTTCCCAATCAAAACAGAAACTCAAGTAATTCCAAACCACTCTCTTAACCACATTTTCGTATTTTCTTTCATAGAATCATTCTTTCACAAAAGCAGACCTGTTGCCAACAGGGAGATTCACTTGATACATGAAAAGTAAGAGAAAAGATTGTGGCAACATTATAAATAATAGTTACCACCACTGATAATACACAAAGTGTATTATTGATTTAATGATAATAATGAGACCACCTAATGCAAAGAGCCAACTCACTGGAAAAGACCCTGATGCCAGGAAAGATTGAAAGCAGGAGGAAAACAGGGTGACAGAGGATGAGATGGTTGGATGGCATCATTGACTCAATGGATATGAGTTTGAATAAACTCCAGGAGATAGTGAAGGACAGGGAAACCTGGCATGTTGCAGTCCATAGGGTCACAAAGAGTTGGACTCGAATGAGTGATTGAATAACAACAACAAAAATGAGTTGAAATTTTTTTTAATTGAGGAATAATTGCTTTACAGAATTTTGTTGTTTTCTGTCGAACCTCAACATGAATCAGCCATAGGTATACATATATCCCCTTCCTTTTGAACTTCCCTCCCATCTGCCTCCCCAGCCCACCCCTTTAGGTAAATACAGAGCCACTGTTTGAGTTTCTTAGCTATATAGCAAATTCCCATTGGCTATCTATTTTACATATGGTAATGTAAGTTTCCAGGTTACTCTTTACATACATCTCACCCTCTCCTCCCGTCTTCCCAGGTCCTCAAGTCTATTCTCTATGTCTGTTTCTCCATTGCGGCCCTGTAAGTAAACTCTTCAGTACTATTTTTCTAGATTCTGTATATATGCATTAGAATACTATATTTATCTTACACTTTCTGACTTACTTCACTCTGTATAATAGTTTCTAGGTTCATACACCTCATAAATTAATGAATTAGAACTGACTCAAATGTGTTCCTTTTTATGGCTGAGTAATATTCTGTTGTGTATATGTACCACAACTTCATTATCCTTTCATCTGTTGATGGACATCTAGGTTGCTTTCATGTTCTGGCTATTGCAAATAATGCTGCAATGAACAATGGGATACATGTGTCTCTTTCAATTTTGGCTTCCTCAGGCTATATGCCTAGGAGTGGGATTGCTGGGTAATATGGTGGTTTTATTTCTAGTTTTTTAGGGAATCTCCATACCATCTTCTACAGTGGCTGTATCAGTTTACATTCCCACCAACAGTGCAAGAGTGTTCCCTTTTCTCCACACCCTTTCCAGCATTTATTGTTTGTAGACTTTTTGATGATGGCCATTCTGACTGGTGTGAGGTGATATCTCATTGTGGTTTTGATTTGCATTTTGCTGATAATGAGTGATGTTGAGCATCTTTTCATGTGTTTGTTAGCCATCTGTATGTCTTCTTTGGAGAAATGTCTGTTTAGGTATTTTTCCCACTTTTGATTGGATTGTTTGTTTTTCTGGTATTGAGTTGTATGAGCTGTTTGTATATTTTGGAAATTAATTCTTTGTCAGTTGTTTCCTTTGCTATTACTTTTTCCCATTCTGAGGGTTGTCTTTTCACCTTGCCTATAATTTCCTTTGCTGTGTAAAAATTTTTAAGTTTAATCAGGTCCCACTTGTTTACTTTTGCTTTTATTTCTGTTACTCTAGGAGGTGGAACATAGAGGATCTTGCTTTGATTTATAACATCGAGTGTTCCTATGTTTTCCTCTAAGAGTTTTATAGCTTCTGGTCTTACATTTAGGTCTTTAATCTGTCTTGAGTTTATCTTTGTGTATGATGTTAGGAAGTGTTCTAATTTCATTCGTTTACATGTAGATGTCCAGTTTTCTCAGCACCATTTATTGAAGAGGCTGTCTTTGCCCCATTGTATATTCTTGCCTCCTTTGTCAAAAATAAGATACCCATAGGTGCATGGGTTTATTTCTGGGCTTTCTATCTTGTTCCATTGGTCTATGTTTCTGTTTTTTGTGCCAGTACCATACTGTCTTGATGACTGTAGCTTTGTAGTATAATCTGAAGTCAGGAAGGTTGATTCTTCCAACTGGCCTTGGCTGTTAGGGGTCTTTTATGTTTCCATATGAATTGTGAATTTTTTGTTCTAGTTCTGTGAAAAATGTCATTGGTAATTTGATAGGGATCACATTTAATCTTCAGATTGCATTTGGTAGTATAGTAATTTTCACAATATTGATTCTTCCTACCCAGGAAGAAATCTGGGTAGGAAGAACATGGAATATCTCTGCATCTGTTTATGTTGTCTTTGATTTCTTTCATTAGTGTCTTATAATTTTCTGTGTAGAGTTCTTTTGTCTCCTTAGGTAAGTTTATTCCTAGATATTTTATCCTTTTTGTTGCAATGGTGGATGGGATTGATTAATTTCTTTTTCTGATTTATCATTGTTAGTATACAGAAATGCAAATGATTTCTGTGTATTGATTTTGTATCCTGCAACCTTGCTAAATTAACTGATTAGCTCCAGTAATTTTCTGATACTTTCTACAGGGCTTTCTATGAAGAGTATCATGTCATCTGCAAACAGTGAGAACTTAACTTCTTTTTTTCTGATATGGATTCCTTTTATGTTTTTCTTCTCTGATTGCTGTAGCTCGGACTTACAGAACTATGTTGAAGAATAGTGGGAAAAGTGGGCATTCCTTGTCTTGTTCCTGATCTTAGGGGGAATGCTTTTAGTTTTTCACCATTGAGAATAATGTTTGCTGTAGGCTTATCATATATGGGCTTTACCATGTTGAGGTAGGTTCTTTCTATGCCCATTTTTTGAAGAGTTTTAGTCATAAATAGGTGTTGAATTTTGTCAAAGGCTTTTTCTGCATCTATTGAGATGATCATATGGCTATTATCTTTCAGTTTGTTAACATGGTGTATCACATTGATTGTTTTCCATATATTGAAGAATCTTTTTATCCCTGGAATAAACCCAACTTGATCATGGTGTATGAGCTTTTTGATGTGTTGCTGAATTCTGTTTGCTAAAATTTTGTTGAGGATTTTTGCATCTATGTTCATCAGTGATATTGGCCTGTAGTTTTCTTTTTTTGTGTTGTCTTTGGTTTTGTTATCAGGGTGATGGTGGCCTCAAAGAATGAGTTTGGAAATGTTCCTTCCTCTGCAATTTTTTGAAAGAGTTTTAGAAGGATAGGCATTAGCTCTTCTCTAAATGTTTGATAGAATTCCCCCATGAAGGCATCAGGTCCTGGGCTTTTGTTTTTTGGGAGATTTTTTTTTTATCACAGCTTCAATTTAAGTAATTGTAATTGAGTTGTTCATAATTTCTATTTCTTCCTGGTTCAGTCTTGGAAGATTGAACTTTTCTAAGAATCTGTCCATTTCTTCCAGGATATCCACTTTATTGCCATATAGTTATTCATAATAGTCTCTTGTAATCCTTTGAATTTCTACATTGTCTGTTGTAACCTGTCCTTTTTCATTTCTAATTTTGTTGATTTGATTCTTCTCTCTTTTTTTCTTGATGAGTCTGGCCAAAGTTTTGTCAATTTTGCTTATCTCCTCAAAGAATCAGCTTTTAGTTTTATTAATCTTTTATTTTATTTTATTTTTTAAATTTAATTTTATTTTTAAACTTTACATAATTGTATTAGTTTTGCCAAATATCAAAATGAATCTGCCACAGGTACACATGTATTAATCTTTACTATTGTTTTTTTAATTTCTTTTTCATTTATTTCTGCTCAGATATTTATGATTTCTTTCTTTCTACTAATTCTGGGGTTTTTTGTTCTTCTTTTTCCAGTTGTTTTAGGTGTAAAGTTAGGTTGCCTGTTCGATGTTTTTCTTTTTTCTTGAGGTAAGATTGTATTTTTGTAAACTTCCCTCTTAGAACTGCTTTTGCTGTATCCCATAAGTTTTGAGTTGTCATGTTTTCATTGTCATTTGTTTCTAGAAGTTTTTTTAATTTCCCTTTTGATTTCTTCAGTAATCAGTTTGTTATTTAGAAAAGTATTGTTTAATCTCCAAGTGTTTGTGTTTCTTACAGTTTTTTTCTTGTAATTGATACCTAGTCTCATAGCATTGTGATTGAAGAAGGTGCTTGATACTATTTCAACTTTTGTAAATTTACTGAGGTTTGATTCCTGACCTAGGATGTGGTCTATCCTGGAGAATGTTCCATGTGCACTTGTGAAGAAGGTGTATTCTTCTGCATTTGGATGGAATGTCCTGAAGATATCAATGAGATCCATCTCATCTAATGTATCATTTAAGACTTGTGTTTCCTTATTAATTTTCTGTTTTGATGATCTGTCCATTGGTATGAGTTAAGTGTTAAGGTGTCCTACTATTATTGTGTTACTGTCAATTTCTCCTTTATGTCTGTTAGTGTTTTTCTTATGTATTGAGGTGCTCCTATGTTGGGTGCATAGATATTTACAACTGTTTTGTCTGTCTCTTGGATTGATCCCTTGATCATTACATAGTGTCTTTCCTTATCTCTTGTAATTCTTCTTTATTTTAAGGTCTATTTTGTCTGATATGAGTATTGCTACTCCAGCTTCCTTTTGCTTCCCATTTGCAGGGAATATGTTTTTCCATCCTCTTACTTTCATTCTATATGTGTGTTTAGGTCTGAAGTGGGTTTCTTCTAGACAGCATATATATGGGTCTTGTTTTGTATCCATTCAGCCAGTCTGTGTCTTTTGGTTGGAGCATTTAATCCATTTACATTTAAAATAATTATTGGTATATATGTTCCTATTGTCACTTTCTTAATTGTTTTGGGTTGATTTTGTAGATCTTTTTCTTTCTCTTGTATTTCTTGACTATATAAGTCCCTTTAACATTTATTGTAAAGCTGAATTGGTGGTACTGAATTCTCCTAACTTTTGCTTGTCTGAAAAGCTTTTTATTTCTCCATCAATTTTGAATGAGATCCTTGCCAGGTACAGTAATCTTGGTTGTAGATTTTTCCCTTTCAGTACTTTAAATATAGCCTGCCATTCCCTTTTGGTCTGCAGAGTTTCTGCTTAAAAGATCAGCTGTTAAATGTATTGGGTTTCCCTTGTATGTTACTTACTGCTTTTCCCTTGCTGGTTTTAATATTCTTGATTTGTACTTAGTCTTTGTTAATTTGATTAGTATGTGTCTTGGCATGTTTCTCCTTGGGTTTATCCTGTATGGGACTCCTTGGGCCTCTTGGACTTGATTGACTATTTCCTTTTCCATGTTCAGGAAATTTTCAACTATAATCTCTTCAAAAATTTTCTCATACCCTTTCTTTTTCTCTTTGTCTTCTGGGATCCCTATAATTCGAATGTTGGTGTGTTTGATATTGTCGCAGAGGTCTCTGAGACTGTCCTCAGTTCTTTTCATTCTTTTTACTTTATTCTCCTCTTCAGAAGTTATTTCTTTCATTTTATCTTCCAGCTCACTGATTCATTCTTCTGCTATTGATTCTTTCCAGAGTATTTTTAATTTCAGTAATTGTGTTGATTGTCTCTGTATTCTTATTCTTTAATTCTTCTAGGTCTTCGTTAATTGCTTCTTGAATTTTCTCCATTTTGTTTTCAAGGTTTTTGATCATCTTTACTATCACTATTCTGAATTCTTTTTCAGGTAGCTTGCCTATTTCCTCTTCATTTATTGGACTTTTGTGTTTCTAATTTGTCCCTTCACAGCTGAGTGAGGTGATAATCCTATCTGCTGATGATTGGGTTTGTAGTTTTGTTATGTTTGTTCTTTAGATGAGGTGTCCTGCACAGGGTGCTACTGGGGTTGGGTGATTCCAGGTCTTGTATTCAAGTGGTTTCCTTAGTGAGAGTTCTCACTATTTGATACTCCCTGGTCATAGCAAACACCCTCTTCCAACAACACAAGAGAAGACTCTACACATGGACATCACCAGGTGGTCAACACCGAAATCAGATTGATTATATTCTTTGCAGCCAAAGATGGAGAAGCTCTACACAGTCAACAAAAACAAGACCAGGAGCTGACTGTGGCTCAGATCATGTACTCCTTATTGCCAAATTCAGACTTAAATTGAAGAAAGTAGGGAAAACCACTAGACCATTCAGGTATGACCTAAATCTAATCCCTTATGATTATACAGTGGAAGTGAGAAATAGATTTAAGGGCCTAGATCTGATAGATAGAGTGCCTGATGAACTATGGAATGAGGTCTGTGACATTGTACAGGAGTCAGGGATTAAGATCATCTCCATGGAAAAGAAATGCAAAAAAGCAAAATGGCTGTCTGGGGAGGCCTTACATATAGCTGTGAAAAGAAGAGAAGCAAAAAGCAAAGGAGAAAAGGAAAGATATAAGCATCTGAATGCAGAGTTCCAAAGAATAGCAAGAAGAGATAAGAAAGCCTTCCTCAGGGATCAATGCAAAGAAATAGAGGAAAACAACAGAATGGGAAAGACTAGAGATCTCTTCAAGAAAATTAGAGATACCAAGGGAACATTTCATGCAAAGATGGGCTAGATAAAGGACAGAAATGGTATGGACCTAACAGAAGCAGAAGATATTAAGAAGAGGTGGCAAGAATATACAGAAGAACTGTACAAAAAAGATCTTCACAACCCAGATAATCACAATGGTGTGATCACTCATCTAGAGCCAGACATCCTGGAATGTGACGTCAAGTGGGCCTTAGGAAGCATCACTACGAACAAAGCTAGTGGAGGTGATGGAATTCCAGTTGAGCTATTCCAAATCCTGAAAGATGATGCTGTGAAAGTGCTGCACTCAATATGCCAGCAAATTTGGAAAACTCAGCAGTGGCCACAGGACTGGAAAAGGTCAGTTTTCATTCCAATCCCAAAGAAAGGCAATGCCAAAGAATGCTCAAACTACTGCACAATTGCACTCATCTCACACACTAGTAAAGTAATGCCCCAAATTCTCCAAGCCAGGCTTCAGCAATACGTGAACTGTGAACTTCCTGTTGTCCAAGCTGGTTTTAGAAAAGGTGGAGGAACCAGAGATCAAATTGCCAACATCCGCTGGATCATGGAAAAAGCAAGAGAGTTCCAGAAAAACATCTATTTCTGCTTTATTGACTATGCCAAAGCCTTTGACTGTGTGGATCACAATAAACTGTGGACAATTCTGAAAGAGATGGGAATACCAGACCACCTAACCTTCCTCTTGAGAAACCTATATGCAGGTCAGGAAGCAACAATTAGAACTGGACATGGAACAACAGACTGGTTACATATAGGAAAAGGAGTACGTCAAGGCTGTATATTGTCACCCTGCTTATTTAACTTATATGCAGAGTACATCATGAGAAACGCTGGACTGGAAGACACACAAGCTGGAATCAAGATTGCCGGGAGAAATATCAATAACTTCAGATATGCAGATGACACCACCCTTATGGCAGAAAGTGAAGAGGAACTAAAAAGCCTCTTGATGAAAGTGAAAGTGGAGAAGTGAAAAGTTGGCTTAAAGCCCAACATTCAGAAAACGAAGATCATGGCATCCAGGGTCATCACTTCATGGGAAATAGATGGGGAAACAGTGGAAACAGTGTCAGACTTTATTTTTTGGGGCTCCAAAATCACTGCAGATGGTGATTGCAGCCATGAAATTAAAAGATGCTTATTCCTTGGAAGGAAAGTTATGACCAACTTGGATAGCATATTGAAAAGCAGACATTACTTTGCCAACAATGGTCCGTCTAGTCAAGGCTATGGTTTTTCCTGTTGTCATGTATGGATGTGAGAGTTGGACTGTGAAAAAGGCTGAGCACAGAAAAATTGATGCTTTTGAACTGTGGTGTTGAAGAAGACTCTTGAGAGTCCCTTGGACTGCGAGGAGATCCAACCAGTCCATTCTGAAGGAGATCAGCCCTGGGATTTCTTTGGAAGGAATGATGCTAAAGCTGAAACTCCAGTACTTTGGCTACCTCATGAGAAGAGTTGACTCATTGGAAAAGACTCTGATGCTGGGAGGGATTGGGGCAGGAGGAGAAGGGGACGATAGAGGATGAGATGGCTGGATGGCATCACTGACTCAATGGATGTGAGTCTGGGTGAACTCTGGGAGATGGTGATGGACAGGGAGGCCTGGCGTGCTGCAATTCATGGGGTCGCAAAGAATCAGACACGACTGAGCGACTGAACTGAACTGAACTGAGGGTTAGTTCTCTGGTAGTCTAGGGTCTTGGAGTCAGTGCTCACACTCCATAATCTCTGGACTTGATCTTGAGTTTTGTGTGGTTCTGTATATTCTTTTCCACTGGTCAGGTACTTCTGTCCACTGTCAGCTGGTATTCTGCATGCACTTCTGTGTCTGAAACTGTATTCCTGATGTATCCGTGGAGAGAGATATACTTCATGTCCACCTACTCCTTTGCCATCTTGTTCTGTGTTTTTTCCTTTGTGCTTTCTAGTTTTACTGGCGCATAAGGTGGCCGGGCCCAGAGGCCTTTGAGCTGGTACTTCAGACCCAAGTCTGTAGTCATGTGCCATGAGTTGGAGTTTTTAGTAGAAGGGAAAGTTTTATGCTTTACACCAACATACTAATAGTATAGAAAACACAGTTATTTGACATTATTTGATAGCATCTGGACAATATCTGAATACTAGTTTCCTTTATATCGCTATCTTGTTTTGATTTCTTTTTTATTTTAATATAAAAGGTACAGATTTGAGAATGGAAAGTAAAGTAGCCTATGGTGAAAGACAATGATACTATATCATTTGCTCTGTTGTGCAAGTAAAAGTATGATATAATATATGTGAAAGCATATTACCTCTCACATTGTAGGTATATAATAAAAGTTTGTTGAATAAATATGATGAGCCAATAAATCTTAAGCTATTGTTTGGTTATAACTTTCATAACACAAATGTCTGACAGCTCATAAGACAGCCTTTCAGCAGAAATTATTTTATTGGCAGTTGGATTTAAAGCAATAGAGATATAGAGTCATTATTTCATGATTTCCCTTAGTCCTGGAAATGGAGTTTGTTGATTTAGCATGGCACAGATTATTTATATGTAAAAGGTCACCTCTTTCCCCCCCTTAGCTAGCATTAGAAAGAGTTTAATTGAGAAACTCACATTTTAAGCCTATAAAAATGATAACAATGAAGAGTATTTCTTTGTGCTTTTAGCTTCTTCTTTGTAATTTTAGAGAGATGGGAATACCATACCATCTGACCTGTCTCCTGCTAATCCTGTATGCAGGTTAGAAGCCTGCATGGAACAAGTAATTGGTTCAAGATGGAGAAAGGAGTACAAAAGTGTGGTCTGTTGTCATGCTGTTTGTTTAATCAATATGCTGAGCATATCATGAGAAATGCCAGGCTGGGTGAGATACAAACTGGAATCAAGACAGATGGGAGAAATATCAACAACCTCAGATATGTGGATGATACCACTCTAATGGCAGAAAGCAAAGAGGAACTAAAGAGCCTCTTGATGAGAGTGAAGGAGGAGAGTGAAAGAGCTGGCTTAAACTAAACATTAAGAAACTAAGATCATGGCATCTGGCCCCATTACTGCCTGGCAAGTAGAAGAGAAAGGGGTAGAAGTAGTGGCACATTTCCTATTCTTGGGCTCCAAAATCACTGCAGATGGTGACTGCAGCCATGAAATTGGAAGACAATTGCTTCTTGGCAGGAAAGCGATGACAAACCTAAACAGTGTGTTGAAAAGCAGACATTACTCTGCCAACAAAGGTCCATATAGTCAAGGCTATGATCTTCCCAGTGGTCACATACGATTGTGAGAGCTGGACCGTAAAGAAGGCAGAATGCCAGAGAATTGATACCTTTGAACTGTGATGCTGGAGAAGACTCCTGAAAGTCCCTTGGCCAGCAGGGAGATAAAACCAGTCAATCTTAAGAGAGATCAACCTTGCATATTCACTGGAAGGACTTAAGCTGAAGCTGAAGCTCCATTATTTTGATCATCTGATATGAACAGATGGCTCATTGGAAAACTCCCTGATGCTGGGAAAGATTGAGCTCAGAAGGAGAAGAGGGTGTCAGAAGATGAGATGGATGGGGTATCACTGATGCAATGAACATGAACTTGGGCAAACTCTGGGAGATGGAGAGGGACAGGGAGGCCTGGTGTGCTGCAGTCCATGAGGTCACAAAGAGCTGGACATGACTGGGCAACTAAAAAACAACATCTGAAATCGTCTCATGTATAAGGCACTCGAATGATACTATGTTGGACTTAAAGTTCCTAAAAATTTAAAAATTCTTCTTTTTAATCAACAGATAAACCTGTTATATTGTAACTGTCTGGGCATTTGGAAGGCTGTTTTAGTCCCCAAGCATCTCCCACTTATGAGAATTTGTCACATTGGGCTTTGTCATGCCACACCTCCAATCACTTTACTCATCAAGTGGCCTTTTAGGGAGGCAGGTCTGCCTACTCTGGCAGTCCCTGGTGCCCCACATCCCTAGTACTCCCTAATATAAGACTTCTTGGGGGTTTTTTGGTGACTGTTTCATCCCCTATTGATAAATCTGGCCTTAGCTATCAATCTATGTCATTTCTCCACTGAGGTTCTTTACATCATAGCCAGGTCTTGTTGACAAGGTAGAGTAAAGCAAGCATGCAATTATCTGGGTAATTTAAGCCACCACCATGCTTTGTCTCTATTACCTGGACAATTCACTAGAGAGGAAATCAATAGTGAAGAGATTATTAACTTGTGATTATTCAGGCAATTAAGTCAAAGTAATGTTTTCGCTTGAATTATCCAGAGATGCTTCAAATTTTTGTTTTGCTTTGCTAATTGAAAGCTAACCTTGATTTAAAAAAAAATGGCTTAAGACAGCAAGTAGCCTGAGAGATCCCAGTTCAAACCTTCATCCTTGGAACTTTTCTTGGCAGTTGATTTCATTATATTTTTATAACGTGAATAAAACATCTAACTTCAGGGACTTCCCTGGGGTCCAGTGGTTAAGAATCCACCTTGCAATGCAGGGAATGAAGATGTAATTCCTAGTTGGGGAAGTAAAATCCCACTTGCCATAGAGCAACTAAGCCCATGCCCTCTGGAGCCTGTATGTCACAACTATCGAGCCTGTGTACTCAACTAGATAGTCTGTGCATCGCAATGAAAGATCCCACATGATGCAGGGAAGACTTGTGTGCTACAAAGAAGATCTTGTGTGCTGCAACTAAGATCTGATATAGTCAAAAAACAAACAAGCAATTGCAAAAACAAAACCAAAAAAATCTAACTTCACACATAAGGACCAGGTAAGTTAAGTGCTAGGTAAAGTGTCTATGTGACTATGGAGAAAGATGAAGCCATATGATCTTCACAGACCATCCTCAGAACACTGCCACTTCCCTTGTTCAATAATAATGGTCCAAAGGAAACTGCCAACTAATACAGAACCACACAAAGGCATTGTTCCTGCCCTATACATCGATAGGAATTAACAGATGTGTATTTATGTCATACACACATTTACATATGTGTATGCTCATATAGCCAATGACAAAAATCTAGATATAGGGCAGTTCAAGCACTCCAACTGGCTCCCTCGTGGCCCCTTGTAACCAATTCCCCACCAGAAGTAACACCTACACTGCTTGTTTTTGACTTCATATACATGGTCTTATACATTACATATTCTTTTGTGTCTGGGTTTTTTCCCAGTCAATATTTATCTGTGAGATTCATCCATGGGTGTATATCTTTCTTGTTGCTGTGTACTATTTTTTTGTATAAATGTGCCATAATTTACTTATTCATCCTGTTGTAGATGAATCTATGTGTTATTTCCAGTTTGGAGTTTTTAAGAATAATCAGGTGTAAGTATTCTTAAATAAGCAAATAAAAAAACAAAAAACTATTGCCGTTCACCTGTAATTGCCCCTGGTTGAGAGCAAAAGAATGTTATGTATGATATTGTATCATCTGCAGTCCTTAGTCTATAATTATGCAGATTATGTCATAGTTTTCTTGGGTTCAGAGAAAAGTGATACCTAAAGAAAGATACCCTGATACCTAAAGAAAGAAAGAGGGGATTCATTTATTTTCAAGACACTCACAGGCTAGGAGCTGAATTGTGAAGATGCCCTCTTCTGTCTCCCTCTTAGGACTCCCCTGGTGCTTACGCAGGAAACCTCAGCATCTCTCAACACATTTGCTCATTATTATGCTCTTTTACCTGCAAAAGACCTAGAAGCACTGCTTCTGCACTCTGCCTCTTAATATTGTGCAGCTAATTATTTCAATCTGACAGCTTCCTATTTCTAAACTCTCAAGATATGAATATGATTGACTCTGCTCATTTTTTTCAAGCTGTGTGGTGTGTGTAGGATGAACACGAACCTGTTGACCACAGCAAGCCCATAAGCGGGGCAGGCCCTTAGGTTCACATGGAACAGAACCTTGTTCTAAACGTCTGTCTGCACTGGTGTGGACACTGGTTTCTCTTAGAAGTGTTACGCTTGGGGCAGGTAATAAATCACTTTGATAAAGTGAGAAGCCCTCCTGAGAAGCTAAAAGTATGCCTTAAGAGTATTGTTGAAAAGTTGCACAATTCAGCCTTTTTGTTCTTCAAGTGATGATCGCATATAAAAATCAAAAATATCAAACAAAGATTACCTTGAATAAAAAATAGGGAGTTCTAGGGACTAATACATGTTATATGCAGACATGTATGGAGCGTTCATTTTATTCCAGGCACTGGTATTTGGAACTTAGAAGTAAGACAGATGACATGTCTCATGTACTTAATTTATAGTGGAGGAGACAAGATATATGAAAATACACAATGTCTACATAGGGTGAAGTCTGTAGTGATGAAGGGACAGAGAATGCTTATAGGTAATATTTAGGTGAGATGTTAGAGATTTTTATGAAGAAGTGATATTTGAGCAGAGATTGGAAAGAAGCATGTGAAAGATGTGCCAGATAGGAGTGTCTGCAAAAATTCCCACATCAGGCATTTCTTTTGTTTTACTCACTAGTTTGTGGTATTTTTTAGATTCCACATGTAAGTGATATAATGCAGTATTTGCCTTTCTCTGTCTGATGTCATTTCACTTAGCATAATACTCTCCAAGTACACCCATATTGTTGCCAATGGCAAAATTTGGTTGCCAGTACAGACAGAAGCAGAGAGGGAAGATATAGGGGTATAGGACTAAAAGGTACTAACTATTAGTTATAAAATAAGCTGCATGGATATATTGTACAACATGGGAAATACAGCAAACATTTTATAACTATGAATGGAGTATGGGCTTTAAAATTTTGAATCACTATATTGTATACTTGTAGCTTATAAAATATTGTATAACAAATACACTTCAACAAAAAACAAACAAAAATAACTGCTGCTAATTAGATTAGAGACTGTCATAGGGCAAAGGAGAAAATATGGATACCGTCTAAGAGTCTGTTGTAATTTGTGGGTTTGACTAGCACTGAAGTATATGAATGGTGAGAAATGGTGAATTCACATTTGTATGATATAGTTTGGTCTAAAAGCTGATGGAATTTGCTGATGATTTGGATTTGAGGTGTGAGTGAAACAAAGGAGTTAAAAATGATGCAAGCATGTTAGCTTAAATGAAAGGTATGCTATTGGCTGACATGGAGAAGACCCAGGGAGCCAAGGTCTGGGGTGCAGAGAATGAAGAGTTCACTTCCAGACAAGTTAATTTTGAGGCTTATATTAGTCATGCAAGCTTGGGTGCTAAATAACTAGCTGTCTAATTCTGGAGTTGAAAGGAGAGATTAGACTGGAGAATAGATGAAAATATATCTTTAAAGTGAAGCCAAGATGACTTCATTAGACAGCTGTGCTGAACAGAACTGTCTCTTCCTTAAATCCTGGATTGTCTCACCTCTTTTTTTTCTTCTATCTATAAACATTAGTTCTCAACTTCATCATCATCACAAACAAATACCCCCATTATAATACTTAAGGCAGAAGCCTGGCCGAGAGGAGCTACCCCACGCCCCATGTCAGGGGTGGTGGCTGAGATAATCACAATGGTGTGATCACTCACCGATAGCAAGACATCCTGGAATGTGAAGTTAAGTGGGCCGTAGAAAGCATCACTACGAACAAAGCTAGTGGAGGTGATGGAATTCCAGTTGAGCTATTTCAAATCCTGAAAGATGATGCTGTGAAAGTGCTACACTCAATATGCCAGCAAATTTGGAAAACTCAGCAGTGGCCACAGGACTGGAAAAGGTCAGTATTCATTCCAATCCCAAAGAAAGGCAATGCCAAAGAATGCTCAAACTACTGCACAATTGCACTCAACTCACACGCTAGTAAAGTAATGCTCAAAATTCTCCAAGCCAGGCTTTAGCAATATGTGAACCATAAACTTCCAGATGTTCAAGCTGGTTTTATAAAAGGCAGAGGAACCAGAGATCAAATTGCCAACATCCGCTGGATCATGGAAAAAGCAAGAGAGTTCCAGAAAAACATCTATTTCTGCTTTATTGACTATGCCAAAGCTTTTGACTGTGTGGATCACTATAAACTGTGGGAAATTCTGAAAGAGATGGGAGTACCAGACCACCTGACCTGCCTCTTGAGAAACCTATATGCAGGTCAGGAAGCAACAGTTAGAACTGGACATGGAACAACAGACTGGTTCCAAATAGGAAAAGGAGTACATCAAGGCTGTATATTGCCACCCTGCTTATTTATCTTATATGCAGAGTACATCATGAGAAACGCTGGGCTGGAAGAAGCACAAGCTGGAATCAAGATTGCCAGGAGAAATATCAATAACCTCAGATATGCAGATGACACCACCCTTATGGCAGAAAGTGAAGAGGAACTAAAAGCCTCTTGATGAAAGTAAAAGAGGAGAGTGAAAACCTGTCTTAAAACTCAACATTCAGAAAAGGAAGATCATGGCATCCGGGGTCATCACTTCATGGGAAATAGATGGGGAAACAGTGGAAACAGTGTCAGACTTTTTTTTTTTTTTTTAGGCTCCAAAATCACTGCAGATGGTGATTGCAGCCATGAAATTCAAAGACGCTTACTCTTTGGAAGGAAAGTTATGGCCAACCTAGATAGCATATTCAAAAGCAGAGACATTACTTTGTCAACAAAGGTCCATCTAGTCAAGGCTATGGTTTTTCCTGTGGTCATGTATGGATGTGAGAGTTGGACTGTGAAGAAGCTGAGCACCAAAGAATTGATGCTTTTGAACTGTGGTGTTGGAGAAGACTCTTGAGAGTCCCTTGGGCTGCAAGGCGATCCAACCAGTCCATCTTAAAGGAGATCAGGCCTGGGTGTTCATTGGAAGGACTGATGCTAAAGCTGAAACTCCAATACTTTGGCCACTTGATGCGAAGAGTTGACTCATTGGAAAAGACTCTGATGCTGGGAGGGCTTGGGGGCAGGAGGAGAAGGGGACGACAGAGGATGAGATGGCTGGATGGCATCACTGACTCGATGGACGTGAGTCGGAGTGAACTCTGGGAGTTGGTGATGAACAGGGTTGCCTGGTGTGCTGCAGTTCATGGGGTCGCAAAGAGTCAGACACGACTGAGCGACTGAACTGAACTGATGATACTAAACTATTGTAATTAAATTCTGATTCCTTGATTACCTTATAATAATAGTTCCCTGCTCATAACTACTCCTGTTATTTTTCATTTCACCAAGGCTATTTTTCTTTTCTTTTCTTAAAAATATTTTTACTCATTTATTCTTTTTTTTTTTTTTAATTTGGCATGATCTTAGCTGTGGTACACAGGTTCTTCAATCTTTGTTTTGGCATAACTTTTTAAAAATTATCTTACTTCTCACTCTCTACATTAATTTCATGAGGTTCTTGTTGCTATTCAGTCAGAAAGTCATTTCTGACTCTTTGCAACCCCATGGACTGCAGCAGGCCAGGCTTCCCTGTCCTTTACTACCTCCTGGAGTTTGCTCAAGTTCTTGTCCATTAAGTTGGTAATGCTATATAAACATCTCATCCTTCTTTTGCCTTCAGTCTTTCCCAGCATGAGGCTCTTACTCATCCTTTATTCTGTACCCACATTCCATTGTGATCCATTTGTACTATATTGATTTTGTATTTAATTCAAGAAATGTTTTTGGAAGATTATTGTGTACTGAGTTGTGAACTTAGCTTTAGAAATATCCTGATTCTTTTTAATATCCCCTATTGTATGTTTGGAACATTGTCTTGTAAATACTATTGCTAACACTAGTAATCATCATCATCATCATCCTTAATATATATCTAGGGCTGTACTCTTTACAAAGAATGTTCATATACATTGTCTCAATAAAGCCTGTCAATAAGATTATGAGGGAGATATTATTATCTCCATTTTATTGATATTTATGCCAAATATATATTATGGCACCTGCTGTAGTAAATAAGAAAGATACAGAAAAGGGTAGAAAAATGACACCTTGTTTCATTGGCTTATAAAATGAAATAATATTTACATTTAATTAGATAGAAAATGAGAACAGATCAAAGGTACAGTTGTTAAGCAATTAGAGGTGAGGTAGCCTCTTTTATAGGAGCAAACACTTTGATCCATGAGGACAAGAAACTAGATTTTCAGCAGCTCCACAAATTAGTCATTTTAAGAGTGTGTTAAAAAAGTTGCCAGTCATTTTTTGTTGTTGTTTTTAGTATAAAAATGAATCTGAATTGCTGCCAGAAGTTGTATTATATCATTTTGAATTATTCTAGGCCAACATACATAAGGTCCTTTACATTAGGGTATAAACATTCCTCCTATATTATTAGATAACTTGAGTTGTTGAGGAGTCAACAGGAATAAAAATAACTTTATTTTTTCTGTATTCAACACTCTCAAATGAAACAACAAAAGGCCACATAAAGCTACAAACCATAGGAATTTTCTTTTTCTTTCTCTTCTTATTATTATCATGAGAAATATCACCGTGTGGTTGCTTCCAACCAGTGTTTGGTCTACTCTGTCCACTCAAAACATTCCTTCCTCATTATGAAAAATTACGTGAAGGAAGGAGTCCAGTGGATTCCTTCATCTTCTGTATTAAGAAATTATTTTTAACATATTTTAATGACTTATGACCAGAAGTTGCTGCTTTTGTTTAGGGCAAGTTTCCTTAGGTGTATATATTTTCTTTCTTGACTTTAACTAGCAATCAGGAAACAAGCTGTGTGACTTTAAATAAGTCACCTAATTCCTCAGTCCTTAATTGCCTTGGCTCTGTAGTGAGGAAGTTGAATGAAATGATCCCTATTCTTACTTCTAATTTAATAATTTTATGAGTCTGTGGCATGCACAATAAGCTCAATATAATACTTTGTTTGTCCTAGAACTTGTGGCCTTTTTTTTTCAAAGTTCTTGTTCTTGTCTGGTTTTTGTGTCAGCAATCTCATGTAGTCTTAAGGATTTAACTACCACATGAATATTTATTTCTTCCTTACCCCCAGACATGGATCTACAGCCTAGAATTCCCCAACTGTATTTGTGGAGCACTAGGGCTTCCCAGGTGGCGATAGTTGTAAAGAACCCCACCTGCCAATGCAGGAGACTTAAGAGATGCCGGTGCGATCCTCGGGTTGGGAAGATCCCCTGGAAGTGGGCATGGTATCTTACTCCAGTATTCTTGCCTGGACAATCCCATAGACAGAGGAGCCTGGCAGGCTAGAGTCCATGGGATCGCAGAGTCAGACACGATTGAAGCGACTGAGCACACACGCAGGCAGAGTTCCTTCAGTCAGTAATAGCAATTCAACAGAAAAATAGTCTCATTGGAAATAATGTTTAGGATTCTGCTTACTCGAGCCCCTACTTGGAGGTAAACAGACAACGCAAAGCACATTAAGTGCTTTGAAAAATCTTGTACAGAAAGCTGCTGAAGTCAATGTTTTAAGACTGTGTAGGATACCAGCAGATGTCTTTATTTACCTATCTTCTCTTGAACCCTGCAAATTCTCAGTCAGCACAGAATGTGAAGTTCCTGGTGCTTGGTTAAGTCATCTGAGGTGAGGGCCCTTGCATATTTGTTCATGTGAGTCATTGGAAGTCTAAATTCTCACACTTTAATGTCTAAAACTGCAAATAATATTTTCACTTATAGTCTCTGCAGTGAAAAGTCATTACCATAGTTTAAAATATCTAATTGTTCAAGGCAGACCAATAAAAAAAGAAAGGAAAAAGAAAAGGAAACCGGGTTAGGCAAATTTATTTGCTCATTGAATACATGCTGCAATATTTATGTTTTTTTCCTTTTTACTTCAGTGATAGTGAGAACAGATGCTTAGATGGTTTGAAATGCTTACTTAATACTTACTGCGGAATTCAAGACACAACTGATTTGAGGATATAAAATCTTTCAAAAACCAAATATTTCAGATGTGATATGCAATTTAAAAGATGGTGTTCCTGAAATCATTTTACAATGACTTATTTTAATTCCTATAAGGAAGTTGGATGGTATTATTTTATGAAATCCAAGCATGCAAAATAAACTTCCCTATGACTGATCCCATAAGATAATAATAAACTTTTTAATAAATATTAGAATAAATTGGTGAACACTGTTGTTTTTGTATACAAGTATATATTAGGTCTCTTTTAGAACTTATCCTAAGCCTAGAGCTATATAAACTTTGCTGCTCACCTGTGAACTGTGTTATTAAACAAGGTCATTCTTATCAGAAGTCACAACTGCAGCTTACCTTGGTTAATTGTTAATAGCCCAGACTTGCTGCTTTTGGTAAACAAGTTATCAGGTCAGTGCTGTGCGGGACAGTTATTCAAAGTGAAACTAATTCCTCACTATCTTTATGTAAGCATTAAACAAAAATCGTTTATAGGAAGAAATCCAATGTGTAACTCTAAGTGTCGAGAGAATACCTTATGCCTTATGCAAATGATACTAGTGGTCTTCAAACATTATTTACAGTAGAAACTCTCCATTAAATTCTATGGCTAAAATTTCGGTTTTAATTCTATGATATTATTTTAAAGAGGAGAATTTGTTCTTCCATTACAGTTTTGTTGCTTATTTAATTTTTCCAAACAGTGAGTTTTATAGAGGGAGAAAGATTTAGAAAAGCAAGTGTAAGATGTCTATACTGTTTAATAAGCAAAATGAAACATTTAAATAAGTTGAGCACTGCCAGTCTTAACAAATCCCAAAACAAGTTTACCATTAAAAGTCAATTTGGCCAAAGGTAAAAATTAAAAGCAAAAGGGAAAGAAATCAAATATATTGAAACTGTGAGGTAAAAATTCAGTGACAATTTTGTATTATAGTTTCTTTTCCCCTTCCCAAATATATACCAAAAGAATGAATCTTATTTAGGAAATATGCTAGGTTCTTATACATTTTAAAGTGCTCAAAGGAATATTTTTTTTTTCCTGTTATAAAATCATGATTAAACAAAGGTAGAATTTTCCATATAATTTTCATTAAATGGCCAGATGTTTCTTTGGAGGTTAGAAAACAAACCTCAGTAAAGAGAGAATACAAATATTTCAACAAATAATGATGAGAGGTTTCGGGCATTTCTTATTCGTTTTCCTTAAATTCTCAGTATATTTTTTCACAGTCATAACCCAGGACTAAGTGCCCATCTCATTATGCTCTATTCTCAAAGTAAAGGTGACCTTTCCTGCTCAGAAAGTATCTTGGTCTCAGTCAACTAGAGATGGTGAGAGTGGGGTGCCCAGGGAAGTCTGTCTTGGTGTCAAGGTAAAGCAGACCTTTTCTGCTAGAGTATAAATTATGTACATTTCATCAGTTTAAGAAAGGTCTCTGACATTTAGCTAATAAACCCAGAAATACAGGGGCAACATTGTTCAGGCTGGAAGACAGTTGTATCTCTCAATTAAACTAAGCAAAACATTCAAGAAAATGGAGGATTAGACACCTCAAGATGGATATTCGAGTCAATTCTCTTTATTTTACAGTTGAAAAGTCTAGGGCCCTGAAAGTTTGTATGACGTAGTGAAGATCTCACAGCACATTAAAGTGTCAGCTAGGCTTTTAATCACATTCAAATCCAAGTACACTCCCTCATATGTTTCTTCTTTTGAGATATTCAATCAATAAGTGATTAGTGAATTTTTACAGGGAACAGAACACTGAACACTGACTAAGGAAATATACCTAAGAAATTAAAACCAATATAGGTATTTTTCAAAAGTTCAACAAGAAATAATAACTATGCACAAAAAGTCAAGGAAAATTGAGGGCTTATCCTAACAGTGTTAACATTATCAGAAGTTTATTTATGTAATTCATAGCTAATTGACACAGATAATAAGAGTACAGACAAATGAAGGAAATGATAAATTGTCACGGAAATTATTTACATTTCTTCTGTACTTGCTTTTTTTTGGGTAATTTGTGAATAAGAATTTCTTAGAATCTATTTATAAACTGAGTCAGAAAAGAGCAGTAGGAATCATTACAAACTTTAACTCCACTTTGGCTCCCATAACTCTAATAATTTTATACAGATCCCTATTGGTATTTAGGAGATGCTGTAATACAGCATTCTGAAAATTACCTTTTATTCACTGTAGTTAGGCATAGGGCTAGACAGATGGTTATTCATGTTAATGTCACTGACATTGGTCTATGAAGAATAAATATAAGATAGGTCCACAAACTATTACTAGGACCACCATCTGGAAGACATCTTTAAGTTTTATGGGAGAATCTCTTGCAGTTACCTTCACTTGGCTTGAGAGAGTAGGAAGGGCTCTTCATTCTTTCCTCTCCCATTTGGAGGGTAAAACTTTGTGCCTTGTCTGAGAAGATCTGAGAAGTTCTCCCTTTCAATGTCTCAAACTTTTAAAAAATTTCTGCATTGGGATGAGTCACATTTAACCTGGTCATTCTTTCACCTTGAAGTAAGCTTTTTGTGTATCAAATTCCAATGTGAAGAGATCCCTTATTTGAGTACTTAACACTTCTTCAGACTTAGTTGGGAAATCATTAAGAATTCTCGAATATCAGGAGAGGTTTCATTTAGCATCCTACCACATAGTCTGTTGATATTAATCCTACTAAGAGTGGTGGCTCTGTAATTTCTAGAAAAGAAAGTCTTAATAGTTACAATCTAGTTTAAACTGAGAAATGCTTGGGACTTGGGTTGAGGTTACTTGCAATCCTTAGCACTCTGGTCTATTCATTTATTTGGGAGGCTGGTGGTAGTGGAGGTTATGATAGAGATCAAGCAAAGAGTTAAAACATTCTTTCATTCTCCTTAAGTTCTTGCTCTTTATATCCCCTTCCTTAACCTAAGCCACACCTCAGTTGCTGGTATTGTAGTTGGCATCTATGATAAAATGAATGTCTCTGGAATGACCACAAACCTGCTGGTTCTTGCTTGCTGAGATCAGCTCTACTTTGGGACAGACACTAAGGTATGGTTGTGCTGGCATTGCCAAGGTCAAATAAGCTGCCAAACCCCAGTTTGTGGGCAGGGCTCTGTTCAGAATGTGGGAACTTGTGTGTGTGTGTGTGTGTGTGTGTGTGGTGGGGTGCGGGGCTTTTGTATTTACAAGCAAAATTTAAGGGCCCATGTGAGGTATAATGATGAACAGGTTTAGAGTTAGAATAATGGGTAGAGAAGAGCTACTTATTTTTGTTTATTGTCCAATCAATGCGTCAAGATTTTCTGCAGTGTTCAGGCACTATCATCTCCTGTTCAGACCTAGTAACTACCTTTTCATGGACTTTTACATAATGCACACTTCTTGGCTAATTTAATATCTGCCACAATATAAGGTAGAAACACTGTTATACAGATATTTCTACCTTTTCAGTTTCCTGATACCCTTTATTTAATGTTGATTACATTGATACTCATGATGTCATAACCTCCACTGAACCATCCACAATTACTGCATTCTAATGACTATCAAAGTTTGTTACTATGGTTTATGAAATATGACTTCAGATCAAATAAGTAAGATGCAAATCTTAGAATAGTCAGAATAATGTGAATATTCATGCCATTCATGGGTGTGTGCATGCTCAGTTCCTTCAGTCATGTCTGACTCTTTGTGACCCCATGGACTGTACCCCACCAAGCTCCTCTGTCCATGGGATTTTCCAGGCAAGAATACTGGAGTGCATTGCCATGCTCTCCTTCAGAGGATCTTTCTGACCCAGGGATTAAACCTGTGTCTCCTGCTTCTCCTGCATTGCAGGCAGATTCTTTACTCACTGAGCCTTTGAAAGCCCACCATTCATAGGTATTACCACTCTAAGATTTGGCTAGGCAGGGTCCTTATTTTCTTCTTGGGAATGCCTTCCTGAAAATATCTAAAGACTCCTTTACTGTGAGGGCCTGCAGTATCATCAGGGAAGGTGCCTAAAGGTTGGCTGATAAGTGCCTTTTCACCAGTGAATATCACACAACTGTCACCTGGAAAAAACTGCCATTTAGGGCTCAGATCACCTACTTTCACTCTGATAAAAATGACTGTTAGCAATCTCTTCCTGTTTTTGCTTAGATGAAATCAGATTAAATCTCAACTCTCTTTGTGCTGTGTGAAGCCCTCTCCATGTCAGACCCTGGATGGAACTGATGTTCGGGATTTACCTTCCCTTCACCTGGGGGTATCTAGACTAGGCTGGAGGTTTTTACATTTCTCTAAACCTCAGAGGCTCTTGCTCTATTTGCTCTAGTCTCCTACATATAAATGATACACACTTTGGTCTTAATCTTTTTCTTATAAGGGGTCTCTAAAGAGAACTGGCTATGAATCTGAATGTCTAGTCCCAGTCAGCTGTCTCATTTCTCTCAAGTTTTTCAGTGAGTTGGGCAGGGGAGAAACTTTCAGATGAAAAAATAACCTTGCATGACTATCTGAAGCTCTGGCCTCCAATGTTCATGAAGTCTCCCTTATGGGAATGGAAAAGACTGAGTCTGAGGAATTTCTACCGCCTGGACTAGAGACAAACCTATGCTTTCTGCCCCATCTTTTCTTCCCTGGCCCTCACCGCAGTTCCCACTTGGTGGTCCATAGAGATGTCTGTGATTTATCATGTCAAGCAAGAAGAGGTACTATCAGACCCAATAGGAGAATAAACAGAAGCAACTCTAAAGAATCAATGCAAAATAGGAAAGAAGGATTTCAAAAGCAATTGAGCTGAAAAGAGATTGAGCCCCAAAATGGTGATCCTAAAAGGAACATCCTAAAAGAGGTTTTCCAACTGGGAGTAATAGACTCTTTGCATGTGTATGTGCTAAGTCACTTCAGCTGTGTCCGACTCTTTGCAACCCTATGGATTGTAGCCTGCCAGGCTCCTCTGTCCATGAGATTTCCCAGGCAAGAATACTGGAGAGAGTTGCCATACCCTTCTCCAGGGGATCTTCCCGACTCAGGGATAGAACCCACATCTCTTATGTCTCCTGCATTGGCAGGCAGGTTCTTTACCACTAGTGCCACCTGGGAAGCCCCAATAGAGTCTTTATTGTACCCCAAACCACCCCAAAACTATACGCCTCAGAAGAAAAGTACCAATGGTGTCTTTGGCATTGGTCCAAGCCAATAGCCAGTGTCCTGATCAGAAAAGCTAAAAAGATGAAACATTAAGATGCATAATCTTGATCACCTTCTTAGAGCTGGGAGCATGCTTCTAAGCTACAAATGCTTTCCCTCACCAGGGACAGGTAGAACAATTCAAGAGCCTTAATTCCTGGGCTATAGTAAAAATATGTGACCTATTCTTTGTTCTATCTTTTCTCAAGATAAAGTTACTTTTCTTACTATACTTTTCTTGCTATATGTCAAAGGGGAAGCAATCACAGATCCCTATGTTTTTCTTCCATAAGGACTCTGAGCCTGCTTCTGTTGTTGGGAAAACAAAATATGAAAATAAATCATGGAGGCTTTTTGGAACAGATTAGTTTATAGGAAAAAAAATTAGGGCATCTGAAATAGCAAAATAAAACTGTGACTCATAAACCAGAACTCTGATTAACAGTGTATTATGTAATTTATTATCAGGACTTGGCAAAAAGCAAGAGTACATTATATGAAACAACATTTATGGGAATAATATGATCATCTCATCCCTTTTTCTTAAAAATCTACACCGCTAAACTAGTTTTTCAGACAAAATTTATTTTTTGACTGAAAACTGCTCTTTGGCACAAAAAGTGATAAATTAAGATATTGCCAAGGTGTTTAGTCTATGGGGTCACAAAGAGTTGGACACATATGAGCGACTTCACTTTCACTTTTACTTTGAATTTTCTATGATATATTCAAGTGATGTAAATATTTCCCCAATTCTCTGAATATTTCATAGTACTAATTAGATTGAAAAAGATCCTTTAAGATATCTATTGAAAGTGATAAGGGAAATTAGAGCTCTCTACATTTCTATGAAATAAAAAATTAAACTAGTTGCTCAGGTATTTGGGTGTTGGCATTACACTGTGATATACAAAGTTTTGTTGCTTGAAGCAAAATAACTATACAAGAGAGGCATGTTTTTATGTATATTCAGGTTTGCTTTTCCTGAAACCATTTATACAAGGAAAAATGCAACTCCACAATGATTTAAGTAAACTATTTTAAATGCAAAATTCATGGCTTTCAAGTTTAAATATAGAGATAGGTTATCTTGGTGAGTATGTCCCTCCTTAGAAATTTATTACAGATTTTTGGAAGCCAATGTACTTCTTTACAGCACTCTCCCTTTCAGACAGTTTGTTGTAGAGCCCAGTTTTCCAAATCAATAACGGTATCTTTCTGCTTCAAGAACCACAAGCACATTGCCCTGTGTTGATGGGCAGTTGTATGTTTTTTGAACACCACCTATTGAACACCTCATATGGGCACTGTGGATGGCATGATGTAATCCTGCCCATATGAAACTTAGGATTTTGGTCAGAAAATACATCTTGACATAAATATTCACAATGAAAGTAATGACCCATGAGAGACTAAAAAGGGTATTTAAAATGAACGTCTACAGAATTACAAAGCACTGAATTGAAGCATTTTGTGTAAACTTCTTTCTTGATAAAAAGCATAAAACATTTTAGCCAGAGAGAACAGAATGGACAAAACGGTCAAATGAATGCATAAACTGTGTTTAGGAAATGGCCAATAATTCATTTTTTCTGAAGCATGGAAGACAATAGAGACCATGTGGTGTCAGGAGTTTGCACATGATGGAGAAGAAATCAGAGTCTAAGCTGTTGATGAGACAACCAGGAAGACACAACTGCTGGCAGCTGGGAGTGTGGATCCAGACAGTAAAGGAATGACAAGGCTGGGCCTGTAGATTCTGAAGTCATCTTCATAGAGGAGATAGCTGGAGCTAACAGGAGGGCATGACTTCAGAGAGCTAGAAATCAAGAAAACAAAGGTGGTGGAAAGAACTCAGGACACTGCTGCTCAGGGTTTGTAAGGAGGAACAAGAATGATTGGCAAGACAGAAAAGCAGGTTATTGAGCCCTGGTGAGGACATGTCAAGAAAAGGATAATCAAGGGGCAAATGATACAAAAGACTAATGAAGATGTAGACCAGAAAAGCCATGAGATTTGGAGATAAGAAGCTACTGATGCTAACTTGCAGTCCATGGGGTCCTAAAGAGTCAGACACGAATGAGTGACTAACACACACACTAAGTGGTAGCTCAGATGGTAAAGAATCTGCCAGCAATTCAGGAGATCGGGGTTCAGTCCCTGGGTTGGGACATCCCCCTGGAGAATGGAATGGCAACCCATTCCAGTATTCTTGCCTGGAGAATTCGATGGACAGAGGAGCCTGGCAGGCTATAGTCCATGGAGTTGCAGAGTCAGACATGACTGAGTGACAAACACTTGACTTGACCTGAAGGCATTTTGGGGGGCTTCCCTGGTGGTGCTAGTGGTAAAGAACCCACTGGCCAATGGAGGAGATGTAAGAGACATGGATTCAATCCCTGGGTTGTGAAGATCCCCTAGAGGAGGGGATGGTTACTCACTCCAGTATTCTTGCCTGGAGAATTCCATGGATAGAGGAGCCTGGCAGGCTAGGGTCCATAGGGTCGCAAAGAGTCAGGACACGACTGAAGTGACTTAGCATGCACATAAGGTATTTTTTAAGAAGTGCATAATTTGCCACCGTAGAATAATTTACCAGTGCATAACCTGGTCACTGTGAAGAATCCTCTTCTTCATGCCTGGAATTAACTACCCCCCCCAAATCTGCACAACCAAAGGCAATATATTAATAGTGACTATAAACTTAAACTCTTCAGATTTTGTAAGAAGTCAAGTTTTAAATTACTGGGATAAACCATTTCATTATGTGGAAAGACACATTCCACAAAGATACATGTTCAATCAACTTCTTAAAACAATTGAACCTTTAAGCTTTTTCTAAATTTTGTTATAAAAATGCAATATGTGTCTAGAAAACAAATACACTGCACTCTAGATAAAAATAAAAACCTAAGCAAGGATGAAGCCCAAAGATTTAAATATGAGGAAAGTTGAGTAGCTTTTTCTTTTTTTCAAAATCAGAAACCTAATGCAAACAAAGGTGCACATGTTTCTCAGAAACATCTTATCTTAGATTGGCATTCTTTAAAAGCCACTGTACAAACTGAAAGCATCTAGCTTCTCTACTCATGTTGGTTCTTTGTTCTTTACTGTAAACACACCAATTGTTCATCTGTTTAACTAAGATCTGCCTGGCTAAAAGCACATTAAAGGTACTTGCCGCTATTGATTTTGTTATGAGCTATAGATTTGTACACAATTAAAAGGCTGCTTCAGAGAAGGCAATGGAATCCCACTCCAGTACTCTTGCCTGGAAAATCCCATGGATGGGGGAGCCTGGAAAGCTGCAGTTAATGGGGTCGCTGAGGGTTGGACACGACTAAGTGACTTCACTTTCACTTTTCACTTTCATGCATTGGAGAAGGAAATGGCAACCCACTCCAGTGTTCTTGCCTGGAGAATCCCAGGGACAGGGGAGCCTAGTGGGCTGCCATCTATGGTGTTGCACAGAGTCAGACACGACTGAAGTGACTTAGCAGCAGCAGCAAGAGGCTCCTTAGACTTATGCAAGAATATATGTAATGCTATCTTCTTTTCCATAAGTGGTGGTTTTTCAAGATGAATTTTTGTAAAATGAGGCATATCCTTGTAAGATTTATGACTTTCCAAGGAAGAGGTATACCTCCATAAACAGCCATGGAATTTGGTAAAGAAACTGCATAATTAAAGTGACACTTTTCTGATCTTGGTGCTGAAATATTTCTAAAGAAACTTTATAGGAATTTATTGGGATAGGTCTTTTCAGCCCTATAACAGAAATAAATAAGATGTCCAATTTGAAGAATAGATTATTTTTAAAATCTAAAATAATTGTTATATCTTATACTTTTGAATGCTACAAACAAATGTGTTTATATAAAAGATTATTAGGTTTAATGGCCACAAGACAATTAAATGATCTTTTACTATCTACTTAAAAATCTTTCCAGGTTTAGACTATAATTTCTATGTGGTAAATAAAGATTCTTCATATTTTTTCTGTGTACATACACAAGCTTTCTTACATGAAGAGAACATGAAGGTAAAGGAAATGACGTGCGATAAGAAAAGGCTTAGGGAAGGAGAATTAGTTTAAAAGTTAATGTTTCCAGTCATAATCATACAATCATATAACTCAAGAACCAAAAACTGAGTACCCTATAATATTTAACATTTTCTATTTAAAAACTGGTGGCATTTATCCATTGTTTAAAATCCCTGAGGTGGGTTCCATTAAATCTGTTATTTAGCAACTATATACATTTAGTAAATATCTTATTATCCAGGATCTAAGTAAATGTATTCCAGTTCAATGAAAATCATAATTCATTAGTAACAAATATTAATAGCAAAATGATATCCTTTACAAGTTATTTATTCTTAATTGAAGGATAATTGCTTTAAATATTGCATTGGCTTCTGCCATACATCAACATGAATCAGCCACAGGTATACATATGTCCTCTCCCTCATGAACCTCCTTCCCACATCCCACCATTTCCCACCTCTCTTGGTGGTTACAGAGCCCCAGTTTGAGTTTCCTGAGTCATACAGCAAATTCCCACTGGTTGTCTATTTTATATGTGGTAGTGTATATGTTTCCATGCCACTCTCTCCATTCGTCCCACCCTTTTCTTCCACCCCCTTCCAGTGTCCATAAGTCTGTTTTCTATGTCTGTGTCTACATGTAAAATGCTGTCTATTTTCTGTTTGATTAAAGCAAAACTGAAAATCAATATTGTTTGCTTGAGGGATTTATATGTTTTCTATGTATCTCTTTACTTGTTTACAATTTAATCATTCTCAATGCTGTTACAGTATCATAGTTGTCATCTAAGGAAGGAATTCAGTATTTGCCTTTAGGGGTTTTGAAATTGAGAAAATTTTGTTCAAATGTGAACTCTACTAGGTGATCTTGGCCATGTTGCTTCCTTTTCTGAGTCTTTCCTCTTCTATAAGACAGGCATAATTATACTGAATTCGGAGTTCAGAGGTAACAAAAAGATCACCTGATCCAATAGCTTGACACTATTTTTGTAACTTGAAATTGATCAGTATACTTGCGGTCTCCCATCTTTTGATGTAAGACCAAGCCTTTTGCTTGACTAGGTGCCTGTGATGGATATCACTTAGCTTTTCTCATGTAAATTGTATTCACAATGCATCATCTAAAGTTTCAATTTTTTATTTTTATTGTCAAGTGGTAGCTTACAAACGCAAAGCAAATTAAGGACTGGCCAACATTTTTACATTTTTTACCCATATTTTACAGCTATTTGTCTCACACCTACTTTCACAGATGTTTTGGGAGGCAGAGGAGAGCTTCATAAGTTTCTAAGCTATTTGATTACTTTTCTTTATACACCTATGTTTTATTTGGTTTTCTGATGTCTAATTAAAATGCACAATGAATACAACAAATGAAAGTTATAAAAAACTTAGATCAGAAGGATTATAAAGTTATAAAAAACTTAGATCAGAAGGATACCTGCATCAGGTGAATAGATCCATATTAATGTTTTTACAAGGAAAATGGGGAATTCCAGGTAATTCAAGAGTCAATCAACAGCAAATAAGTTAAAATACTTCAACAGTATTAGTAAACTAAGCCATCATCAAACACATTTATCAAAGTAAAGTCATAGTCTCACACTTTACACAATCTAAAAAATGAAGCTGGCTTGACTCTTGCATGTTTATAAACACGGAATTTTCCATTTAAAATTTTTTTTGGCAGACATTTTGTACTCATTGTTCAAGGTGGGAACAGTTATCAGCCGTTTTCTGCTCTTCTGAGGAGAGTCAGTGGAAGCTGTGGTGGTTCTCCTTCTATCTGTGACCGTTTTCTGTGTTGAATTGATTATAGAGTTTGAGGGTGCTTGGTGGGAAGGTAGGAATTGGAGAATGATGCTGGGATATTTCTCTGAAAGTCATGAGGGCCACATAAAGAATTTGTACCATGATGACTGGGGCTTCCCAGATGGTGATAGTGTTATAGAACCCGCCTGCCAATGCAGAAGACTAAGAGACAGACATGGATTCGATCCCTGGATCTGGAAGAACCCCTGGGGGAGGGCAAGGAAACCCACTCCAATATTGTTGTCTGGAGAATTCCATGGACAGAGTAGCCTGGTAGGCTCTGGTCCATAGGATTGCAAAGAGTCAGACACAACTGAAGCGACTTAACTCACATGCATCATGATGATTGCCATATTCTATCACCTATGTATGTATGTATGTATGTGTCATTTATCTATCTACCCATCTATACCACCCACCATCTGTCTATCCATCCACTCATCAGGTATCGACCATTTCTCTCTCTCTCATTGATGCATCTATTCAGTGTAATAGTATATAGCATTGACATTTGGGTTTCATAGATTTTATACAAGCACTTTGTTTTTACAAACTGCACTTCTCTTCAATAATATAGTTGTTTATTTTATCCTTAAATTTTACATTCAAGTAATGTCTATTCAAATAGTAGGTTTCTGGTGGTTTTAAGTTATAACATTTTAAAATTTAAATTTAAACTGTTATTTAATTCTGCTATATTTAATAGCTCAAATGTCATACATTTTTACTATTGTAGAGTTATCCATTTTAATTAATGTACTAAGTGTACAATTTATTAACCATTAAATTTAAAGTTCTAAACAACATCCAGTACAAACTCAGATTTTATTTGGTCTTATTTCTGACTTCTAATGGCTATGGTAGTGGTTAGTCGTTAAGTCATCTTTGACTCTTGTGACCCCATGGACTATGGCCCACCAGGCTCCTCTGTCTATGGGGTTTTCCAGGCAAGAATACTGGAGTGGCTTGTTATTGCCTTCTCCAGGGGATCTTCCAGACCCAGGGATCGAAACCAGATCTCCTGCATTGGAGGCAGATTCCTTACCATCTGAGCCACCAGGAAAGCCCCTTCTAATGGCTATAGTGCTGAGGATTTTGCTCCTTATAGGTTTATCCATAAAACAAGGATTTAAATATGGACAAAGTCTAATATTTTCATTCTATTATAGAAAAAGTTATGCTTTTCTGCTCAAATACTGTGGACACTTGTCAGCATTACAAAAATTAAATAGAGCAGACTATTCTTACTGTAGTATCTAGGATTGTATTCAGCTACACGTAATAGTAAACCAAACGAAACATCATGTGCACACAAGAAGGATTTGGTTTGTGTGTTCAACACATCGAACAGTTCAGAGACAGGCTGCCCAGGACTGGAACGGTAGCCTGAAGACTTTGTGTGGGGTTCAGCCTTTCATTCAGTCATCCTTCACATATTATACTTGGCACCTCTGGCTTGCCTCCAGGGTTGTACTGAGTTTCAAGCCAGAAGAAAGAAAGAAAAAAAAAGGCAATGGGCACATGTCAGCTAAATCTTCCCCCTTTAACAGAAACTTCCTCAAAGCCTCACTCACTGATATGTGTGTTATTAGCCAATGTTCAGATAGTTCTAATCACAAAGGATCTATTAGTTGTAAATTTTTATCTTAGTATGTTGTAATCCTGAACAGCTAGGAGCCTTTCAGATCAGAGGAAAGGAAGAATGAATAGTGCATAGATTGACATCAGTGTTTTACACAATCCACTGAGCCCGAGACACTTCCTCATCATACAGTCCTCCAAACAACTGCATTGTTCTGTTTATTTCCTTGCTGCCTCTGTCCGTGCTGAAGATGGAAAATGAGGACGGGTTAGCAAAGAAGTGCCACAGTCTCAAAGATGTTCTTTTAAAGTTTAGAAAAAAGTCTTGGAAACCCCAAGTTCTGTGCATTTGAGAAGGAATAGCTTGCTAAGTGATAGAAAATATGTTATACTTTAACACACGCTGTGAGTGACACTGAGGAGTGAAGCTGGGAACAAGGACAGATGCTGGCTACATAGATGCTCCCAGAGGGACTAAAGAGAGACTATTTGCAGTTTGGTAATAGTACCATCAAATATTGAGAAGATAGCAAATTTTTGTCCATAAATTTTTTAAATTAAAATATCCCATTTAAAAATATTCTTGAAATATAGTTGATTTGTAATGCTGTGTTAATTTCTGCTATACAGCAAAGTGACTCAGCTATACATATATTCTTTTTCAAATTCTTTTCCATTATGGTGTATCAAATCATATTGATTATAGTTCCCTATGCTATACAGTAGAGCCTTGTTGTTTATCCATGCTATATATAAAAACTTGCATCTGCTAAGCCCAAACTCCCAATCCTTCCTTCTCCCACCCTTTGTCCTTGTATTTCTTATAATAAAATAGCATTGCTGATATTTTCCATGTGACTATTACAGGGAGCCTGTGAAGAAGGAACACTGATCTTCAAACCAAATGATACTCAAATCCTGAATTGTCTCCCCTAGATTAGGTGACTCGTTACACCATTATTTAGCCCCTTTGACCCTTAGTTTTCTTACTTGCATAACATACAAGATTATAATAAGGAATAAATGAGATTGTATAGATAAAAGATTTAGCATAGTATCTGCCACATATTAATTTCTTGATGAATAATAGCTATAGCTTATATTTTTTTATTGTTGAGATTTTTGTTTCAACTATCAGTAGTAATCAATAAAAACCTAACTGTACTTCAAAGTTAAGACTACTCTATCAGGTGAACAGCTATTTATTAAAATGTTCAGCTTTTAGTGCTCTATTCTTTTGAGCTTTACTGGCTGGGTGAATATTGTTTCTTTAGATTACAGTGTAATCTACACTTTCAATGTATGCATTTAAAACGTTGTAAAACTTATATGTGGCCAAGTGTGTAATTTTGAATACCATAATCAGTGGTTAATATTAAAAAATCATATGTGTAAGCAATAAGAAATAAATTCCATGTAATATGGTATAGTCTGGAAATATCTGTGATATGCTTTTTTTATGAGATGAGATGCATCATGTAATATTGTATTATATTTTAATAGCATAATTTGAAATGAGTAATTTCCTATTTACAGATGTATTCTAATTTTCGTTGTCTATTAGTAGTGTAGGTACTAAAGTATATAATTTAAAAGTATTATATTTTTTGTCAATATAAATGAAACCAATTGAAAGTCTTGATATAATTGTTCCAGTTTTGAAAAGGGACAATTAAAACTTAATTGGAAAAAATTGTACCTCTGCCTTGATTTTTGCTATGATGCTGTGGATATCATTCTAAAACAGCTTTCTATGACTTTGAAAACTTCATTGCAGCTTGAAGCTCAACAACATACACCATGTTTGTAACTAAACTTTTCATATGTGCCTTAGGTAAAATTCAATTTTGTTTCTTCATTTTCCTATTCCTAATCACATCTACAAGGAAAGCAAAGACTAGTTCTATGGATATAATAACACAAATTCAATTATATTCTAAAACTAGGTCCCTTTCTTTGTAAATTGGGTTAGTTATAGCCTTATTCTTTGTGAAAGGAAATAAAATTGTTTATAAGGAAAAGGGGATTTTTTTTTTAGTTTTTCAAAGGTTTTATCTGAGTATTATGTTTTGATGAAATCGTGGAGAGAAGTTATATATATATTTTGAAGAGTTTCTTTCATTAATCTATACAACTTAAAAATATATTTTTACTTTCACTGGCACAGAACAATAGTCTTGTTCAAATGTTTCATTCCTTTGGTATGTCTACTGCCTCACTGCAGTTACCTGAAATTTCCTGAACTTCTGAGAATGTCTAAGTTAGCCAGTGCCATGCTTTCTCATGTTCCTGCTTTGCCTTGGGCCTGTTTCTTCTTTTTAACCAAAACGTGCATATCTCATATTGTAATATGACAGACACTGTGTTATTCTTACCCACACTAGACAGTTTATTAGAGTCCTAATAAATTAATGTATCTTAGTGAAAATTTATGCGAGATCCTTTTGAAACAGTGTTATCATCTAATATTTTATAAACTAGCTTCTGCCAAAAGATGTTATATAGGCCTTATTTTTTTTTTAAATTAAACATTTTAGAAATGGTTCCTTGCAGTTAATTTTCTCTAGTTAATTGCTACTCAATCTTATCTGACTAGAGAAAACATTCTTTTATAGCATTTCTACTGATATCTGTGAATATTTGATTATATCTACATATATTTTCTTTGCAATACCAATTAGGGAAATGGGTTGGCTTAACCCAATACTGTAACTTGGAGTGGCACCATTTTGACCAATAAAATAGATGAATGAATCTTTGAGAATGACAATGGAAGAATCCCAGGAACTGCCATATTTGAAAGGCAAACGAAAAGAAGAGACAAGGAAGACAAGTGAGAAGGAGCTGCTTGAGAATCAAGAGAGGATGGTGTCACGTCAATTAAACGAAGAGAGAGGAGTTTAAAGTGATAAAAACTGCATTGGCCAAATCAGTTCTCATGGAAATAAGGGGCATAAACCAGATTATAACTAAGAAAGAGAAGATAAAATAGGAGCGCTACTATAAGTATTAATCCTACATGAAGTTCATGTATGAAAGATAAGTGAGAAAAAGAAGAAACACAGAAAGGTAAATATTTGGTTTAAAAATGAAAAGACTTGAATTATTTGCAAATGATGAGACCAACTAGGCTTAATTTTCAAAAATATACAGATGACTCCTACAACTCAACAACAACAAAAACTCAAACAATTCCAATGAAAAATGGGCAGAAGCTCCAAAGAGACATTTTTTCCAAAAGAAGACATACAGATGGCCAACAGGCACACAAAAAGACGCTCAACATCACTGATTATTACATAAATGCAAAGCAAAACTACAGTGAGGTACCATCTAACACTAGTCAGAATGGCCATCATTAAAGTCCACAGATAACAAGTGCTGGAGATGGGTGTATAGATAAGGGAACCCTCCAACGCCATTGGTGGGCATGTAAACTGGTGCAACCACTATGACAAAGGTAATAGTATGGAAGGTTCTCAAAAAACTAAAAGAGAACTGTCATATGGTCCAGCAATCCCACTGCTGGGCTTCAGTTCAGTTCAGTCACTCAGTCGTGTCCAACTCTTTGCAACCCCAAGAATTGCAGCACACCAGGCCTCCCTGTCCATCACCAACGCCCGGAGTTCACTCAAACTCATGTCCCTCGAGTCAGTGATGCTATCCAGCCATCTCATCCTCTGTCGTCCCCTTCTCCTCCTGACCCCAAGCCCTCCCAGCATCAGAGTCTTTTCCAATGAGTCAACTCTTCTCATGAGGTGGCCAAAGTACTGGAGTTTCCGATTTAGCATCAGTCCTTCCAAAGAACACCCAGGGCTGATCTCCTTTAGGATGGACTGGTTGGATCTCCTTGCAGTCCAAGGGACTCTCAAGAGTCTTCTCCAACACCACAGTTCAAAAGCATCAATTCTTCGGCACTCAGTTTTCTTCACAGTCCAACTCTCACATCCATACATGACCACTGGAACAACCATAGCCTTCACTAGACAGACCTTTGTTGGCAAAGTAATGGCTCTGCTTTTCAATATGCTGTCTAGGTTGGTCATAACTTTCCTGCCAAGGAGTAAGCGTCTTTTAATTTCATGGCTGCAATCACCATCTGCAGTGATTTTATATGCAGACAAAAGTCTAATTCAAAAAGATGCATGCTCCCCTATGTTTGTAGCAGCACTCTTCACAATATCAAAGACGTGGAAACAACCTGAATGTCCATCAACTGGTGAATGGATAAAGAATATGTGTTACATATATGTGATGGAATACTACTTAGCCATAAAAAGAATGAAATGATGCTGTTTACAGCAACGTGGATGGACCTAAAGTTTATCATTCTAAGTGAAGTCAGAGAAATCAAAATATCATATGACATCACTTACATGTGAAATCTAAAATATGACATAAACGAACTTATCTTGAAACAGACTCACAGATATAGAGAACAGACTTGTAGTTGCCAAGTGGGAAGGAAAGGGGCATGGCATAGAGTGAAAATTTGGCATTGGCAGGTGGAAACTCTTATATGTAGAATGGATATACAACAAGGTCCCACTGTATAGCACAGAGAACTATATTCAATATCCTGTGATAAACCATAATGGAAAAAAATAGGAAAAACAACATGAATATATGTGTATAGTAGATATATATACATATATATGTATTCTATATATATATATATACATATATATGTATTCAATACATATGTATACGCTACGCTACGCTAAGTCACTTCAGTCGTGTCCGACTCTGTGTGACCCCATAGACGGTAGCCTATCAGGCTCCCCTGTCCCTGGGATTCTCCAGGCAAGAACACTGGAGTGGGTTGCCACTTCCTTCTCCAATGCATGAAAGTGAAAAGTGAAAGTGAAGTCGCTCAGTCGTGTCCGACTCTTAGCGACCCCATGGACTGCAGCCTACCAGGCTCCTCCGTCCATGGGATTTTCCAGGCAAGAGTACTGGAGTGGGGTGCCATTGCCTTCTCCAATACATATGTATTATGTATTGAATTACTTTGATGTACAGCAGAAATACATTCTACACTGACAGTTCAGTTCAGCTCAGTTCAGTCACTCAGTTGTGTCCAACTCTGCGACCCCATGAACTGCAGCACACCAGGCCTCCCTGTCCATCACCAACTCCCAGAGTCCACCCAAACCCATGTCCATTGAGTCAGTGATGCCATCTAACCATCTCATCCTCTGTTGTCCCCTTCTCCTCCTGCCCTCAATCTTTCCCAGCATCAGGGTCTTTTCAAATGGGTCAGCTCTTCACATCAGGTGGCCAAGGTATTGGAGTTTCAGCTTTAGCATCAGTCCTTCCAATGAACACCCAGGACTGATTTCCTTTAGGATGGACTGATGGATCTCCTTGCAGTCCAGGGACTCTCAAGAGTCTTCTCTAACACCACAGTTCAAAACACTGACAGTAGTTGAATAAAATAATTTCTTAAAAAAAAAGATGAAAATACCTGGACTTTTTTTAAGGGAAGGGGGGAAGAAAAAAAAGTAGAGAATCTAAGGAAGAGAGCTAGGTTGAGGGTGCAGCAGTTTGAAGTGAGTGGGATCCAGAACCCAGGGGAAGGGAGTAGCTTCCAGGAGGAGTGAAGCCACTTTCTCTAAGGTTGCAGAAACATAATGTGTGTAGGGAATAGGTAACCAAAGAAATTCACATATAGTGGATTTGATTCTCTTTGTGAAACAGGAGAGAAAGAAATGTGAACCAGGAGTGTCATTCTTCTAGGCCAGAAGACCTAATAACACAGATTAAAATTAAATATGACCATTAAGGAAATATGACATATTGGGCTTCCCTAGTAGCTCAGATGGTAAACCACCTGCCTGCAATGCAGGAGACTGGGGTTTGGTTCCTGGGTTGGGAAGGTGCCCTGGAGAAGGAAATGGCAACCCACTCAGGGATCCTTGCCTGGAAAATTCCATGGACAGAGGAGCCTGGCAGGCTACAGTCCATGGGATTGCAAAGAGTCGGATAGAACTGAGTGACTAACACAGAACATTAAGGAAGGTGGCTTAAGGCTGACCAGTGGTATGCAGACTCTATGTACTATTCAGATAGATGTAGCTTCAGGTAAGCCTTCCCTTTCATCTCATCTCCTGACCGACTACCTTATGAGAATGTCAAATACTTAAGATGATATTTAAGGCTTCCCTGATGGCTCAGTGGTAAAGAATCCACCTGCCATTGCAGGGGACACAGGTTTGATCCCTGGGTTTAGAATATCCCCTGAAGGAGGAAATGGCAACCCACTCCAGTGTTAGAATCCCACAGACAGAGGAGCTTGGTGGGCTACAGCCCTTGGGGTCACAAAAGAGTTGGACATGACTTAGTGACTAAACCACTCCAAGATGATATTTAAGATTAAAAAGCTAGAGGAAAAAGAAAGCTACAGAAACCAAATACTATCTCTCATTGTTTTAAAATGTACCAGGATTTGTTTTAAACCTATACGGTAAGTCAAATAGAATTAGAACTAACTGTCATGAAGGAAGAAATTTTTATGCTCACAGATCCCTAGAAATAGGACACATGACGCATCATGCGGGGCCCCATGTGGGAGCACTATGGTCAGTCAGAGGGCAGAAGGAGTAAGAGGAAAATATGGGCAAGTGCTCTTACTGTGGTTTCCGTGGGGAGATTGGGTGAGGCAGAAGGGTGCCCAGGCTTAAGGTTGGCTAGTTTGAATAGTTTAAGTGGGCTCTGGAGTACAGGCACTGGCCAGGGTCCTTAGGGCAGGTGGATAACAGTAAAAGTATGAGATTCAGATGAAGGCTGTGACTGAACTCTGTGGTCTTTGGGTTGGCTGGTTTGCATACAAGAGTCATGTTCACAGAGGAGTTGTCCACCATCTCTAAGAATGTATACCTGTGGCGGATTCATTTTTATGTTTGGCAAAACTAATACAGTGTTTCAGGTTTAAAAATAAAATAAAATAAAATTAAAAAAAAAAAAAAAGAATTGGCTAACCCTGTAAGGGGCAGTTTCTTACCAGTCAGTGAGGCCCCAGATGCCAGAGTGTCAAGAATATACAACATAAGGGACTTGCCTGGTGATCCAGTGGCTAAGACTTCATGCTCCCAATGCAAGGGGCCCGGGTTCCATCCCTGGTCAGGAACTAGACCCCACATGCAACAACTAGAGTTCCTGAATGTTGAAATGAAGATCGAAGATCCTATAGGTTGCGATGAAAACCAAGCACAGCCAAATAAGTAAAAAATTAAATACTTTAAAATAGAATATGCAACATAAAACATTTACAATTAATATGCATGTCAGGGCTATCATTTGTGATTGAGAAAAAAGTTGGTGGTCTAGTGAATATTGCCTTTTTCTATGCTTTAATAACTCCAGCCAAGAAGGAGGCTGAAAGGTCCAACTTGATTGATGACCTGTGAATCAGTGTCCAGCAGCAAAGCAGAAATGATGCTGACTCCTTCAAAATAAAATAATTTAATGCATGACATTGGTAATGCAGGTGAAGAGTGGCTGCCAAGACAAAGAGAAACAGGATATCAGCCTATACCGTAGCTGTCCAGGAAGTCACTATTAGCTCAGGACAGGGAAACAAGAAGCAGAGTTCATAGAGCTCAGAAGCCGAGAGGCTGATGGCGGTCATGACATAAAGGCCGGTCCTGTGCACTGTGAGCTGAAGCTGCTGAAAAGATGCCAGGAGACTGAGGGAGAGTGATACCCAATTCAAGGGCTTCTCCTTCCTTTCAGCCTCACTTCCCATGGACTCATAGTACTCAAGCCAGAGGACAAGGGAGCTTGGAAAATAGTTTCCTGAGATTCAGAGCAGGCAGGAGATTGTCAGGAAATGATTTGAGAGCAAACAGGGCGTATCCTGCAGTTCAGAGATGCAGGGTTTAGAATGACTAGAAAGACGGGAAGTCATATGGGTGTTTGTGCCAGGTGCTCATTTCTGAGGCAGTTACATCGAGGTCATCTGGCTGCTCTCCTCAAATCCATTAAGAAAAAAGGGAGCCAGAAGAAAAATATAGGCAGAGTTCCATGCCCTGCAGAATCCTCTAATTCTTGACTCTTCCAAGCCACAGAGACAATACCTAGGGACTGTTAGGAGGCAGAATTCCTCAGCATGATCGCTAAGGTGGATCCCCCTCCTTGATTTCAACAGCAGGATCCTCTCTGCAGCCTGGTTATTTTGACAGTACAGACTGTCTTCATCTTCCCCTTATTAAGAACTCAGCCTCTTTTAAGCTTTCTTTGGCCCCACTAAACCATGTTTAAGGTATACATTTTAGGCTGCATTGCTTGAGAGTAACTTTAGGCATGGGTGGGAGTAAAGGGTGGTTTACATACTTCTCTCTGGCTTTCAGTTCAGTTCAGTTCAGTCGCTCAGTCGTGTCCAACTCTTTGCGACCCCATGAATTGCAGCACGCCAGGCCTCCCTGTCCATCACCAATGCCCGGAGTTCACCCAAACTCATGTCCATCGAGTCGGTAATGCCACCCACCCATCTCATCCTCTGTCGTCCCCTTCTCCTCCTGCCCCCAAACCCTCTCAGCATCAGAGTCTTTTCCAATGAGTCCACTCTTCGCATGAGGTGGCCAAAGTATTGGAGTTTCAGCTTTAGCATCAGTCCTTCCAAAGAAATCCCAGGGCTGATCTCCCTTAGAATGAACTGGTTGGATCTCCTTGCAGTCCAAGGGACTCTCAAGAGTCTTCTCCAACACCACAGTTCAAAAGCATCAATTCTTCGGCGCTCAGCTTTCTTCACAGTCCAACTTTTACATCCATACATGACCACAGGAAAAACAATAGCCTTGACTAGACGGACCTTTGTTGGCAAAGTAATGTCTCTGCTTTTCAATATGCTATCTAGGTTGGCCATAACTTTCCTTCCAAGGAGTAAGTGTCTTTTAATTTAAATGCGCATAAATTGTCTCCCAATCCCTGTGTTAACAGAAAACACAATTTTCTTTTGATTGTTTTCTAACTAGCTTAGTTTTGTCTCAGACTCCAGGCTCCAGGAAGAAAGAAGCAGAATGCTGTCTTACTGGAAGTTCAAAAGCAGCCTCTGGTTCATGGACCTCATGCCTATTTTAATAGCAGCATGCTATGAATCTATGGATGTGTAAGTTGGACCATGAAGAAGGCTAAGTGCTGAAGAATTGATGCTTTTGAGTTGTGGTACAGGAGAAGACTCTAGAGAGTCCTTTGGACTGCAAGGAGATCAAACCAGTCAAGCCTAAAGAAAATCAACCTGGAATATTCATTGGAAGGACTGATGCTGAGGCTTCAATACTTTGGCCAACTGATGCCAAGGGCCTACTCATTGGAAAAGACCCTATGTTGGGAAATATGGAAAGCAGAGGATGAGATGGTTAGGTAGTATTATTGACTCAATGGATATAAATTTGAGCAAACTCCAGGAGATAGTGGAGGACAGAGGAGATTAATGTGCTGAAGTCTGTGGGATCACAAAGAGTTGGACATGACTTAGTGACTGAACAACAACAGCAACATGAACCTGAATACTGTAACCATGGTTTTAAGTCTCATACTTCTGCTGGATCCTTAGCTCCTTGAAGGCATAGGCTCTGCTCAATAAGTGATTCTTCATTGATGAGGAATTTTCATAAGCGCTTAGCCAGTCTCCCCAATATGAAAGAAAGTGGGGAACAGCTAACTACAGAAATTACAACGTCCACCTAGTTACAGAAAAAGCATACCTCTCAAAATGTAGTGACAATTGTGCTGATAGTGTGAGTGTCTTTATCAACCACCATGAAAAGACACAGATTATTAGAACCCTGATAAACGGACTGATGTGTAGTGAGGAAAAATACTGGGAAATGTTCCTGATATAACTTGGAGAAAGTGGGATTGATTATACGTATAAAACATATGTATAGAGACAACAGTTAAATCTCCACTAACATCTGAACTATTTTTCACGTTTATTCCCTGAGAACCAAAGTACAGTCTCTTCTAAAAGGAACTGACATTTTCCTTTTGATTTATTTAGCAGTTTTAAAGCTAAATGTCTTTACGGCATGGTAGGATAGGTCAAACAGCAAAATAAGATTGGAACAAATGTCAGGATAGCCGACACAAGGCAATTGAGTAGGTGGGTCATCATTATTTATAAACATAAAGAAAGTAGGTGACAGGGAACTTAAAAAATGAAAAGAAAAATTCAGTGCTTGTGCTAAAATAAAGAATAGTATAAGCTGCCCAAAATGATTCTCCTTTTCCCACATCAGCTGTGAAGAAAAGGGAATAATATTGTTATTACTTTTGTCTTTCTCCATTCATCTTCACCCTTTTTTTTCATTTTAACTTTGTCCTATTTGCCCAAGCTCTCCTTCAAATTTCAATAAATATTTAATATTTATTGAATGGGAAATATTAGTTCATTCACTCCCTCATTCACATGTTCATACTTTTACAATTTCTATGAATGCTTTTAGAAGGACTGCTATGTATCAGACAGTGTTCTAAGTGTTTGGAAAATAATGTGAGAAAAACAGAATCCTTGCCCTCTGAGATTTATGTTCTAATGAGGGAAGAGACAATAAGTTAACTAAATCACTAAAGTATATAATAGACTATACCATGGTACATTTTATGAAAAGAAACAAAGCAGGAAGTTGGTCAGAAATTTTTCATTTTTCTAGAGAGGATCAAGGAAAGCCTCTCTAGAAAGATAACATTTGAGTCAAAACCTGGGAGAAGCAGGAGAATGAGCCATGTGGACATTTGGAGTGAGCGTGTTCTAGGTTAGAGGAACAGTAAGTAAAGAACATTTTGCTTGGGATGTTTGAACAACAGTAAAGAAGCCAGGGTGGATCAGAATGAGCAGGGAAAGGAGGAGTAGATATAATGGGCCAAAGGTGAGGTGATACATCCTGAAAGATCCCTGTAGGTCATTGTGATAAGCTTGTATTTTACTCTAAGTGAGATGTGAAGCCTTGGGTAGGTTTGGGCAACACAATTTTTTTAGCTGCTGTATTGAAGATAGGCTGAAGAGAGTGAGGCTATCAATTACGAGACAATTTGGAAGCTGTGTCAATAATCCAGGTAAAGGATGATGGTGGTTTGGGTCAGGGTGCTAGCAGTGAAGGAGGTAGGAAGTGTGTGGTTTTTAAATATATATATTATATATATATATTTAATATATAGTAAATGTATATATTTAATATATGTTAAATGTGTATATTATATATATATATAATATGATTTCAGTATTAATAAAGTACCTAAAAGAGATATGAGAAGATTTGTTAATAGATCATCTATTTTATAGGAGACAAATGAGCCTAGTCAGAAGTGAGTCCAGGGGTTTTACCCTGAGCAACAGAAGGGATGCAACTGTCCTTACCAAAATGTGAAAGCCCATGTTAGGAGATTTGGGAGCAAGGAAGACTCAGGGCTCAATTTAGGACAAGTTAGGACTTGGATAGCTATGAGATGTGGAAATGTCAAATAGGCAGATAGATGTAAGAGGATGGGGTTCATGGAGAGGTCTGTGCTGGAAATATTAATTTGAGGTTTGTCAGCTTTGAGACCGTTTTTAAAGCCACAGAAATGTATGAGATAGAAACAAAACAAAACAAGAACTGAAGTAGATGGAACATAAATGCTCAGATGACTGGCTCTGGGGACAGGGCTGCCACATCCAGTGGCACAACCAGCTCAACATGACCCCCTGGGGGATCATTCACCTTAGCCAGAAAAGATAGAGAAGCAGGGACCAGCACAGGCCTAGGAATGCTGAGAGAGGGTGGTGACCTGGCTGTCACACGAAGGAAGGGATTCAAGGAATAAGGAGAGTCAATGGTTTCAAATGCTAAGTCTTCTAATAAGGTGAGGACTGAGAAGTCCCTGATGACTTTTTCATATGAAAGAAACAGGACATGGTCAAACCCTGGGAGAAATTCATAGTCTAGCAGACTCTGGCAGACAGTTTTATAACACTGCTATAGGCAAAGTGCCAGGGAAATAGAGGGGGTAGATGGCAATTCTAACCAAGTGTGATCAGAAATAGTGCAGGAAAAATGTGATATAACTATGTAAGCCCTGATATGAAAAACTGTTAAGAGCTAAGACAAATATTTGAAAATATTATGCTGTAAGTGACCAAGAATAAATTATTTCTCTCCAACGGAGACTTAATCTAGTGAAACTTAATCTGGAAGATGTTTCTTTTCTGTAATAGTTAGGGCTGACCATACAATACCTCCCACCCCTATTAGTATCCCTGAAGACAGTACAGATAAACTGAGACAAACACTATCTTGGAAGCAACTGACACAGGCATATGGCAGAAGAAGCATTATATAGACTTGGTTATATAGTTAAGTTTATATAGACTCAGCATTATATAGACTCATTATATAGTTGCAGTAACAACTAGAGTCAGGGAGATTTGAAACAATGTAAATGCAGTTGATGAAAGATGAGTTTTAGGATCTGGATTTTGAGCAGACACAGATATAAAGTACTGTGAAATTAGTTTAGCAGCCCAAGCACTAAAACTAGTTCATTCTGTCCATTATTTATAAGGGAGAAGAAAAATGTTTAGGACATTATGAATGGGAAATTAACAGGATCTATGGGAAAAAAAAGACATTTTACTTAACTACACCTAGATAAACCATTTGTCAGTGAAGTGGTTTTAGAAATTCCTATAAGAACCTCTGTGTGCTAGTTATAATCCGTTGTATAGATGAATGGCAGGGTGATGAGAATAAGAAAGATCTCTGAATTTGGACTATTGAGGTTCAAATCTCTGCTTTCCAGTTCATGACCTTTGAGACTTTGGGAAATCAAAAGTGAAAGTGGTAGTCATGGACTTCAGCTGCCAGGCTCCTCTGTTCATGGCATTCTCCAGACAAAAATACTGGAGTGGGTTGCCATTTCCTTCTCCAGAGGATCTTTTTGATCCACGGATTGAACCTGGGGTCTCCTGCATTGCAGATAGATTCTTTACCATTTGAGCCACCTGGGAAGCCTTAATTTAATTACTGTTTATTTTTATAATACATATAATAAAACTGTCACTGCAGTGACACATTCCTGCAGTGTCTCATTCCTGCATTGAGAAAATGCATTCATAGTGTCCATAGTATAATAATAACTCAATAAACTTTAGCTACTATTATTAGTATATTCAGTAAATTCTTAAGTAAACTATTATAATCATTCATTCCTAGTGCTGAATTAATCATTCTCAGCCAATATCTTTCTTGCCTTTATTAATTCCAGAGTGAAGAATCATTGAGACTTGGTTATTGATTTGATTGATTTCTACTGGTTATTGACATTAAGATTTTTCACTCACTATATGTCAACTGAATAACACATAAGCAACAAATAGTGTTGCCTTATTTTTGTTGTTTTGGTTGTATTTCGAAGTCAAGGGCTTTTGAATTGTATCTTGAAGGAAAATTAGGTATTCTCTAGCTAAAGAATAAAGTCGGATCTAGGAAGAAGGTCTGGATATTGAGCCATAGTGGTATGAGATTGTTCTTGGGGCATAGTAGATAGTGAAACCATGTGACTGAAGGATAGGATGCATGCAGATGGAAAGTAGGAATTAAGGCTATACATGTAAGACAGTGTCTTCTGTAATATGCTGAAGAATATGGATATTGAAGTTTTAAAAAATTGACAGATTTATTGGAGGTATAATTAATATATGATAAACTACTATATCAATATATATTTAGAATGTACAATTTGATACATTTTGACATGGGTAGACATTGATGAGACAGACAAAGCAATAAAGATAATGAACATATCAATCATCTAAAAATTTCCTCATGCCCCTTTTACAGTTTTTCATTTGTGCAATGTCCATGTCCCCTTCCAGGAAACTATTGATTTATTTCTGTCACTAGAGATTTACATGTAAGTTTTAGAATGTTTTATAAGTAGGATCATAAAATTGAACTTTCCTTAATGTGTCTTCTTTCACTAAACATAAATAGGTGGGAATTCATCTGTATTTTGAAATAGATCCATAGTTCATTCTTTTTATTGATGAGTAGTATTTTATTGTAAGCATATATCACAATTTGTTTATTGATCCAACTATGGATGGATATATGGGTTAACTCCAGTTTTGAGCTATTGCAAAGCTGTTAGGAACAGTCATATAGAAATATATTGTTATATGCTTTCATTTCTCTTGGGAAAATACTTAGGAGAAGGATGGCTGGGTCACATGATTTATTTATTTAGTGTTAGAAATCTGTCAACTTATGGCTCAAAGTGATTGTACCATTTTAGATTCCCATCAGCAGTTCCAGTTGCTCTGCATCCTTGTCAACACTTGGTTGGTTTGTTCATTTATTTGAGCCATTCACATATGAGTTGAGTGTTATCTCCTCATGGTTTTAATTTGTATTTCCCTAATGACTAATGCTATTAAACAGCTTATCATGTGTTTACTTTCCTTCTATATATCTACTCTAATAAAATATTTGTTCAAATCCATATTTCTATTTCTCACTTCCTGTCCTCTGTGCTTTTTTGGTCATACGGTTTACTTCTGACAAGTGTTACAAATACCACGGTATATTATTATTTTTGCCTTAAACAATTGGTTACCATTTAAAATGATTTAATGCATGAGAAAAACATCTTTTCTATTTACTTATTCATTTATCATTTCCTGTGCTCTCCATTTCTTGTGGTATTCAGATTTTCAGCTTCTGTATTTTACTGTCTATTGGACTTTCTTCAGAATATGTTATGATGTAGGTCTGCTGATGATTAATTCTTTCAGCTTTTCTTAGTCTAGAAAAGTATTTTGCCTTTGTTTTTGAATTTTAATTTTTGTTGAATTTTTTTTTTCTTTCAGTGGTTTTAAGACTTTCTTTACTGTCTTCTGGTGTACTTTGTTTCCAATAAGAAATCTACTGTCTTCCATAACATTGTTTCATTGTATGTGGTTCAAACTTTGTCTCTGACTGATTTAAAAATTGTATCTTAATCACTTCTTTTAAGTAGTTTTTTTTTAAGTGGCTATGGTTTCCTTCATTTTGAGGAGTGAAGGGGACATTAGGGAGATAAGTTCTTAATGGTAATCATAATCTTGAACTTCTCACGAGGAGTTACAGACTTGATGAAGTACTTTTTCTGTCCTCTCCCATCTTCTATCAAACATCAACAAGAATCAGCCATAGGTACACCCATTTCCCCTCCCTCCTGAATATTCCTCCCATCTCCCTCCCCATCCCACCCTTCTAGATTGTTACAGAGCCCCTGTTTGAGTTCCCTGAGACATACAGCAAATTCCCATTGGCTATCTATTTTACATATGGTATTGTAAGTTTCCATATTACTCTTTCCATACATCTCACCGTCTCTCTCCTCCCCTCCCTCCCCCTGTATCCATAAGTCTGTTCTCTATGTCTGTTTCTCCATTGCTGCCCTGAAAATAAATTCATCTGTACCATCTTTCTAGATTCCATATATATGTGTTAGAGTGCAATATTTATATTTCTCTTTCTGACTTACTTCACTCTGTATAATAGGTTCTAGGTTCATCCACCTCATCAGAACTGTCTCAAATGTGTTCCTTTTTATGGCTGAGTAATATTCCATTATGTATATGTACCACAACTTCTTTATCCATTCATCTGTTGATGGACATCTAGGTTGCTTCCATGTTCCAGCTATTGTAAATAGTGCCACAGTGAACACTGGGGTACATGCATCTTTTTCAACTTTCATTTCCTCAGGATACATGCCTAGGAGTGGGATTGCTGGGTCATATGGTAATTTTATTCTTAGTTTTTTTTTTTTTTTTTTTTTTTTTACATGGTAAATTAGGAATTTATTTATTTATTTATTTTTATTTTATTTTATTTTTAAACTTTACATAATTGTATTAGTTTTGCCAAATATCAAAATGAATCCGCCATAGGTATACATGTGTTCCCCATCCTGAACCCTCCTCCCTCCTCCCTCCCCATACCATCCCTCTGGGTCGTCCCAGTGCACCAGCCCCAAGCATCCAGTATCGTGCATTGAACCTGGACTGGCAACTCGTTTCATACATGATATTTTACATGTTTCAATGCTATTCTCCCAAATCTTCCCACCCTCTGCCTCTCCCACAGAGTCCATAAGACTGTTGTATACATCAGTATAATCTCCATACCATGATCCATAGTTGCTGTATCAATTTACATTCCCATCAGCAATGCAAGAGGGTTCCCTTTTCTCCACACCCTCTCCAGCATTTATTGTTTGTAGACTTTTTGATGATGGCCATTCTGACTGGTGTGAGGTGGTATCTCATTGTAGTTTTGATTTGCATTTCTCTAATAATGAGTAATGTTGAGCATCTTTGCATGTGTTTGTTAGCCATCTGTATGTCTTCTTTGGAGAGATGTCTGTTTAGGTCTTTTTTCCCCACTTTTTGTTTGGATTGTTTGTTTTTCTGGTGTTGAGTTGTATGAGCTGCTTATATATTTTGGAAATTAATTCTTTGTCAGTTCTTTCCTTTGCTATTAGTTTCTCCCATTCTGAGGGTTGTCTTTTAACCTTGCTTGTAGTTTCCTTTGCTGTGTAAAAATTTTTAAGTTTAATTAGGCCCCACTTGTTTATTTTTGTTTTTATTTCCATTACTTTAGGAGGTGGGTCATAGAGGATCTTGTTTTGATTTAGGTCACTGAGTGTTCTACCTATATTTTCCTCTATGAGTTTTATAGTCTCTGATCTTACATTTAGGTCTTTAATCCATTTTGAGTTTATCTTTGTGCATGGTGTTAGGAAGTGTTCTAATTTCTTTCTTTTACATGTAGCAGTCTAGTTTTCCCAGCACCACTTATTGAAAAGGCAATCTTTTCCCCATTATATATTCTTGTCTCCTTTGTTAAAAATAAGGTACCCATAGGCTCATGGGTTTATCTCTGGGCTCTCTACCTTGTTTCATTGGTCTATATTTCTATTTTTGTACCAGTACTGTATTGTCTTCATGTCTGTAGCTTTTTTGTGTATTCTGAAGTCAGGAATGTTGATTTCTCCAGATCCATTCTTTTTAAGACTGCTTTGGCTCTTTGGAGTCTTTTGTTTTTCTATATGAATTGTGAATTTTTTTGTTCTAATTCTATGAAAAATGCCATTGGTAACTTGATAGGAGTTGCATTGAATCTGTAGATTGAATTTGGTAGTATAGTCATTTTCATGATATTGATTCTTCCTACCCAGGAACATGGAATATCTCTCCATCTGTTTATGTCATCTTTGATTTCTTTCATCAGTGTCTTATAATTTTCCATATACAGTCCTTTTGTCTCCTTAAGTAGGCTTTTTCCTAGATATTTAATTCTTTTTGTTGCAATGGTGCATGGGATTGATTCTTTAATTTCTCTTTCCGAGTTTTTATTGTTAGTGTGTAGGAATGTAAGTGATTTCTGTGGGTTGACCTTGTATTCTGTGACTTTCCTAAATGCAGTGATTAGCTCTAGTAATTTTCTGATAGTTTCTTTTGGGTTTCCTATGTATAGTATCATGCCATCTTCAAGGTGAGAGTTTTGCTTCATCTTTTCTGATTTGGATTCCTTTTATTTCTTTTTCCTTCTCTAATTGCCATAGCTAGGACTGCCTAAACTATGTTGAATCATAGTGGTGAGAGTGGTTTCCCATACACTAGGGACTGTAATGAAATATATAATTAGACTACTAATGAACTTACAATTATTAAAGTTTATAATTATTTTTAAGTTTTGTGTTTTAGAATGGTAACATCTTTGGCAGTATTTTGGACAATGATCAATAAAAAGGAGGAATTACATGTATGTAAGAGGAACTAGAAAAAGGAGATTCACTTAGAGAGGAGAAAATAGCATCATGTCACCAAAGCCATAAAAGGTAAGACTTTCAAGGGAGCTATAAGAAGCAGAAGGAACCTAAAGAAAATAATACAATTGGCAAGCGATTCTTGTTAATCTTGCAGAGAGAAGTTTTAATAACATGATGGCATTCTAGCCACCTTATAGGAGCTAGAAGGATGCATAGGAAACTGAGGAAATGAAGACAAGATAAAATTTTAGAGAAATTTGGCTGTAAGCAGAGAGGAAGTTTAGAATCCAAGAGGTAAGGTGGTGATTTGGTTAAAGTGAAAGTGAAAGTGAAGTCACTCAGTTGTGTCCGACTCTTTGTGACCCCATGGACTGTAGCCTACCAGGCTCCTCTGTCCATGGGATTTTCCAGGCAATAGTACTGGAGTGAACTGCTATTTCCTTCTCCAGGGGATCTTCCCAATCCAGGGATCGAACCTGGGTCATCCGCATTGTAGACAGATGCTACCAGGGAAGTCCTGGACTTCCCTGGTAGCATCTGGTTAAATTTGGTTAAAGACAAGATAAAAATAAGAAAATGAGATGTTAGAAAGGGATGAAAGGAAAGGAAATCTTTTGTGTCAACAAAGACAATTGAAGTTTGACAAGTTGTGAATTTAAAAGAGGAAAAAGAAGCAGAGGAATAAAATAAACTTTTATAGGTCTTGTATGTACTTCCCTGGTGGCTCAGTGGTAAAGAATCTGCTTCCCAATGAAGGAGATGTGAGTTTGATCCCTAGGCTAGGAAGATCCCCTGGGAAAGGAAATGGCAACCCACTGCAGTATTCAAGCCTGGGAAATCCCATGGACAGCAGAGCCTGGAGGGCTACAGTCCATGGGGTTGCAAAAGAGTTGGTCATGACTTAGCAACTAAACAACATGTGTACATTACTGGTTGCTTGACACATAATTTATGTTATTGTCATCATTCAACAAGGTAGCACTTACTATCTACTTTAGAAGAGAGAAACAAAAGGCACTCAGAAAATTGTAATAACCATTGTTCCATGGTTATTAAGTAACAGAAATGGGATTCATATTCAGGTATATCTAAATCACATACATCTAATACTCTTTACTCCAGCAAGTCAAGGGGACCAAAGCATTGAACTTGAAAATGGGGTCCTTTTCTTGATCTTTCACAGAAAAGCAGAAAGTAAATATAAGTGAATGAAGAGATCTTTATGACTGGATGCCGAGGGAAATAAAAAAAGGTTCATATCTGATGGTCCTATTTTATGTGCAGATGAATGTCCATGCAGGTGTATACCTGGGGACTCAGGGCTAATGATAAAGATTTAGATTTGTCTTTTCAGGAAATAGAAGAGATAACTGCAAATAAATAAAAGAATTATGTTTGTTCAATTTTTAAATATATTTAGGAGAACATCTTTGGAGTTTCATGTATATTTCTATTATTAGAAAATAAAGCATATGAAGTTCTTAGTAAGAAATTAACACTTCTGACTATAACTGTAAAAATAGATATAAACTATAATTTATGTATAATATTTTGCTTCACACTTCATTTTTGGTATAAACTATTTTAAATTATAAGAACTATTCTGAAAAATGTTTAATTTACTGTACTTTTAAAGTTACAAATCTTCTGGAAAAACAACAAATACACATCAATTGGGGTTAGATATACAAATCTTTTTCATTAATTTCAGTAACTGCTTTTTTCAAAATTTTATTTTGAATTATAATAAATAAATTATAGTGTTCTTGCCTGGAGAATCACAGGGACTGGGGAGCCTGGTGGGCAGCCGTCTATGGGGTCACACAGAGTCGGACATGACTGAAGTGACTTAGCAGTGAAATAAAATGAACTTTTTTTGGAGTATATTGAAATGAAAAGACAATTGACTTGAAAAAGTAGATGTGATATTTTTCCCCTCTATTCATGAGACCAGTGATCATTATAAAGGGGATCATTTTCATAAATGTTTTAAATACACATATTAAATAAATTGAGAGAATGAATTCTATAATTGGGAAAAAGAAATTTATTCATAAAGTAGCACTAAGATGGTAGAAAAACACGTGGATTCTTTTACTGTGTGTTAAAAACTAAATAATAAGCAAATAAGAAAGTATTGAAACATCTACTAAATGATAGAATGAAAAAAAAAAATAGTAGCTAAAACTGTGCTAGGTACTTTCTAAGCACTCCAGATACAATTCATGAAGTGGGTACTGTCAGCATCATTGTTTTGTAGATGAGGAAACTGAGGCATATGGTAGCTAAACAACTTGGACAAGTTGTCACAGCTAATATATAATGAGGCTGGGACTCAAACCATAAGCATCAAGCATGAAAGCATGAATGCATTCTTATAGAATATTTTTTAAAGGAAAGTGTCAAATAATTAAACATAAAGTTGAAACATAAAGCAACAACCTGTGAATACAGGATACATGTTATTATTCTCAGATTATATAACCTCCTATCAGAAACAACTTAAGAATTCTAGTTTCAAGTTCAATGTTTGTTCTCTTTTGTTTGAATGTTGACCATGGACTGCTCAGCAATCATTTATTTGGCCAACAAATATTTATCTTGAATTGATTATGTTCCAGATATTCTCCTAGGAACAGGGGATACAATTGAAGGAAGACTACCTTTTATTAGAGACAGACAACACATAAATACATAACTAAGTATAAATTTGTTGTTGTTTAGTTGCTAAGTCGAATTCAACTCTCATGAACCCATGGACTGTAGCCTGGCAGGCTCCTCTGTCCCTGGGATTTTCCAGGCAAGAATACTGGACTGGGTTGCCATTTCCTTCTCCAGGGGATCTTCCTGACCTAGGGATTGAACCCATATCTCCTGTATTGTAGGCAGATTCTCTGCCACTGAGTCATTAAGGAAGCCCAAATATAAACTAGATAACCAAAAAATATGATGGAAGTAGTTTGGGGAAGAAAAAATAAAACAAAGAAATACAGAGTTACGGGAGTGAATTTTGACCGTATGGGCAAGACAGGCTTCTCTTGAGGATATGATATTTGCTCTGAGAGATGAATGACAAGGAGAAGACACAGAAGGACAGAGCAGTCCAGGCAGGAAGAACACAAATGGCAAGATACTGAGTCAGAGGTGAGCTAAGACTGGTAAGAAGCAGAAAGCAAGCCAGTGCTTCTTGAACTAGGAGAGAAGGGGAAACATGGATAGAGATGAGGAAGCATAATTCATGTGTCAGATTGTCCATTGTCTAGAGCAGCAGTCCCTAACCTCTTTGGCACCAGGGATCAGTTTTATGGAAGATAATTTTTCCATGGGCTGGGGTGAGGGAATGGTTTCAAGTTTGCCTGCTGCTCACCTCCTGCTGTGTGACCCAGTTCCTAACAGAGCACAGATTGATACCAATCCATGAACCAAAGGTTGGGGACCCCTAGTCTAGATGCCATGGGAATAAGTTCAGAGTTTGGTTGTTTTTTGTCATCTTAGTGGAAACACCAGGAAATTTACCATTTAGTGTGCAGTTATAAGTCACCATTTGCATGGGTATATGCTAAGATATTCGTGAAGTCAACGTTAACTATGTTCTTCAAGGCTACATTCTTTATAGACTTTTTTCTTGTATAAATATTTAGGAAACTCCAAAACAATTCACAGATCATTATCAGTGTACAGAACAGGAGAAACCAAAATGAACCTTACTGGGATCTCTTAGCCCTAGAGAAATTCAAGCAGAGAATATAGAAGGAAAGCAATGCACAGTAATACGAATGTGCATATTTCTGAAAGGATAGTAGGATTTTAGGCTTTAGTGTACTATGAGGATGTAGATTCATAGAATCATAAAGTAACAGCTGCAGCGGAGCTCAATGATCATCTCATTTCATAAATGAAGAAATTGGAGTCCAGCCAAAGTGTTCACTTGCCCAGGGTCATAAAACTCATTAAGCAGAGCCAGAATGAAATTATTCCTGTAAGTAAGATGCCGAAGAAGGGAAATGGAAAAATCTCTCCTTTATATTCATTGACTTTGCCAAAGCATTTCATTCTGTACTGTAGTAATTCATTGAGGCTGAAGCCAATATTTTGTGCCACTTGATGATCACCCCATCTACAATGCTTTCCCTGTCCCTCCTCATGCACTATGGAGACTGGCCTTCTCTAAACCATTTTTCACTCTTGGCTTAGTGTACCACCACCATGCAGCACAACCTGAAATACTATGCCTTAGAAGCATCACATATTTCACACTTTGGTGTGGAAATTCTCTGCGGTCTCCACATGGGTGTCTGCAAGGGTCCACTCACCATTCTGAGGTAAAATAAACCAGGAAGTATGGCAAACCTTTGGCCATTGAGGAGGGGGAGGTCAGTGGATAAGTACGCCCTGAATCAATGACTAAGGTGAATGATTCTAAGGACTACTTTACGTAGCTCCTAAGAGAGTCCCCAGTGGAATTAGTTCCCCATTGTCCAGAGCAGTAACCATTTAGCCTTGAATTGGCAATCTTTCCTGGTTTCATGTTTCCTAGTCCTCCACTTTTGTCCCTTATAATTACTTCCTCAAATAAGGTGTCAGAGTATGCTCCCTTGTCTCAGGCTTGAGAAAACTGATGCTGAGATAGTATCCATTTGTTAACATGCCAGCTTACATTATATATTTGGGCTTCCATGGTGGCTTAGACAGTAAAGAATCTGTCTGCAATGTGGGAAACCTGGGTTCGATCCCTGGATCAGGAAGATCCCCTGGAGAAGGGAATGGCAACCCACTCCAGTACTCTTGCTGGAGAATTCCATGGACAGAGGAGCCTGATGGGATATAGTTTATGGGGGTCACAGAAAGTTGGACATGAATGAGTGACTAAACTTCACACTTTATATCATATTTGGAGATAGACCACACATCATTTGTTATCAGTTGGAGAAAGAATTGAATGGCAAAGTGAATAGTATAGGGAAAAAATGCTATAAGAAATCATGGAGGGAAGCAGTAAGACCTTATAGTGATTACCACAGAAGAATGTATACATTCACAAACTTTAGTAACTACAAGGGAAAAAATGCTACAGGAAATCATGGAGGGAAGCAATAAGACCTTACAGTGATTAGCAGAGAAGACTTGATACATTCACAAACGTTAGTAACTACTCAAAATGTGTTTTGGTAAAAAGAGAAGAAACAATAAGGATCAAAGATGCAAAAGATAGAATTACTACCTGAGATGGTTGGTTGTTGTTCAGTCACTCAGTTGTGTCTGATTCTTTGTGCCCCCATGGACTGCAGCATGCCAGTCTTCCCTGTCCTTCACCATCTCCTGGAGTGCACTCAAACTCACATCCATATGAAGAGAAAAAGCCCCCATGGTAAACCTCTTCTGTAATTAAGGCATCTCCATTAGAAGGGAAGAGGAGAATTTACCATGTCAGAAATGGACTGCCCCAAAGATAAGAAAAGATGACAAAACGTGACTTATCTTGGCTTCATGTCAACAAATCATGCCTTAGGATATAGAAAGAACTTGTGTGTGGGACCAACTCAAGCCACCTAAGGGATCATAACAAATACATCATTTCCTCTCTTAACGATTTCTAGTGTTGTACATGAAGATGTGTTACAATCAGTCTGTGTTTTCCTTTGTGCTTAACGGATCATCTAGCCAAATTTATTGTGATGTATTTTTGAATAAAGATTTGAGCTATGTAATAGTATTCTTAAGTAAATGTATAGTAAGTTTGAATAGATGAATCTTACAAATGTTTTTTATTGATGCAATTCTTTCTAAAAGAGTATCAAAATTGTTTCATTTGTCAGTCAATATTCTAAACACTGGATATCAAAGATGAGTATAACATCTCTGCTGTCAAACTGATTATAGTCCAATGTAGCACATAGACAAAAATTATATTTCTGTAATAATTTTAATGAGGAAATGGGAGCACAAACAAAGAGCACTTAATACACTGAGACTCAGAACAATCTCCTACTCTGTTCCTGGATGAGTTCAGTATTCAATAATAATGTAGAAATCTCACTGGAGGGAAAACGAGGGTGGCGGCACTCCTAGCGGTAGGAGGGAACAAAGAGCAAAGGGGTTGATAATGTTTGAAAGTAACTATAATCAGACTAGTATTATTTGACTGCAGACTTTGAAGAAAGAAGAGGTGAGAGGTGAGATTGGAGAGCCAGTAGCAAACAGATGAAAGGGACTGAGAATGGAAAAGAAATTGGGAGCGAGAGAGATCATACTCTGAATATATAAAAAAAATTCTTCATTGCAAACACAAAGCTAAATACTTCATTGTATGGGAAATGGAGAGCTATTGACAAATTTTGAAAAAGAGTGGATATGATCAGTTGGTGTTTCAAAAACCTTGCTCTTATGACTGCATGAGATGAATTTGAGGAGGTAAGAGTTTTTATCTTAGGAAGAATAGGTTCTGTATTTTTGTAAAGGTGAAGGCAAGGGTTGAAGGCTGAATGGGAGATGAGAAGTGGAATAAAGAATTTGAGTTACAGAGGTGAGGATAAAGATTTTATGGTAGTTAGATGAAAACTCAGGTGAGAGATAGGATTAACATTTTAGGTTAACATTATTATTTACAAAATTATGTTTAATTTATAAAACAATGCAATGCTTTACAGTGTCAATGAAATATGTTGCCTGCCACATCAGTAAACAGAAGGTGTTACAGCCATCTAAGTATCGTATTACAGCTGCCTGACAGTGAGCCCTGAGGGAATTCAGGATGGAAACAGGATGCCCACAATCTAGCAGCCAGTCCCCTACCACCCCAAATGAGGCACCATGAGGATTCTCAGGGTGAGAAAGTGCAGGATACTGGCCCCAGATAGCTGAGGTGCAAACAAAGGAATGATTTCAGTGAGCCTAGATGCTTGCATCTTCCCAAACAGAAAAGTGCTAAATTCATTAACTTGAGATGTCTGGTTTTCTTTAATTAACAATAATCTTTTCAAGTTCCAACTACCTTGTCTTTGTTGCAAAACCTCCTATGTAGCTTGTTTTCTCTCTTACCTCTTCAGAGCGGTTATAAGAGATAACTGAGATGCTGTGTCCTGGGCTTAAGTCCTCAGTTTTGTCCACTGATTAAAACATAATTCTCAACTTTTAGGCTGTCTAACCTTTTTTTTTAGTTGACAATCGAATAGGTGATCAATGGAGAAAAGAAAAAAGTTGACATATAAACCCTGCAAACACAAATTCTTTAAGAACACGAATATATTTCAATCTAAACTTCTATCTAAGCCTATTTATTTCAAATAAATGTAACCATAATTTCCTAATGTTTTTGGACTCTGTGTTTAAGCACATTAACCATATTACAACAAAGTATTTTTTTTAGAATAGTAATAATGAATCTATAACAAATTGACTTACGAAACATCTCAGTTACTTTGGAGATACAAGCATGAAGCTTTTTTTATTTTTGTTTCAATCACTGCTTTCAAATCTACTGTGTCAAATCTCCCGTGTCAAATCTCCCTTTCTGGCTTGCGTCCTAAGCACCTGGTAGAGAGAACTAATTCTGTAACTCTTCCGTCACTTTTTCATCACTGAAATTAGTTCACTCATTACAATTTCATATCTAATTCAAAGGCATTCTCTTCCTTTTGTGTTCAGTTCAGTCACTCAGTTGTGTCCGACTCTTTGCTACCCATGGACTTCAGCACACTAGGCTTCCCTGTCCATCACCAACTCCCGGAGCTTACTCAAACTCATGTCCATCGAATCAGTGATGCTGTCCAACCATCCCATCCACTCTTGTCCCCTTCTCCTCCTGCCTTCAATCTTCCCCTGCATCAGGGTCTTTTCCCTTTGTGAGGGTCAGCTGTATATTGGAATGGAGGGGCTTATCCAGTCCTCCCCCTTCTCAGGCTACAGTCCTTCCAGTCTTGGAAGTCAGGGAAGAGGGTTTTGAAGGTCAAATGTCTCTAGAGAATGAGTGAGGTCAAGTCCTCTGCTTCTTGGTTGCCTTTGGTCTTTCAGTGTTTACATGGATGTACCCTGATTAGCAAGTCCCAAAGTGGCAACTCTAGTGTTAAAGCTGTTCTGACTCTGTGATTCCACTTATTCCATCTTCATCTTCTGAAATTCATTACTGGTTGGATCTCCATGTCAACTGCATAGCACTCTTTGTTAGATTAGGAGAAAAATCTGTACATATCTTTCATATATAGAAGCTTGACTACATATGTCTTTCAACTCAAGAAAAATTAAAAAGCAGAACCATAAAATAAATGCTTCCAAATATAGGCTGTTGACTATGTGGAATCCAGTTTATCTCAAACTGACCTCTCCAGCTATATCAGCTTCACAATTTTTGACTAGAATAAACAATAACACATCTTAGGGCAAATTGGATTCTCAAATTTGCATATGTGCATGGAAAATTTCTTGATATCAAAGTTTGTATTGAATGAGGTGCATGTGGAAGAAAATGATGATGTACTTGTTCTAATATTCTAGGGTCAAGACACTTGAACAACTAACAGTAAACAAAGCTACACTAATACTAAGGGTAATTCCATTCATAGGCAGAGGATTAATCTGAGGAAGGATGGAGCAGAGTTTATCTGCCCATCCTCAGATCTTGGGCTGTGGAACACAAAGAAGAGATAATCAAGTCTCATGGTGTCCTTCAATAATTTCTGGAGGGAAAGTTAATGATAGTAACTATCTTTGATTGAATACCTATCATGTATCAGGAAATTTATGTACATAATCATTAAATGATTCTGCAAGATAAATATTTGCATTTCACTGATGTAGCTCAGAGTTAAACAAGTTGTCCATGACTACAATGATAATAGAGGCTTTTAATTTTCCATCTCAGGGAGTTTTTGATCTGGGGAAGAAAAACCCTACTTGTACTACTGTTTTGGTCTTAAGTTTTTGCTTTCCCATTACCTGCATTTTAAGAAGTGATAACAAATCTATATATACAGAAATGAATGTTCACTCAAAATATTTTGTTTCAGTGTGTGTAATGTTTAGGGCAAACACATTTGCTTTTCTGTCAAAGAGAATAATTGAAGGTTCAACTGTCTGTAGTAGAAAGAGGTCCAGTGGGTGGCTGTCAAGGAAAATTGGCTAGACTGCCTTTTCATTTGAAGGAGAGGTGGTGGTAAGGCTCATGAAGAGATGAAAGTATTGGGAGAAACAAAGAACTCCATCTTCCATGGCCAGGATCAAAGGCGATGGCAGACATTGAGGGATAAGGCAGAGAGAGTCAGTGTAAAGAAATCCACCCAAGCCCAGTACACACAAGTATTCATACACAGAAGTATTCACAAACACCATTTCACAGATGAGAACAGACGAAAAGATAGAACTATGAATGGAAATTCTTTTCCAAACTGTACACACTGAATTGACATAATTCTAAGGTCACCTACTTGCTTTTTCACAAGGTAGGCAATGCTTTTCTTTACTCAGATCCCCTTCTGTTTGGCTTAAGTATTCAAATAGCAAAACTGACATTTCAAAAAACATAAACTATTAACAAATTAGTACTAACTCCCCTAGGGGCAGTAGAGAAGGTATTGTTTTGTTGAGAGAATTGCCTGAATGTTTTGAAATAAAAAAAAAGACTTGGAGTATATTTGAAAATGGAGCATGCTAAAATGAATGAGTTATTTTACTGAAAGTATTTGAAATATTTCATGTGAAAGTAAGCAATTCGTAATTGTATAAAAATTGAGAACAGTTTTGTTGCTGATGACAATTTTTTATTCCAATATGAACTCATTAGTTGTCTACCTAAAATTATCACCTATGATCTACATGCTTGCAACTGTGAAGGTATGTGCCAACAAACAGACTCCTAAGAATATGAATCAAGAGACTATTCAGAAAATGAGGTAAACCTCTAAATATAGGCTCATATATAAAACCACCTTTCTACAACAATGTCAGACTTTCAGAACATAGTTGAGTCATAATCAAGGAGAACAATCCAAAGAGCCTATTTGGTTTTGAGGATTTGTGCCACTTCAAACCAAATTCACCACTGATATTGAAAGTACTGATTATTTTGTTCATAATTTTGATTACTGTGTTTGACAGTCATAGTTTGAAGGTTGTATCAGTCAGAGTTTTACCAGAAAAACAGAAATACACACAGATACATGGGCTTCCCTGGTGGCTCAGCTGGTAAATAATCCAGCTGCAATGCAGGAGACCCTTGTTTGATTCCTGGGTCAGAAAAGATCCCCGGGAGAAGGGATAAGCTACCTACTCCAGTATTCTTGGGCTTCCCTGGGGCCTCAGCTGGTAAAGAATCCACCAGCAATGTGGGAGACCTGGGCTTGGTCCCTGGGTTGGGAAGATCCCCTGGAGAAGGGAATAGCAACCAAATTTAGCATTCTGGCCTGGAGAATTCAATGGACTGTATAGTCCATGGGGTCACAAAGAGTCAGACATGACTGAGTAGTTTTTGCTTTCATACAGACACAGATTTTTTTTCCAAGGAATTGGCTTACATGATTGTGGAATCTGGCTGGGCAAGCCTGATGTCCACAGGCCGGAAAATAGGCTGGAAATTTATAAGCAGGTCAAAGAATGCAGCTGAGAAGCAAAATTGCTTCTTTATAGTGGTGGGCTGCCGTCTCGGGGGTTGCACAGAGTCAGACACGACTGAAGTGACTTAGCAGCAGCAGCAGCAGAAAACTCCAGTCACACTCTAAAGGTCATTCAAATGACTGGTTGAGGCTCACTCAGATTATTGGAAATAATCTCCTTGACTTCAAGTCTACTGATTGTAGGTGTCAAGCATTCCTACAAAATACCTCCACAGCAACATCTAGATTAGTGTTTGAATTGCTGGGTACTACAATATAGCCAAATTGATGTGTGACATATCCCCATGGTTGATTCATGTATACATTTAGAGCATAATTTCAAATTTCCAAAAGAATAGACTATTGAAGTTGAACAAAGACAAATTCAAAGGTATTTAATACAATATACCTTTTGAAATCTGTGAAAAATCACCAGATAAAGAAGAAGGAAAATAAAATACAGTTTGAAATGCATTTCTTCCTATTCTACTTTTATTTTAAAACTTTGGTGTTCCCTGAGTTCATATACTTGAGTTAACATGTTCCTCAATTCAAAGTACATTAGTTTGTACAAGATATTGGCTTGCCATTTTATTTTTTCCTTGCTTATTTTCTTTTTGCTGTGATAACATTTCCAACCCTTCCTCCCCAAAGACATATTTGTCTATAGTATATATTATATATTACATGTACACTATGGGATATAGTCCTCTAGTATGTAGTTTATTTACTAGACTTTTACATACTGTCTTTTACCCAAAGAGCTCAATCTGGTTTATGGATTTTTATTTCTGCAAATCAGGAGCTAGTGTGAGGAACTATTTGTGATTACTCTTTCAAAACACAATGGAAGGACATTTGACATTTAAACAAATTTATTTTTGCAATGTTTAGATAAAACCTAAAAGAAACCAAGGAGAGACTCAACTATGACTTACTATATTTTAAAGTGACTTCTGAAATCTATTCATTTAAAGTGTGTTAAAATAAATTATAGTTCAGAGAACATCTTTTATATAGGACAACTCACAGAATGTAAATGAATTCTATAGCTAACTTCAATAATGACTAGTCTAAGAATTTACTCAACATTTAGAAAACGAAGATCATGGCATCCGGTCCCATCACTTCATGGGAAATAGATGGGGAAACAGTGGAAACAGTGTAAGACTTTATTTTTTTGGGCTCCAAAATCACTGCAGATGGTGATTGCAGCCATGAAATTAAAAGACGCTTACTCCTTGGAAGGAAAGTTATGACCAACCTAGATAGCATATTAAAAAGCAGAGACATTACTTTGTCAACAAAGGTCTGTCTAGTGAAGGCTATGGTTTTTCCAGTGGTCATGTATGGATGTGAGAGTTGGACTGTGAAGAAAACTGAGTGCTGAAGAATTGATGCTTTTGAACTGTGGTGTTGGAGAAGACTCTTGAGAGTCCCTTGGACTGTAAGGAGCTCCAACCAGTCCATCTTAAAGGAAATTAACCCTGAACATTCATTCATTGGAAGGACTGATGCTGAAGCTGAAACCAATATTTTGGCCACCTGGTGTGAAGAACCAACTCATTGAAAAAGACCCTGATACTGGGAAAGATTGAAAGTAGGAGGATAATGGGACAACAGAGTATGAGAAAGTTGGATGGCATCACTGACTCAATGGACATGAGTTGGAGCAGGCTCCAGAAGATAGTGAAGGATGGGGAAGCCTGGTGTGCTGCAGGCCATGGGGTCACAAAGAGTAGGACACAACTGAGTGACCGAATAACAACAGTATTTATCTCCCTAGGTTTCTATGCTTTAAGAAGATATTTTTATAACTAAAAAGGATGACTCTAGGGTGAAAATGAATGCCTCTTGGGCAGAAAATTCCAATTTCTTCTGACCATAAGTCATTTTTGAAAGTTCAGGGTAAGCTTACCAGGGAATCGATTGCCCAGAGCCCTGATGCTCTACATGGCTTGAGATTGGACAACAAGACTAGAATGTCAGTATCTAATTTTTATGCTCAACATCCTTCAGTATTGTATGCTTCAAATTGACCTATGGTCTTTCTGAGAATGAAAGACCTCTCTCACTCACGTCTGTTTAAAATCCAACAATAGGAACTTAAGGGATTTAAGAAAGGGAACTTGGTGCCACATGACACTCAAGCATGTTTGATGAAGAAAAAATGGTCAGGACTATGAATGTGCTATTTGACACCTCTTATGCACTGTTTATACACTTATGCAGGACTTCCCTGGTGGCTCAGAAGGTAAAGTGTCTCAATGCGGGAGACTTGGGTTTGATCCCTGGGTCGGGAAGATCCCCTGGAGAAGGAAATGGCAACCCACTCCAGTACTCTTGCCTGGAAAATTCCATGGACAGAGGAGCCTTGTAGGCTACAGTCCATGGGGTCGCAAAGAGTTGGACATGACTGAGCAACTTCACTCACTCACATGCACTGCTTTAGGTTATTGGCTTACCTGTCTCGGGGGCACTTGATCCTTTGCTCAATTCAAGCTGCTGCTGAGGAGACCTACTTCCCATGTACACCTGGGCAGTTCCATCATCTGACCTGTCAAATGCAAATTGGAACTCCCTGTGGACAAACACTGCCCAACGGAAGATGGTGGAAGCAGACAAAGTCCCTCTCCGCTTGGAGCATGGTGTTTTCTCTAGAGCCTGTCTGCCGATGTTGCAAGCAATAGAGGGGAGGTTTGAGTTTCTTCATGAAGAAAGGACCTTTGTGTAATGCACTGTCTCTTTCTTTCCCATTCTTCCTTGCCTTATATTTATTTTTGCTTCTCTGTCACTTCTTAATAAAGCATCTGTATTCATATATATATATATATAGTTTTCAATGTTCAGTACTGAACTAGAATAAAAGTAGACTAAATCATTGTACTTTAGTCAGATTACTTTGAGACTTTTTCCTTTTAAAAGCAAGGGAATAAGGGACATTTAATTTGGTCAGTAGCCAAATCTTCTTAAGTAATAAGATTCCCTATAAAATGAATTAGATGAAGATCTCTCAACTTTTTCCAGCATTTATCTTTTTATTAAAATGTGGTTATAATCAAACTCCAAGATTTAGGATTTTTAACAATTGTTCTCAGGATTTGAATTAAAGGAAGAATACCTTTTAAAAATGTACTTAGTATTCTTAATAAATAAAGGTAGTATCTCCTAGTACATTTATGAGAAATTCTAAGGGAAATGATAGTATTTATGTGGTTCTGAACTAAACTCAATGTGATTCAAAATGTTACAGTTCATGAAAGGCAAAAGAGTTTGCAACAGTGTTTTTTGTAAAGCAAGTTCTGCCAAGAAACTTGATAAAATGTGGCGTTTGAAAGTTAATTTCTACAAGTACAGACATATATGGATTTTGGTTGTGCAGTTAAAATTCCATATGTAGATATGAAGGAAAATATTCTCCTGAAAAAAAAAAAGCCAGAAATAGGAGTCTTCTGAGACATGACTGGCTTATGGGAATACAAGTGTCTCTATCTTCAGATTTAGACAATGTGTTGTAAGTGTATTCTGCGTCCAACAACTTGACTGATTCTGATCTTTTAAAAAAAATCCTATTGTTTTATCTAGCAAAGAACTACACAGTAATTATCAAATTGTTTTTAATTTCCAAAAGCCACCTTAGTCTTGATGTCCATGATGCTGCAAAATCATGTTTTCCTCCTTGAGCCCAAACTGCCACATAATACTTACTATTTTATTTTTTTCTGAGTTAGCAGTATGAAACAAAATGTAATAAACCTAATGGCCTTCCTTCTACCCACAGAAATACTGGGTTAAAAATAACAGAAAAAAACTCCTAAATATAGGAGAAAAAATTTTAATGAAAAGAAAATTCTCAATGTACAAAACCAAAATGAACTTGACACAATAGTGACAGACAATCTGAAAGAAGTAGGTTCAGAAATAAGATATAATGACTGACTGGGTGTCTGGGTTATCTTGTGGCTGTAAGAATTTTTCTTTGGACCCAAACATTTCAGACTCTAGAAATGAGATACCTGCATGATATAGAAAGTCTGGCAGTAGTCCCCCCTCTAGGATAGAGGATGCAAAAGTAGCCACCTACAGCTCAGCATGAAGTAGAAAACTTGACTTTAGCTTGAATTCAGTATGTGAAAAAAGCTATAGTCTCCATTCAGTGCAAGGACTGAGCTCAAAATTGTTGTATTCCCTTTGTTTATATATCTGTAAGCCAATATATAAAGGGACAAATAAAATCACTTTTGAAATCCATTGAGCACCTGCTAGGACAAAAATGAAATAACTCTGGAGGAACATATAGTATTAAAGTTCATGGGATGACTACAGGATTGTAGGGAGTAGCAGAAGATGAGCTAACAGAAAAAATTTCAATGTCAAACATTTTACCATAAAGAAGAGAATACAAGAACAACATACAAGAAGATTAGCACCCAGAGAAATTAAAATAGAACACATTTTTAATGATGTAAAAATCATTTAGAAACAAAATATGAAGAGGAGAAGTTGTAATGAGAAGAGTTCATGCTATGAATAAAAGAACAGGTACACTGGAGAAAAATTAAAATCAAGAATTAAAAACCTCAGCAACTGAATTAAATAGCTAAGTATACCCAACTGAAAGGGAAATTAGCAGAAATTTAGGAAAGTAAGGAAAAAAACCAAGATTTAGAATAGAGAAATAAAGTGCTATAAAATATGATTTACATGAAATAAGGATAGTAAATTTGGCTTTAACTTGAACTCAGTATGTGGCAAAAGCTATAACCTCTATTCAGTGCAAGCTCTAAGTTAAAAATTGTTGCATTCCCTTTGTTTAGATACAACTTACAAAATTAAAGAAAGTGAAAGTCAAGTCGCTCAGTCGTGTCTGACTCTTTGTGACCCCATAGAGCCTACCAGGCTCCTCCGTCCATGGGATTTTCCAGGCAAGAGTACTGGAGTGGGTTGCTATTTCCTTCTCCATACAAAATTAAGTTACATTACAATGTCAGGAAATAACACAGTTCGTGTTTTAGGAGAACTTGAAAGTTTATACAGTAAATACAAAAGAATCTCAAGATAAACTATTAGAAAAGATAATAGACTCTTGAGAGTTTCATATATGAAGTAACTATATGAAATTAATAGTTATCCTTTATTAGAATTAAATAGGCAATAATAAGGCAAAAGAAGTAATTAGGCATTCTAACTTAAAAGGATAGAGTTCAGTTTAGGATATGAAAAGTCCTTAATAAATTTTTGCCTTGAAAACCCCATTAACAGTATGAAAAGGCAAAAAGATATGACACTGAAAGATGAACTCCCCAGGTTTGTAGGTGCCTAATATGCTACTGGAGAAGAGCAGAAAAATAGCTCTAGAAGGAATGAAGAGGCTGAGCCAAAGTGGACACAACACCCAGATATGGATATGTCTGGTGGTGAAAGTAAAGTTTGATGCTGTAAAGAAAAATATTGCATAGGAACCTGGAATGTTAGGTCCATGAAAATGGTAAACTGGAAGTGGTCAAACAGGAGATGGATGACAAGAGTGAACATCAACATTTTAGGAAACAGAACTAAAATGGACAGGAGTGGGCAAATTTAACTCATATGGCCATATATCTACTACTGTGAGCAAGAATTGCTTAGCAGAAATCAAGTAGAACTCATAGGCAACAGAAGAGTCCAAAATGCAGTTCTTGGGTGCAATCTCAAAGACACCAGAATGATCTTGGTTCATTTCCAAGGAATACCATTTAATATCACAGTAATCCAAGTCTAGCCCCAACCACTGATGCCAAAGAAGCTGAAGTTGAATAGTTCTATGAAGACTTACAAGACCTTTTAGAACTAACACCATAAAAAGATGTCCTTTTCATTACAGAGAACTGGAATGCAGAAGTAGGAAGTCAAGAAACACCTGGAGTAACAGGCAAATTTGGCCTTGGAGTACAGAATGAAGCAGGGCAAAGGTTAACAGTTTTGCCCGGAAAATGCACTGGTCATAGCAAACACCCTCTTCCAACAACACAAGAGATGACTCTACAAAAGGACATCACCAGATGGTCAATACTAAAATCAGATTGATTATATTCTTTGCAGCCAAAGATGGAGAAGCTCTATACAACCAGCAAAAACAAGACTGGGAGCTGACTGTGGCTCAGATCATGAACTCATTGCAAAATTCAGACTTATATCAAAGAATGTAGGAAAAACCACTAGGCCATTCAGGTATGACCTAAATAAAATCCCTTACAATTATACAGTGGAAGTGACAAATAGATTCAAGGTGTTAGATCTTATGGACAAAGTGCTTGAAGAACTATGGACAGAGGTTCATAACATTGTACAAGAGGTGGCGATCAAAACCATCCCCAAGAAAACGAAATGCAAAATGGGAAAATGGTTGTCTGAGGAAGCCTTACAAAGAGTTGAGAAAAGAAGAGAAGTGAAAGGCAAAAGAGAAAAGGAAACATATACCCGTCTGAATGCAGAGTTCCAAAAACTAGCAAGGAGAGATAAGAAAGCCATTCTAAGCAAACAATGCAAAGAAATAGAGGGAAACAATAGAATGTGAAAGACTAGAGATCTCTTCAAGAAAATCAGAGATACAAAGAGAACATTTCATGAAAAGATGAGTACAAAAAAGGACAGAAATGGTATGGACCAAACAGAAGCAGAAGATATTAAGAAGAGGTGGCAAGATTACACAGAACTATACAAAAAAAAAAAAAAAAAAACTTAATGGCCCAGATAACCACAATGGTGTGATCACTCACCTAGAGCTAGACATTCTGGAGTGTGAAGTCAAGTGGGCCTTCGGAAGCCACACTACAAACAAAGCTAGTGGATGTGATGGAATTCCAGTTTAGTGCTTTCAAATCCTAAAGGATGATGTTGTGAAAGTGCTGCACTTTCACATATGCCAAAAAATATTCCAACAAATTTAAAAAACTCGGCAGTGGCCACATGGAAAAGGATGGAAATTGTCAGTTTTCCAATGGAAAAGGAAATTCCAAATTCCTTTGTAAATTTTAAAATGGAAAAGGTCAGTTTTCATTCAAATCCCACAGAAAGGCAATGCCAAAGAATGTTCAAACTACTACACAATAGCCCACATTTCACATGTTAGCAAGCAAATGCTCAAAATTCTACAAGCCAGGCTTCAACAGTACATGAACCATGAACCCGCAGATGTCCAAGCCGGATTTAGAAAACGTAGAGGAACCAGAGATCAAATTACTAACATCCATTGGATCATCGAAAAAGCAAGAGAATTCCAGAAAAATACATACTTCTGATTCATTGACTATGCTAAAGTCTCTGACTGTGTGGATCACAACAAACTATGGAAAATTCTTAAAGAGATGGGAATACCAGACCACCTTACCTGCCTCCTGAGAAACCTGTATGCAGGTCAAGAAACAATCACTAGAACCAAACATGGAACAGCAGACTGGTTCAAAGTTGGGAAAGGATTATATCACAGCTGAATATTGTTACCCTCCTTATTTATTTTTTTTCTCTTTATCCTTTTTTTATTCAGAAAAAAGTAGTGACAGAACAATGTATGTAATATGCTCATTTGCAAGAAAATGGAATATATCTTTACACAGACATAGCCATTTAACATGCTTGTGTATACAAAGCTTTTTTCTTTTTCTTTTAATTTTATTTTTAAAGTTTACGCATAATTGTATTAGTTTTGCCAAACATCAAAATGAATCCGCCACAGGTATACATGTGTTCCCCATCCTGAACCCTCCTCCCTCCTCCCTCCCCATACCATCCCTCTGGGTCGTCCCAGTGCACCAGCCCCAAGCATCCATTATCGTGCATTGAACCTGGACTGGCTACTCATTTCATACATGATATTTTACATGTTTTAATGCCTTTCTCCCAAATCTTCCCACCCTCTCCCTCTCCCACAGAGTCCATAAGACTGTTCTATACATCAGTGTCTCTTTTGCTGTCTCGTACACAGGGTTATTGTTACCATCTTTCTAAATTCCATATATATGCATTAGTATACTGTATTGGTGTTTTTCTTTCTGGCTTACTTCACTCTGTATAATAGGCTCCAGTTTCATCCACCTAATTAGAACTGATTCAAATGTATTCTTTTTAATGGCTGAGTAATACTCCATTGTGTATATGTACCACAGCTTTCTTATCCATTCATCTGCTGATGGACATCTAGGTTGCTTCCATGTCCTGGCTATTATAAACAGTGCTGCGATGAACATTGGGGTACACGTGTCTCTTTCCCTTCTGGTTTCCTCAGTGTGTATGCCCAGCAGTGGGATTGCTGGATCATAAGGCAGGTCTATTTCCAGGTTTTTAAGGAATCTCCACACTGTTCTCCATAGTGGCTGTACTAGTTTGCATTCCCACCAACAGTGGAAGAGGGTTCCCTTTTCTCCACACCCTCTCCAGCATTTATTACTTGTAGACTTTTGGATCGCAGCCATTCTGACTGGTGTGAAATGGTACCTCATAGTGGTTTTGATTTGCATTTCTCTGATAATGAGTGATGTTGAGCATCTTTTCATGTGTTTGTTAGCCATCTGTATGTCTTCTTTGGAGAAATGTCTATTTAGTTCTTTGGCCCATTTTTTGATTGGGTCATTTATTTTTCTGGAGTTGAGCTGTAGGAGTTGCTTGTATATTCTTGAGATTAGTTGTTTGTCAGTTGCTTCATTTGCTATTATCTTCTCCCATTCTGAAGGCTGTCTTTTCACCTTGCTAATAGTTTCCTTTGATGTGCAGAAGCTTTTAAGGTTAATTAGGTCCCATTTGTTTATTTTTGCTTTTATTTCCAATATTCTGGGACGTGGGTCATAGTAAAGTTGCAGGATATAAAATCAACACCCAGAAATCCCTTGCATTCCTATACACTAATAATGAGAAAACAGAAAGAGAAAATAAGGAAACAATTCCATTCACCATTGCAATGGAAAGAATAAAATACTTAGGAATATATCTACCTAAAGAAACTAAAGACCTATATATAGAAAACTATAAAACACTGGTGAAAGAAATCAAAGAGGACACTAACAGATGGAGAAATATACCATGTTCATGGATTGGAAGAATCAATATAGTGAAAATGAGTATACTACCCAAAGCAATTTATAGATTCAATGGAATCCCTATCAAGCTACCAGCAGTATTCTTCACAGAGCTAGAACAAATAATTTCACAATTTGTATGGAAATACAAAAAACCTCGAATAGCCAAAGCGATCTTGAGAAATAAGAATGGAACTGGAGGAATCAACCTACCTGACTTCAGGCTCTACTACAAAGCCACAGTTATCAAGACAGTATGGTACTGGCACAAAGACAGAAATATAGATCAATGGAACAAAATAGAAAGCCCAGAGATAAATCCAGGCACATATGGACACCTTATCTTTGACAAAGGAGGCAAGAATATACAATGGATTAAAGACAATCTCTTTAACAAGTGGTGCTGGGAAATCTGGTCAACCACTTGTAAAAGAATGAAACTAGAACACTTTCTAACACCATACACAAAAATAAACTCAAAATGGATTAAAGATCTAAACGTAAGACCAGAAACTATAAAACTCCTAGAGGAGAACATAGGCAAAACACTCTCTGACATACATCACAGCAGGATCCTTATTTACTTTTATGCAGAGTACAGCATACAGAATGCTGGGCTGGATGAAGCACAAGTTGGAATCAAGATTGCTGGGAGAAATATAAAAAACCTAAGATATGCACCACCCTTATGGCAGAAAGTAAAGAGGAAATAAAGAGCCTCTTGATGAAGGAGAAAGAGGAGAGTGAAAAAGCTGGCTTAAAGCTCAACATTCAAAATACTAAGATCATGGCATCCAGTCCCATCACTTCATTGCAAATAGATGGGGAAACAATGGAAACAGTGGACATTATTTTCTTAGGCTCCAAAATCTCTGTAGAATGCGATCTTACAAGGAAAAGACCCCTGCTCTGCCGGGGACCAGCCCCGGCTGATCCAGGGTATTCGAAGGAGAGACGGCTAGGCGAGGGTCAGGGAATAACTGCTTAATTACACTTTAATTAAGGATACAAAGAGTAATAGAATAAGGATAGCTCAGTGAGGAAATTCAGTGGAGAAAAGCGGCTGAAATAAGGATAGCTCAGTAAGAAAATTCAGTGGAGAAAAGAAGCTGAGTGGCTTGGTTTACGCGGAAAATCAATATAACCCGTGACACCAGGTTAGCTCTGACCACGGAGGCCGCAGGCGCCCTCTCGAATAGCGGAAGGTGCCCCACCTTAGACACCTTCTCGAGTGGGTCTTAGAAGCCCAGGCAAATAAATGGTCGCAGAGGACATCCACGCTCCAGATGGACGCTCAGCCAGAAGTTAAAGGGAAGAATGACATGGGGAGACCAAGTTTCAGTGAACAAGGCCCGCACTTTATTTTCCAAAGTAGTTTTTATACCTTAAGTTATGCATAGAGGATAATGGGGGAAGGGGTAGAGTCATGCAGCAAGCCAGGCTTTTTTCCTGTAAACTTATCATATGCAAAAGTTCAGGTGATAGACATCATCTTCTGGCCCGGAGGCCTGTTAACATTTTAAGAAACTTATCTTTCTCTAAAGGTGATTATTCCAAAGTCAGGCGCCAGCCTTCCAAAAAGCATTGAACAAAGCTGTATTTTACATTTCTATACACCCATTATATCAATCAATACACTGCCAAGGACACAGTAGGAGTATGGAGACTTAGCAGCAAACATTGGCCCAACAAGTGAAAAACCCTTCACCAATACATTTTCTAATCAATCTTTTAACTACTCAAAGGAATCTGTGTTTAGGCAGTTTAGAACGTCTCCTGCCTCTCACAGTTGGGAGGCTCTGAACAATCACATGTGGCCGGAAAAACCCGTTCAGGCAGGCTAGAGGATTTCCAAAGGAGTTTGTAGGTTAAACACTGTCACACCCAGGAATTATTAACTGGAGCTGTAAGCTAACTCTTTTTCCAGAGAGAGGTAGTGGGAGACAGCCCCCCGTAAAGTCAGAGGTGTAGGTGAAAGCACAAAGCAGAAAGTAGGCAGACTCTGGTTTTGGGGGTAGATGCTCGAGAATTTCCAGGGGGACTCCTGAGGCTCGATCCCGCCTTTGCGTATGCCGAGCCTCCTTCCTCATGACCTTTGTCATGGGCGGAGTGCCTCACGCTGGCTCCCAGAAGTGATTGAATTCCAGTTGAGCTATTCCAGATCCTCACTCAATATGCAATGTGCCGGCTCCCAGCATCTCCCCCTTTTTTATTTCTTAAAACAGCCAGATGCAGCTCAGTCGCGAGCTTCTGAATGTTCTGCCGAAGAATCCTGACAATACAAGGAAGAATGAATATGAGAAGCAAAACTAAAGCACCAGCAGCGATGTATCCAAGGATATTAGACAGAATGTTTTTTCCTGAAATGAAGTTAGAGAAAGTGTGAAAAAAGTCATTAGCTGCCCCAGCGGCAGTAAAATCCAGTCGAGAGTGTTCCAGGGTCTGTATTTGATTATGAAGTTTTTCTAAGTCCAGGCCAATATCAGAGCTGTTCCAAACACCTGAGATATGATTTTTGATTTTTTCCCATTCATAATCTGTCTCATTTACCTTTAAAGATGTCACGCATATCCACCGGTAATCAGCGTGGCAAGACAGAGCCATTTTCACTTTTAACGCCTGTAACTCAGTCCCAATATGCATTATTGCCTCTTCTAAGGCATCTACTCTCATCTCCAATTTTCTATCTATAACTTCCTGTGTTGCTAGAGTTAAAGAGACATTTTTAGACATGGTATCAACATATTGGGCAGTATGCACTTGTTGACTCAATGATATTGCTGCCGCAGTAACAGAAGTAATTGCTGCTATCAAAGCCGATATTCCTAAAATAAGTAAGCCCACAAATCGCCGTTGTCGCATTAAATCTCGTAGTTGTTGTAACACGGCAAGGCCGTAATTGTCATACCAGTGGCTAGTCACTGTCACAGGTATCATGAGATAGGGTGGGCGTTGTAACACCACAAAAGAGCAAACATTATATTGAGGGGTCAAACAAGATGAAAGCATACATTGTTCACAAGTTACTATATTAGGTCCACCTGAATAATTCATGCGTACATTAAGCTTCTTGGAGTCATTAGTAAAAAGAAAAACATAAGGGGAGGGTAGACAAGCTAAAACAGAATAAGTAGAATTGCTATCTGGGCGGTACAAGGAGACAGGAGCAGTAGCAGCAAGGGCTCTCCAAATATCAGGTTGCCAATAGGTCTGTTTCTTCGTTGTATAAGACAGCATAGGAGGAACAAATTGATTACGATGCCTTCTAGTGGCATGTGTTGGCCAAGGAAGAGGAATCCTATCTCAATTCTCGAATCTGCCCTCAAATGTATCATTGGCCAATGGATCCTCACCTGGATTCGGGTTGCTCCAGTCCTGAATAGTATAATCCCCACCTCCTGGTATCCTATAATCAATCCTTGAATCATAAGTACAAGATGTCCAAGTCGGATACCCTGTACGACTGTCTATGGTGTTCCATACTTTCTCTGAAGGAGCAACCTTATAACAATTCGGATATTTTGGTGGAGATTTGGAATGCAGGGTTACATAGGGGTCAAGAATCCCGGGCATACGAGCCAATAATACCCAAGCTGATCAATGACGTAAAGACCAGGAATCTGTTATAATTATTTTTTTAGAGGCCCCAACACATCCTTCTTTGGTGGGGGTAATAAAGCTTCTAAGGTCATTGGGGAAGTTAAAGCAAACAGGGAAATCACCTGTTAATCCCCTGAAGGTATAGTTGAAGTTAATAGGATATTTATCTCTAGTGTAAGAAGTATAGGATCCTCCCAAGAGCTGGGGTTGGTCTGTGTTGACCCGTATAGGCTCATTATCCCAAGTAACAACTTGGAAAGTTGGAGGATCTGGGAGATACGCCCAATATTTGGTTGGAATAGGGGAGGCGCTTACCTGACAGGAAAGCAAAGCAAGCATGGCAATAAACAGTTTCTCAGGAGAAGCTGGAGATCCCTGTAAGGAAGCTATTCCCCGTGCCTGGTGGCAGAGTGTTTTTATTTGTCCCCAAGTAGGTATGGAGGCATTCCGGGTCGCCTGAGTCAGGCGGCCTGACACCCTTTTGTGAGGCAAAGGATCGGGAGGAGCAATATCCTGTATATGAAGTTGAGACATCTGCTTGGTGGGTGGATCCGTTCCTTGCTCATCCGGGATCTCCGATGTCAGTTGTCCCGACGCCGGCGGCGTTTCCCGTGCTGGCGGGGGGAGTGAAGGCAGAGGAGGTCCCTTCCTTTTTCGGGGTCGCGGCAGCTGGGGAATCCGGTATCCGAGGGGCTGAGACATGGCGAATCAATCTGTCTGGAACCCAAATTGGAGAATCTGCGTCCTGTGGAAAAATGCAAGCATATCCTCGACCACTGGTTAACAATGGGTCGGGACCTTTCCATTGTCCGGAAAGGAGGTCCTTCCATTTAACTAATGGTTTTGCATTCAGCTGCTCAGGGCACCAATGGCGAAGCATTGCAGTAATTCCGGCCGAATCGGCATTTAAAATATTTATTACGAAAAGAGCATGTTGCAAGATTTGATGCGGAGAGCTATACTTAAACTCCCCTTCTTTTAATTTTTGAATTTGGATTTTTAATGTTTGGTGTGCTCTTTCCACAATGGCTTGTCTCTGGGGATTATAAGGAATGCCTGTATTATGTTTAATTTGAAACTTTAGACAAAATTCCTGAAAAGACTTAGATGTGTAAGCAGGAGCATATAGTGGCATTAATAGCTCTTAAATCTTGTAAAAGTCGCCACTTGCCAGATTTTTTCTTAATAACAAAAATAGGAGTATTCCAGGGGCTATTGGAGGGCTCAATATGTCCCAATCCTAGTTGTTCAGAAATTAACGCTTTGGCTGCCAGTAGTTTTTCTTTAGTCAGAGGCCATTGTTCTACCCACACCGGGTCTTGAGATTTTCACGTAATGGGGTCGGCAGCAAAAACAATGGCCTCCATCAAAAATTTGGATACCCTAATCCAGTACGGAACTTTCGAGGAGCCGGGCAAATTGGCTCAATTATTCCTGTCTGCTGTTTACCTAACCCTTTTGAGGGGTCATAGCCCATTTGTAGCATTTGAAAAGTTACTTTATCATCAGGGCTAAAAAGTAACATGCCCATTTGAGACAGCACATCTCTCCCCCACAGGGAAAAGGGGAGTGAAGGAATTACATACGGTTGGAATGTTCCACGGGTATTTTCAAATTGCCAATCTAAAATTTTTGCACTTTTAGTTACTGCAGGAGCTCTTCCTATGCCCACCAAATCATTTTCAGTAGTATGTGTGGGCCAGGAACTGGGCCAGTCTTTCCCAGAAATACAAGAAACGTCTGCCCCTGTATCTAATAGTCCTTCAATAGACTTGCCACTAACGAGAATAGATTTCATAGGACGCTTCTTAGTAATTTCTGTTACCCAAAAAGCCATGTCACTAGATCCAAATCCTTTGTCCTGCCTTTCATTTTGGGTGGCTGTTTGCCCAATTGTAGTATGATAAGGCAAAAGTAAAAGTTGGGCTATTCTCTGTCCCTGATATATTTGGAAAGTTTTAGTCGGGGGTGAAATCATTATCTGAATTTCTCCTGTATAATCTGAGTCAATTACTCCAGGAATAATTGTAAGACCTTGCATAGCTAGGGAACCTCTGCCTAGTATAATTCCTACCAGGCCTATTGGTAACGGGCCTTTAACTCCTGTAGGGATTTTTATAGTGGGGCTATCTGGTGTTAATATTGTTGAGGTGGTGGAACTGAGGTCCAGTCCTGCACTGCCTGGGGTTGTTCTGATGAGCTCTGCGACGGAACGAAGGGAATGAATGGGTTCAGTGAGGCTGCCCCAATCGTTGTCGGGGCCTGGGGCTGGCCCCTCAACCCGTTTCCCGACTGCTGGTCGGGGCCTAAAAAGACTCCATTTTTATGGAATCGTGACCTACAGTCCCTTGCCCAATGATATCCTCTCTGGCAGCGAGGGCAAAGAGACCTAGGATTAATGGGCAGGGGGGCAGGGTTTTGTGGAGCAGACGCAGCCGGTTGGGCCGGATTAGGCAGATAAGAACCGGGTGTTCTTTGAGGGCACTCACGAAAAGTGTGTCCCTCCTGGCCACAGGAAAAACAAGTTCTAGGGAATGTATTCTTGCCTTGGTTATTGGGATCGCCTTGTGATGGCTTATTCTTGTTAGTAAAAAAAGTTTGGACTGCCTGCTGATAAGAATTCCCTTTTATTGCTGCAGCTATAGCAACACCCTGTAGCATTGACGGTCCTACATCTGCACACTGTTTCATATAATCAATTAAGGATCCAGTTCTTCTAATAGGGCGCAATATAGCCTGGCTGGTGGAATTAGCATTTTCAAAGGCCAAGTGTTTTGTTAATAATTTAGCTCCCTCGGAATCGGAAATTATTTTCTGGACAGCTTCTGAGAGTCGTGAGACAAAGTCTTCAAATGGCTCTTCTGACTTTTGTTTAATATCAGATAGAGCAGTACCAGATGCCTTACCATCGGGCAATGAGCGCCAGGCAGTAAAGGCACAATCAGCCACCTGTTGTATAGCAGTCCTATCTAATTTCATCTGTTCGTCATACGAGGGGTAGTCGGTCTGTCCAAGTAATATAGGTTCAGTGATATGTTTAAGGTCAGTATTTTGGTTAGAAAAAGCATATATACGAGCGAGATCATCATATTCAGATTTCCAAAGTATGAAATGTCCTCCGGACAGGCAGGCCTTAGCAATTGTTTTCCACTCTCGAGGTGTTAACCATTGGCCTGTTAAATTTTCTACTAGCTGCATCGTATATGGGGCTTTAGGCCCATATGAAATACATGCATTTTTAAGTTCTTTGACCAATTGAAAGGAAACAGGCTCCCAGTCGATAGCCTTTTGTTCTCTTTCATCATTGTCAAAAATTAAAGGGAAACAAGCCTGAAGTTGGGGATCGAATTTCTCGCCAGGGACAGAGAAGGCCCGTCTCCGTGGGATCGATATTGGAGCTCTCCCACTTCGATAGGGAGGTGGCGGCAATAATGCGGGTTTAATAGGACCTGTACGGCTTGGTATGGGAGGTGGTGGCAAAGGCATGGGTTCCATATTCTCTGCTCTGTACTCTGGAGCTCTTTGAACTGTTTGGTATCCAGAGGTTACATATGGAGTAACTGGGAAGGTCTCTTGGAAATCCCTAGGGGCATATGGCCTAATGGGAGACGTTTCCCTTAGGTTCCTTGGAGCAGATGGCCTGATAGGGGAAGTTTCTCTTAGGCTTTTTGGGGCATCTTTGTTTAAGAGATGCCAATCTTCATCGGAGTGATATTTAGTTGTTATCTCGTCTAAATTCTCTTTTCCTTTTGGGGAAGGCTGATCTTGTTTCTCATCTCTATCTTTAAGTTGTTCCTGAGTAGTCATGGCTGCTAACATTTTTCTTAGTTGCCGATAGTCAGGTGGGTCTTCGTTTTTTTCATTTTCCTCAGGTTTAACTACAGTTTCGACCTCACTTTCCTCTTTAAGGGTTACTCTTTTAGAATCAGGGGCAGGTTTAGCTACAGCATTTTCTTCACTATCTCTTTTAAGATGTACTTTTTTTGAATCTGGGGCAGGGTCTAAGACATCTCTAATGATATTCCATAAGGAAAAGGCGTCATTAGGCACCTTTTCTGAGCCATGTTCGGCATGGTAAGTTTTTAGCTGTTTTCCTACTTTTTCCCAGACATCTAAGTTAACAGAGCCTTCGTCTGGAAACCAGGGACAGTGTTCTTGTACAAAGGAAAAAAATGATTGAATGGTAGATTTTTTAACTTTGATTCGTCTTTTATTTAATAACTGTAAAACTACTCCTATAAAGAGCTGTCTTTCATTTGATTCAGTGTTACCCATGTCAGAAAATTAAGTATAATAGAGGATTTTGCTTTTAGCTATCAAAAGATCAGGCCTTTCTTTGGCCTTTTAACTTCAGAAACCGTTTTCTCTAAGTCTTCAACACTTTCAACACTTCCCACTCGTCAGCCCTGTCTATCCTACAGGGGGGTCCGCGGCACCCTTGAGTGGGGTCGTAGCCGTCCCGAACACTGGAAGGACAATAGGGCTGGTGACCCAGATTGTCCCGGGGGGGAAACAGAAGGCTGATGACCCAAACTGTTCCGAGGGGGGAGCAGTAGAGCTGATGACCCAAACTGCTCCGTGGGGGAACAAGAGAGCTGATGACCCAGTTGTTCCGAGAACGGGGAGCAAATAGAGCTGATGACCCTAATTGCAGGGAGCTTACCTTCGAAAATCCTGTCTCGGGCGCCACCTGCCGGGGACCAGCCCCGGCTGATCCAGGGTATTCGAAGGAGAGACGGCTAGGCGAGGGTCAGGGAATAACTGCTTAATTACACTTTAATTAAGGATACAAAGAGTAATAGAATAAGGATAGCTCAGTGAGGAAATTCAGTGGAGAAAAGCGGCTGAAATAAGGATAGCTCAGTAAGAAAATTCAGTGGAGAAAAGAAGCTGAGTGGCTTGGTTTACGCGGAAAATCAATATAACCCGTGACACCAGGTTAGCTCTGACCACGGAGGCCGCAGGCGCCCTCTCGAATAGCGGAAGGTGCCCCACCTTAGACACCTTCTCGAGTGGGTCTTAGAAGCCCAGGCAAATAAATGGTCGCAGAGGACATCCACGCTCCAGATGGACGCTCAGCCAGAAGTTAAAGGGAAGAATGACATGGGGAGACCAAGTTTCAGTGAACAAGGCCCGCACTTTATTTTCCAAAGTAGTTTTTATACCTTAAGTTATGCATAGAGGATAATGGGGGAAGGGGTAGAGTCATGCAGCAAGCCAGGCTTTTTTCCTGTAAACTTATCATATGCAAAAGTTCAGGTGATAGACATCATCTTCTGGCCCGGAGGCCTGTTAACATTTTAAGAAACTTATCTTTCTCTAAAGGTGATTATTCCAAAGTCAGGCGCCAGCCTTCCAAAAAGCATTGAACAAAGCTGTATTTTACATTTCTATACACCCATTATATCAATCAATACACTGCCAAGGACACAGTAGGAGTATGGAGACTTAGCAGCAAACATTGGCCCAACAAGTGAAAAACCCTTCACCAATACATTTTCTAATCAATCTTTTAACTACTCAAAGGAATCTGTGTTTAGGCAGTTTAGAACGTCTCCTGCCTCTCACAGTTGGGAGGCTCTGAACAATCACATGTGGCCGGAAAAACCCGTTCAGGCAGGCTAGAGGATTTCCAAAGGAGTTTGTAGGTTAAACACTGTCACACCCAGGAATTATTAACTGGAGCTGTAAGCTAACTCTTTTTCCAGAGAGAGGTAGTGGGAGACAGCCCCCCGTAAAGTCAGAGGTGTAGGTGAAAACACAAAGCAGAAAGTAGGCAGACTCTGGTTTTGGGGGTAGATGCTCGAGAATTTCCAGGGGGACTCCTGAGGCTCGATCCCGCCTTTGCGTATGCCGAGCCTCCTTCCTCATGACCTTTGTCATGGGCGGAGTGCCTCACGCTGTCTCCCGGAAGTGATAGAATTCCAGTTGAGCTATTCCAGATCCTCACTCAATATGCAATGTGCCGGCTCCCAGCACTGCTCCTTATAAGAAAAGCTATGATAAACCTAAACAGCATACTAAAAAGCAGAGACATTACTTTGCTGACAGAAGTCCATAGAGTCAAAGTTATTGTTTTTCCAGTAGTCATGTATGGATGTGAGAGTTAGACCATAAAGAAGGTTGAGCACCGAAGAATTGATGCTTTTGAACTGTGGTGTTGGAGAAGACTCTTGAGAGTCCCTTAGACAGCAAGATCAAACCAGTCAATCCTAAGGAAATCAACCCTGAATATTCATTGGAAGGACTAATGCTGAAGCTTCAATATTTTAGCCACATGATCCAAAGAGCTGACTTATTGGAAAAGACCCTGATTATGGGAAAGATTGAAGGCAGGAGGAGAATGGGGTGACAGAGGATGAGATGGTTTAATGGCATCCCTGACTCAATGCACACGAGTTTGAGCAAACTCTGGGAGATAGTGAAGGATAGGGAAGCCTGGCGTACTGCAGTCCATGAGGTCACAAAGAGTTGGACACAACTGAGTGACTGAACAATAACAACAATTAAAAATCCTGGAGATGGATAATGGTGATGGTTGCAAAATAATGTGAATGTATCTAATGCCACTAAATGTACAATTAAAAATTGATAAAATGATCATCTTTATGTTATGAATAGTTTATCACAATAAAATAGTTTTTAAGCTATGGCATCAGTAACTGAAAATACTGAATAATTAAATAAAATTGTACAAGAGTTTTTTAAAAAATTATAAATTCCTACTGAAATAAACTCATGAGAATTAAATTGAAGAATGAAGCCATGTTCATAAATGGATTCAATATCTTATGCCAATTTTCTTCATAATAATGTATAAATTAAATGTAATTTTACTAATCTCAGAAGTATTTTACAATGACACTGAGATATTTCTCATGAAATTCATATTGAATTACAAGTTATTAAAAATGGGGAAACAATTTTAAAGTTATTAATGTAGATAATTTGTCTCCTAAAACACCAAGCTTTACATGATGTTACAGTTATGTAAGGTAAAGGGGGCTTCATGGGTATCTTTTGTAGTGATCAGGATACCCGAATGAAGGGGAGACTGAGTTTTAGAAACTCTTAAGCATAAAAGCAAGAGAGTTCCAGAAAAACATCTATTTCTGTTTTATTGACTATGCCAAAGCCTTTGACTGTGTGGATCACAATAAACTGCGGAAAATTCTTCAAGAGATGGGAATACCAGACCACCTGACCTGCCTCTTGAGAAACCTATATGCAGGTCAGGAAGCAACAGTTAGAAATGGACATGGAACAACAGACTGGTTCCAAAAAGAAAAGGAGTATGTCAAGGCTGTATATTGTCACCCTGCTTATTTAACTTATATGCAGAGTACATCATGAGAAACACTGGGCTGGAAGAAGCACAAGCTGGAATCAAGATTGCTGGGAGAGATCTCAATAACCTCAGATATGCAGATGACACCACCCTTATGGCAGAAAGTGAAGAGGAACTAAAAAGCCTCTTGATGAAAGTGAAGGAGGAGAGTGAAAAAGTTGGCTTAAAACTCAACATTCAGGAAACTAACATCATGGCATCTGGTCTCATCACTTCATGGGAAATAGATGGGGAAACAGTGGAAACAGTGTCAGACTTTATTCTTTTGGGTTCCAAAATCACTGCAGATGGTGATTGCAGCCATGAAATTAAAAAATCCTTACTCCTTGGAAGGAAAGTTATGACCAAACTAGATTGCATATTAAAAAGCAGAGACATTACTTTGCCAAGAAAGGTCCATCTAGTCAAGGCTATGGTTTTTCCAGTGGTCATGTATGGATGTGAGAGTTGGACTGTGAAGAAAGCTGAGTGCCAAAGAATTGATGCTTTTGAACTATGGTGTTGGAGAAGACTCTTGAGAGTCCCTTGGACTGCAAGGAGATCCAACCAGTCTATTCTAAAGGGGATCAACCCTGGGTGTTCTTTGGAAGAAATGATGCTAAAGCTGAAACTCCAGTACTTTGGCCACCTCATGCGAAGAGTTGACTCATTGGAAAAGACTCTGATGCTATTTTGGGGGCAGGAGGAGAAGGGGATGACAGAGGATGAGACGGCTGGATGGCATCACTGACTCAATGGACGTGAGTCTGAGTGAACTCCGGGAGATGGTGATGGACAGGGATGCCTGGAGTGCTGCAGTTCATGGGGTCGCAAAGAGTCAGACATGACTAAGTGACTGAACCAAAGCATACATCAGGGTACCACAAAAATGGAATATGGTTAGAAAGTTATTGGGAAGGCGATGTATTTATTGGAGTCTGAGGACAGACGTAAACACTGAGAATGAATTTGACCTCTCTGCCTTAATGATTATGAAGATATGGAATCATCTGGAGTATCCCCTTAAGACAAGGTGAGTACAGAAGGCAGCCAGGGAGCATTCTGGATTGACTTTCAAAGGTGTGGGAATCCACCAGCACGTGGATCTTTTGGATGATAGCTGAACTGAGCCATCTTGAAAGTGTTTCTCCAAATTAGGCATGATGCCAAGATTAATGGACCTCAACTGTTTAAAGGATATAGATTTTATTTCTTGCAAAGGAGTTAAAATAGGGATAGGTGACAAGATTGTAGCCAGAATGTGCCTTACTGCTGTCATGAAACGTACTAGTGTTTCTCTTGAGGGGCCTTCAGATAGCCTATGCATGTATCTCCAAGTGAGATTTGAGATGAATGCCACATCTTTAGTATTTTTTGGCTAACCAAGAAAGACCTGCAATAGCAGGACAGTTAAATGTGAATAAACAGCAACATGAGCAAGCAAACAAATGACCTGTCCCTTTCTTCTTTTGGCCTACTACACTTCTCTCAACTTCTGAAAAAATGAGGTTTGTGCTGGAGATGTCATCCCAAGTGGGAAGATGTGAGAGACACCACACATCTGATATTCAGATGTCAGCAGGTGGAGAAAAATTAAGCCATTTATTACACACTTTGAGTTCAGCCCATTTAATAAGCTGCTTATGTCAGGAAAAATAATGGATTATTCAGAGTATTGTCTTATATTTTTTTGAAATTAGTAATTTAATATTTCTAAACATACTGCTTTAGTGGTTTGAAAATGATCTATTTGTGCTAAGAACATTTTTCTGGGTAAAACACAAAATTATTTTCTCTATATCATTATTGTCATTATTTACTACTGCTTTGGTTAATTCTTTTTAGGCTTGGTATAAGGAGGATTGTCAAAACAGTTGAACAGATAGGCTAAAAGTTGAGAAACGAAGTGACTAGAAGTTAGTACAAGAGGCTATACAAAGATGCTATTTCTCAGTTTTTTCTTGGCATGGAAGAAAAATAGTGTTATGAGGCATAACTATTTGCTGAAAATAACTCCCTAGGTACATCCTTAGATTAGAAATCATGTTAATAATAATAACATAGCATTATACTAGGTCAATAAGGCTCACTGTTATATATTTTTTATTATGAAGAAATTTTTTACTTTTGATTACTGTTTATGTGATGTTATATATTAATAAAGTCACACTGATGCCTGCTATTGCTGCTGCTGCTTCTAAGTTGCTTCAGACATGTTTGACTCTTTGTGACCCCATGGACTATAGCCTGCCAGGCTTCTCTGTCCATGCAATTCTCCAGGCCAGAATACTGGAGGGAGTTGCCATTTCCTTTTCCAGAGGATCTTCCTGACCCAGGGATTGTATCCATGGTTCTTACATCTCCTGCATTGGCAGGAGGGTCTTTTACTACTAGTGTTACCATGCCTGAAATGTCACAAAAAATTTGGAAGTAGGACCAATCCATCTGTGTTATTCGACATCAGCTCCAACTTAATGCTACCAATTTGTTTCCTTTCTTTGTCATTTGAAGCTGAATATTTTGATTGATTTTCTAATAAAATAAAAAATTTATTAAAGAGAACAGTGTAGTTTAACATAAAATATACTTAATCAAGAATGGCTGTATGTTTAGAGGCGAAGGTAGCCAATTCACCTTAACCGCATTTCCTGAAGTAGAATTCCTTTTGTTCTTTATAGACAAGTCTCATTGATTGGAGCTTAACTGTGCCTGGGCAGGACCTATTCTTAACATGTAGGCTTCCACATAGAATGAGCAAAGAGGGAGCTAATTTTTCACTGGGAATCTCTCAAATGTTAGTATCTAAGGGAACACTCTCTCTGGAGAGGATTCTCCTGGATGCCTGTGTTCTTAGATAAGGTGGAACAAGAGAGCTTGGAAAAATTTCTTTGAGTTTTTTGACTTTCATTTAATGTCTGTATTCCTGAACTGCAACACTAAACCTCACTGTATCTAATAGTCCTTACTCTTCAATTTCTCAAATTTTAAATCTTTGGAAAAGAAATCCAGTCTTCAATAGTAGTAGATCAGGTTGACTTGAAGAGGTTTCAGAGGGTAGGGTAAACATTGGCCTCCTGGGAAGTCTGAACAATCCCTCTATTTTTTGGACTTAAGCCTAACTCCTGTCTTCTGAGATGTCTGGGGACCTCAAGGGGTGAGTTTTCATGTGTTTAAACCATTTCATTTTATGTTGTGTATTTTTTTTTTTAATTAAAGGTTGGTTAAGAGTTTTGTGTTTCTTGTTCTCTTACTGAAATATTAGAACTCGAACAGAACAAATTTATGGATACCAAGCAGGAAAGGGGATGGAATGAGTTGGGAGATTGGAATTGGCATATATACACTATTGATACTATGTATAAAATAGATAACTAACGAGAACCTACTGTATAGCACAGGAAACCCTACTCATTGCTCTGTGGTGACCTAAATAGGAAGGAAATCCAAAAAAGAGGAGATATATGTATACATATGTCTAGTTGACTTTGCTCTATAGTAGAAACTAACACAACATTTTAAAGCAATTATACTCCAATAAAATTTTTTTAAATGCCTGAAAAGAAAAGAAATAACTGACAGTGTGAAGGGTAGTCCTAGAAGTAGAGACCAATGGCAAAAAGACAAGAGCTAAAAGAAATGAGCTCTTCTACAATTCTACTATAAATATATACTGTTCTATTATTTAATGCTTTGTCATAAAATCAATATTATTTAAAATTAGATGTAACTGTAGAAATGTTTAAAAATCAGATGAGATCTTAAAGGACAAATAGTCTAAAGCCTCCATTATATAGAAAGAAAAATTAAGCTTAAACTATCAAATGTATTAATATACATGTAAATATATTTTCATGAATCATCTATTTGATGTATTGTAGAATTGTATACTACAAACAATGCAGAGTTTAGTGTAATATAGGTACTCTAGAATTAGCATCTACTAAATGTATTCATTATTTTCCAGCAGTAGCCTACTTGATTTTCTTACAAATTTAGTTTTCTTTCTTATTAGACACAAATTACATTTAGGTCTGTAACTAATGAGGATATCCAAATCTTATTTTGTCTGTAAATATTCAGATTAAACTAAATGTATTTATTTAGAGAAGATGAATTATTGTCAACAGTATAATCATAATTTGGAAGCATAATAATGTGTGGAATGCATTTTAATGAAAATATAGTTATAATTGTGAATTAAAAAATAATATTTTCCCACCTGTTTCATTAAGTAAATAGCTTTGTGATTTAGAGCAAATGATTTAATCTCTCTTACACTCATTTTCCTCACTGGTAAAATTTCTGAGTTGAACAGAATCTGCTCCTTTCTCCTTAAAAAAATTTTTTTTTCCTCCTGTGTATTTCTTATAACAGAGAAGTTTTCATGTAATTCATCACTCCATTTTTTACCTCCTGCTTAGGTAACATTGTTTCTTAATGTTTAGAAGCAAAGGTGGTTTTGCCAAAGTGATACCTATTCAATTTCTAATTCAGTATGAAACTGTGATGTTTCTGCTGCTTTAAGACGCATTTCATTCAGTTCTAGGAATTTTACATTATTTAGGTACCTTATACAAGCTATAAAAATAACTTCTTCTGAGTTTATTCTAAAACAATACCTAAAACATATTTACAGAAATATTCAATTATCAGTTCAGTTCAGTCACTCAGTCCTGTCGACTCTTTACTACACATGGACTGCAGCACCCCAGGCTTCCCAGTCTATCACCAACTCCCAGAGCTTGCTCAAACTCATGTCCATCGAGTCAGTGATACCATCCAACCGTCTCCTCCCCTGTCGTCCCCTTCTCCTCCTGCCTTCAGTCTTGCCCAACATCAGGGTCTTTTCCGAGTCAGTTCTTCGCATCAGGTATCCAAAGTATCGGAGCTTCAGCTTTAGCATCAGTCCTTCCAGTGAGTATTCAGGATTGATTTCCTTTAGGACTGACTGGTTGAATCTCCTTACAGTCCAATGTATTCTCAAGAGTCTTCTCCAACACCGCAGTTTAAAAGCATCAATTCTTCAGTACTCAGCTTTCTTTATAGTCCAACTCTCACATCCATACATTATTTCTTGAAAATCATAGCTTTGACTAGATGGGACTTTGTTGGCAAAGTAATGTCTCTGCTTTTTAATATTGTGTCTAGGTGGGTCATAGCTTTTCTTCCAGGAGCAAGCGTCTTTTAATTTCATGGCTGCAGTTACCATCTCCAATGATTTTTGGAGCCCAAGAAAATAAAGTCTGTTATTGTTTCCAGTTTCCCCATCTATTTGCCACAAAGTGGTGGGATTGGATGCCATGACCTTAGTTTTCTGAATGTTGAGTTTTAAGCCAGCTTTTTCACTCTCCTCTTTCACTTTCATCAAGAGGCTCTTTAGTTCCTCTTCACTTTCTCCATAAGGGTGGTGTTAGCTGCGTATCTGAGATTATTGATATTTCTCCCAGAAATCTTGATTCCAGCTTGTGCTTCATCCAGCCCAGCATTTTGCATGATTTACTCTGCATGTAAGTTAAATAAACAGGGTGACAATATACAGCCTTGGTGTACTCCTTTCCCAATTTGGAACCAGTCGGTTGTTCCATGTCCAATTCTAATTGTTGTTTCCTGACTTGCATATAGATTTCTCAGGAGGCATGGACTATATATTCCATGGAATTCTCCAGACCAGAATACTGGAGTGGGTAGATATTCCCTTTTCCAGGGAATCTTCCCAACCTGGGGATCAAACTCAGGTCTCCCACATTGCAGGGGAATTCTTTACCAGCTGAGCCACCAAGGAAGCCCAGAAATACTGGAGTGGGTAGCATATCCCTTCTCCAGCAGATCTTCCCAACCCAGGAATTGAACCAGGCTCTCCTCCATTGCAGATGGGTTCTTTACCATCTGATCTACCAGGAAAGTCCCTATATTCAATCATAGCTTTCAAAAAATGACTGGGAACCAGCCACCCATTTGAAAAGAGTGATACAACAATCTGCAAATCCAGATTTAGCACAAGTTTTTCTAAATGCATATTGGAATACTCTCTGAGGATTTTCATTTGAGGTATGCATAATAAGAAATGAAATAATGGCATCAGGAATTCAAGGGGGCATAAAACATACATCAAAATATACACTGATGACCATGTTTGTTCAGTGTATTAGAGCAATAATAAAATTTGAAAATGTTCTCCAAAATGGAAAGCCTAACACAAAATATAAGAAGTATAGAGTTACATTTTAAAATATCACTGTTCCTTAAGGGCAAGTTCTAAAATTTTAAACAGTCATTCAATAATGCAGTGATCTCAAAACTAAGTACCAAGCATTAGGCTAGGCACTTGGAAAGCAACACAGACTCCTGTTCTCACTAAATTTGTAGTCTAGTTAGGGAGACAGAGAAGTAACTTTAATGCAGTATCAAGTGGAGAAAACGTGGATTCGATCCCTGGGTTAGGAAGATCCTCTGGAGGAGGAAATGGCTACCCATTTCAATATTCTTGCTTGAAGAATACCATGGACAGAGGAGACTGTTGGGCTACAGTTCATGCAATTGCAAAGAGTAGGAGACAACATAGCAACTCAGCAAGGACACATGCAAATGCTAAGATTAAAAAGATAGAATGTTCTGTTGGGACATATGAGAGAGGCATCACATTCATTACTGAGGGAACAAGATCAACTAAAGAATAGAAGGAAAGGAATTAGGAGGAAGCTGGTAACACAGGGGTGAGGTGAGAATGGTAAAACGAGCAGATTATGACAAGGCTTGGAAGTAAAAAAAAAAAAAAACCTATAGAATAATGGAAGATATTCAAGAAGTCCTATGTGGCTCTTGGAGAGAGTGAAAAGGCAAAAGGAGAGAAGAAATAAATTGTTATCATCCTCATCATCACCACTACTTTAACCTGTAGAGAAATATTTGAATAAGTATAAAGCAACAAAGATTATTTTTCAAATGTGGGTGTAGCCTGATAAGTCTATGACATTGAAGAGTGGATTTTTTTTTTAAAGTAGATACAAGTATGGGACCAGTATTCATAAATGTTTGAATATGATAATCTAGTTTCTAAAGAGAAATTTATTCATAATTAGGGAAAGTGAGCACATGGTTAGTAATAAATAAAAATAATAGACCCCAATATTTCCCAAGCCGTGTGTTTAATTGTATGGTTCTCTACAGTGTCTCATTCAATTCAGTTCAGTTGCTCAGTCATGTCCGACTCTTTGTGACCCCATGAACTGCAGCACACTAGGCCTCCCTGTCCATCACCAACTCCCGGAGTTCACCCAAACTCATGTCCATTGAGTCAGTAATGCCATCCAGCCATCTCATCCTCTGTCGTCCCCTTCTCCTCCTGCCCCCAATCCCTCCCAGCATCAGAGTCTTTTCCAGTGAGTCAACTCTTCGCATGAGGTGGCCAAAGTACTGGAGTTTCAGCTTTAGCATCAGTCCTTCCAAAGAACACTCAGAACTGGTCTCCTTTAGGACGGACTGGTTGGATCTCCTTGCAGTCCAAGGGACTCTCAAGAGTCTTCTCCAACACCATAGTTCAAATGCATCAGTTCTTCGGTGCTCAGTTTTCTTCACAGTCCAACTCTCACATCCATACATGACCACTGGAAAAACCATAGCCTTAACTAGATAGATCTTTGTTGGCAAAGTAATGTCTCTGCTTTTTAATATGCTATCTAGTTTGGTTGTAACTTTCCTTTCAAGGAGTAAGGATCTTTTAATTTCATGGCTACAATCACCATCTGCAGTGGTTTTGGAGCCCCCAAAAATAAAGTCTGACACTGTTTCCACTGTTTCCCCATCTATTTCCCATGAAGTGATGGGACCAGATGCCATGATGTTAGTTTTCTGAATGTTGAGTTTTAAGCCAACTTTTTCACTCTCCTCTTTCACCTTCATCAAGAGGCTTTTTAGTTCCTCTTCACTTTCTGCCATAAGGGTGGTGTCATCTGCATATCTGAGGTTATTGAGATTTCTCCCGGCAATCTTGATTCCAGCTTGTGCTTCTTCCAGCCCAACGTTTCTCATGATGTACTCTGCATATAAATTAAATGAGCAGGGTGACAATATACAGCCTTGAGGTACTCCTTTTCCTATTTGGAACCAGTCTGTTGTTCCATGTCCAGTTCTAACTGTTGCTTCCTGACCTGCATGTAGGTTTCTCAAGTGTAGTGTATGTAGTGCATGTAGTGTCTTATTATGATATCATAAATTAGTTGATCAAAATGTCTCATTGTTTGGCCAGGCATGCATGTGTGTAGGTGCATAAGTGAATGTATATGTGTTTGTGTGTGTGTGTGTGTGTGTGTGAAAAGGAGGTAGGCAGACAAAGAGAAAGAATCCAGAAGAGAGAGAGGGGGTTAAAGAAATCATCATAAGGAAATCTTGGGCCATCTGTATCAGGAAGCAAGCACTTCCCTGTCAATGAGACTGGCACCAGCTGCACCTTCATGTCTATGATTGATTTACATGCCACGGGATATACAAGGAAGAATTTTCAGTTAAGCTGGAGAAAGTTTTTCCTCCATGTGTTTTGCATATTTTACATTTAAAAAAATTTATTGGCCATACTACACATAAAATAGTTCCCCAACCAGGGTTGGAACCCATGCCTCTTGCTTTGGAAGCATGGAGTGTTAACCAGTGGGCTCCAGAGAAGTCCCTACACTATATTATGATAAATATTATAGCATAAATTTGAGGCATTTCAAATAATCTTTTGAAATAATAATAAATAATGATTTCTTTTGAAATAATGCTTCTTTTAAAGATGAATTAAAATAATTACATAGAAACAAAGGGAACTAAGGCTTAGACTACATTTTATTTATATACCAACATAGAAATAAGCAGAAACTGACAAATATGTCTATTTCTATAAAGAGAAACTGCTGTATTTTTTATTTTTATCAAACTTGCTGACAACAGTTAAAGCAATGGAATGTTTCAGATAGCCTACTTGGTCATGTAACATCATTAATGTGTATGCTGAATAGAGGATTCAAAAAGAACATGGTTCTTAAGAGATCATACATGCTTGCTTGCTAGGTTGCTTCAGTCATGTCCAACTCTTTGTGACTCTATGGCCTCTCACTTGCCAGGCTCCTCTGTCCATGGAATTCTCCAGGCAAGAGTACTGGAGTGAGTTGTCATGCCCTCCAGTAGGGGATCTTCCCGACCCAGGGATCAAACCTACATCTTATAGGTCTCTGGCATTGGCAGGCAGGCTCTTTGGCAAGTGCCAATGAATCTGTGTCTCTTAGCTCTCCTGCATTGGCAAGCGCCACCTGGGAAATCCAATTATGTGTATAAATATATGCATTTATATACAGAGTTCTGTCCTATGTACTTTACATATATTACTTTATCAAATCTTCACAACTCCATGAATTAGGTACTAATACATTATACTTCCACAAGAAGAAACTAGAGAGTTGAATCACACAGCCAGTAAAAGGAATGCCCAAGACTTTTGCCTGTCCTTGACTTCTGCTGTCTCATTAAATGTGCCTATTTCTTTCTTTTTCTTTTTTTCCTGTTGGATCATTATTTCAAATTTCCGTATATCTCCTGGAATAATTCTTAAAGCAAGGAACAGAAATAATATACTTGAACAAATAACAAATTCTGGAAAGGGTGTATAGAAAAGCGAACCCCCCCTAAACTATGGCAAGGATGTATTTTGGTATAACCACTATGGAAAACAGTATGGAGGTTCCTCAGGAAACCAAAAATTGAGTTGCCATGTTATCCAGCAATCCCACTCCTTGGCATATCCTGGATAAAACTATAATTCCAAAAGATACATGCACTACTATGTTCATAGCAGTAATATTTTCAATAGCTAAACATGGAAACAATCTAAATGTTTTTTGACAGAAGAATGGATAAAGAAGATGTGGAACTTATATACAACGGAATACTACTCAGCCATAAAAAAGCACAATAATGCCATTTATAGCAACATGGATACAACAAAAGATTATCATACTAAGTGAAGTAAGTCAGAGAAAGACACATACTGTATGATATCACTTATATGTGGAATTTAAGATATGGCATAAAAAAACCTAACTCGAAACAGAAACAAACTTACAAATATAGAGATCAGACTTATGGTTGCCAAGGAGAGAAGACAAGGGTAGAGGTGGACTGGGAATATAGGGTTGGCAGATGGAAACTATTACATTTAGAATGGAAAAACAGAGAACTATGTCCAATCTCCTGGGATAAAACAAAATGGTAAAGAGTATTAAAAAGAACATCTGCTGGATCATGGAAAAAGCAAGAGAGTTCCAGAAAAACATTTATTTCTGCTTTATTGACTATGCCAAAGCCTTTGACTGTGCGGATCACAATAAACTTCGGAAAATTCTGAAAAAGATGGGAATACCAGACCACCTGATCTGCCTCTTGAGAAATTTGTATGCAGGTCAGGAAGCAACAGTTAGAACTGGACATGGAACAACAGACTGGTTCCAAATAGGAAAAGGAGTTCGTCAAGGCTGTATATTGTCACCCTGTTTATTTAACTTATATGCAGAGTACATCATGAGAAACGCTGGACTGGGAGAAACACAAGCTGGAATCAAGATTGCCGGGAGAAATCTCAATAACCTCAGATATGCAGATGACACCACCCTTATGGCAGAAAGTGAAGAGGAACTAAAAAGCCTCTTGATGAAGGTGAAAGAGGAGAGTGAAAAAGTTGGCTTAAAACTCAACATTCAGAAAACGAAGATCATGTCATCCGGTCCCACCACTTCATGGGAAATAGATGGGGAAACAGTGGAAACAGCGTCAGACTTTATTTTTCTGGGGTCCAAAATCACTGCAGATGGTGACTGCAGCCATGAAATTAAAAGACACTTACTACTTGGAAGGAAAGTTATGACTAACCTAGATAGCATATTACAAAGCAGAGACATTACTTTGCCAACAAAGGTCCGTCTAGTCAAGGCTATGGTTTTTCCTGTGGTCATGTATGGATGTGAGAGTTGGACTGTGAAGAAGGCTGAGCGCCGAAGAATTGATGCTTTTGAACTGTGGTGTTGGAGAAGACTCTTGAGAGTCCCTTGGACTGCAAGGAGATCCAACCAGTCCATTCTAAAGGAGATCAGCCCTGGGATTTCTTTGGAAGGAATGATGCTAAAGCTGAAACTCCAGTACTTTGGCCACCTCATGCGAAGAGTTGACTCATTGAAAAAGACTCTGTAGCTGGGAGGGATTGGGGGTAAGAGGAGAAGGGGACGACAGAGGATGAGATGGCTGGATGGCATCACTGACTCGATGGACATGAGTCTGAGTGAACTCCGGGAGTTGGTGATGGACAGGGAGGCCTGGCGTGCTGTGATTCATTGGGTCGCAAAGAGTCAGACACGACTGAGCGACTGATCTGATCTGATGTGTAAAAAGAGATAAAACAAAATGGTAAAGAGTATTCAAAAGAATGTACATATGTGTAAAACTGAATCACTTTGCTTTATAGCAGAGATTGACTCAACATTGTAAATCAACTGTAATTTGTTAAAAAAAATAAATGATATATTTGATGTTTCATGGAAGATGTAGTAATCAATAAAAATCAAAGTTGCCAATTATGCTAGATTTTCTATGGAATATTTTTTAAAGCTTGCTACCGTAATAGAAATGTTCATTTAGTTTAACAGAATTTGAGAAGTTTCAGAGAAATTAAGTGTTAGTGAAGTAGTGAGGTTATTTGGATAGTGAGATAGAAATTAAGTTTTAGTTAGCTGGTAGTGAGATTACTTGGATAAGTTCTGAAGGTCACTTTAAAATTGTTTGCAAGAGAAGCAAAAAAATACATGATACTGTTCTTTCTGACTGAAAAGAAACTATAGCATTAAGTTTTATTCTAAAACGCATCAAAGAACATTGTGATTTAATAGATGTTTTCTTTTATTGTTAGTTTTCCTTAACAAAAATGCATTCTCATCCTTAGATATTGACCTGATCTTAGTATCAATTAAAGTTAAGATGACAGCCAGCTCATTCATTTAAAGAGATTCCAATTAGATCTTGTGAAAGTGAAAGTGTCAGTGTCCCAGTCATGTCCAGCTCTTTGCGACCCCAAGGACTGTATCCTGCCAGGCTCATCTGTTCATGAAATTCTCCAGGCAAGAATACTGGAGTGGGTTGGCATTTCCTTCTCCAGGGGATTTTCCCCACCCAGGGACCGAATCCAGGTTTCCTACATTGCAGGTGGATTCTTTCCCATCTGAGCCACTAGGGAAGCAGATTTTGTAGGAAAATGTTACTGATATATCTTCAATGTTAGTTTAATGAAAGCAATTTAGAAATCTGTGAAATGGAAAGCAATAACTAATATTAGTGATAATTCACATCTCTGTGCATGATAAGACAAAACTATAAATTAATAGAATATTTAAAAACCCCCTCCCCCAAATAATTTTCATTTAATTAAAGCTGTAAATCTTTCAAACACTCAGAATTATTTCACTTCTGCTTCTACATGGTGCTCTAATATGAACTATTTGAACAAATCATAAATTCATATGCACAAATAATAATTTCATCAATTCCAGTAGGTTTTTGTAAATTTGTAAATCTCTATCTTCAGATAAGTAGGATAACATTTTCCCTATTTCTTTGTTTTTCATTTTATTTGCACTTTCCTCACTTCAATTTCCTCCTCTAATCACTAGTGATTTATTTTCTTCTTTGTCCAATTAACCTCCTGATAAACTGTAAGTCTCTAATAGTCTTTATCTTACAGTCACTCCATTTAGCTTGCTGCTATGTACTCTGCTTTTTTGCCAACAACTGATGGCCCTAACCTTCTCCTATGCTTCTTTAGCCTTTTTAAAGTAATACAGGAGACATAAAGTGCTTTGTCAGCCTGTTAAACCAGGACATCAATTTTTTAACAGTCAATAATGAAACAGGCTGACTCTGCAAAGAAACTATAAGGAACTGCCCTGCTAACCCTTGTCCAGTTCATCTGCATTTATTGATGATAACACATTATTTCATACCATGTTCCTGGAGAGGAGTAGAGTAACACTGGTGCTCCATTTTTAGGTGATAGAATTAAATGTTCTATAAGCCAAATAATAAGTAGGGAGTTCATTATTATATCATTAATGACCCCCTTAACCTTCTCACTCCACAAGCATAAATAATATTTAATCATCAGTGTTCAGGTTGTTATGCAAATTAATTAGTAATATAAATGTCCATTGGTATACATTTTCTATTACTCTTACACTTAATCATATCAGAATTATTGAGACAAGTATAAATAATTTGCTACTCCAATTCTAAGCAGGTTTGTAAAATTAGGTTACAAATATCTTCCAAGATAGGCATCATGTATGAAAATGAAAATATTTCAGAAATTAATCTTTAATTAAAATGATTAGGGGTAAAACCATCTCCAAAATATTTTGTTGAATTGTGATAACACATCATACAGGCCAATTTGTATTCAAATCAATATTCTCTCTGAAAGACACCACAAGTTAAGTGAGGCAATTGGCCTCCACTGAATCATTGTTATACTCCATCAGTTATCTAGATGGTTCAAATTCTTCATAAAACTTTCTTTAAAAAATTTAAAATTTGTGATATTTGTTTTATTTAGTTGTGAATTCAATATTGATATTTTTCTCTTTGTTTGCAATGAATGTTGACTTTAAATAAGAATATTTAAAGTTATTAAATTTTCATTTTCAAAGTTTCTGTTGTTGTTGTTTTTTGTTTTTTTTTTTTTCAGCTGTGCTGCATGGTTTGCAAGGGATCTTAGTTTCCTGGCTGGGGATGGAACCTGGGCCACCACAGGTGAAAAGCACCAAATAGTAATCACTGGTGAGTGCTTGGTTGCTTCAGTTGTGTCCCATTCTTTTCGACCCTATAGACTGTAACCTGCCAGACTCCTCCGTCCATAGTATTCTCCAGGCAAGAATACTGGAGTGGGTTGCCATGCCCTCCTCCAGAGTATCTTCCAGACCCAGGGATGGTACCTGTATCTCTGACATCTCCTGCATTGGCAGGCAGGTTCTTTACCACTAAGGCCACCTGGAAAGCCCTAGTAACCACTGGACCAACAGGGAATTACCCTTTCCTGCCTTTTCTTGTGCATTTATCTTAGTCACTAGATAGTCCTTGGGATTCCCTGATAGCTCAGTTGGTAAAGAATCTGCCTGCAATGCGGGAGACCTGGGTTGCGAAGATCCCCTGGAGAAGGGAAAGGCTACCCACTCCAGTATTCTGGCCTGGAGAATTCCATGGATAGTCCATGGGGTCGCAAAGAGTCGGACATGACTGAGCCATTTTCACTTTCACATAGTCATTTAGCAAAGGAAAAAAAAAATAAGCAAGTGTCTACTTTGAAATATACTGAAGCTATCCTTAAGACAAGTATAGAAAATTTACACCAATGGACATTTATATCACTAATTAATTTGCATAACAACCCAAACACTGATGATTAAATATTATTTATGCTTGTGGAGTGAGAAGGTTAAGGGGGTCATCCTATCAAGCTTTTATCAAGAATAATGATCTTCTTTCCTTGATTTTTGTACACTCTGGTCCCTGTGAGTGACACATGAAGTACATTCCTTGGCAGAGAGAAACAGAAAATAAAACGTGCATAGAGGAAAAACAGTTGTACAGAGTATTCACTCATGTGATGCATTAACTGGCCCCACTAAATCTGATTGCTTTCCTTTGGAATGATTTCTCCTCAAAATACTTTTCTCCTTTGACTTCTATGACAATATACTCTCCTGCTTTCAAATTCCTTCCGTTTAGTCTCTTACTCTGTTTCCATCTTCCAACTGCCCTTTAAATGTGATTGTGTATTTCAGTGCTACAGCATAATACCTTCACTCTGTCCACTGCCCACTCCCTTGTTGTTGTTCAATCGTTCAGTCATGTCCAACTCTTTGCAACCCCACGGACTGTAACACACCAGGCTTCCATGTCCTTCACTATCTCCCAGAGCTTGCACACTCTATCTAGGACATCCATAATTCATCCTTCATATGCCTTTAGTTATCATTCAAATATTAGCAACTCTCATATTGGCATTTTCTGACAGCATTTACCCCAAACACATGTTCACATTCCCTTGCCATCTCCAACTCCTCATGTCTAAAACTGAGCTCCCCTAGATGTGATATTTGAACACTGTTCATGCTGTCAAGAAATGGTACAGTCATTTGCATCAAGCCAGAAACCTGAAGATCCTCCTTAAAACCCCACATTCAGGGGCTTCCATGGCAGTCCAGTGATTGAGACTTGCCTTCCCATGCCGTGAGTGTGAGTTTGATCCCTGGTCGGAGAAGGCAATGGCACCCCACTCCAGTAATTTTGCCTGGACAGCAAAAAAAAAAAAAAAAAAAAAAAAAAAAAAAAAAAAAAAAATCCCATGGACGGAGAAGCCTGGTAGGCTGCAGTCCATGGGGTCACTAAGAGTCGGAGACGACTGAGCGACTTCACTTTCACTTTTCACTTTCATGCATTGGAGAAGGAAATGGCAACTCACTCCAGTCTTCTTGCCTGGAGAATCCCAGGGACGGGGAAGCCTGGTGGGCTGCCCTCTATGGGGTCGTACGGAGTCGGACACGACTGAAGCGACTTAGCAGCAGGGAACTAAGATCCCACATGCCCCAGGGCTAAAAGTCCAAAACATAGAACAGAATCAATATTGCAACAAATTTAATAAAGACATTAAAAATGGTGCACATCAAAGAAAGACCCAGATTTATTCTCCTTTATAACCAATAAATTTCCAAATATCTCACACTTTCTAAACATAACCTCTTATTGGTCATCTGTTCCCCAGCATCACTGCCATCATCCTTGTTCAAATGCAGCCAACACTTACACAGTATAACATTTTTCTAAGCACTTTAAATATATTAGATCATGTTAATCTCTATTCTTATATGTCAGGTATGATTATTAACCCATTTTAAGATTATTATTTACTGAATTTGAACCAGATAGTTGGTTTCATATACAAGAATAACAGTTTATTACAGTTCAAACTAACTGTTCAATTGTCTTAAGGATTAATTGTAATATTATTAATGTGTTTACATGGTCTCTGATCTGTCTCCAGCTGACCGCTCCTAGTCATCTCATGTTATTCTCTCTTATTTCTTTCTAAACCTTAGCTGCAACACAAAATTTTAATGTTATTTTCTCTCTACTATTGGCTTTTGCCTATAGAAGTTGTTCTGCCTGGTATATTATCTCTTTACTTCATTTGCCTGTTTATTCCTTTAGTCTTAGGTATTTTTACTGAATTCTCACTTCATTAGTGTTATCTGTTTTACTACAATAAATTCCTTTGAAGGCAAGAGTCATATGTGACTTATATCTAAATCTCTGTCTTTAACATTATGACTGGCACATTATAGGCAATCAAAAACATATGTATTGATTGAAATACTTCGTGTCAGTTTTATTCCTGTAAGCTTATATTTATTGTTTTTGATGTGTGTGTGTGTGTGTGTGTGTGTGTGTGCACGCACATGTACACACTTAGTCATATCTGATTCTTTGCGACCCCAAGGACTGTAGCCTGCCAGGTTCCACTGTCCATGGGATTTTCCAGTCAAGAATACTGGAATGGGTTGGCATTTCCTTCTCCAGGGGATCTTTCCAACCCAAGTATTGAACTGGGTCTCCTGTGTCTCATGCATTAGCAGGTGGATTCTTAATCACTGTGCCACCTGGGAAACCCTGTGGTTGTGATTTAGTCACTAAGTCATGTCCAGTTCTTTGAGATCCCGTGAACTGTAGCCCAGCAGGCTCCTTTGACTATTGAAGTTTTCAGGCAAGAATACTGAACTGGGTTGTCATTTTATTTGCCAGGGAAGCCTTTCTGTTGTATAAAAAAGATTCTTAATGCAATTGTATAGAATATAAAGTTGAGATGCAGTGAGATTTAATTATCTGACCAAAATTATATATTTAATAAATATCAGAACTCAAAATCAAACCCAGGTCATCTGAGTCCAAATTCATGAATATTCAGCAGTATTTTACATTTCTGACCAATTACAGAAACCAGTCCTATATAAGCTAACACATTTGGTTAGAAATTACAAACAACATTGATAAAGTTGTGGATTTAATTCTTATAGTCTTCTCATTAAAGACAACTTGCAGTACAGTTTTTGACAGTACTACCAAATTTCAATTGATATTTGTCACAGGTCAGATCCTAATAGATAAAATAAATTGTTCACTACTAACAAGAAATGTACTAAGTGTATTAAGTCACCGGGGAGCTATATCAGATATAGTATCAGAAGAACAGCACAGTTAAGAATTTATGTCTCAGTATGATACAGTTTTATATTTATACCACCTTAATTTTATTTTTTTAAGTATGTGTATTTGCATGTGTGTGCACCTTAAAACTAGAGGAATATTCAGAAATATATATTCTAGTGAAAAGAAGTATTTGAATACATAATCACTTTTGTTTTTTTAATATCCAAATATATTTTAAACTTGGGACAGTGTAAACATCAGATAAATGTACCAGTGCCAAGATAAAACAACTGTAATTCATATATACTAATTATTCTACTCACAATTTAATTAGAGCATAAGTAAATCTGTGCTTTCTTGCCACCTTGTTTATTTTTCTTACAAATGTGTCATTTTTAACTATCTAGTTTATTTTAATTTCATGACATACATAAGCATATAAACAGATGTCAACATTATGAGCCATTAGGAAAATGCAAATTCTAACTAGAATGAGTAACCATTATACATGTATTAGAATATATAATATTTTAAAAAAGACTATAAAATTAATAAACAGAAATCTCACTTAAGTAGAGTCTGGAAACCAGGGGGTCTCACACCCTAGAATATTAGAGCCTAACAGGAGGAAGGAAAATTCCTTTTTTTCCCCTGTTTACTAGAGCCTTCCCAACTTCCTTTTTGCTTCTCTAAAGGTATTTACATTCCTTTGCTGTCAGGGGACTTGCACATGACTTGCCATAGTTGCAGACCCAAAGTGGCAGTTCTCCGCTGATCCTGAATAAAAATTCATCTTTGCTGGAGAAATATCTGACAGTCTATTTATTTCAGGACAACAAAACTAACCACATCAAATATTGACAAATATTTGGGTCAACCTGATTTCTCCTTTGCTATTGGAATATAAAAAGGTACAGCTTCAGAAAATAGTTTGGGAATTTACATCTTCCATATGATCTAGACATTCTACTACTGAATATTTGCTCAGGAGAAAGACTATGTTCTTATAAAGACTTGTATACCTATGTTTGACTTCCCTGGTGGCTCAGACGATAAAGCATCTGTCTACAATGCGGGAGACCCGGGTTTGATCCCTGGGTGAGGAAGACCTCCTGGAGAAGGAAATGGCAACCCACTCCAGTATTCTTGCCTGGAAAATCCCATGGATGGAGGAGCCTGGTAGGTTACAGTCCATGGGGTCGCAAAGAGTAGGACATGACTGAGCTTTCACTTTCACTTTCATACCTATGTTTATAGCAACACTTATTGCTATAAGTCAAAAACTGAAAATACTCCAAATTACCATCAGCAAGTGAATGATAAGCAAGCTGTAGTATATCTTTACAATAAAATAGCCCTCAGCAATAAAAAGGATAAACTTTATATAGACAATTATATGGATGAATCTCAAAATAATTATGCTGAATAAAATGTCAGACAAAAACAGTAAGTACTGTGTGATTCCACTTGTATAACATTCTAGAAAATGTTAACTAATTGATAGTGATAGAAAACAGCTCCATAAAAGTGATGGAATAGAGATGGTTATGGGAAGGGACAATATGGGATGTTACAGGGGCAAGAAGAAACTTTTGGCAATGATGAATTTGTTAATTTTTATTCACTGTGGCAATGATTTCACAGATACACATAGGTCAAAACTTATCAAATTGTATCTATACAATTTAGGTATGTGCAGTTTGTTTTAGTCCATTATATTTTATTAAAGCTGATTAAAGCTGTTAAAAAAGAGAAAATTATGTTTTATTCCAAACAGAAGTTAAGGAACTTCTCTGGGAGAAATATCAATAACCTCAGATATGCAGATGACACCACCCTTATGGCAGAAAGTGAAGAGGAACTAAAAAACCTCTTGATGAAAGTGAAAGTGGAGAGTGAAAAAGTTGGCTTAAAGCTCAACATTCAGAAAACTAAGATCATGGCATCCGGTGCCATCACTTCATGGGAAATAGATGGGGAAACAGTGGAAACAGTGTCAGACTTCATTTTTTGGGGGCTCCAAAATCACTGCAAATGGTGATTGCCACCATGAAATTAAAAGACGCTTACTCCTTGGAAGGAAAGTTATGACCAACCTAGATAGCATATTCAAAGCAGAGACATTACTTTGCCAGCAAAGGTCCATCTAGTCAAGGTATGGTTTTTCCTGTGGTCATGTATGGATGTGATATTGGGACTGTGAAGAAGGCTGAGCGCCAAAAAATTGATGCTTTTGAACTGTGTTGTTGGAGAAGGCTCTTGAGAGTCCCTTGGACTGCAAGGAGAGCCAACCAGTCCATTCTGAAGGAGATCAGCCCTGGGATTTCTTTGGAAGGAATGATGCTAACGCTGAAACTCCAGTACTTTGGCTACCTCATGTGAAGAGTTGACTCATTGGAAAAGACTCTGATGCTGGGAGGAATTGGGGGCAAGATGAGAAAGGGACGACAGAGGATGAGATGGCTAGATGGCATCACTGACTTGATGGACGGACGTGAGTCTGAGTGAACTCCGGGAGTTGGTGATGGACAGGGAGGCCTGGCGTGCTGCGATTCATGGGGTCGCAAACAGTCTGACATGACTGAGCAACTGAACTAAACTGAACTAAACTGGTGGTCCAGTTGGAGAAGGAAATGGCAACCCATTCCAGTACTCTTGCCTGGAAAATTTCATGGATGGAGGAGCCTGGTAGGCTCCAGTCGATGGGGTCGCAAAGAGTTTGACACAACTGAGCGATTTCACTTTTTGGTGATCCAGTGGTTAAGACCTTGTGCTCCCAATGGAGGGAGCCTGGATTCGATCTCTGGTCAGGGAACTGAGATCCTGTATGCCACAACCAAAAAGGTCTTGCATATCACAAATAATACCTGGTGCAGCCAAATAAATAAATAAGCAAATACTTCCAACAAAGCTAAAAAAAGACATTTGGAAGGCCTAATATAGTGGTTCATGAGTATACGAGCAAGAAAAACATGACATTAAATATGTAAAGGGATAAGTAAAACTGTCACCATTCTCACCAAACATGGTTGTGTATGTAAGGGAACACTATAAAACTTATAAAAACCTATAACTATTAATAAATTAATCTAGCAATGTCAGTATAAAAATAATATATTTGTCTATGGTAATCATAAATAGTTTGAAATTAAATTTAAAATTAATTGAATTTAAAAATAACTAAGTATATTCCACCAATTATTATGAATAAATTTAACAAAAGTTATGTAAGACCTAAGCAGTTAGGAACATTAAGGAAATTGAAGGAAACTTAAATCAGTAGAAACAGGTAAAAGCTCATGGAGCTATTCTACAGATTCAGTGCAATCTCAATTAAAATCCCACAGGCTTTTAAAAATATATTGGCAAATTGCTTCTCAAGTTAATATTGAAATGCAAAGGATCTAAATACCTAGAAAAGAAAAAAAGCTTAAATGAAAACAAAGTTGAAGGACTCTCAATATATGAATTAAAAATTCACTATAAAGCTATAGTAATCAAGATAGTATAATATTGGTTAAAAGCTAGCCACATAAATTACTGAAACAGAATGAAGAGTCCAGGAATAGAATCACATCTATACAGTTAATCTTGAACCAAAGCATCAATTCAATTTGACAAAAGGAGAATCCTTTTACTAAATAATTTTGTAATATTGGGTATCCATATGAACAAAAGAAGCTCTATCATGGCTATGCTTTGTATACAAAAATCAATTCTCATGTGCATAAATACAAAGTTAGAACTATACAGTTTTGTTAAAGAAAAACACAAGATGCTGCTTTTGTAGACTGGGTATAAGCAAAGATTTTGTAATATAAGACATAAAATCTATCAATTAAAAAGGAAAAGAAAACAATTGGACTTCATCAGAATTAAAATTTTTTGCTCATCAAAAATACAATTAAGAAAATAAATCAGTAGACCAAAGCCAGGCAAAAGCATAATATCTAGAAAACATGAAGAGAAACTAAACTATCAAGTGAAAAACAATCTAATTAAAATATGTTATGGACATAAAAAGGCAATTAAAAAGAAAGATAAATAAATAACCAATAAGCACACAGAACTACTTCTAACTTATCATGTTAACAGTCATCATGGAAATGCAAATCAAAATATTTAAATATCTTCTCATACTCAGTAAAAGGGCTTAAATCAAAATGAATGAAAACACAAAATAGTGATGAGGATATTAAGCAACTTGAATGTTCATACATTGTGGGGAGACATAAAAAATTGTATAACCACTTTGAAATACTCTTTAGTGTTTTTTAAAATTTAAATACACATCATATGGCCAGTAATTCTTACTCCTATGAATTTACCCAATAAAAATAAAAATATCTGTCCTCAAAAAATCCTCTATAGGAATGTTCTAGGAGCCTTATTCATAGGCATCAAAATCTGGAATAAAGCCAAACGTCCTTCAAAAAACGGGTTGTTTTACAATAATTGTAGCATATTCACCAAATGAACTATCATTCAGCAATAAAGGAAAACAATCTACTTCTGCATAGAAGAAACATGAATGAGCCACAAAAATATTAGGTTGAGTTAAAAAGCAAAGAATTCATTATGATTCTATTTATATAAAATTCTAGAACAAACAGAACTAAGTTTTGGCGATTGAAATCAGAACAATGGTTACCCACAGGGTAGGGAAGCAGGGAGAACTTTCTGATGTAACAGAAATGTCCTGTATTTTTTTTTTAAGCAGTTGTTTCAGGTGTATACAATTTTTCAAAATTAATCAAAGTGAAACATCATAAATTTGTGGGGAAAAAAAAAACCCAGAATATGTATAATACTACCTTGCTAAACATAAATGCAATAATCCCTACCAAAATATTAGGGAATGGAATGCAGTAACACATAAAGAAAATATGGATTTAACATGGAAAAGTGAGTCAGAGTAATTCACCTTCTTAAGAGAAAGAAAGTAGTAGGAGAAGGTGGCAACAGAGGATGAGATGGTTGGATGGCATCACTGACTGAATGGACTTGAGTTGGAGCAAGCTAAGGGAGATAGTGAAGGACAGGGAAGCCTGGCTTGCTGCAGTCCATGGGGTTGCAAAGAGTCGGACATGACTTAGTAACTGAACAACAACAATCACATCCATATACTAATAAGTAAAATAAATAATTTGATAAAATTCAATAACTTGATAAAATTAAATTTGCTAAATTTCAAATCAGTGATGAAGACTCAATATTTTTAATGATATTCTGAAAGGTTTCTTCCAAGATTTGAGCAAGCTGAGGATGTTCTTTCTAAACCCTGCTTTTTAGCATGATACTTAAGATAATAACAAGTAAAACAAGCAAGAAAAACAAATAGTATGCATATAAATTGAAAAGGAAGAAACAGAACAGTTATTTGTAGATGACACCACCAAGTATGTCGATAATCTTAAGGAATCTATAAAATGAGAATGGATACATGTATATGTATGGCTGAGTCACTTTGCTCTGTACCTAAAACTTTCATAACATTTTCAATCAGCTATTCTCTAATATAAACTAAAAACTTAAAAAAATATAGAAAAAATGTTCCTATAAGTAATAAGTTAACTTAATAAGGTTAATAGGATACAAGGTTGGTTTGTTGTTGGTTACTTTTATTTGCATTTATTTTATGCTGAGTTATTCATGGGTCACAAGTTTTTATTTTTTCAGTTTCTTCTGTGCAAATTCTATTTCAGGAACAATCTGTTCTTGTTCACTAAGGATCAGCTCAGATGAGTGGCAGAGGACGCTCATGTATGGATGAATTCAACCATGAGCTCTGTAAGTTCTGCCTCTTAGGTGCTTTTTTTTTACAGGGAAGTGCTCAATGACCAGAGAATCTACATGTAAATAGTAGATCAGCACTACGCTCTGCACTTTAATGCATGTGCAGCACAAATTTAGCACTCTTTGTGGGTAACTGAGCTTGTGTCCAGGCCCTACTGTTTGGTCTGAGCACACCTACTGGCTCTATGACTGTGACAAAATGGCACAAAGTGCTTCTTCAAAGTGACCTCCTTCTGATACTTGGTGGCTTTTTGGACATGAATGCCCTTGATGGCCTGGAAAGTTTTACTCATGTTCTTCAAATGAACACAAAGATCCAAGTCTCTTGATTTGTATGATTTTGTAGGGTTTTCTGGGTTAAGTGGACAGCAAACAGTTTTCAGATATGATCTTAGGCCACTGAAAAGGAGAACCAAGATAAGCTCTCAACAATTAATTGTGTACCTATATACCTGTCATGAACAATTTCAAAATAACATCAATAGCAGCAGCAAAATTTTCAACATTATCAAAAACATTTTGAGTAGTTATTTATTTATGTTTGATTTCTTAAAATAAATTTATTCACTTTAATTGGAGGCTAATTACTTTACAATATTGTAGTGGTTTTGCCATACATTGACATGAATCAGCCACGGGTGTACACCTGTTCTCCATCCTGAGTCCCTCTCTCACCTCCCTCCCCATCCCATACCTCTGGGTCATCACAGTGCACCAGCACCAAACACCCTGCCCCATGCATTGAACCTGGACTGGCGATCCATTTCACATATGATAATGTACATGTTTCAATGCCATTCTCCCAAATCTTCCCACCCTCGCCCTCTTCCGCAGAGTGCAAAAGACTGTTCTATACATCTGTGTCTCTTTTGCTGTCTCACATATAGGGTTATCATAACTATCTTTCTAAATTCCATGTATATGCATTAGTATACTGTATTGATGTTTTTCTTTCTGGCTTACTTCACTCTGTATAATAGGCTCCAGTTTCATCCACCTCATTAGAACTGATTCAAATGTATTCTTTTTAATGGCTGAGTAATACTCCATTGTGTATATGTACCAAAGCTTTCTTATCCATTCCTCTGCTGATGGACATCTAGGTTGCTTCCATGTCCTGGCTATTATAAACAGTGTTCGATGAACATGGCATACATGTGTCTCTTTCCCTTCTGGTTTCCTCAGTGTGTATGCCCAGTAGTGGGATTTCTGGGTCATATGGCAGCTCTATTTCCAATTTTTAAAGGAATCTCCACACTGTTCTCCATAGTGACTGTACCTGTTTGCATTCCCACCAACAGTGTAAGAGGGTTCCCTTTTCTCCACACCCTCTCCAGCATTTATTGCTTGTAGACTTTGGATCACAGCCATTCTGACTGGCGTGAAATAGTACCTCATTGTGGTTTTGATTTGCATTTCTCTGATAATGAGTGATGTTGAGCATCTTTTCATGTGTTTGTTAGCCATCTGTATGCCTTCTTTGGAGAAATGTCTGTTTAGTTCTTTGGTCCATTTTTTGATTGGGTCGTTTATTTTTCTGGAATTGAGCTGCATGAGTTGCTTGTATATTTTTGAGATTAATTCCTTGTCAGTTGCTTCATTTGCTATTATTTTCTCCCATTCTGAAGGCTATCTTTTCACCTTGCTTATAGTTTCCTTTGTTGTGCAGAAGCTTTTAAGTTTAATTAGGTCCCATTTGTTCATTTTTGCTTTTAGTTCCAATATTCTGGGAGGTGGGTCATAGAGGATCCTGCTGTGATTTGTGTCGGAGAGTGTTTTGCCTATGTTCTCCTCTAGAAGTTTTATAGTTTCTGGTCTTATGTTTAGATATTTAATCCATTCTGAGTTTATCTTTGTGTATGGTGTTAGACGGTATCACTGACTCGATGAACATTAGTCTGAGTGAACTCCGGGAGTTGGTGATGGACAGGGAGGCCTGGCATGTTGTGACTCATGGGGTTGCAAAGAGTCAGACACGACTGAGCGACTGAACTGAACTTGATGGTGTTAGAAATTGTTCTAGCTTCATTCTTATACAAGTCGTTGACCAGTTTTCCCAGCACCACTTGTTAAAGAGATTGTCTTTTCTCCACTGTATATTCTTGCCTCCTTTATCAAAGATAAGGTGTCCATACGTGCATGGATTTATCTATGAGCTTTCTATTTTGTTCCATTGATCTATATTTCTGTCTTTGTATCAGTACCATACTGTCTTGATGACTGTAGCTTTGTAGTATAGCCTGAATTCAAGGAGATTGATTCCTCCAGTTCCATTCTTCTTTCTCAAGATTGCTTGGCTATTTGAGTTTTTTTTTTTTTTTTTAATTTCCATACAAATTGTGAAATTATTCTAGTTCTGTGAAAAATACCGTTGGTAGCTTGATAAGGATTGCATTAAATCTATAGATTACTTTAGGTAGTATACTAATTTTCACTATATTGATTCTTCCAATCCATGAACATGGTAAATTTCTTCATCCGTTTGTGTCCTCTTTGATTTTTTTGATCAGTGTTTTATAGTTTTCTATATATAGGTCTTTTGTTTCTTTAGGTAGATATATTCCTAAGTATTTTATTCTTTTCATTGCATTGGTGAATGGAATTGTTACCTTAATTTCTCTTTCTGTTTTCTTATTGTTAGTGTATAGGAATGCAAGGGATTTCTGTGTGTTAAGTTTATATCCTGCAACTTTATTATATTCATATATATATATTCATATATATATTATGATTATATTATATTGATTAGCTCTAGTAATTTTCTGGTGGAGTCTTTAGGGTTTTCTATGTATAGGATCATGTCATCTGCAAACAGTGAGAGTTTTACTTCTTCTTTTGCAATCTGGATTCCTTTTATTTCTTTTTCTGCTCTGATTGCTGTGGCCAAAACTTACAAAATTATGTTGAATAGAAGTGGTGAGAGTGGGCACCCTTCTCTTGTTCCCGACTTTAGGGGAAATGCTTTCAACTTTTCACCATTGAGGATAATGTTTGCTGTGAGTTTGTCATATATAGCTTTTATTATGTTGAGGTTAGTTCCTTCTATTCCTGCTTTCTGGAGAGTTTTTGTCATAAATGGATGTTGAATTTTGTCAAAGGCTTTATCTGAATCTATTGAAATAATCATATGGTTTTTATCTTTCAATTTGTTAATGTGGTATATTACATTAATTAATTTGTGGATATTGAAGAATCCTTGCATCCCTGGGATAAAACCCACTTGGTCATGATGTCTGATCTTTTTAATATGTTATTGGATTCTGTTTGCTAGAATTTTGTTAAGGATTTTAGCATCTATGTTCATCAGTGATATTGGCCTGTAGTTTTCTTTTTCTGTGGCATCTTTGTCTGGTTTTGGTATTAGGGTGATGGTGGCCTCATAGAATGAGTTTGGAAGTTTACCATCCTCTGCAATTTTCTGGAAGCATTTGAGTAGGATATATGTTAGCTCTTTTCTAAATTTTTGGTAGAATTCAGCTGTAAAGCCTTCTGGTCTTGGGCTTTTGTTTGCTGGAAGATTTCTGATTACAGTTTCACTTTCCGTGCTTATGATGGGTCTGTTAAGATTTTATATTTCTTCCTGGTTCGGTTTTGGAAAGTTGTACTTTTCTAAGAATTTGTTCATTTCTTCCAAGTTGTCCGTTTTATTGGCATATAGTTGCTGATAGTAGTCTCTTATGATTCTTTGTATTTCTGTGTTGTCTGTTGTGATTTCTCCATTTTCATTTCTAATTTTGTTGATTTGATTCTTCTCCCTTTGTTTCTTCATGAGTCTGGTTAATGGTTTGTCAATTTTATCTTCTCAAAGAACCAGCTTTTGGCTTTGTTGATTTTTGCTATGGTCTCTTTTGTTTCTTTTGCATTTATTTCTACCCTAATTTTTAAGATTTCTTTCCTTTTACTAACCCTGGGATTCTTCATTTCTTCCTTTTCTAGTTGCTTTAGGTGTAAAGTTAGGTTATTTATTTGACTTTTTTTCTTGTTTCTCGAGGTAAGCCTGTATTGCTATGAACCTTCCCCTTAGCACTGCTTTTGCAGTGTCCCATAGGTTTTGGGTTGTTGTGTTTTCATTTTCATTCATTTCTATGCATATTTTGATTTCTTTTTTAATTTCTTCTGTGATTTATTAGTTATTCGGCAGCATGTTGTTCAGCCTCCATATGTTGGAATTTTTAATAGTTTTTATCCTGCAATGGAAATCTAATCTTAACTGCATTGTGGTCAGAAAAGATGCTTGGAATGATTTCAACTTTTTTGAATTTACCAAGGCTAGGTTTATAGCCCAGAATGTGATCTATCTTGGAGAAGGTTCCATACGCACTTGAGAAAAAGTTGAAATTCATTGTTTTGGGGTGAAAAGTCCTATAGATATCAATTAGGTCTAACTGGTCTATTGTATCATTTAAAGTTTGTGTTTCCTTCTTAATTTTATGTTTAGTTGATCTGTCCATAGGTGTGAGTGTGGTATTAAAGTCTCCCACTATTATTGTGTTATTGTTAATTTCCCCTTTCATACTTGTTAGCATTTGCCTTACATATTGCGGTGCTTCTATGTTGGGTACATATATATTTATAATTGTTATATCTTCTTCTTGGATTGATCCTTTGATCATTATGTAGTGTCCTTTTTCTCTTTTCACAGTCGTTATTTTAAAGTCTATTTTATCTGATATGAGTATTGCTGCTCCTGCTTTTTTTTTTTTTTTTTTGGTCTCTATTTGCATGGAATATCTTTTTCCAGCCCTTCATTTTCAGTCTGTATGTGTACTTTGTTTTGAGGTGTGTCTCTTGTAGACAACATATATAGGGGTCTTGTTTTTGTATCCATTCAGCCAGTCTTTGTCTTTTGATTGGGGCATTCAACCTATTTACATTTAAGGTAATTATTGATAAGTATGACCCCATTGCCATTTACTTTTCTGTTTTATATTTGAGTTTATATACCCTTGTTGTGTTTCCTGTCTAGAAAAGATCCTTTAGCATTTGTTGGAGTGCTGGTTTGGTGGTGCTGAATTCTCTCAGCTTTTGCTTGTCTCTAAAGCTTTTGATTTCTCTTCATATTTGAATGAGATCCTTGCTGGGTACTGTAATCTGTGTTGTAGGTTTTTCTCTTTTATCACTCTAAGTATGTCCTGCCATTCCCTTCTGGCCTGAAGAGTTTCTATTGAAAGATCAGCTGTTATCCTTATGGGAATCCCCTTGTGTGTTATTTGTTGTTTTTCCCTTGCTGCTTTTAATATTTGTTCTTTAAGTATTTTAATATTTGTTTGATCTTTGTTAATTTGATTAATATGTGTCTTGGGGTGTTTCACCTTGGGTTTATCCTATTTGGGACTCTCTGTGTTTCTTGGACTTGGGTAACTATTTCCTTACCCATTTTAGAGAAGTTTTCAACTATTATCTCCTCAAGTATTTTCTCATGGTCTTTCTTTTTGTCTTCTTCTTCTAGGACTCCTATGATTTGAATGCTGGGGCTTTTAACATTGTCCCAGAGGTCTCTGAGGTTGTCCTCATTTTTTTTTTTTAATTCTTTTTTTTCTTTTTTCCTCTCTGCTTCATTTATTTCTACCATTCTATCTTCTACCTCACTTATGTTATCTTCTGCCTCCTTTATTCTAGTCTTGGTTCCCTCCAGAGTGTTTTTGATCTCATTTATTGCATTATTCATTATATATCGACTCTCTTTTATTTCTTCTAGGTCCTTGTTAAACATTTCTTGCATATTCTCAATCCTTGTCTCCAGGCTATTTGTCTGTAACTCCATTTTATTTTTAAGATTTTGGATCAGTTTCACTATCATTATGCTGAATTCTTTTTCAGGTGTATTCCCTGTCTCTTCCTCTTTTGTTTGGTTTGGTGGACATTTATCCTGCTGAGTATTTCTCTGCCTTTTCATCTTGTTTAGACTGCTGTGTTTGGGGTGGCCTTTCCATATTCTGGTAGTTTGTGGTTCCTATTTATTGTGGGGGTTCCTCACTGTGGGTGGGGTTAGATGGGTGGCTTGTCAAGGTTTCCTGGTTAGGGAATCTTGTGTTGGTGTTCTGGTGCATGAAACTGGATTTCTTCTCTCTGGAGTGCAATGAAGTGTGACTTTGGACATCCTGTATATTGAAGCTCAGGGCTATGTTCCTGTGTTGCTGGAGAATTTGTGTGGTATGTCTTGCTCTGGAACTTGTTGGCTCTTGAGTGGTGCTTGGTTTCAGTGTAGGTATGGAGGCTTTTGGATGAGCTCTTATCGATTAATAGTCCTTGGAGTCAGGAGTTCTCTAGTGTTCTCAGGTTTTGAACTTAAGCCTCCTGCCTCTGGTTTTCAGTCTTATTCTTAGAGTAGCCTCAAGACTTCTCCATCTATACAACACCAATGATAAAACATCTAGGTTAATGATGAAAAGTTTCTCCACAGTGAAGGACACCTGGAGAGTTCACAGAGTTATATGGAGATGAGAAGAGGAAGGAGGGAGATAGAGGTGACCAGGAGGAAAAGATGGGGAATCAAAAGAGGAGAGAGCAAGCTAGCCAGTAATCAATTCCCTATGTGCTCTCCACAGTCTGGATCTCTCAGAGATGTTCACAGAGTTACACAGAGAAGAGAAAAGGAGGGAGGAGACAGAGGTAGCCAGGAGGATAAAGGGGGGAATCAAAAGGAGAGAGACAGATCCAGCCAGTAATCAGTTCCCTAAGTGTTCTCCACAGGCTGGAACACACAAAGAGATTCACAGAGTGGGTAGGGAAGAAAAGGGTGAGGGAGGAGATAGAGGCGAGCTGGTGGAGAAAAAGGAGAGTCAAAAGTGGGAGAGAGCCATCAAGCCAGTAATCTCACTCCCAAGTAAAAATGGGTACCAAAGACTGGGTTCTTAAAGGTACAAAATTGATAACAAATACCAAAAAGCAAAGATTAAAAATCTAGAGTAGAAGTTAGACTCTCAAAAAATACAATATTAAAAACACAAAACAAAGTCACAAAAATTATAAAATATATATGAAGTTTGTTTTAAAAATAAGGTTTTTTTTTTTTTTTTTTTTTTGCAAGGTAATCAGATCAGATCAGTCACTCAGTCTTGTCCAACACTTTGTGACCCCATGAATCGTAGCACGCCAGGCCTCCCTGTCCATCACCAACTCCTGGAGTTTACTCAGACTCACGTCCATTGAGTCAGTGATGCCATCCAGCCATCTCATCCTCTGTCCTCCCCTTATTCTCTTGCCCCCAATCCCTCCCAGCATCAGAGTCTTTTCCAATGAGTCAACTCTTCGCATGAGGTGGCCAAAGTACAGGAGTTTCAGCTTTAGCATCATTCCTTCCAAAGAAATCCCAGGGCTGATCTCCTTCAGAATGGACTGGTTGGCTCTCCTTGCAGTCCAAGGGACTGTCAAGAGGCTTCTCCAACACCACAGTTCAAAAGCATCAATTCTTCGGCACTCAGCCTTCTTCACAGTCCAACTCTCACATCCATACATGACCACAGGAAAAACTATAGCCTTGACTAGACGAATCTTTGTTGGCAAAGTAATGTCTCTGCTTTTGAATATGCTATCTAGGTTGGTCATAACTTTCCTTCCAAGGAGTAAGCGTCTTTTAATTTCATGGCTGCAGTCACCATCTGCAGTGATTTTGGAGCCCAGAAAAATAAAGTCTGACACTGTTTCCACTGTTTCCCCATCTATTTCCCATGAAGTGATGGGACCAGATGCCATGATGTTAGTTTTCTGAATGTTGAGCTTTAAGCCAACTTTTCACTCTCCACTTTCACTTTCTTCAAGAGGCTTTTTAGTTCCTCTTCACTTTCTGCCATAAGAGTGGTGTCATCTGCATATCTGAGGTGATTGATATTTCCCCCGGCAATCTTGATTCCAGCTTGTGTTTCTTCCAGTCCAGTGTTTCTTATGATGTACTCTGCATATAAGTTAAATAAGCAGGGTGACAATATACAGCCTTGACGAACTCCTTTTCCTATTTGGAACCAGTCTGTTGTTCCATGTCCAGTTCTAACTTTTGCTTCCTGACCTGCATACAAATTTCTCAAGAAGCAGATCAGGTGTTCTGGTATTCCCATCTCTTTCAGAGTTTTCCACAGTTTATTGTGATCCACACAGTCAAAGGCTTTGGCATAGTCAATAAAACAGAAATAGATGTTTTTCTGGAACTCTCTTGCTTTTTCCATGATCCAGCGGATGTTGGCAATTTGATCTCTGTTTCCTCTGCCCTTTCTAAAACCAGCTTGAACATCAGGAAGTTCACAGTTCACATATTGCTGAAGCCTGGCTTGGAGAATTTTGAGCATTACTTTACTAGCGTGTGAGATGACTGCAACTGTGTGGTAGTTTAAGCATTCTTTGGCATTGCCTTTCTTTGGGATTGGAATGAAAACTGACCTTTTCCAGTCCTGTGGCCACTGCTGAGTTTTCCAAATTTGCTGGCATATTGAGTGTAGCACTTTCACAGCATCATCTTTCAGGATTTGAAATAGCTCAACTGGAATTCCATCACCTCCACTAGCTTTGTTCATAGTGATGCTTTCTAAGGCCCACTTGACTTCACATTCCAGGATGTCTGGCTCTAGGTCAGTGATCGCATCATCGTTATTATCTGGGTCGTGAAGATATTTTTTGTACAGTTCTTCTGTGTGTTCTTGCCATCTCTTCTTAATATCTTCTGCTTCTGTTAGGTCCATACCTTTTCTGTCCTTTATCGAGCCCATCTTTGCATGAAATGTTCCCTTGGTATCTATGATTTTCTTGAAGAGATCCCTAGTCTTTCCCATTCTGTTGTTTTCCTCATTTCTTTGCATTGATCGCTGAAGAAGGCTTTCTTATCTCTTCTTGCTATTCTTTTGAACTCTGCATTCAGATGTTTATATCTTTCCTTTTCTCCTTTGGCAAGGTAATAGTAGATTTTAAAAATGAAAATTGAAGGAGTAATAGAGGACTTAAAAATATTTTTTTTTAATTAAAAAAAATTATACTAGTACAAATATATCTAGGAATTTCTCTGGAACTGTTGTGGACAGTGTGGGGTCAGCTCAGTTTCAGATAGTTCTTTGATCCAGCTTACATTTCTCAAGTTCTATAGGCCCCCTTTCAGTGTAGTTGGTGCTAACTACAGGGTTTTAATCTGTTGCACTTGTCATTTCCAAAGTGGTTCCCTCTATTTATTTTAGCTTCTTCTGTTTGCTGGTCTCTTCAGTGTTTAATTTCCGCCCTGACACAAGGGGGCAAAGGTGGTCACTTATTTAGGCTCACTTGTTGAGTCGTGCTGGGGGGAGGGAGGAACACTGCAAACAAATATCACTGGTGTGTGTGGGAAGTGCTCGCAGAGTTTCAGCACACTGGGTGTGTCCCCACTCAGTGGCGTGTGTGCTTTCATGGTCTACATTTCCTAGGCTCTAGGTTGCTCTGCTGGGAACTGCCTGAGGCAGACCCTGGGTTGCATGCACTTTCCAGGCCTAAGCCACTCAGGTTCAGGTTCTTGAGTACTCCACAAAGGCACAGACTCAATTGGGCCTACGTTTTGTGCCCTTTCCAGGTTTGAGCAGCTCAGGTGCCCAGGTGCTTGGTGAGAGCAGTCACCCCCAGGTGGGCAATGCATCTTATCACCTGCCCCATCCCAGCGGCTCAGTTTTCTGGGTTTACAATGGGTGCGCCTTCTCAGGTGTGCTGCATGTCTCTTTTAAGGAGATAATCTCTGGCTGTTACCCTCCTGGCAGATGTCAACCGTCCAGAATCCCAAGAACTCTTGGTTAGCTATGGAGCCTGTTTGCAGTTTGGTAGAGGATGCCTCTCTGGGGCCGTGATTGCCCCTTTCTGGCTCTGGTGCCCCCTGCCTGTTTGTCTCTGGTGGGAGATGGGCCAGTCTGCAGCTAGAGCTCAGTCCTTTGTTCTGTGAGCAGGCCTGGCAGCGCCTCTGGTTAGGGCTTTTCGCGGGATAGTTTTCTCTCTCTCTCTCTCTGGCTATCCCACAGTTTCGGTTGCTATCTTATGTTAGTTCCCTCAGATTGCCCTCAGGGCATTCAGGCCAGGTCCTTACGCTAAGCAATGCAGCCCGCACCTCCCTGTTCAGCCCCCGCTTGCTGGTGGCTGCTGCCAGAGCTCTGGGAGTTGCCCTTAGGCAGGTAATCTGTGCGTTTTATTTATTTATTTATTTTTCCTCCTGGTTATGTTGCCTTCTGAGATTCCAAGATGCCCCACAGACCTGCCGGTGAGAGTATTTCCTGGTGTTTGGAAACTTTTCTTTTAAGACTCCCTTTCAAGGATGGATCTCTGTCCCTACCTCTTTTTTCTCTCTTTTTATCTTTTATAATTTGTCCTACCTCCTTTATAAGACAATGGGCTGCCTTTCTGGGTGCCTGATGTCCTCTGCCAGCATTCAGAAGTTTTTTGTGGAATTTGCTCAGGGTTCAAATGTTCTTTCGATGAATTTGTGGGGGAGAACGTGGTCTCTCCATCCTATTCCTCTGCCATCTTAGGACCACCCCCCTCGAGCAGTTATTTAACAAAAACCCAAAATTAAAAAAAAAAAAATTGAGGAGTTATTTAACAAAATATGTGCAAGATTTGTATACTGAAAACTGTAAAACTTTAATTGCAAAGAGAAATTAAAGACCTAAATTAATGCAGATATGTACCATGTTCCCGGTTTGAAAAATATTAGGATATCAGTTGTCCTTATATTGACCAATAGATTCAATGTGATCTCAATAGAAGCATGATTTGTTTTGTAGAAATTTGTAAGTTGATTTTTAAAAGGATATAGGGATAAAGAGGACTTAGAATAACCAAAACGATTTTACAAAAGTAAAACATATTTGTAGCAGGTGGATTTATACTATTTTATTTCAATTTTTAACAGACTGTAGGAATGAAGGCAAATTGGTAATAGATCAATGGATCAGAAAGCATTAAAAAAGTAAAGTGTACATATGTGTGAAGTTGATTTTTAACAAAAGTGCCAAGGTAATTTAATGGGAAAATTAAAGCCTTTCAAAGAAGGGTGCCCAAACAAATGGATATCATTTGGGATGGAAAAAAAACAAATTAGAATCTTTCCCTCACATCATACAGAAAAATGAAATGAAAATGGATCATTAACCCTAAAATGTATACCTATAAAACTTTTAGCAAGAAGCAATTTGTTTTTTAATTAAAAATAGGCAGAGCTATCTTATTTGGGGCATATAAGGAAAATAAATGATGAATTGGACTTCATCAAAAATAACAACTTCTAATTTCTGATGAAAAGTTGTTACAGATGAGAAAATATTTTAATACATATTTCTGAAAATTATATAATGTCTACAACTTAATAAGACAGCAGCTTTATTTAAATGTGCAGGAGATATAACTAAGCACCTCAGAGATTTATAAATTGATAATGAGCCACATGGATAAATCTCAAAAGAATTTTTTTTTGAGAGAGGGAAAAAAGCAAACCACAGAAGAGTGCATATTCCATGACTTTCATTACTATGCGATTCTAGAAAAGCAAAGCTCATCTCTGCTGGCCAACAGATTAATGGTTGCATGGTGTTAGGGACCTCAAGGGGCAGTGCTCCATCTACTACAAAGGGGACAAAGGAACATGCAGGTACTCCTGGTGATGGAAATCTTTCTGGGTTTTGAATATTCATATGTTAAGGGAAGTATATTACATGATATATATATATTTGACAAAATTCTGAAATGACAAATTATTTTTCCATAATTTCAAAGTGATCACTCCATGGCTGTCACTGGTCTCAAGGACCAGACAGTTCAAATCAGTAGATAAATACATATAGATCATGTGGACAGATCAAGGTAATGTGACTGGCTGTCACAGAGGCTGATCTAGAAGGAACTGTATAATTGTGCTTTAGGTTTATAGAACCATTCCAAATGGACATAAGCATCCAACTGCTGATGACTCTATGTTCATAGATTAAAATAAAAATACATTGAATAAAGAGCATTTTGAATTATATTATACCAAATACACTTTAAAAGATTTTGACTGTATCAATCTATTTTTACCTACATTTTGTCACACAGCACAATAGCAAAAAACACAAGTCCTGAAGTAAGATGAACCTAGGTTTGGTCCCTGTTCTACCATTTACTACCCATGTAACCTTGGATAACTTACTTTGCATCTCTGAGTCCCCGTTTCTTTGTCTGGGTTATCACAAGGATTAGAAGAAACAATGTACCTATAGCATTTAGTATGGCACCTGGGAGATAGCATATTTAATTAATATTTGCCATTTTGATTAGACTACTGTTAATACTTCCATACTTCCGTCCCCTGGATGAGGAAATGGCACCTCACTACAGTTATTCTTGCCTGGAGAATCCCATGGACAGAGGAGTCTGGCAGCTTACAGTCCATGGGGTCACAGAATCAGATACAACTGAGCATCTGAGCACATTACTTCTCAAAAGTTAAATAATTGCCCTTAAAATGAACATATTTTGTTTCATGACATAGCATATTAATAAAATTAATTTAAAAGGAAAATGTAGTTGTGTTTTGTTGTACAAACTATAACTAAATAAAAAGTGCACAGAAAACTAAGACAAAATATAATGAATTATAGGGAGAAAAAAAAATCTATTTTAAGTAAGGATGTCCTTTGTTGTTCTTGTAAGGATTTAGGTACTGTTCATATAATAGCACATGATCAATGAACAGATGGTTTTGTTTTTCAGTTCTGTTGGGCTTGAGATACTGGTATTCTAGCCCATTTAAAAGTTCTGTAAGAGCTGCAATCTAGAAGTTCATGTTTTGCCATCAAATGGACCTACATTTATTTGTGCCCTGCTCTAGGGAATGTTTTTCAAATTTCAGGAATGAAGTTCAGCTGGCATCTATAACTTGTAAGGATGAGAAAAGGATGACACTAAAGTAACAAGTTTTACTAAAGTGAAAAAGTTGGCTTAAAGCTCAACAATCAGAAAACTAAGATCATGGCATCCGGTCCCATCACTTCATGGCAAGTAGATGGGGAACCAATGGAAACAGTGACAGACTTTATTTTGGGGGGCTCCAAAATCACTGTAGATGGTGACTGTAGCCATGAAATTAAAAGACATTTCCTCCTTGGAATAAAAACTATGACTAACCTAGATAGCTGGAGAAGGCAATGGCACCCCACTCCAGTACTCTTGCCTGGAAAATCCCACGGACAGAGGAGCCTGGTGGTCTGCAGTCCATGGGGTCTCTAAGAGTTGGACACAACTGAGTGACTTCACTTTCATTTTTCACTTTCATGCATTGGAGAAGGAAATGGCAACCCACTCCAGTGTTCTTGTCTGGAGAATCCCAGGGGATGGGGGAGCCTGGTGGGCTGCCGTCTATGGTGTCGTACAGTCAGACATGACTGAAGCAACTTAGCAGCAGCAGCAACCTAGACAACATGTTGAAAAGCAGAGGCATTACTTTGCCAACAAATGTCCATCTAGTCAATGCTATGATTTTTCCAGTGGTCATGTATGGATGTGAGAGCTGGACTATAAAGAAAGCTTAGCACCGAAGAATTGATGCTTTTGAACTGTGGTGTTGGAGAAGACTCTTGAGAGTCCCTTGGACTGCAAGGAGTTCCAACCAGTCCATCCTAAAGGAAATCAGTCATGAATAATCATTGGAAGGACTGATGCTGAAGCTGGAACTCCAATACTTTGGCCACCTGATGCAAAGAACTGACTCATTTGAGAAGACCCTGATTGTGGGAAAGATTGAAGGTAGGAGAAGGGGACAACAGAGGATGAGATGGCTGGATGGCTTCACCAACACAAAGGACATGCATTTAAGTAGACTCCGGGAGTTGGGGATGTTTAGAGAAGCCTGGCATGCTGCAGTCCATGGGGTTGCTAAGTGTCGGACACAACTGAGTTACTGAACTGAACTGAACTGAGAGGTAAACCTTAGAACAGCAGTCAAAATCCAGAGTAAATTACATTATATCAGAGGCACTGGAAAATCTTCAAGGATGTCTACCAATTCAAAGATTTTATAGCTTTCTGTTCCTTATCTATTTATTTCCATAAAGCCATATTAGGTTAATTCCATAGTCAGCAATCTGCTGAGTACTATGTCAGGAGTGCAGTAAAACTTCAAGACAATTCTAAAATGAGGGTTTTTTTTTTTTTTTTTTTTTCATCCAGAGTAATGATTGATGTTTACTGCTGCCAGGGAAAGTTTGAGGATTGTTACTTCCAGTTCAGTTCAGTCGGTCAGTCGTGTCCGACACTTAGCGACCCCATGGACTGCAGCATGCCAGGCCTCCCTATATCTCCCCAATATCTATACCTAGATGTATACACACCCTTGCAAAATGACTTCTGAATATTCATTGCAAAAACTGTGATGACCAAAGGTTGAAGAACAAACTTAGATGTCAATAATGTATTGATTTATCTTAAATTATGATAATTTAACTTATATTTTAAATTAGTTTATTTTAAATTCTAAGTAATTTAAAGATAAATAAATTATGCTAATCCATGATGGTGTGGAGAAGGCAATGGCACCCCACTCCAGTGCTCTTGCTTGGAGAGTCCCATGGACAGAGGAGCTTGGTGGGCTGCAGTCCATGGGATTGCAAAGAGTCAGACACGACTGAGCGACTTCACTTTCACTTTTCACTCTCATGCATTGGAGAAGGAAATGGCAACCCACTCCAGTATTCTTGCCTGGAGAATCCCAGGGACAGAAGAGCCTGGTAGGCTGCCATCTCTGGGGTGGCACAGAATCAGACACGACTGAAGCGACTTAGCAGCAGCAGCAGCAGCAGCATGATCATATATAAAACTGAAAAAGGAGGAAGAAGATACCTATGCTAGAGAAAGAGTTCCAAGATACAGTAAATACAAAAAGCAGGGTATTGAACTGTGGTGTAATATGTTTTGATATGTATAAAGGGGGGAGAAAATGAAACTCTACATTCATATTTCCTTGATTATAGAGAAAGAATTTCTAGACAGGTACAGAAGAAATCAAGGACAGTGGTTACAAAGGATGAGACAATGGGAACAGAGCTGAAGCAGATACTGAAAAATTGCATTTTTCTCCTCTTATGTCAAATTTACATGAATAAGAGTTGAACTTACCTCAACATGGTCCAAGCCACCTTGCTTTCTTCAAGCTGCTTCATCAGCGCAAGCTCCTTCCTCTTGACTCAGGATGAGAACTTTAGCCTTGGATCCAACCTCAGGACCACGTGGGGAAAACATTTTCTCCCTTGTCTTTGACACACAGGACATGGGATGCATTACTTAAGTTCAGTCAGACTTGTACTTCTCTGTGAGTTTCAATCTTGAGTAGGTGACACCAACTTGCAGGGGAAGAAGAGAAATCACTCCCAGTACCAGCAGTGCACTCAATAAGACTCTAGCAGTGGTAAAGCAGTCATCAAGTTGTGACTAAGCCAGCGACTGTGCCCAAAATTCCAGCTGCAGAAACATCGTCCCTTGGTTCCTTTGGATTTTTCAAATTAAGGTCCTTAGGGCTTTCCTCATAGCTCCGTTGGTAAGGAATCTGCCTGCAATGCAGGAGACCTGGGTTCGATTCCTGGGTCGGGAAGATCCCCTGGAGAAGGAAATGGCAATCCACTCCAGTATTCTTGCCTGAAAATTCCATGGACACAGGAGCCCAGCAGGCTGCAGTCTATGGGGTCACAAGAGTAGGACATGACATAGCGACTAAACCACCAGACTTCCCTCCTAATCTCTGTGGTCTCCATTGTTGTTCCCATAAAAACTATTTCTGTTAAAGGTAAACAGATTTAATTTCTTTTGTTAGCTACATATAGTTATGATGTCAAATTAATTTCTTTTTTACTCTCTTTGCCATTAAACTGTAAGTTTCCTGAGGTCTAGTAGTTAGTCTTGTTCAACACCCATAGGGCCTAGCACCGTGCTTACCATATAACAATAGGTGATTATTGATAGAACTGACTAATTCAGTGACTCAGAAGTTAACATTAGGGCTAAGTGAAAATTAAAAGTTTCAAAATAACAAAGACTTCCAACATCTAAGCTCTGAGTCTATGCAAATGCTTTGAGTTAACTGATCTGCTCAATTCTCAGTCTCAGATCTCAATCGTGTCCAACTCTTTGCAATCCCAGGTACCATAACTCACCAGCTACTCTTGTCTGTGGGATTTCTAGGCAAAAATACTGGAGTGGGTTGCCACTCCCTTCTCCAGGGAATCTTGTCAATCCAGGGATTGAACCCAGGTCTCCTGCTTTGCAGGCAAATTCTTCACCGTCTGAGCTACAAGGAAGCCCATAAGTATTTTTATTCATTGAAAATTAAAAGTTTCAAAATAACAATGACTTCTAATGTCTAAGCTCTGCATTTAAGCAATTTGTGTGTGTGTGTGTGTTAACTGATTTGCTCAATCCTCAGTCTCAAATCAAGGAGAGATTGAATAATTTAACATTGTAAAAAGAGGTTAATATTGAAAAGGTGATTAATTTTTCTGCTTGAAATAAACTAGCAGAAAATCTATTCCTAAAACACATACTTAATGCTAAAATGAGTACAAACTTTTCTGAAATCATTCATTTCTTTTAAAATGATAAATTTTACATTTGAAATGATTCTTATTTTTAATCACTATTACCATAAACCCATTCCATTCCTTTCAAACATTAGAAGAAACAGAGGGTAACTTGTATTAGATAATTTTCATTCAGTTAAACAATGTAAGAAATATAATGCCAAGGAAATATTACTAAAAAAAAATAATAATAATCTTTACTTTATACCTGACATCACAATAAAAAATTTTTATTAAAATTTTATATTCCTGGAAACCATGTTTCACTGTGTTAATATAAAATCCAGAATGTAATAGAAATAGAAAAAAATTTTCCCCAAACATCCAATTACTTAAAATAATATATTTTACATAGCACTAATTATCTTAAGTTAGCATACCACTGGGAAATGGAAAGCAAACATGAAATCTATTGGATTAATGTATCAGAATGCTGCAAAATTACACTTTTTTCCTCTAGACAGAGATCACTTTCCTTGCATTTCCCCTTGTTTTCATTAAGTACTCTCATGTCAGCAATACTGATTTGACAATTTGAATATCATTCCCATAAGAGCACTCTAAATAAATACTCCTTCATCTTTATCCATAAAAATACAATGTTATACTCACTCAAAAGCCTTATAAAATTATGTATTATCAAACATAATTCATAACCATTAAATCTCTCAATATGACATGGAATGGACAACAAAATAAGGAAGCCATGTAAATACTTCCTTAAGGATTGGATTGATGTTGTTCAAGGGCCACTGTTCTGTCACTCTTTAAAAAGACTTCAAATGTCAATTCATTGCTGTCTGTAAAAGTGAAAAAGCAGTATCTTTTTGCCTATTATTTGCACAGCAAGTATTATTCAAGCTTAACTTTATCATTTTCATAATATCCTTCCAAAACATAGAAAATAAATTTTATAAACAAATAGGTGCTAAGAAATTTCAAGACCTAATCATTTCAGTTCAGTTCAGTTGCTCAATCGTGTCTGACTCCTTGCGACCCCATGGACTGCAGCATGCCAAGCTTCCCTGTTCATCACCAACTCCTGGGATATACCCAAACCCATGTCCATTGATTCGGTGATGCCATCCAACCATCTCATCCTCTGTCGTCCCCTTCTCCTCCCACCTTCAAACTTTCCCAGCATCAGGGTGTTTTCCAATGAAGCCACTCTTCTCATCAGGTGGCCAAAGTATTGAAGTTTCAGCTTCAATATCAGCCCTTTCAATGTACACTCAGGGCTGATCTCCTTTAGGATAGTTGGATCTCCTTGCACTCCAAAGGACTTTTAAGAGTCTTCTTCAACACCACAGTTCAAAGCATCAGTTCTTCAGTGCTTGGCTTTCTTTATAGTCCAACTCTCACATCCATACATGACTACTGGAAACATCATAGCCTTGACTAGATGGACCTTTGTTGACAAAGTAATGTCTCTGCTTTTTAATATGCTGTCTAGGTTAGTCATAGCTTTTCTTTCAAGGAACAAGTGTCTTTTAATTTCCTGGCTGCAGTCACCATCTGCAGTGATTTTGGAGCCCCAAAAAATAAAGTTTGCCATTGTTTCCACTGTTGCCCCATCTATTTGCCATGAAGTGATGGGACCAGATGCCATGATCCTAGTTTTCTGAATGTTGAGCTTTAAGCCAACTTTTTCACTCTCCTCTTTCACTTTCATCAAGAGGCTCTTTAGTTCTTCTTTGCTTTCTGTCATAAGGGTGGCATCATCTGCATATTTGAGGTTATTGATATTTCTCCTGGCAATCTTGATTCTGGTGTGTGCTTCATCCAGCCCAGCATTTCTCATGATGTACTCTGCATACAGGTTAAATAAGCAGGGTGACAACATACAGCCTTGACATACTCCTTTTCCTATTTGGAACCAGTCTGTTGTTTCATGTCCATTTCTAACTCTTGCTTCTTGACCTGCATACAGATTTCTAAAGAGGCAGGTCAGGTGGTCTGGTATTCCTATCTCTTTCAGAATTTTCCACAGTTTGTTGTGATCCACACAGTTAAAGGCTTTGGCATAGTCAATAAAGCAGATATAGATATTTTTCTGGAACGCTCTTGTTTTTTGATGATCCAGCAGATGTTGGTAATTTGATCTCTGTTTTCTCTGCCTTCTCTAAAACCAGCTTGAACATCTGGAAGTTCACGGTTCATGTATTGGGTTCAAGACCCAATACCACTCTTCAGAAAGAATGAAATCAATCTAAATAGTAGAATTAAGACTATAACACCATTTCCACAGGAAAATTTCCCTACTAAGACACATGAATTGTATTAAGGTAAAATATTCCATCATAACCCTGCACCCAAATACCCTTTCCTTGGGTCAATTTAGTTTGTTTTGTGTTCTGGAATTTCCTTCTGTATAGCATATCCACTCTGGAACTTGTTAAAACCATCAGGATCATAGGTTTACAGTCTGCTTCTATAGAGTTGCTTTTGCTTGCACCTTAATACTTTTTTTTTTTTTTTTTTACAATAGTTTAGTTCTGCTGCTGGGTTTACAAAACTCAGAAGCATAAGGTAGTGGGTTTTTTCCTGAACTTTATTCTTAGATGAAAACTCTAACAGTAAAAAGGTATAAAAACTGTGAATGCATTTTCCAAGCTCTGTCTCAAATGTCAGAAACTTGACGAAACCATTTAAAATTTATCTGTTCTGACTGAACTCTCTTACTCCTCTGATGATATTGATTATACTTTGTTCTTTACTGTGATTTCTGGCTTTTCCTCTCCAGATAGAATGATGGCTGCATTAAGGCAGAACACTTTATCTTATTATCTTCAGCCATGGTCCATCTCTGTTGCCTTCCTTCTTGTCAAGTCTCTCACATCTTAAAATAACCAGTTTTTATGCCTAAATTCACATAGAATTATTTTCAATTTTTGTTCCTTCTTGCTTTTATCAGGCTTTGTAACATGATGGTCAAATTCTCCTGCTTAGACCCATACTTCTGTAGAAGAGTCTTTATCAACCCCATGATCCTAATTTCCCAACAGGGAATGTTGTTGTTCAGTCCCATGGTCATGTCTGACTCTTTGTGACTTGATGGACTGCATGGTTTTCCAGTCCTTCACTACCTCCTGGAGTTTGCTCAAACTCATGTCCATTGAGTCAATGATGCCATCCAACCATCTCATCCTCTGTTGCTCTCTTCTCTTTCTGCCCTCAATCTTTCCCAGCATCAAGGTTTTTTCCAGTGAGTCAGCTTTTCACATCAGGTGGCCAAAGTATTGGAGCTTCAGCTTCAGCATCAGTCTTTAAAATGAATATTCAGGGTTGATTTCCTTTAGGATTGACTGGTTTGATCTTGCTGTCCAAAGGACTGTCAAGAATTTAAATGCATGATCTGACATAAAAGTCTTGACTACTTGTCACATTGTAAATTCTTCACCTATCCAAAACTTCATGAGACTCTTCCTACCCATTACTTGTATGACTTGCTTTCTCCTCTTTTTGCTATAATTGATCTTTTATTGATTCCTTTTTCCTACTAAACTTAAGGCCTTGAGCACACCAGTGTTCCAGTCATACTTACTTTTTCAAAACTACTTACTGAGAGGATATATCATGTCAAACACTTCTACAAACTGAGGGTTAGCAATGAACCAACCAACCAACCAAACAAACAAAAAGACTCCTGCTGTCATAAATTCTCTAGGCGAGAATACTGGAGTGGGTAGTCTTTCCCTTCTTCAGGTGATTTTCCCAACCCAGGGATTGAACTCAGGTCTCCCGCATTGCAGGTGGATTCTTTAACAGCTGAGCCACAGGGGAAGCTCAATCATGAAATTCAAACTCAGGCAAAGATGCCCCAGAGGCAAAGAAAGGAATTTTGGAGATATTTGGGGAAGAAAAGTTGAAGCAAAGCTAAGAGGGATACAAAATTTCTGTGGTAGGAATGAAGCAGAGTAGGACCCTATGGGCCTTGCCCTCCATGTCCTCTGCTTGTCTTTAGTCTGCAGAAAAATTTTAGCCAAAGAATACATTTCATCAGAGAGCTGAGAACATGCAGAGGGGAAAAGAGGCACAGGACACCAGTAATAATAGTTTAATTATCAAGCATAGTTAAAGACCTTTAGTTCCTTCTTAAGGGTTATAAAAAATATTCTTAGCCATACCCTGTGAGCTGTCTTATAAATACTGAATATAGATACTTTTATGTCCCAAAATTCCAAATAGGAAAAGGAGTACATCAAGGTTGTCTGTTGTCACCCTGCTTATTTAACTTGTATGCAGAGTACATCATGAGAAACACTGGGCTGGATGAAGCACAGCTGGAATCAAGATTGCTGGGAGAAATATCAATAACCTCAGATATGCAGATGATGCCACCCTTATGACAGAAAGTGAAGAAGAATTAAAGAGCCTCCTGATGAAAGTGAAAGAGGAGAGTGAAAAAGTTGGCTTAAAGCTCAACATTCAGAAAACTAAGATCATGGCATCCAGTCCCATCACTTCATGGGAAATAGATGGGGCAACAGTGGAAACAGTGGCTGACTTTATTTTTTTGAGGCTCCAAAATCACTGCAGATGGTGATTGCAGCCATGAAATTAAAAGATGCTTACTCCTTGGAAGGAAAATTATGACCAACCTAGATAGCATATTAAAAAGCAGAGACATTACTTTGTCAACAAAGGTCTGTCTAGTCAAGGCTATTGTTTTTTCAGTAGTCGTGTATGGATGTGAGAGTTGGACTATAAAGAAAGCTGAGCTCAGAAGAATTGAGGCTTTTGAACTGTGGTGTTGGAGAAGACTCTTGGGAGTCCCTTGAACTGCAAGGAGATCCAACCAGTCCATCCTAAATGAGATCAGTCCTGGGTGTTCATTGGAAGGACTGATGTTGAAACTGAAACTCCAATACTTTGGCCACCTGATGCAAAGAGCCGACTCATTGGAAAGCACCCTGATGATGGGAAAGATTGAGGACAGGAGGCGAAGGGAACAACAGAGGATAAGATGGTTGGATGGCATCACTGACTCAATGGACATGAGTTTGGGTGAGCTCCGGGAGTTGGTGATGGACAGGGAGGCCTGGAGTGCTGCAGTTCATGGGGTCACAAAGAGTCGGACATGACTGAGTGACTGAACTGAACTGATGTCCCAAAGAAAGGCAATGCCAAAGAATGTTCAAATTATATACAATTGTACTCATTTCCCATGCTAGCAAGATTATATTCAAAATCCTTCAAATTACACTTCAAAAGTACTTGAACTGAGAAATTCCACATGTACAAGCTGGATTTAGAAATGGCAGAGGATCCAGATATCAAAATGTCATCATCTACTGAATCAAAGAAAAAGCAAGGGAATTCCAGAAAACATCTACTTCTGCTTCAGTGACTATGCTGAAGACTTTGACTGTGTGGATTACAACAAACTGTGGAATATTCTTAAAGACATGGAAATACCAGACCACGTTACCTGTCTCCTCAGAAACCTGTATCCAAGAAAAGAAGCAATAGTTAGAACCTTACATGGAACAATGGAGTGGTTCAAAATTGGGAAAGGAGTATTCCAAGGCTGTATATTTTTACTCTGCTTATTCAACTTATATGCAGGGTACATCATACAAAATGCCAGGCTGGATGAAGCAAAAGCTGGAATCAATATTGCTGGAAGAAATATCAATAACCTCCAATATGCCGATGACACCACTTTAATGGTAGAAAGTGAAGAGGAACTAGAGCCTCTTGATGAAGGTGAAAGAGGAGAATAATAAAGCTGGCTTGAAACACAACATTTAAAAAAACTAAGATCACGGCATCTGGTCCCATCACTTCATGGCAAATAGATGGGGAAAAAGTGAAAACTGTGACAGACTTTATTTTCTTGGGCTCCAAAATCACTGTGGACAGTGACTGCAGCCACAAAATTAAAAGACACTTGTTCCTTGGAAGAAAAGCTATGCAAACCTCAATAGCATATTAAAACGCAGAGACATCACTTTGCCAACAAAGGTCCATCTCATCAAAGCTATGGTTTTTCCAGTAGTTATGTACAGATATGAGAGTTGGATCATAAAGATGGCTGAGAGCTGAAAAATTAATGCTTTTGAACTGTGGTGTTGGAGAAGACTCTTGAGAGTTCCATGGACAGCAAGGAGATCAAACCAGTCAATCCTAAAGGCAATCAGCCCTGAATACTCATTGGAAGTACTTCGCCTTCAGCTGAAGCTCCAATATTTTGGCCACCTGGATGCAAACAGCTGACTCATTGGAAAAGACCAAGATGCTAGGAAAGATTGAGGGTTAGAGGAGAAGGAGGTGACAGAGCATGAGATGGTTGGATGGCATCACTGACTCAATGGATATGAGTTTGAGACCCCTGGGAGATAGTGAAGGACAGAGAAGCCTGACATGCTGCAGTTTATGGGGTCACAAGCAGTTGGACATGATTTAGCAACTGAATAACAACAAATGACAAATAGATACTTATAGATACTGAACCTCCACCAGGTGCAAGAAGTGATGATGACCAGAATGCAGCCATGACATAAACTGTCACAATTCCAATAACTGGCTTCAAGAAATGAAACCAAACCAATGCTGCAACTGAAGATTAACTGCATCTGAAACAGACAAGATGACACTGGTCAGACCACCAGTTAAAAAGGTATATAGTGCACAAGTGTTTAGTATTGACTAAAGGTATACAGTCCATACTATTTGTTGGGTAGTCTTTTCAATATTCTAGAGGACAGATAATGGGGGCTTCAACTAGTGGAGTTGCATTATATTTTAGAATCTGTTTTAAGCATAACAGTTTTAACTTTGAAAATAATAAAAACATTTGAATCTAACCCTTCATTTATCAGCTTTTTTTTTTTTTTTTTAGCATTCACAAAGTACAACACAATATACAAGTTGGTTTTTGGTGTTGTTTTTGTGTTTGTTTTTGAGTTGGAAACAGAAAACAGGTATTGTAAAAGTTAGCATTTATCTACGCCCTCCAGTCAAAGACTAGTAGGAACAAACTTGTAATTAAACAACTTGGGTTTATTACTTGTCGCAATGAGAATGAGCACCATGGGGAAATGTGGGATGTCTCAGTAGTCCTGTAACAGAACTTGGCTCTTGGTTGAGTGATTTTGGAGACAGTTTAAGGAAGTGTGGCTTTGCTCCGGTTTGGATAAGATGTCAGGAAGTAGGGGTAATTCAATGAGTGGTTAACCTAATAAATTTTGTCTATAAAAGATCAGAAAACTAAATTTGAAAAATGTGACTTGGTAAAAATCTTAGTTGCTGTTGATTTACTTGTATCAAAATCTATATTTAAGAAGAGGACAACAATGGATGGGTTTTCATGTAGGTAAATCATACCTCAGCATAGCAGTAAAAAACAAAGTACTTGCATTCATCTTAAAGCAAAATGTCTCATTAGCAATGATAACACAAGAGGTTACTGTACAAATTTGGCACATAACTATGTAACAAACATCTAATTTTAAATAATGTAGCTAAAAAACAGAATTATAGTACTCAAATGTTTTCACCATTGTTACATTTCCATCCTACTTCCTAAAACTTGACAAGTCTCTCAGGTTTTAGGCACTGCTTCTAACACATTGGGCTTCCCTGGTGGCTCAGAAGTTAAAGCATCTGCCTCTAATGCGGGAGACCTGGGTTTGATCCCTGGGTCAGGAAGACCCCCTGGAGAAGGAAATGGCAACCCACTCCAGTATTCTTGCCTGGAGAATCCCATGGATGGAGGAGCCTGGTGGGCTACAGTCCACAGGGTCGCAAAGAGTCGGCCATGACTGAGCGGCGTAACTTTCACTTAACTTTCTAACACATTATCACAAAAGAAAACTTTTCTGTTGGTAGAAGATATCCTAGGTTTATTCTGAGTGCATGACATTCGATAAAAATAACATGTACTTAACACTTAACATTCGGAGAAGGCAATGGCACCCCACTCCAGTACTCTTGCCTGGAGAATTCCAGGGACAGGGGAGCCTGGTGGGCTGCCATCTATGGGGTCGCACAGAGTCGGACATGACTGAAGCGACTTAGCAGCAGCAGCATCAGCAACGCTTAACATTATATGGCATATCATTTGCTGTGCTTTAGGACAGTAAATTTTACCATTTTTCTTTTGTATGTTGCTTTTCTTGGAGAGGGCAATAGCACCCCACTGCAGTACTCTTGCCTGGAAAATCCCATGGACTAAGGAGCCTGGTGAGAAAGCAATGGCACCCCACTCCAGTACTCCTGCCTGGAGAATCCCATGGACGGAGGAGCCTGGTGGGCTGCATGCAGTCCATGGGGTCGCTGAGGGTCGGACAGGACTGAACGACTTCACTTTCACTTTTTACTTTCATGCATTGGAGAAGGAAATGGCAACCCACTCCAGTGTTCTTCCCTGGAGAATCCTAGGGACAGGGGAGCCTGGTGGGCTGCTGTCTATGGGGTCACATAGAGTCGGACATGACTGAAGTGACTTAGCAGCAGCAGCAAGGAGCCTGGTAGGCTGCAGTCCATGGGGTCGCGAATAGTGGGACACGACTGAATGACTTTGCTTTCACTTTTCACTTTCATGCGTTGGAGAAGGCAATGGCAACCCACTCCAGTGTTCTTGCCTGGGGAATCCCAGGGAAGGGGGAGCCTGGTGGGCTGCCGTCTATGGGGTCACACAGAGTCGGACATGACTGAAGTGACTTAGCAGCAGCAGCAGCAGCAGCATGTTGCTTTTCTTAGCTATTTTCATTCTTCTTCTCAGTGTCCCTTATTATACTTTTGGTAATATCAATTCTCATAATTTATTCTTCATTTCTGAGGTGATTTTTTCCCCTTCTTTTCTCCCTTATGTCTCCTCTTCTTCCCCTCTCTGTCCCTTGCTTCCTACCATCCTTCCTCTCTCTCTCTTTCTTTCTCCCTTCATATAGGTCTTATTTCATGTTTCTTTATCTTCATTTCTATTTGGGATTTTCAAATTTTGACTCAAGATACTCTTTCTTATTCTTAAGTGTTTGCTTAATTATACTTAATTCATACCAAGATACTAGGCCACATGTTTGCCTCTGAGTTTCACTTTCTATTTTCTTCTCATTGTGGTTTGTATAGATACAGCCCAGCCATTTTTGAAATGTTTTATCCTTTTCTGACCAGCAGTGATGTGTTTCTCTGCAGGAGTGAGTGGGAGAGGACTTAGGTTTTGTTATTTTATATTTCCTTCTGTACCCACTTTTGTTGCTTTGTGTAGACATGGCTCTTTCTTAGATGGAGTGACAATCCTCTTATTTCATTAGACCCTTAATGTGCACCTCGTCCTTCCTTCTCTCTCCACACCTGAGAGGTTCCAGGGGATGACTCCTCTACGAGATTACCTCCTTCTCCCCTGGAAGCTCTGTTTACCCATTTTGCCTCTTCTATGCCCACATGCCCTACAGTCCTTCTTCTCAGGTACCCAGGATGCAAGGCTCTAATCCACCAGTCTCCACCCCACCCTCAGGAATGCCTCCTTCAAGATGTGACCCTGCTTATATAACTTATATGCAGAGTACATCATGTGAAATGTCAGGCTGAATGAAGCACAAGCTGGAATCAAGGTTGCCAGGAGAAATATAAAAAACCTCAGATACACAGATGACACCACCTTTATGGAAGAAAGTGAAGACTAAAGAGCTTCTTAATAACAGTGAAAAACAAGAGTGAAAAAGTTGGCTTGAAGCTCAACATTCAGAAAACTAGGATCATGCCTTCTGGTCCCATCACTTCATGGCAAATAGATGAGGAAACAATGGAAACAGTGACAGACTTTATTTTGGAGGGCTCCAAAATCACTGCAGATGGTGACTCTAGCCATGAAATTAAAAGGCACTTTCTCCTTGGAAGAAAAGCTATGACCAACCTAGACAACATATTAAAAGCAGAGATATTACTTTGGTGACAAAGGTCTGTCTAGTGAAAGGTATGGTTTTTACAGTGGTCATGTATGGACATGAGAGTTGGACCATTAAGAAAGCTGAATATTAAAGAATTGATGCTTCTGAACTGTGGTGTTGAAGACTCTTGAGAGTCCCTTGGACTGCAAGGAGATGCAACCAGTCAATCCTAAATTCAGCTAATCAGTCCTGAATATTCATTGGAAGGACTGATGTCGAACTTGAAACTCCAATACTTTGGCCACCTGATGCTAGGAACTGACTGACTGGAAAAGCCCCTGATGCTGAGAAGGATTGAAGGCAGGAGAAAGGGATGACAGAGGGTGAGATGGTTGGATGGCATCACTGACTCGATGGACATGAATTTGAGCAAGCTCCGGAAGTTGGTGATGGACAGGGAAGCCTGGTGTGCTGCAGTCCATGGGGTCACAAAGAGTTGGACATGACTGAGTGACTGAACTGAACTGATGGTGTCTGGGGGTGGTTTATTTGTGTTGTCCACCAATGGTCTTAGTTACTACTAAGTACATTCACCTGTTTTCTGTTCATTTGGGAGCTATTTTCCAGTGTTGGCCCCCAAGCTGGCTCTGTAGTCTTCAACTAATTATTTCCTCACTTACATGTAAGAGGAATTTGATTAGATTCTCTGGACTAGAAATTCTGAAAATTTATATTTGAATGGATTTGGTTGCTCTTTTGATAATCTATCTATATAGTGTTTGCAAATACACATGGTGAGATTTGCCTATGCCTCTATCCTACAGGACCCATAGTTCTTTTTCTTTCTTTCTTTCTTTTCAGTTCTTTCCTCCCTCCCTCTCTCCCACTGTTAGGATCTTCTTTTTATCTCTAGCAGGATGTTTCAAACTGAAATGACCAGGTAGGAGGCTTTTTAAATTCATTTTACTGGGGACATGGTGAGCACTTGCAAGTTATAAACATTATTTCTGTGTATTTTCTTGCATCATATATCCATTAACATTTATTCAGCACAGTTTTTGAATGTATGCAAAATTAAAAAGGGCAACATAATAACCATCCTCATGCCAATAACCATCACCCAACTCAATTATCCATGTTTGCTAGTCTCCTTTCATCCCTCTCTTCCTCTTTGTGAGAATATTTGAAAACACAATAGATATTGCTTTATTTTGTGTATAAACATTTCAATACTCATAATTAACAGAAAAGATATTTTTAAACTATATCAGTATTACATTTAATAAAAATAATACAGAAATGTAGACCAATGGAACAAGATAGAAAGCCCAGAAATAAACACATGCACCCATGGGTACCTTATTTTTGACAAAGGAGGCAGGAATATATAATGGGGCAAAGACAGACTCTTCAATAAATGGTGCTGGGAAAACTGGACAGCTACATGTAAAAGAATGAAATTAGAATACTTCCTAACACCATACACAAAGATAAACTCAAAATGGATTAAAGACCTAAATGTAAGACTAGAAACTATAAAACTCTTAGAAGAAAACATAGGCAGAACACTCGAAGACATAAATCAAAGCAAGATCCTCTATGACCCACCTCCCAGAGTAATTGAAATAAAAGTACTTTACAAAAGTAAACAAGTGGGACCTGATTAAACTTAAAAGCTTTTGGACAGTAAAGGAAACTAGAAGCAAGGTGAAAAGACAGCCCTCAGGATGGGAGAAAATAATAGCAAATGAAACAACTGACAAAGGATTAGTTTCCAAAATATACAAGCAGCTTATATAACTCAATACCAGAAAAGCAAACAACCCGATCAAAAAGTGGGAAAATGACCTAAACAGACATTTCTCCAAAGATGACATACAGATGGTTAACAAACACATGAAAAGATGCTCAACATCACCCATTATTAGAGAAATGCAAATCAAAATCACAATGAGATATCATCTCACACTGGTCAGAATGGCCCTCAACAAAAATTCTACAAACAATAAATGCTGGAGAGGGTGTGGAGAAAAGGGAACACTCTTGCACTGTTGGTGGGAATGTAAATTGATACAGCCACTATGGAAGATGGTATGGAGATTCCTTAAAAAGCTAGGAATAAAACCACCATATGACCCAGCAATCCCACTCCTAGGCATATACCCGGAGGAAACCAAAGTTGAAAGAGACACATGTATCCCATTGTTCATTGCAGCAGTATTTACAATAGCTAGAACATGGATGCAACCTAGAAGTCCATCGACAGATGAATGGAAAAGAAGTAGTGGTATGTATACACAATGGAATATTACTCAGACATTAAAAGGAATGCATTTGAGTCAGTTCTAATGAGGTGGATGAACCTAGAACCTATTATATAGAGTGAAGTGAGTCAGAAAGAGAAAGATAAATGCCATATTCTAACACATATATACAAATATAGAAAAATGGCACCAGGAAGAATTTATTTCCAGTACAACAGTGGAGAAACAGACATAGAGAATAGGCTTATGGACATGGGGAAAGGGGAGGAGAGGGTGAAATGTATGGAAAGAGTAACATGGAAACTTACATTACCGTATGTAAAATAGATAGCCAAAGAGAATTTGCTGTATGGCTCAGGAAACTCAAACAGGGGATCTGTATCAACCTAGAGGGTTGGAATGGGGAGGCAGATGGGAAGGAGTTTCAAAAGGCAGGGGATATAATTATACCTATGGCTGATTCATGTTGAGGTTTGACAGAAAAGAGCAAACATAAAAATTCTGTAAAGCAATTATCCTTCAATAAAAATTAAGTTAAAAATAATGCTTTACCATTATTACCAGTCCATAATCAGTTTCTTTAATCAACTCAAATATTATTATTGTTGTCTAGTCACTAAGTCTTGTCCAACTCTTTGTGACCCCACAGACTTCAAAATGCCAGGCTCCTCTGTCCACCACTATTTCCCAGAGTTTATTGAAATTCATGTCCATTGAGTCAGTGATGCTATCTAACAATCTCACTTGGAGCTATTAGTAACTCTTCTCTGCTCTTCCTCAGTAGCATATTGGATATCTTCAGACCTGGGGGGCTCATCTTTTGGTGTCATATCTTTTTGTCTTTTCATACTGTCCATGGGGCAGGCAAGAATCCTGGAGTGGGTTGCCATTTCATCCTCCAGTGAATCATGTTTTGTTAGAACTCTTCTCTATGACCCATCTGTCTTGGGTGGCTCTGCAAGGCATGGTTCATAGCTTCAGTGAGTTAGGCAAGCCCCTTCTCCATGACAAGGCTGTTCTATATACAAAAATATACAATATATATTTGTAATTTTTATCCTCTTTATTTTCTCTGTTACTAATTGTTCCAAGTGAGATGGTTAGATAGCATCACCGACTCAATGGACATGAATTTGGACAAATTATTTCTACTTCTCCTAGATTGATTTTCAACTTTTATTTTCACTTTTTCTATAGTCTGTCTTCCTTTTTTCCTTTCTGCAAAATTTTCCTCTCCTGCTCTTTCAAACTTTTTATTGAACTTTTAAAATTAAAATGTATGTATCATATATTTCTAATGTTCAATGTTTTTTCTTTCTTATTTTCCTTACATTGATTCAATGTTTTCTCTCATCTCTTAGCTTTATAGTTTCCTTCTGTTTCAGACATTATTTCTGTTTTCTATTCTATTTCTTTGCTTATTCTGGATGCTCTGTTTCAAGCTAGAGATTTTCCTCCATTTTGTGGTGATTCTTATAGTCTAAGGCATAGTGCATGAAATCTGAGGTTGCATTAGAAAAAAATCATTGCCAATTATTTTGAAATAAATGTGCAATTCAGTGGCTAAACAGAGACTTTTCTGTAAGATGATAATGATATCAGCCAGGTTTTATTTCTTTAGAGGACACAGAAAGTCACTTATCAGATATTCCTTTTTATCAAAGCATAAAGATTTATTTACTTTTCCACTTCTATTTTTAAGAAGACATCTGTGTAATTGATGCTTGTATTAAAAGTTAAGTCACAAAGAGTTTTGAAAGAGAAAACATGGAAACAGTATCCAAACCCTGGTAATAATTCTTTTGCTTGTTATTACTGATGGCCAATTAATTTACATATGTTAATTTTTAGGCAACCCAGGATAAATTCATTTGATCATCCAGTTTATTTCAACTTATTTGAAGAAAAAATTTTCTAATATATATATTTTCTATTTCCTCACTTTTCCTAGAGACTGCTGAACATAATTTTTCCTGTAAGTACCAACATGGTTAAACCACACTGCCAAGCATTTCTAATGTGTCTAAAATAATAATAAATAACTCACAGAGGGCTAAGGGTCCTCTCCATCAGTAAACTACATGGAGCTTGTAATGTCAGTTTTGGTGCTTGGCATACTTTGCTAATCTTTTAGTTATTTACTAAGAACTTGCCAAAATACTGAATTGAGTGATGTTCACCATGTAACTCACATGGCAATAAGTTTCATAGATCCGCATTTCTTTTTTTTTTTTTTAAATCAAATACATTATGTTGTGCATTTATTTTTATCTCAGTCTACAGCCCTTAGGTTATTTTTATCACTTTTTAAAAAAGAAAATTCAGGTCTCCCTGGCCATTCCATCAATTTGTCAGGTTTGAATTCTCAAATCTATATATCCATATAAAATTTACACCCCCTCCAAGCATATTTTTATCCCCACATAAAGTTTATGTCAGTAGTCTTTTGCCAATATGGCTACCATAAAAGTTTTGTTTAGACTGAGAGAGTGAGCTCTATACATTGTAGATAATGATTTCCTTAGTGCAGGAGAGCCAGTGATATAAGTTATGGGACAGAGCACTTGGCTGTCTATATTTCTATATTTCTACATTTCTGTAGAAATGTAGAATTTCTATATTTCTATATTTCTACAACTCTGTTAAGAATTCAGTCTTTGTGAAATTATTTGTTCTAGCTCTGTGAAGAATACTGTTGGTAGCTTGACAGGGATTGCATTGAATCTATAAATTGGTTTGGGTAGTATACTCATTTTCATTATATTGATTCTTCCAACCCATGAACATGGTGTATTTCTCCATCTATTAGTGTCCTCTTTGATTTCTTTCACCAGTGTTTTATAGTTTTCTATATATAGGTCTTTAGTTTCTTTAGGTAGATATATTCCTAAGTATTTTATTCTTTTCATTGCAATGGTGAATGGAATTGTTTCCTTAATTTCTCTTTTTATTTTCTCAAACTGGAGCCTATTATACAGAGTGAAGTAAGCCAGAAACAAAAACATCAATACAGTATACTAACGCATATATATGGAATTTAGAAAGATGGTAACAATAACCCTGTATACGAGACAGCAAAAGAGACACTGATGTATAGAACAGTCTTTTGGACTCTGTGGGAGAGGGAGAGGGTGGGATGATTTGGGAGAATGGCATTGAAATATGTATAATATCATATATGAAATGAGTCACCAGTCCAGGTTCGATGCACGATACTGGATGCTTGGGGCTGGTGCACTGGGATGACCCAGAGGGATGGTATGGGGAGGGAGGAGGGAGGAAGGTTCAGGATGGGGAACACATGTATACCTGTGGCAGATTCATTTTGATATATGGCAAAACCAATACAATATTGTAAAGTTAAATAAAATAAAATTAAAAATAAATAAATAAAGTAAAAAAAAAGAATTCAGTCTTTGAAAAAGAAATGGATTTTAATCATTTTATATGTTTATTCCATAAACAATTACATTTATTTCAGGCAAATGTTAAATATTTTCTTCTTTTTTAATTGTTCTAGATGAGACATGAAAATAAAATTTATAATACTGTATATGTGATTTCAAATGTGTTCTTCAATTTATTTGTTTTAGAACAATGGAGATTAGGGTTGAAACTAAAGATGCATGAAAATTTCAGTAAGTTCTGGCTAGCTGGAATTTTAGGCAATGTGTTGCTTTAGATCCAAATTTTCTGTAGAGCAGAGAATTCAACCTCTATAGAGCACTCACAATTTTGAGTTGAATTTTGAGTTGATTTGGTAGGAAGTACTTACAAAATGTATCATATGCCCTAGAGTCTTCTAAAGTAATATATGAAGCATGTTTTAATGATTTTTATTAAGATGATCATTACTAACATAAATTATTGTATTATTGCAGATTATTTCCCCTATACTAAATAGGTCTATTCTATTCTGCTACTAAACTTTACAGCAGTAGAATTTATTCACCTTCAAGGTAGCTGCATTTAATTAGCTTTGGGTTTCAAAACCAGATAACTAAGATTGTTGGAATTCTGTATACATTAAACAAAGCAAACTGATTCTGAATGAAGAACTGAATGACTTGATTATAAGTATATGGATGGATTTTGTAACCTCTATTACAGTTGATCATAGATTCTTTTTAATTCATTATCTGCCTGTTTGCTGCCTTCAAAATAAGTGGAGGTACTCGATGAGTTCTAAATTTTTAAAAAATTTAATATACAATGCTTCTTCATTTTATAATTCATTTGCTCAAGTTAAAATCCAAGGACTTAAGTTTTTTATTTTCTATTTTAATTGAACACTAGTCAAGGTTATATTTTTCCCAGTGGTCATGTATGGATGTGACAGTAGGACTGTGAAGAAAGCTGAGTGCTGAAGAATTGATACTTTTGAACTGTGGTGTTGGAGAAGACTCTTGAGAGTCCCTTGGACTGCAAGGAGATCCAACCAGTCCATTCTGAAGGAGATCAGCCCTGGGATTTGTTTGGAAGGAATTATGCTAAAGCTGAAACTCCAATACTTTGGCCACCTCATGCGAAGAGTTGACTCATTGGAAAAGACTCTGATGCTGAGAGGGGGGCAGAAGGAGAAGGGGATGACAGAGGATGAGATGGCTGGATGGCATCACCGACTCGATGGACGTGAGTCTGTGTGAACTCCGGGTGTTGGTGATGGACAGGGAGGCCTGGCGTGCTGTGATTCATGGGGTCGCAAAGAGTCGGACACGAATGAGCCACTGAACTGAACTGAACTGAAATGCTTTAAGAATTTCTTTGCAGTATTAGAGTTTAGCATGTGTATATATATAAATTAGTAGTCTCTGGAAATGGTCTCTAGCATGTATATATATCAATAGTCTTTGGAAATGGTCCCATGGGTATGCTGGCATACCTTGTTTTACTGTGCTTCACTTCATTGTGCTTTACAGATATTGTACATTTTCAAAATTGAAGGCGTATGAAAACCATGCATCCAGCAAGTTATCCGTGCCATTTTCCCAAAGGCATTGCCTACTTCATGTCCATGTCATATTTTGGTAATATATTATTTGTCAAGCTACCGTGATCAGTGATCTTTGATGTTATTACTATGACTTGCTAAAAGCTTGTATGATTGCTAGTAATTTTTAGTCATAAAGTATTTTAAAATTGTGTATACTTTTTGAAGACATGATGTTATTATATATTTGTTAAGCTATAGTATAGTGTAAGCATAACATACATCATGTACTAGGAACCCATGCACTAGGAAACCAAAAATTTGTATGACTCACTCTATTGCAATATTCACTTTATTGTGGTGGTTTGGAATGACATCCACAATATCATTTGCCTGTTGAAAAAATGAAGGAACACTTACTCAAATTTTACCAACGTTTGGCAAGAACAGTGAGAATTTGCAGTTTTTGAGCTGAGACATATTTCTTCTACTCACATTTCCAGTTCAGCTAGAAGAAAATCTCAGTTCAGACTGTTAGAGCTAAAGACAGAGGGCTCCCTGTCCTGTCAATGCCCAGATGGAGAGCTCTCTTACTGGGTTGGGTAGGATGTCAGCATTTCTCATCCTGCCTTCAGGATGTGTTGCTGTGGTTAAGTCTAGGTGAGTGTAGTTGATTACTGTAGAATTTCATCTTTCACTCAGCGCTCACCTGTGGGACAGAAAGTCTGCCTTGGGCATGGAACTGAGCATCTTTCCTTTAGCAATGCTTCCATGCCAGCAGAAGCAAGCACAGAAGATCTAAGACTATTGTTTTCTGTCCACTGAACACTTCACTATCAAAGCAGTGATGCCATCCAGTGAGAAGTATACCACTATACCCAAGTCCAACTGCAGATCCAAGGCTCAGACATTTTTCTTGGGAGCAGAAGCAGGGTATAAGGTATAAAACAGATTGTTCTTCTTACTCCAACAGACTGCTTTATTTAAAGGGGACACGGGTTTGATCTCTGGTCTGGGAACTAAGATCCCACATGCCATGGGGCAACTGAGCCCATGTGCCACAGCTACTGAGCCCACACTTTATAGCCCGCAAGCTACAACTACTGAAACTCGCCTGCCCTAGAGCCCATGCTCCACAACAAGAGAGGCCACCTCAATGAGAAGTTTGCCTTCAGCAACTAGAGAGCAACCCCCTTGCTTGCTGCTACTAGAGAACCTGTGCATAGCAACAAAGCCTGTGCATCACAGTGAAGACCCAGTGCAGCCAAAACAAAACAAAATAAAGCAAACCAACCAACCAACAAACAAAAAATCAGTGGAATTTGTAGTAAAAGACAAAAAGGAAAAGATTGGTAGAGTCAGTTGCATATAAGCAACTATTGGCTGGTTAGTTGCCCTGTGAAAACCTGGGAAAGAGACAGAGAGGAAGAGCCTTATTGGGGTCCAAGCATATCTCAACACTAACCTAAAGAATGATTCTTTTAAAGAAGTCTATTATTGATGAATATACTGTTTTGAGTTATTTATCCCTCAAGATATTATTCATAACAACAGAGCTCAGCAATTAATGGAATTTAAGAGCTAGCTGTGGTTAAGGAAAGAAACGGTCAAAGAGAATCGAGCTAAAGCCACTGTCACTCCAGGCAAACTTGGGCATGAACAAGGCTGTGGCTCTTCAAGAACATTGGAAAGCAGAATAGATTAAAATTAAATAATCCAGTCTGCTACAAAACAAATAAAAGAAATAATAATAAACTACAACAAATTTTGGGGGTGGAAGGGACAGAATTACTACAACATATTTTAGCTAAAGCAGTGGGAAATGAAAAACAGTAACAACAAAACCCAGAAAAGAATGGTTGATATACCAGAAAAAAATCAGGTAACAGAAAAATCAGCACATTATAATGTGGCCTCTATCTGGAAGCTATTGAATAAAAATTGTGACGTAACACATATGGAAATCACTCATAGTCTTCACAATTTACTTTGTAGTTTTTACAATGCAAACAAATGATATTTTCCCCAAATGTAAACCATCTCCAGTCTTCTTCCTTTCTTTACCTGGATACAGATTTTTCAACTGGTGTATATATATTTTTTCTGTCTGATGGGCTTCTTTTATAAAATTTGAGTCTTCTGGTGATAATTTAATGTCAGATTTGAATGTCTTAATACATCATTATTTCACCTTCATTTTTAAACATATTTGTTGATTCAGAATCCTAATTGGCCCATTCATCTGTCAATGGACATTTAGGTTACCAACAAGGACCTACTGTATAGCACACGGAACTCTGTTCAATATTCTATAATAACCTAAGTGGGAAAAGAATTTGAAAAAGTATAGATACTTGTATGTATAACTGAATCGACTTTGTTGTACCCCTGAAGCTCACCATTGTTAAACAGCTATACTCCAATAAAAAAGAATCACAATTTAACAGTATTATTTTTCAAATTTTTCTATCATTTTAAAGTGCTGCTCCTCTGTCTTCTGTCTTGAATTGTTTTCAGTGAAAAGCCTACTCTCCTTATATTCATTTCACTATATGTAAGATACTCCTCCATCCCTTAAATGCCTTTATGAATGTTTCCTTTTCTTTGGTTTACTGCATTTTGAATATATTATTTGTTGGTGTTTATCCCAGTTGGTGTTCATTGAAGTTCCTGGACCTATGATATGGTGTCTGTAATTTTAGAGAATTCTCTGCCATTGTGACTTCAATTATGTTTTCTGTTCTGTTCATTGTTTGTTCTACTTTGATATTCCAATTACAAATATATCTTTTAATATTATCTCACAGATCTTTTAGGTACTATTATGTTTTCAGTTTTGTTGTTTTTTTGTTATTATTTTTATTTGAATCAAAAGAATACGTGAGAAGAATAAACAAAAAAGAGTATTCATTAGAAATTAAAAAAAAGTAGTGATGGTAACAGAAATGAATAACTTTTGCTGGCCCTAAAGTGGACTTGACATGGCTAAAGGAAGAATATTGACCTAGGTTCAGGTTCTTTGATTCTTCCTTTAGCCATGTCTAGTCCACATAAGGGCCAGTATAAGTTATTCATTTCTGTTGCTATCTTTATTGTTTTAAAATTTCTAATGAATTCTTTTTTAAAAATTTATTCATTTAACATATTCTTTTCATTATTTCTTAGAATTGCTGTATCCCATTACATGATCATTCTGTCCTTGTATGCTGTCTTCCTTTTCAATAGATCTATTAACATGTTATTCTTCTATTAACATGTTATTCTTGGTTATTTTAAACTTCTTTGGTGATAATTCCAAAATCTGTGTCATAACTGAGTTTGATTCTGATGCTTGCTTTGTCTCCTTACAGTGTGTTTTATTGCCTTTTATCAAAGCTTGTAATTTTGATTTCTGAAAGCCAAACATGTAATATCAGATAAAAGAAATTCCAGTAAACAGCATTTTAGCTTAAGTATTATGTTAATCTTACTAGAATCTAGCCAATATTAGCTGTGAGTGTCTGAGGCATCAAATTTCTCTTCAGCTTTCATTGTTGTCTCTACTCTGTACTCTATATTGTGGAATTATCTAAGAATTCTTCCTCAAAGAACCTGCATCTTGCTATTCTTTCAACTGTTGTTGTTGTTCAGTCACTCAGTTGTGTCTGACTCTTTGTGACCCCATGGTCTGCAGCACACCAGGCTTCTTTGTCTTTCACCATCTCTGGGAGGTTGCACAAACTCTTGTCCATTGAGTCAGTGATGCCATCCAACCATTCTGTCTTCTCCTTTCTTCAATCTTTCCCAGCATCAGGGTCTTTTCCAATGAGTTGGCTCTACTCATCAGGTGGCCAAAGTAACGGAGCTTCAGCTTCAGTATCAGTCATTTCAATGAATATTCAGGACTGGTTTGATCTCCTTACAGTCCAAGGGACTCGCAAGAGTCTTCTCCACCACCACAGCTTTTCAAATGTAATTCATTATTATTACCACCAATCCCAGTTGGTGGGGTGGTTGATTTGGGGAGGAGGAGCATTCTATAATCTTCTAAATAAGTCTAAGCCATTTAGTGGGACCTGTGTCTCCGCACAGTAGACTTCAAAATGATCCCCAACCCCCCACCCAACCCCTGCCTCTTCCATTCAAACAGCTTTTATTCCTTGCTGACTTTCCTGGCAACATTCCCAATCTATTTTCTTGAATTCCTACCCCCGGTTGAAATGCGTTTTTTCTCCCCCCCTCAGGTAAGAAAGGAAAGCCTAAGGGGCTGGAAGAAAGTGAATGTCACTGAGTCGTGTCAGACTCTTTGTGACCCCATGGACTATACAGTCCATGGAATTCTCCAGGCCAGAATACTGGAGTGCATAGCCTTTTCCTTCTCCAGGGGATCTTTCCAACCCTGGGATGGAACCCAGGTCTGCCGCATTGCAGGTGGATTCTTTAGCAGCTGAGCCACAAGAGAAACCCTGAGGGGCTGGAGGTGGGAAAATTTCCTTCTCCCAGCTGAGATATGGTCTCAGAATTGAGCTCAGGTAAATAGAAAGGGGAGATAAGAAAGCCTTTCTCAGAGATCAATGCAAAGAAATAGAGGAAAACAACAGAATGGGAAAGACTAGGTATCTTTTCAAGAAAATTAGAGATACCAAAGGAACATTTCATGTAAAGATGGGCTCGATAAAAGACAGAAATGGTATGGACCTAACAGAAGCAGAAGATATTGAGAAGAGGTGGCAAGAAGACACAGAAGAACTGTACAAAAAAGATCTTCACGACCCAAATAATCACAATGGTGTGATCACTCACATAGAGCCAGACATCCTGGAATGCGAAGTCAAGTGGGCCTTAGAAAGGAACACATGTATACCTGTGGCGGATTCATTTTGATATTTGGCAAAACTAATACAGTTATGTAAAGTCTAAAAACAAAATAAAATTTAAAAAAAATGAAAAAAAAAAAAAAGAAAGCATCACTACGAACAAAGCTAGTGGAGGTAATGGAATTCTAGTTGAGCTATTTCAAATCCTGAAAGATGATGCTGTGAAAGTGCTGCACTCAATATGCCAGCACATTTGGAAAACTCAGCAGTGGCCACAGGACTGGAAAAGGTCAGTTTTCATTCCAATCCCAAAGGAAGGCAATGCCAAAGAAGGCTCAAACCACCGCACAATTGCAGTCATCTCACACGCTAGTACAGTAATGCTCAAAACTCTCCAAGCCAGGCTTCTGCAATACATGAATTGTGAACTGCCTGATGTCCAAGCTGGTTTTAGAAAAGGCAGAGGAACCAGAGATCAAATTGCCAACATCTGCTGGATCATGGAAAAAGCAAGAGAGTTCCAGAAAAACATCTATTTCTGCTTTACAGACAATGCCAAAGCCTTTGACTGTGTGGATCACAATAAACTGTGGAAAACTCTGAAAGAGATGGGAATACCAGACCACCTGACCTGCCTCTTGAGAAACCTATATGCAGGTTAGGAAGCAACAGTTAGAACTGGACATGGAACGACAGACTGGTTCCAAATAGGAAAAGGAGTACATCAAGGCTGTGTATTATAACCTTGCTTATTTAACTTATATGCATAGTGAGAAATGCTGGGCTGGAAGAAGCACAAGCTGGAATCAAGATTTCTGGAAGAAATGTCAATAACCTCAGATATGCAGATGACACACCCTTATGGCAGATAGTGAAGAGGAATCAAAAAGCCTCTTGATGGAAGTGAAAGTGGAGAGTGAAAAGTTGGCTTAAAGCTCAATATTCAGAAAACGAAGATCATGGCATCTGGTCCCATCACTTCATGGGAAATAGATGGGGAAACAGGGGAAACAGTGTTAGACTTTATTCTTTTGGGCTCCAAATCACTGCAGATGGTGACTGCAGCCATGAAATTAAAAGACCCTTACTCCTTGGAAGGAAAGTTACAATCAACCTAGACAGCATATTTAAAAGCAGAGACATTATTTTGCCAACAAAGTTCTGTCAAGTCAAGGTTATGGTTTTTCATGTGGTCATGTATGGATGTGAGAGTTGGACTGTGAAGAAAGCTGAGCGCCGAAGAATCGATGCTTTTGAACTGTGGTGTTGGAGAAGACTCTTGAGAGTCCCTTGGACTGCAAGGAGATCCAACCAGTCCATTCTAAAGGAGATCAGGCCTGGGTGTTCTTTGGAGGGACTGATGCTAAAGCTGAAACTCCAATACTTTGGCCACCTCATGCGGATTTGACTCATTGGAAAAGACTCTGATGCTAGGAAGTATTGGGGGCAGGAGGAGAAGTATTCGACAGAGGATGAGATGGCTGGATGGCATCACCGACTCGGTGGACATGAGTTTGAGTGAACTCCGGGAGGTGGTGATGGACAGGGAGGCCTGGCGTGCTGCAATTCATGGAGTCGCAAAGAGTCGGACACAAGTGAGCGACTGAACTGAACTGAACTGAAAGTACTTTCATTCCTTCCTCTACCACAGGCCATACTTTTGAGAGCTGGGTAGAAAATATCCTGGGATTCTATCACATTATGTGATATATTTCCTCCTTCCTCTGTCAGGGCTATAAGAGAATGGTCTCAGATCTTCAAAGTGAAAGCTATGAGGGCTCCACTATGAAGCCAAGGAGATTTTGTTACCCAAGTCCAGACTGAGTCTCCACAATTAAACAAAATTACTATTTATTTTTGCTTCTCTGCGTGCTCAGTCACTTCAGTTGTGTCAGACTCTTTGCAACCTCATGGACCGTAGCCCACCAGCCTCCTTTGTCCATGGGATTCTCCTGGCTAGAATCCTGGAGTGTGTTGCCATTTCCTACTCCATTATTTGCTCATACTAGGTTATAACTTGAAAGGATTCTGCTCCAGGTAGCCAGACCTGGATTTCTTTATGTAGATATATCTGAGGTGTCAGTCTGCCCTGGCACTTCAGTCATCTGGTAAGTAGAAAGCTGTCAATTTTCATTTTGTTCAACTGTCTGGATATAAGGATAAAAATAGCAACTTGTTAGTTCTTTACATATTTGTGCTAAAACCAGGCTTTTTACATAAAACCAGCTCTTTACATATTGGGGCTAAAACCAGACTTTTAACCTTAAACTTCTACCTTAAAAATTTTCATCCAACTTAACATTGGCAATTATTGGCATGCAATTTAACATTAGCAATTATTGACATGAACAATCTTGGCATACGTTTCATCCAAAAGACTGAGGATGTTTTCAAACTGTAATTGGCTTTTGGTTCACCCATTTGTTAAGTCAGCAGTGTAAAAAGTTCTAGTCACTTAGAGGCTAGTCCAGCAAGTTATTCTTTTTCAACACCCAAATCCAGAGTTTATATTTAAGCTATACTGTGGTTGTTAACCCATCTAATATGACACTATTATAGGCCAGATGAAGTTTCCTTTCCTAAAGATAGTTTATGCTTGATTTTATTTAATATTCTTACATATCCTGGGTGAAAGCAGAGAAAATAATCAAGCATTGTGTTATGAGCCATTAAAGTCAATTTGAATAATGGAGTTAGCTTTGAAGATTTAAGTGCTATTGAAAATATTCTCGAGTTTATGTGACATTAAATGTTGAGATGTAATCACACTCATCTCACAATTCTGCATGTTTCGTACTGTCAGTATCTTTGTATATAATTAAACATTAATTAGAAAGACTTCATTTAAACACATTTTCACTTTTACAAACATGTTCAGACTATTTTCTTTATTGCAGCTCCCATTGTGTTATAGGCCAGGATCACAATGACACTGCATTCTCAGACAATACAAAGTGAAACAAGACAAAACCTCCAATTACCTTTATTTTCTTTCAATTTCTGACTTTTCAATCTTCTCTTAGCTAAACTTTTTAAGAGTGGTATATTTTTGTCTTCATTCCTTTATTTTTGCCTTACCCTTCACTCACTGGTAAGAAAATGTTGCTAAGTTTTCAAATGATGTCCAGGATTCTAATGGAGTGGTGTCCTATCAGCATTCATCTTAGTTTTTCTTTCTCTCTACAAGTCAGCAGTTGTGACCAAGGCCTCTTTCATCTTGCTCTGTCATCTATGGACTTTCTTATCACTTGCAATTACAGCCTTATAAAAATCCAGAATCTATTAGGATTCTTAATTTAATATTCTTGCCCAATATTATGTTGGCTTTTTCCACTGCAGATTCACAAAGACATATAAATGCACACTCCAGTCTCTTGAAATATATTATTAATAGGCTTTCAAATATTAAAAATATCAAAATACTAGTTGACACAGCTGCAGTACTGCCCAGCCCCAACTTGGACCCCTTCTATCCTTCTCTGCCCGTCTCTGTGTCAGAGGCTGGGGACCTGGGTTGGACTTCTGGCAGTGGGCCTGAGTGTCAGGGCAAGAGGGTATGAACCGAAACAGTGCTCAGCTTGCATGTCTGGCTGGGTGCTACAGCTTCTGCTGCCACTGTTAAAGGCCCTCAGAACTCCCCAGAGAGAGACTAGAGTGGTTCTAAGCCACCCCAGCATTCACTTAGGTTTATTAAGATGAAACGCTTCAGACAGGCCTTCTGAAAAGCAAGAAAAGGAAAAACAGAATATTACAAACTCTGGGGGAAAAAAAAAATAAAAACAAACAAACAAAAACATGCCTCCAGAACAGGAACCATAATCATAGAAAGCTTAAAAAAAAAAAAAAAAAAGGTATAGGATTATGTCCCACATGAAGGAACAAGATAAATCCCCAGGTGAGCAACTAAATGAGTGGCAATAGGCAAACTTCCAGAAAAAGAATTCAGAATAATGACAGTGAAGATGATCCAAGATCTCAGAAAAAGAATGGAGAAGATGCAAGAAATGTTTACCAAAGACATAAAAGAACTAAAGAATGATCAAACAGAGATAAACAATACAGTAGAATAAATCAATAGCAGAATAACTGAGGCAGAAGAACAGATAAGTCACCTGGAAGACAGAAAGTTAGAAATCACTGCTACAAAACAAAATATAGGAAAAAATGAAAAGAAATGAAGACAGTCTAAGAGACATCTGGGACAACATTAAATGCACCAACATTCACATTATTATAGGGGTCCCAAAAGGAGAAGAGAGAGAAAGAATCCAAGAAAATATTTGAAGAGATAATAGATGAGAAGTTCCCTCATGGGAAAGGAAATAGTGAATCAAATTCAGGAAGCACAGAGAGTCCCAGGCAGAATAAAATAAAAAAAGAATACACCAAGACACACAGTAATCGAACCAACAAAAACTAAAGATGAAGATAAAATATTAAAAACAACAAGGAAAATGAAAAATAACATACAAGGGAGCTCTCATCAGGCTACCAGCTGATTTCTCAACAGAAACTCTCTATAGGCCAGAAGGAATGACACAATATATTCAAAATCATGAAAGAGAAGAAGTTACAACCAAAAACAATCTACCCAGCAGGACTATCATCAAGATTTGATGGAGAAATCAAAATTTTTATAGGCAAACAAAAGAGAATGTGGCACCATTAAACCAGCTTTACAACAAATGCTAGAGGAACTTCTCTAGGCAGGAGAAACAAGAGAAGGAAAAAAAAAACCTACAAAAAATAAACCCCAAACAATTAAGATAATGGTAATAGGATCATACATATTGATAATTACCTTAAATATAAATAGATTAAATGTACCAACCAAAAGACATAGACTAACTGAGTGGATACAAAAATGAGACCCATATATATGTTGTCTAGAAGAGACCCACCTCAGACCTAGGGACACTTACAGACTGAAAGTAAGGAGATGGGAAAAGGTTTTCCACCCAAATAGAAATCAAAAGAAAGCTGGAATAACAATACTCATATCAGAAAAAACAGACTTTAACATAAAGACTGCTATAAGAGACTAAGAAGAACACTACATAATAATCAAATGTTCAATATAAGAGGAACATATAACAATTATAAATATATATGGACCCAATACAGGAGCACCTCAACATGTAAGGCAAATACTAACAACCATAGAGAGAGAAATTGACAGCAGCACAATAATAATGGACTTTAATGCCCACTTTTATCAATGAACAGATCATCTCTACAGAAAATTAATAAGGAAACACAGGCCTTAAATGTCACTTCAGATAAGTTGGACTTAATTTATATTTATAGAGCATTCCATCAAAAAAGAGCAGACTACACATTCTTCTCAAGTGTACATGGAATATTCTCCAGGATTGACCACATGCTAGGCCACAAGGTGAGCCTTGGTAAATTTAAGAGAATTTAAAGAAAAGATGCTTGAAATTATATCAGGCATCTTTTATGACTACATAGTTATGAGATTAAAGATAAACTACAAAAAAAGACCCTAAAAAACCCAAACACATGGCAGCAAAGAATATGCTACTAAACAATTAATGGATCACAGAAGAAATAAAGAGAAAATAAAAAAGAATACTTAGAGACATATGAAAATGAAAACACAATGGTCCAAACCTATCAGATACAGCAAAAACAGTATTAAGAGGAAAGGTTATAGCAATACAAGCTGACCTGAAGAAACAAGAAAAATCTCAAATAAACAACCTAACCTTACACCTAAAACAACTAGAGAAAGAACACACAAAATCTAAAATTAGTAGAAGGAAAGAAATCATTAAGATTAGAGCAGAAATAAATGGGAGACAATGAAAACAATAACAAAGATTTAATGAGCCAAAAAGCTGGCTCTTTGGAAAGATAAACAAAATTGATAAACCTTTAGCCAGACTCATCAAGATGAAAAGGGAGAAGACTCAGATCAATACAATTAGAATGGAAAAAGGATATGCTACTACTGACTCCACAGACATGCCAAGGATCATGAGAGACTACTATGAGCAATTGTATGCCAATAAATTGGACAGCCTAGAAGAAGTGGACAAACTCTTTGAAAGGCACAGTCTCCCAAGACTAAACCAGGAATAAATAGAAAATATGAATAGACCAATGAGGAGCACAGAAATGGAAATTGTGATTTAAAACCTCCCAACAAAATTCCAGGACCTGATGGATTCACAGGCCAGTTCTATCAAACATTTAGAGAAGAGTTAACACCTATCCTTGTGAAATTGTTCCAAAAATATTTAGAGGAAGGAAGACTTCCAAACTCATTTAATGAGGCCACCATCACCCTGATACCAAACTCAGACAAATATATCACAAAAAAGATAAAACTACAGGCAGTATTACTGATGAACATAGATGCAAAAATTCTGAACAAAATACTAGCAATCCATATCCAGAAATACATTAGAAGATAATACATTATGATCAAGTGGGATTCATCCCAGGAGTGCAAGGATTCTTCAACATCAACAAATCAATCAATGTGATAAATCACATCAACAAACTGAAGAATAAGATCTGTATAATCATCTTGATATATGCAGAAAAAGCTTTTGACAAAATTCAGCAAATATTTTTCTTTAAAACTTTGTAGAAAGGGAGCATAGAGGGAACATACCTCAACATAATAAAGGTCATATATGAAAAAACTACAGCTAGCATCATCCTTAGTGGTGAAAACTTGAAAGCATTTCCTCTTACCTCAGAACAAGACACCACCATTTTTATTTAACATAGTTTTTGAAGTCCTACCTACAGCAATGAGAGAAGAGAAAGAAAGAAAAGGAATCCAAATTGAAAAAGAGGAAGATAAACTGTCACTGTTTGCAGATGACATGACACTATACATAGAATATCCTAAAGATGCTACCAGAAAATTACTAAAACAAATCAATGAATTTGGAAAATACGCGGTTTACAAAATTAATACACAGAAACCTATTGCATTTCTATACACTAACTATGAAAGATCAGAAAGGAAAATTCAAGAAACAATTCCATTTACTATTGCATCAAAATATAAAATAAAAACATAGGAATAAGCCTACCTAAGGAGACAAAAGACTTATACTCTGAAAACTATAAGATGCTGATGAAGGATAACAAAGAAGACACAATAGATAGAAAGATACACTATGTTCATGGATTGGAGGAATCAGATTATTGCCAAAATGTCTATACTACCCAAGGTAATCTACAGATTCAAGGCAACTCCTATAAAATCATCAATGGCATTTTCCACAGAACTAAAACAAACAAACAAAATCTCAAAATTTGTATGGAGACAGTAAAGACCCTGAATAGCTAAAGCATCTTGAGAAAGAAAAATGGAACTAGAGTAATTAGGCTCCCTGACTTCAAACTATACCTTAGAGCTATAGTCATCAAAACAGTACTATAGTGGTACAAAAGTAGAAATATAGGTCAATGGAACAGGAAAGAAAGCTCAAAAATAAGCCCATGTACCTATGGTCAATTAAACTATGACAAAAGAGGCAAGACTCTACAATGCTGGAAAGACAGTCTCTTCAACAAATGGTACTGGGAAAAATGGACAGCTACATGTAGAAAAATGAAATTAGATAATTCTTTAACTTGATATACAAAAATAAGCTCAAAATGGATTATAGGCTTAAATGTGAGACTGAACACTACAAAACTTCTAGAGAAAAACATAGGCAGAATACTCTCTTACATAAGTCACAGCAATATCTTTTTCAATCCATTTTCCAGAATGATGGAAATAAAAACAAAAATAAACAAATGGGACCTATTTAAACTCAAAAGCTTTTTTTAAAACAAAGAAAAAAATTAGCAAAAACAACCCATAGATTGGGAGAAAATATTTGCAAATGATGTGACTGATAAGGGATTAGTCTACAAAATATACAAACAGCTCATGACACAGCATCAAATTCTACAACTACTCAAAAAATAGGCAGAAGACGAAATAAACATTTCTCTCCATCTAGTCAAGGTTATGGTTTTTCCAGTGGTCATGTATAGATGTGAGAGTTGGACTATAAAGAAAGCTGAGTGCTGAAGGATTGATGCTTTGGAACTGTGGTATTGGAGAAGACTCTTGAGAGTCCCCTGGACTGCAAGGAGATCCAATCAGTCCATCCTAAAGGAGATTAGTCCTGGGTATTCGTTGGAAGGATTGGTGTTGAAGCTGAAACTCCAATACTTTGGCCACCTGATGCGAAGAGTTGACTCATTGGAAAAGACCCTGATGCTGCGAGGGATTGGGGGCAGGAGAAGAAGTGGATGACAGAGGATGAGATGGTTGGATGGCATCACCGACTCGATGGACATGGGTTTGAGTGGACTCTGGGAGTTGGTGATGGACAGGGAGGCCTAGTGTGCTGCGGTTCATGGGGTTGCAAAGGGTCAGCCATGACTGAGTGACTGAACTGAACTGAACTGAAAGAATACATACAGATGGCCAAAAGGCACATGAAAAGATGATCAGCATCACTAATTATTATATAAATGCAAGTCAAGACTATAGTGAGGTATCACCTCACACCAGCCAGAATGGCTACCATCAAAAAATGCACAAATGATAAATGCTGAAGAGGGTGTGGAGGGAAGGGAACCCTCCTAAACTGTTGGTGGGAATGTAAATTGATACAGTTAATATGGCAGTTCCTAAAATACTAAAAATAAAGCTACTGTGTGTGTGTGTATGTGTGTGTGTGTTAGTCACCCAGTCACATCTGACTCTGCAATCCCATGTACTGTAGCTTGGTAGGCTCTTCTGTCCATGGAATTCTTCAGGCAAGAGTACTGGTGTAGGTAGCCATCTCCTTCTCCAGGAGATCTTCCCCACCCAGGAATCAAACCCAGGGCTCTTGCATTGCAGGTGGATTCCTTACCATCTCAGTTACCAGAGAAGCTCAGATCTACCATATGACCATGGAATCTCATTCCTGAGCATATATCTGAAGAAGAGCATAAACCAAAAGGATACATGCACCCTATTATTCATTTCAGTGGTGTTTACAATAGTCAAGACATGGAAGCAACCTAAATGTCCATCAATAGAGGAATGGATAAAGAAAACATGGTACATATATGAAATGGAATATTACTCAGTCATTAAAAAGAAAGAAATAATTCCATTTGCATCAATATGGATGGATCTAGAGAGTATCATACTTAGTGAAGTAAGTCATAGAAGGAGAAATCTCATATGACATACTTTATATGTGGAATCTAAAAAGAAATGCTACAAATGAACTTATGTACAAAACAGAAACAGACCCACAGACTTCAAGAATTAACTTATGGTTGCTGGGGGAAAGGATGGAAGGAGGGACAGTTAGGAAGTTTTGGATAGACATGTACTCACTGCTATATTTAAAAGGATAACCTATAAGGACATACTGTATAACACATGCAACTCTGCTCTATGTTATATACCAGCCTGGATGGGAGGGGAGTTTGGGGTAGAATGGATACAAGTATATGTATGGTTGAGTCCCTTCACTCTTCACTGGAATCTATTACAACATTGTTTATTAATCAGGTATACCCGGATTCATTCTGATATTTGGCAAAACTAATACAATTTTGTGAAGTTTAAAAATAAAATAAAATTTAAAAAAATTCAAAATAAATTTAGGTCATACAATGCTGTTTGTTAAATGCAAAAGTGAGTAGAGTATGTTGTAGAGTTAACCTCAAATATCTGAACTCTGAACAAGGCCTCCTATGCTTCTTCCATGAGAAATTCTATAGAAAGTGAAGGTTTTGTTCTGCTTAAACCTTTATCATACGTATTTAGTTGTTCTTATGTACAACTCACTACTTAGGATATTTGAGTTAAAGCAAGTTAGAAGCTGTTGAACTTCTACTTGATCCCTACTACAATTGAGAAAAAATAATTTAGTAACAACAAAAACAAATTTGTATAGCTACACTTTGTTATCTGATTTTTTAAAAGGGAATTTAATCTCTGAGGCATTTTCACCTGAAAGTAAGAATTCACAAATTTCACAAAAAGACATTAAAAAAAATAACTCAAGGACCAAAGTGATTTTTAGCTCTGAAACACAGCAAAGTATATTCATATGAATGGTTTTAATATTGATTTTGTACAAAGCAAAGGGAATGATATTATGTATTAATGTAAATAAAGTCATTGTGAAAAGGAAGGTGACAGTGGATGTATGGGCAAGTCTCCTATCAGTTCAGTTCAGTCGCTTGGTAGTGTCCAATTATTTTTGACCCCATGGACTGCAGCACACCAGGCCTCCCTGACCATCATCAACTCCCGAAGCTTGCTCAAACTCATGTCCATCGAGTCGGTGATGCCATCCAACCATCTCATCCCCTGCTGTCCCTTTCTCCTCCTGCCTTCAATTTTTCCCCACATCAGGATCTTTTCCAATGAGTCACTTCTTTGCATCAGGTGGCGAAAGTATTAGAGCTTCAGCTTCATAAGGACTGAATATTCATCAGTCCTTCCAATGAATATTCAGGACTGATTTCCTTTAGGATTGACTGGTTGGATCTCCTCACAGTCCAAGGGACTTTCAAGAGTCTTCTCCAACACCACAGTTCAAAAGCATCAGTTCACTGGTGCTCAGCTTTCTTTATGGTCCAACTCTCACATTCATGCATGACTACTGGAAAAGCCGTAACTTTGCCTAGACAGAACGCTGGACAAATAATGACTCTGCTTTTTAATATGCTGTCTAGGTTGGTCATAGCCTTTCTTCTAAGGAGCAAGTGTCTTTTAATTTCATGGCTGCTGTCAACATCTCAGTGATTTTGTAGCAATAATTTTGCAGCCCAGAGAAATACAGTCTGTCACTGTTTTCATTGTTTCCCCATCATTTTGCCATTAAATGATGGGACTGGATGCCATGATCTTAGTTTTTTGAATGTTCAGTGTTAAGCCAGCTTTTCCACTCTCCTCTTTCACTTTCATCAAGAGACTCTTCAGTTCCTCTTCACTTTCTGCCATAAGGGTAGTGTCATCAGCATGTCTGAAGTTATTGATATTTCCCCTGGCAGTCTTGATTCCAGCTTGTGTTTTATCCAGCCTGGCATTTTGCATGTTGTGCTCTGCATGTAAATTCATAAGCAGGTTGACAATATACAGCCTTGACATGCTCCTTTCCCAATTTTGAACCAGCCGATTCTTCCATGTCTGGTTCTAACTGTTGTTTCTTGACCTGCATACAGATTTCTCAGGAGGCAGGTATGGTGGTCTGGGATTCCCATCTCTTGAAGAATTTTCCACTGTTTGTTGTGATCCAGAGTCAAAGGATTTTGCATAGTCAATGAAGCAGAAACAGATGTTTTTCTGGAACTCTCTTGCTTTTACAATGATCCAACATATGTTGACAATTTGATTTCTGGTTCCTCTGCCTTTTCTGAATCTAGCTTGAACATCAGCAAGTTCACAACTCACATGCTGTTGAAGTCTGTCTTGGAGAATTTTGAGCATTACTTTACTAGTGTGTGAGATGAGTGCAATTGTGGGGAAGTTTGCACATTCCTTGGCATTGTCTATCTTTGAGATTGGAATGAAAGCTGACTTTTTCTAGTCCTGTGGCCACTGCTAAGTTTGCAAATTTGCTGGCATATTGAGTGAAGTATCTTAATAGCATCACCTTTTAGGACTTGAAATAGTTCAGCTGGAATTCCATCACTTCCACTAGCTTTGTTCACAGTGATTCTTCCTAAGGCCCACTTGACTTCACTTCAGGATGGCTGGCTCTAGGTGAGTGATCACACCATCGTAGGTATCTGGTCATGATGATCTTTTTTGTATACTTCTTCTGTGTATTCTTGCCACCTCTTCTTAATATCTTCTGATTCAATTAGGTCCATACAATTTCTATCTTTTATTGTGCCCATCTTTGCATGAAATGTCCATTTAGTATTTCTCATTTTCTTGAAGAGATCTCTAGTCATTTCAATTCTATTGTTTTCCTCTATTTCTTTGCATTGATCATGGAGGAAGGCTTTCTTATCTCTCCTTGCTGCTCTTTGGAACTGTGCATTCAAATAGGTATCTTTCTTTTTATCCTTTGGCTTTTGCTTCTCTTCTTTCCTCAGCTATTTTTAAGGCCTCCTCAGACAACCATTTTGCCTTTTTGCATTTCTTTTTCTTGGGGATAGTGTTGATCACTGCCTCCTGTACAATGTCATGAACCTATGTCCATTGTTCTTCAGGCACTCTATCAAATCTAATCCCTTGAATCTCTTTGTCACTTCCACTGTGTAAATGTAAGGGATTTGATTTAGGTCATACACGAATGGCCTATTAGTTTCCCCTACTTTCTTCAATTAAGTCTGAATTTGGCAATAAGGAGTTCATGATTTGAGGCACAGTCAGCTCCCAGTCTTGTTTTTGGTGACCGTATAGAGCTTCTCCATCTTCAGGTATGAAGAATATAATCAATCTGATTTCGGTCTTGATTTCCATCTGTAGAGTATTTTCTTGTGTTGTTGGAAGAGGGTGTTTGCTATGACCCGTGCACTCACTTGACAAAACCGTTAGCTTTTGCCCTGCTTCATTTTGTAGTCCAAGGCCAAACATGCCTGTTACTCCAGATATCTCTTAGCTTCCTGCTTTTTCATTCCAGTTCCTATGATGGAAAGCACAACTTTTTTTTTTTTTTTTTTGGTGTTAGTTCTAGAAAGTCTCATAGGTCTTCACAGAACTGTTCAACTTCAGCTTCTTTGGCATTAGTGGTTGTGGCATAGACTTGGATTACTGTGATACTGAATGGTTTTCCTTGGAAACAAATGGAGATCATTCTGTCATTTTTGAGACTGCACTCAAGAACTGCATTTTGGAGTCTTCTGTTGACTACAAGGGTTACTCCATTTATTCTAAGGGATTCTTGCCCACAGTATTAGATGTAATGGCCATCTGAATTCAATTCACCCATTCTGGTCCATTTTAGTTCATTGATTCCTAAAATGTTGATGTTCACTCTTGTCATCTCCTGCTTGACCATTTCCAATTTACCTTGATTCATGGACCTAACATTACAGGTTCCTATACAATATTGTTCTTTACAGCATCAGACTTTAACCAGCCACATTCACAACTGGGTGTTGTTTTTGCATTGGCTCAGCCTCTTTTTTTTTCCTGAGCTATTTCTCCATTCTTCTCCAGTAGCATATTCAGCACCTACCAAGTGGGGGAGTTCATCTTTCAGTGTCATAACTCTTTGCCTTTTCATACTGTTCATGGGGTTCTCAAGGCAAGAATACTGACGTGTGGTTTGTCATTCCCATCATCAGTGAACCACGTTTTGTCAGAACTCTCCACCATGACCCGTCCATCTTAGGTGGCCCCACATAGCATGGCTCATAGTTTCATTTTGTTAGACAAGTCTGTTGTCCATGTTAGCTTTCTGTGACTGTGACTTTCATTCTGCCTGCCCTCTGATGAATTAGGATAAGAGGATTATGGAAGCTTCTTGAATCTCCCATACTTATCCAAATAAATTTAACAAATGTATAACTTATCCATATAAACCCTATATCAATCTCTATTCAGCTTTTATTCCCAGCATCTTAGATCTTGCATCTAACCCTGATCATAAACACTTCAGTACCAACATACACATCTGTGATCATGACTTTCTTCATGCCTCTGCTTCCAACTTTTTATGTCCTAGATGGATTACTATGAGATGTCATAACTCTACCCAGAGCAATCTATAGTTTTAATGTGATTCCTCTTAAATTACTCATGATACTTTTTGAAGAACTAGAACAAATAATCCCCAAATTTACATAGAACCACAAAAGACACAGAAGTGCCAAAGCAATCCTGATGATAAAGAACAAAGCTGGAGATAAAACCTTCCCAGACTCAGACAATGCTGTGAAGCTACATGAATCAAATTAGTGTTATATTGGCACAAAAGGGCTTCCCTGGTGGCTCAGTGGCAAAGAATCTGCCTACAACACAAGAAATCAAGAAGACGGATGTTCAATCCCTAGGTTGGGAAGATCCCCTGGAGGAGGGTATGACACTCTTCCCCATTAGTCTTGCCTGGAGAATCCCATGAACAGAGGAGCCTGGCAGGGTACAGTCCATGGGGTTGCAAAGAGTCAGACACAACTGAAGTGACTGAGCATGCACACATACATTGGCACAAAAACATATCTATCAATCAATGGAAGAAGAAAGATAACCCAGAAATAAACTCACATGCCTATAGTCAACTAATCTCAGACAAAGGAGGCAAGACTATATAATGGAGAAAAGATAGTCTCTTCAATAAGTGGTGCTGGGAAAACTGGACAGTTACATATAAAATAATATCATAAGGATATTCTCTAACACCATATACAAAAATAAACTCAAAATGGATTAAAGACATAAATGTAAGGCTAAATACTATAAAACTCTTATAGAAAACAGTAGGCAGAGAACTCTTTGACATAAACTACAACAATATTTTTTTAGATCTGTCTCCTAGAAAAATGAAAATAAAAGCAAAAATAAACAAACTGAACTTAATTAAACTTACAAGTTTTTGAATAGAAAAGAAAACCATAAACAAAATGAAAAGGCAATCTATGGAATAGAAGAAAATATTTGCAAATGATGCAACCAAGAAGAGCTTAATTTCCAAACTACACAAACAGTTCCTATGTGTCAATGTCAAAAAGAATAGATGAATATACAATTCAATCAAACAATGGGCAGAGGTCCTAAATAGACAATTCTGCAAAGACATACAGATGGCCAAGAGGTAATAAATCGATGTTTAACATCATTAATTATTAGAGAGATGCAAATCAAAACTACAATGAGATATTATCTCATACTGGTGAGAATGGCCACCATCAAAAAGTCTACAAATAAACAATGCTGGAAAGGATACAGAGAAAAAGGAACCTTGCTACACCATTTGTTGGGAATGTAAATTGTTACAGACATTATGAAGAACACTATTGAGGTTTCCTCAGAAACTAAAAATGGAGTTACCATATGATCCAGCAATTCCACTCTTAGGCATATATCCAGAGAAAACTAATTCAAGAAGATACATGCAGCCCAATGTTTATAGCAGTGCTATTTGCTGCGACGGACCACACAGAAGCACGGCTGAGAGGAGCTACCCCACGTCCAAGGTCAGGGGTGGCGGTCGAGAGGAGCAACCCCACTTCCAAGGAGCAGCAGCTGCATGGGCACAACAGGGTGGAGAGGAGCTACTCCACGTTCAAGGTCAAGAGGGACGACCTCATCCAAGGTAAGGAGCAGCGGCTGCGTTTTGCTGGAGCAGCCGTGAAGAAATACCCACCTTTCAAGGTAAGAGAAACCCAAGTAAGATGGTAGATGTTGCAAGAGGGCATCAGAGGGCAGACACACTGAAACCATAATCACAGAAAACTAGCCAATCTGATCACACGGACCACAGCCTTGTCTAACTCAGTGAAACTAAGCCATGCCATGTGGGGCGACCCAAAAAGGATGGGTCATGGTGGAGAGTTCTGACAGAATGTGGTCTGCTGGAGAAGGGAATGGCAAACAACTTCAGTATTCTTGCCTTGAGAACCCCATGAACAGTATGAAAAGGAAAAATGATAGGATACTGAAAGAGGAACTCCCAAGGTTGGTAGGTGCCCAATATGCTACTGGAGATCAGTGGAGAAATAACTCCAGAAAGAATGAAGGGATTGAGTCAAAGCAAAAACAATACCCAGTTGTGGATATGACTGGTTATAGAAGCAAGGTCCGATGCTGTAAAGAGCAATATTGCACAGGAACCTGGAATGTTAGGTCCATGAATCAAGGCAAATTGGAAGTGGCCAAACAGGAGATGGCACAAGTGAACTACTGCATTCTAGGAATCAGCGAACTAAAATGGACTGGAATGGGTGAATTTAACTCAGATGACCATTATATCTACTACTGTGGGCAGGAATCCCTTAGAAGAAATGGAGTAGCCATCATGATCAACAAAAGAGTCCAAAATACAATACTTGGATGCAATCTCAAAAACGACAGAATGATCTCTGTTCATTTCCAAGGCAAAGCATTCAATATCATGGTGATCCAAGCCTATGCCCCAACCAGTAACACTGAAGAAGCTGAAGTTGAATGGTTCTATGAAGACCTACAAGACCTCTTAGAGCTAACACCTCCAAAAGATGTTCTTTTCATTATAAGGGACTGGAATGCAAAAGTAGGAAGTCAAGAAATACCTGGAGTAACAGGAAAATTTGGCCTTGGAGTACAGAATGAAGCACGGCAAAGGCTAATAGAGTTTTGCCAAGAGAATGCACTGGTCATAGCAAACACCCTCTTCCAACAACACAAGTGAAGACTCTACACATGGACGTCACCAGATGGTCATCACTGAAATCAGACTATCATATTGTTTGCAGCTAAAGACGGAGAAACTCTATACAGTCAGCAAAAACAAGACTGGGAGCTGACCGTGGCTCAGTTCATGAACTCTTTATTGCCAAATTCAGACTTAAATGGAAGAAAGTAGGGAAAAACACTAGACTATTGAGGTATGTTCTAAATTAAATCCCTTATGATTATACAGTGGAAGTGAGATATAGATTTAAGGCACTAGATCGGATAGACGGAGTGCCTGATGAACTATGGACGGAGGTTCGTGACATTGTACAGGAGACAGGGATCAAGACCATCCCCATAGAAAAGAAATGCAAAAAAGCAAAATGGCTGTCTGAAGAGGCCTTACAAATAGCTGTGAAAAGAAGAGAAGTGAAAAGCAAAAGAGAAAAGGAAAGATATTCCCATTTGAATGCAGAGTTCCAAACAATAGCAAGAAAAGATAAGAAAGCCTTCCTCAGTGATCAATGCAAAGAAACAGAGGAAAACAACAGAACGGGAAAGACTAGAGATCTCTTCAAGAAAATTAGAGATACCAAGGGAACATTTCATGCAAAGATGGGCACAATAAAGGACAGAAATGGTATGGACCTAACAGAAGCAGAAGATATTGAGAAGAGGTGGCAAGAAGACACAGAAGAACTGCATAAAAAAGATCTTCACGACCCAGATAATCACAATGGTGTGATCACTCACCTAGAACCAGACGTCCTGGAATGTGAAGTCAAGTGGGCCTTAGAAAGCATCACTACGAACAAAGCTAGTGGAGGTGATGGAATTCTAGTTGAGCAATTTCAAGTCCTGAAAGATGATACTGTGAAAGTGCTGCACTCAATATGCCAGCACATTTGGAAAACTCAACAGTGGCCACAAGAATGGAAAAGGTCAGTTTTCATTCCAATCCCAAATGAAGGCAATGCCAAAGAAGGCTCAAACTACCACACAATTGCACTCATCTCACACGCTAGTACAGTAATGCTCAAAATTTTCAAGCCAGGCTTCAGCAGTACGTGAACTGTGAACTTCCTGATGTTCAAGCTGGTTTTAGAAAAGGCAGAGGAAACAGAGATCAAATTACCAACATCCGCTGGATCATGGAAAAAGCAAGAGAGTTCCAGAAAAACATCTATTTCTGCTTTATTCACTATGCCAAAGCCTTTGACTGTGTGGATCACAATAAACTGTGGAAAATTCTGAAAGAGATGGGAATACCAGACCACCTGACCTGCCTCTTGAGAAACCTATATGCAGGCCAGTAAGGAATAGTTAGAACTGGACAAGGAACAACAGACTGGTTCTAAAAAGGAAAAGGAGTACATCAAGGCTGTATATTGTCACCCTGCTTATTTAACTTATATGCAGAGTATATCATGAGAAATGCTGGACTGGAAGAAGCACAAGCTGGAATCAAGATTGCTGGGAGAAATCTCAATAACCTCAGATATGCAGATGACACCATCCTTATGGTAGAAAGTGAAGAGGAACTAAAAAGCCTCTTGATGAAAGTGAAGGAGGAGAATGAAAAAATTGGCTTAAAGCTCAACATTCAGAAAAGGAAGATCATGGCATCCAGTCCCATCACTTGATGGGAAATAGATAGGGAAACAGTGGAAACAGTGTCAGACTTTATTTTTTTGGGATCCAAAGTCACTGCAGATGGTAATTGCAGCCATGGAATTAAAAGACGCTTACTTCTTGGAAGGAAAGTTATGACCAACATTGATAGCATATTAAAATGCAGAGACATTACTTTGTAACAAAGGTCCATCTAGTCAAAGCTGTGGTTTTTCCTGTGGTCATGTATGGATGTGAGAGTTAGACTGTGAAGAAAGCTGAGTGCTGAAGAATTTATGCTTTTGAACTGTGGTGTTGGAGAAGATTCTTGCAAGTCCCTTGGACTGCAAGGAGTTCCAACCAGTCCATCCTAAAGGAGACCAGTCCTGGGTGTTCATTGGAAGAACTGATGCTGAAGCTGAAACTCCAATACTTTGGTCACCTCATGTGAAGATTTGACTCATTGGAAAAGACCCTGATGCTGGGAGGGATTGGGGGCAGGAGGAGAAGGGGACGACAGAGTATGAGATGGCTGCATGGCATCACAGACATGATGCACATGAGTTTGGGTGAACTCCAGGAGTTGGTGATGGACAGGGTGGCCTGGAGTGCTGCAGTTCATGGGGTTGCAAAGAGTGGAACATGACTAAGGGTCTGAACTAAACTGAAATGAAGACATAGAAGCAACCTAAGTGTCTATTGAAAGATTACTAGATAAAGAAGATGTTGTACCTACCACGAGGTAATATAACTAAGACATAAAAAATGAAATAATGTCATTTGTAGCAACATGGATAGAGCTAGAGATTATCATATTAAGTGAAGTAATCAGAACGAGAAAGACAAATACCATATAATATCAAATACCTGTGGACTCTAAAAAATGATACAAATGTACAAAACAGAAATAGATCTAAAGAAAGAGAAAACAAACTTATGGTTATCAAAAGGGGAAGGGGAAGGGTGCTTGGGATTAACAGATACACACCGCTGTGCTGTGCTTATTCACTCAGTTGTTTCCAATTCTTTGTGGTCTTATGGACCACAGCTAGCCAAGGTCCCTTGTTCATGGGGATTCTTCAGGCAAGAATACTTGAGCTGGTTGCCATGCCCTCCTCCAGTGATCTTCCCAATACAAGGATTGAACCCAGGTTTCCCGCATTGCAGGCAGATTCTTTACCATCTAAGCCACCAGGGAAGCCCAAGAATATTGGAGTCAGCAGCCTATCCCTTCTCCAAGAGAACTTCCCCACCCAAGAATTGATCTGGGGTCTTCTACATTGCAGGCGGATTCTTAACCAGCTGAGCTACCAGGGAAGCCCCCAGAAACACACTACTTTATAAAAAATAGATAAAAACAAGATCCTACTGTATAGTACAAGGACCTATATTCAATATGTCCTTCACTGTCTCCTGGAATTTGCTCAAATTCATATCCATTGATTCAGGGATGTATCTAACAGTTGAATTCTCTGCCAGCCCCTTCTTCTTTTGCCTTGAATCTTTCCCAGAGTCAGAGTCTTTTCTAATGGCTCTTCGCACAAGGTGGCTAAAGTATTGGAGCTTCAGCTTCAGAGTCAGTTCTTCCAATGAATATCCAAGGTTTATTTCCTTTAGAACTGACTGGTTTGATCTCCCAGCAGACCAAGGGACTCTCAAGCACCACAGTTTGAAAGCACCGGTTCTTCAATGCTCAACCTTCTTTATGATCCAACTCTGCTGCTACTGCTAAGTCACTTCAGTCCTGTCTGACTCTGTGCGACCCCATAGACACAGCCCACCAGGCTTCCCCGCCCCTGGGATTCTCCAGGCAAGAACACCGGAGTGGGTTGCCATTTCCTTCTCCAGTGCATGAAAGTGAAAAGTGAAAGTGAAGTTGCTTAGTGTGTCCGACTCTTAGCGACCCCATGGACTGCAGCCACCAGGCTCCTCCATCCACGGGATTTTCCAGGCAAGAGTACTGGAGTGGGGTGCCATTGCCTTCTCCAGGTCCAACTCTCATATCCATATATGACAGGTGGAAAAACCACAGCTTTGACTTTTTCAGCTAAGTGATGTCTTTGTAAGCTGATTGATGTCTCTGGCTTTTAAAATAGCTTTTTCATAGCTTTCCTTCTAAGAAGCAGGTGTCTTTACATTTCCTGGCTGCAGTCACCATCCGCAATGATTTTGGACCCCAAGAAAATAAAACGTGTTGTTGCTTCCACTTTTTCCCCTATTAATATTTGCATGAAGTGATAGGACCAGATGCCACAATCTTAGTTTTTGATTGTTGAGTTTCCAGCCAGCTTTTTCACTCTCCTCTCTGACCCTCATCAAGAGGCTCTTTAGTTCCTCTTCAATTTCTGCCACAGTGTGGTATCATCTGCATATCTGAGGGTATTCATGTTTCTCCCAGCAATCTGATTCCAGCTTGTGATGCCAGCCCAGCATTTCACATGATTTATTCTGCATGTGAGTTAAATAAGCAGAGTAACAATATACAGCCTTGTCATACTCTGTTCCCAGTTTTGTTCCATGTCCAGATCTAACTGTTGCTTCTTGATCTGCATACAGGTTTCTCAGGAGACAGGTAAAATGGTCTGGTACTCCCATCTCTTTAAGAATTTTTCAGTTTGTTGTGATCCACACAGTCAAAGGCTTTAGCATAGTTAATGCAGCCGATGTAGATGTCTTTCTGGAACTCCCTTGCTTTCTCCATTGAATGCTGGCATTTGATCTCTGGTTCCTTTGCCTCCTTAAAAGCCCAGCTTATACATCTGGAAGTTCTTGGTTCACTTACTGCTAAAGCCTAGCTTGAAGGAATGTGAAATGAGTGCAGTTGTACTGTAGTTTGAACATTCTTTGGCATTGCCCTTCTTTGAGATTGGAATGAAAACTGACCTTTTCCAGCCCTGTGGCCACTGCTGAGGTTTTTAATTTGCTGAACATATTGAGTGCAACAATTTAACAGCATCATATTTTAGAATTTTAAATAGCTCAGCTGGAATTCCATCACTTCCAATAGATCTGTTCATAGTAATGGTTCCGAAGGCCCACTTGACTTCACACTCCAGGATGTCTTGCTCTAGGTGTGTGACCACACTATCTTGGTTATCCAGATCATTAAGACTTTTTTTGTATAGTTCTTCTGTGTATTCTTGCTGCCTCTTCTTAATCTCCTCTACTTCTGTTAGGTCCTTACCATTTCTGTCCTTTATTGTACCCATCCTTGCATGAAATGTTCCCTTGATATCTCCAATTTTCTTGAAGAAATCTCTAGTCTTTCCCATTCTATTGTTTTCCTCTATTCTTTTTTTATTTTATTATTTTTTTTTAATTGAAGGATAATTGCTTTACAGAATTTTTTTTTTTGTTTTCTGTTTCCCTATTTCTTTGCACTGTTCATTTAAGAATAACCTCCTTGCTATTCTCTGGAACTCTGCATTCATATGATTATATCTTTCCCTTTCTCCTTTGCCTTTCATTTTTCTTTTTCCTTCAGCTATTTGTAAAGCCTCCTCAGACAACCACTTTGCCTTCTTGAATTGGTTTACGTCACTGCCTCTTGTACAGTGTTACAAGCCTCAGTCCATAGTGCTTCAGGCATCCTGTCTACCACGTGTCAGCCCTTGAATCTATTTGTCACCTACACTGTATAATCATAAGGAATTTGATTTATGTCATATCTGAATGACCTAGTGGCTTTCCCCACTTTCTTCAATTTAAGCCTGAATATTTCAATAAGGAACTCATGATCTGAGCCACAGTCAGCTCCAATGCTTATTTTTACTGATAATATAGAGCTTGATCTTTGTCTGCAAAGAACATAATCAATCTGAGTTCAGTATTGACCATCTGATGATGTCCATCTGGAGAGTCATCCCTTGGGTTGTTGGAAAGGGCGTTTGCTATGACCAGAGTGTTCTTTTGACCAAACTTTTTTTAGCCTTTGCCCTGATTCATTTGTGCTGAAGGCTAAACTTGCCTGTCACATCAGGTATCTACTTCCTACTTCTTACTTTAGCATTTCAATCCCCTGTGATGAAAAGGACATTTTTTTTTTCCTGGTGTTAGTTCTAGAAGGTTTGCAGGTTTTCATAGAGCTAGTCAACTTCAGCTTCTTCAGCATCAGTGACTGGGGCATAAACTTGGATAAACTAGAAACTATAAGCCTTCCTGACATAGACTTGAAGCTATGAGCCATGCCGTGCAGGGCCACCCAAGATGGATGGGTCATAGTGAAGAGTTCTGATGAAATGTGGTCCACTGGAGAAGGAAATGGAAACCCACTCCAGTATTCTTGCCTGAAGAACCCCATGGACAGTTTGAAAAAGTAAAAAGATATGATGCTGGAAGATGAGGCCCCCCAACCCAGGTTGGAAGGTGTCCAATATGCTACTGGGGAAGAGCAGAGGGCAATTACTAATAGCTCCAGAAATAATGAAGTGGCTGGGCCAAAGCAGAAATGATGCTCAGTTGTGGATGTGTCTGGTGCTGAAAAGTCACATTCTATATGGTATAGAACAATATTGCATAGGAACCTGGAATGTTAGGTCCATGAATCAAGGTAAATTGAATGCAGGAGATGGCAAGATGGAACATTAACATCTGAGGTATCATTGAGCTAAAAATGGATGAGAATGGGCAAATTTAATTCAGACAATCAGTATATATACTACTGTGGGCAAGAATCCCTTAGAACAAATGGAGCAGCCCTCAAGTCAATGAAAGAACCCGAAATGCAGTACTTGGGTGCAGTCTCAAAAATAACAGAATGATCTTGCTTCATTTCCAAGGCAAACTATTCAACATCACAGTGATTCAATTCCATGCCCCAACCAAATCAACTATACATCAATTTAAAAAATATGCCATAACTTTCCACTTCATTAGATATCCTGGACAAACCTACTCTGAAAATAGTGTTGAAGGTGCCCTGGACTCTCTACCAGGATTGCCCTCTTCCTATTACCCCGTCAATACCTTTGCCTCACATCCAGCTTCTTACTCCTTCTGGTTCTTTTTGGGTCAGTGACCACATATCAGACCAAGGGCTACTGATATGAAGTAAGAGATAAACAAACCAAAGAGTCATTCTGTCTAAAATGGAGAAGCAACTACCTTTTTAATGTTAAAGTACACTGATTTCAAATCTGAACATAATTCAGATTTGTGAATTATGATTATTATAATCATAATTCAAATCGTGATTAAGAAATGTAATCACCATAGGAAAAGTAACATAAATGATTAAGAAATATATTCAGGATAACTGCTGAGTAGCAAAACCACATCTATTTGATTTACAGCTAAGTGTGGTTAAAAAAAAAAAAAAAGCAGAGAGTATTACAGGGAATATATCTAGAAATAACTAAATATAAAAAGATGCTTTTAGTTTTACTTCAGGAGGATTGAATCTATTCAGCAGATTCTTTTTTACCAACTGAATACTCTGATAGTTTTCCAACATTAAGGGAGTTAGATGAGGGAAGCAGTGCTAATTATCTTCCCTTACCTTTATTGACAAATCATCAGGAAGGCTTTGGACAATTAAATCCCGTGAAATATATTTAACATTTCTCTAACAACCGAAAAACAAAAACTTAGTATTGGTTGAGATATGAGTGCCCAGTTGAGACCTGATAATTCTGACCAAGAGAAATGAATTCAGTACCTGAGTCAGGCTTTATGGTTTCTTTCTTTTTGATGAGATTAGCATTTCATTCTGGTTACCACCGCTACCACAGAAATATTGGGCCTCAAAACTCTTAAAAATACATTTATTCAAAAAAGGCATAAAATATATTTCTTTTATGAGAGATATATTACATTTAGTGGGAAGAGTATGGAAGAGATATATTGCCTGTGAGGTGTATATTAGAAGGAAAAATGACAGCAGCTTATTTGAATAAATCAATAAGAAGAATGATAGAGTACAATTACTAGGAGGATGGATGAATTATTATAGTCTCTGTTTTCTTTTTCAGTATAAAGTTTGAGGCAGAAATAAACTCCAATGTCAGTTTATAATTTTAATCTGGAACAATTGAGATGTTTTAGAACTGAACTGAACTGAGAACATTTCTTTAGGACAATTTAATTGAGATTCGTACCTTTGAATGCTGTGCATCTTAGTCATCATTTAAAAAAAGATTTTAAAAACAAATTTAGGGTTTCCCTGATAGCTCAGTCCTTGGAAGGAAAGTTATGACCAACCTAGACAGCATATTAAAAAGCAGAGACATTACTTTGCCAATAAAGGTCCGTCTAGTCCACGCTATTGTTTTTCCAGTGGTCATGTATGGATGTGAGAGTTGGACTATAAGGAAAGTTGAGTGCTGAAGAATTGATGCTTTTGAACTGTGGTGTTGGAAAAGACTCTTGCAAGTCCCTTGGACTGCAAGGAGATCCAACCAGTCCATCCTAAAGGAGATCAATCAGTCTTGGGTGTTCATTGGAAGGACTGATGTTGAAGCTGAAACTCCAATCCTTTGGCCACCTGATGTGAAGAGCTGACTCATTGGAAAAGACCCTGATGCTGGGAAAGATTGAGGACAGGAGGAGAAGGGGACGATAGATGAGAGGTTGGATGGCATCACTGACTCAATGGACATGGGTTTGGGTGGACTCTGGGAGTTGGTGATGGACAGGGAGGCCTGGCGTGCTGTGGTTCCTGGGGTCGCAAAGAGTCAGACATGGCTGAACTGAACTGAACTGATAGCTCAGTTGGTAAAGAATCCTCCTGCAATGCAGGAAATGCCAGTTAGATTCCTGGATTGGGAAGATCCCCTGGAGAAGGGATAGGCTACCCGTTCCAGTATTATTGGGCTTCCCCTGTGGCTCAGCTGGTAAAGAATCTGCCTGCAATGCAGGAGATCTGGGTTTGATCCCTGGTTTGGGAAGATCCCCTGGAGAAGGGAAAGGCTACTTACTCCGGTATTTTGGCCTATATAGTCCATGGGGTCACAAAGAGTTGGACATGACTCAGTGACTTTCACTTAACTGTAGCAGGTCAAAACCTAGCAATAGGAATCACTTTGTTTTCAGATACATGATATGCATATATTCATGGTTCATGCTTTTTTAATTTTGAGGATATCTTATTAAATTAAATTATGTTAAGCTTGGATTTTTGAATTAAGATATGTCTTAATTTAACATCATTTGGATTAAATATTCATGGTATTTTTAAATCAAAAACTGTAAAACTACTTTTGTGTGTTTCCATAATTCTGCACTAATAAGACTTGTTATGTTGACTCCTGGCATTGTTAAAAATAAAAAAAAATGATCAGGAGCAAGATATATTTAAATATGCCTGTTGTAGAGTGTTCTCATGGTTATAACCTCATATGAAGTAGTTAGACTGTGTCAGAATTTTTTATGATTTTTAAATATGTTTTCTAACTATAATGTGATGGAATAAAAGAAAAAAATTTAAAAGTTATAGTAATTTCTTTAGTAAATGTACTTATATTAGTTAGCTTTTATTTTTTTTTGTCATAGGTTTTTCTAGATTTTATTCCATACCTTTATATTAGACCACAGATAAGACAAATGACCACATTAATGAACAGTTTTTACTTCACTGAAAATATCTGGATTTTTCAGCTCTTGATTTTTACAGACCATGGACAATGGCCTCAAAATAGCTCCATGAGTTACTGAAAAACATATTTGAAGATTCACTAATCTATTTAGAAGCAGCAGTATTATGTTTTCATGATTGAAAGTAAACAATGCAATAAATTTCTCTATTAGTTAGCTTTTAGTGAATAACAAATTGCCCCCTAACCTAACAGTCTAAGACAATAAATAAATCTTCTGTCAATAAGGACTGGGCAATGGCTTATCTAGAAGTTTCTAGCTCAGGACCTCTCATAAGGTTGTGGTCAAGTTGATGGTCAGAGCTGCTGACATCTGCAGATTTTATGGTGGCTGGAGGATAATTTCTAAGTGGACTTGCTCAGATGCCTGACTAGTTGGTGCTGGCTGCTGGCAGGAGGAATCTATTCCTTGCTACAGAGAACTCTCCAAAAGATTGCTTGAGAACTCTCAGGATATGGCGGCTGGTTTCATGGAGAGAAAATGATCTGAGATGGAAAGGCAGAAACTCCAATAATTTCTCCAATCTTCTACTTGCTTCACAGGTCAGCTCCATTCAATGTAGGAAGGTGAGACAAGAGGCATGAACACGAAGGGGTGAGCATCACTGGGACCATCCTTAAAGCTGGTTACTGTAACTTTTGTCTTTGCTTTATAACCACCAAAACACTTTTTGAATACCCCCAAATAACCAGAATAATAAATATAAAAGCGCTAGAAACAAGCTGTCAGATCTTGTTCATTCCTATTATAGCACTATGTCCTAGATTAACATTTCTTAAATGGCATCTTGTTTTATTTTTTTTTTCTGACAGCCCCTTGCCTAAATTTTCATGTTAAAGATTCATTAAATTAATACTATTTTTAACAAATAAATTTATCCTCTATCAGGTGGCACTCCTCTAGGAAAGGAGTTACAAAAATATTCTCAAAGATCTCATTTACAGGTGTTATAGAGCTACTTGGAAACAACAAAGATGTACATCAGTGGGAGAAAAATATAAAACAAAATATGCAAGCATTTCTGGAGGGTTCAGTGAGTAAAAAGAAGTGAAAAGTATAGTCAAAGTAGTAGTCCCATAGATGGTTAATTTCACCCATGGTTTTCATCTTATCTCCACCCTTATTCTTTGAACTGGGAATCTTGATGTGGTAAGGTTGAGAAATGTCTCAAAAATAGGGTAATGACACAGATAAGAATTAGAATAGAAACATAAAATCAGAAGTCGTGTTTTGGTCCTATCTGTCTATCTGACTTAGGGCCTTTTGAAATTACAGTCAGATTGTAAGGTCTATTCCCTACAGTTTAAATGATATCCTTCAAAAATTTTCATTTTATACTTGAAGTGTTTGATTGCTGTAATTTATTTGGACTAACATTTTCATGCTGAAGGATGAGAATTGCTTAGTATTCCATTTATTCTAGAGGATGGACACTTCTATCTTTCATGATATTCCTAATTATATAGGAGATGTGGTTGGGAAAATGTTTTTCTTATCATCTCTATTCTTCATAAGAAAAACTTAATTAAATTTCTTACAGTTCTCTCAGTAACTCATACAAATTAAATTTAATATTTGAAAACCCCTTTTGAGGATATATTTACCTGACATATCCCCGTAGAAGCTTACTCAAAATTTTAATATCTTTATTGTTTTCCCTGAATAGAAAAAGCAATACATGCTTGTGAAACTTCAAACAGTAGAGGGATGTATAAAATAGAAAGCAGAAGTGCTCTGTAATTGAAGTGGGAGTCAGGGTCAAGGAGAATTATGCTGAGCATAATCTCTGGTAATACTTTTTAAAGAAACTCATTTGTATATATTTTTTAAAAAGCTGCTTTAAAATAGAAAAAATATTAAGCCCTTTAAATATGTGCTTTGATGACAGCAAGAGAAGACACATGGAGAGATGACAAACTAATAAAACCAGATTGTTAACCAAGGTTGAGCAAGAATTAGTGGTGACTTTGAGGATCCACGCATATTCAGAATCCTTGGGAATACACAAAAATGACTATAGTTTCAGGAAAGTGACCATTATGAACAAGTTACACAGGTGCATAAATATATAGAACAGACTTTAAATGTTTGTGTAAATGGTACAGAAAGAGAGGGATGACTCTGGGTGAACTAAAATAGAAATTACTTGAATGCAAGATTTTTATCTCTTTTATTCATTGTTAAATTACCACTGTCTAGAATAGTTCCTGGGCTCTGGGAGCCATTCAATAAATTTCAGGGAAGTAAAACCATGAAATAATGAATGAATTTGAACTTATAAGTACATTCATGATTACTGTTTGATGCTCATTGCCAGAATTAAAAGAAAGTTTGTCATTTAGGCAGAAGTTGTACAAAAGATCATAGCATAACAGCATGAGGGTTCATATTTAAATACACCTAATTCTACTGCTTTGATTTAAAATTTTTTTGGAGTAGTGGAATCCTATATATCATGCTGTAGCCTCAAGCCAGCCTTGTGGTGGGTCTTTGGCAATAATGTAAAGTAAAAATGAAAGTTCACAAAATGTCTTTGGATATGTACTTTTACATCAACTTTATCCTTGAATAGAAGACTTCACTTTCCATGGATAAATAGTAAATTAATGTTAAAGAATTATTAGATATGAAGTTCCAAGAAGAAAAAATTTAGTATACTTATAATTTGGCTCAAGTGACTTTTAAATTTCTTGAAAGCAGTTACTCTGTCTTATTTAACAATAAGGTCTAATCCTTTATTGATTGAAACAATGCATATATATAGTGGTCCGGGAACATTTTTATATTTTGCAAAAAAAAAGAAAAAAAAATTCTTTAAACACCCACTATATCCAATTCTGAATGACATCTTTTCCAATAAAACTTTTATATTTTATTTACTGGGAAATAATCATTATTTTCATCGAATACTTATTATTTTGGTTGATAGAAACACAAAAAAATGAAAGTTTTTACCTTCAATGAGCTTATAATTCTGGAAGAAATAATAAAGTTGCTCACAAGTGTAATTTCAGACCTAGATTGCTCTACTTTGGGGAGCTGGCCTATGATCGCCCATCATTCAATTGTCTTTGTCCTGTCTTGGAAACTGAGCACCCACTTCACCTCCTGTCTCTCTTGTCCTCCCCCTACACCAACAGTGATCCAGGGAAGCAACTCAACTTGCAAGTACTAAAAATGCATTTTGTTCAAGCAAATCCAGCTTAAACGACTGCATTTTAACGTAAAATAGCAATGCATGTTTATCGCCTGGCCTCCCCTAGTATATCAGCTTCCAGATGTCTTTTCAACAATCGGCTTAATGAAGTTTAGAGCAACCATCTTCTCTCCCACACACAGAACTATTTTTAAGACATGTTAATGTGTTATTCTGCTCACTTTTACTGAATTTACTCCTCTTTAACATTCATTTTGGCAGTGGTATCCTTAAGCAACAATAACAAAAAAAGTATGATTTTCAGGATGGTATCTTTTTCAGCACCCATTAAATAATTCTGTATATATTAGCTAAGACAAGGAATAATATTTGGATTTCTCTTTATTGCATTCAAATGTCTCACTCCAAAAAATTCTAATCTGAAGTAAATTTTATATGAGTACATATATCACTATTGATAGTTATTTTCTATTTATGGAAAGAATTATTACTATCTTCATTTTCCAAGACTTCTTCATCCCAAGCCTTTTATTCCTGTAATTTTTTTTCTTATTTCCAATGTGCCCTTGGATCATTCCAAGGTATTTTCATATTGGATCTCTTCCTATTTAATGAGTAATCTCAACTATTAAGAATATATCCAAAAGTCAACAAAAAAGAAAAAAGCAGCCACCTGAGCAATCAAAATATAGACCATGGGCTGAAAATTATGCAATTTACTTACAAAATCACACACAGTTCCAGACCTATGTCACAAACTAATTACTCATGTTTGATATTATTTTTTAAAATAACTTTTACTACCTATGTTCTCAACTCACACAGGCAATTTTATTTCACTGAAGAAAATTGGACACAGCCAATAGACATAGTGCCTGGAGCTGTAAGTAAAACTGACAACCAGAAGAAAGACCAAAAACTGCCAAAGGCAAACCTAAGCACTCACATAGCCTAACAGCCATGGGCCACTTAATGGAGTTGTGAATTGGCCTAGGTATCTCTAGGGCTTCTGTGGCCTTTCAATATTTGAACATAACTTGTATAATTATGAACATCTTCCTAGAGAATGAAAACAAGTATAGCCATCAATTCATTCACCCTCTTGTTCATTTACTCACCAAGTGAAATACATGGAACTAATTTGTCTTGATACACCCTAAAAAGGCAAGCCTGCAAGGCAATTGGGAATACTAGTGTTTTTGTGCAGAAATGTTTACCAGATGGGAGAAATATCTCATGAGACTATACAGTGGATAATTTTAAAATGTAGAATTCTCCACTCTTCAATCATTTTAACTAATCAGACCCTAGACTCTCCTGAATCTAGGTACCCTCAGTGGTCCCCAAGTCCTGTATGTTTGTTTTCTTCTTTTGCAGAAAATTTGAACAGTTCTTCTTAGTCTCCTTCCAACTCATGCCATTGGACCTCACCATGGACCTTCAAGAGATACATTAAGAGATTTTACTCAATAAAGACTATTCTTCCCATAAGAAGAATTTCTGCTTCAGCTAGCAAAAATAGTAATTTTCACCATGCATTACAAGAACAGTATATTTAAAAATATGTAAAGTTTAAAAATAAAATAAAATTAAAAAAAATATGTTCATATAGTTTAGATATATTTTTAAATGCTTAAAGTTGCAGGTCTCTATTTTCTGAAATTATCCACCAGGTAAAGACAGATAAAGAGAATATGTTAGCAATATGCTACTACACTGACCAGAAGGAAAAAAAAGTCATTTGTTCAGGTGTGCTGAGTGTGTTTGTGTGTGTGTGTGCTCAGTCACTTAGTTGTGTCCAATTCTTCATGACCCCATGGACTATAGCCCTTCAAGCCCCTCTGTCATTGGAATTTTACAGGTAAGAACACTGCAGTGGGTTTCCATTTCCTTCTCCAGGGTATCTTCCTGGCCCAGGGATTGAACCTGTCTCTTGCATCTTCTGCATTGGCAGGTGGATTCTTGATCACTAGTGCACCTAGGAAGCCCTGCTGACTAAGTAGTCTGTTATAATTTTCTTTTTTTAATTTCAGAATCACTACAGTCTCCAAAATTTTACCCTTAGAGTTTTCTTCCTTTGGTTAAGCATCATCCTCTTCAGGCAAAATTGCCTAAAGTATCAAAACTCATTAGACAAATATACTTGGGTCCATTAACTTCAGCATAAACTTAATTTTTAAGATCACAAATTCCAGGTCAAGCATACACAGACAAAACTCTAGGAAATTAAACAATTTTTGCCTATATCTGAGTAACTTCTAGATAAATTACTGAGGTTTGGGGCCTGTTTAAAAGGCTGTTTATGTATGATTTTTTTTTAACTCTCTGAAACTTCATGAATTATAAAACCAACAAGAAAGAAAATAGTACAAGGTGAAAAGACTACCTTCAGAATGGGGGAATAATTGCAAATGAAGCAATGGACAAAGAATTAATCTTCAAAATATATAGGCAACTTAATATTAGGAAATCAAGCAAGCCAATCAAAAAATGGTCAGAAGTCCTAAACAAACATTTCTCCAAAGAAGACATACAGGTGGCCAATAAACACATGAAAAGATGCTCAACATGGCTCATTATTAGAGAAATGCAAATCAAAACTACAGTGAGTTATCACCTCCTATCAGTCAGAATGGCCATCATAAAAAAATCTACAAACAATAAATGCTGGAGAGGATGTAGAGAACAGGGAGCCCTCTTGCACTATTGATGGGAATGCAAATTGATACAGTCACTATGGAGATTCCTTAACTAACTAGAAATGAAACTACTGTATGACCCAGCAATCCCACAACTGGGCACATATCCTGAGGAAACCATAATTTAAAAAGACATATGTACCCCAATGTTCACTCAGCACTATTTACAATGGCCAGGACATGGAAGCAACCTAGATGTCCATCAAAGATGAATAGATCAAGAATTTGTGGTACATATATACAATGAAATATTACTCAGCCATAAAATGAACAAAGTGGATGAACCTAGAGCCTATTATACAGAGTGCAGTAAATCAGAAAGAGAGAAACAAATACCATATATTAGCCTATATATATGGACTCTAGATAAATGGTACTGGTGAGCCTATTTGCAGGGAAGGAAAGGAGATGCATATGTAGAGAATGGACTTGTGAACACACCTGGGGGACAGAGAGGGTGAGACAACATGGAAAAGTAGCATTTACCTGTATACACTACCATGTGTAAAATATATAGTTAGTGGGAAGCTGCTATATAACAGAGAGCCCAGTCTGGCACTCTGTGATGACCTAAAAGGGTGGGATAGTGGGGGAGGTTGGAGGGAGGCTCAAGATGGAGGGGATATATATATATATATATATATATATATATATATACACACACACACACACACATATACATACATACATACATATATGTATATAAATATATATATAGTTATGACTGATTCATGTTGTTTTATGGCAGAAAACAATAAACATTGTAAAGCAATTAACCTCCAATTAAAAGAAAAATCCACTTTAAAAAAAAAAAGAAAACTTACACAATTCATCAACTCATTAGAAACTATTTCAGAAGTATTAGGTCTAATGTCCCAAACTGTTTTCTGCTTGGTCATAGACAGCAAGGTGCTGTCAGCTGTTATTGAAATGACAGTCAGTCAAATCTTCAGTTCAGTCATTCAGTCAGGTATGACTCCTTTGAACCCTATGGACTGCAGCACACCAGGCCTCCCTGTCCATCACCAACTCCCAGAGTTTACCCAAACTCATGTCCATTGAGTTGGAGATTCCATCCAACCATCTCATCCTCTGTCGTCCCCTTCTCCTCCTGCCTTCAATCTTTCCCAGCATCAGGGTCTTTTCCAATGAGTCAGCTCTTCACATAAGGTGGCCAAAGGATTGGAGTTTCAGCTTCAACATCAGTCCTTTCAATGAACACTCTGGACTGATCTCCTTTAGGATGGACTGGCTGGATCTCCTTGCAGTCCAAGGGACTCTCAAGTCTTGTCCAACACCACAGTTCAAAAGCATCATTCTTTGGTGCTCAGCTTTCTTTATAGTCCAACTCTCACATCCATACATGACCATAGGAAAAACCATAGCCTTGACTAGACGGACCTTTGTTGGCAAAGTAATGTCTCTGCTTTTTAATATGCTGTCTAAGTTGGTCATAACTTTCCTTCCAAGAAGTAAGCTTCTTTTAATTTCTTGGCTGCAATAACCATCTGCAGTGATTTTGGAGCCCCCAAAATAGTCAGCCACTGTTTGCACTGTTTCCCCATCTATTTGCCATGAAGTGATAGGGCTGGATGCCATGATCTTAGTTTTCTGAATGTTGAGCTTTAAGCCAACTTTTTCACTCTCCTCTTTCAGTTTCATCAAGAAGCTCTTTTGTTCTTCTTCACTTTCTACCATAAGGGTGGTGTCATCTGCATATCTGAGGTTATTGACATTTCTCCTGGAAAACTTGATTCCAGCTTGTGCTTCATCCAGCCCAGCATTTCTCATGATGTAGTCTGCATATAAGTTAAATACACAGGGTGACAATATACAGCCTTGATGTACTCCTTTTCCTATTAGGAACCAGTCTGTTGTTCCATGTCCAGTTCTAACTGTTGCTTCCTGACCTGCACATAGGTTTCTCAAGAGGCAGGTCAGGTGGTCTGGTATTCCCATCTCTTTAAGAATTTTCCACACAGTTTATTGTGATATACACAGTCAAAGGCTTTGTCATAGTCAATGAAGCAGAAGTAGATGTTTTTCTGGAACTCTCTTACTTTTTCAATGATCCAACAAATGAAGGCAATTTGCTCTCTGGTTTGACTGCCTTTTCTAAATCCAGCTTGAACATCAGGAAGTTTATGGTTCACGTACTGTTGAAGCCTGGCTTGGAGAATTTTGAGCGTTGCTTTGCTAGTGTGTGAGATGAGTGCAAGTGTTCGGTAGTTTGAGCATTCTTTGGCATTGTCTTTCTTTGCGATTGGAATGAAAACTGACCTTTTCCAGTCCTGTGGCTACAGCTGAGTTTTCCAAATATGCTGGCATATTGACTGCAGCACTTTCACAGCATCATCTTTCAGGATTTGGAATAGCTCAATTGGAATTCCATCACCTCCACTAGCTTTGTTCGTAGTGATGCTTCCTAAGGTCCACTTAACTTCACATTCCAGGATATCTGGCTCTAGGTGAGTGATCACACCATCATGATTAAACCTTAAATCACACTATGTAATCAAATCTTAGATACTATAATACATTCCTAAGCTAAAATGTTACATTACTTAATTAGCCTAGAGAATTGTTTTATAAACTAAGAGCATTTCAAGTCTGGTGAAAGATCCAGTGTTTTCAACACTATTTAGGAAAAATATTATAGTGGTTGAAGTCCCACTCTACTGCTTTATTCTTAAAAAGAGGCTATAATTTTCCAGGCACATTGCAATCTTCTTCCCTACCTTTATTTGCGTCTATGATTCTTTTCTTTATAGGCAGCATTGTAAGAACAAAATGACCCTGCTAACTGCCTGTTGATTCCCACAAAAATTTGCTAGTACATCTGTAATTTCATAAAATACTTTGTACTATCTTGTTATAAACTTATATATTGTATTCATTCTGAGCACATAACTTTTTACACCTAGTTATATCCCATGTTATCTTTGTACTATAAATTTGCACTCATGATTCTCAGCAAAGGATTTCAAGCTATGGATTCTGGGAGGAAAACTGGAATCTCTCTCAAAGTGAAAATAGTCAGTGATGATATCTGGACAGAGAAGATACTATGTGCCAATAATTAAGACAGACATGCCCCCAAATATAAAATTAGAGTCAGTTGTCAAAAGTTAAATAAAAGCACAATATAATTGGGTCAGAACATGTTTCTGCAAATGCAGTCTACAAAACCCTGCAAATTGTAGGAAAAAAGCAGGGGTTGAATTGAACATGTTTTAAATGACCATTATTAGAGTTTAGTTTGAATCATTTTCCTAATTAATCATATATTTATTTGAATATTTCCATTTACATAAAATGGGTAAAACTTATGGATACACTTGAGAATTAACTAAAACTTGTTACACTATAAAACTAATTTGAAATGAGTAGTAGATGGGGGACTATATACTTTGACCAGTAGATGCACACTGAAGAAAACTAAATTTGGAATAGAAGGTGCTTGATTCAATTTATATTTTCTTTACAATTGCACATAAGGCAGTTTTGATTAGTGAAGCAGACAGATATTTGAAGTCAGACATTTGGATTAAAACATTATTTCTGTCCTTCACTATTTTTATTTTTTACTAGCCTGGACATTTACTTCTGAGTATCAGTTTCTTCATCTATTAACAGTGATATGCTTCTCTGAAGAGTGTTGTATAGATTAGTGGGATAGTACTCAAGGGTTAGGTTCTACATTATAATGCTGACACATAATAAATGTTCAATAAATGTCAGTTCTAGTTGTGTCTTCTTCCTCTTCACTTTTGGACTCATAGCTTCTTTATCTCTACAATAGAAGCTATAAAAACTAATAAAAATAAAGCTAGTATACTATTCATAACTAATGTTATAGTAATTATGTTATTTTTTTAATAAAAAATTTAGTAAGATTGGGGTAAATCAACCACATTCACAAACACAATTGTTATCACATTTTGGATTCTCTTAGAAGCAGCCTCCAAGACAAAATTTAAAGTTTATTAGGGACTGCCTTTGGGATTAACACTGGTAAGGGAGAAGAAACAGAAATGGACAGAAAGAAATAAAAAATGTTGTAGACTTGATAACTTGAACTGACTTCACAGACAGCACTGGAGTTTCAGAAATAGACCAACAGAAGTGTGTTCTTACTAATAAGAATTGATCTGTCTTGGGTCTTCACTGATTGATATTTAAATATTGTCCAAAGTGGTCTCCACTGACTGGAATTCAAAAATTTCCGAGTCCTCTTGAGAACCAGGACTTGTGAACTTTAAAGATTCCTGGACTCCCACCTCCTTCATGAGTTTTCACTCTGTGCAAGTGTTGATAGGTTTTCAGCAAAAGGGTCAATGAGACCCCATTCTTATTTCTGGGGTTTTCTCTTCATGATGCCCTTCTTTTCAGCATTCTGCCTTCCAAATTCTTCCTGCAGCAGTTTTCCTGAACTTTGATCTCTGTCTCCTCAACTAAGGAAGACTATTGGCTCTGTTTTGGTTCCTCTTTACTGCGTCAAGATTCAGAAATGGTTTCCGGATAGAAATCTGGCACAGTCCTGGGGTTTGCCATGTTTGTTTCCCTTTGTTTAAGAATTAGTCCTGCACTATTTATCATCCCATATTTCAAAACAACGTTATGTTTTGTCATGTTTTATTGTTTAAGGTAAGACAATAAGTCTGTTCTCTGAATTTCAGCATGTAGAGAAGTAGGGGTTGTTACTCATTCCTCTTTTTTTCATCCTTCCACCTTCTGAAAGAGTCAGGCGGTGTGTCCCTCAGAGCATTGTGGAAGGTCATGTGCTTTCCTATTATTCCACACATTTACAAATCTCCTCTCCAGTCACTTGAATCTTCCTTCCTAACTTCAATGATAAACTATCTTCCCTTTTGCCTAGGTTCTTGTTCAGTTCAGTTCAGTTCAGTCACTCAGTTGTGTCCAATCATTGTGACTACAGCATGGACTACAGCGCGCCAGGCCTCCCTGTCCATTGCCATCTCCTGGAGCTTGCTCAAACTTATGTCTATCGAGTCGGTGATGCCATCCAGCCATCTCATCCTCCGTCATCCCCTTATCCTCCTGCCTTCAATCTTTCTCAGCATCAGGGTCTTCTCCAATGAGTCAGTTCTTTGCATCAGGTGGCCAAAGTATTGGAGCTTCAGCTTCAGCATCAGTCCTTCCAATGAATATTGAGGACTGATTTCCTTTAGGATGGACTGGTTGGATCTCCTTGCAGTCCAAGGGACTCTCGAGAGTCTTGTCCAACATCACAGTTCAAAAGCATCAATTCTTCAGCACTCAGCTTTATTTATAGTACAACTCTCATATCCATACATGACTATTGGAAAAACCATAGCTTTGACTAGATGGACCTTTGTTGCCAAAGTAATATCTCTTCTTGGTAATATGCTGTCAAGTTTGGTCAGACAGATGGTAAAGTGTCTGCCTGCAATGTGGGTAATATGGGTTCGATCCCTGGGTTGGGAAGATTCCCTGGAGAAGGAAATGGCAACTCATTCCAGTACTCTTCCCTGGAAATCCCATGGATGGAGGAGCCTAGTAGGGATGCAGAGTCAGACACAACTGAGTGACTGCAGTTTCTGTTTCCTAGGTTAGTCATAGATTTTCTTCCAAGGAGCAAGCATCTTTTAATTTCATGGCTGCAATCACCATCTGCAGTGATTTTGGAGCCCAAGAAAGCAAAGTGTCTATTTCTATTGTTTCCCCATCTATTTGTCATGAACTGATGGGACCAGATGCCATGATCTTACTTTTCTGAAGGCTGAGTTTTAAACCAACTTTTTCACTCTCCTCTTTCACTTTCATCAAGAGGCTTTTTAGTTTTTCTTCTTTTTCTGCCATAATTATGGTGTCATCTGCATATCTGAAGTTATTGATATTTTTCCCAGCAATCTTGATTCCAGTTTGTGCTTCATCCGTCCCAGCATTTCTCATGATGTGCACTGCATATAAGTTAAATAAGGAGGGTGACAATATACAGCCTTGATGTACTCCTTTCCTGGTTTGGAACCAGTCTATTTTCCCATGTCCAGTTCTAACTGTTGCTTCTTGACCTGCATACCTTCTTAGGAGGCAGGTCAGTTGGTCTGGTATTCTCATTGCTTGAAGAATTTTCCAGTTTTTTGTGATCCACATAGTCAAAGTCGTTGGCGTAATCAATAAAGCAGAAGTAGATGTTCTCTGGAGCTCTTAATTTTTGATGATCCTACAGATATTGACAATTTGATCTCTGGTTCCTCTGCTTTTTAAAAATTCAATTTGTGCATTTGGAAGTTCACATTGCATGTACTGTTGAAGCCTGGCTTGGAGAATTTTGAGCATTACTTTGCTAACATGTGAGATGAGTGCAATTGTGAGGTAGTTTAAGCATTCTTTGGCACGGACCTTCTTTGGGATTGGAATGAAAACTGACCTTTTCAGTCCTGTTGCCATTGCTGAATTTTCCAAATTTTCTGGCATATTGAATACAGCACTTTCACAGCATCATCCTTTAGGATTTGAAATAGCTCAACTTGGGGCTGGTGCACTGGGATGACCCAGAGGGATGGTATGGGGAGGGACGTGGGAGGGGGGTTCAGGATGGGGAACACGTGTACATCTGTGGTGGATGCATGTTGATGTATGGCAAAACCAATACAATATTGTAAAGTAAAAAAGAAAAAGAAAAAAGAAATAGCTCAACTGGAATTCCATTACCTCCACTAGCTTTGTTCATAGTGATTCTTCCTAAGGCCCACTTGACTTCACATTCCAGGATGTCTGACTCTAGGTGAGTGATCACACGGTTATGGTTATCTGAATCACGATGATCTTTTTTGCACAGGTCTTCTGTGTCTTCTTGCCACCTCTTCTTAATATATTCTGCTTCTTTTTGGTCCATACAATTTCTGTCCTTTATTGTGTCCATCTTTGCCTGAAATGTTCCTTTGGTATCTCTCATTTTCTTGAAGAGATCTTTAGTCTTACTCATTCTATTGTTTTCCTCTATTTCTTTGCATTTCTTTCTTATCTCTCCTTGCTATTCTTTGGAACTCTGCATTCAAACGGGCATAACTTTCCTTTTCTCCTTTCCCTTTATGTCTTTTCTCAGCTATTTTTAAGCCCCACTTAGACTACCATTTTGCCTTTTTGCATTTCTTTTTCTTGGGGATGGTCTTGATCACTGCATCCTGTACAATGCCATGAACCTCTGTCCATAGTTCTTCAGGCACTCTGTCAGATCTAATCCCTTGAATCTATTTGTCACTTCCACTATATAATCATAAGGGATTTGATTTAGGTCATTCCTGTATGGCCTAGTGTTTTTCAATACTTTCTTGAATTTAAGTCTGAATTCTGCAATAGGGATGCTAAATAAAGTTACTAAAACCTTTAGCTATGTTAAGAAAAACAGAAAAGATTCAAATTAATAAAATTATAGGAAAGAGGAGCATCAAAACTGATACCACAGAAATAAAAAAGGATAAGAGACTACTATGAACATTTACATGCCAACAAGCTAGATAACTTAGAAGAAATAGATAACATTCCTAAAAACATGCAGCTTATCCAAACTGAATCATGAAATAATAGAAAATTTGAACACATCAATACTAAAAAAGAGATTGAATCAGAAATCTCCCAATAAACAAAACTAAGGGCCAGGTGGCTTCACTAATGATTTCTATGAAATATTTAAGGAAAAAGTAATGCCCTTTTCCTCAAGTTTAAAAAAAAAATTGAAGAGGAATGAACACTTCCAAACTCATTTTATTATGCTAACATTACTCTGAAACCAAAACCAGACAACGACAGTACAAGAAGAGAAAACTAAAGGCCAATATACCTTATGAACATGGATGTAAAAATCTTTAACAAAATGTTAGCAAACAACATTCTGTATCAAATTAAAAGGATCATGCACCATGATCATGTGGCACTTACCCTTGGAATGTGAAGATATTTCAAATTAATAAATGTGATATAAAATTTTAATAAAGTTTTAAAATATTATGATGATTTCAATAGATGCAGAAAAAGCAGTTTAAAAAATCCAACATCTTTTCATGATGAAAAACTCTCAAAAGAGTGGGAATGTATTTGACCAAAGTAAAGTTCATATGTGACAAGCCCACAGCAAACATCACACTCAACAGTGACAAGATGTAAGATTTTCCTCCCAGATTAGGAACAAGACAAGAATGCCCAGTCCAACACTTTTGTTCTGTATGGTACTGAAAGTCCTAGCCACAGAGTTATGAAAGAAACATAAATAAAAGTCATCCAAATAGGAAAAGTAAAAGTAAAGTTATCTATGCAGATAACATGATCTTATAAGAAAACTCTAAAAACTTTACCCCAAACTGTTAGAACAAATAAATGAATTTAGTGAAGTTGTAGGATACAAAAATATACATTGCTGTACACTAACAATGAACTATGTAAAAGAGAAATTAAGATAATTGTGGCTCACATGGTAAAGCATCTGTCTACAATGCAGAAGACCCAGGTTTGATCCAAGTGGATCTATAGAGAAGGAAATGGCAACCCACTCCAGTATTCTTGCCTGGAACATCCCATGGATGGAAGAGCCTGGTAGGCTACAGTCCATGGGGTCGCAAAGAGTTGGACACGACTGAACAACTTCACTTTCACTTCTTTCATTAACAATAGCAACAAAAATAAACAATACTAAGAATAAATTTAACCCAGGAAATGAAAAACTTGTACACTTAAAATTATAAGACACTGATGAAAAAATGAAGACCAAGTAAATAGAGAGATAGTCTGCATTATTATATAGGGATAAATAATATTATTAAAATGTCCATACTACCCAAAGAGATCTATATATTCAATGCAGCCCCTGTCTTATCTGTAATAACAAAGCAAAACATGGAGACAAGAAAACCCAACCTTATTTATTGTGCAAGGGTATTATATAAGGATGTGGATACCAGGAGGCAGGAGTCCTTAGCATCAATCCTGAGAATGGTATAGCAGGAGTACTGACTGGGAAAGTACATGAGGAAACATTCCAGGAGTTTGAAATATTCTTTATGTAGATCTGGGTGGTGGTTCCATGAACGTATTGATTTGAGAAAATTCATGAAGGTGTACATTTAGGATACGTGCATTTTATTCTATGTATGCTGCTGCTGCTGCTGCTAAGTCACTTCAGTTGTGTCCGACTCTGTGTGACCCCATAGACGGCAGCCCACCAGGCTCCCCAGTCCCTGGGATTCTCCAGGCAAGAACACTGGAGTGGGTTGCCATTTCCTTCTCCAATGCATGAAAGTGAAAAGTGTAAGGGAAGTCACTCAGTCATGTCCAACTCTTTGCGACCCCATGGACTGCAGCCTGCCAGGCTCCTCCGTCCATGGGATTTTCCAGGCAAGAGTACTGGAGTGGGGGTGCCATTGGGTGTGACCAGCCTCAATTTAAAAAATAGAAACAGAGTAATAAAAAAAATGGAACTAGGTAAAAATATGCATATCTGCACATTTGCCTCTGTTGCTTAAAATCTTTAAGTGATTTTGTAAGGACATAGATATGAAGACAAAATCCTTACCTTCAGCTATAAGGCCACAATTAGGACCTCATTTGTCCTAGCATTATTTTGCTTTCCCCAACCAATCTTCACACATTCTTTTGTTTCCTTTAATGAAATATATCCTTTTTTAAAAAAAGTCTACACTCTGAAATGTTGTTCCTATTGTTTAAAAAGTGTTTTCAGGGGGCTTAATGGGGGAAGAATCCACCTGTAATGCAGGAGACACAAGAAATGTGGATTCAATCCCTGAGTCAGGAAAATTTCTTGAAGAAGGGCATGGCAACCCACTGCAATATTCTTGCCTAGAGAATCCTATGGACAGAAGAGCCTGGCAGACTGCAGTATTGCCTGAAAAACTTCTTTTCCATCTATAGTTCTTCCCTTTATTCCTAACTTAAAATGGTTTAATCAAATTGGCTAGTAAACTACTCATTTGAATCATTGGTGTTTATATGGGAAATAGTCTTTGTGATACATTTCAGTAAAAATTGTGTTTCAAGGTTACCAAATATCCTCAAATACTGATATTACAAAGAACTTTTTTTAAAAAAATTATAAGCTAATGTAAATATTGAGTGATAGAAAACCACAATTTTGCAACTGTAGTAGTAGAACTGGTTATTGTTTAGTCGCTAAAGCTTCATGTAAGGAGAAAAATCAACTGGTTCTCTTATGATGAATAATATTACTCTGGAATGCACTATACTATTGGAGTCCAATAGTATAGAAACAAATAAATAAATAGAGGCCACTCATATAATGAAAGATACAAAAATAAAAATATGATGATGGTGGTGGTTTAGTTGCTAAGTTCTCCTATTTTTTTGCAACACAATGGACATAGCCTGCAAGGCTCCTCTGTCTATGGGATTTCCCAGGCAAGAATACTATAGTGGGTTGCCATTTCCTTCTCCAGGGTATCTTCCTGACCCAGGAATCAAATTTGAGTCTCCTGCATTTGCAAGTGGATTCTTTTCCACTGAGCCAGCAGGGAAGCACTTGTAGAAGTGATAACCAAGTATAATTATTAGACACTAAAAATATTAGATTAAAGGTCAATTGGTAACTGGACTTCACATGGAGCTGAGATATTGTCTCAGCCTAATTGCTGGTTTGGGGAGTAAAATATAACCTCACATTAAAGAGATCTTGCTAGTTCTACATTAACCCAGTGGCTTTTCTGGTGGCTCAGACAGTAAGGAATCTGCCTGCGATGCAGAAGACCTGGGTTCCATCCCTGGGTTGGGAAGATCCCCTGGAGGAGGAAATGGCAACCCACTCCAGTATTCTTGCCTGGAGAATTCCATGGACAGAGGAGCCTGAGGGCTAAATTCATAGTGTCACAAAGAGTTGGACACAACTGAGCCATTAACATTTTAATTTTTACTACATTAACCCAGAGATCAAGTTTAAAATAACTGACAATGAGAAAATCTACATTAGGGCTTTTCTGGTGGCTCAGATGGTAAAGAATCTGCCCGCCATGCGGAAGACCCAGGTGAAATGCGTGTCTATAGGTTACTTTTAAAATTTAGCAAAAAGGATAAAATAAATATGGGAAAATATAAACAACATTTCTAACTTAATAAAAAATCTCTTTATCAGATGGATTTCTCTGCTCTTCCACCCTGAGTTGACCAAGGACAGGCCTATGAAAACACAGTGGCATATGCTTTACATAGTACTTATTACAATCATAATTATTCATTTCTTTAAAGTCTATATTCTACACTAGGCAATAAGGTTCATCCTATTTTAGAAAATAGTTTTCAAGTGTTAAATAACTATTTCTTAATGAAAAAATTGAAACACATGAATAATTTCCAATTCTCTAATTATTTAGTTTCTTATTTTTTCCATATTTTTTCTTTCATGTTGGATAAACTATCCTACTAATCTCAATTTTATATGCTACAACTTTGTAAATCTCTACTCAAGTGTCACCTCTCTGTAAAGTTTTCTCTTATCTTACCAAATAAAAAAATTTATCCTCTGTATGATTATTACTGTATCATGACCAAATGAAGATGCTCAACCTCAGTAACTAGATATTTACTTGTGTCTGTATTTACACTCTGTATCCATAAAAACAGGGGCTGTGCCTTTCATTCCGCTTCTTTCTCCTAAACACTGTATTACTTTGTATACTACTACTACTACTACTAAGTCCCTTCAGTCGTCCGACTCTGTGCAACCCCACAGACGGCAGCCCACCAGGCTCTGCCATCCCTGGGATTCTCCAGGCAAGAACACTGGAGTGGGTTGCCATTTCCTTCTCCAATGCATGGAAGTGAAAAGTGAAAGTGAAATCGCTCAGTCGTGTCCGACCCGACTCTTAGCGACCCCATGGACTGCAGCCTACCAGGCTCCCCTGTCCATGGGATTTTCCAGGCAAGAGTACTGGAGTGGGTTGCCATTGCCTTCTCCGATTACTTTATATACCATATAATAAATAATCTTTGATTTGGGTTCATATCAGTATGTGCACAACACACCTTTATTATAGTACTTTTAAAAGTTCTAGTATTCTTTCATGACAAAATATTGAGGGATGTTTCCAATTGCTTTGCAGTATTTTTTCATAACTATTTCATAATGTTAACTAATACAATAGGATTAATCACTTCCTTAGACAAATCCAATCTTTTATTACTAATGTGCAGTCCCAGACTAATCTGTGCCAGAGCATAAGTACACAGAATGCAGAAGAAGGGAGCCAAGAAAAAATAACAAGAAATTGAAGCAGATTTTTAAAGCACTGAGATGTTGCCTATCACATTGGTTGTCATATCCCAGAGACAATAGAAAAGCTTTCAGAGAAGGAATTCAAAAGCACAGGAGATGAAAGGAAAACCTGTAGACATGGAAGGACAATCACAGATCAATACCCCAAATGAACAGTCACTGTTGTGTTTTTGTTGGGTTGACAGCTAAGGGAAGGCTCTTCCTGTTAACATCTGTCTGTCAGTTTCTGGTAATCTGTATTATATTGATTATATGTGTGTGCACATAGCATTAACTTATATTCTACAGCTTTCTCCTGCTTGCTTTTGGTTATTCCCACCACCCACTCACCACTGCTGCTGCTGCTGCTGCTGCTGCGTCACTTCAGTCATGTCCGACTCTGTGTGACCCCATAGATGGCAGCCCACCAGGCTTCCCCGTCCCTGGAATTCTCCAGGCAAGAACACTGGAGTGGGTTGCCATTTCCTTCTCCACTCACCACTAGAACCAGACAAAAGAGAACAAAGGAAAAGAGGACAAAATGCCCTCAATTGGATTTTCATAAAATAAATAGTTAAGGAAGAAAAAGCACACCTCCCCAGTCTCTGCCTGCCTGGGTACGTGGTCCTCCTTTACACAACGCTTTATGAGGCCTAGGGAGTGGGATTCAGTTCTCAATGACCACCTCAGGCAAGGTAAGCTTGACTTAGTTTTTTAGGGAAGTAAATAAACTGCTCTCAATTTAGTGCTTTATTAACAAGAGAAGGTCCATTTCTTCGTTCTTTATTCCTAAGAATGAAGGAAGATCCTACAGGTAGGAAGCATCACATAACAGAACTTTGTGCTTTCTGGTAGCTATCACTATTTTATTATTTGTATTCCCCAGAAGCATTGCATACATGAGTACTAAGCCAGCTCAGTTGTGTCCAACTCTGTGTGACTCTGTGGACTGTAGCCCACCAGACTCCTCTGTCCATGGCATTCTGCAGGCAATAAAACTGGGGTGGGTTATCTGTCATCTTCCAGGGGATTTTCCTGATCCAGGGATAGAATGAAAATCTCTTATGTCTCTTTCACTGGCAGGCAGATTCTTTACCACTAATGCCATCCAGGAAACCCCCTCGGAAGCATATGATTTCTCAATCTAGCTTTGTTTTCATTGTCTTTCATATACCTGTGAGAACCAGCGATCAAATTGCCAACAACCATTGGATCATAGAAAAAGCAAGAGAGTTCCAGGAAAACATCTACTTCTGCTTTATTGACCATGCCAAAGCCTTTGACTGTGTGGATCACAATAAACTTTGGAAAATTCCTAAAGAGATGGGGATACCAGACCACCTTACTTGGCTCCTGAGAAATCTGTATGCAGGTTAAGAAGCAACAGTTAGAACCAGACATGGAACAACAGATTGCTTCCGAATCAGGAAAGGAGTATGTCAAGGCTGTATATTGTCAACCTGCTTATTTAACTTATATGCAGAGTACGTCATGCATGATGCTGATCTGGATGAAGCACAAGCTGGGATCAAGACTGCAGGGAGAAATATCAATAACTTCAGATATGCAGATGACATCATCCTTATGGCAGAAAGCAAAAAGAAACTAAAGAGCCTCTTGATGAAAGTGAAAGAGGAGAGTGAAAAAATTGTCTTAAAACTCAACATTCAGAAAACTAAGATCATGGCATCTGGTCCCGTCACTTCATGGGAAATAGATGGGGAAACAATGGAAGCAGTGAGAGACTTTATTTTATTGGGCTCCAAAATCACTGCAGATGGTGACTTCAGCCATGAAATTAAAAGATGCTTGATCCTTGGAAGAAAATATGTGACCAATCTAACTAGCATATTAAAAATCAGAGATACTACTTTGCTGACAAAGGTCCTTCTAGTCAAAGCTATGGTTTTTCCAGTGGTCATGTATGGATGTGAGAGTTGGACCATAAAGAAAGCTGAACACCAAAGAATTGATGCTTTTGAACTGTGGTGTTGGAGAAGACTCTTGAGAGTCCCTTGGACTGCAAGGAGATCAAACCAGTCCATCCTAAAGGAAATCGGTCCTGAATATTCATTGGAAGGACTAATGCTGAAGCTGAAACTCCAATATTTTGGCCACCTGTTGCAAAGAGCTGACTCACTGGAGAAGACTCTGGTGCTAGGAAAGATTGAAGGCAGGAGGAGAAGGGGTGACAGAGGATGAGATCACTGACTCCTCACTGATGGATGGCATCACTGAACTTGATGGACTTGAGTTTGAGCAAGCTCCAGGAGTTGGTGATGGACAAGGAAGCCTGGTGTGCTGCAGTCCATGAAATCACAAAGAGTCGGACAGGACTGAATGACTGAACTGAACTGAACTGATACACCCTGAAAATCCTACTTTCAACAAGTAGAAATGGGGTTTTAGAATTTAGATCATAATTTTCTTACAGTATATTTTATACAATGTTCTAATAGATGTATTTTGGAAGAAAATGTGATGGCTCACATATATATTAAATAGTTTAGACTTTGTTTAGAAAACGAAGACCAAAGAAGAACAATTTATGAACCAAGTCTAGGTGTGTTCTTTACGACTGTGCCACCTGGGAAGCTCTAGTCATTATAGCAGTAGAGAACAAGAAGGTACAAGCCAACTTACCCAAACTTTGTGAGCACTATAATCAACCTGACTTGCTAAGGAAAGATCTGTTTAGGTTATTTAGCAGATACAAATCTTCTGTCTGTAGTCCTAAAAATAAGTTTCAAGGATATTGTAGTTATCTCCCAATGTCAAGATAATTTTATTCTTGATTTCTTGTGGAAACTTTGAATCTAAATATAGGATTTTAGAAGACAAGGTCCTGAATCAATATATAGTTCACAACCACAGTGCAATAGTGTGGGACTGTGTCCAATCACTAATAAAACAAAGCAAATAAAATTGAAGGAGGAGAATATAATAGGGGTATAATTTGACAACATATCATTTATAGAATTCTCTTCTTTCACCAGTTCAGTTCAGTTTAGTTGCTTGATTATGTCCAACCCTTTGTGACCCCATAGATTGTAGCATGCCAGGCTTCCCTGTCCATCACCAACTACAGGAACTTGCTCAAACGCATTCCATTGAGTCAGTGATGCCATCCAAACATCTCGTCCTCTGTCGTCCCCTTCTCCTCCTGCCTTCAAACTTTCCCAGCATCAGGGTCTTTTCCAATGAGTCAGTTCTTCACATCAGGTGGCCAAAGTATTGGAGCTTCAGTTTCAGCATCAGTCCTTCCAATGAAAGGAAGGACTCTTTCACCAAGTGAATTATAATTTCAATTCAACTTTATACATGAGAATTGATGCTGTTTAACTGTCTCCTATTAGAGAAAAATTCTTTTAGAATAAACTGAAGCATATGAAAAATCTATTTCATTACATGTCTATAAATTTTGCAAAATAAAATATTTCCTGTTAAGAAATATTAAGGAGTGCTGTGTTAGCTGTCAAGGTTTTAGCATTTCTTTTTTTCCAAAATCATCAGAATAAAAAAACATACCTTTCCTCTTCTGAGGACATTCTAAAATGTGTGGCCTGAGAATTGTGAATCGAACCCAAACTGTTGGTATTTGTTGATCAGTTTTTTGAAGATTATGCACTGTCCCTAAGGGGAAGAATTCTGCTTTCACACTGGGTATTGAATGTTAACAGCATATCATTTTAAATGTTTCCATGCGAAATCAGAACCCTGAATGAATTGCCACTATAATAATTTAACTGCATAAAATAAGAGAACATCTTGAGCATAACTTTTGAGATTTTTAATAAATCAGTCTTTATATTTGGAGTTAGTTGAAGCACAGTGCTGCCAGTCTGGAATATGATGAAGTAGCTTGCAGCAAAGCCATGCTCCTGCTGGGAACCACCAGAAGAGTTGGATAAAATACAAAATCATTTGGAATCCATTGCAGAGTTGCTGAAGAAACTAGCTCTTGAGAGGCTAAAATCTTGGAGAAAGGGAATCCCAGGAGTTACTTTTCTACTCAGGATATTTGCTAATATAGAACTGAAGGCTGCTAAAATGGAAATACAACAAAGAGTCAGCAGAACAAGGCAAACTGTTTTCAACCTCAGAAGGGCAAGTGAGATAAACTTTACTGCTGACCCCTGATTCAGTAAGCCAAAATCTTGAGAAGGGAGGTATAGGAAAGTACTGTCAAACTCAAGGGGTTCCTTCCTTGATGCATTTGCTGAAATTTTAACCAAGAAAGAGCAAGATGCTAAAAACTTAGCATAAGCCACCAAAAAAGCAGAGTGGAGTTATCAGTGGCCTTAAGCTGATTAAGAGATGAAAATTAGAGTATACTAAATATATAAAATAAAAGGAGTCCTACAAAATAGTTGGTATCCCTGGAAATTTACACCCTACAATATGGGGCAAAGCAGAGGTAGAAGAAGACATACCAAAAGTTTTGAGCTAAAAGCCTGATTGGATTAAGGTGATCCCAATGGCGCCTACTACTATTCTGTGAGTGTGCATTAAATTGCTTCAGTTGTGTTTGACTCTTTGTGACTCTAGGGACGGAAGCACATCAGGTTCCTCTGTCCAGAGATTCTTTAGGCAAGAATACTGGAGTGGGTTTCCACATCCTCCTCCAGGAGGTTTTCCTGACTCAGGGATAGAACTGTATCTCTTTTGTCTCCTGCATTGGCAGGTGGGTTCTTTACCACAAGCACCACCTGGGAAGCCCTACTACTATTTCATATTCAACATTTTCTGTATTATTCTATTTCCTATGTTAAATATTTCCTTCTCAACTGTCTCCTTCTCCATCAGCTTTCCAACATAATCTATTATATCCCATCCTCATGAGGTTACACAGAAGCAGGGGAGCTTTTTTTTTTTTTTATCTTCCCACTCCAACAGTACCTTCACTCCCTTTTTCCCTTTCCTCAGGTTCCATTTACTTATGAACCCAAGGCAATCCTATTTCCATTCCTACTATGCAGCCAACCACTAAAATTGCTCTTGTCAAGACTCCAATAATGTCTATGACCCTCCATGTTCCTGGTAATGCACATTATTAGTCCAGTGGCTTTTTATATCATTTCAATTTAAAAAATGTACTACTCTTCTTTTCTGCCTAACTTTCCCCCTAATTTTCTGCTTCTTCCTTCTGGTCACTTTGAACCATTCTTCTTCTTCTTCTTCCTCTTATTTCTTATTCCAATCCAAAATTGATAATGTAACTTTCTTTTCCTTCAAATTTCTACATGATTCTGACTGTTCCACTTAGTTTCAAATATCACATATCTGATGCTAACTCCTAAATCTAAGACTCTTGCTTGAGACATATGTTACACTTCTAGTTACACACACCTAAATATTTGGACAATTCAAGTGTTCTTCAAATTTAATATACCCAAAACAAATAAACTGTGGCAATAAACTGATGGTCCTTTAAATTTTACTACTACATTCTAGAAACTGATATCCATCCCCCCCACCGCCCAATATCTCACCAGTCTGTCCTCTTTTCACCATCTGTAGGCCCATCACTATCAAATTTTTCTTGACTATGGTTGTGGTCTGATAATAGTCTCTGCACATGTACTCTTGAGCACCTCCAGACCATTTTTTCCAGACAAGTCATAGGAGTCTTTTACATACTATAGAGCCTATCATGTAGTCCTCTATTTAAATACTTCAGTCAATAACTTCCTTAACTTTAAGGACAAAATCTGGTCACTGTCAACGCCTCTGGAATCAGGATATGCAATTCTTTTTTCTCTTTATTCCAGTCAAATTGTCCAACTTTCATTTCTTTAAATGAACTATACTCCCTTCTCTTTCTCTCTCTTCTTAAAATTCCTTGTTATTTTTTTTTTAATATTTATTTATTTGGCTGAAACTGATCTTTAGTTGTGGCATGTGGGGTCCAGTTTCCAAACCAGGGATCGAACCCAGGTCCCTCCATTGGGAGTGTGGATCACCATTGAAGTCACTGAACCATGCTCCCGTTGGCCTGAAAGAGTTTTGCCCTTTCCAAATCTTTTGTCTACTGAGCTAATTAACTCCTAACCATCTTTCCAGTCACAGTACAAATGCCACTGCCTTTGGAAAGTTTTCCTTGATGTCCTTGGGCATGATTATGTTTTTTGTTTTCAATTTATGTTTTTTTCTGGAAAGGAGTATTATTATTATTATTATTTTTTGTATTTGGTTAATTCCTACCCATCACATGTCCACCACCTCAACCCCAGACAGACTGATAATTTCATAAGGATAAAGGATCAAGTTTATTTTGTTTCCATTGCATCCCCAGTACCAAGTTAGTTCCAATAAGTAGTAGATACTCAATACATGTAAAATAAGTGATTTCAAGATTTTGGATCAATTTCACTATCATTATTAGGAATTCTTTATCAGGTAGATTCCCTATCTCTTCCTCTTTTGTTTGGTTTGGTGGGCATTTATCCTGTTCCTTTATCTGCTGGGTATTCCTCTGTCTCTTCATCTTGTTTAAATTGCTGAGTTTGGGGTGTCCTTTCTGTATTCTGGCAGTTTGTGGAGTTCTCTTTATTGTGGCATTTCCTCACTGTGTGTGGGTTTGTACAGGTGGCTTGTCATGGTTTCCTGGATAGGGAAGCTTGTGTCGATGTTCTGATGGATGGAGCTGTATTTCTTCTCTCTGGAGTGTAATGAAATGTCCAGTAATGTGTTATGAGATGTCTATGGTTTTGGGGTGACTTTGGGCAGCCTGTATCTTGAAGCTCAGGGTTGTGTTCCTTTGTTGCTGGAGAATTTGCTTGGTATGTCTTGCCCTGGAACTTGTTGGCCCTTGTGTGGTGCTTGGTTTCAGTGTCGGTATGGAGGCATTTGATGAGCTCCTGTCAATTAATGTTCCTTGGAGTCAGGAGTTCCCTGGAGTCAGGGTTTGGACTTAAGCCTCCTACTTCCAGCTATTGGTCTTATTTTTACAGTAGTTTCAAAACTTCTCCTTCTATACAGCACCATTGATAAAACATCTACGTTAAAGATGAAACGTTTCTCTACTGTGAGGGCCACTCAGAGAGGTTCACAGCGTTACATGGAGAAGAGAAGAGGGAGGAGGGAGTTAGAGGTGACCCAAATAAGATGAGGTGGAATCACTAGTGGAGAGAGTGGGCTAGCCAGTAGTCACTTCCTTATGTGCATTCCACAACTGGACCGCTCAGAGATGTTCACGGAGTTATACAGAGAAGAGAAGAGAAGAAGGAGGAAGGAGATAGAGGTGGCCAGAAGGATAAAAGGGGGAAATGAAAAGGAGGGAGACAGAGCCAGCCAGTAATCAGTTCCCTAAGTGTTCTCCACCGTCTGGAACACACAGAAATTCACAGAGTTGGGTAGAGTAGAGAGGGGTTAGGGAGGAGATACAGGCGACCTGGTGGAGACAACGGAGAGTCCAAAGGGAGAGAGAGCAGTCAAGCCAGTAATCTCGTTCCCTAGTGAAAAATGGGTCCTGAAGATTGGGTTCTTAAAGGTACAAAATTGGTAACAAATACATAAAAGCAAAAATTAAAAATCTAGAGTAGAGTTTGGAATTTCAAAAATACGATGTTAATGAAAAGAAGAAGGAAAAGAAAGAGAAAAAATGAACAAAGAAAAACAAACAAGGTCATGAAAATTATAAAGAAACTACAGGTACAAAATTGATAACTAATACCAAAAAGCAAAAATTAAAAATCTAGAGTAGAGTTTGGAATTTGAAAAATACAATGTTAAAAAAAAGAAGAAGAAAAATAAAGAGAGAAAACAAACAAACCAACAAAAACAATGTTGCAAAAATTATAAAGAAAATACAGGTACAAAATTGATATCAAATACCAAAAAGCATAAATTAAAAATCTTGAGTAGAGTTTGGAATTGCAGATATATGATGTTATATGAAAGAAGAAGAGAAAGAAACAGAGGGGGAAAAAAAAGTCACAGAAATAAAAAAAACTATAGGTACAAAATTGATAACATATACAAAAAGGCTAAAATTAAAAATCTAGAGTAGTGTTTGGAATTTCAAAAATACAATGTTAAAGAAAAGAAGAAAAAGAAAAAAAAACAACAAAACACGGTGAAAAAATTATAAAATATATATATGAAGTTTGCTGAAGAAGAAAAAAAATAGGGTCTTTTTTTTTTTTTGCAAAGTAATAGGTTATAAAAGTGAAAATTAAAGGACAATAGAGGACTTAAATTTTTTTAAAAAAACAATTTAAAAGAAAGAAAGAAAGAAAGATTGATCGTAAAAAATAGTAAAAATATATTTAGGTCTTTCTCTGGTTTTGTCATGAGTATTGTGGGTTCAGTTCATTTTTGGCTAGTTCCTTGGTCTGACTTATATTTCTCATATAGGCCCCTTTCTATGTAGTCCGTAGTAACCACAGGGTTTTAATCTATGGCCTGTAGCTTCCAAAGCGTTTCCCTCTGTTATAGCTTCTTCTGTTTGCTGGTCTCTTCAGTGTCTGGTTTCCGCCCTGACACAAAGGGGACGGTGGAGGACACTTTTTTTTTTATTTAGTCTCACTTGTTCAGTCGCGCTGTGGGGAGGGAGGGACGGATGCTGCAAACAGATAACACTGGCGTGCGCTCGCAGTGCCTCAGCCACACTGGGTCTGCCCCCGCTCACGGCGCGTGTAGCCTCCCTGCCCACACTGCTCGGGCTCTAGGTTGTTCCGCCAGGAACAATCAGAGGCCGGCCCTGGGCTGACCTCCCAGGTCCAAGCCGCTCAGGTTCAGGCACTCGGGTAGTCCTCAGAGGCGCAGGCTCGGTTGGGCCTGCGTTTTGTGCTCTTCCCAGGTCTGGTGATGAGGTCCAGCTCAGGTGATGAGGTGTTTGGCGAGTGCCAATGCTGCAACTTATCGCCTCCCCACCACTTGGTAATCTGGGTGTAAAACTGGCGCACCTTCTCAGGCAGTTGTTGACCGTCCAGACCCCCAAGAAGTTTTAGTTAGCAAAGAAGCCTGCTTACAGTTTTTTTTTTTTTTTTGCTTACAGTTTTATAGATAGTGTCTCTTTGGGGCTGCGATTGCCCCCTTCTGGCTCTGGCTGCCTGTCACTGGAGGGGGAAGGTCTGCAGCCGGCTATCTCTGTTCAGTCCTTTGTTCCGTGCGCGAGCCTTGCGGTATCTTAGGTTAGGGCTGGCTTTTCGCGTGGTAGATATCCCACAGTCTGGTTCGCTAGCCCAAATTATTTCGCTCAGATAGCGCTCAGGACATTTGGACCAGATTCTTACTCTAAGCGACGCAGCCCACGTGGCGCTTCCCTGCCCAGCCCCCGCTTGCTAATGCTGTGTGCAGGCGTCTGCGCTGCTTCTCCGCTGGGGGAGTTACCGTAGGGCTTGCAATCTGAGATTTTTAATTGTTTATTTATTTTTTTCTCCCTGTTATGTTGCCCTCTGTGCTTCCAAAGCTCGGCACAGATTCGGCAGTGAGAAGGTTTCCTGGTGTTTGGAAACTTCTCTCTTTTTAAGACTCCCTTCCCGGGACGGAACTCCGTCCCTCCCTCTTTTGTCTCTTTTTTTGTCTTTTATATTTTTTCCTACCTCCTTTCGAAGAGTTGGGTTGCTTTTCTGGGTGCCTGATGTCCTCTGCCAGCATTCAGAAGTTGTTTTGTGGAATTTACTCGACGTTTAAATGCTCTTTTGATGAATTTGTGGGGGAGAAAGTGTTCTCCCCATCCTACTCCTCCGCCATCTTGGCTCCTCCCCCTAGATTTTTTTCCTTGCAATTTTTCCTCTTTTCCCCTTTAAAAAATAAAATAAATTTAAAAATTAAGATATTTTAGAAAATGATACATTTGAAATATTGCTCTTTTAAAATCTTCAGTTTTCTAAGTACTTATGTCCTTTAAATGTTTCCTAAGAAAATGCCTGGCTGCCATTCAATCTTCAAGTGAGATTACTATTCTAGAGCAATTTATTTAATATTCTTATTTTCATAAATGGAAGAATGAGGAAGGGAATCTGAAAAAACACAGGGAAATATTATTTTATTATTTGTCATTATAACCAATGCATATATACTACTACTATTTGGGGCAGAATGTTGAACATATAAGTATTCTATATATCTGAACTGATAAAGTTAATATTCCCTTACAGATGATTGACAACTAATGAGCTTCTTTATATAGTTTATCAATTTATACTATTGAAAGAAATATTCAAAAAGTATATAGTAGTCCTCTCTTATCCACAGTTTTGTTTTCTAAGGTTTCAGTTACCCATAGTCAACCATGGTCAGAAAATATTAAATGAAAAAAATCCAGAAATAAATAATTCATTATATTTAAATTCCATGCTATTCTGAGGAGTGAGATGAAATCTTATGCCATTCTACTCCACCCCACCTGAAACATGAATCATTCCTTTTTCTAGCACATCCCATCCATTAGTCACTGAGTATCAGCTGGGTTATCAGATCTTCTCTCTAGGTATCACAGTGCTTGTGTTCAAATAATCCTTATTTCATTAAATGGTCCCAAAGCACAAGAGCAGTGATGCTAGTAATTCAGATATGCCAGAAAGAAGCTGCAAAGTGAAAATTTTAAAGTTCTACATTTAATAAGGAAAGAAAAAATTATTATATTGACATTGCTAAAATGTTATGGTAAGAATGAATTTATATCTTTGAAACTGAAGAATGAAAAGAAATTCATGCTAGTTTTGCTGTCACACCTCAGACTGCATAAGTTATGGCTACAGAGCCTTAAAAGTGCTTGGTTAAGATGAAACAGCATTACATTTGTACAAATATTCTGAGAAAGAGATAGACTACATTAAACTTTTATTATAGTATACTGTTAAAACTGTTCTATTTTATTAGTTATTGTTGTTAATCTCTTACTGTGCCTAATTTATAAATTAAACTTTATCATAGGTATGTTTGTGTAGGAAGAAACATAGTATAGATATGATTTGGTGCTCTCTAAGTATCCACTGGGAGTCTTGGAACGTATCCCCTGTTAATAAAGGTATGATAGCTCTTTGGAAAGTTCAGAAAACATGTATATTGCTTTCTTGGGAGGAAGTTGCTGTCTTTTGCAATCTTTGATACTCTAAGATGTGTTAGTAGCAGAAGAAGCAACACCTACTTGACTTTTTCTGTTCTAAAAATCTCCTTTTTCCTATAAAATTAACTGGACATTTTCCCTTTTATCTTGAAGATCATAAAGTCCAATATCTATGGGAATCTTTACTCACAGTAGATAGAGAATTGATTCTATTTGAATGGATGTTGAGTTCTCTATAAATTATAATATTTGCTTTCTCATTAACCATACAATTTATTGTAGTCATTGCTTATAATTAATAGCTAACATTCCCAGTAACATTTATGCCTTTTATATTTGAATTCTCCTGGTTATTCTATCTACAGCATAATTTTTAGACTAATGGATGTGAAGTATATTAAAATACCATTTATATAAATAATTACTATTATCTCCAAGGTGAGGGCTCATTGTTTTAACACTTGTTTATCAATATGGAAGTTGTTATAACGTGTTTACTTAATTATGCTTCCTTTTTTCCAAGATTATGCCTAAGCAAATACAAAAGCAGTGAAACATGTTTTCAGTACTTCCAGAAACTAGTTTTGTTCCTTTTGTCCTAATTCCAGGAGCCCAGTGCCTCTCTGTTATATGTTACAAAAACAATCTCTAAACTGTACTAAGAATTGTATTTTCCCACCAGGTAGCTGACTGATAGTGCAAGAGGTGTAACTTCTTAATTCCACTTAATTAGTATTAGTGATGATAATACCTTATTTTTATTCATTGCTTCCTACAGGCAATCTAAGTACTTTTCAAGTAATAGAAATGTGAGTGCCTTCTCTTCTTTTTTAGCTGTTTCTCCAGATTAAATTTCATGAATTGCACATTAGTAAAATATTTTCAATGATTTAATGATGGGCAACATAATATCACTTCTGAACCACTGGGTTAGAGAGTTGGTTGAAAGTATATTACATTCTCTATAAAAAAAACTATGGTTGTGGGTTGGTGCATAGTTTTAGAAAGCTCCAGTGCTATTCCAAAGGCATGGGTTTTATTTTTCCTAATGAAAATGATGAAGAGAAAAAAAAATAATCAATGATTTTATGTTGACATACATAAAAAGAAAAGAGACAAGAAAATAAAGCAGGAGTGAGGCAAACAAAAGATTAAAAAATAGACTAATAGGCAGCCAAATTTATCTTGGAAAATTAACATGGATGTACCCTCCTTTCCACCTACTCTTGTCAAGTCTACAAAAATATGAATGATAATAGGAAAAGAAATCAAAGATATGACAAAATCTTAGAGCTAGAAATGTGCTTAAGATATAACCTTATCCAACTCAGGTCACTTTCTGGGTCACTTACACAGAAGTTAAGTGTCCACAGCCACAGGCTAATTGGCAGGAGAATGGAGACTGAACTCAGGTCTTCTGAATCTCACATTGTATTTTGGTGGTGGCATACTGCCTGAATTCTTTTCAGGCATTTTTATAGTAAATGGGTTATTCTTTAGAGTCTGTTAGGGAAATTAAATGAATAATCTTGTTTAGGCTTCAGAGACAAAGCAGAGCAGGCCTCTGACCTTGTTTCTAACTTGCCTGGACACTGCCCTGACTGGGCGTGACTGTGAGTGACTGCCTGCTGTGACTGTAAGACTTGCAGCACAGTTCAGGTCAATTCAGTTGTGTCAGCTCTTTGCGACCCCATGAATCACAGCACGGCAGGCCTCCCTGTCCATCACCAACTCCTGGAGTCTACCCAAACCCGTGTCTATCGAGTTGGTGATGCCATCCAGCCATCTCATCCTCTGTCGTCCCCTTCTCCTCCTGCCCCCAATCCTTCCCAGCATTAGGGTCTTTTCCAATGAGTCAACTCTTCACATGAGGTGGCCAAACTATTGGAGTTTCAGCTTCCACATCAGTCCTTCCAATGAACACCCAGGACTGATCTCCTTTAGGGTGGACTGGCTGGATATCCTGGACTGACTGACTGATCCCCTTTAGGGTGGACTGGTTGGATATCCTTGCAGTCCAAGGGACTCTCAAGAGTCTTCTCCAACACCACAGTTCAAAACCATCAATTCTTTGGCACTCAGCTTTCTTCACAGTCCAACTCTCACATCCATACATAACCACTGGAAAAACCATAGCCTTGACTAGACGGACCTTTGTTGGCAAAGTAATGTCTCTGCTTTTGAATATGCTGTCTAGGTTGGTCATAACTTTCCTTCCAAGGAGTAAGCATCTTTTAATTTCATGGCTGACATCACCATCTGCAGTGATTTTGGAGCCCCCAAACATAAAGTCTGACACTATTTCTACCGTTTCCCCATCTATTTCCCATGAAGTGATGGGACCAGATGCCATGATCTTAGTTTTCTGTATGTTGAGCTTTAAGCCAACTTTTTCACTCTCCTCTTTCACTTTCATCAAGAGGCTTTTTAGTTCCTCTTCACTGCCATAAGGGTGGTGTCATCTGCGTATCTGAGGTTATTGATATTTCTCCTGGCAATCTTGATTCCAGCTTGTGCTCCTTCCAGCACAGCGTTTCTCATGATGTACTCTGCATAGAATTTAAATAAGCAGGGTGACAGTATACAGCCTTGACGTACTCCTTTTCCTATTTGGAACCAGTCTATTATTTCATGTACAGTTCTAACTGTTGCTCCCTGACCTGCATACAGGTTTCTCAAGAGACAGGTCAGGTGGTCTGGTATTCCCATCCCTTTCAGAATTTTCCACAGTTTATTGTGATCCACACAGTCAAAGGCTTTGGCACTTTCATCAGAGATAGATAGATAAGATGGGGGAGGAATCTTGAGATTGTTGAAACCCTGGAGGGGGCCTGGCTAACCAAGCCCCAGGCTTAACTACGTTCCAAGTTTTACACAACAAAATAAAGAGCATTAACATGAAGCCAGAGCTGCAATTTGGTCACAGATTGATGATGATATCAGTTTGTTACCATCCTGGGATTATAAGCAGGAAGTCTGAACAGCAATCTTTGAAGTCTCATCCATGGAGCAGATGTATTGCCTAGGAACTTTTCCCAATTGGGATTCCAGAGATGCTGTGATACAGGACTTCCCAGCACTTATTAAGTCTGGATGTTGGTCAAAACCCAATTTGGTGATGTATCCTCTACTCTTTCTAATTCTCTTTTCTTTTAATGTTAGTATATTGAAACTAAGCTAGATAATTCTAATGGATATTTGTATTACTTATTTGTATGTAATGAATGGCTTATTTTGTTACCAAATCCTTTTGTTGGGGGAGTGTGTAATTTCCTCAGATCTGTCTCACTACAGCAACAATTTGAAGCGGTGGACCTGTGTTACAGCTCAGTTACAACTCAGTTTAAATGTCAGACCAGTGTTACACCTTGGTTACAGCTCAGTTTTATTTGGCATGCAAAGGAAAATACATCCTCAAGGCGTGAGGGTGGGCTGATCCAAAAGAAGCATGGGGCTCAATTTTGACACCTGTGTTTATATGTTTTCTTTCTCCTCTTCCTGAACCTGTCCTATATAAATTGGCCTAGCCAAGAGGACTGTTTGCTTCATCTGAGGTTCTCACTCTGGTCCTTGGACCTTCCTTTGTTCTATTTTCATGGGCTTTTCCCTTTCGTTGTCTTTTAGCTACCTCTATTTTGGACTCCTTTTTCCTATTCTAACTACTTAACATTCCTCAAGAGATGTGAAGCCCAATTTTTTGGAAATAGGGGCATCTAGGTCTCTCTGGCTACTTCCGCTGAGCTGGGATGGCAAGGGACATTGGGCATCCCCTTTTTGCTAATCTCAAGCCTCAGAGTTCTTATGGTGGTGTCCATTTAAGGGTGAGTGACATTTTCCATGGTCAGGTGTAGTTGTATAAATACTTGTTGAACTGGCGCTGCATGTTGTAGCTTGTTGACCTGGACAGAGACAAAATGGGTTAGACAATTAATAATACATGGAGCAAACATAAGCAGCATCAATATGGTTATAGCCAACTCCAAATCTCCTTTTTCCAGGGAAGAATCTCCCAAAGAGATACGTGTAGCCACCCTGAGGACTCTCTGGCTCATTCTTTGAGATATCATATGATCTAAATGTTTTTCTTGAGGACAGTGAGACTTTTTTAAACTTGACTAGAGGTATTTACTCAGAAACAACACATCCCATTTAAGATGGCTTAAGTTCCTCTTTGTTCAGGGATCAGGAGACCTATCTCCTATCTATTTTGGAGTACAATCACTGCCAAGCTGTGTTGGCTCTTTAGAGCTCTCCCGAGAAATCTCCAGAAAGAATGAAGAGACAGATCCAAAGCTAAAACAAAACCCAGTTGTGGATGTGAATGGTAATGGAAGTAAACTCTGATGCTGTAAAGAACAGTATTACATATGAACCTGGAAACATGAATCAAGGCAAATTGGAAGTGGTCAAACAGAAGATGGCAAGAGTGAACATCAACATTTTAGGAATCAGAAAAGTAAAAATGGACTGAAATGGGTACATTTAACTCAGATGACCATTATCTCTACTACGTGGGCAAGAGTCCCTTAGAAGAAATGGAGTAGCCATCATAGCCAACAAAAGAGTCTGAAAGGCAGTACTTCTATGCAATCTCAAAAGTGACAGAAATATCTCTGTTTGTTTCCAAGGCAAAATATTCAATATCACAACAATCCAAGTCTATGCCCAACAAGTAATGCTAAAAAAGCTGAAGCTGAATGGTTCTATGAAAACCTACAAGAGCTTCTAGAACTAATACCCCAAAAGATGTCCTTTTCATTATAGGGGACTGGAATGCAAAAGTGGGAATTCAAGAGATACCTGGAGTAACAGGCAAGTTTGGCCTTGAAGTACAAAACAAAGCAGGTCAAAGGCTAACAGAGTTTTGACAAGAGAGTGCACTGGTCATAGCAAACACTCTCTTCCAACAACACAAGAGAAGACACTACACATGGATATCACCAGATGGTCAACTCCAAAATCAGATTGTTTATATTCTTTGCAGCCAAAGATGGAGAAGCTCTACACAGTCAGGAAAAAAAAAAAAAAAAGACCTGGACCTGATTGTGGCTCAGATCTTGAACTCCTTATTGCCAAATTCAGACTGAAATTTAAGAAAGTAGGGAAAACCACTAGACCATACAGGTATGACCTAAATCAAACCCCTTATGATTATACAGTAGAAGTGACAAATATATTCAAGGGATTAAATCTGATAGACAAGAATGCCTGAAGAACTATGGACAGAGGTTCATGACATTGTACAGGAGGTGGTGATCAAACAATCCCCAAGAAAAAGAAATGCAAAAAGGCAAAATGGTTGTCTGACGAGGCCTTACAAATAGCTGGGGAAAGAAGAGAAGCAAAAGCCAAAGGAGAAAAAGGAAAATACCCATTTGAATGCACAGACCCAAGAATAGCAAGGAGATAAGACACCCTTCCTCAGTGATTAATGCAAAGAAATAGAGGAAAACAACAGAATGGGAAAGACTAGGGATCTCTTCAAGAAAATAAGAGATACCAAGGGAACATTTCATGAAAAGATGGGCTCAATGAAGGACAGGAAAGGTAGGGACCTAACTGGAGCAGAAGATATCAAGAAGAGGTGGCAAGAATACACAGAACTATACAAAAAAAAAAAAAAAAAGATCTTCATGACCCAGATAATCACAATGGTGTTATCACTCACCTAGAGCCAGACACCCTAGAATATGAAGTCAAGCAGGCCTTAGGAAACATCTTTATGAACAAAGCTAGTGGAGGTTATGGAATTCCAGCTGACCTATTTCAAATCCTAAAAGATGATGTTGTGAAAGTGCTGCACTCAATATGCCAGAAAATTTGGAAAATTCAGCAGTGGCCACAGGACTGGAAAAGGTCAGTTTTCATTCCAATCCCACAGAAGAAGGGCAATGCCAAAGAATGTTCAAACTACCCCACAATTGCACTCAGACTTCCCCGGTGGTAAACAGGTGTAGACAGATGGTAAAGCTTCTGTCTACAATGCAGGAGACCTGGGTTCAATCCGTGGGTCAGGAAGATTCCCTGGAGAAGGAAATGGCAACCCACTCCAGTACTCTTGCCTAGAAAATCCCATGGATGGAGGAGTCTAGTGTAGGCTACTGTCCATGGGGTCACAAAGAGTCGGACATGACTGAGCAACTTCACTTTCACTTTACACACTAGTAAAGTAATGCTCAAAATTCTCCAAGCCAGGCTTCAACAGTAAGTGAACTGTGGACTTCCAGATGTTCAAAATGGATTTAGAAAAGACAGAGGAACCAGAGTTCAAATTGCCAACATCCATTGGATCATCAGAAAAGCAAGACATTTCCAGAAAAACATCTACTTCTGCTTTATTGATTATGCCAAAGCTTTGACTGTGAGGATCACAAAAAACTGTGAAAAATTCTGAAAGAAATGGAAATACCAGACCACTTGACCTGCCTCCTGAGAAATTGGTATGCAGGTCAGGAAGCAACAGTTAGGACTGGACATGGAACAACAGACTGGTCCAAATCAGGAAAGGAGTACATCAAGGCTGCATATTGTAACCCTGTTTATTTAACTTATATGTAGAGTACATCATGAGAAATGCTGGACTAGATGAGCACAAACTGGAATCAAGATTGCTGGGAGAAATATCAATAACCTCAGATATGAAGATTTCACTACCCTTATGGCAGAATGGGAAGAAGAACTAAAGAACCTCTTGATGAAAGTGAAAGAGGAGATTGAAAAAATTGGTTTAAAACTGAACATTCAGAAAAGTAACATCATGGCATCCAACCCATCACTACATGGCAAATAGATGGGTAAACAAAGGAAACAGTGACAGACTTTGTTTTCCTGGGCTCCAAAATCATTGCAGATGGTGACTGAAGCCATGAAATTAAAAGACACTTGCTCCTTGGAAGAAAAGCTATGGCCAACCTAGACAGCATATTAAAAAGAAGAGATTACTTTGGCACAAAGGTCCATCTGGTCAAAGCTATGGTTTTTCCAGTAATCATGTATGGATGTCAGGGTTGGACTATAAAGAAAGCTGAACACCGAAGAATTGATGCTTTTGAACTGTTATGTTGAAGAAGACTCTTGAGAGTCCTTTGGACTGCAGCAAGATCCAACTAGTCCATTCTAAAGAAATCAGCCCTGAATATGTATTGGAAGTACTGATGCTGAACCTGAAACTCCAACGCTTTGGCCATCTGATGCGAGGAATTGACTCATTGGAAAAGACCCTGATGCTGGGAAAGATTGAAGGCATGAGGAAAAGGGGACAACAGAGGATGAGATGGTCAGATGGCATCACCGACTTGATGGACATAAGTTTGAGCAAGCTCCAGGTGTTGGTGATGGACAGGGAGCTTGGTGTGCCTCAGTCCATGGGGTCGCAAAGAATTGGACATGACTAAGTGACTTAACTGATTGACTGACTGAGAAATCTTATCCCCAGAAACTTAATTTTAGGAGTGTTCATTAGAATGACACTCATTTGTAATCCTGAATAGGTAGCTGAGATCTCCAAGGGGCTCACAGGTATATTGAATGTCCTCTTCTTTTCTCTTCCACGGCTTGACTCGTGAATAGTGAATCCAGTAGCCGTGTCCTGTAACCTTGACTGTTTTGTAGTAGAAAGTATTACAGAGTAGGGGCTCTTCCATGTGGGTTGGAGTTGAGTGTTTGGGGACCCATCTTCCAGAATTTAGTTAGGACTTGTGTCTCTGGAACATATAGTGGTGCCTCTTTAGAATCGTTTGGGTCCTAATTGACACCCCACAATCATATATCCTGTTGGAATTGCCCAATGGCCATGGTATAAGACCAAAGGGTCTGAGCCTCTGGATCTAGGAAGAGATCATTGACATAAACAAAAGGTCTCCCATATACCATCTCATAAGGACTAAGATCAACCTGTTCCTTAGTTGCAACACAGGTATGGAGGAGAGCTATTGGTAAAGCCTCCTTCCATCCCAGGGAGGTCTCCTGGGTTATCTTTTTTAATACAGATTTTTAGAATTGGTTGGCTCTTTATACTTTTCCTGAAGGCTGAGGGCTCCAGGTACAATGGAGATAATAAGCAATGCCCAATGCTTTAGAGACCGCTTGGGTAACCTTAGAAGTAAATGATGTTCCATCATCATTTTGCAATGACCTGGGTAGACCAAATCTCAGAATGATTTCATGGAGCAGTTTTTTGCCACATCTTCAGCCTTCTCAGTCTGGGTGGGAAAGCCTTCAATCCATCCTGTGAATGTGTCAATAATGACTAATAGGCATTTATACCCTTGAGAAACTGGCATCTGGATGAAGTCCTCTCCTGGGTAGGTCCCATGCTTTTGGATGGGCTTGGCCAGCTGGGGTCTTCAAGCCTCTTGGGGGTTGTTTAATTGGCAAGTGGAACAAGAGGATACCATTTGCCTTATAGTCGTTTGGAGGCCTGTTCCTCTGAAGGACCTTTCTAGTAATATTGGAGGGCCTTTTCCCCTAAATGAGTGGTGGCATGTAAGGAGCTAACCAACTTCCATTGGAGGCTCCCAGGCAGAGAAAGTAGACCCTCCTTTTGGAAACACCCCATATGATCTTCTTGAAAGCCCTCACTCTCAGCTTTAAGAGTCTTACCTTTCATATATGAAGGAGTTCCTGGCAAATTAGTCTGTGGAACTAAGGTGGCAACCCCTATTAGGTCATTGTTCTGTAATGCTGCTCTCTTAGCTGCCTGATTGGCTGCTTGGTTCCCTTGTGCCACTTCTGTGCTCCCTTTATGGTGTCCTTTACAATGGGTGACTGCAAGCTCAGTGGGCAGATAGACCCCCTACAAATGCCTAAGGATTTTTTTTTTTTTTTAAAGCACATTTATTGATTCAGTTTACCAAGTAAATTGTTGTGGTGGCCAACTCTCAATTTCTGTCAGGTTTTCAAAAATATATAATGATAGGAGGAATAAAAACTATAAACATGCTTTATATATAGGGCAGATATTTTCTTAGCACTTGTACTTGTGGATCATAATCACATTCCAGATGACTTTGATATATGAAAATATAATCAGAAGAATAATTGACATTTTTTCCATTTAAAGACCAAACCATATCATTAAAATGCTAATTTACTTTTAATATTTTCTTAAATCAAAGAACCCTTTAAAATTGTTCAATATATTTTATTTATTTATTTATTTATTTATTTAAATTTTATTTTATTTTTAAAATTTATATAATTGTATTAGTTTTGCCAAATATCAAAATGAATCTACCACAGGTATACATGTGTTCCCCATCCTGAACCCTCCTCCCTCATCCCTCCCCATTCTATCCCTCTGGGTCATCCCAGTGCACCAGCCCCAAGCATCCAGTATGGTGCATCGAACCTGGACTGGCAACTCTTTTCATACATGATATTTTACATGTTTCAATGCCATTCTCCCAAATCTTCCCACCCTCTCCCTCTCTCACAGAGTCCATAAGACTGTTCTATACATCAGTGTCTCTTTTGCTGTCTTGTACACAGGGTTATTGTTACCATCTTTCTAAATTCCATATATATGCGTTAGTATACTGTATTGGTGTTTTTCTTTCTGGCTTACTTCACTCTGTATAATAGGCTCCAGTTTCATCCACCTCATTAGAACTGATTCAAATGTATTCTTTTTAATGGCTGCGTAATACTCCATTGTGTATATGTACCACAGCTTTCTTATCCGTTCATCTGCTGATGGACATCTAGGTTGCTTCCATTTCCTGGCTATTATAAACAGTGCTGTGATGAACATTGGGGTACACATGTCTCTTTCCCTTCTGGTTTCCTCAGTGTGTATGCCCAGCAGTGAGATTGCTGGATCATAAGGCAATTCTATTTACAGTTTTTTAAGGAATCTCCACACTGTGCTCCATAGTGGCTGTACTAGTTTGCATTCCCTTTTCTCCACACCCTCTCCAGCATTTATTGCTTGTAGACTTTTGGATCGCAGCCATTCTGACTGGTGTGAAATGGTACCTCATAGTGGTTTTGATTTGCATTTCTCTGATAATGAGTGATGTTGAGCATCTTTTCATGTGTTTGTTAGCCATCTGGATGTCTTCTTTGGAGAAATGTCTATTTAGTTCTTTGGCCCATTTTTTGATTGGGCCATTTATTTTTCTGGAGTTGAGCTGTAGGTGTTGCTTGAATATTCTCGAGATTAGTTGTTTGTCAGTTGCTTCATTTGCTATTATCTTCTCCCATTCTGAAGGCTGTCTTTTCACCTTGCTAATAGTTTCCTTTGATGTGCAGAAGCTTTTAAGGTTAATTAGGTCCCATTTGTTTATTTTTGCTTTTATTTCCAATATTCTGGGAGGTGGGTCATAGAGGATCCTGCTGTGATGTATGTCAGAGAGTGTTTTGCCTATGTTCTCCTCTAGGAGTTTTATAGTTTCTGGTCTTACGTTTAGATCTTTAATCCATTTTGAGTTTATTTTTGTGTATGGTGTTAGAAAGTGTTCTAGTTTCATTCTTTTACAAGTGGTTGACCAGAGTTCCCAGCACCACTTGTTAAAGAGATTGTCTTTAATCCATTGTATATTCTTGCCTCCTTTGTCAAAGATAAGGTGTCCATATGTGCGTGGATTTATCTCTGGGCTTTCTATTTTGTTCCATTGATCTATATTTCTGTCTTTGTGCCAGTACCATACTGTCTTGATAACTGTGGCTTTGTAGTAGAGCCTGAAGTCAGGTAGGTTGATTCCTCCAGTTCCATTCTTCTTTCTCAAGATTGCTTTGGCTATTCGAGGTTTTTTGTATTTCCATACAAATTGTGAAATTATTTGTTCTAGCTCTGTGAAGAATGCTGTTGGTAGCTTGATAGGGATTGCATTGAATCTATAGATTGCTTTGGGTAGTATAGTCATTTTCACTATATTGATTCTTCCAACCCATGAACATGGTATATTTCTCCATCTGTTAGTGTCCTCTTTGGTTTCTTTCACCAGTGTTTTATAGTTTTCTATATATAGGTCTTTAGTTTCTTTAGGTAGATATATTCCTAAGTATTTTATTCTTTCCATTGCAATGGTGAATGGAATTGTTTCCTTAAATTCTCTTTTTGTTTTCTCATTATTAGTGTATAGGAATGCAAGGGATTTCTGGGTGTTGATTTTATATCCTGCAACTTTACTATAGTCATTGATTAGTTCTAGTAATTTTCTGGTGGAGTCTTTAGGGTTTTCTATGTAGAGGGTCATGTCATCTGCAAACAGTGACAGCTTTACTTCTTCTTTTCCAATTTGGATTCCTTTTATTTCTTTTTCTGTTCTGATTGCTGTGGCCAAAACTTCCAAAACTATGTTGAATAGTAATGGTGAAAGTGGGCACCCTTGTCTTGTTCCTGACTTTAGAGGAAATGCTTTCAATTTTTCACCATTGAGGATAATGTTTGCTGTGGGTTTGTCATATATAGCTTTTATTATGTTGAGGTATGTTCCTTCTATTCCTGCTTTCTGGAGAGTTTTGATCATCAATGGATGTTGAATTTTGTCAAAGGCTTTCTCTGCATCTATTGAGATAATCATATGGTTTTTATTTTTCAATTTGTTAACGTGGTGTATTACATTGATTGATTTGTGGATATTGAAGAATCCTTGCATCCCTGGGATAAAGCCCACTTGGTCATGGTGTATGATCTTTTTAATGTGTTGTTGGATTCTGGTTGCTAGGATTTTGTTAAGGATTTTGGCATCTATGTTCATCAGTGATATTGGCCTGCAGTTTTCTTTTTTTGGTGGGATCTTTGTCAGGTTTTGGTATTAGGGTGATGGTGGCCTCATAGAATGAGTTTGGAAGTTTACCATCCTCTGCAATTTTCTGGAAGAGTTTGAGCAGGATAGGTGTTAGCTCTTCTCTAAATTTTTGGTAGAATTCAGCTGTGAAGCCGTCTGGACCTGGGCTTTTGTTTGCTGGAAGATTTTTGATTACAGTTTCAATTTCCGTGCTTGTGATGGGTCTGTTAAGATTTTCTATTTCTTCCTGATCGAGTTTTGGAAAGTTGTACTTTTCTAAGAATTTGTCCATTTCTTCCACTTTGTCCATTTTATTGGCATATAATTGTTGATAGTAGTCTCTTATGATCCTTTGTACTTCTGTGTTGTCTGTTGTGATCTCTCCATTTTCATTTCTAATTTTATTGATTTGATTTTTCTCCCTTTGTTTCTTGATGAGTCTGGCTAATGGTTTGTCAATTTTATTTATACTTTCAAAAAACCAGCTTTTGGTTTGTTGATTTATGCTATGATCTCTTTTGTTTCTTTTGCATTTATTTCTGCTCTAAGTTTTAAGATTTCTTTCCTTCTACTAACCCTGGGGTTCTTCATTTCTTCCTTTTCTAGTTGCTTTAGGTGTAGAGTTAGGTTATTTATTTGACTTTTTTCTTGTTTCTTGAGGTGTGCCTGTATTGCTATGAACTTTCCCCTTAGGACTGCTTTTACCGTGTCCCACAGGTTTTGGGTTGTTGTGTTTTCATTTTCATTCATTTCTATGCAAATTTTGATTTTTTTTTTGATTTCTTCTGTGATTTGTTGGTTATTCAGCTGCGTGTTGTTCAGCCTCCATATGTTGGAATTTTTAATAGTTTTTCTCTTGTAATTGAGATCTAATCTTACTGCATTGTGGTCAGAAAAGATGCTTGGAATGATTTCTATTTTTTTTTTTTTTTTTAATTTACCAAGGCTAGCTTTATGGCCCAGGATGTGATCTATCCTGGAGAAGGTTCCATGTGCGCTTGAGAAGAAGGTGAAATTCATTGTTTTGGGATGAAATGTCCTATAGATATCAATTAGGTCTAACTGGTCTATTGTATCGTTTAAAGTTTGTGTTTCCTTGTTAATTTTCTGTTTAGTTGATCTATCCATAGGTGTGAGTGGGGCATTAAAGTCTCCCACTATTATTGTGTTATTGTTAATTTCTTCTTTCATACTTGTTAGCATTTGTCTTACATACTGCGGTGCTCCCGTGTTGGGTGCATATATATTTATAATTGTTATATCTTCTTCTTGGATTGATCCTTTGATCATTATGTAGTGACCATCTTTGTCTATTTTCACAGTCTTTGTTTTAAAGTCTATTTTATCTGATATGAGTATTGCTACTCCTGCTTTCTTTTGGTCCCTATTTGCATGGAAAACCTTTTTCCAGCCCTTCACTTTCAGTCTGTATGTGTCCCCTGTTTTGAGGTGGGTCTCTTGTAGACAGCATATGTAGGGGTCTTGTTTTTGTATCCATTCAGCCAGTCTTTGTCTTTTGGTTGGGGCATTCAACCCATTTACGTTTAAGGTAATTACTGATAAGTATGACCCCGTTGCCATTTACTTTATTGTTTTGGGTTCAAATTTATACACAATTTTTGTGTTTCCTGTCTAGAGAATATCCTTTAGTATTTGTTGGAGAGCTGGTTTGGTGGTGCAGAATTCTCTCAGCTTTTGCTTGTCTGAAAAGCTTTTGATTTCTCCTTCATACTTGAATGAGATCCTTGCTGGGTACAATAATCTGGGCTGTAAGTTATTTTCTTTCATCATTTTTAGTATGTCTTGCCATTCCCTCCTGGCTTGAAGAGTTTCTATTGAAAGATCAGCTGTTATCCTTATGGGTATTCCCTTGTGTGTTATTTGTTGTTTTTCCCTTGCTGCTTTTAACGTTTGTTCTTTGTGTTTGATCTTTGTTAATTTGATTAATATGTGTCTTGGGCTGTTTCGCCTTGGGTTTATCCTGTTTGGGACTCTCTGGGTTTCTTGGACTTGGGTGATGATTTCCTTCCCCATTTTAGGGAAGTTTTCAACTATTATCTCCTCAAGTATTTTCTCATGGTCTTTCTTTTTGTCTTCTTCTTCTGGGACCCCTATGATTCGAATGTTGTAGTGTTTAATATTGTCCTGGAGGTCTCTGAGATTGTCCTCATTTCTTTTAATTCGTTTTTCTTTTATCCTCTCTGATTCATTTATTTCTACCATTCTATCTTCTAATTCACTAATCCTATCTTCTGCCTCTGTTATTCTACTATTTGTTGCCTCCAGAGTGTTTTTAATTTCACTTATTGCATTATTCATTATATATTGACTCTTTTTTATTTCTTATAAGTCCTTGTTAAACCTTTCTTGCATCTTCTCAATCCTTGCCTCCAGGCTATTTATCTGTGATTCCATTTTAATTTCAAGATTTTGGATCAATTTCACTATCATTATTCGGAATTCTTTATCAGGTAGATTCCCTATCTCTTCCTCTTTTGTTTGGTTTGGTGGACATTTATCCTGTTCCTTTATCTGCTGGGTATTCCTCTGTCTCTTCATCTTGTTTAAATTGCTGAGTTTGGGGTGTCCTTTCTGTATTCTGGCAGTTTGTGGAGTTCTCTTTATTGTGGCGTTTCCTCGCTGTGTGTGGGTTTGTACAGGTGGCTTGTCATGGTTTCCTGGATAGGGAAGCTTGTGTCGATGTTCTGGTGGATGGAGCTGTATTTCTTCTCTCTGGAGTGTAATGAAATGTCCAGTAATGAGTTATGAGATGTCTATGGTTTTGGGGTGACTTTGGGCAGCCTGTATCTTGAAGCTCAGGGCTGTGTTCCTTTGTTGCTGGAGAATTTGCTTGGTATGTCTTGCCCTGGAACTTGTTGGCCCTTGTGTGGTGCTTGGTTTCAGTGTCGGTATGGAGGCATTTGATGAGCTCCTGTCAATTAATGTTCCTTGGAGTCAGGAGTTCCCTGGAGTCAGGGTTTGGACTTAAGCCTCCTACTTCCAGTTATCGGTCTTAATTTTACAGTAGTTTCAAAACTTCTCCTTCCATACAGCACCACTGATAAAACATCTACGTTAAAGATGAAACGTTTCTCTACTGTGAGGGCCACTCAGAGAGTTTCACAGCGTTACATGGAGAAGAGAAGTGGGAGGAGGGAGTTAGAGGTGACCCAAATGAGATGAGGTGGAATCAATAGTGGAGAGAGTGGGCTAGCCAGTAGTCACTTCCTTATGTGCACTCCACAACTGGACCGCTCAGAGAAGTTCACGGAGTTATACAGAGAAGAGAAGAAGGAGGCAGGAGACAGAGGTGGCCAGAAGGATAAAAGGGGGAAATGAAAAGGAGGGAGACAGAGCCAGCCAGTAATCAGTTCCTTAAGTGTTCTCCACCGTCTGGAACACACAGAAATTCACAGAGTTGGGTAGAGTAGAGAGGGGTTAGGGAGGAGATACAGGTGACCTGGTGGAGAAAATGGAGAGTCCAAAGGGAGAGAGAGCAGTCAAGCCAGTAATCTCGTACACTAGTGAAAAATGGGTCCTGAAGATTGGGTTCTTAAAGGTACAAAATTGGTAAAAATTACATAAAAGCAAAAATTAGAAATCTAGAGTAGAGTTTGGAATTTCAAAAATGCAATGTTAATGAAAAGAAGAAGGAAAAGAAAGAGAGAAAAAACGTACAAAGAAAAACAAACAAGGTCGTAAAAATTATAAAGAAACTACAGGTAAAATTGATAACTAATACCAAAAAGCAAAAATTAAAAATCTAGAGTAGAGTTTGGAATTTCAAAAATACAACGTTAAAAAAAAAAAAAAGAAAAATAAAGACAGAAAACAAACAAACCAACAAAAACAATGTCGCAAAATTTATAAAGAAAATACAGGTACAAAATTGATATCAAATACCAAAAAGCATAAATTAAAAATCTTGAGTAGAGTTTGGAATTGCAGATATACAATGTTATATAAAAGAAGAAGAGAAAGAAACAGAGGAAAAAAAAAAGTCACAGAAATTATGAAAAAAACTATAGGTACAAAATTGATAACCTATATCAAAAGGCTAAAATTAAAAATCTAGAGTAGAGTTTGGAATTTCAAAAATACAATGTTAAAGAAAAAAAGAAAAAGAAAAAAGAAAAAAAAAAGAAAAAAAAACCACGGTCAAAAAATTATAAAATATATATATGAAGTTTGCTGAAGAAGTAAAAAAAAAAAAAAAGTAGGGTTTTTTTTTTTTTTTTTTTGCAAAGTAATAGTTATAAAGTGAAAATTAAAGGACAATAGAGGGTTTAAAAAATTTTTTTTAATTAAAAAAAAAGAAAGAAAGATTGATCGTAAAAATAGTAAAAATATATCTAGGTCTTTCTCTGGTTTTGTTGTGAGTATTGTGGGTTCAGTTCATTTTTGGCAGTTCCTTAGTCCGACTTATATTTCTCAAGATCTATAGGCCCCTTCCTATGTAATCCGTAGTAACCACAGGGTTTTAATCTATGGCCTGTAGCTTCCAAGGCGTTTCCCTCTGTTATAGCTTCTTCTGTTTGCTGGTCTCTTCAGTGTCTGGTTCCCGCCCTGACACAAAGGGGATGGTTGAGGACACTATTTTTTTTTTTTTTTTTTTTAATTTAGGCTCACTTGTTCAGTCGCGCTGTGGGGAGGGAGGGAGGGATGCTGCAAACAGGCGTTCGCAGTGCCTCAGCCACACTGGGTCTGCCCCCGCTCACGGCACGTGTAGCCTTCCTGCCCACACTGCTCGGGCTCTAGGTTGTTCCACCGGGAACAATCAGAGGCCGGCCCTGGCCTGAGCTCCCAGGTCCAAGCCGCTCAGGTTCAGGCACTCGGGTAGTCCTCAGAGGCGCAGACTCGGTTGGGCCTGCGTTTTGTGCTCTTCCCAGATCGGAGCAGCTCAGGTGATGTGTTTGGCGGGCGCCAATGCTGCGACTTATCGCCTCCCTGCCACTCGGTTATCTGGGTGTAAAACTGGCGCACCTTCTCAGGCAGATGTTGACCGTCTAGACCCCCAAGAAGTTTTAGTTAGCAAAGAAGCCTGCTTACAGTTTTATAGATAGTGTCTCTCTTGGGCTGCGATTGCCCCCTTACAGTTCTGGCTGCCTGTCACCGGAGGGGGAAGGTCTGCAACCGGCTATCTCTGTTCAGTCCTTTGTTCTGACGCGGGCCTGGCGGTGTCTTAGGTTAGGGCTGGCTTTTTGCGTGGTAGATATCCCACAGTCTGGTTTGCTAGCCCAAATTATTTCTCTCAGATAGCGCTCAGGACATTCGGGCCGATTCTTACTCTAAGGGACACAGCCCGCGCCCCGCTTCCCTGCCCAGCCCCCGCTTGCTAATGCCGTGTGCAGGCGTCTGCGCTGCTTCTCCGCTGGGGGAGTTACCGTAGGGCTCACAATCTGCGATTTTTAATTGTTTATTTATTTTTTTCCTCCCTTTTATGTTGCCCTCTGTGCTTCCAAAGCTCGGCACAGATTCGGCATTGAGAAGGTTTCCTGGTGTTTGGAAACTTCTCTCTTTTTAAGACTCCTTTCCCGGGACGTTACTCCGTCCCTCCCTCTTTTGTCTCTTTTTTTGTCTTTTATATTTTTTCCTACCTCCTTTCGAAGAGTTGGGCTGCTTTTCTGGGTGCCTGATGTCCTCTGCCGGCATTCAGAAGTTGTTTTGTGGAATTTACTCAATGTTTAAATGCTCTTTTGATGAATTTGTGGGGGAGAAAGTGTTCTCCCTGTCCTACTGCTCCGCCATCTTGGCTCCTCCCTCTGCCTAAGGATTTGATCACCATACTTCATTGGAGACCCTTGGGTGGTCAGGTGGCCTCTTCCTTTCCAAATAGCAGCATGTGCATGTAGCACCAGAAAGGCATACTTGGAATCAGTGTAAATGGCTACTCTTTTTCCTTTTCCCAGCTCTAAAGCTCGAGTCAGGGCTATGAGCTCAGCTAATTGGGCTGAAGTACCTGGTGGCAAAGGTTTAGCCTCTGTGGCCTCAAAATTGGAGACTACTGCATATCTGGCTCTTTTTCCATCCAAGACAAAGCTGCTTTCATCAGTGTACCATATTTCCTCAGGATTAGTCAGAGGATCTTCTGACAATCCCTCCTGGGTTTTTGTCCAGTGGTCCAAGGTTTCTAGGTAATAGTGAAGGGAGAGAGCCCTTGGGGATAGGCAGGAGGGCAGCTGGGTTAAGAACCTCACAAGGGGATATAGTCAGGCCTGGATTTTCCATTAGCATTACTTGATATCTGAGGATCCTTTGATCAGACATCCATAAGTGGCCTCTCCCATTCAGGAGTTGTTTCTTTCACTTGATGGCTGATAAAAATAGTTAGTTTGCCCCCAAGAGAGAGTTTTAAAGCATCTTCTATCAGGACTGCAATAGCTGCAAGATTTTGAAGGCAGGGAAAAATCTCTTCCCGATAAGGCAGTAGGGCACTAAGGGACCACCATAAACTGGTGGAAAAATACTTGTCCATCCCAGCAACAAAGTGCTCAAGTGAATCTTTCTGTAACTGTTTTTCTGTAGCACCCAAAATGGTACAGGTTTGGGAGGAGAAAGCTCCAGAGCAGGAGGTCACCATAGAGTAGGTAGCCCCTGTGTCAACCAAGAAATTCTTCTAACTACCTGCCACATCTTGCTGCACCCTTGTCTCCAGCCCCGTGATGGTTATCTGTGACAGGTGGGCTGGCTGGAGTAGGCCACTTCAGTCCTGTTAAACCATTGTGAGGGAAGGCTTGGCACTTCACCTTGAGGCTCTTGGGTCCCCAGGGCAGAGTGCCATCCAATGTCCCAATTGATGGCATTTGGCTGCTGAAGCTGAAACTCCAATACTTTGGCCACCTCATGGGAAGAGTTGACTCATTGGAAAAGACTCTGATGCTCGAAGGGATTGGGGGCAGGAGGAGAAGGGGACGACAGAGGATGAGATGGCTGGATGGCATCACTGACTCGATGGACATGAGTCTGGGTGAACTCCGGGAGTTGGTGATGGACAGGGAGGCCTGGCGTGCTGCGATTCATGGGGTCGCAAAGTCGGACATGACTGAGCTACTGAACTGAACTGAACTGAACTGAACTGTAGCTAGTCATTTTAGGAGACTTGTCATGGGTTGGGCACTCTTTGGCCCAATGTCCCACCTGTCTACAGATTAGGCATTTGCCTCTTCCCTTGTCCTTTAAGGACTCAGGGTTTGCCATTGGGCTTCCCTGGATGGTGGACAACATTTGGGCATGTCTTGTCTCTTTCCTTTTCTCCCTTTCCTGGGCCTTGGCCTCCCTCTCCTGTTCTCTGTTATAAAAGGTACTGGTGGCTGTCTGGACCATTTCATATAAAGAGGCAGCAGGGTCCTGCTGCTGTAGCTGTTGTAGCTTTTTCCTGATATCTGATGCACATTGAGACAGGAATTTGTCCTTTAAAATCACCTATCCCTCATAAGAGTCTAAGTCCAGATTGGTAAACTTTTGGAAGGCCTCTTTTAGCCTGTCCAGAAAGGCAATGGGGTTCTTATAGAGCTTCTGAGCTATTGCTGAGACCAGGCACAGTTCCACAACCAATAGGCTTCCTTCTATTTTTATGGGTGGACTTCCTTAGGGGTGAGTCTTTCTGAAGCTTATCCTACCCAGTACTGTTGCAACCTGAGAGCCAGCCATCCCCAGGTCAGGGAGCAGATCCCCAGGAAGGTTAAGGCATGACAGCCTCCTGGAGACTGAATCCCTGGGCAGGCCGAGGCAGCTCAGACACCTGAGAATTGGGTCTGTGGGTATGTCAAGGCATATCAACCTCCTGGGACCCCTTGCGAATCCCTGAGTAGGTTGCGGTGTGACAACCTCCCAGGGACCAGGTCCCTAGGCAGGTCAAGGCAGATTGACCTCCTGGGACCCCTGGGCTGGAGTTGGGTGTCCCCAAGTTCTCCAGTGTGACTAGTGCTGGGTAGGATTAAGGAATTGTAATTTTAACTCATTGCCAGTTTGTCCACCATGGAAAGGAGTAGATACCATGATGTAAAGCAACCCAAGCCTGTGCCATGAGACTGGGAACCTGGTGAAACAGCCATAAGCCTTATCCTTTTAATACTCTGAGGGAATGTAAGTCACTGATTTCTTCCTCTAGTCCTTCACAGGAGCAGTTTAGGGTGTTTCCAATGGTAAATATTTCATTGTCATAGACCCACTTTAGGCAATAACAGAAGTAATGACAAAGGAGTGGATTATCTGATCCTGTTAGGGGCATTAAGAATATTTTAATAACAAGCGGGGTGGAGTGATGTTGCTTACAAAGGGGCAGGGTCCTGGTTGTAGGAGTTAGTAAGTGGCTTAAGAACAAATTGATAATAAGCAACAGACCATATGTTCCATAAAAGTGGAGTGGAGATTTGATCCGGGGGCATGTTTGTAACTTTAGGAGAAGGCTGGTAAGGGTTTGGGCCCAAAGAGCCTGCAGGGCTAACTCCCAAGGTGGCAAACATTATCTCTGGAAGCCCAATTACCCTTGAAGGGATGCCACCAACAGATCAACTTCTAGCAGGCATTGTGTACCTGTCACCCACCGTAGCAGCTTCACTGAGAGATGTTGTTGCACATGTTGTAGGAAACATGGAAGATGAAGGCCTGAATAGCTAGAGGGATTGGATATTATGCAGTATTTCCCTCCCAGGGGCCAACTATTTTCTGGTTGCCCCTCCAGAAGATTGTAAAGGCAACACTGTGGGCCCAGACAAGGCTTAGGAAAAGAGCATAAGACAGGAGGGAAGAGGGCAGGGCATAACTTTTGAAAGAATGACATAGCCCAAGGGCATAACATAAACCAGTTAAAATCAGATGGATCTAAGATGACAGACAAGTCAAATTTAACTAAACCTTGATTCTCAATCTGCAAGCTAAATTACACACCCAGAGGCTCCAGGACCATTCCAAGACACTATCAAAAGACCAAGGAATGGGTGATTCCCCAATTGTTGGAATGATCCTCCACTCATTACCGCATGAAATCACCCACTCATAAAAAATTAACCACACCACATTTCTTGGCTGCAGCACTCATACTCACCCTCTGTGATGGCCCACACCCTGTGGAATGTGCTTCTCTCTGAATCTGAACAAATCTACCTCTTACCTATCATTGTGTCTCTCACTGAATTTTTTGCAATGAGACATCAGGAACCTGGGCTTCATTAGATCTTGAAACCAGGCCCTGTGGTTTTTGTCCTGGCTCAAGTCCTGGTTGGACATGACTGATTGACTAAGCACAGCACAGAGTCCCTGCCACGTGGGTTTGAGTCTCAATCTTAGGTAAACAGTTTGAAACACAAATTTTCCCCTTCAGGAAAGATGATGACATGCCCAATACTTTGTAAGCAATGGCATAGATGAAGAGAGGAGCTGACGAATGGGGGGAAAAAGCAGTGGGAAAATTGCAATGAGGAATCCCCTTCATAACCTGCCAGTTCAGTTCAGTTGCTCAGTCGTGTCTGACTCTTCACGACCTCATGAATCGCAGCACACCAGGCCTCCCTGTCCATCACCAACTCCCGGAGTTCACTCAGACTCATATCCAAAGAGTCAGTGATGCCATCCAGCCATCTCATCCTCTGTTGTTCCCTTCTCCTCCTGCCCCCAATCCCTCCCAGCATCAGAGTCTTTTCTAATGAGTCAACTCTTCACATGAGGTGGCCAAAGTACTGGAGTTTCAGCTTTAGCATCCTTCCTTCCAAAGAAATCCTAGGGCTGATCTCCTTCAGAATGGACTGGTTGGATCTCCTTGCAGTCTAAGCGACTCTCAAGAGTCTTCTCGAACACCACAGTTCAAAAGCATCAATTCTTCGGTGCTCAGCCTTCTTCACAGTCCAACTCTCACATCCATACATGACCACAGGAAAAACCATAGCCTTGACTAGACGAACCTTTGTTGGCAAAGTAATGTCTCTGCTTTTGAATATGCTATCTAGGTTGGTCATAACTTTCCTTCCAAGGAGTAAGCGTCTTTTAATTTCATGGCTGCAGTCACCATCTGCAGTGATTTTGGAGCCCCCCAAAATAAAGTCTGACACTGTTTCCACTGTTTCCCCATCTATTTCCCATGAAGTGATGGGACCAGATGCCATGATCTTCATTTTCTGAATGTTGAGCTTTAAGCCAACTTTTTCACTCTCCACTTTCACTTTCATCAAGAGGCTTTTTAGTTCCTCTTCACTTTCTGCCATAAGGGTGGTGTCATCTGCATATCTGACGTTACTGAGATTTCTCCTGGCAATCTTGATTCCAGCTTGTGTTTCTTCCAGTCCAGCGTTTCTCATGATGTACTCTGCGTATAAGTTAAATAAGCAGGGTGACAATACACAGCCTTGATGTACTCCTTTCCCTATTTGGAACCAATCTGTTGTTCCATGTCCAGTTCTAACTGTTGCTTCCTGACCTGCATACAGATTTCTCAAGAGGCAGGTCAGGTGGTCAGGAACATTTTCAGGGTTTATCTATGATGAAGCTTGTGTCTTAATGCTTTGCCTTTTTTGCTGTTGTTCAGTTACTCAATCGTGTCTGACTCTTTGCAACCCCACGGATTGCAGCACACCAGGCTTTTCTGTCCTTCACCATCTCCCGAATTTCACTCAGACTCATGTCCATTGAGTAGGTGGTGCCATCCAACCATCTTAATTCTCTGTTGTCCCCTTCTCCTGCCTTCAATTTTTCTCAGCATCAGGGTCTTTTCCAATGAGATGACTCTTCACATCAGGTGGCCAAAGTATTGGAGCTTCAGCTTCAGTATCAGTCCTTCCAACGAATATTCAGGGTTGATTTCCTTTAGGATTGACTGGTTTGATCTCCTTGCTATCCGAGGGGATCTCAAGAGTCTTCTCCAGCACCAGAGTTTGAAAACATCAGTTCTTCAGCGCTCAGTCTGTTTTATGGTGCAGCTCTTACATCTGTACATGACTACCAGAAAAACCATAGCTTTGACTATAGGGACCTTTGTAGGCAAAGTAATGTCTCTGCTTTTTAACACGTTTCCCTTTTTAAGGCTAAATAATATCCTATTGTGTGTGCGTGTACCTTGTTTATTTATTCATCCATAAATGGACTTTTGAGTTGCTTCCATCATTTGGCTATTGAGAATAAAGCTACAGTGAACACAGATGTACAAATCTCTGTTTTAATCACTGTTTTCAACTGTGTTGGGTATATACCCAGAAGTGGAATTCCTGCATCATATGGTAATCCTATGTTTAATTTTGTTGAATAAATGTCATACTGTTTCCCATACTGGCTTCACCAATTTCGTTTATCATTTTGTATTTACATTAATGATTCATAAGTATTAATAACATTTTCTTTCTTATAATGCCTCTATTTTGTTTTAGTAAGAGAGCAATACTGGTTTCATAAAATGAATTAGTATTTCCTCTATTTTTAGTTTTCTGGAAGAGTTTGTATACAAATGTGCATTCTATATTTAATCAATGAAACATTGTACATGTTTATTAAAATTTGTTATACATGTTAAACAAATCACTTGGATGCATACTGAATTTCTCTCTTTTATTCAATAGTAATTGAGATTGCTAACCTAAAATATTCTATTATGGCTGTGAAGTTTTCTATTATCATTCTTATTCTGTCAGTATTTACTTCTTGAGCTTGTAGGTAATATTAGTGACTGTACTGGTGAGGTACTGATAGAGACTCTTGAGAAACTAAGCTTTCTATTAGCATATGGTTTTGTTTATCTCTAACAATGTTTGGCTTTACACTTATTTCAATTGATACTAATCAAGAACCATATGAAATAAAAGTTGCTAATGTTTTAATTTTTAAACTTAAATGTCCTTATACTTTAAGAATGCCTCCTGTAAATAACATGTAACTGGGTTTTTTGAAGAGTCATTATGACAGTGTGATATTTATTGGAGATTATTGATTTTAACTATTGCTAAACCTGGATTTATTTCTAGCATCATAATTGTGTACTCAATCATTACACTTTTCCTGTTTTTCTTTTTCCTCTATACCCTTTGTTTTCATTATTTATTTCTTTTTCTTTTCTTTTAGTTTTGCCTGTATTGTTTTGAAAATTGTACACTCTAATCTTTTAGGGAGCACTTTACACAGCTCAAGAAAACAAGGAGAGGAGAACTTTTAAAGCATTATCACTCTCTGTGTGAGATATGTGCCATTTTCTATCTTGATTTTTTTCAACCCCACAATATTCAGAGTGATTGTTTTTATTGTTTTATTTAGAATATTTGAGTAGATTTACACACAAATATAATTTTATCATTCCTTTTTCATCTGATGCCTTCTTTTTGGAAACTTTTTCTTCTTTCTAAAGTTCATCATTTAAAAATTATTGTTTTGAGGGTGTGTAGTTAATAATATCTCTTGAGTTTTATTTGTATAATATTGCTATCACCTTATCTTCATTTTAGAAAGATAATTTCTCTGGATATCCAGGTGAATTGCTTGTTTTTCTCTCTGAATGTTGAAGAACTTATTTTAATGTCTTTGCATCTATTATTTCCATCAGTCAAGTAATCATTCATTTACTGAAAATCTGCCCTTTATCTTTGATCTCAAAGTCTTCTACTTGTTGTCAATGTGTTTCAGTTTTACTTCTTCAAATTCAACATTTTTTTTTTTATTCATTAGTCTTTCTCCAATCAGTTGGAGGATTGATGTTTTTCATCAGTTCTAAAATTTCTTTTTAGTTATTATTTCTTTTTTCCCAGACCTACTTCTAAATCTTTGTTTAGATGAATTTTGATTATTATTACTTTATTCTATAAATCTATAAGCATCAATTTTATATTTTTTATCTCTGTGTGCTGAATTCAGAGAGTTATTTCTTAAGGTATATTTTCTAATATATTTTACCATTGTCTTCTTGAACTATATCTAGTGTTTAATACACTTACTGTATTTTTAATTTCATTTATGCTCTTTTAAATTTTTGACAGTTCATATTAGTACTTTTACAAATCAAGCTGGTCAGTTTTTATATTATTATTTTCATGTTTTTATTTCTCTATGTATTTCAAAATAGTAATTGTAATTTATTTTATATTCTCTCTAAAAATACTATTATAGGCGTACCTTGGAGATATTGAGGATTCAGTTCCAAATCACTAAAATGAAGTGAATATCACAATAAAGTGAGTCACACAGATTTTCTTGTTTCCCAGAACATATGAAAGCTATTTATGCTACACTGTAGTCTGTTAAGTGTACAATAGCTTTATGCCTATAAAAGTAATGTACATACTTTAATTAAAAAATAATACCATTGGGAGAATGGCATTGAAACATGTAAAATATCATGTATGAAATGAAAAAAAATAAATTATCAAGAAAAAAAAGAGATAATGGAATAAAATCTATGAAACAACAACAACAAAAAAATAATACCATTGGAAAAATAGCACCAATAGGCTTGCCCATGAAAGGTTGCCAAAAAACTTCAATTGCATAAAAAATGTAATACCCACAAAGTGCAACAAAGTGAAGCACAATAAAATGAGGAATGCCTGTTTTTACAAGTTTTTGGAAGTGATTCTGCTGATTTATTTTCTGTTGACTCATTTGCATTGTTTTTTGTTTTCTAACATTTTCAGTGATTTTTGAGTCTGAGCTTATTTTTTCTTTGACTTCAACTTTGGGAAATCTTTGAGATCTGTACTTCAATTGAATTCCTCCACAGAGAATTTTTGCTGGTTTCTGCCAGATGTTTAGTAGCATATTTAATGCAAATTGTGAATTTAGAGCCTCAATAAGTAGTATGAATATGGCCTCAATCCCATGATTTATTAAGGTTTCTTAAGTGAGAATTTTCTTCGCTTAGAAATAAGGTTGGGAAAGATAGGCCATTTTCCATATCATACCTTCCTTGTTTTGTACAAATGGAAATGAGAGGAAGATATTATCCTTTGCTGTCTCAGTCTTACTCAGTGGACATCTAAGTTTCCACTTTGCTCAGCCCAGGCTTTGTCTCCTCTCTCACAGGTATGTAAACCTTAATACTCAAACATCAAAATGCTTTGGTTTGCCACACGCACTTAGGACAAACATTTGCCATAGATCTCCTAACCTCTGTGGTATTGCACTTTATTGTATTTCTGATAACTGATTTATATTTACGTTAAATTCCACTCACTTATGCATTGTAAAACTTAAAAAAATTATCTAACATTTTTAGGAGATGTTTCTTTAAATGTCTCCAATATTCTCAGAAACTAAACTCCAAGCCAACATTGGCCTAGACTATCTCCAGAACAGAGAAAATAAATATTTGTGATTCAATACATTATCAATGATAAATTGTGGACATTGAGGAAAGCATCAAAACAAATGTAAATTAAGAAACCATGTTAAAAGTATCAACAGTCAAGGAAAATACAGAAAAGCATTCCAAGGTGTGAATTCTGTAAGTTTTCAGGAGACATACACCAACTACACTGAGACTTCTCCTTCGTGTTTTAATCACATTAAATCTCTCAATAACTCCTGTTCAGCTTTGTCAGAGTCTTCTTATGAATCTCAGCCAATTCACAGTGAGTCCTTTTTTTCTAGAATTTTTCTTCCATTCTTTCACCTGTAGCATTTTTACTTACCCACAAAAAATCTGCTGTTAAATCACTTTTTCTCTCAAGTTTTATATATACTGCTGTTGCTGCTGCTGCTAAGTCGCTTCAGTCGTGTCTGACTCCGTGCGACCCCATAGAGGGCAGCCTACCAGGCTCCCCCGTCCCTGGGATTCTCCAGGCAAGAACACTGGAGTGGGTTGCCATTTCCTTCTCCAATGCATGAAAGTGAAAAGTGAAAGTGAAGTCGCTCAGTCGTGTCTGACTCTTAGCAACCCCATGGACTGCAGCCTACCAGGCTCCTCTGTCCATGGGATTTTCCAGGCAAGAGTACTGGAGTGGGGTGCCATTGCCTTCTCCTTATATATATACTAATGAAATAATTATTCTGGGCTTCAGTGTGATCATGTTTGCATATTAATGAAAACATTCATCTTGCTCTAGATCATGACCAATTTTTTAAGCTGGAAAATATTTTAATTGAAGTTGACTGAAGACAGTTTTCAATGGCTTCCTTAAAGATACTAAATAATTGTTCCTTTATTTTGTGTCCTTAACTTTTTATATTGTGTTTTTATCTATTAAAAAAAAAACACAAAAAAAATTTCTATGCAGATCAATTAAGTAAATTAACTAATTAAGTGATTCTATCAATCATTTTGGGGTTGAAGTATAAAACTTGATCCAGGACTTTCCTGGTGGTCCAGTGGTAAAGAATCTGCCCACCAAGGCAGGGGTCTTGGGTTCAGTGCCTGGACTGGGCAGCTAAGCCCTTGCACTCTAACTACTGAGCTCTAAAGCCTGTTCTCTGCAACAAGAGAAGCCACTGCAATGAGAAGTTCGTGCATCACAACTAGAGAGTATTCCCCACTTGCCACAACTAGAGAAGTCTGACATGCTGCAACGAATAAATGAATAAAAATTAAAGACAAAAAAAAAAAAAAAGAATTAAATATACCCCAGTGACAGCTCTTGAGCCTTCTCCATTAGGGCCTGCTCCTACCTCTGAAATGTAGCCAGTATTTTAGGATTTTATCAGCACTGATTCTCAATGTATATATTCTGGAGCTCATTCAGTGTGTACATTTCTGGCTGCTTTTGTTTAATGTCATGATTATGAGATTTATTCACATTGATTCACTGGTAAATATATCATCTAATATTAAAATTTACTATTTCTTCCTTTTTAGGTATATACTGCACATTATTTATCTATTATGAGTTGATGGATATTCAGGTCATTTTTTATTTGTGGACTGTTGTGGATTGAGTTGTGTCATTTCAAAATTCATATACTGGAATCTTAATCTCTAGGACTTTATAATGTGATCTTATTTGAATATAAAATATTTATAAAGGTAAACAAGTTAAACTGAGATCATTAGTGTGCATCCTCATTCAATATGACTGGTTATATATTATATAAAAAGGGAAATTTTCTAATTCAGTTTTTTTGTCACTAAAATAATAAGCTTTCTAGACTTTTAGCAGTGATACTAGATGCTAGAATAAATGGAATTATATCAAAGTTTTGAGTGAATATAAATTAGAAATTTGACATCTATTCATACTTCACTTCCCTGGTGGTTCAGTGGTAAAGAATCTACCTGCCAATGCAGGAGATGCAGGTTCAATACCTGGGTCAGGACGACCTCCTGGAGATGGGAATGGTAACCCCCTGTAGTATTCTTGCCTAGAGAATCCCATGGACAGAGAAGCCTGGCAGGCTACAGTGCACACGGTTGCAAAGAGGTAGACACGACTTAGTGAATAAACCACCACAACTTTCATACTTAGTCAAGCAAGTGGAGTCAAAATGTCACAATTTTTTTTTTTTTTAGCTAAACAGTGATACATAAGTTTTCATATATATATATATATATATATATATATATATATATATATATGCTAAGTCACTTCAGTCTTGTCCGACTCTGTGCGACCCCATAGACGGCAGCCCACCATGCTCCCCCGTCCCTGGGATTCTCCAGGCAAGAACACTGGAGTGGGCTGCCATTTCCTTCTCCAATGCATGAAAGTGAAAAGTGAAAGTGAAGTCGCTCAGTCATGTCCAACTCTTAGCGACCCCATGGATTGCAGCCGAACAGGCTCCTCTGTCCATGGGATTTTCCAGGCTAGAGTACTGGAGTGTGGTGCCATTGCCTTCTCCAATATATAAAAAATAGATATTTTGAGAGTTTGGTATTGAAGTTCAGTTCAGTCCAGTTGTTTGGTTGTCTGACTCTTTGCTACCCCATGGACTGCATCATGCCAGGCTTCCCTGTCCATCACCAACTACAAGAGATTGCTCAAAATCATGTCAATCGAGTTGGTGATGCCATCCAACCATCTCATCCTCTGTTGTCCCCTTCTCCTCTTGCCTTCAATCTTTCCCAGCATTAGGGTCTTTCCCAATGATTCAGTTCTTTGCATCAGGTAGCAAAAATACTGGAGCTTCAGCTTTAGCATCAGTCCTTCCAATGAATATTCAGGACTGATTTCCTTTAGGATTGACTGGTTTCATCTCCTTGCAGTCCAAGGGACTCTCAAGAGTCTTCTCCAAAACCACAGTTCAAAAACATCAATTCTTTGGCACTCAGCCTTCTTTATGGTCCAACTCTTACATCCATACATGACTATTGGAAAAAACATATGGAACCTATCAGTTTCCTTCATAGTTCAGTTGGTAAAGAATCTGCTGCAATGCAGGAGACCCCCATTTAGATTCCTGGGTTGGGAAGATCCACTGGAGAAGGGGTAGGCTACCCACTCCAGTATTCTTGGGCTTCCCTTGTGTCTCAGCTGGTAAAGAATCCACCTGCAATGTGGGAGACCTGAGTTCTATCCCTGGGTTGGGAAGATCCCCTGGAGAAGGGAAACTGTACCCACTCCAGTATTCTGGCCTGGAGAATTCCATGAACTGTATAGTCCATGGGGTCACAAAGAGTTGGGCATGACTGAGCAACTCTCACTTCATATCCATACATGACTATTGGAAAAACCATGGCTTTGGTATTGAAACTCCAAGTAAATATTTCAATTTATCTATTTAAATATAATTGTAATATATAGTGGAACTATATGTAAGTTTGTTCTTTGTTTTCCAAGTCTCCTATAAATGTCTTATAATACTTTCATAATTTAAAAAAAAATTTAAAAAGGGAAACTGTCACCACATATATTCAGATAAGGCAGCAGTACCCAACATTTTTGGACCAGGAACAGGTTTCATAGAAGACAATTTTTCTATAGATCGGTTGTGGGGGGGTGGAGAATGGTTTCAAGATGATTCATGAGCATTACATTTATTGTGTACTTTATTTCTATGATTATTACATTGCAATATATAATGATAATCTGTATTTGCAGCCACGCCCCAGGGCTAACAACACCACTTCAGCTCCATCTCAGTTTGTCAAGCATTAGATTTTCATAAGAAGCATGCTATCTAGATCCCTTACATGTACACAGTAGGGTTCATGCTTCTGTGAGAATCTAATGCTGGTGTGACTTGACAGTAGGTGGAACATAGGCAGTAAAGCAAGTGATGTGGAGCAGCTGTAGGTACAGATGAAGTTTTGTTCATTCATTCACCCACTACTCATCTCCTGCTGTACCTGGTTCCTAATAGGTTGGGGGGCCCTAATATATGGAGAACATCATGTGAAAATGAAGCAAACCACCAGAAACTATGGAGAAGGCAATGGCAACCCATTCCAGTACTCTTGCCTGGAAAATCCCATGGATGGAGGAGCCTGGTAGGCTGCAGTCCATGGGGTCGCTAAGAGTCGGGCACGACTGAGTGACTTCACTTTCACTTTTCACTCTCATGCATTGGAGAAGGAAATGGCAACCCACTCCAGTATTCTTGCCTGGAGAATCCCAGGGACAGAGGAGCCTAGTGGGCTGCTGTCTATCGGGTCACACAGAGTTGGACACAACTGAAGCAACTTAGCAGCAGCAGCAGCAACCAGAAACTATGGGAGAGAGGTCAGGAAGAGATTCTCCCTCACCATATATAGAAGGAACAACCTTGCACTTTCATATTGAACTTTCAGCCTCTAAAACTGAGATAATACATTTCTATTGTTTAAGTCACCTGTTGTGTGGACTTTGTTACTGCAGCCTAGAAAACTAACACTAAGACTATTGAAATATAGCTACAGCTGCAACAAATATTTTTACTCGTATTTTTAATTGAACATACATTTATGCATTTCTATTGTATATATGTCTAGGAATGGATATTTGGATCATGTGCTATAAGTCCATTTTGCTTGTTCTGATATTTCCAAATAGTTTCCATGGTATTTATACTCAGAAAGAGTACAGCTAATTTAACACAAAAGAGATTGAAGTTTCTACAGTTTATAGGGCAAAATAGAACCATGAAGCTAGCAAAGATTATTCATGCTACTTATAAAAAAAGACTCACATTGGGGGAGTTTGGTTTGACTATTAATGAATATAGATTGTTGAATTCACAGATTAATCACTTCAGTTTACACACTGATAGCATAAAGTGTTATGCCATCTGGAGAAGAGATTTCACAAGTTGCCACAAGTCCTAAAAGCATATGTTTTCCAAGAGATCCTCAATTGCTGAACTGATAGTCAGTTGCTGAGTCTGATAGGGTGACCTCCTTCCTACATTCAGAGATATATTGAATGCAATGCCACAAAATAAGATTTCTACTATAGCATCCTACACCTTTTTGGTTTTTCCAGTAGTCATGTGCAGTTCTGAGTTGGACCATAAAAAATGCTGATCACCAAAGAATTGATGCTTTTGAACTGTGGTGTTGGAGGAAACTCTTGAAAGTCCCTTGGACAGTAAGAAGATCAAACCAGTCAATCCTGAACAACTGAACAACAGCTACCGAGTTCTTGAAAGATTACACTAAATGATTAATTTTAATAGTTATCTATGTGCCAAGAAATGCTGTTGGGTGTTTTGATAGACAAAAAAATGTCCACCAAGAAGGAATTTATGATTGAATTAGGGGCATGCTTTTGGAAACAGGACATTATACTCAATTAATTTCCCTTCTTTATCCGCCCCCCCAGCCAAGTACATATCTTCTTTTTTTTAAAATTATTATTTATAACTATTTTCCAGTCCCTTCTTCTTTCAGTTCAGTTCAGTCACTCAGTCGTGTCCGACTCTTTGCGACCCCATGAATCGCAGCACGCCAGGCCTCTCTGTCCATCACCAACTCCCGGAGTCCACTCAGACTCACGTCCATCGAGTCGGTGATACCATCCAGCTATCTCATCCTCTGTCGTCCCCTTCTCCTCCTGCCCCCAATCCTTCCCAGCATAAGAGTCTTTTACAATGAGTCAACTCTTCCATGAGGTGGCCAAAGTACTGGGGTTTCAGCTTTAGCATCGTTCCTTCCAAAGAACACCCAGGGCTGATCTCCTTTAGAATGGACTGGTTGGATCTCCTTGCAGTCCAAGGGACTCTCAAGAGTCTTCTTCAACACCACAGTTCAAAAGCATCAATTCTTCGGTGCTCAGCTTTCTTCACAGTCCAACTCTCACATCCATACATGACCAGTGGAAAAATCATAGCCTTGACTAGACGAACCTTTGTTGGCAAAGTAATGTCACTGCTTTTGAATATGCTATCTATATTGGTCATAACTTTCCTTCCAAAGAGTAAGCGTCTTTTAATTTCATGGCTGCAATCACCATCTGCAGTGATTTTGGAGCCCAAAAAAATAAAGTCTGACACTGTTTCCACTGTTTCCCATCTATTTCCCATGAAGTGATGGGACCAGATGCCGTGATCTTAGTTTTCTGAATGCTGAGCTTTAAGCCAACTTTTTCACTCTCCTCTTTCACTTTTATCAAGAGGCTTTTAGTTGCTTTTCACTTTCTGCCATACGGGTGGTATCATCTGCATATCTGTTGTTATTGATATTTCTCCTGGCAATCTTGATTCCAGCTTGTGCTTCTTCCAGCCCAGTGTTTCTCATGATGTACTCTGCATAGAAGTTAAATAAGCAGAGTGACAATATACAGCCTTGACGTACTCCTTTTCCTATTTGGAACCAGTCTGTTGTTCCATGTCCAGTTCTAACTGTTGCTTCCTGACCTGCATATAGGTTTCTTAAGAGGCAGGTCAGGTGGTCTGGTGTTCCCATCTCTTTTGGAATTTTCCAGTTTATTGTGATCCACACAGTCAAAGGCTTTGGCATAGTCAATAAAGCAGAAATAGATGCTTTTCTGGAACTCCTGCTTTTTCCATGATCCAGTGGATGTTGGCAATTTGATCTCTGGTTCCTCTGCCTTTTCTAAAACCAGCTGGACCATCTGGAAGTTTATGGTTCACGTACTGCTGAAACCTGGTTTGGAGAATTTTGAGCAGTCCATGACATCTGAAAAACCTAATGAAGTTGAATTTTAAAATGCCATGTCCCTTAACAGAGATACATGAGATATAAAGCATGACTACAGTCAAGAAAAGGGTAATATTCTGTCATAACTAAATCATCAACTTTAAATTTAGTAACATTTAAAAAGCAATAATATGCATTCTTGTCCACACGTAAGCAACTGTCAGTGTTAAACTGCAAAATCCCAAAATTAGCTTATTCCATTCACTTGTGAAGCATCTGAGTGACAGTTTAATAAGGATTGTTTTTGTGGTCCTATAAGTCAGAGCTAAACTCCATCCTAACAAGATACAAATAGCACTTCCAAGAAATATTTTTTCAGAAAACTTTCTCCTTAAATGATTTCATCATTTGATCTCCTGCTTATATAAGGAAACACATTTTACAACTCTCTGCTCTTGGTGTTAAAAAATGACACTTTCAGAAATAAGTTTCTTTTCATTTTATTTATGAGAATGATGTTGCCATGAAAAATATGACATTTTAAGAATCATTGGAAAAGAATGATGCACTTAACCAAAAAATTTAAGTCAAAGACTTTAAATGACTTCAACAACCTGATCATTAATGCATAATGTTCCCATTATATTAGATCCTATGTGCTTTGTTTTCTGTACTTCTAACTCATCACCCCCATTATTGTGAATTATCAGTTCATCTCAGTTCAGTTGCTCAGTTATGATGTCCGACTCTTTGCGACCCCATGAACTGCAGCATGCCAGGCCATCCTATCCATCACCAACTGCCAGAGTTTAACCAAACCCATGTCCATTGAGTCGGTGATGCCGTCCAACCATCTCATTCTCTGTCATACCCTTCTCCTGCCCTCAATCTTTCCCAACATCAGGGTCTTTTCAAATGAGTCAGCTCTTCACATCAGGCGGCCAAAGTATTGGAGTTTCAGCTTCAACATCGGTCCTTTCAAAGAATAGCCAGGGATATTTTTTGCCTTATTATAAATCTCTTAGCTTCTGGAACCAAGATTTGGAAAGAATAGGAACCAAAATAAGTCATTCAATAATACTCCAGTCAGAAGTATTAAAATTTATGATTATTGGAATCATTTTTTGCTTTTTATTTTCTCATTTAAGATGAATAGTTTACATATTTATCTAAGGCAAACTGATGTTTGAGAGGTGTTTAGGCTTAACTGTAAATAATTTTATTTTGTTTCAAAGGTGGTATTACCATAAGTGAGAGCAAGGAAAAAATAAAATTTCCAGTGTTTTAGTGAACTAACTGAAGTTCATCTGTCTAATGTTTAAAAGATCTATTATACATATCAAAGTATATAATGGACATTTGTGTGTCATTCACTTCTGATACATTTTATTTAGAACTCAGTCATCAATATTCATGAATAAAACCATATCATATGAGTGAAATTAAATTATTTAAAAAAACATTTACTGACTACCTACTACACTCAGGAGACTGTACTAGTCACTATAGTTCAAACTTGATTACTTCAAGAAATCTTAAATTCTAAGAATAAAAAGCTACATATAGGGCTCTTTTGTCAACTAAAAGTTTACAGCAGCATGATAAGTTGATTAATGTAACATCTTATTGAGATATAGAAAAGCAGCCTTTGGCTATCTAGAGGCTGACCTGGAACACATGGGGAGGTGTTAATGGCCTACACTTGAACATAAGTACTTTCATGGATCATCAGCATCAAACAAAGCCGCTCCATGACCATGATGAATTGAGGCCAAAATAAAAAGTGTATTAGAAAAGTACATTTACTTTCTGGATTTAGGTATGTAGTTACCACAAATATTAAATTTAAACATTGAGAAAAATCTTTTATTTTTAAGGCAAAGCATTACCTTACAAAGGTTCCTAAATGTTCTCTGAAGAAAATTAAACTATGCAGCATATGAAGTAGCAGCTCAAGCAAATTTTTTCACTGTAAGCATAAGTGAATACACAATGGATTTAAAAATGTTCTGGAAAAAAAATTGGTAAATTATGGGCCATGGACAAAATCTGGCCCACTTTCTCTTTTTATAAATAAAGAGGTATTGAAACATAGTCATGTCATTTATTTACATATTTTCAATGACAAAATTCATTAGTTGTAATAAAAATAGCATGGCCAGGTTAAGTTTAAAATATTTATTATCTGACTCTTTAGAGAAAAATTTTGCTGACCACCCATCTTGGAGAAAAGCAGAGTGAAATTGAATCCTAAAAATAGGATTGAACAAATCCCAGCTTCATAACACTCATAAAATATATTACCATTTTTATGTAAAATGTAATTATAACATAATAAACAAAACTCTGTGATTCAGTCTTGTCTGGAGAAGGAAATGACAATCCACTCCAGCACTATTGCCTGGAAAATCCCATGGACAGAGGAGCCTGGTAGGCTACAGTCTATAGGGTCACAAAGAGTCTGACACGACTGAGCGACTTCACTTTTCAGTCTCCTCACCTATATAATCAGGATTATAATTACAGCACCTATAGGGCTTCTTTGGTGATCCAGTGGTTAAGAATCCACCTGCCAATGCAGGGGACATGATTGATCCCTGGTCTGGGAAGATCCCACAGGCTGTGTGCCACAACTACTGAAGCATGCTCTATAGACTGTGCTTCACAAGAGAAGCCACTTCAAGGGGAAGCCTATGCACTGCAACTGGAAAGTAGCTCCCATTTGCTGCAACTAGAGGAAGCCTGTGTGCAGCAATGAAGGCTCAGTACAGCCACAAGTAAAATAAATAATTAAAACATTATAGTACCTACATATTCATAGAGTTATTGTGAAGATCAAGTGCATTAATATGTCTAAAGGGCTTAGAACACATAGCATCTAAGAACTGCCAATATAAGGATTTCCTATTTTCTACTTGCTCATAATCACTAAAAAAGCCAGTAGCACTTCCAGACATCTAAATATTAAAGCTCATTTCTGGAAAAAAGTACATTGAGCACAAAAATAGCCAAGTGATGGCAAAGTTGATTTGCATTCTATTACTGGCCGAAATGGCCCAAAACACAAAAATCAAAAAGAGAGTGAGAGAGAAAAAGGAAAAAAGGGGGATTGCATCAAAAGCAATGACAATGATTCTATTCAAAAATAGGAAACAATTAATAAAACTGATTAGAAGCAACAATATACATGATAGATTTTATGGAGTGTTCCACTATTGGATTTTGAACAGATGCAAATGCAATAGAGCTCTGAGACACCCACACACTGATTAAATAGGAGAAACCTAAATATCCAGCTTCACACCCAACTTCTGCAGGAATATCAGTGTGATAATTAGTCTGTCCTCAGACTGGAATTTAATTTCTGGGCCTTCCATTTTTATTTCATGGTGTTTCTTGGAGGAAAAAATCCACAAGGGGAGGTAAGCCAACGGGGCAGGTGAAAAAAAATATATCTTAAAATTAAGGAAGATGCAGACTAATGTCCTATGAAATTTTATTAAGTTGACAAAATCAAACTCTCCTTAAAACAATTTTTATAAATACTTTAAATGTCACTTATTGAGATTATATCCAACATCAATTTAATGTAATATAACATTTAATTTATTGTGGTAAAGAACCCGCCTGCCAAAGTAGGAGACAAAAGAGACAAGGGATTTGATCCTTGGGTCAGGAATATTCCCTAGAGGAGGGAATGGCAACTTACTCCAGTATTCTCTCCTGGAGAATCCCATGGATAGAAGAGCTCGGTGGGCTACAGTCCATAGGGTTGCAAAGAGTTGGACACAACTGAAGTGACTTAGCATACACATACAAGATGAATGTATTCTGAAAAAATTTTATGTTGAGGTCCTAAGCCCCTAGTACCTTAGAATATGATCATATTTGGATATAGCTCATCATATAAGTTGTTATTTAAGTTAATATTAGCTGGATCAGCCCCTAATCTGATACAACTCATATCCTTGTAAAAAAGGGAAATTTGGACTCAAGAAAGACATGCATAGAAGGGGAAAGCTAAGGATGCAGTAATGCACCCACAAGCCAAAGAACTAAGAGAAGTGGGGAGAGAAGCCTGAAACAGATCCTTTCCTATATCCTTCAGAGGGAGGATGTTCCTGCCAAAACCTCGATTTCAGATCTCTGGTCTCAAAATCCTGAGACAATAAATTTCTATCGTTCTAAGCCACAGAGTTTGGTAACATTTTGTTACAACAGTCATAGGAAGTTCATACTCTATCCAATTGCATACTAGATTCTTGAATTAATGCAATTAATTAGAAACAACTCCTGGGACAAAAGTCCAGCATGCATCACAGCTAACAACACTGATCTCCATTGCTATGCAATTTGCATTTTTAGAAATTTTATCTTTCTTGAGTAGGTACTTCACAACCCCTTGACATGAAATTAAAAATTACAAAGAGACTAAAGAGGGAGTTAGTTTATCCATATATATTTGATATTGTTATTAATGCTAATAGAGGTACCTAACATATAGTACCAGAAATTATACTCTTGGGTATTTTCATTCATTTAAAAGTCATACTTACCCTATACGCATAAACTGAGGGTCACGGAAAGTAAGAACTTTATGAAAGCAATGACTTGAAAGGAATTCTAAAACAGGAATACATGAGCTCTATTAGTGCAAGATAAAATTTTCTAGGTGGGTAAATTTCTTGCAACTGTGACCACAGTGAAGTTAAAACTAATCTCTAGATGGCATTGCCAAGGGTTCCTTTTGAAATCCAGTGGGTGAAAATTTCAAAATTTGTATCTCTGTAAAAAATTATGCTTTTTGAAGAGAATTATCACAGAAATTTCTTCACAACAGTAAAACTTATTGCAAGAAATGATAATTACAAATTTTAGAAAGTGACATGCCAATACACACTTTGTGTTTCATGGATTCAAAGAAGTAGCAATATTAACATTTAAACAGGAAAACAGTATATGAGCAGAAGGTTTTTTTAATAAAAATAAATTGCACAAAAAAGGAAAAAGAAGATATGAACTTCAGTTTGCCCTCAATATATGACATGTTGTTATTGTTTAGTCACTCAGTCATGTCCAACTCTTTTGTGATCCCATGGACTATAGCCCACCAGGATCTTCTGTCTATGGGATTTTCCAGGCAAGAATACTGGAGTGGGTAGCCACTGCCTTCTCCAGGGAATTTTCTCAACCCAGGGATGGAACCCATGTCTCCTGCATTGGCAGCCTGATTCTTTACTAATGAGTCACTTCAGAAGCCCCGAATATATGACATATCTAAAGATAATTTATTAAGTAGATATCTTACTGTAAACAGTGCTGCAATGAACATTGGGGTACACTTGTCTCTTTCAATTCTGGTTTCCTCAATGTGTATGCATAGCAGTGGGATTTCTGGGTCGTATGGTAGTTCTATTTCCAGTTTTTTAAGGAATCTCCACACTATTCTCCACAGTGGCTATACTAGTTTGCATTCCCACCAACAGTGTAAGAGGGCTCCTTTTTCTCCACACTCTCTCCAGCATTTATTGTTTATAGACTTTTTGATAGCAGCCATTCTGACCAGTGTGAGATGGTACCTCATTGTGGTTTTGATTTGGGTTTCTCTGATAATGAGTGATGTTGAGCATCTTTTCATGTGTTTTTTAGCCATTTGTATGTTTTCTGTGGAGAAATGTCTGTTCAGTTCTTCGGCCCATTTTTTGATTGGGTCACTTATTTTTCTGGAATTGAGCTATAGGAGTTGCTTGTATAGTTTTGAGATTAATTCTTTGTCAGTTTCTTGATTTGCTATTATTTTCTCCCATTCTGAAGGCTAACTTTTCACCTTGCTTATAGTTTCCTTTGTTGTATGAAGCTTTTAAGTTTAATTAGGTCCCATTTGTTTATTTTTGCTTTTATTTCCATTATTCTGGGAGGTGGGTCATAGAGAATCCTGCTATGATTTATGTCAAAGAGTGTTTTGCTTATGTTTTCCTCCAGGAGTTTTATAGTTTCTGGTCTTATGTTTATATCTTTAATCCATTTTGAGTTTATTTTTGTGTATGGTGTTATAAAGTGTTCTAGTTTCATTCTTTTTTTTTTATCATTATTTTATTTATTTATTTATTTATTTTTTTAAATTTTAAATTTTATTTTATTTTTAAACTTTACAGTCGTTGACCAGTTTTCCCAGCACCACTTGTTAAAGACATTGTCTTTTCTCCATTGTATATGCTTGCCTCCTTTGTCAAAGATAAGGTGTCCATAGGTGTGTGGATTTATCTCTGGGCTTTCTATTTTGTGCCACTGATCTATGTTTCTGTCTTTGTGCCAGTACCATACTGTCTTGATGACTGTTGCTTTGTAGTAGAGCCTGAAGTCAGGCAGGTCAGTTCCTCCAGTTTCATTCTTCTTTCACAAGATTGCTTTGGCTATTCAAAGTTTTTTGTAATTCCATATGAACTGTGAAATTATTTGTTCTAAATCTCTGAAAAATACCATTGGTATCTTGATAGGGATTGCATTGAATCTATAGATTGCTTTGGGTAGTATACTCATTTTCACTATATTGATTCTTCTAATCCATGAACATGATGTATTTCTCCATCTATTTGTGTCATCTTTGATTTCTTTCATCAGTGTTTTATAGTTTTCTATGTATAGGGACACGGAAGCAATCTAGATGTCCATCAGCAGATGAATGGATAAGAAAGTTGTGGTACATATACACAATGGAATATTGCTCAGCTATTAAAAAGCATGCATTTGAATCAGTTCTAATGAGGTGGATGAAACTGGAGACCATTATACAGAGCGAAGTAAGTCAGAAAGAAAAACACCAATACAGTATATTAATGCATATATATGGAATTTATAAAGATGGTGACGATGACCCTATATGCGAGACAGTAAAAGAGACACAGGTGTAAAGAACAGACTGTTGGACTCCCCGCTCAGACAGGCACTGGCTCAGGATTTGGCCTCCCCCCTCAGACAGGGCTCTGGGACAGGGCTGCGCCTTCCCCCTCAGACAGGCTCTGGGGCAGGGCTGCGCCTCCCCCCTCAGATGGGGAACACATATACACTCATTGCTGATTCATGTGAATGTATGGCAAAAAGCACCACAATATTGTAAAGTAATTAGCCTCCAATTTAAAATTTTTAAAAAAGTAGATATCTTATTACTACCATGAAGAAAATGCTATAAATTTTAACTTTAAAAGTTTTAATCGTTTGGATTAGCTTTAGAGTTTAAAAAAATTACTTTTACTCCAAGATTTAATCTAACTTAAGCCATGATTTTGTTATAAAATCCTTTTACCAGTTTTGGTCACTTTATAGGTCAATCATGTTTGTGTGTTAAATGAATAAAAACTCTTTTCTATTGATAAATCTTCTAATGTATTTTTGTTATCAAATATAATATGTTCACCTTAAGCAAGAAGACTGGCAGTTGTTTCTCCAGCCAAAATGGCTTGATTCCAGATGAATAAAGAATTGCAGTTTGGGGTCTGCAAAACTAGGGAGCTTTGTGCAAGTCTGCTGCAAAAATGGACAGGAAAACCTTTTTATAGAGGGAAAAAGGAAGTTGGGAGGACCATGGATTTTCATTGGCTGAGTTTGACAGTCTCTCATTGCTGAGTCCTTGCCAGGATAGAAGAGGAGTTTTTCTTCTTCCTGTTGGGTTCTACTATTATCATAGGGTATGAGAGCTCCCCCCTCTGGTATTCTGACTATTTCATTGAGATTTCTATTTATACAGTTTTACATAAGTAACAAAATAAGCTCCTAGTAACAGACAGGTTTTGTTAGAATTTCACAGGAGTGCTAAACGTTCCTGCTATAATCATGAAAGTTTTTTTAAAAGGTGACATTTTTATACATTAGAGATTTGCTTTAACATTTCAAGAGTTATTTGCATGGCAGTGTTGTTACTGTTGTTTAGTTGCTTAGTCACGTTTAACTCTTTTGTGACCCCATGGACTGTAGCCCACCAGGCTCCTCTGTCCATGGGCTTTCCCAGGCAAGAATATTGGAGTGGGTTGCCATTTCCTTTTCCAGGGGATCTTCCCAATCCAAGGATTGAACTTGCATCTCCTGCATTGGCAGGCAAATTCTTTACCACTGAACCACCAGAGAATATTTTTTTCCATTATCGGAGAGAAGCATTTGATATTGGGAATATGGTGAATTTCATATTCCTCAAGTCAGGCATAGTTTTTCTGGATTCTCGAAACAAATCTTTAAATAAACTATTTTACATGTCATCTTTCTCTACTTTGTTTAACTGAAATGTGCATGAAACATATGGCAATACAAAGGTTTGCTATCTAAAAATCAGAAGAGGGGGAAAAAACACAGTTTTATTTACTTAAGCTGCAGTAAGAATGCTGAAACAGCTTTTAAGTGCAGTGTATCAACAAGGTATTCAAACAGCAGTACTTCCTTTATCTCCTTGTCATAGCTTCGAAAGATTTGACTGGTATATTTGACCCTGAAAATTTCTACATGTTTTCTTTATTACTAAGAGATATGATGAAGGTTTTTATAAGTAGTATATTAAGCTGAAAATACTGCCAAATTTTAATTCTCTCCACTGTGTTGAGTCAAATTCTGGCTGAAAAGATATAATGAATGACAAATAAGAAAAGCCCTGTCACTTTTATGTTTGTATGCATTTTGGTATGGAGAAGACAATTAAGAATTTCTTAAAAGCAGTTCTATGGAGTAGGATAAATTCAGTACAATTTATTCACTTACATATTATAGACTTAGGAAAGATTAATTTTTCCTTTCACATGGCATTTTTCTTTATAAAATGACATTGATCAAGGACATAATACACAGAAAGAGTTTTTATAAATAAAAATATTAAGAAGCCACCTTAAAAAATGATATATCTATATACTATAATATGGTATGATTGTCAAACATATCACTTAATGGGAAGAAAATGGTTGGGAGAATTTGTAGTGGACAGACTCTAAGATGGGCCTGAGTGATCCTTGCCTCCCAGTGTTCACATCCTTATGTAACTCCCACACCTTGAATAAGGACCAGACCTCTGACTTGTTTCTAACAAACAGAATATGACTAAGGTAACAAGATGTTACTGAAGTATAGGTCACCTAAGATTGCCACTTCTATCTTACTAGCAAATTCTGTTTCTTTTGGGCTTGCATGCTTTAACATAGCAAGTGGCCATGTTGCAGATGTCCCTGAACCTACGTCAACTAGGACCTGAAGCCTTTAGTTTCCCACAAAGAGAGCATATAAGTGGATTCTTCCACAGTCAAATATTCAGAAGAGACCCCAGGCCAGTGTGACACCTTAATTGAAATCTTATGAAAGATGTAGAAGAAGACCCAACTAAGCCATATCTGAATACCTGAGTAAGAGAAACTTTAAGATAGTAAGTATGTGTGCACTATTTCAAGCTGCTTATTATATGAAAATTTGCCATGCAACAATAGATAACTAATACACAATTTGGTACCTGGAATTTGGATACTTCTATAACCTCAAAGTGTGGGAGTGCCTTTGGAACAGGGCAATAGTTAAAGACTGGAAGGATTTGCAGGAGAATAACAAACAAAGCATAAATTACCTGGACTCTTCTGTTAGTAGAAATTTGGACATTGAAAACACAGCCAGCAAGGGCTCAAAAGAAGTGAGGGGGCATGCTTTCAGAAGTTGAAGGGAGAGGGATCTTTATTGTATAGTGGCAGGAAGCTTAGCAAAATTTTCATCTCAGTTATGTGGGAAACAGAACATTTACGAGATAAACTTGGTTACTTAGCTAGAAATTTCCAAGCAAAGTGTTGAAAATGCCACCTGGTTTATTCTTGCTACTTACAGCAAAGTGCAAGAGAAGACAAATTAGGGAGGGGTGAGCTACAGTGTCAAAAAAAAAAAAAAAGGAGCCAGGATCTGATGATTTACAAAGTTCTCAGCTTCTTTAGGGGGTTTCCCAGGTGGCACTAGTGGCAAAGAACATGCCTACCAATGCAGGAGATCCAATAGACTCGGGTTTGATCCCTGGGTTAGGAAGATCCCCTGGAGGAGGAAATGTCAACCCAGCCCAGTATTCTTGCCTGGAGAATCTCATGGACAGAGGAGCCTGGCAGGACCCAGTTCATCAGGTCACGAAGAGTTGGACATGACTGCAGTGACTTAGCACAGCTTCTTCATATGACAAAAGATGCTAAAATTAAGAAATGTCTTCCAAACACTCAGAAAAATGTATTCTTTTGATGAGACCTTGTTTAGAGATCAATTTGAGTGTGTCATTGGACAAACCTTTTGTTAAAACTTTAGAAAGATAAGGTATCAGAGTAATCCATTGCAAAAAGTCATTTAAAGAGACTAATGAACATTTAAATTATTGAAGGGATTATTGAACCCTTCAATCAAGCCATAGGGTATCTTGGAAGCTTTAGGACATTATCCTCAGCCAACTCTGCAAGTAGCCAAAAGCAGAAAAGGGTTTATGGAAGAGACATTTCCAGATGTGGCTTTTGAGGAATGGAATAAATCCTAATGAAATTCATAGAAAGCCCACAAATTTTTGAGGAAATCATGTCATGAAAACCAATGAAAATTTGCAGTAAAAGGAATAAGAGAATAGAAAATGAAAAGACACTGTTGGTTTCTTCTAAATATCTCCTGACAATGAGCATACGGACGAAACTACTCAGGAGCAATCGGGGAGACACAAAAGATGAAACCAAGAGTATGGAAAGGCAAAGCTAGGAGCTCTGAAAACTATGACACTAACAAGGAAACAAACCAAGAGAAAATGTGCTCTCTGCTCTTTGGTCCCATCTACCAGTCCTTGTAAAGGGCAATATTTTAACACTGTTTCTCAGGTATATACTCAGTTGGGCCAGGATGGATACATATCAATAAAAGGTGTATAGAGGAAGGTTTTTCCCCTACTGCCACAGACAGAAGATTATAAAGGTAGAAATAAAGTCTCTCACTAATTTTATATATACACTTATATATAAGACTGGTGTGTATATCATAACTGGTCTTGGCTTTTTGGGATTCATCCTAAGAGGTGGCAAGTTGAATAGCAGAAAGCCAATGACTTGGAGTTTATTTTCTTTTATAATTTGTTGTTGTTGATGTAAGCCATTTTTAAAGTTTTATTGAATTTGTTACAACATTGCTTCTGTTTTATGGGTTTTTTTTTTTGTTTTTGTTTTTTTTTTTTTGCACATAGCATATGGAGTCCTAGCTCCCCAATCAGGGGTTTAATCTGCAGTTCTTGCCTTGGAAGGTAAAGTCTCAACTGGACCATGAGGGAAGTCCCTAGGGGTTAATTTTTTATTCCTTTTAAATTTTCTAGCTAAAACCACAGGCATTTTGAAAGGTAGTAAATGTATCAGGTCAGTTAACACATTTTATAGACTCCTGGAAAAATGGACTCCAAACTAGATGTATAAATCTATACTAAACCAAAACCAAAAAACAAAGTTACAGAGAGTAACTCCCAGGCCTTGATATCTAATCAAGTACCTTCCAATGTTTGCCTAGCAGGATTTCAGAATTATTATGGACTACTTTTTATCTTCCATTTTCTCCCATTTTGAATAAGAATGTCTGCAGCTATTTTCCTATGTCTCATCCACCACTGTATGTTGGGTAGATGTACAGGTAGATAAACTCATCTATTTAGTGTCATCTATCTGTAGATGAAGAGAAACTATTTCAGGAGTTCTGCTTCACAAATCACACTCATTCTCACCTAAACTTGATCCTAAATATGAGATTTTAGACTTGGAGCAAATTGAGTAAAAAGTTGGTACTCTAAAGAATTTTGACAAGGGGGTTTAAGGTGTTTGGCAGTGAAAGGAATGTGTTTTAGCATCACAGAGCAGACTCTGTCAGGCAGTTACTCTGATGATTGCCAACAAGCCCTGCCTTCTGGTGACTGTGGATTGTGCAAACCCCTGCTCTTAAGTAATGTGCTTCTAACTAATAGAATACCTCAGTTTTGAGGGGATATAACTTCCATGATTAGAATTACATATGACTTTAACTTCTGTCTTGCTCTCAGACTTTCCCTACTGACTTCTCAAAGAGGTCTGTGAGGGTCTTGGTCCCGTAACCCACAGAGACTATATGCTGCCAACAAACATGTGAGACTGGAAATGGATTCTTCACCAGACTGTCACATGAGATCCATAACATGTCAATGCCATAACATTGACAGTAGCCTTGTAAGAAACCATGCAGCTGTGGGTACAACTGAGTGATCTCCAGCTTTCTGACTCATAGAAAGTGTAAATAATAAATGTGGAACTAAAAGTCCATCAACAGATGAACAGATGAGGAAAATGTGGTACATATATATTGTACAATGGAATACAACTCAGCCACAAAAACAAATGAAATAATGCTTTGTAGCAACATGGATGGACCTAGAAAAGTAAGTCAGACAGAGACAAATATCACATGATATCACTCATATGTAGAATCTAATTTAAATAATGATACAAATGAACTTATTTACAGAATAGTAACATATTCGCAGATTTCACAAATAAACTAATGGTTACCAAAGGGGAAAGGTTTGGAGGAAGAATAAATTAGGAACTTGAGATTAATACACACACACTACTATATATAAAATAGACAACCAACAAGGACCTTCTTTATAAACAGGGAATTCTACTCAATAGTCTGTAATAATTTATATTGGAAAGAGTCCAAAAAAAGAATAGCTGTATGTATAACTGAATCACTTGGCTATATACCTAAATCTAACCAACACTGTAAATTAACTATACTACATATATCATTGTAGCACTATTTACAATAGCCAGGGCGTGGAAGCAACCTAGATGTCCATTGACAGTTGCATGGATAAAGAAGTTGTGGTACATATATATACAATGGACTATTACTCAGCCATAAAAAGGAACAAAATTGAGTCAGATTTAGATGAACCTAGTGTCTGTCATACAGAGTGAACTAAGTCAGAAAGAGAAAAACAAATATAGTATATTAACACATATATATGGAATTTAGAAAATGATACTAATGAACCTATTTGCAGGGCAGAAATAGAAAGATAGACATAGAGAACAGATGCGTGGACACCGTGGGGGGAGAAGTAGGTGGGATGAACTGAGAGAGTAGCATTATATATATATATATGCACACATATATTGCCATGTGTCAAACAGCTAGTGGGAAGCTTCTGTATAACACAGGGAGCTCAACTTGGTGCTCTGTGATGACCTAGAGGGCTGGGATGGGGGAGGTGGAAGGGAAACTCAAGAGGGAGGAGATATATATATATATATATATATATATATATATATATACACACACACATACACTTTCATGATTGGACAGCAGAAACTAACACAACATTGTAAAGAAATCACATTCCAATTAAAAAAATAAAATAATAAGAACTGAGGGTTATTTAAAGCAGCCAATATTATCGTAATTTGTTATATCACAATGGATAACAAAGACAGTATCTGTGTAAATGCATGTTTTAAGATCTACAGAACATTTCAGAAATAAATACAATAAATGAAAGAGGGTGGGTACCTATGAAGAGAGATTATAGCCCTTCTGGGATGAGAAGTTATACTTTCCTGTATGCTTGTAGTTTTTTAACTTTCCCCCAAAATTCTGTATGTTACTAAAATATAATTTTTAAGAAATAGGTAGTTTTATACTTGTCAAAAGAGAAAAGGAAAGATATAAGCATCTGAATGCAGAGTTCCAAAGAATAGCAAGGAGAGATAAGAAAGTCATCCTCAGTGATCAATGCAAAGAAATAGAGGAAACCAACAGAATGGGGAAGACTAGAGATCTCTTCAAGAAAATTAAAGATACCAAGGGACATTTCATGCAAAGATGGGCTCAACAAAGGACAAAAATGGTATGGACCTAACAGAAGCAGAAGATATTAAGAAGAGGTGACATGAATACACAGAACTGTACAAAAAAGAGCTTCAAGACCCAGATAATCACGATGGTGTGATCACTCACCTAGAGCCAGACATCCTGGAATGTGAAATCAAGTGGGCCTTAGAAAGCATCACTGTAACAAAGCTAGTGGAGGTGATGGAATTCCAGTTGAGCTATTTCAAATCCTGAAAGATGATGCTGTCAAAGTGCTGCACTCAATATGCCAGCAAATTTGGAAAACTCAGCAGTGGCCACAGGACTGGAAAAGGTCAGTTTTCATTCCAATTCCAAAGAAAGACAAGGCCAAAGGATGCTCAAACTACCACACAATTGCACTCATCTCACACGCTAGTAAAGCAATCCTCAAAATTCTCCAAGCCAGGCTTCAGCAGTACGTGAACCATGAAATTCCAGATGTTCAAGCTGGTTTTAGAAAAGGCAGAGGAACCAGAGATCAAATTGCCAACATCCGCTGGATCATGGAAAAAGCAAGCGAGTTCCAGAAAAGCATCTATTTCTGCTTTATTGACTATGCCAAAGCCTTTGACTGTGTGGATCACAATCAACTGTGGAAAATTCTGAAAGAGATGGGAATACCAGACCACCTGATCCGCCTCTTGAGAAACCTATGTGCAGGTCAGGGAGCAACAGTTAGAACTGGACATGGAACAACAGACTGGTTCCAAATAGGAAAAGGAGTACGTCAAGGCTGTATATTGTCACCCTGTGTATTTAACTTCTATGCAGAGTACATCATGAGAAATGCTGGGCTGGAAGAAGCATAAGCTGGAATCAAGATTGCCAGGAGAAATCTCAATAACCTCAGATATGCAGATGACACCATCCTTATGGCAGAAAGTGAATAGGAGCTAAAAAGCCTCCTGATGAAAGTGAAAGAAGAGAGTGAAAAAGATGGCTTAAAGCTCAACATTCAGAAAACGAAGATCATGGCATCTCGTCCCACCACTTCATGGGAAATAGACGGGAAACAGTGGAAACAGTGTCATACTTTATTTTTTTTTTTTTTGGCTCCAAAATTCACTGCACATGGTGATTGCAGCCATGAAATTAAAAGACGCTTACTCCTTGGAAGGAAAGTTATGACCAACCTAGACAGCATATTACAAAGCAGAGACATTACTTTGCCAACAAAGGTTCGTCTAGTCAAGGCTATGGTTTTTCCAGGGGTCATGTATGGAGTCATGTGAGAGTTGGACTTTGATGAAAGCTGAGCGCTGAAGAATTGATGTTTTTGGACTGTGGTGTTGGAGAAGACTCTTGAGAGTCCCTTGGACTGCAAGGAGATCCAACCAGTCCATTCTAAAGGAGATCAGGCCTGGGTGTTCATTGGAAGGACTGATGCTAAAGCTGAAACTCCAATACTTTGGCCACCTCAGGAGAAGAGTTGACTCATTGGAGAAGACTCTGATGCTGGGAGGGGTTGGGGACAGGAGAAGAAGGGGACGACAGAGGATGAGATGGCTGGATGGCATCACCGACTCGATGGACATGAGTGTGAGTGAACTCAGGGAGTTGGTGACGGACGGGGAGGCCTGGCGTGCTGCAGTTCATGGGGTCACAAAGAACCGGATGCGGCTTAGCGACTGAACTGAACTGAACTGATACTTGTCATTTAAAATTAACTAAGGATTCATTTTGTGTAAAACACATTAATTCTGTTTGAGCAAAATGAAACTACTTTAAATGTAAGATGGTGAATTTTTAGTTTAAGAAATTTTCAAATCAGAGAGCAATCAAGGCCAGGACAAACCTGAGTTTAATCACTTGACAGTAAGAGTCTTACAGCTGAGAAGTCACATCCATGATCATTTCTATGCAACCATGTTGTATCAAGAAAAAATACCTGAATATATTAGGTTCTCAGTTAAGATATAAGGGGCAGGTTGTAGAGATTCTGTGTTCTTGTTACAGCTTAGTACATATAATGAGGAACAATTCTTATTTACTTTTTCATCTGATAAATTTGTTAATGATATAGTTATGCCAGTAATGAAATTCTTAAATATTAGATAGCCTCCTTAATATTTCATTATAAAAACACATACTAAATACATATCATGTGCCAATCACTAATGATGAACAAGAGGATTTTTATTCACAAGAAACTTTCATTCTAATAAAAGAGAGGTAAGATTCTGTCAGTGTGGTAAATGTTAAAATAGTATGTGGACAGGGAATCTAGTGGGAAAAAAACACTTATCTGAGTTTATGAATGGTGAATACCTAGGAAGCTTTCCAGAAAAGAAAGTACACAAGCTAAGATTTTCTATCTCTTTCATGACAAATAAAATAAAGAGTTTTACTTTCATACTTGGAGTTTTATTCTTAACTCAGTTAATGTTTTTCATTTTTCCTCAGTAATCTTATTTTCAATGTACAAGCTTGTTAGCATAGTTGGACGGCAAATTCTGAGAAAACTGGACATCTCTGCAATGTTGGGAGTGTGGGCTGGGAATGCTAAACCATTAAATAGGAGAGAAGGAGCATTAGAAAATAAAAAGAAGTTATGCCAAAGGATCTGAAAGAATGTCAGCAAGTTGGCATGGGAGGATTTACATGAGAGGCACAGCAGGAAATGCTCTCACTGGACTAGAGCAGATGGTGTAAAGAAAAAAAATTATATATATATATTATATATATATATACACATACATACACACACACACACACACACACACACATATTTAAAAGCTGTAGAGAACAGCTTGGGAAGATTGAGTAGGCTGACAATTACCATACCATATTATCTATTATTTTTAGTTTGCAGATTCCTATTTATTTCACTCAACGAGGGCTCCTAAGTATACCACATATTTTGAACTGAAGGATTCAGGGAAGAGTGGGTGAATTTAGGAGAGATCAGAGTGACTCAGTGGAAAATGAGCACAGATGCTATGGCAGACTGCCATCTCGTCTTCCTGGGAGTGCACACAGACTGCTTAATGAAAATTTCTTGGAAGCTTGTGGTTGCCCCAAAAGCCAGCCCCATGGAGTCTACATCAAGGCACATTAACTGCTTCACACTTCTTCATCTTTGTGCTCAAGAACAATCACTGCTGAAGTCATGACATCTATGGACATCTTCCCTGGATTCTGTGAGTTTTAGCATAAAATTATTTCACGATTCTTATTTTCTAAATGAAAGCAAAAACTTAATTTTAAAAACTAAATTGTGTCCTGTAAATATGGGAACATTGGCTCCCAGATGGGAGTGAAAAAATTCACAAATCATAAGTCCAACAACATTCCTTTATGTGTCCAATATCTTATGCAATGGGATGTATTGAATAGTGTGTGAAAATGAGGCAACACACAGGACTTTTGTTGATAAGACATATCACTAGCTCATGAAGGTGTCTAGTAGGAGCTGAAATGGTGAGTCAGTGAACCTAATAAATGAATTAGGGTTTGGAGGAATATCTTTGAATTTCAGTCTTATCCTCAAAATACGTATCTTTGGTCATTCCTCGCTTTCAACTAACCTCACCTGAGCAACTCCACTTCCCCAAGATATTTAAATTAGATTAACAGTATTAAAAGCTCTTATGGAAACAATAAGTGATTTAAAGTGATAAAAATATGAAAAATTTAAAGACCTTGTCACCAGTGCAAAGTCAGGCTTCAGTTTAAGGGATAGAAAGGGAAAGCCATGCAAAACAGATCGTTTAATTTTCTTTTTTTCTGTTGGTCTAAACTTCCTCATTTTTCCTTGCTAGGAAGTGAGTTATTTTTCTCAAAATTCCAAACAAGCCAGAATGAGGGTAGAGTGGTATGAATTAATTAAGCCATTCTGGCTAGACTTTTTTCTCTGTGAACCCAACATAACTATAAATTCAAACTAACCACTATAGGAGTACTTTTGATAAGATACACATATGATCAGAGAAAATCATTGACCTGGTCACTAGAAAGTCAAAACGGGGCTGAAGTAAGTTCGAGAGTAAAGGTGGGGTATGAATATAGTTATGGGTTCAAAATACACGTGAAGTTTATTTAAATTGATCATTCATTTCTCAGTTGTGAAAATCATGCATTTTCTTCCACAACAACTTTGGCCACCTCATGCGAAGAGTTGACTCATTGGAAAAGACTCTGATGCTGGGAGGGATTGGGGGCAGGAGGAGAAGGGGACGACAGAGGATGAGATGGCTGGATGGCATCACTGACTCGATGGACGTGAGTCTGAGTGAACTCCGGGAGTTGGTGTTGGACAGGGAGGCCTGGCGTGCTGCGATTCATGGGGTCGCAAAGAGTTGTACATGACTGAGCGACTGAACTGAACTGAACTGAACGTTTACTGTTAAGCTACCTTAAAGTATCTCACAAGTGTGGGCCCTTATAAACTCTGCATTCATTATATCATTTAAACCTTTGAAAAAATCTTTGAAGCATATATGCTTAATATCCTCATATTACAGATAAGGAGAAAGAAACACGAGGAGCTGAATAACTTTACCGCAAACCCATATCTAAGATTGACATATATACACTACCACATGGAAAGTAGATAGCTAGTGGGAAGCTGCTGTATAGCACAGGGAGCTCAGCTCCATGCTCAGTGATGACCTAGAGGGCTGGGATAGGGGCTAGGGGGATGTCCAAGAAGGAGGGGATATATGTATACATATAGCTGATTCACTTCATTGTACAGCAGAAGCTAACATAACATTGTAAAGCAATTATATTCCAATTTAAAAAGCTGAGATACTTAAAATCTGATTCCTATGCCTCTCTATACTTTAATATACACTAATTTTCCACAAATTTTAATCAATATTTCAATGTCTGATAAATATATGGTGTTTCTTTTCACAATTTGGGATTAAATATTTTACTTATACCTATACATATGTTGTATATATCTATAAGACAAATATATGATGAACCATCATCTTCTTTACTTAGTGAAAATTCTTTGTTCTCCCATATGTTCCAATTTTGAGATTTTTCAGTAAAAGAGTTTGATAGATGCATTATTTTTTACTTTTCTTGTCATAATTGTACTTGAATAAAACACACTTGGCTGGTAGGTCACTATTGTTATACCTGGTTAGGGTGAAGTCCAGTTATATTTAGAACCCTAGCATGAAGGACTTCATCAGAGATCCCACACATACAACTGGCACCTCAGCAAGGGGAGCATGGTTTTGACACCAAGTATATGGCTTTCCCTGGTGGCTCACATGGTAGTCTGCCCGCAATGCGGGAGACCAGGGTTCAATCCCTGGCTCAGGAAGATCTCCTGGAGAAGGGAATGGCAAGCCACTCCAATAGTTTTGCCTGGAAAATCCCACGGACGGAGGAACCTGGCAGGCTGCAGCCTATGGGGTCGCAAAGAGTTGGACACAACTGAGCGACTTCACTGTTAATACAACCAATAACTGAGGCTGAAAAGTAAAAGCAATAAGATGTCAGACTAACATCTTCAATACTCCTTCACTGAGTAATAATCTAATACTCATTTAACTAAGTACCAGAAGAACAAAGTTCTGTTTCAGGAGTTGGTGCAACAAAATTTACTATTAAGGAAAATGAAACTCAAGAAGCAAAACTAGTACTGCTAGTCTGTTATTACTAGAATCAAATGTCAAAACTACACTTTAAATTCTTTAGACCTGAAGAGTTCATCAACGATATTGGTGTGTGAGGGAATTGTCATAGTTACAATTCAATAGATTTCCAATATAAATTGATTTGTAATCAATGAGTTGTTCTCAGATGAAAAAAATCCCCAATCAATATATTATCTAAGATGTATCAGTAAATGGTAGATTTTATTTTCACAATAAAAATAAGTAGTGTTGCCTATTTCCCAATTTATTCCTCCATCTTTTTTTTCCTGAGAAGGAAGGAAAAACCCTCCACTGTTACATAGTTCTGATTTTGGTACAAATAATGTCCATGATGACTCAGATGTGATGGACAGAATCTGGATGGACAGGGTGAAAATGAAAGAGAAGGCATTGTTGAATCAAAAGTAAGTGACATGTAGGTTTATAGAGCCTGTGTGCACGTTAAGTCACTTTATTTGTGTCCAACTCTTTGCAACCCTCTGTACTGTAGCCCACCCAGCTCCTCTGTCCATAGGATTCTCCAGGCAAGAAAATTGGAGTGGGTTGCCATGCCCTCCTCCAGGGGATCTTCCCGACCCAGGGGTCAAACCCTCCTCTCTTACATTTCTTAGAAATGTAGGCAGGTTCTTTACTACTAGCATCATCTGGAAATAAAGACTATTGACAAGACAATTTTAAAAGCAATCTGATATTTCAAGTTTAAGAAACTGAGTATTTTTACAGACAGACTGAGAAATTGTTGCTCAGTCAAGGTCATAATTGTGAATATGCAGTATCTCAGTGCAGATGAGGAAGGGAAAGAACACCTAGGAAAATCAGCAGGATTTAATGATGAGAAAAAAATCTGACACAAGAAGGAAAATTGAGATACATAAGAACTGGGGTGGTTTTCATAAATCATACATCCTAAGGACTTTCTAATTCATTTTGAGCAATATATGTAAGTCAATAAAAAAACATATACTACATATGATAAATACATATCATATTATTCAAATAATTATGTTACATTATGGTAATTCATTAAAAATCAAACTTACCAACTGACATTCTTACACTTATAATTTACAGAGAAGAAATTTCAGTGAATGTAAGTTTATTGAAATTAGAAAAGATTTGTTACTTATTTTATGCAAGTATAGAAAGACACATGCTAATAAAATAATTATGAAAAAACTATTTCCTAAAAATAGAAATTTTATTCATAGGGTCTATTTGCTTAAATAATTATGTATTAAAAGGTTACTTTTTAATATAAAAACCAAGATTTTTATTGCTGCATAATCAGAAATAATTAAGTTAGGATGTTTTATCTTTTAAATATAAATCTGTTCAATTAAAGAAAGCATATACCTGAGATTTGACTTAGAAACCAACATTCTGCCAAGGTCTTTGATCAGATCCAGACAGTATTTCAGAAATATAGGAAGCTTATTTTAGTTCATATTTCACTGTATTGTTTTGTATTATAGCAAACAAGATAAAGCACCAAGTTCTAGCCTTTGATGAAAAATCTAGAAGTGAACTTATTTAGATTTATGAGTAACTATGTTCTCAAAATATTTTTGAGCCATATTCAAGGTTTCATTTTTCTCATACTTCCTCAAACAATACCCAAATGTTCATTCTTTTTGAAACACTATTAGAATATCAGAATATTTGTTTTCTCTACTATAACCTTTATTACAAACTTTCACTAGAATTATAATGGCTTTCTAAAGTATACCCTGATTCTTCAACAGTCTTATAAATCAAGAGGCCAGGTGTTTTTTTTTTTCATGTCTCTCTCAGGAAGGTAACTTCTCAGAACTCTATTAATAAATTAGCTCAAATTTGACAGAAACTCTGTTCCTTTTATTTATATGAAGTTATACATTCTTCAAGATTCATCTTCCTGAAGTATTTCTCATTAAAAAGGAAGAAACATGTTTGCCTGTAAAGAACAGCAAAGCTAGAGAGAGGATAATTATTTGCATGTGAATTTTTTCATATTAATTTTTGGATTTTGGCTGATATGCCAGCATCTATCAAATGGGAGTTGTAAAATATAATTCCACTTGAACAATTGTTTAATATAAACAGGAGGACACCAAAGTTATTGGAACTTCTTTCAATATTAGATTGGTCTATGGAATTTGATCTATCTCTGTTAATAATTAATATTCTTCTGTTGAAAATTCCATAGGATGTATTTTAATGTAGAGACATTAAGGGATATTTCAAAGTAATGTTTTATACATATGATACAATGTTGTGATGTTATTGTATTTATTGATTTTGTTTCAGATAAGTCTAAAACTGCTGGCACAAGCATGGTAGTACTTTATCTTGTCCTTCAGCATCAGAAGTACTTGTTAAAAATATTTATTTTCTACCTCTGCTTACTATGAGGGACCAGAAATAATAGCATTCCAGTAGCAATTAACACACTAAGCACACAGATATTAATTTTTACATACCATTCACTTAAAGTAAAAGTAAGCTTGGCTTCTCAGAAAAGTGATTTCAATCCTGGAGCAGGAAACTACACAATGAACTTGGAACAGCTTTTTGTGCCAGAAAATGAAGAGGTACTCAAAGAATGACAGAAATCGGTACACAGAAGCCAGCCTGAAGAAGCTCCTGGCTACCAAGTCTGGGATAATTTCAGTGAAAAATAAGTAATTATATTAAAGGATTATAACACATTGATTGGAATTCATTGAATAAAATAAGAATTTATGAGTATTTGTTAATATAAATAAATGAATATAAAGACAAATTCTTTCTTGTAGTAAAATACCAACTGATAAGTGCAGTAATAACAATCAGTTAGAAAATCACTATTTGACACATATCTAGTATAACTAATGGAGAAGGCAATGGCACCCCACTCCAGTACTCTTGCCTAGAAAATCCCATGGATGGAGGGGCCTGGAAGACTGCAGTCCATGGGGTCGCTGAGGGTCGGACACGACTGAGCGACTTCACTTTCACTTTTCACTTTCATGCATTGGAGAAGGAAATGGCAATCCATTCCAGTGTTCTTGCCTGGAGAATCCCAGGGACGGGGGAGCCTGGTGGGCTGCAGTCTATGGGGTCGCACAGAGTCGGACACAACTGAAGTGACTTAGAAGCAGTATAACTAATGACGAATCAGATAATCCTGATATATTTAGAAACAGATATATTCTCAAATGTTCTCTTGCAATATTAATTACAAAGGGAAAAAATAATAAATTTACAGTGGAAAAAACTTTAAGACAGGATCTTAGTTAAATGAATGACCAAAGTTAATGTCACTAGTAATGGAACAAGCCAACCACATGTGATTCTTGATATGATGAACTAAGGATAAAATCACTTTTGGTATACTTCTGCCAAAAATGTGAAAACCCAATAAAATCATGAGAAAACATCAGACAAACCCAAAAGTGAAGAACACTTAAAAAATTACCTAACCAGTAGTCTCAAATCTCAAGGTCATGCAACACAAAGTAAGATTCAGAAACTTCCAAATTGAGCTAAAAAGATGTGACCACTTAATGCAACACATGATTTGAGATTTTCTGTTTTTATAATGGAAATTTTAAGGACAATTTGTGAAATCTGAATAAAAGCCGTAGATTATATTATAGTATGAATTGTTTAATTTCTTGATTTGAATTTGAAGTTAAATAAAAGAATGTCATTATTCCAAGGAAACATACAGTATTTACATATATAGGGGAGCACTATATCCTCAGGTTTCAACTTATTCTCAAATGGTACAAATATATATATATATGCTATGCTATGCTAAGTCACATCAGTTGTGTCCGACTCTGTGCGACCCTATAGATGGCAGCCCACCAGGTTCCCTCGTCCCTGGGATTCTCCAGGCAAGAACACCGGAGTGGGTTGCCATTTCCTTCTCCAATGCATGAAAGTGAAAAGTGAAATTGAAGTCGCTCAGTCGTGTCCGACTCCTAGCGACCCCGTGGACTGCAGCCTACCAGGCTCCTCCGTCTATGGGATTTTCCAGGCAAGAGTACTGGAGTGGGGTGCCATTGCCTTCTCTCTCTCTCTCTCTCTCTCTCTCTCTATATATATATATATATATATATATACACACACACACTATATTAATGTATGTATATGTGTCTGTATATGCAGAGAAAACACTATAAAACAAATACAAGTAAATATTGAAAATATGGGAATCTTGGAAAAGAGCAATTCTTTTCACTGTTTTTGCAAATTTCCTGAAGTCTGAAAACATTTCAAAAATGTAAACTTACAAAATATTTTCTTTCCTATTTTGTTTTGAGGATTCTGGAGTTGTAGCAATTTAATTAATTATTTACTCTAGAACAGAGCTCATAAAGAGGGAGTCAACAGGGCTTTTAGCTTGCAGAAATGCTTTTCAGTTAGTCTAGTGTAGTTTAGTTTTGCTTCTGGTGTATATAGAATAAAAAAATATAAAATTCATTTCAGTCATTTACAATTATAAAAGTTCATATGTAAAAACAATTTCAAGCTCTTCTTGAATACTGGAAAATTGGAAATGCTAGGTCCACAATTCACAAGAGAAAAACCAGTAGTTGAAAAACAATTTCCCCTTTGGTTATGCCTGTGCTTTCCAGTTAATCATATTTTCCACCCCCTTGCTTCATTCATTCATTTCTTATATCTAATTTTGATAAGCATTTGCATTTGGAGCCAAGTCCCAGAACATAAGAGGCAAAGTGGAACCTTCTCTGTGTTATTTTACTAAAGGAAATGACAAAATAAGATGGAATTGAAAGGCCTGAATGTAAGTTTTCAATGTTTGGTATTTCAGGCTACCTATGTAATCTTAAAGGAAGCATTTACCTCTTTTGGCCTTGGTTTCCGCATTTACAAAATTGGAGTAACAACTCTACAACAATGAATTATTGTAAGGAACAAATGAGATACTGTTAGAAAATTCCAAACCATAAATCACTACACAAATCTTGACTGCATTGATAGCAATAAATTCATAAAGAATTCTGACCAATCTAATAAATTATGCGTATTTGAAATTTTGAACTCTATTTACAGTGTTTCTAATTTAACAAGTATACTCATCATGCAATATGCCTTAAGTAATACAGTGTTCTAAGAGATCTAAAAGGTTTGCTAATCTCAATAGCCACATGGGGTGCTCACAAACTAAATACACAGCTTCAGTTCAGTTCAGTTCAGTTCAGTCGCATAGTCATGTCCGACTCTTTGCAACCCCACGAACTGCAGCACGTCAGGCTTCCCTGTCCATCACCAACTCCCGGAGTTCACTCACACTCATGTCCATCGAGTCGGTGATGCCATTCAGCCATCTCATCCTCTGTCATCCCCTTCTCCTCCTGCCCCCAACCCCTCCCAGCATCAGAGTCTTCTCCAGTGAGTCAACACTTCTCATGAGGTGGCCAAAGTATTGGAGTTTCAGCTTTAGCATCAGTCCCTCCAAAGAACACCCAGGCCTGATCTCCTTTAGAATGGACTGGTTGGATCTCCTTGCAGTCCAAGGGACTCTCAAGAGTCTTCTCCAACATCACAGTTCAAAAGCATGAATTCTTCAGCGCTCAGCTTTCTTCACAGTCCAACTCTCACATCCATACATGACCGCTGGAAAAACCATAGCCTTGACTAGACAGACCTTTGGCTTAGTTGTCTTTAAATCTTAAATTAATAACCAGAATATTACACTAAGAAGGAACTTTCTATTAACACCAGCAATCATGATCCTAAAAGGAAGAAAAAAAAAAAAGACTTTGAAAATTAGTTTAAATAAATACCATAAGGGTTACTAGACAGGCTGAATTTCAACCAAAGTGTTAATTAAAACACGAACCTATTTTGTGCTTTCACATCAATTTCCTCCTCAAGATGCTTATTTGTTTTATTCCTAAAAGATTAATTTTTCTTTCACTTTTAAAGACTTGGAGACTTTTCTTTTGAGAGTATCACTAATGTGATGCTGACATTATGATACTGATGAGGTTGTTAATGACCACCTTAAAGATAACTTTTAATCTGTTTCGTAATGGAATAAATTATTTTTTATTGGATACTTTCCTAATGAGTACTGAGGAAATCAAAACGATTCTTCCTGCCTTGTTTCTCATTACATCTGTCTTGACCCAAACCTCAAAACTTATCTCTGTGGCAGAAAAATAGTTGCCATAATATTTTCTTGTTAGTTGAAAACAGTCAAATTAAAAAAATTAATTATCATTAATTTATTTTCTAATGAAGTTACCATTTTTATCCATTTATCAAACAGGCTGTGCCCTTCATTTTCTAATAAAGCACTTTATTCTTTTATTTGATTTTCATTTATTTCTCTTTTCATTGAACATAAATTATTGAATAGAATTTTTAAAAACTGCAAAATATAAAAGTAAAATAAACTAAACACTATTAACTTTTAAAATATATGTTTCTAGGTGTTTTGGTATATGTATGTATGCATATAACAACAACTTGTACACAGGAGACAAAGAAGGTATAAATAAACCATTGATGACACTTGTAAGGGTGATGTGAAAGTGTTATCAGAGGGAAAGTAGGTAAGTGACTTCAGGAAGAACCCCTGGTTCCCCAAGGCCTTGCACTGGGTGCAGAGTACCTCAAGTTGCAGCATACCCAACAGGGTGACACTGAAGTAGTATGTTAAGTGGCAGCACATCTGAAAACTTGTAGAGGGCAAGAGTGTTGGATCAGGGGCTAAATCTCATTTATGGTATTAGAACCAGTATAACTAAACCAGGTAGCCAAAGATACTACTCCTCCTTGTTCAAAAGGTCAAGGGATAGATCAGCCTAGCTCCATAGCTGTCCCAGGAATATCTAGTGAACTTTACAGTGATATTAGGATCTATTCTTTTTTTTCAGCTGCCATCAGAACATGTAAGCTAGATCCTTCTCTATTATATGCAGACACCCTGTAAGGCAAGAAGAGAAGGGGAAAGAAGAGGTCTGAAACTGTCTCTCCAACATAGCAGAACAGAGAGTAAGTCTCTTTAAGAGACTCTTCAAGATACCTAGAAAGTCTCTTAAAAAGTCAAAGTATGATGACAAAAGTAGACTAAATTATTTTTGTAAGGTTTTATATCCCAACACCGTTGATTGTACTGATCATATCATTTTGAGCTGATATAATTTTGTAGTGGATAACTATATGAGTTATCCATGCTACTTTATTATTATTTTTTTAATTTAAATTTATTTTAATTGGAGGCTAATTACTTTACAATATTGTATTGGTTTTGCCATACATCAACATGAATCCACCACGGGTGTACACGTGTTCCCCATCCTGAACCCCCGTTCCACCTCCACCCCAGTACCATCCCTCTGGGTCATCCCAGTGCACCAGCCCCAAGCATCCTGTATCCTGCATCGAACCTGGACTGGCGATTCGTTTCATACATGATATTATACATGTTTCAATGCCATTCTCCCAAATCATCCCACCCTCTCCCTCTCTCACAGAGTCCAAAAGACTGTTCCATACATCTGCGTCTCTTTTGCTGTCTCTTATACAGGGTTATTGTTACCATCTTTCTAAATTCCATATATATGTGTTACTATACTGTATTGGTGTTTTTCTTTCTGCGTTACTTCACTCTGTATAATCGGTTCCAGTTTCATCCACCTCATTAAAACTGATTCAAATAAATTCTTTTCAAAGGCTTAGTAATACTCCATTGTGTATATGTACCACAGCTTTCTTATCCATTCATCTGCTAATGGACATCTAGGTTGCTTCCATGTCCTGGCTATTATAAACAGTGCTGCAATGAACATTGGAGTACATGTGTCTCTTTCAATTCTGGTTTCCTCAGTGTGTATGCCTAGCAGTGGGATTGCTGGATCATAAGGCAGTTCTATTTCCACTTTTTAAAGGAATCTCCACACTGTTCTCCATAGTGGCTGTACTAGTTTGCATTCCCACCAACAGTGGAAGAGGGTTCCCTTTTCTCCACACCCTCTCCAGCATTTATTGCTTGTAGACTTTTGGATCACAGCCATTCTGACTGGCGTGAAATGGTACCTCATAGTGGTTTTGATTTGCATTTCTCTGATAATGAGTGATGTTGAACATCTTTTCATGTGTTTGTTAGCCATCTGTATGTCTTCTTTGGAGAAATGTCTGTTTAATTCTTTGTCCCATTTTTTGATTGGGTCATTTATTTTTCTGGAATTGAGCTGCAGGAGGTGCTTGTATATTTTTGAGATTAGTTGTTTGTCAGTTGCTTAATTGCTATTATTTTCTCCCATTCTGAAGGCTGTCTTTTCACCTTGCTAATAGTTCCCTTTGTTGTGCAGAAGCTTTTAATTAGATGCCATTTGTTTATTTTTGCCTTTATTTCCAGTATTCTGGGAGGTGGGTCATAGAGGATCCTGCTGTGATGTATGTCAGAGAGTGTTTTGCCTATGTTCTCCTCTAGGAGTTTTATGGTTTCTGGTCTTATGTTTAGATCTTAATCCATTTTGAGTTTATTTTTGTGTATGGTGTTATAAAGTGTTCTAGTTTCATTCTTTTACAAGTGGCTGACCAGTTTTTCCAGCACTACTTGTTAAAGACATTGTCTTTTCTCCATTGTGTACTCTTGAGTCCTTTAAAAAGATAAGGTGTCCATAGGTGCATGGATTTATCTCTGGGCTTTCTATTTTGTGCCATTGATCTATATTTCTGTCTTTGTGCCAGTGCCACATTGTCTTGATGACTGTGGCTTTGAAGTAGAGCCTGAAGTCAGGCAGGTTGATTCCTCCAGTTCCATTCTTCTTTCTCAAGATTGCTTTGGCTATTCGAGGTTTTTTAAATTTCCATACAAATTGTGAAATTATTTGTTCTAGCTCTGTGAAAAATACTGTTGGTAGTTTCATAGGGATTGCATTGAATCTATAGATTGCTTTGGGTAGTATACTCATTTTCACTATATTGATTCTTCCGATTCATGACCATAGTATATTTCTCCATCTATTAGTGTCCTCTTTGATTTCTTTCACCACTGTTTTATAGTTTTCTATATATAGGTCTTTTGTTTCTTTAGGTAGATATATTCCTAAGTATTTTATTCTTTTCATTGCAATGGTGAATGGAATTGTTTCCTTAATTTCTCTTTTTATTTTCTCATTATTAGTGTATAGGAATGCAAGGGATTTCTCTGTGTTGATTTTATATCCTGCAACTTTACTATATTCATTGATTAACTCTAGTAATTTTCTGGTGGAGTCTTTAGGGTTTTCTATGTAGAGGATCATGTCATCTGCAAATAGTCAGAGTTTTACTTCTTCTTTTCCAATTTGGATTCCTTTTATTTCTTTTTCTGCTCTGATTGCTGTGGCCAAAACTTCCAAAACTATATTGAATGGTAGTGGTGAAAGTGGCATCCTTGTCTTGTTCCTGACTTTAGGGGAAATGCTTTCAATTTTTCACCATTGAGGATAATGTTTGCTGTGGGTTTGTCATATATAGCTTTTATTATGTTGAGGTATGTTCCTTCTATTCCTGCTTTCTGGAGAGTTTTTATCATAAATGGATGTTGAATTTTGTCAAAGGCTTTCTCTGCATCTATTGAGATAATCATATGGTTTTTATTTTTCAATTTGTTAATGTGGTGTATTACATTGATTGATTTGTGGATATTGAAGAATCCTTACATCACTGGGATAAAGCCCACTTGGTCATGGTATATGATCTTTTTAATATGTTCTTGAATACTGATTGATAGAATTTTATTAAGGATTTTTGCGTCTATATTCATCAGTGATATTGGCCTGTAGTTTTTTTTGTGGGATCTTTGTCAGGTTTTGGTATTAGGGTGATGGTGGCCTCATAAATGAGTTTGGAAATTTACCTTCTTCTGCAATTTTCTGGAAGAATTTGAGTAGGATAGGTGTTAGCTCGTCTCTAAATTTTTGGTAGAATTCAGTTGCGAAGCTGTCTTGACCTGGGCTTTTGTTTGCTGGAAGATTTCTGATTACGGTTTCAATTTCTGTGGTTGTGATGGACCTGTTAAGATTTTCCATTTCTTCTTGGTTCAGTTTTGGAAAATTGTACTTTTCTAAGACTTTGTCCATTTCTTCCACGTTGTCCATTTTATTGGCATATTGTTGCTGATAGTAGTCTCTTATGATCCTTTGTACTTGTGTGTTGTCTGTTGTGATCTCTCCATTTTCATTTCCAATTTTGTTGATTTGATTTTTCTCCCTTTGTTTCTTGATGAGTCTGGCTAATGGTTTGTCGATTTTATTTATCCTTTCAAAGAACCAGCTTTTGGCTTTGTTGATTTTTGCTGTGGTCTCTTTTGTTTCTTTTGCATTTATTTCTGCTCTAAGTTTTAAGATTTCTTTCCTTCTACTAACCCTGGGGTTCTTCATTTCTTCCTTTTCTAGTTGCTTTAGGTGTAGAGTTAGGTTATTTATTTGTTTTTTTCTTGTTTCTTGAGGTATGCCTGTACTGTTATGAACTTTCCCCTTAGCACTGCTTTTACAGTGTCCCAGAGGTTTTGGGTTGTTGTGTTTTTATTTTCCTTCATTTCTATGCATATTTTGATTTCTTTTTTGATTTCTTCTCTGTTTTGTTGGTTATTCAGCAGCGTGTTGTTCGGCCTCCATATGTTGGAATTTTTAATAGTTTTTCTCCTGTAATTGAGATCTAATCTTACTGCATTGTGGTCAGAAAAGATGCTTGGAATGATTTCAATTTTTTTGAATTTCCCAAGGCTAGCTTTATGGCCCAGGATGTGATCTATCCTGGAGAAGGTTCCGTGTGCGCTTGAGAAAAAGATGAATTTCATTGTTTTGGGGTGAGTTGTCCTATAGGTATCAATTAGGTCTAACTGGTCTATTGTATCATTTAAAGTTTGTGTTTCCTTGTTAATTTTCTATTTAGGTATGAGTGGGGTATTAAAGTCTCCCACTATTATAGTGCTATTGTTAATGTCCCCTTTCATACTTGTTAGCATTTGTCTTACATATTGTGGTGCTCCTATGTTGGATGCATATATATTTATATATATTTATAATTGTTATATATTCTTCTTGGATTGATTGATCCTGTGATCATTATGTTGTGTCCTTCTTTGTCTCTTTTCACAGCCTTTGTTTTAAAGTCTATCTTATCTGATATGAGTATTGCTACTCCTGCTTTCTTTTGGTCTCTATTTGTGTGGAATATCTTTTTCCAGCCCTTCACTTTCAGCCTGTATGTGTCCCCTGTTTTGAGGTGGGTCTCTTGTAGACAACATATATAGGACTCTTTTTTTTTGGTATCCATTCAGCACTCTTTGTTTTTTGGTTGGGCCATTCAACCCATTTATGTTTAACGTTGTTATTAATAAGTATGATCCCGTTGTCATTTACTTTATTGTTTTGGGTTCAAGTTTATATACCCTTTTTTGTGTTTCCTGTCTAGAGAATCTCCGTTTAATTTGTTGGAGAGCTGGTTTCGTGGTGCTGAATTCTCTCAGCTTTTGCTTGTCTGTAAAGCTTTTGATTTCTCCTCCATATTTGAATGAGATCCTTGATGGGTACAATAATCTGGGCTGTAGGTTATTTTCTTTCATCACTTTAAGTATGTCTTGCCATTCCCTCCTGGCCTGAAGAGTTTCTATTGAAAGATCAGCTGTTATCCTTTTGGGAATCCCCTTGTGTGTTATTTGTTGTTTTTCCCTTGCTGCTTTTAATATTGTTCTTTGTGTTTGATCTTTGTTAATTTGATTAATATGTGTCTTGGGGTGTTTCATCTTGGGTTTATCCTATTTGGGACTCTCTGGGTTTCTTGGACTTGGGTGATTATTTCCTTCCCCATTTAGGGAAGTTTTCAACTATTATCTCCTCAAGTATTTTCTCATGGTCTTTCTTTTTGTCTTCTTCTTCTGGGACTCCTATGATTCGAATGTTGGGGTGTTTAATAATGTCCTGGAGGTCTCTGAGATTGTGCTCATTTCTTTTAATTTGTTTTTCTTTTTTCCTCTCTGATTCATTTATTTCTACCATTCTATCTTCTACTTCACTAAATCTATCTTCTGCCTCCGTTATTCTACTATTTGTTGCTTCCAGAGTGTTTTTGATCTCACTTATTGCTTTATTCATTATATATTGACTCTTTTTTATTTCTTCTAAGTCTTTGTTAAACCTTTCTTGCATCTTCTTAATTCTTGTCTCCAGGCTATTTATCTGTGATTCCATTTTGATTTCAAGATTTTGGATCATTTTCACTATCATTATTTGGAATTCTTTATCAGGTAGATTTCCTATCTCTTCCTCTTTTGTTTGGTTTGCTGGGCATTTATCTTGTTCCTTTACCTGCTGGATATTCCTCTGTCTCTTCATCTTGTTTATATTGCTGAGTTTGGGGTGGCCTTTCGGTATTCTGGCAGTTTGTGGAGTTCTCTTTATTGTGGAGTTTCCTCACTGTGGGTGGGGTTGTACGGGTGGCTTGTCAAGGTTTCCTGGTTAGGGAAGCTTGTGTCAGTGTTCTGGTGGGTGGAGCTGGATTTCTTCTCTCTGGAGTGCAATGAAGTGTCCAGTAATGAGTTATGAGATGTTAATGGGTTTGGAGTGACTTTGGGCAGCCTGTATATTGAAGCTCAGGGCTATGTTCCTGTGTTGCTGGAGAATTTGTGTGGTATATCTTGCTCTGGAACTTGTTGGTCCTTGGGTGGTGCTTGATTTCAGTGTAGGTATGGAGGTGTTTGATAAGCTCCTGTCAATTAATGTTCCCTGGAGTCAGGAGTTCTCTGGTGTTCTCAGGATTTGGACTTAAGCCTCCTGCTTCTGGTTTTCAGTCTTATTTTTACAGTAGTCTCAAGACTTCTCCATCTATACAGCACTATTGATAAAACATCTAGGTTAAAGATGAAAAGTTTCTCCACAGTGAAGGACACCAAGAGAGGTTCAAAGAGAGAAGAGAAGAGGGAGGAGGGAGTTAGAGGTGGCTCAAATGAGATGAGGTAGAATCAAAAGAGGAGAGAGCAAGGTAGCCAGTAATCACTTCCTTATGTGCACTCCACAGTCTGGACCACTCAGAGATGTTCACGGAGTTATACAGAGAAGAGAAGAGGGAGGAAGGAGACAGAGGTGGCCAGGAAGATAAAGGGGGGAATCAAAAGGAGAGAGACAGATTCAGCCAGTAATCAGTTCCCTAAGTGTTCCCCACAATCTGGAACACGCAAAGAGATTCACAGAAGTGGGTCAAGAAGAGAAGGGGGAGGGTGGAGATAGAGGTGACCTGGTGGAGAAAAAGGAGGGTCCAAAGGAGGAGAAAGCAGTCAAGCCAGTAATCTCGCTCCCAAGTAAAAATGGGTACCAAAGACTGGGTTCTTAAAGGTACAAAATTGATAACAAATACACAAAAGCATAAATTAAAAATCTAGAGTAGAGGTTGGATTTTCAAAAATACAATATTAAAGAAAAAAGTAAGAAAAATTATAATATATATATATATATATGAAGTTTGCTTTAAAAAATAGGGTCTTTTTTTTCTGCAAAGTAATAGTAGGTTATAAAAATGAAAATTAAAGGAGTAATGAGGACTTAAAATTTTTTTTTAATTAAAAATAAAAGAATGATAATAAAAATAGTAAAAATATATCTAGGACTTTCTCTAGTATTGTTGTGGGCAGTATGGGGTCAGTTCATTTTCAGATAGTTCCTTTGTCCGGCTTATATTTCTCAAGATCTATAGGCCCCTTCCTATGTAGTTGGTACTAACTACAGGGTTTTAATCTATTGCACCTGTCACTTCCAAGGCGGTTCCCTCTGTTTTAATTTCTTCTGTTTGCTGGTCTCTTCAGTGTCTGATTTTGCCCTGACACAAGGGGGCGGTGGTGGACACTTTTTTAGGCTCACTTGTTCAGTTGCACTGTGGGGAGGGAGGGACGCTGCAAACAAATAACACTGGCGTGTGCTTGCAGTATCTCAGCCACACTAGGCCTGTCGCCTCTCGCCTCTCATGGTGTGTGTGCCCTCCCTGCCCACACTGCTCAGGCTCTAGGTTGCTCCACGGGGAACTGTCCAAGGCCGGCCCTGGGCTTCATGCACTTCCCAGGTCTAAACCGCGCAGGTTCAGACACTTGGGTAGTCCTCAGAGGTGCAGACTCGGTTGGGCCTGTGTTTTGTGACCTTCCCAGGTCCGAGCAGCTCAGGTGATGAGGTGTTTGGCGAGCACGGTCGCTGTGACTTATCGCCTCCCCCATCCCTGCCACTCAGTTTTCTGGGGGTATAACCAGTGCACCTTCTCAGGCAGATGTTGACCATCTAGAACCCCAAGAAGTCCTAGTTAGCAAAGAAGCCTGCTTGCAGTTTGGTAGATAATGCCTCTCTAGGGCTGTGATTGCCCCCTTCTGGCTTTGGCTGCCTGTCACCAGAGGGGGATGGTCTGCAGCAGGCTAGCTCTGTTCAGTCCTTTGTTCTGTGAGCGGGCCTGGCAGTGTCTTAGGTTAAGGCTTTTCACGTGGTAGCTATCCTACAGTCTGGTTTGCTAGCCCAAGTCAGTTCCCTCAGATTGCCCTCGGGGCATTCAGGCCTGGTCCTTACTCTAAGCAATGCAGCCCATGCCTCCCTGCCAAGCCCTGCTTGCTAGTGGCGGGTTCAGGCATCTCCACTGCTTCTCCACTGGGGGAGTTACAGTTGGCATGTAATCTGTGGGTTTTAATTATTTATTTATTTTTCCTCCCAGTTATGTTGCCCTCCATCGTTCCAAGGCTCGCCACAGACTTGGCAGTGAGAGTGTTTCATGGTGTTTGGAAACTTTTCTCTTTTTAAGACTCTCTTCATGGAACGGAGGTCCATCCCTACCTCTTTTGTCTCTCTTTTTGTCTTTTATATTTTTTCCTACCTCCTTTCGAAGACAATGGGCTGCTTTTCTGGGTTCCTGATGTTCTGTGCCAGCATTCAGAGGTTGTTTTGTGGAATTTACTCAGCATTTAAATGTTCTTTTGATGAATTTGTGGGGGAGAAAGTGGTCTCCCCGTCCTATCCCTCTGCCATCTTAAGACCACCCCCGCTACTTTCTTTAATATGCATAAGTGAATGACTCATGTTAGCATGTCATCATAATCAAGTCCAAACTATTTAGAACTTTCCTGAAAATGTGATGGCACACATGATGTTATTTCTTCTACATCATAAAAATTGGTTACTGGCCGTAAAACATGAATGATCTCTTTGTATAAATTAAAATCTTAAAAAAAAAAACCCTCTATTTTTAAGACCCTCTCTGCATTCCAGTGAAGAATCAAAAGCTTCTGAATTACAATTATATGCCTTCTGAAAAATGAAACCTATTTGGAACTAAAGCTCTGTCCTACAGACATTTGGGTCTTCTCTCTGAGGGGAAGTATTAAGCCTATTTATTATTTATATGAAAGGTCTATTCCCAGAAGGAGAAGAAGGCACTTTTCCAAAGTCAAAGCAAGTTCTTCTTAGGTTTTAACAACCACAAGCACCTCAATAAATTCAACTATTTAACTAATAAATTTCATCTTTACATTATTATAAGACAAAGCACCATTTTGTTTCAGTTTGGGATTATTAATATTTTATAATATGAGTTTCATTTATCATGTTCTTGCTTCCACTAATTGAAGAAAATTTAATATAGGAAAGTTATTCTCTGTATAACAAGAATCCTGCATCCCAAATGTACCTGAGTTCTACATGTTTATTATGATTCCATTTATTTAACTCAATGCAAAGTCTGCAGAATAATCTAGAGATACATTTCTAGATACAACTCTGAACTTCATGGAGCTGATATTCTAGTCAAGCAGACATATATATATATATATATATATATATATATATATTTAATATAGAACATTCCACTCATACTAATGGTGTATTATGTAATGTGCACCAAACTTTTTACTGAGAATGGTGAGAAATATTGGAAAATATGTTTTTAAAATATATTTGAAGACATAGGAATGTGGCAGTGTGATGAAAACTATAAAGCATTGAAGCAAGAGAAAGAAACAAAGATAGCATTGTTTGACTTAGTATTTGGAACATCTTTTCTGCAAGGGACATCTGCCATATCCTGAAGAGGCAGATGCGAGGCTGAGATACTAAGTATGATTGTGGCAGGCTCCTGGGGCTGAAAGACACACTGGAATCCAGGTTTTCCAAAGAGGGAAATCTTTACTAACACATTATATTTTGTGTTGAGATCATGAAAGTACTGTATCTTAAAAGAGAGGTCAATAAGCATTTTCTGTGAAGGGCAAGGTAGGAAATATTTTAGGTTTTGTGAGACATACTATCTATACCAACTACTTAGTTCTGCTTTTCTAGCAGAAAAGCCATAACTGACTATACACAAATAGACAGACATCACTGTGTTTCAATAAAATCTTATTTACACAAACAAGCAGCTGGTCAGATTTGACCAATATCTGTAGTGTGAGTTTGGCCACAAAGAAAAGGTGAACCAGCAATATACCAGGCTGAAAAGAAAATAGAACTTAACTTCAAATTATATTATTTTTAAATAATAGAATTAAAGTAAGAATGGATTTCTCACATACCTGGCTATCTTTAAAAATCAGTCCTAAATCATGACAAATGGAAGATAATAATACCTTGACCTCAAATTATTTCTAGTTTTTTTCGTATAATACCTCACAGTCAACTGAAAGAAAAACACAGTCCCACCAGAAGATAAAATAAGAAGGAAAGCAATTCCACAAAAATCTCAACTTTTTTTTTAGAACATGATGAATTCAGTTTAAAATTTGTGTAGAAATGTAAAAGACCAAAGAAAGAAAAAAGACTTCTGAAAAAGAAGTATAAGGGAGGACACATTCTCTACTAAATATTTTTATTTTTTTGGCCATACTGCATGGCAGGTGGGATCTTAGTTTCCAGACCAGGGATCAACCCACACCCCCTGCACTGGAAGCACAGAGTCTTACACACTGTACCTCCAAGGAAGTCCTTACTAAATGTTATGTTTATAATCAAGTATTGGCTAGAGTCCAGATCAAGATGATAGAGTAGGAAGATCCTGAGCTCACCTCCTCCCATGGCCACTGCACATCAAAATGGCAATTGCACATAGAGCAATGATCTCTGAAAACAACCTAAAGACTAGGAGAACAGATTTTATACAACTCAGGATATAAGAAAAGATCACATCAAGATGTGTAGCAGGGGGTAGAGATGCAATCTAGTTGGAATACCCCACCCCCAGTGTGACAACCCACAAGCAAGAGGGACATCACAACTGAGGAGATCCCCTCTAAGCCTGAGGAGGACTCTGAGCCCCTAGTGGTCTCCCTATCCCAGGACACCTGTACCAAGATGAGCCACCATAACATCTGACTTTGAAAACCAGCAGGGCTTATGTCCAGGAGAGCTAGAGAACTGTGGGAAATCAAGACTCCACACTTGAAGGGCTTGCACATAAACCCACTTGACCCAAATTCTTGCATAAAAGCAGCAGATAAAGCATTCTGGGTTATATGAGATTTATTGACTAATTGAAGAGTATGTGCTGGAGGGACAGAGATCTGATGAAACCTTCTCCAGAAGTGGAAGCACTAGTGGGAACTTAAAAAAAAAAAAAAAAAAAAAATCTGCCTAGCCAGCTCAGCACTGTGAGTACCATTTCTGTCAGTCTCCACCAACCTAGCTAAAACCATACACTCCTCCCTGGTGTTTCCATGAGGATCCACTTGTACAACATGTCCACCCTCCCTGGGTTCTCCAAAGCTACTCCAGTCCCACTCTACCCAGTGGGTCACTACAACCAACACTAATGCCCCCTAGTGGCTGAAGCTCCAATGGGCTGGCCTGACAAACCAGCATGCATATGGTACTTGCAGCTGGTCCTTGAAGCCAGCTGGCCTGGATACCAACCCCAATCAGCAGCATGCCTGTAGCAATTGCAGCTCAACCACAACAGGAAGATAAATGCAGCCCACAGAGGGGATAGCCCTGGTGACTAGAGGAGATTGAATCATTGCTCTGCAAAGGACAGTTTCTACCAAAACCACTCTTTCAAGACTGGGATACATACTTGATATACATAATACATATAAACAGAGAGTTAAGCAAAATAAAGAGACAAAGAAGTACATTCCAAACAAAAGAATAAGATAAAACATCAGAAAAAGAACATTAAATAGTTATGAGAAATTTACCAAATAAAGAGTTCAAAGTAATAATCATAAAAATGTTCACTGACTCAGAAGAAGGAGTGAACTCAGTAAGAACTTCAACAAAGAGATTCATAGTATAAAATAGATTCAGTCAAAACTGAAGACTATAAAAACTTGAAAAAAAAAACTTGAATGAAAAATACATTAGACAGATATAACAGTATGTTGCAGATACAAGGGAATGACGAGCTATCTGTAACACAGTGCAATAGAAGTAACCTAGTTGGAACATCCTAAAGAAAAAAGGAAGGAAAAAATGAAGAGAGATTGAGGGACCTCTGGGATGATGTCAGTCATACTAATATTCACATTATAGGAATCCCAAAGGCAGGGAGAGAGCGTGTAGAAAGGAATTAAAAAAAAAAAATTGTAGAAATAATGGCTGAAAACATCCCTAACCTGGCAAAGAAAACACACATTCAAGTCCAGGAAACATAGTCTCCCCCAAAATGAATCCAAAGAGACCCACACCAAAACAAAATATAATTAAAGTGTTAAAAGTTAAAAATAAAGAGAGAATCTAAAAATGCAAAAGAAAAATAACTAGTTACATATGTAGATATCCCCCATGCCCATAAGATTATAAGCCGGTTTTTCAGCAGAAACTCTATAGGCCAGAAGGAATTGATACCACATATTCAAGGTACTGGGGAAACAAAAAAAATAAAAAATAAAAATCAAACAAAAAAACCCCTTACAACCAAGAACACACTACTAGCAACTATTTCATATGGAGTACATCACCACTAAACTGCTCTTAAAATAAACATTAAAGGAAATTCTTTAAATAGAAAAGGGCATAACTAGAAAGAAAAAAAAAGAAGAAAAAACCTCACTGGTAAAGGTAAGCAATGTAAATGTAGCAATGAACCATCTATAAAGCTAATATGAAGGTTAAAAGTCAAAAGTAGTACAATCATCTTTGCCTAAAATAATTAGCTAAATGACATACACACAAAAAGATATGAAGTATGAGCACCAAAGCATTGATGCCTTCAAACTGTGATGCTGGAGACTCTTGAGAGTCCCTTGGACTTCAAGGAGATCAAACCAGTCAATCTTAGAGGAAGTCAACCCTGAATACTCATCGGAAGGACTGATGTTGAAGTTGAAGCTCCAATATTCTGGCCATTTGATGCCAAGGGCTGACTCGTTGGAAAAGACCCCGATGCTGGGAAAGATTGAGGACAGGAGGAAAAGGGGGTAACAGAGGATTAGATGGTTGGATGGCATCAGCAATTCAATGGACATGAGTTTGAGCAAACTCCAGGACATAGTGAAGAACAGGAAAGCCTGGCATGCTGCAGTCCATGGTGTTGCAAAGAGTTGGACACAACTTAGCAACTGAACAGCAACAAATCATATCAAAATCATAAAATGTTTGGGGATGGTAAAAATGTAGTGCTTTTAGAATACTCTTAACCATTAACTTAATATAGGTTGCTATATATATAAGCTGTTATTTATGAAATGGTGGTAACCACAAACAAAAACCTGTAACAGATACATGCAAAAAGAGATGGGAATACAAATATAACACTAAATAAGGTCATTGGATTACAAGGGAATAAAATAAGAGAAAGAAGAAAGGAACAGGGAAGAACTACAAAAAACAATTAGAAAACAACAAGAGACAATTATATAAGTAAAAAGTGATAAAATAAAAAAGAATCTATAACAATTGTAAATAAATATGAACCCATTATCAGAGTACCTAAATACATAAAATATTAACAGATATAAATGGAGAAATTGACAGTAATATAATAACAGTGGAGGACTTTAACACTCCATTTACATGGATAAGATTATCCAGACAGAAAATTAAAATGAAGCATTGGCATTACGGACGCATTAGCTCTCATACACTTAAAATAGATGTATAGAGAACATTTCCTCCCTCAAACAGCAGAAAGCACAATCTTTTCAAATGCACATGAAACATTCTCTAGTGAAGACAGAAAACAGTTCAATGAACTTAAAAGATTGAATCACTGCAATTCTTCTCAAACCAAAAAAGTTTGAGACTGGGGCTTCCCAGGTGGTAAAGTAAAGAATCTTCCTGGCAATGCAGGAGACACATGAGATGTGTGTTCGATCTTTGGGTCAGGCAGATTTCCTGGAGAGGAAATGGTACCCCACTCCAGTATTCTTGCCTGGAAAATTCCATGGACAGAGGAGCCTGCCGGGCTACAGTCTTTGGGGTCAGATATAACCTTCCAATCATAAGATAAATGTCATGGAGAGTAACATACAGCATTTAAAATATCATCAATAATATTGTAATAACTGAATGTGTATGGTGACAGCTGGCTTATGAGACTTATTGTGGTAATAAATTCATAAATATATAAATATTAAATCATTATGTTGTACACTTGAAACTAACATAATATTGTATGTTGACTATACTTTAATAAAAATGCAATGGAATTTTTTAAATAAAAAATAAAATACAGTATTTAAGAGTGCTCTATTAAAGCAATGTTAGACAAATAGGCCAGTGACACAAAATAAAAAGTCCAGAAAGAGATCTATATACATTGATGAATCATTTATTGCTGGGGTGATTCTGGAATGTATATGATAATCTCAAGAAAATGAATTTCAGATGAATTATAGCACAAAATGAAAATGGCAGGTTAAAGAATTTCCTCAAATATGTGAATATCATGATTTGTGAGAGTGAATATTTCTTTAAAAGATATGAAAAGTACTATCCTCAAAGAGGATGTTTGAAAAATTGAACCATTGTGTAGAATCGTATGAAATTGCCACCTTTTCACCATTTTTGACAACAGAAAATTCAATTTCATAAGGCAATGTGCATTACAATTAAGGTCTCATTTTTATCAACAAATATTGTTAAAACAAGAAAAAGATAAACTACAGAATAAATGAAATTTAAAAATATCTCATACTTAAATAATAAGCAAAGTTCGAACATCCCAAGAACTAATTGGAAAAAAAACTTGCACAAACACTTCAAAAAATTTATCTACATGGCCAATTTTATGTCAGATAATAAAATATGATCAAATTGATTAGTCATCAAGAAAAGGCAAATTAAAAACACATTGGGGACCTCCCCTTAAGGTCCACTGCCAAAATAATATATGTATGTGTGTATACATATAAAATACATACACATACATGTGTATGTATTTTAGAAGCACAATGAAATATATATATATATATAATTTTAGAAGCACAATAAAATATCACTCCATACCCTAGAAGAATGCCTAAAATATAAAAATATTGGCAAGGCTTTAGGACAATGGAAACTCCTATATATTGCTGTGAAATTTAAATCATTACAACCACACTGAAAAATAATTAACCCAGAATAAATGTCTACTTTATGACAATGAAAAATCCATTGTTACTTTCTACCAAAATAAATGTGTGAAATATACACTAAGAGATAAGTACAAATATGTCATAGCACCATTATAGGTGATAAAAACTAAAAATATTAAAGATAGAAGATTCAATGTTTATATTAACAAGAAATACCTAATTACACAACTGCACAGAAGAATTACACATATAGAATGAGAAGTGCAAAAATAAGCAATAATAAAATAAATGTATGGTTGAAAAGTTTAAAACACTCATACCTAAACTATGTTTTAAAAGGAAAAGCAAGTAACTGAGGTTGATGGAGAGGTTATCTGTTGAGATAAGGCATGCTGGATGGATGCTCAGTCTGTCCATAATGTTCTCTTTCTTGATGGTGGTGATTATATGTGTTTATTTTTATGATTTTCCTTTGAACTGTAAATTAATGCTTTGTTTCTTGTTTTTAATTTATATGTGTGCTACAATGCAAGTTTAAATTTAATTATACACACCATCCAATGATTCAGCAACTACAGTGGTACTTTTATGTAGTTCTAGAAGTTTCATGACAAGTGTGAAAGAGGTTACATCTGAAACAAGGGACATTTACCTTTTCTGAAGGTTAGAGAAGACTGAATCCTTAAAGGTTAATAAGAGTTGTTCAGTCACCAAGTTGTGTCTGACTTTTTGTGACCCCATTGACTGCAGCTCTCTGTCCCTCACGATCTCCTGGAGTTTGCTCAAATTCATGTCCATTAAGTTGGTGGTGCCACCCACCCATCTCATCCTCTGTCACCCTCTTCCCCTTTTGCCTTCAATCTTTCCCATCATAAAGGTCTTTTTCAATGAGTCAGATCTTAGCATCAGGTGGACAAAGTATTGGAGCTTCAGCTTCAGTATCAGTCCTTCTAATGAATATTTGGGGTTGATTTCCTTTAGAATTGACTGGTTTGAGCTCCTTACTGCCCAAGGGACTCTCAAGAGTCTTCTCCAGCACCACATTTCGAAGACATCAATTCTTCAGTGCTCTGCCTTTCCTGTGGTCCAGCTCTCACATCCATACTTGACTAGTGGAAAGAGTATAGCTTTGACTATATGGATATTTGTTGGCAAAGTGATGTCTTTGCCTTTTAATACACTGTCTAGGTTTGTCATAGCTTTCCTTCCAAAAAGCAATCATCGTCTAATTTCATGGCTGCAGTCACCATCTGCAGTTATTTTAACAAGAGTCATTGTAGTAATTAGAGAGGTTGTGTAGAGAAGACAAGAGTGTAATCTATACATGTGATAAAATGTATGGCAGGTATGGGGCTTCCCTGGTGGTTCAGTGGTAAAAGAATCTGCCTGGCAATGTGGCGTCACAGGAGACATGGGTTCAATACCTGGGTTGGAAGACATTCCAATATTCTTGTCTGGAAAATTCTATGGACAGAGAAGCCTGGAGGGCTCCATGTGGTTGCAAGGAGTCAAACACCAGTTAGCAACAACAGCAGCAACATGGCATGTATGACACATTTAAGGCCAGATAGCTGAGACATACGTTTCAGGGAAGTCAGAAGCCAGGGAGGTCATGCAAAGTATTGTAGACCATGGTGAAATTATTTTAAACAATCACTTTCTAAATTGAAAATCAGGGAAAGGTTTTACACCAAAAAACATAATGACATTTGTATTTTTTTTTTTTTTTTTTTTTGCTTAGAAGATGCTCTTTTTAATTTTTTATTTTTTTTCCTTCAGTCCCATGTGATTTATTCTTGTTCTGCTTGACATTTGTATTTTTAAAAGATGACTGGTGGTCTTGTGTGGACCAATAAAAATAAGGCAAGAAAGCAGGCATGAAGACAGACCCATTAGATTATCTTAGTCATGCAGGTGAAGTGATGATCACGTTTGTCAGTGTGAGGCTGTGAACTTGGCAAGTAATTAACATGTGCCTTAGTTTAGCCAGCAGTTTTTTATTTTTATTTTTAATTATACATGCTACTCAAGCTTCCCTTTGGCTCAGATGGTAAAGAATCTGTCTGCAATGCAGGAGACTTGGGTTGGATCCCTAGGTCAGGAAGAGCCCCGAGACAAGGGAATGGCTAGCCACTCCAATATTTTTGCCTGCAAAATTCAATGGACAGAGGAGTCTGACAGGCTACAGACCATGTGATCATGAAAAGTTGGACATGACTGAGCTGATTGAGCATGTGTGCACTCTGTAGCTAGGATTCATTCAGTGATGTGCTGGAACTTCTATTGGCTGCTCTAGTTTTAAGGTTTTCCTTTGTTGTTGGTATGTGTTACCTGTGAGTTTGGATATGTATTTAAATGTTGGTTACCGTATTTTATCCAACATTTCATAGTATTTTATAATGGAAATGTTTTCAGGTTAACATGATTCCTCTGTTACCCCAGGATCCTATGTATTGCATATAGGAGATGCCCAATACTGGTTAGTAGGTGAATACTTGCATTTGCTTCCTATGTTTCTTTCCATTGTAACCAGTTTTTATTTGTTTGTATAAAATTCTTTTGTGAACAACAATTCAGTTCAATTATAATTTTCCATTCATTTAGGAAATCAGATGTTTGTAACTTAGTATTTTATGTCTGGGGATGAGCTTTTTATTGACTGCTAACATTGCAAAGATCCAGACTTTCAGTGATCTTGTTTTCATTCCTATTTCTATGTTGTTTTTTTTACCAGAAAGGAGTAACATATTTCTAGGTTTTCTGTAGTAAAAGGTAATGAAAAATTTGAAGAATTTATGAGGCAAAAAGGAAAACATTCATGTTGTAAATGAGTTTATGTTTTATCTTCATATAGATTCAAACTCTAAGTATACTTTATGTTTTAACCATAATTTCTCCCAACATAGAGCTTGAGAAAAAGGTTTATTTGGAACCAGCTTATTTGCAAATGACATTCAGGGTCATCCCTTTGTTGGGATGGAAGCATGGAAAAAGGAAGGTACGTATCAATATTAGAGATTAAACAATAGGTAACTGATTGCCTGATAACATGAACTATCTCTTAGATCAGGTTTTCCTGAAGAGAAAGAAAGCAGCATTTACCTTAGCTCCTGTTTCCTTGGTCAAGAGTTGATTCAAGTGGTTTTAAATATCCCCCACCCCCCACCCCCACTTCTTGGAAGGTTGTGCCTATTTGACTTCATTGGGAATGAGTTTCCTACATTCCTTACCATTTGAATACTCCAAACCTGAGACAAGGAGAGGTTCACCACACAACAGAATTTCAAAAAGTGCAAAAAAATAAAATGGTATACTAAGTGATATTGTTTGTTTTGTGGCAAATTGTTTTAAAACAGGGTTCTGTATTAGTTTTGTCTTTGTAGCCCATAGTTATATATTGCATTAGCAGCAGTGTAATTTTTGGCTGCATATATGATATCATTTTTTGATAGGAGGACTTTTTTTTTTTTTTTCCGTTTCCTACCATTCTTCCTCTAAACTTTCATCTGTATTTCAAGGCAGTGGTCAGCGTTGTAAGCTATAGCTACTGTTAACAAATTTCCAACTATATTTGTTTGCATGTGAGTTGATTAAGACACAAATATATATAATATGTATTCTATATATTTGATAATACATAAAATACTAAAAGCAAAACATAAATATATAGAATATATAGATAAGTACATATTTGTATATATTTGGAAAACATATTGTGTGGAATGAAACTGCTAATGTTAAAGATTATCTAGGGTTAAGAATTGATGTGGTTGTTGTTCAGTTGCTAAGTCATGTCCCACTCTGAGTCTCCATGAACTGCAGCACACCAGGCTCCTCTGTCCTCCACTATCTCCTGGAGTTTGTCCAAATTCATGTCCATTGAGTTGGTGATGCTAACCACCTCATCCTTTGTCGCCCCCTCCTCCTCCTCCCCTCAATATTTCCCAGCATCACTGGGTCTTTTCCAGTGAGCCCACACTTCCCATCAGGTGGCCAAAGTATTGGAGCTTCGGCTTCAGCATCAGTCCTTCCAATGAATATTTAGAGTTGATTTTCTTTAAGATTGACTAGTTTGATCTCTCTGCAGTCCAAGGGACTCTCAAGAGTCTTCTCCAGCACCACGATTTCAAAGCATTAATTCTTTGGATGTCAGTCTTCTTTATGGTCCAACTCTCACATTCATAGTAAAACAAAAACAAAAACAAAAACCATTGCTTTGACTATGTGGATCCTCATTGGCAAAGTGATGTCTCTGCTTTTCAATATGTTGCCTAGTTTTGTCATAGTTTTCCTTCCAAGGAGCATGTGTCTTTTAATTTCATGGCTGCATTCACCATCCTCAGTGATTTTACAACCCAAGAAAATAAAATCTGCCACTGCTTCACTTTCCCCCCTTCTATATGCCATGAAGTGGTGGGACTGGACGCCATGATCTTCGTTTTTGGATGTTGAGTTTCAAATCAACTTTTTCACTCTCCTCTTTTACCCTCATCAAGAGGCTCTTTATTTCCTCTTCACTATATGCATATATGTGATATCATCTGCATATATGAGGTTGTTGATATTTCTGCCAGCAATCTTGATTCCAGCTTGTGCTTCATCCAGCCTGGCATTTCAAATGATGTACTCTTCTTCGTAAAAGTTAAATAAGCAGGGTGACAATACATAATCATGTCAAACTTCTTTCCCAATTTTGAACCAGTCTGTTGTTCCATATCTGGTTCTAGTTGTTGTGTCTTTACCTAATACAGGTTTCTCAGGAGATAGTAAGATGTTCTGGTACTCCCATCACTTTAAGAATTTTCCACAATTTGTTGTAATTCACACAGTGAAAGGCTTTAGCATAGTCAATGAGGCAGAAGTAGATGTTTTTCTGGAACTCCCTTGCTTTCTCCAGCAAATGTTGGCATGTGATCTCCGGTTCCTCTGCTTTTTCTAAACCTAACTTGTATATCTGAAAGTTCTCAGTTCATGTACTGCTGAAGCCTAGCTTGAAGGACTTTGAGCATAACCTTGCTAGCATGTGAAATGAGTACAATGATATGATAGTTTGAACATTCTTTGGCATTGTCTTTCTTTGGGACTGGAATAAAAACTGACTTTTTCCAGTCCTGTGGCCATGGCTGAGTTTTCCAAATTTGCTGACATATTGAGTGCAGCACTTTAATAGCATCATCTTTAAGACTTGAAATAGCTCAGCTGGAATTCTACCACAGCCAATAGCTTTGTTTGTAGAAATGTTTCCTAAGGCCCACTTGACTTTATACTCCAGGAAGTCTGACTCCAGGTGAGTAACCACAGCTTCATAGTCATTTGGGTCATTAAGACTTTTCTTGTATAGTTCTTCTGTGTATTCTTGTCACCTCTTCTTAATCTCTTCTGCTACTGTTAGGTTGTTACCATTTCTATTGTTTATTGTGCCAATCCTCACATGAAATGTTCTCTTGATATCTCTAATTTTCTTAAAGAGATCTCTAGTCTTTCCCATTCTATTGTGTTCCTCTACTTCTTTTCATTGCTCATTTAAGAAGGCCTTCTTATCTCTCCTTGCTATTCTTTGTAACTTCATTCATTTGGTATATCTTCCCCCTCTTCCCTTGTCTTTTGCTTGTCTTCTTTCCTCAGCTATTTGTAGGGACTCGTCAGACAAACACTTTGATTTCTTGCATTTCTTTTTCTTTGGGATGGTTTTGGTCACTGCCTCCTGTAGAATGTTATGAACCTCAGTTCATAGTTATTCAGAAACTCTGTCTATCAGATGTAATGCCTTGAATGTGTCATCTCCTATGTATAATCATAAGGGATTTGATTTAGGTCATACCTGAATGGCTCTGTGGTTTTTCTTACCTTTTTCAATTTAAGACTAAATTTTACAATAAGAGGTTTATGACCTGAGCCATAGAAGCTCCAAGTCTTTTTTTTTTTTTTTTTTTTTTGCTGACTGTACAGTGCTTCTCACTCCTAGGCTGCAAAAAACAGAATCGATCTGATTTCAGTATTGACCATCTGGTGATGTCCATGTGTACAGTCATCTCTTGGAGTTGTTGGAAAAAAGGTGTTTGCTATGATCAGCATGTTCTCTTGACAGAACTCTATTAGCCTTTGCTCTGCTTCATTTTTCACTTCAAGGCTAAATTTGCATGTTATTCTGGGCATCTTTTGACTTTTTACTTTTGCATTCAAATCCTCTATGATGAAAAGAATAGGGGTGTTTTGTTTTTGGTGTTAGTTCTAGATGGAGTAGTAGGTCTTCATGGAACCAGCCAATTTCAGCTTCTTTGGCATTAGTGGATGGGGCATAGGCTTGGATTACTGTGATGCTGTTTGGTTTGCCTTGGAAATGAACCAAGATTTTGATGTTACACCCAAGTACTGCATGTAATATGGATTTTTATATGTGGATTTTTTTCATTAATTTTCACTTTACAGATCAAAGTTCAGGGGAATGACAATGTTCACATAAAGATCAAAAAATTAGAATTAAAAAAATCTGATGTTTGAGTTCTGATTCTATCCAAACTGCTTCAGTTTCCTTCCTTTGGGTAAGTCATTTATCAGTTCTTTTGTTTTTGAGGTAGAGATAACAATATGTGGATTTTCTTCCGTACCAGGTTGTGCCCCTAACACTACACTGTTCAAGAGGCAACTGTAATTGCTATTATTCTTTATGCATATGAAGTTTGACTTCTGGAAATTACTTGTGTTTACTTTTCCAGTTAAAAAAACTATAAAAGAAAAAAGTTTATATGAAAAAGAAGCCATGGGAATTAAAAGTAAAATTACACCTTTTTTTGTATTTGGCATTTTGTTTTTGCTTCAGATGAGACAATGTTCCATGGAGCTATGATTAAAACTAGCAGATTCCAAAGACCTTGAGTGTGTTGTTGAGTGGTCTTCTTAAGCTTTAGTAATGTACATATCTCTTTAAAAAAATAGATGAGGAGGGGTGGGATGGGAGGGTAGGAAAGAGGTTCAAGAGGAGGGGATACACATATAACTCATTCATATTGTTGTACAGTAGAAACTAGTACAACATTATAAATTGATTATACTCCAATTATTATTGAAAAATAAAAATGGAAATTTTGCAATATATAGGTACAATAAAGTGAGATAAAACAAAAATAGATTGGGAAAGTAGATATATTTTATCATTAAAAATAGTCATTTGATTAATTTAATGCACATGCTTTCTATTTACAATGTGTTCTTCCAAAATAAAATTTACTGCATAGTTTGTTATATATTAATCACTATTGTCTGAGGTAATAGTACAGGTAATGAGCTCCTAGGATGTATTTTGAGGGACCTCATGAAGAAAAATTGGGGAGCATGCCTTAGAGGATAGTTACAAGAAAGGAACTCACCAATATAAAATCAATGCACAAAAGTACTATGATGGTAAATCATTTGCTCTTTTTGGTAATACATGGGAAAACATTTTAAATGTCTTACCATGGAGATCATACACATTGTACATACCTACATATATTGTTGTTGCTGTTGTTGTTGTTTAGTCACCAAGTTGTGACTTAGTGTTGTTAGTTGTCTGACTTAGTTGTATAACTCTCTGTGATCCCAGGGACTGTAGCCTGCCAGGCTCCTCCGTCCATGAGTTTTCCCAGGCAAGAATACCAGAGTGAGTTTCCCAATTCCTTCTCCAAGGGATATTCCTGACTTGGGGATCAAACCTGTGTCTCCTACATTAGCAGGCAGATTTTTTTATCACTGAGCCACCAAGGATGCCCATACCTATTAAAACATGTATACTTGTATATTATAGAATATAGATATAAATATTTTAACATTTATATAAAAATTTACTTACATCACTCTGTATAATAGGCTCCAGTTTCATCCACCTCATTAGAACTGATTCAAATGTATTCTTTTTAATGGCTGAGTAATACTCCATTGTGTATATGTACCACTGCTTTCTTATCCATTCATCTGCTGATGGGCATCTAGCTTACTTCCATGTCCTGGCTATTATAAACAGTGCTGCGATGAATATTGGGGTACACGTGTCTCTTTCCCTTCTGGTTTCCTCAGTGTGTATGCCCAGCAGTGGGATTGCTGGATCATAAGGTAGTTTTATTTCCAGTTTTTTAAGGAATCTCCACACTGTTCTCCATAGTGGCTGTACTAGTTTGCATTCCCACCAACAGTGGAAGAGGGTTCCCTTTTCTCCACACCCTCTCCAGCATTTATTGCTTGTAGACTTTTGGAACACAGCCATTCTAACTGGTGTGAAATGGTACCTCATAGTGATTTTGATTTGCATTTCTCTGATAATGAGTGATGTTGAGCATCTTTTCATATGTTTGTTAGCCATCTGTATGTCTTCTTTGGGGAACACATGTATACCTGTGGCGGATCCACTTCGATATTTGGCAAAACTGACACAATATTGTAAAGTTTAAAAATAAAATAAAAAATAAAATAAAAAAATTACTTACATGTTTATTAACATTTATATGTAAACATTAATATGTTAATATATATCTTTATAGTATGTATATAGATATATGATGATCAATAGAGAGATAAAATCATGTAGCCATAAGCCATAGTTTTCTTTTTGCCACCAGGAGTCTAGCAATTCTTCATTTAGAACTCGATTTTAACTGGAAAAAGTTTAGTTTTTAAATTTTGGAAATCAACAAGGAAATTCTAGAATAGTAGGCACTAAAAAGTCAACAACTTCAAGAAAACCATTCCAAACTGCTTGATATGTGCGATATCTCCTTAGAATCCTATTTCCTCAGGCTATTCTAAGAAACTGCAGTACATCCTTTAACCGATGGCATTAACTTAGAAAGGAAAATTAATGCTAATTTTTTACCAATTAAGTCAAACTAAATTACCTCAGTTCCTGCTGTATCTTAGCAGTTTATGTTTGGATGACTAAGTTTTCCATCTGGTTGTCTAAATATTCCACTTCAGAATACAACTTTGTAAAAAGTAATTTCAGAAAACAAAGTCTGAAACATTACATAAATAGTTCATTTTTCATTGTCCTTGAAGAGTAGAATGTGATTCACTCTTAGAAAAGTCCTCAGATGGCTACAATCACTGTGCAGTGGATGAGTTGAAACATTTCAAGGTTTCTGGTTTGTTTTCACTGTGGCCTCCTGACAGCTTTAACACAATCATTTTTAGCTTTCTGTTGAATTTCTTCCCCTGTCATCTGACCCTTGAGTCTTTAAGAACAAAATCCTCAGTAAGTTCTGCAAACTGCATTTAGGTCAGAAATTGGAATTTAACTCTAAAAAATATTTACTTTTTTTTTTTTTTTTTTTTTAAGGTTGAGCTTATATGGGAAGTTTTACCGAAGAGTTTAGCAGAGTAGTAACTCTTGTTTTAGCTCTGTGAGCTCTAAATTTTAGCTTCTGACAGTACTTTTCCTACAAGGATTTATATTTTGAAGTGAAGAAGTATAAATGACATAAAACAAAAATGATATGATGGCAAACATAATTTTAAAACCTGACCAGGCAATAATCATTTTATTCCTCACTTTCTACTGACTCAAAATGGCCAGATACTACTGGCTGCTACTTATTCAGCAAGTTAAAGCATTAGACTGATGAAGCTAAGGTTAAAGTTCTTATGGGACCTGGTTATTTTTCTACTTTGCTATAGTCTCTAACATCAGCTGCCTACTGAAAAAATGGAAAATTTAGTCATAAGGGACAGAGTGTTGGTGTATTTGCTCAAATATATTCTCTTCTCATCTATAAAAACATAATTTTCTGTGACTTATGAAAACTGGGAGCACCATTAATGAAAAGTATTATATTATAGTGGAAGAGGTCATTATTTCAGAGTCTAAAGACGTTTGTGTTAGCATTAATCCTATCTCAAAGCTAGCTGGGTTATCAAGAATAAATAAAAAATTGAGCCAATGCAAAAATCCTTAACAAAATTCTAGCAATCAGAATCCAACAACACATTAAAAAGATCATACACCATGACCAAGTGGGCTTTATCCCAGGGATGCAAGGATTCTTCAATATCCGCAAATCAATCAATGTAATACACCACATTAACAAATTGAAAAATAAAAACCATATGATTATCTCAATAGATGCAGAGAAAGCCTTTGACAAAATTCAACATCCATTTATGATAAAAACTCTCCAGAAAGCAGGAATAGAAGGAACATACCTCAACATAATAAAAGCTATATATGACAAACCCACAGCAAACATTATCCTCAATGGTGAAAAATTGAAAGCATTTCCTCTACAGTCAGGAACAAGACAAGGGTGCCCACTTTCACCATTACTATTCAACATAGTTTTGGAAGTTTTGTCCACAGCAATCAGAGCAGAAAAAGAAATAAAAGGAATCCAAATCAGAAAAGAAGAAGTAAAACTCTCACTATTTGCAGATGACACGATCCTCTACATAGAAAACCCTAAAGACTCCACCAGAAAATTACTAGAACTAATCAATGACTATAGTAAAGTTGCAGGATATAAAATCAACACACAGAAATCCCTTGCATTCCTATACACTAATAATGAGAAAACAGAAAGAGAAATTAAGGAAACAATTCCATTCACCATTGCAACGGAAAGAATAAAATACTTAGGAATATATCTACCTAAAGAAACTAAAGACCTATATATAGAAAACTATAAAACACTGGTGAAAGAAATCAAAGAGGACACTAATAGATGGAGAAATATACCATGTTCATGGATTGGAAGAATCAATATAGTGAAAATGAGTATACTACCCAAAGCAATTTACAGATTCAATGCAATCCCTATCAAGCTACCAACAGTATTTTTCACAGAGCTAGAACAAATAATTTCACAATTTGTATGGAAATACAAAAAACCTCGAATAGCCAAAGCGATCTTGAGAAAGAAGAATGGAACTGGAGGAATCAACCTATCTGACTTCAGGCTCTACTACAAACCCACAGTTATCAAGACAGTATGGTACTGGCACAAAGACAGAAATATAGATCAATGGAACAAAATAGAAGGCCCAGAGATAAATCCACGCACATATGGACACCTTATCTTTGACAAAGGAGGCAAGAATATACAATGGATTAAAGACAATCTCTTTAACAAGTGGTGCTGGGAAATCTGGTCAACCACTTGTAAAAGAATGAAACTAGAACACTTTCTAACACCATACACAAAAATAAACTCAAAATGGATTAAAGGTCTAAACGTAAGACCAGAAACTATAAAACTCCTAGAGGAGAACATAGGCAAAACACTCTCTGACATACATCACAGCAGGATCCTCTATGACCCACCTCCCAGAATATTGGAAATAAAAGCAAAAATAAACAAATGGGCCCGAATTAACCTAAAAAGCTTCTGCACATCAAAGGAAACTATTAGCAAGGTGAAAAGATAGCCTTCAGAATGGGAGAAGATAATAGCAAATGAAGCAACTGACAAACAACTAATCTCGAGAATATACAAGCAACTCCTACAGCTCAACTCCAGAAAAATAAAGGACGCAATCAAAAAATGGGCCAAAGAACTAAATAGACGTTTCTCCAAAGAAGACATACAGATGGCTAACAAACACATGAAAAGATGCTCAACATCACTCATTATCAGAGAAATGCAAATCAAAACGACTATGAGGTACCATTTAACACCAGTCAGAATGGCTGCGATCCAAAAGTCTACAAGTAATAAATGCTGGAGAGGGTGTGGAGAAAAGGGAACCCTCTTCCACTGTTGGTGGGAATGCAAACTAGTACAGCCACTATGGAGAACAGTGTGAAGATTTCTTAAAAAACTGGAAATAGAACTGCCTTATGATCCAGCAATCCCACTGCTGGGCATACACACTGAGGAAACCAGAAGGGAAAGAGACACGTGTACCCCAATGTTCATCGTAGCACTGTTTATAATAGCCAGGACATGGAAGTCCATCAGCAGATGAATGGATAAGAAAGCAGTGGTACATATACACAATGGAGTATTACTCAGCCATTAAAAAGAATACATTTGAATCAGTTCTAATGAGGTGGATGAAACTGGAGCCTATTATACAGAGTGAAGTAAGCCAGAAAGAAAAACACCAATACAGTATACTAACACATATATATGGAATTTAGAAAGATGGTAACAATAACCCTGTGTACGAGACAGCAAAAGAGACACTGATGTATAGAACAGTCTTATGGACTCTGTGGGAGAGGGAGAGGGTGGGAAGATTTGGGAGAATGGCATTGAAACATGTAAAATATCATGTATGAAACGAGTTGGCAGTCCAGGTTCCATGCACGATACTGGATGCTTGGGGTTGGTGCACTGGGACGACCCATGGGGATGGTGTGGGGAGGGAGGAGGGAGGAGGGTTCAGGATGGGGAACACATGTATACCTGTGGCGGATTCATTTTGATATTTGGCAAAACTAATACAATTATGTAAAATTTAAAAATAAAATAAAATTTTAAAAAAAAGATAATAAAAAAAAAATTGAGCCAATGTTTAACCGTCTGAAAAATGGTGTATTAGCGATGGTTATTCAGAGAGGCAGAAAAAATAGGGATTTATATGTATCCATGCTTCCCTTGTTGCTCAGCTGGTAAAAAATCTTCCTGCAATGCAGGAGACCTAGGTTCAATCCCTGGGTTGGGAAGATCCCCTGGAGAAGAGAAAGGCTACCGACTCCAATATTCTGGCTGGGAAACTTCCATTTCAAGAATTGGAATTTCAAGAGATAATTGATAATTATCACAATGCAGGATAAATTATTTTGTATGTAAAACTCTATGAAAAGATTATTTACCTTTATTAAGGTATGAAAGTACTTTATAAAATTTTTTATGACAGAGTCTGTCTGAGGCATGATGTCAATGTAACAATCCAGGGATGTGATCAGTTCTGCCAATTTGGTAAAATAGTTTATGTGGGTGAATGAATTATGCCAGATACAATTATATATATTCTTCTTTGTGAACTAAATATAGATTCTCAATTTTAATTGACATTTTGATAGATGTGTAGGAGAAAAGGGTGATATGTTTAAAAAGTTTTGAATTGTTTATATCTTTAATTGGCTATAACTGCCTTATCAGTACACATTATAATGAAATATCATGTTTTTCCATTCATTTAGAATATATCATTAATTTTACTTCATGGTTATAGAAAATGTATTTATCCAGGTAATCTTTGCATAAGGAAGTAAGAAAGAATTTATGAAAATATTTAAAGCATAATTAAAGAGGGAAATCCAAATTAATTTTTCTATCTTATATAGAAATTTATGTGGAGTTGGTATGAATCCTATTAAAACTGAACTTAGGGACATATGAAATAGTTTTTAAAATAGAAAAGGATAATGGAAGAAAATGGCATATAAGAAGTAAAGAGTAGAATCAACAATGAAGAAACTTGGGTCAATGATGTGGGGAATGACACTAAGAAAATTACATACAAAAGAGAAGAAAGTGAGAAAAATATGGAAGTTGTTATGAAGAAGATGTTAATGAATAATAAAAATTAACATATAGAGAAAGCATTTCCTTGTAACAGAAGGAAGATCAATTGTGAAATTAACAATATAAAAACCTTCCTAAATTATAAGATGGAAGGAGTTCATCGCATAAAATTAGTTATTAGCAGGTAGCATGTAGATTATAATTTAATAGTCACTAAAGTAATGTCAGACAAAGAAAGACAAACATTGTGTGCCATCACTTACATGTTGAGTCTAAAAGATAAAATAAACAAATATAACAAAAGAGAAACAGACTCACAGATACATAGAACAAACTAGTGGTGACCAGTGGAAAAGGGAATTGGAGAGTGGAAGGTAGGGGTAGGGGATTAAGAGATTCAACCTACTTTGTACAAGATAAATAAGCAGCTGGCATATATTGCACAGCACAGGAAATATGGTCAATATTTTACAACAACTTTAAAGGGAGTATAATCTACAATAAGACATTGAATCATTGTGTTGCACACCTGAAACTATTATAATATTGTAAATCAACTACACTTCAATGAAAAATAAAATAATTACTAAAGTACTTAATGTTAAGAATGAATAGAATTATTGAGGTAAAGAGAAAAATTTGTTAAATGCAGAGCTCAGAAACAGTAAAATATTGTAAGACATCATAAACGTAAATATCAGTGCATGCATGCTCAGTTGTGTTCAACTCTTTGCGACCCCATGGACTGTAGCCTGCCAGGCTCCTCTGTTTGTAGGATTCTCTAGGCAAGAATACTGGAGTAGTTTGTCTTTTCCTTCTCCAGGGGATCTTCTGGACCCAGGGATCAAACCCATATCTCATGTGTCTCCTGCTTTGGCAGGTGGATTCTTTACCACTGCACCACCTAGTCTATCTTAAATCAAATGAATATGACCAGGACAGACTTATAATCTAGTAATAATATGTATGCAAAAATTATCCCAGTAGAAATTAGAGTGCTTCTGGGAAAGATGGGGCTACTGAAGGTAGGGGCTCAATTATCCTCAAAATAAATCTAAAACTTTAAGATAATCCCAGTTAAATTCTCCATCTAATTTTGATAGATATTTAAAAATACAGCTTAAATTTATGTGAATAAATATGAAAGACAGGAAATTTCTGAAATTTTAGCTTAAATAAAGGTGGATAAGCTCTATCAATCATTTAAAGTAGAAGTAATTAATCAGCATCATAACAGGCAAACAAATCAATAGATAAAGTCAAGAAGCAGATTCAAGCATATATAAATTTTAATATACAGTAGTTGTCATTTTAAATAACAAGGAACTGATATTTCTGTCAATATTCTTAACTAACATTGTTTAGCTAGGCTATTTTGGAAATATACATCACCAGCAACACCAAAACAATCTATAGATAGATTGAAAATTTATATGTAAAACATGAATGCATAAAAGTAGAAATCTGTATACGTAAATTTTAAAATATAGTGATAAAAGGTCTTTCTGAGCATAGGAATGACAAAAATATTTAGTAATCTTGAATAAATAAAAACATGAAATTTATAAAGTCCCATAAATCAAACTGAAGACAGTTAAAGTGCTGGTAAAAAGCATATGTTGTACATAAAATCTAATAGCCTCAATAAATCAAGAGGCAGTTCAAATCTGTAAGGAAAGACCAAGTGCATGCTAGAAAAATAGGCAATTATATAAATATGCCACAAAAGAAGAAAATGAAATACCCAATATACATAAAAAGATATATCCATAAAAGTGGACTGCAATGAATCTTATTTGGGGAATGAGGTACTATTTTCAACTTTCATGTTAATATAAATTGAAAATAATCATAATACATAAAATTGGAATTGTATATACAAGAATGAGCAAAATATAATTTATTAATGGTGTTGTCCTTGGGATTGACATTTCATGTTGCTTCTTTCTCTTTTTGGCTTACTTTATTTTCCCATGTTCCTCAGGTTTTGGAACACTTAACAAAAATTAAACATGTAAATTCAAATTTTCTATGTAAAAAAGTTGTAAAATAGTCAATATTAGTGAACAAGCTATCCAAGAAGACATCAAATGAATATTTGCCATTTGTGATCGTTTTTCCTCATAGTCAACAAAAGAGTCCAAAATGCAGTAAGTACTTGGGTGTAATCCTAGAAATGACAATGATCTCTGTTCGTTTCCAAGGCAAACCATTCAATATCACATCAACCCAAGTTTATGCCCCAACCACTAATGCTGAAGAAGCTGAGTTGAACGGTTCTGTGAAGACCTACAAGAACTTCTAGAACTCACACCAAAAAAAGATGTCCTTTTCATCATAGGGGACTGGAATGCAAAAGTGGGACGTCAAGAGATAGCTGGAGTAACAGGCAAGTTTGGCCTTGGAGTACAAAATGAAGCAGGGCAAAGGTTAACAAAGTTTTGCCAAGAGAACACATTGATCATAGCAAACACCCTCTTCCAACAACACAAGAGATGACTCTACACATGAACATCGCCAGATGGTCAATACTGAAATCACATTGATAATCATCTTTGCAGCCAGAGATGGAGAAGGCCTATATAGTCAGCAAAACAAAACAGGGACCTGACTGTGACTCAGATCATGAACTTCTTATTGAAAAATTCAGACTTAAATTGAAGGAAGTAGGGAAAATCACTAGACCATTCAGGTATGACCTAAATCAAATCCCTTATGATTATACAGTGCAAGTGACAAACAGATTCTAGGGATTAGATCTCATAGACAGTGAAGAACTATGTGAAGAACTATGAAAAGAGGTCCATGACATTGTAAAGGAGGCAGCGATCAAGACCATCCCCAAGAAAAACAAATGGAAAAAGAAAAAATGATTGTCTGAGAAGGCCTTACAAATAGCTGAGAAAAGAAGAGAAGTAAAGGCAAAGAAAAAAAGGAAAGATATACCCATCTGAATTCAGAGTCCTAAAGAATAGCAAGGAGAGATAAGAAAAACTTCCTCAGGTATCAGTACAAAGAAAGAGAGGGAAAAAATAGAATGGGAAACTAGAAATCTCTTCGAGAAAATTAGAGATAGCAAGGGAACATTTCATGCCAAGATGGGCACAGTAAAGGACAGAAATGGTACGGACCTAACAGAAGCAGAAGATATTAAGAAAAAGTGGCAAGAATACACAAAAGAACTGTACAAAAAAAGAACATAATTACCCAGATAGCTATGATCGTGTGCTCACTCACCTAGAGCAAGAAATCCTGGAGATTGAAGTCAAGTGGCTTTGTCAATTGAAATATTACTATGAACAAAGTTAATGGAGATGATGGAATTCCAACTGAGCTATTTCAAATCCTAAAAGATGATGCTGTGAAAGTGTTGCACTCAATGTGCCAGAAAATTTGGAAAACTCAGCAGTGGCCACAGAACTGGAAAAAGTCAGTTTTCATTCCAATCCCAAAGAAAAGCAATGCCAAAGAATGTTCAAACTACCACACAATTGCACTCATCTCAGATGCTACCAAAGTAATGCTCAAAATTCTCCAAGCCATGGTTCAACAGTACTTGAATTGAGCACTTCAAAGTGTTCAAGCTGGTTTTAGAAAAGGCAGAGGGACCAGAGATCAAATTGCCAACATCTGTTGGATCATAGAAAAAGCAAGAAAGTTCTAGAAAAACATCTATTTCTGCTTTATTGACTATGCCAAAGCCTTTGACTGCGTGGATCACAATAAACTGTGGAAAATTCTGAAAGAGATGGGAATACCAGACCACCTTACTTGCCTCCTGAGAAATACCTACCACCTTACCTGCAGGTCAAGAAGCAACAGTTAGAACTGGTCTTGGAACAATGGACTGGTTCAAAATTGGGAAAGGAATGTGTCAAGGCTGTGTATTGTCACCCTGTTTATTTAACTTATATGCAGAGTGCATCATGAGAAATGCCAGGCTGGTTGAAGCACAAGCTGGAATCAAGATTTCTGGAAGAAGTATAAATAACCACAGATATGCAGATGACACCACCGTTATTGCAGAAATCAAAGAACTAAAGAGCCTCTTAATGAAAGTGAAAGAGGAAAGTGAAAAAGTTGGCTTAAAATTCAACATTCAGAAAATTAAGATCATGGCATCTGATCTCATCAGTTCAGTTCAGTTGTCACTCAGTCGTGTTCGACTTTTTGTGACCCTATGAACCTCAGCACGCCAGGCCTCCCAATCCATCTCCAACTCCTGGAGTCCACCCAAAACAATGTCCATCGACTCGGTGATGCCAACCAACCATCTCATCCTCTGTCGTCTCCTTCTCCTCCTGCCCTCAATCTTTCCCAGCATCAGGGTCTTTTCAATTAGTCAGCTCTTTGCATCAGGTGGCCAAAGTATTGGAGTTTCAGCTTCAACATCAACCTTCCAATGAACACCCAGGACTGATCTCCTTTAGGATGGACTGGTTGGATCTCCTTGCAGTCCAAGGGACTCGCAAGAGTCTTCTCCAACACCACAGTTCAAAAACATCAGTTCTTCAGCACTCAGCTCTCTTAATAGTCGAACTTTCACATCCATACATGACCACTGGAAAAACCATAGCCTTGATTAGACAGTCCTTTGTTGGCAAAGTAATGTCTCTGCTTTGGAATATGTTGTCTAGGCTGGTCATAACTTTCCTTCCAAGGAGTAAGTGTCTTTTAATTTCATGGCTGCAATCACTATCTGCAGTGATTTTGGAGCCCCCAGAAATAAAGTCTGACACTATTTCCCCATCTATTTGCCATGAAATGATGGGACCAGATGCCATGATCTTTGATTTCTGAATGTTGAGCTTTAAGCCAACTTTTTCACTCTCCTCTTTCACTTTCATCAAGAGGCTCTTTAGTTCTTCTTCACTTTCTGCCATAAGGGTGGTGTCATCTGAGTATCTGAGGTTATTGGTATTTCTCCCAGCAATCTTGATTCCAGCTTGTGCTTCCTCCAGTCAAGCGTTTGTCATGATGTACTCTGCATATGTGTTAAATAAGCAGGGTGACAATATACAGCCTTGACGTACTCCTTTTCCTATTTGGAACCAGTCTGTTGTTCCATGTCCAGTTTTAACTGTTGTTTCCTGACCTGCATATAGGTTTCTCAAGAGGCAGGTCAGGTGGTCTGGTATTCTCATCTCTTTCAGAATTTTCCACAGTTTATTGTGATCCACACAGTCAAAGGCTTTGGCATAGTCAATAAAGCAGAAATAGATGTTTCTCTGGAACTCTCTCTTTTTCATTGATCCAGCAGATGTTGGCAATTTGATCTCTGGTTCCTCTCACTTCATGGCCAATAGATGGGAAAACAATGCAAACAGGGACACACTTTATTTTCTTGGGCTCCAAAATCACTGTGGATTGTGACTGCAGTTATGAAATTAAAAGACACTTTCTCCTTGGAAGAAAAGCTCTGACCAACCTAGACAGCATATTAAAAAAACAGGGACATTACTTTGCCAATAAAAGCCTGTCTAGTCAAAGCTATTGTTTTCCCAGTAGTCATGTATGGATGTGAGAGTTGCATCATAAAGAAAGCTGAGTGCCATAGAATTGATGCTTTTGAAGTGTGGTTTTGGAGAAGAATCTTGAGAATCCCTTGGGCTGCAAGGAGATTCAACCAGTCCATCCTAAGGGAAATCAGTCCTGAATATTCATTGGAAGAACTAATGCTGAAGCTCCAATACTTTGGCCACCTGACTTACTGGAAAAGACCCTGATGCCAGGAAAGATTGAAGGCAGGAGGAGAATGGGATGACAGAGGATGAGATGGTTGGATGACATCACCGACTCAATGGACATGAGTTTTAGCAAGCTCCAGGAGTTGGCAATGGACAGGAAAGCCTGATGTGCTACAGTCCATGGGGTCGCAAAGAGTTGGACACCACTGAGCAACTGAACTGCTTCTATTTCTTGCCCTTTCCTGGTGCTGCTGAGGAGTATGCTGATTATACTCTTTATAGTATTTTAAAACAATTTATATAATTTCAGTTTGACCTTTCTTAAGTAAAAATGTTGCATTCACACCTAGAAATTGTTTGAAATATTTGGAAACTGCTACCAACTAGTTACCAGTAGATATTGTCCCACTTAATCATAAGTTATTGGTAGCTTGATGTGAAATGTCTGATACACATTTCAGATACAAACCTCGAATTAAACTTTAATAGCCAGAATCACCCCAGTCAAGTTGATTTCACTGATTTATAGCCTGGGTGATTCTGAAACGCTCACAATGACATGTTAAGTGGCAGAGTTGCTTGTAGGTTAAAACATGACAATGGGAGGACTAAGTGTAGCACATCAAGGCCATGCTTCTCTATCTGCTATGGCATGGCAAAATTTTATTCAGAAGGATAGAGAAATGATAAGAACAAGATTTTTCCTGTTTCTACTTTATGATTTTCACTGGTTGCTTTCACCATTTCCTTTAAATGAGGATATAAATTTATCACATTTATATCTTTAATTACTTTGAGACTGAACGTTGCAAGGTATGGGGAGGGAGGAGGGAGGAGAGTTCAGGATGGGGAACACAGGTATACCTGTGGCGGATTCATTTCAATATTTGGCAAAACTAATACAATATTGTAAAGTTTAAAAATAAAATTAAAAGAAAAAAAAAAAAAGAAAAAAATTTTAACATCAGTTCTCTATGTTTAAATGCAACCTAGTATTTTAATGGCGTAGCTTATATAAAAGAGGAATCAAGAAGATTGTTTCCTGTAGAGATTTTCTTTAAGGCTCTGTTTTATTAGTAAAATTTATCTCTAAAAGAGATTTCTCTGTACAATCCCATACCTTCTCTTCAAACCCCACAAGTTTCTCTGAAGAATTTGAATCAGCTTTCAATGATTTGGGCACCTTCTATAGAATCATAGGATCTTTGGATGCTCATCTCTTCACATGTTTTGTGCTACTTCCTTGTTTTGGCCATTTCAATATTAACTTGCATTTCTCAGAAGTGAGGCTTTGTATTGACACACGAAGTGAGTCTCAGTGAAAAATATTTCAGTCTTTTTCAATATATCTTGCTTGATCAATATTTGTAATATTAGTATTTAAATTTTGTTATTTAAATTATCTTTGGATATAATATTGAAATTTTTCCTTTCAACATTAAAAGTCCACAAATCTAACTATTTAATTGGAGATGTTAATAAAAATGATGAGTTAAATACATCTTTCTTAAAAAAAAAGTCACACAACAATTGGGATAACCACTGAATCTATCTACCAAATGTCCCTAACCCTAAAAGTTGCAGTGAGAATTTCTGTTCCATTCTGCTATCACAAGTTATTTGGTAAGAAAAATTGCCCCTTGTAGGTGTCCATACCTTAATTTTTGGAAGCTTTAGATTGTTTAATTACAGTACAAAAAGGGAGTCACAAACATAATTATTGGACTTTAAAATAGAGAGATTATCTTGGATTATCCAGATGGACCAAATCGAATAACATGATCTCTTAAAAGCAGAGAACTTTCCCCAGCTGGAGACAAGAGAAATGCTCACAATGAAGGGAAGTCAAACATTTCCAAATATAAATAGGAATTAACCCATCCTTTCTAGATGGGACAATGCTTACAGGAAGCATGAGAGGGAATATGGGCAACATCTAGAAGCAGAGCCCAGACTCTGGCTGCTACCAGCAAGGAAAAAGAACCTCAGTCTTACAACCTCTGGGAACTGAAATTGGCCAACAACTGGAATGAGCTTGGGACCAAATTCTTCTCTAGAACCCTCAGTAAGGAATGCAACCTGACAGGGCTTTGATTTCAGCTTTTGGAGAGCCTAAGTAGGGAACCCAGTCCAATCTACCCAGATTCCTGACTTACACAAACTGTGAGTCAATACATTTATGTTGTTCTCAGAAGGTAAATTTGTGATAATTTGTTATAGCATGAATAGAAAACTAATGTAAATTATCAAAGGGAAGTCCTTCCCAGCAAGCAGATTTTTATCTTGTCCTATTTTATTTTTACTGCAGTATGAAAAGAACTATCTACAATTTACATCTTGCTTTCTAAGAATTTTATTTTTAATAATAATCTATTAGAATTTACTTAAAAATTATATTATATTTGAATTTCTCAAGCACATTTTCAGTTCCCAGTCTCCATTTCACACAACTATTGAGTAATTTCTTGCCTTTCATTTAAGTATAAAGCATGACTTAACCTAATATTTACCTAGGAAATTTTATTATAAGTAAAATTATTTATGGATTTGGTAGTTGTTCTTCCATGTTGAGCAAAGAGAGTATGTATGAAAAAGGGTTGCAGAACACTTGATATAATTCAGGAATTTCTTGTATGACATATTCACTGCTTAATTAACAACAGTCTTTTGGGCTTAGATTCATTTTGGGTATGTTTATGTTTTTATTACTAGTCTTAGAATAATAATAGAAATTAAAAACATATACACAACTACAAAATAAAGAATGTGACATATTAATCTAGCCACTGGAAATTATTTATTGAGCACTTACTATATAAGCAACACTATGCTAGGCATTGTCAAAGATATAAAAGAAATATAAGACATATTCTAGATACAGAATTATAGTCAGGGTAAACAAATTCCTACTTAGAAGGATAAAGATATGTGTGATTAATTATATATTGAATGATTAAGCAGGTACTTATTTAGCAAACATTTATCACATTCTTATTATATGTTAGGCATTATATAAACAGAGGGTGACCACAGGGGTTAAGACCAAGTCTGTGTTCTCAAGAATCTAGGCAGGAAGTCAGACACTAATGTCAGAACTAACTGCATGAGAGAGAGAGAGATAAATTGACAGACATATATGCAGTGTCACATGGGAACTAGGATACCCCTCCAGCTGAGGTCCAGTAGGTATCAGGGAATCAGGGCTCAGGAAGTTTTCATTAGGAGAAACCTCTAAAGGGAATCCTGAAGGATGAGTGGGACTATCCTTCTTAAGGGATGAGGCCATTAAAACCAGAAAGTGTTATTCTGTAGAAAGAACCAGAGAAAAAGAGAAAACTTTTTTTTTTTTTTTTTTTGGTGAAGAAAAACCACACATCTGTGAGTGTGGATGGAAAAGATAAAGGGTTGATCCAGAAAGGGCCCCTATGACATTCTAAACTGGGCAGGCTTTATTGTGAAGCAACTGAAGAGGGTGCAGCTGGATAGTCACAGGGACATATCTAAAAAGTTTCTAGAATCTAGAATGCTTTCTAAAGCATTTTAGAAAGTTCACTCTGGTGATAGAGGAGAAATATTGGAGAGTGAAAAGTTTTTCATAGGGAGACCAGCTAGACCAGTGTGGATGTCATAAAGCAGAAGTGCTGTGTAAATTCTTGTGATATGTGAACACATGGCATGTTGTCCCACAGATATTATTAAATGAGGAAAAAATAGATTGTGCTCCAATATTTAAATTATGAAAGTAACACACAGTGGAAGAATTTGGTCAGTTCTAAACCCAGTAGCCTAAATAGTAATTTGAATGTGACAAAGTAATTACATCTGAGTCTGTCAATAGGATGTAGCTCTAGGCAGCCTGTCTTTACTAGCCTGGTAAGCTTTGTCATGAATATATTATTATAAATGGTGCTACAAATAGCCAAAAAGGGAAAAATAAATAAATAAGAAGAAATCCAAAGAACCAAAGGGAAAAGAGGGCATTCTAGTTCCTGAGATGAATATTTTCTTATTGCAAATTTATCAACAGTCATTCCACTATTTAGCTCTACTTGCTGTCTAACTAGGGCTTCCCTGGTGGCTCAGACAATAAAGAATCTGCCTGCAATGCAGGAGACGGGTTCAATCCCTGGGTCAGGAAAATCCGCTGGAGATGAGAATGGCTATTCACTCCAGTATTCTTGCCTGGGAAATCCCATGGACAAAGGAGCCTGGTGGGCTACAGTTGATAGGGTTGCAAGGAGTCGGACAGGACTGATTGATTAACACTTTCACTTTTTCATCTGTCTAACTAAATCAGTTTGTCAGCTTGCTCTGGACAGTGAGAGGATAGTGTCTCTCTGGTTTCAAAATGCAAGACTAGGATCTTCAATGTGGTGAAGAACTTGAGATACTACCAAAACTTTTTCCTTCATGGAGTTCCACTTCCTTCTTCACATGAATACATTCATGAAATGTTGAGAAAGTAGAATCAAAGGAGCTTCATACTTAATTGGAGTGTGTGTGGACTGCAAGGATTGGAATAAAAAAGGCAAGTTATGAATGATATCCAGCATCCTATCTTGAGCTACTGGTGGATCATACTGCTATTCATGAAGGTGGAACAGGACAGGTCCTGGCCTGGATACAGAGGAAAAGGAAGAAGGTAGATCATAAATTCAAAATATGTACATTTGAAGTGCCCCTCAGTTCTGCAGCTGGAGATTTCTGATATAAATCAGAGATACAGGTATAACTGCCAACCCGAAAAATACATTTTAGGGAGATCTGTGTAGAGCTGAAGCCAGAGAAATGGGTGAAGTCATCCAGGAATGGTAAAGGGATCAATCAAGGTAAGCACAGAATTTGAGGGTAGAAAGAGAATAAAAGGGAATGAAGTATAAGTGTATGTCCAGAGGAGATCAAAAAATGGGAGAAGTATAGGGTAAGTGGAGGTGTTCAGGAATTAATCAAAGAACTAGGTTAGGTTTGAGGAATTTGTTCCCAATGGAGTGAGCAGAGTTCAATTCAAGACATTTGAGTTTAAGCATCACTGATGTTTGTTCTGGAAAAATCCTAGGCAGAGAAGTGACATAATTAATGTTGTAGACTTGAGAAAAAAAATGAATAGATTGTTCTTATTGCAGTATGTGTATGGTCATAAGGACTTGGCATGGGGTAACAGCAAAAAACAATTCCAAAGGGGGAAAAAAAAAAAAGCAAAATACTTAAACTAATGTCATCTGCTATTTAATTTCCATTTTCCCATATTCCATGTCCTTTGCTTCACTGGGGCAAGAAGGAAACTAACCTTTATTGAGTGTCCAATGCTGTGAAAGTGCTGCTCTCAATATGCCAGCAAATTTGGAAAACTCAGCAGTGGCCACAGGACTGGAAAAGGGCAGTTTTTATTCCAATCCCAAAGAAAGGCAATGCCAAAGAATGCTCAAACTACCGCACAATTGCACTCATCTCACACGCTAGTAAAGTAATGCTCAAAATTCTCCAAGCCAGGCTTCAGCAATATGTGAACTGTGAACTTCCTGATGTTCAAGCTGGTTTTAGAAAAGGCAGAGGAACCAGAGATCAATTTGCCAACATCCGCTGGATCATAGAAAAAGCAAGAGAGTTCCAGAAAAACATCTATTTCTGCTTTATTGACTATGCCAAAGCCTTTGACTGTGTGGATCACAATCAACTGTGGAAAATTCTGAAAGAGATGGGAATACCGGACCACCTGATCTGCCTCTTGAGAAACCTGTATGCAGGTCAGGAAGCAACAGTTAGAACTGGACATGAAACAACAGACTGGTTCCAAATAGGAAAAGGAGTTCGTCAAGGCTGTATATTGTCACCCTGTTTATTTAACTTCTATGCAGAGTACATCATGAGAAACGCTGGACTGGAAGAAACACAAGCTGGAATCAAGATTGCCAGGAGAAATCTCAGTAACCTCAGATATGCAGATGACACCACCCTTATGGCAGAAAGTGAAGAGGAACTCAAAAGCCTCTTGATGAAAGTGAAAGAGGAGAGTGAAAAAGTTGGCTTAAAGCTCAACATTCAGAAAACTAACATCATGGCATCCGGTCCCACCACTTCATGGCAAATAGATGGGGAAACAGTGGAAACAGTGTCAGACTTTATTTTTCTGGGCTCCAAAATCACTACAGATGGTGACTGCAGCCATGAAGTTAAAAGACGCTTACTCCTTGGAAGGAAAGTTATGACCAACCTAGATAGCATATTCCAAAGCAGAGACATTACTTTGCCAACAAAGGTTCGTCTAGTCAAGGCTATGGTTTTTCCTGTGGTTATGTATGGATGTGAGAGTTGGACTGTGAAGAAGGCTGAGGGCCGAAGAATTGATGCTTTTGAACTGTGGTGTTGGAGAAGACTCTTAGAGTCCCTTGGACTGCAAGGAGATCCAACCAGTCCATTCTGAAGGAGATCAGCCCTGGGATTTCTTTGGAAGGAATGATGCTAAAGCTGAAACTCCAGTACTTTGGTCACCTCATGCGAAGAGTTGACTCATTGGAAAAGACTCTGATGCTGGGAGGGATTGGGGGCAGGAGGAGAAGGGGATGACAGAGGATGAGATGGCTGGATGGCATCACTGACTAGATGGACGTGAGTCTGAGTGAACTCAGGGAGTTGGTGATGGACAGGGAGGCCTGGCGTGCTGCGATTCATGGGGTCGCAAAGAGTCGGACACGACTGAGCGACTGATCTAATCTGATCTGATATACTAATACTTTCTGTAGGTTTACACTTAGATCTACTTCACAGGTGGCTCATTGTAAACATAATCCACATGACTGCCTGGGGGAGAGTGGCACTGCCCCTAGCACTACAGAGAACAAAAACTAAGTCTCAGGTGAATTTAAGTTGCATAGGGTGGTCAAACTAGTTAAGTGACAGAATTTGCTTTCAAGCCATATGTACCCACTTCCAAAGCCCACTCGCTTGTGGTGACCCCACCCCTTACACACTGCTCCATTTATTCAGCTGCTATGTCTTCCATACAGCTTGCCTGAAATTTTCAAAACCTTTCTGTTTCATTTCTTCCAAACTATCTACATTCATAACGTTTACCTGAAATTCTAATTCCTTGAGGAATTTCTGCTGATGACTCCAGCTCAAAAGTATTTTTCTAAGCTCAGAGTTCATACAGAATATTTTTTTAAAGTGTTTTCTGAGAACACTAGCTTCCCAAAACTACAAAATTGGGTTTGTAATCAAATAAATGAGACGTCCTACATATTGAGTCTATTTTGGAAGCTACCCAGTCTTTTTAAAATCTTTTTTTAATATTGAGAGAGTATTTTCCAGGCACTCCTATAATTACATAACATCAACCCAACTCAACCGCTCACACATTATTTTATTTTTGTTCTTGTAAGTCACATTGTGAAGTAAATTGTAATCTTGAATACCATAATCAAGTGGAGATTATTTTGCATGTATAATTTGTGCATGTGTGTATGTGTAAGCATATTATATGGTAAGTGCTTAAAATATTCAATTGTTTATTTGTGGGGAAAGTAAATAAACATAGACTATTATTTACTATCTAAAACAATAAGGGGGCTTCCCAGGTGGCTCAGTGGGTAAAGAATCCACTTGCAGGAGATGCAGGTTCATGTTGTGGGTGGGGAAGATACCCTGAAGGATGGCATGTCAATTTACTTCAGTATTCTTGTCTAGAGAATCTCACGGACAGAGGAGCCTGGTGGCCTACAGTTCATAGGCTTGCAAAGAATCGTACATGACTGAAGCAACTGAGCACACACACACACTAAAAACAATAAAAAAAAAAAATTCTGGAGATTCAGGAGGTGGGAATGGGCTTGAAAAGAAAAAAAAAAAACATATATATCTATATATTTTTTCCCCTTCGTGTTTGCATTTATCTCTGTTTAAAATGTTGTTGCATTAAAATTAAGTAAACAGGTTTTACTTCTGATTAAGATGTACAAGGCACTAAATGAACTTCACTCATGTGGTAACACCAAGAAAAATCCCATAAATTAAAAATGGATCCTTATCTTTGCTACCTTATTGATGGTATCAAAGAATAGTGGACACACATACACAAATCCTTATTAAAGTGATTTCCACAAAGAAGTGGCATTCAGAGTTTAGCAGCAAATTGTTTTAACTTATGTTGGGAAATGTCAGGTAAAGGAGAAGACTTGCTAAAGGCAGAGACCAACTGAGCCACTGACAATGGCAGAGACAGACAGAAATGGATTAGAGTCTAAGGGCTTCCTAAATATAATAATTGTTTTTTGTTTGTTTTTTTTTTTGTATAGCATTATGCTTATTTTCCCATCCTTCCAGCTCTGAGTTTTGCAGAGAATAAAAGCAAGTATCTTGAGGCTGTAGAGCAAGCAGCAGCATAGGCCCCACTAAACTTAAAACTTGGTAAACTCTAAAGAGTCACTACCTCAATTTATCTTCCAGACATCAAATAAAATTCACATTCTTTGCAGAAAATAAAAGCAGAAGAGTAGTCTTACATTGCTTCTGATTTTCTATACAAAAAGTATGGTATACTATCAAATATGATGCAATATGCCAAAATATAAATATATTGGAAAGAGAAAAAATATAAAAGAAAATGACTAAATCAAGCCATAAATGATTCATCCCACAGTAATATTCACCATCATAATTTTCTGTAATATTACATTGTACATCTTCTTATCCAGAGGGAGAATTATGGATGAGAGGTAGAATCTATGTTCTCTCTGCTTGAGTCTTAGTGGGCTTGTCACTCACATTAAACAGAACATGGTGACTGTGATGTTGCATGGCTTCTGAAAGTGGGGTGGAAAAGACATGTAGCTTCTTTCATATTGGCTGAGTCACTTGATGGCAAAAGAAGTTTACATAAGTAGAAACTGGAATAATCATATGGGATTATTTAGAATGAAGCACAGAGGATTTCTGTGGTGATAACAGTGTTCTATATCTTGATTGGAGTGTGGGTGAAACAAGTATAACTATTTGTCCAACTCGTCAAATTATATACTTAATAACTTTACATTTTCTGCTTTGTAATATCATTTTTAACCCCCAAATAAATGGAAATTTGTGCATACTTTTGTCAATTTCTTCTTAAGAAAATAAAATTTAATGAACCATGAACTATTTTTTTTTGTTTCATAATCACTTTCTTTAATTATTAAAACAATGAGGTTGGAACACAGCAGAGGAAATCAAAGCAGCCTTGAATAATCTCATGATCAGGGGATTTTTTTTTTCTCATTTGATAAAAACTAAGTTGGACAAATGTTTATAGTTAATATGTTTCACAAAATCATCAGTTCAACTTAGGAAATCAAGCATCTTTGCTTGCTAATGTTATAATAGTTTATTCTAAACTGATCGATGTACTTGAATGTAATTAAAGTAAATTTCCTTAAATTAAATCTGTATTTCTGTTCTCCTTTAATTCAGATTATTGCATAAATTCCACAGTTTAAATGATCAAGGTAGTGTTTGTCTATTGGCATAATGAATACTTTTTAATTTCTACTGTGTATCACTGCCTTAAACCTTTTTTTTTTTTTTTTTCAGACATAGATATAAATAAGTAGGCATTGGTGTTAAAAATAATGCTTTTTCATATGCTGTTTCTTATAAAATCTGATACGAATTATGAGGTTGAATAAAAAGTAGAGGCTATATCAAATTTAAGAAGACAGAAGATGTTGGAATTTGAAGTGAAATGAAGAGGGACCTATGAACTATAGATCCCAAGTCCTTGAAAATACTTTCCTTTCCATATTCTTTTCACTTTTAAATTGGACATAAAGTTTCTTTGAAAAAAAAAAAGAAGAAAGAAACTAAACTTAAAATCAGATCTAGATATCTCTAAATAATGAGATTGAGTAATGACCCTAACTGATAATATCACATGTTATTATTAAGGTGTTTTTTTAACCAGAAAAACAGAGTAAAATATCTTCATCTTTTCTGGACACTGTTAGATTTAAAACTTACAATTGTGTGTCATTTAATAACTATGTGGTTAAGACAAAGGGAACCTCAGTTTTCTCAATCTTGAAATGATTTTAACATTACAGTTTTACAGTATGCTTTAGAAATAATGTGTATAATAAATAGCCCTATTATACAAAAAATATGCTCAAATCTTCACATTGTAAATGAATCTGAATCTAACATAACTGTGTTCAGCATAATGTCAATGTGATTCTTAATAATGTAAAAATATTCCATGGTACAATGTGAGGCATTCTGTCATACAGGCTGTGATTTTATCAATGAAAAATAAAATAATAAAAATAACTGAAAATAAGTTAATCAGTACCATCTTTTTAGATTCCATCAGTTCTAGATTCAGTGCAGTTCAGTCACTCAGTCGTGTCTGACTCTTTGCGACCCCATGAATCGCAGCCCGCCAGGCCTCCCTGTCCATCACCAACTCCCGGAGTTCACCCAAACTCACGTACATCTAGCCGGTGATGCCATCCAGCCATCTCATCCTCTGTCATCCCCTTCTCCTCCTGTCCCCAATCCCCCCCAGCATCAGGGTCTTTTCCAATGAGTCAACTCTTCGTATGAGGTGGCCAAAGTATTGGAGTTTCAGCTTTAGCATCAGTCCTTCCAAAGAACACCCAGGACTGATCTCCTTTAGGATGGACCGGTTGGATCTCCTTGCAGTCCAAGGGACTCACAAGAGTCATCTCCAACACCACAATTCAAAAGCATCAATTCTTCAGTGCTCAGCTTTCTTCACAGTCCAACTCTCACATCCATACATGACCACTGGAAAAACCATAGCCTTGACTAGACGGAACTTTGTTGGAAAAGTAATATCTCTGCCTTTTAATATGCTATCTAGGTTGGTCGTTATTTTCCTTCCAAGGAGTAAGCGTCTTTTAATTTCATGGCTGCAAACACCAACTGCAGTGATTTTGGAGCCCCCCAAAATAAAGTCTGACACTCTTTCCACTGTTTCCCCATCTATTTCCCATGAAGTGATGGAACCAGATGCCATGATGTTAGTTTTCTGAATGTTGAGCTTTAAGCCAACTTTTTCACTCTCCACTTTCACTTTCATCAAGAGGCTTTTTAGTTCCTCTTCACTTTCTGCCATAAGGGTGGTGTCATCTGCATATTTGAGGTTATTGATATTTCTCCCAGCAATCTTGATTCCAGCTTGTGCTTCTTCCAGCCCAGCATTTCTCATGATGTACTCTGCATATATGTTAAATAAGCAGGGTGACAATATACAGCCTTGACGTACTCCTTTTTCTATTTCAATTCCATATATATGTGTAATTATACAATATTTGGTTTTCCCTTTCTGAATTACTTCACTTTATGTAATAGACTTATCCACCTCATAAGGACTGACTCAAAGAATCTTAAAAGATTCCCTACATTATCAAAAGCAGATTTAATAACAATTTAAAATTATATCTTTTACTAAAATATATAATAGGATTATAAAATAGGATTGGAAGATGTTTGCGAAAATGCCAACTTTTATGAATGTGATCTGTGAAAAAAGTATCTATATTTAATAAAATAAATATAATATTTTCTTGGAGTAGAAATAATAATAAACATAATTTGTAGTGATCTTATGAACTTGTGATTGTAAGAAATAAACATATCAGAACATATTTATTCTTTAGCATGAGAATTGATTGTGCATCTCAGGAACTTGTAGTCTGTGTCTTAGCTCAAGAGAATAAATACTATAGGGATCCCTAATACTTTATTCACAATCCTAAAATACAAAAGGGCTTCTCTGGTCGCTCAACTGATACCAATTTAACGAATTTTTACCAACTGGTTTCTCCATACCAATGCTGGAGACCCCAGTTCAAAGATTCCCTGGAGAAGGGATAGGCTACCCACTCCAGTATTCTTGGGATTCCCTGGTGGCTCAGATGGTAAAGAATCCACCTGCAATGTAGGAGACCTGGATTCAATCATTGGGTTGAGAAGTTGCCCTGGAGGATGGTATGGCAACCCATTTCAGTATTCTTGCCTGGAGAATCCCTATGGACAGAGGAGCCTGAAGGGCTATAGTCCATGGGGTCACAAAGAGTCAGATGTGACTGAGGACAGCACAAAATACAAAAAGCTCTGGAGAAATGCTTTCATAAAGAAGGCACTAAACTCCTTTGGTTGGGAATTTGTGTTCCAAGATGGAATCAGTCAGTTCAGTTCAGTTCAGTCGCTCAGAGACCAATTGACCCTCCTCGCTAAACAACTAGAAAATATATATGTCAATAGCTTTTAGTCATAGAACATCAGGCAATGAAGGATAGTGATCCCTGAGATATAAGAAACAAATAAGGTGAGCCCTCTGATTGCCTTAGTTTACTTTCTGGATCAAGTTTCCAGGCCAAAGCACAGAGTTTAAGGTTTTTGTTCTATACAGAAGAGGAGCTTGAGTCTAAATAAGCTTTTGTTTTGAGGCAGGAGATAAATGGCCCCCATTTATCTCAGCTGGAACCTGTCCCCTGTGGACAGATGCTTCAAGATAAAGACAATGGCAGGGGCAAGGAGGAGCCAGGCCCTGTTGGATAAAAGGTAAAGGGATCACATATTTCTCATACTTGAGGTCAAGATCTCCCTGACTATTCATGAGGGTCACAAAGGGAGGGGACACCATTCCATAATAGGTGGTGTCAGCCTTCCCATAGGCCTCTGCACTGGAAGCCGACTTGGCAAAAAGATGTACATACATGTTGGGTAGGACTCTAGGACAGGTCAGGTGTGGAAAAGAAATGAAATAATTGGCCAAAGGTAAACAAGACTCAGGGGAACTGCCCTAAAGAAGTGATTTGAGTCACCTCTCTGGTGAGCACCACATCATTAGGGAGGACTCCCACACCCTTTTTCTCTAGGTGTGTATCTGTCTTGCTTCTGTTTTAAACAAAATGTTCCTCTGTGTGCTCTCCCACTTGTTGTGCTGTCTCTGTAATAATAAACTTTATAACTGTTTTTACAGGTTTTGCTACTTTGAGAAATTCACTTTGTCATAGGGGTAAAAACCAGAGCAACTTTTCTCCTAGCCTCTAGCCTCTAGTGGACAAGTGGCTAGGATTCCTGATTTTCATCCAGGCTACCCAAGTCCAATTCCTGGGCAGGGAACCAAGATCCCACTTCAAGCCACCACTCATTGCTGTCTCCCTGAGATCAGTTTCATAGGGGAGATGGAAGACATGAGTTTGGGTAGATTTTGGTACTGATATTGGTTGCTCCTCAGCCAACCAGTATCTGGGAGTTTTCTCTGAATCCTCCCTGTGAGTAAATGGTGGAAATACTGGAGGAAAAGTCTGCAAGCAGGTGGGAACCCTTTTATGTCTGCTTCCCAAAGAGTTTCACACTGTCATCCACATCTTGCCTTTAGAACTGTATTAAATGGTTCTAGATAAAACTTTTTAGAAGCTTTAACTGTATTTGATGATGTCTATCCATTCTAGGTACACAAATGCTAGGATCCTGTACTTCCCCTTAAGCATCTCTCTCTCCCCAGATTGTTTGCTTTGCAACCTCTGTTCTCTGAAGGGCTCAAGAAAAGCCACTTATATTTGCCATTTACCCAGCTTTTATCTTGTCTGGAGAGTGGGAGTCTTTCTCTTTCCAGCATTTTACATAGCTGAAATATTAAGTCCATCATGCTTACTAAAATCAAAACCAACAAAGAAATACTTGCTCTCTCATTCTCTCTCATTTTGTGATCACTTAATTCTGGCTGACCTTGAGGGGGAAATATATATATATATATATATATATATATATATATATATATATATATATATATATATAATATTCAGACCTTTTACATACAGTTTACCTGGATCATCTCATGATTCAAAATAATCCCCAAATATCTAAACATCTCTATATTTCTTTGGCATTGTAAACACTGTTCATAATACCATTTCTTTGGTGGACTTTTGCTCATATGGCACAATCATTTCTATAAACTATTAACACTTTTCTGTTAAAAAGAAAAATGGTGTCATGGATTAAGCACTGCATTTAAATGAGGGAGGAAAGGAGTGTGTTTGTCCTTTCATGGCTTGTGCCTGTTCAGGATGTGAACTAGCCTTGCACTGAAGGGTATTCTGCCTGGTGCACTTAGTCATTCAGTCATGTCTGAATCTTTGCGACCCCCCAGGCTCTTTTGTCCGGGGAATTCTCCAGGCAAGACATGCCCTCCTCCAGGGGATTTTCCCAACCCAGAGATCAAACCCAGGTCTTCTGCTCTGCAGGCAGATTCCCAGTTTGAGCCACCAGGGAAGCCATTCTGCTTCTGTGATAGGAAAATATATCAGGGGGATAGAAGCTAACAGATAAAACCTAGATTCTGTTATAAAGAGAATATACATTTACCAAGTGTATATTGCAAACATCTAAACTAGTTCAGTGAACACAGTATTAGTAGGAAATGATTTGTTGTTAAATTCAACTAGACGATGGCAGAGTAGAACCTGAGCTCATCTTCCACTCTGAGAACTCCAAAATTGCAACTTGCTGCTGAACAACCATCGACAGGAGAATGTTGGATCTCACCAAAAAGATACCCCACATCCAAAGGCAAAGGAGAAGAGCCAACAAGATGGTAGGAGGAACAAAACTGTGTTTATTGCAAGCCCCATATCAGCCAGAGATGCCTGGAAGAAAGGCTCAAACAAAACCTTGTGTGCACCAGGACCAAGATACCCAACAAAAGACTGAGTCAGACCTGCCTTGGAGTGTTTGAGTGTCTGCTCAGGAGTTACGGATCAGCAGTGGCCACCATGTGGACAGGGGCTCTGGCTGCAATAGACCTGGGAGGTGCTGCGCATGTCCTAAATCCTCTTGGAGGATGTCACCATTAGGCCCACCATAGAGCCACCGAGCAAATGACTCACAAACTGGAGAACAATTGTATCAAAGAAGTTCTTGCACTGTTGCAAAAGTTCTATGGTCCACAATAGATTCCCAAACTTGGGGATCCAGCAAAGGGACTGAGAACCCCCAAGGAATTTGACTTTGAAGGCCAGTGAGATTTGATTTCAGAACTTCCACAGGATTGGGAAACAGATTCTTGGAGGGCATAAACAAAACTTTGCACACACCAGGACCCAGAAGAAAGGAGCAGTGACTGCACTAGAGACTGAGCCAGACTTGCCTGTGAGTGTCCAGGAGTCTTTGGTGTGGGTATGGGTCGACAGTGACCTGCTTTGAGGTTAGGGCACTGAATGCAAAAGTCCTGGGGGCTGCAGGGTGGTGCTGGCATAAATCTTTTTGAAGGAGGTTGCCTCAGGCAAAACCAAAGGGAGAGAACAGAGCCTGCTAAATCAACAGAAAGTTGGATTAAAGATTTACTGAGCATGGCCCCACCCATCAGAGCAAGACCCAGATTCCCCTATAGCCAGACCCTCCAATCAGGAAACTTCCACAAACCTCTTATTCTTATCCATCAGAAGGCAGACAGATGAAAACCACAATTAAAGAAAACTAACCAAATTGATCACATGGATCACTGCCTTGTTTAACTCAATGAAACTATGAGTTATGCCATGCAGGGCCACCCAAGATGGACGGGTCATGGTGGAGAGTTCTGACAAAATGTGGTCCACTGGAGAAGGGATTGGCAAACCACTTCAGTATTATTGCCTTTGAGAACCACATGAACAGTATGAAAAGGCAAAAAGTTATGACATTGAAAGATGAACTCCCCCACTTGGCAGGTGCTAAATATACTACTGGAGAAGAGTGGAGAAATAGCTCAGGAAAAAAATGAAGAGGCTGAACCAATGCAAAAACAACACCCAGTTGTGAATGTGACTGGTGATGGAAGTAAAGACTGATGCTGTAAAGAACAATATTGCATAGGAACCTGGAATGTTAGGTCCATGAATCAAGGTAAATTGGAAGTGGTCAAGCAGGAAATGGCCAGAGTGAACATTGACATTTTAGTAATCAAGGAACTAAAATGGACCAGAATGGGTGAATTGAATTCAAATGACCATTACATCTAATACTGTGGGCAAGAACCCCTTAGAAGAAATGGAGCAGCCCTCGTGGTCAACAAAAGAGTCCAAAATGCAGTTCTTGAGTGCAGTCTCAAAAATGGCAGAATGATCTCTGTTTGTTTCCAAGGCAAACCATTCAGTATCACGGTAATCCAAGTCTATGACCTAATCACTAATGCCGTAGAAGCTGAAGTTGAACAGTTCTGTGAAGACTTACAAGAACTTCTAGAACTAACACCAAAAGAAAAGATGTCGTTTCCATCATAGGAGACTAGAATGAAAGAGCAGAAAGTCAAGACATACTTGGAGTAACAGGCAAGTTTGGCCTTGGAGTACAGTATGAAGCAGGGCAAAGACTAACAGAGTTTTGCCAACAGAACACACTTGTCATAGCAAACACCCTCTTCCAACAACACAAGAGACGACTCTACACATAGACAGCAACAGATGCTCAAGACCAAAATCAGACTGATTATATTCTTTGTAGCCAAAAATGGAGAAGCTCTATACAGTCAGCAAAAATACACCTGGGAGCTGACTGTGGCTCTGGCCATGAACTCCTTATTGCAAAATTCAGACTTAAATGAAAGAAAGTACGGAAAACCACTAGACCATTTAGGTATAACCTAAATCAAATCCCTTTGAATATACAGTGGAAGTGACAAAGATTCAGGGGGTTAGCTTTAATGGACACAATGCCTTAAGAGCAATGGAAAGAGGTTTGTAACATTGTATAGGAAGCTGTGATCAAAACCATCCCCAAGAAAAAGCATTGCAAAAAGTCAAAATGGTTGTCTGAGGAGGCCTTACAAATATCTGAGAAAAGAAGAGAAGCAAAAGGCAAAGGAGAAAAGGAAAGATATATCCATGAATTCAGAATTCCAAAGAATAGCAAGGAGAGATAAGAAAGCTTTTCTAAGTGGTCATTGCAAAGAAGTAGAGGAAAACAATAGAATGGGAAATACTAGAGGTCTCTGCAAGAAAATTAGAAACACCAAGGAAACATTTCATGCAAAGACAGGCACAAGAAAGGACAGAAATAGTGCAGACTTAACAGAAGGCACAGATATTAAGAAGACATGGCAAGGATACACAGAAGAACTATACAAAAAAGATCTTAATGACCCAGATAACCATGATTGTGTGATCACTCACCTAGAGCCAGACATCCTGGAATGTGAAGTCAAGTGGAAGCATCACTATAAACAAAGCTAGTGGAGGTGATGGAATTCTAGCTGAGCTATTTCAAATCCTAAAAGATGATGCTGTTAAAGTGCTGCACTCAATATGCCAGCAAATTTGGAAAACTTAACAGTGGCCACAGGGCTGAAAAAGGTCAGTTTTCATTCCAATCCTAAAGAAAGGCAACGCCAAAGAAAGTTTAAACTACTGCCCAATTGCAGTCATCTCATTCCAGCAGAGTAATGTTCAAAATTCTTCAAGTGAAGCTTCAACAGACAGTGAACTGAGAATTTCCAGATGTTCAAACTGGACTTAGAAAAGACAGAGCAACCAGAGATCAAATTGTCAACAGTTGTTGGATCATAGAAAAAGCTGGAGAATTCCAGAAAAAATATCTATTTCTGCTTCATTGCCTATGCTAAATCCTTTGTGTGAATCACAACAAACTGTGGAAATTTCTTAAAAAGATTGGAATACCAGACCATCTCACCAGTTTCCTGAGAATCCTGGAAGCAGGTCAAGAAGCAACAGTAAGAACCAGACATGAAACAACAGACTGCTTCAAAATTGGGAAAGGAGTACGTCAAGGCTGCATATTGTCACCCTGCTTATTTAACTTATATGCAGAGTACATTATGCGAAATGCTGGGCTGGATCAAGCACAAGCTGGAATCAAGATTTCCAGGAGAAATATCGATAACCTAAGATATGCAGATGACACAACCCTGATGGCAGATAGTGAAGAACTAAAGAGCCTGTTGATGAAAGTGAAAGAGGAGCGTGAAAAAGCTGACCTAGAACTCAGCATTCAAAAACCTAAGATCATGGCATCTGGTCCCATCACTTCATGGCAAATAGATGGGGAAACAATGGAAATGGTGACAGATTTTCTTTTCTTGGGCTCCAAAATTACTGTAGATGGTGACTGCAGTCATGAAATTAAAATACACTTGCTCCTTGGAAGAAAAGCTATGACCAACCTAGACAGCACATTAAAAATCAGAGACATTACTTTGTTGACAAAGATCCATCTAGTTAAAGTTATGGTTTTTCTGGCAGTAATGTATGGATGCGAGAGTTGGACTATAAAGAAATCTGAGCCCAAAAGTTCTGATATTTTTGAACTGTGGTGTTGGAGAAGACTCTTAAGAGTTCCTTGGATTTCAAGGAGATTAAATCAGTCAATCCTAAAGGAAATCAGTCCTGAATATTCATTGGAAGTTCTGATGCTGTAGCTCCAATGCTTTGGGAACCTAATGTGAAGAACTCAGTCATTGGAAAAAACCCTGATGCTGGGATGATTGAAAGCAGGGAGAGGGCATGGCAGAGGATGAGACGGTTAGATGGCATCCCTGACTTGATGGACATGAGTTTGAACAAGTTCCGGGAATTGGTGATGGATAGGGAAGCCTGGCATGCTGCGGTCCCTGAGGTCGCAAAAAGTGTACACACTTGAGCAACAAAACTGAGCTGAATTGGAATTCAACTAGCATTATTTTCAAATCCCGACAGAAGTTAGAGTCAGGAATTCATTAGATATTTTACTTTTTTAAAATTTTTATTATTTTTATTTTATTTAACTTTACAATATTGTACTGGTTTTGCCATATATCAAAATGAATCTGCCACAGATATACATGTGTTCCCCGTCCTGAACCCTCCTCCCTCCTCCTTCTCCATACCATCCCTCTGGGTCGTCCCAGTGCACCAGCCCCAAGCATCCAGTATCGTGCATCAAACCTGGACTGGCAACTCGTTTCATATATGATATTTTACATATTTCAATGCCATTCTCCCAAATCATCCCACCCTCTCCCTCTCCCACAGAGTCCAAAAGACTGTTCTATACATCAGTGTCTCTTTTGCTGTCTCATATACAGGGTTATTGTTACCATCTTTCTAAATTCCATATATATGCATTAGTATACTGTATTGGTGTTTTTCTTTCTGGCTTACTTCACTCTGTATAATAGGCTCCAGTTTCATCCACCTCATTAGAACTGAGTCAAATGTATTCTTTTTAATGGCTGAGTAATACTCCATTGTGTATATGTACCACAGCTTTCTTATCCATTCATCTGCTGATGGACATCTAGGTTGCTTCCATGTCCTGGCTATTATAAACAGTGCTGCGATGAACATTGGGGTACACTTGTCTCTTTCAATTCTGGTTTCCTCAGTGTGTATGCCTAGCAGTGGGATTGCTGGATCATAAAGCAGTTCTATTTCCAGTTTTTAAGGAATCTCCACACTGTTCTCCATAGTGGCTGTACTAGTTTGCATTCCCACCAAAAGTGTAAGAGGGTTCCCTTTTCTCCACACCCTCTCCAGCATTTATTGCTTGTAGACTTTTGGATCGCAGCCATTCTGACTGGCGTGAAATGGTACCTCATAGTGGTTTTGATTTGCATTTCTCTGATAATGAGTGATGTTGAGCATCTTTCGATGCACATATGGACACCTTATCTTTGACAAAGGAGGCAAGAATATACAATAGATTAAAGACAATCTCTTTAACAAGTGGTGCTGGGAAAACTGGTCAACCACTTGTAAAAGAATGAAACTAGATATTTTAGAAAAGACATCTCTAAATACTTCTATAGGGCAAATAACTGCATTTCAGAAATTTTATAAATGCAGTAAAAGTTGTTTTCCTCTTGTATGTGCATTTTATTCAGAGAAAGGAAGATGATGAGCTTATATTGAACATCTTACTGAGAACCTTGAACTATGTTAGGTGCTTCACATACCTGTTACTTGATTCTCTTCACAAACCTTTCCAGTATCTTATACTCTCTCCAATTCAAAGATAAGGAAATTGTCATTATTTATTCAATCTGTCAGGAAGATAAGTAAAAAGTTCTGTGTACTGGCATGGTGCTAATTTCTAACATCCTATTGTAAATAACATGAAAGCAGTCGCTTGGCCTCATGGAATTTACAAATGTCAGTGAATAAATATATTGTACAAATTAGCATTGTTTTAAATTTGTTCATTGTTTTTTTTACAAGCTTTGTATGTTTTGAAAATGTCCAGAAGAGATAGTTAAGAAATACTACAAAAACAGACATAAAGACCACCTAATTGGGTTTGCAATTTCCTTCATCATCCAGTGGTTAAGAATCTGCCTTCCAATGCATAGGATATGGGTTCAGTCCCTGTTCAGGGAACTAAGATCCCACATGTCACAGGGCCAGTAAACCCATGGTGCAACCACTGAGCCTGTGTACTGCAAATGGAGAGCTTGTGTGCCCCAAACTACAAAGCCCAGATGCTCTAGATCCCTTGCACCACAAGTAGGATACTGCATGCTGCAACTAAGACCTAACACACCCAAAAACAAACAAACAAATAAATGAATAAATATTTTTTAAAAAGATCACCTAATCTGGTTTAGATGATATGGAAAATTGTCCCATAGAAAATAATTTTAAGACTTAAAATAGTTAACCTGCCTTAAGTCAGACAGCAGTGTGTGGAAGAAACACCGTTTGAATTTCCATGTCTGACTCCACAGTTTTGTTGTTGTTTTTTTTTTTTAATGTAATTTGTTGTATTACATAGTTACTAAGGTAACTAATTAGTTGGCTGTTCAAAAAGAGTGAGTGTACATTTGCTACAGAGCTTCTCATGCCCCAAAGCTACCTTAACCACAACGCTGTACCAGCGGACTCCCCCTCTACCCACCCATGAAAAGAGAACCTGGGGAGACTCTCATGAGAACACCTGATGAATGAAAATGTGATCAAGAATCTGGGAAAATCAGATAGTTCTCTTTTCAAGTCAGGTGTGTTTGTGGTTATTTTGGGAAATGTGAAGCTACAAGCTTCAAAGGCAGCAACTGACAGCCAGATGGCAACTGGACACCTTCCTCCTTTGAGACTATGCATGACTCTTCTGTCTCATTCACCCAGGAACTCAATGACCTACCCTGGTTTGTCAAATCTGAACTCAATATGATAATTAAGTGTGGCTTGCCAAATTCAATTTCAATCTGTATCACTTGCCTTTCAGACCTACTATGTGTTATATCTAAGTAGAGTTATATTTGTTTGAGTGTAAAGATTGCTTTTTATCACTAAATAAGTCCTACTTGATGGAATGAATGACTGCCATTTTAAATGAAATGGTTAATTAATACAGAACAAGAGTTTTTCTTAACATTTTTTAAAGAGATTTTTTGAGGTGGACCATCATTTTTTGTCTTTATTGAATTTGTTACAGTATTGTTTCATATATATATATATATATATATATATATATATATACATATTATTATTTTTTTATTAGCCCTGGGATCTTGGCTCTCAGACCAGCGATGGAAACCACACACCATGCATTGGTAGGCAGAATCTTAACCACTGGACCACCAGGGAAGTCCTGTAGAAGACTTGTTTAAAGTTACCTCAAATTGTTGTTGATGTTCAGTCACACAGTCATGTCTGACTCTTTGTGACCCCATGGATTGCAGCATGCCAGCCTTCCCTGTCCTTCACCACCTCCCAGAGCTTGCTCAAACTCATGTCCAGTGAGTCGGTGGTGCCATCCAACTATCTCATTCTCTGTCATCCCCTTCTCCTGCCGCCTTCAATCTTTCCCAGCATCAGGGTATTTTATGAGTCAGCTCTTCCAATCAGGTGGCCAAAATATTGGAGCTTCAACTTTAGCATCAGTCCTTCCAATGAATATTCAGGACTGATTTCCTTTAGAGTTGACTGGTTTGATCTTGCAGTCCAAGGGACTTGCAAGAGTCTTCTCCAACACCATAGTTCAAAAGCATCAGTAATTCAGCACTCAGTCATCTTTATGGTTCAACTCTCACATCGGTATATGACTACTGGAAAACTCATAGCTTGGACTATACAGACCTTTATCAGCAAAATAATGTCTCTGGTTTTTAATACATTGTCTAGGTTGGTCATAGCTTTTCTTCCAAGGAGCAAGTGTCTTAATTTTCTGACTGCTGTCACCATCTGTAGTGATTTTGGAGCCCAAGAAAAGAAAATCTGTCACTGTTTCCATTGTTTCCCCATCTATTTGCCATGAAGTACCCAAGTAAGATGGTAGGTGTTGTGAGAGGGCATCAGAGAGTAGATGCACTGAAACCATAATCACAGAAAACTAGCCAATCTGATCGCATGGACAACAGCCTTGTCTAACTCAATGAAACTAAGCTATGCCATGTGGGGCCACCCAAGATGGGAGGGTCATGGTGGAGAGGTCTGACAGAATGTGGTCCACTGGAGAAGGGAATGGCAAACAACGTCAGTTTTCTTGCCTTGAGAACCCCATGAATGTATGTAAAGGCAAAATGATAGGATACTGAAAGGGGAACTCCCCAGGTCGGTAGGTGCCCCATATGCTACTGGAGATCAGTGGAGAAATAACTTCAGAAAGAATGAAGGGATGGAGCCAAAGCAAAAACAATACCCAGTTGTGGATGTGACTGGTGATAGAAGCAAGGTCCGATGCTGTAAAGAGCAATATTGCACAGGAACCTGGAATGTCAGGTCCATGAATCAAGGCAAATTGGAAGTGGTCAAACAGGAAATGGCATGAGTGAATGTCGACAGTCTAGGAATCAGTGAACTCAAATGGACTGGAATGGGTGAATTTAACTCAGATGACCATTATATCTACTACTGTGGGCAGGAATCCCTTAGAAGAAATGGAGTAGCCATCATGGTCGGCCAAAGAGTCCAAAATGCAGTACTTGGATGCAATCTCAAAAATGACAGAATGATCTCTGTTCATTTCCAAGGCAAACCATCCAACATCACGGTAATCCAAGCCTTTGCCCCAACCAGTAACGCTGAAGAGGCTGAAGTTGAATGGTTCTATGAAGACCTACATGACCTTTTAGAACTAACACCCAAAAAAGATGTCCTTTTCATTATAGGGGACCGGAATGCAAAAGTAGGAAGTCAAGAAACCCCTGGAGTAACAGGCAAATTTGGCCTTGGAGTACAGAATGAAGCAGGGCAAAGGCTAATAGAGTTTTGCCAAGGGAACACACTGGTCGTAGCAAATACCCTCTTCCAACAACACAAGAGAAGACTCTACACATGGACATCACCAGATGGTCAACACTGAAATCAGATTGATTATTTTCTTTGCAGCCAAAGATGGAGAAGCTCTACACAGTCAGCAAAAACAAGACAAGGAGCTGATTGTGTCTCAGATCATGAACTCCTTATTGCCAAATTCAGACTGAAATTGAAGAAAGTGGGGGAAAACCACTAGACTATTCAGGTATGACCTAAATCAAATCCCTTATGATTATACAGTGGAAGTGAGATAAAGATTTAAGGGACTAGATCTGATAGACAGAGTGCCTGTTGAACTATGGATGGAAGTTCGTGACATTGTACAGGAGACAGGGATCAAGAGGATCCCCATGGAAAAGAAATGCAAACAAGCAAAATGGCTGTCTGAGGAGGCCTTACAAATAGCTGTGAAAAGAAGAGAAGCAAAAAGCAAAGGAGGAAAGGAAAGATATAAGCATCTGAATGCAGAGCTCCAAAGAATAGCAAGGAGAGATAAGAAAGCCTTCCTCAGTGATCAATGAAAAGAAATAGAGGAAAACAACAGAATGGGAAAGACTAGAGATCTCTTCAAGAAAATTAGAGTTACCAAGGGAACACTTTATACAAAGATGGGCTCAATAAAGCACAGAAATGTTATGAACCTAACAGAAGCAGAAGGTATTAAGAAGAGGTGGCAAGAATACACAGACTGTACAAAAAAGATCTTCATGACCAAGATAATCACGATGGTGTGATCACTCACCTAGAGCCAGACATCCTGGAATGTGAAGTCAAGTGGGCCTTAGAAAGCATCATTATGAACAAAGCTAGTGGAGGTGATGGAATTCCAGTTGAGCTATTCCAAATCCTGAAAGATGATGCTGTGAAAGTGCTGCACTCATATGCCAGCAAATTTGGAAAACTCAGCAGTGGCCACAGGACCGGAAAACCTCAGTTTTCATTCCAATCCCAAAGAAAGGCAATGCCAAAAAATGCTCAAACTACCGCACAATTGTACTCATCTCACATGCTAATAAAGTGATGCTCAAAATTCTGCAAGTCAGGCCTCAGCTGTACATGAACCTTGAACTTCCAGATGTTCAAGCTGGTTTTAGAAAGGGCAGAGGAACCAGAAAGCAAATTGCCAACATCTGCTGGATCATCAAAAAAGCAAGAGAGTTCCAGAAAAAAACATCTATTTCTGCTTTATTGACTATGCCAAAGCCTTTGACTGTGTGGATCACAATCAACTGTGGAAAATTCTGAAAGAGATGGGCATACCAGACCCCCTGACCTGCCTCTTGAGAAATCTGTATGCAGGTCAGGAAGCAACAGTTAGAACTGGACATGGAACAACAGACTGGTTCCAAATAGGAAAAGGAGTACATCAAGGCTATATATTGTCACCCTGCTTATTTAACTTATATGCAGAGTACATCATGAGAAATGCTGGGCTGGAAGAAGCACAAGCTGGAATCAAGATTGCCGGGAGAAATCTCAATAACCTCAGATATGCAGATGACACCACCCTTATGGCAGAAAGTGAAGAGGAACTCAAAAGTCTGTTGATGAAAGTGAAAGAGGAGAGTGAAAAAGTTGGCTTAAAGCTCAACATTCATAAAACTAAGATCATGACATCTGGTACCATCACTTCATAGCAGATAGATGGGGAAACAGTGGAAACAGTTTCAGACTTTATTTTTTTGGTCTCCAAAATCACTGCAGATGGTGATTGCAGCCATGAAATTAAAAGGCACTCCTTGGAATGAAAGTTATGACCAAGCTGGATAGCATATTGAAAAGGAGAGACATTACTTTGCCAACAAAGGTCCATGTAGTCAAGGCTATGGTTTTTCCAGTGGTCATGTATGGATGTAAGAGCTGGACTGTGAAGAAAGCTGAGCACCGAAGAATTGATGCTTTTGAACTGTGATGTTGGAGAAGGCTCTTGCGAGTCCCTTGGAGTGCAAGAAGATCCAACCAGTCCATCCTAAAGGAGATCAGTCCTGGGTGTTCATTGGAGGGACTGATGCTGAAGCTGAAACTCCAATACTTTGGCCACCTCATGCGAAGAATTGACTCATTGGAAAAGACCCTGATGCTGGGAGGGATTAGGGGCAGGAGGAGAAGGGGATGACAGAGGATGAGATGGCTGGATGGCATCACCGACTCGATGGACATGAGTTTGAGTGAATTCTGGGAGTTGGTGATGGACAGGGATGCCTGGCGTGCTGTGATTCATGGGGTCGTGAAGAGTCGGACATGGCTGAGCAACTGAACTGAACTGAACTGAACTGATTTGACTGGATGCCATGATCTTAGTTTTTGAATGTTGGGTTTTAAGCCAGCTTTTTCACTCTTCTCTTTCATCTCCATCAAGAGGTTCTTTAGTTCCTCTTCACTTTCTGCCATCAGGTTGGTATCATCTGCAAATCTTAGGTTATTGATATTTCTCCTGAAATTCTTGATTCCAGTTTGTGCTTTATCCAGCCCAGTATTTTGCATAATATACTCAGCATATAAGTTAAATAAGCAGGGTGACAATATACAGCCTTGATGAACTCTTCTGCCAATTTTGAACAGTCCATTGTTCCAGGTCTGGTTCTAACTGTGGCTTCTTAACCTGCTTACAGGTTTCTCAGGAGGCAGGTCTGGTATTTCAGATGGTCTGGCATTTCCATCTCTTGAAGAATTTTCCACAGTTTATTGTAGGCCCCACTGTCAAAGGCTTTAGAGTAGTCAATGAAGCCAAAGTGTAGGTTTTTCTGGAATTGTCTAGCTTATTCTATGATCCAACAAATGTTGCAATTTGATCTCTGGTTCCTCTGCCTTTCTAAATCCAGCTTGAATATCTGGAATTTTTTGGTCACATTCTTTTGAAGCCTGCCTTAGAGATTTTTGAACATCACTTTGTTAGCATGTGAAATGAGTGCAATTGTGTGGTAGTTTGAACATTCTTTTGCAATGCCCTTCTTTGAGATTGGAATGAAAACTGATCTTTTCCAGTCCTCTGGCCACTGCTGAATTTTCCAAATTTGCTGGCATATTGAGTGCAGCACTTTAGCAGCAGCATCCTTTAAAATTAGAAATAGCTTAGCTGGAATACAATACCTTCACTAGCTTTGTTCTAATACAATATTGTATTTTGAATACAATAACTGACTTCTGCATCTTTTCAGACATGAATAAACCTAAATATTTATAGCCAAATGAATATTTGAACATACTATAGACTCTACATTCCTCCTAAATGAGGGGGTTTTTCATTTTTAATTCAGTCTTGAATTTATGTTTCCTACCAGCAGAGAAAATATAAATTTCATCCCCTGCCAAGACCTGTCAGCATCAGCAGGAAGGGGTGAAGTGGATGAAGTTGAAGGCAAGAAGGTGAAGGCCAGAAAGAGAAACACTTCTAGGAACTGAGAAAATAGTTTTGGGGATTTTATGAATGCCACAACTTTGAGATAACATCATTCAAGAAAAAGCAACATTGAAACACCTTAACTTTGAATAATTCCCCCTTGCAGATGGGTAGGTAGTTAAGAAAGGTGTTTCTAGCAAGTAGAAACAACCAGTAAATAAAGGTGTTTCTACCAAGAAGAAACAACAATGACAAATCTGATGAGGGCAGCAAACAACACAATGCACCCCAAAGAGGATAAGCAGCACTCATGTCAAAATAAAGTACAATCATTGCAGAGGACCCCTTTAGCCACAGGCAACCAATTACTATCAGAAAACTTTCTGTTAAGACAGGCCTATCTCTATATTATTTATAAACTTGTACAAAATTATATTTGGCAATGAAATCAACTTTATCTATTTCTCATTCCAATGTCAGCATCTACATGTATGGCATTTTCAATATTGAATTCTTTTATGTATAACAATTATTTATGACAATGATTGAAGTGATTGGGTTGAGGTTAACCCAAATGACAATTTTGATAAAAATTGTTATGCTGGGAGAGTGCAGAACAAATAAACACTTCTCTTAAAGAATGTGAAATTGGCCATACCTCTTCCTGTCTAATTTGCCACACATGACATTAGCATAGGATACCCCATATTAACCAATTCATTCAGAAAGAGATCCTACTAATGGGATGTGTGTGTTGACATCTTAATAATAACAATAATAACTAATTTGAAAGATAAGATTGTATTTAAAACAGCCACTGAGTAGATTCCACATATGTAAATGATTATAAAAATTACAAATCCAAAAACTGAAGAGGGGTGAAGACCAGTCAGTTAAATGAGAAATTCAGAATGTTTTGGAGGGGTCCCTAGTGAATTGGGGAGAGGTGCTCTAATGTGTATCTAAAAGCATATTATTAAAAATCTTTAATTTTTAAATTTTACTTATTTTGGCTGTGCCTCCTGGCTTGCAGGATCTCTGGCAAGTTCCCTGGCCAGAAGCAGGGACTGAAGCCAGGTTCCAGCAGGGAAAGCATTGAATTCCAACCACGAGACCAGCAGGGAACTCCCATAGCATACATATTTTTAAAAAGTAGAATGATATGTAAATCAAGGAAAACATGCCAAACAAAAGCAGTTTGTTTTCTATGCTTATGTTACTTAAGAAGGTTTAAACAACAAAATAAAGAGCATGTTCAGGGTACAACATTCAAGAGAACATAAAGACTGCTGTCTTACCTACAGGAGACTAGAGATGACATAGATTTGTATATTTTATGCAAATTTTAATGATAGTAGCATGCTGTATTGTAATAAATGCTGAGTTCACAGTTAAATCTTTAATGAGTTTGCCAGTGACAATGCGTTACTTAAAGGTAGTTATTCTACATAGTATCTGAATCAAACTGTTTCTCTGAATATTAAGAAGACAGAACCATTGTATGGTTGTAATTGAGGCTTTTTCCATAATAAAATAACTTTTAAAAAGGGAAAAGATAGAGCGTCACAGTATAATGAAAGTCTCTGAAGGGTAATTCTGTAGGGAGACAACTGATATTTAATTTAGTGAATCCTGATAATTGCTTATCTTTAAAGTTTGAACTGCAATTATAATTTACAAGATATAGATGAGCATCTCCTTAAGCAACTGGAGAAGTGATGATCACTGGCAGTTACATTCATTAAGTCTGACATCACCTTTGTTTTAATGAGGTATAAATTTAAACAACTTAGTCTTTAAATGTGCAAGTAAGTTTATTTATGTCTAGTAGATATTTAACTGGACATGGTGGTTAATACTGTTTACCACCTAATTTACCAGAGAGTGGAAGTCAAAAACCTTAGCTGTCTAAGCAGTTAGTCATTTGTATTATTTTTTATGCTATCTCAATTTTCCACTGATAAAATGATAGCAATTTAAAGTAATATTGCAGTTGGGGAAAAGCTGTCAAGTTCAGTTTGTATTGTAATAGAAAATATTCAATTAGAAATGCCCAGAGAGAAATCCTGATAGGTTATCTGTCTGGGTCATTTGGAGTAGTGAAACGTACAGTGTATAGCTTATTAATAAGATGCTTTACACACTTTTTATCAGAGCAAAATAAAAAGTGGAACAGATAGCATAAACCCAAGGAAAGATGATCCTCAATATTGCATTATGTTTTAAATCACATCAATAAACAAAATTTGATTTCCAAATCATTATCATGATGAACAATAAACATATATTGTTATATGAAATATAACCCTTCATCTTAGGCCATTAGTGAGATCTTCTATCCATCCCATAGTTTCTTTCCCAGTTTTTGTTCTTATTCTTCTGGGATATAATCATATCTATAGCATTTCAATCTCTATCGCTTTGATGTTGACTCTCAAGTGCAGAAGTTCATCTCAGTTCAGTGCCCTGAGATCCTGAATCAAACATCTCAATGCTTATCGAACATTTCCATGTGAATGGGACACAAGAATCTTACATTTTTATGCCCCCAAGTCAATTTTCCCCTCTACCCTGTCTCCCAACCAGCTTTTTTCCAATGCTTCCACCCTCATCATCTATTTATTTATTCTTGAATCACCTTTGACACAATTCTATTTTTCTTTCACATATAATCTACCACCAAGTTCTTTTGGATCTACCTCCAACATATACTTCAACTACATTTTCTCCATACCACCTATGCTATTATTGCGTTTCATATCCTAGTGATTATTTGCTTTTGCCTACAGAGCTGTAATGGAGCACTCTTGCTCCCTTCTTTGGCACTCTCCACAATTAAGCCAGAGCAATAGCTATGGAAAAAAAAAAAAAAATGTCTTTAAATGTGCTTGAAAACCTTCATTGTTTCTCATTAATCTTGAGTGCGATTTGAAGGATAGACTTCATTGCTCTCAACAAAGTCATAGTGGGTCAGATATGATTACAAACAAAAATAAAAGTGTCCATCGGGCCTCAGGTGTGCTCTTCTGTGTTTATCAGGCCTCTCTTCTGTGCCTCATGTACAGTTCACCTTTGCAGCTTCTATCCCACTGACCAAGAGCAGCCTCAGGTCCTTCCCTGTACCCCTAGATGTGTTCCCACAGAGGGAGTAGCTTCACAGAGGCAGCAGTTCCCACAGTCCTCTCTGCAGTGGCTACACCTGCTTCGCTTCTCAGATATTCTTATTATTCACCCCTTGAAAACCAAAATAAAGGGAAAATCTTGAGAATCTCAAGGGGAAAAAATGAAATATTACAAATAAGAGAACAGTGAGCAAATTAATAGCTTATTTCTCATAAGAAGTCATGGAGGTTAGAACAGATTAAAAGAAAAAGAATCCATCCAAGACTCTATAGCTTAGTGAAAATATTCTTCAAAAACTAGGCAAAATGAAGCCATTTTCATATAAAAGAAAACTGACATAATTCTTTGCCAGCAGATCTGCTTTATATGATACTATAAAGGGGGTTCTTCAGGATGAATGGAAATAGTGTCAGACAGAAACTCACTTCCACAGAATAGAATGTACAATACTAAAATTGGTAAGTGTCCAAGGCAAAAAAAAATTAATTTTTTTGGCTTTTATTCATCTTCATTTCTATATAAATGATATAACTATTATATTTCAAGCAAATATTATAACATTTTCTTATAGGGTTCATAGTCTATGGGGAACCAGAGATCAAACTGCCAACATTTGTTGGATCATCGAAAAAGCAAGAGAGTTTCAGAAAAACATCTACTTCTGTTTTATTGGCTATACTAAAGCCTTTGACTGTGTGGATCACAACAAACTATGGAAAATTCTGAAAGAGATGGAAATACCAGCCCATTTTACCTGTCTGTTGAGAAATTTGTATGCAAGTCAAGAAGCAGCAGTTAGAACTGTACATGGAACAACAGACTGGTTCTATATAGGAAAAGGAGCACGTCAAGGCTGTATATTGTCACCCTGTTTATTTAACTTATATGTAGAGCTGGGCTGGAGGAAGCACAAGATGGAATCAAGATTGCCGGGAAAAATATCAATAACCTCAGATATGCAGATGACACCACCGTTATGGCAGAAAGCCAAGAAGTACTAAAGAGCCTCTTGATGAAAGTGAAAGAGAGTGAAAAAGTTGGCTTAAAGCTCAATATTCAGAAAACTTAAGATCATGGCTCCTGGTCCCATCACTTCATGGTAAATAGATGGGGAAACAGTGGAAACAGTGACAGACTATATTTTGGGGGGCATGAAATTAATAGATGCTTGCTCCTTGGAAGAAAAGCTATGACCAACCTAGACAGCATAGTGAAAACAAGAGACATTGTTTTGTCAACAAAGTTCTGAGAGGGTAACAGGCAGGAAGGCCAGGGGTCTCCAAATGGAGGAAATAGCCTGCAAGTGTCAGACATTTTTCTCTCTTAAGCGGCAGGAGGAAACAAACTAGCAATATTTTTTTCCTTCTCTACACAAATTTAAAGGGAGGTTTCTCTTAAAATACTGTGTTGTCATAATGACACCTGGTTTCGCCTGAAGTTAGCTATTCTTGAGCCTAGAGATAACCAATGCCTTTTTCTTATGAAAATGTTTGTCTTAAGCTATGCTAATGTACTACGCCTTTACCCCAAACTCTGTCTCCAAGTTGGTTCCGCCTCTTGGCCCAGAACCTACTTGACAAACCAGTATGTTATACTCAGATATTGTTCCCCTAATCTATGTAAATAAAACTATTTATATGGTGGTCTGCCCTTCTTTAAGATTCAAGTTAATTATTTTATGGCCCAGGATAAACCATTTGGTGCCATTCTGAATTTTAAGACATTCCTTTCTTTCATTAACAGACTGCTAGTGACTATATAACATCCAGCTGAAGACTAGCAAGGGGGTACTGTTTCTGCCCCCTTCTGATGCCTATGTCAGAAGCTTTCTCTATCTCCTTTATACTTTAATAAAACTTTATTACACAAAAGCTCTGAGCAATCAAGCCTCGTCTCTGGCCCTGGATTGAATTCTTCTCCTCCGGGGGGCCAAGAATCCTGGTGTATTCGCGTGATTCAAAAACAACCTTTCAGTTCCATCTAGTCAAAGCTGTGGTTTTCCACTAGTCATTTATGGGTGTGAGAGTTGGACTATAAAGAAAGCTGAGCACCGAAGAATTGATGCTTTTGAACTGTGGTGTTGGAGAAGATTCTTGACAGTCCCTTGCACTGCAAGGAGATCCAGCCAGTCCATTCTAAAGGAAATCAGTCCTGAATATTCATTGAAAGGACTGATTTTAAAGCTGAAGCTCCAATACTTTGGCTTCCTAATGAGAAAAACTGACTCATTGGTAAAGACCCTGATGCTGGGAAAGATTGAAGGCAGGAAGAAAAGGGGACGACAGAGGATGAGATGGCTGAATGGCATCACTGACTCAATGGACATGAGTTTGAGTAAACTCCATGAGTTGGTGAAGGACAGGGAGGCCTGGAGTGTTGCAGTCCATGTTCATGGGGTCACAAAGAGTTGGGTATCACTGAGTGACTGAAATGACTGACTGAGTCTATGTGGATATGATACATGTAATAATTTTAAGATGAAAATTTAGAGAGTAAATAAGTCAGTAAATGAGATACAAGGAATTAAAATTTTTTTAATGTATATGTAGATAAGAAATAAGAAAATGATAGGTCTAAAATCAAACATATGAAAAATTATATTATGTACTGGGCAACAACTAAAAGAGAGAGGTTGTCAGAATGGATTTAAAAACTAGACCCAAATGTAAAGTGTCTACAAGAGTAACACTTCCCAGCTTAAAAAGTAGAATGAAAGTAAATATATGGAAAACATATACCATATAGAGAGATCAGTAGGAAGACTACAGTGACTAAAGTAATGGCTGTTATGGCGACATTTGGGGCTTCCCTAGTGGTTCAGATGGTAAAGAATAGTCTTGCAATGCAGGAGATCCATGTTTGATCTCTGAATCAAGAAGATCCCCTCAAGGAGGGAATAGCTACCCACTCCAGTATTCTTACCTGGAGAATCCCATGGACAGAGGAGCCTGGCAGGCTACAGTCCATGGTGTTGCAGAGAGTCAGACATGACTGAGTGGTTAAACACAAACAAAAATACACAGTCACTTTCAGAAGCAGATGAACCCAATCTTAAATTTGGGTCAAGGTCAAGACTGATGGAGGCCATATGTGCACACACCTAAAAGCTAGAAGAGGTTTATTACTTATATAATTGAGGTGTTGCAGAAGCAGGAAAGACACTAAAGCAGGTCCAGAAGGGATGGTCTAGATCTATATTGTATCAATAGTTAGGCGCTAGTGCTGGGGCTTGAGTGAGAGATGCTGAGTACAGGCAGACACTTGTAAAGATCTTGTAATCTCCCACCTACACCAAGATGAATCATAAAGCAAAATATGAAAGCTAAAACCAGACTATAAGACAACAAAGGGGAAAACTTTTGTGACATTGTGTAAGGGCACATTTCTTAAGCAAAATACACACAGAATCCCACAATCTATAAAAGAATATAGCAATTAACAAATTGAACTTTGTTAAAAAATTAAAAATATTTACTCTATATATTGGTCAAGGTTTTCCAGAGAAATAGAAGTCACAGAATACAGATGGAAGATATATTCAAGTTTTTGGCCCACCAATTTAAATGTCAGTTGAATTCCCTTCCAAAGCAAGAAAACAAACAAAAACACCACAGAAATATCCAAAACCATGTTTGACCAAATGTCAGTGTACTGTAGCCAAGGTGACACATAAAATTAAATATCACACTCTTTAAAAAATGAGCTTCCCTGGTGGCTCAGATGGTAATAAGTTTTCCTGCAATGCAAGAGACCTGGGTCTTTTCAATCCCTGGGTCAGGAAGAGCTCCTGGAGAAGGAAATGGCAACTTTATCCAATATTCTTCTCAGGAGAATTTCATGGACAGAAAAGCGTAGTGTGTTCTGGTCCATGGGGTCGCAAAGAGTCAGACACGAATGTGCAACCAACACTTCACTTCACGTCACTCTTTCTTTTCATGTTTAGGTAAGCTAAAAGACAAGCCAGATTTGGGAGAAAGTGTTTGCAAAACCCGAATCTGGTTTGCATCCAGAACAAAGAACTCTTGCAACTCAATAAGACAAGTGGTCCCCTAAAAATAGGCAACATGTTTGTATAGACAGTTCAGAAGAATGTATACTGTGGCTATTGAACATATGAAAAGATGCACAAAAGCACTACTTATTAGAAAAAAATACATTCTAGAACTACCCACTAGATTCTTAAATTCTAAAATTCTTAAAGAGATGGGAATACCAGACCACCTTACCTGCCTCTTGAGAAATCTGTATGTAGGTCAAGAAGCAACAGTTAGAACTGGATGTAGAACAACAGACTGGTTCCAAATTGGGAAAGGAGTATGTCAAAGCTGTATATTGTCACCTTGCTTATTTAGCTTATATGCGGAGTACATCATGAGAAATTCTGGGCTGAAGGAGGCATAAGCTGGAATCAAATTGCTGGGTGAATTAGCAATAACCTCAGATACGCAGATGACACCACCCTGATGGCAGAAAGTGAAGAAGAACTAAAAAGCCTCTTGATGAAAGTGAAAGAGGAGAGTGAAAAAGTTGGCTTAAAGCTCAACATTCAGAAATCTAAGATCATGGCATCCGGTCCCATCACTTCATGGCAAATAGATGGGAAAACAATGGAAACAGTGACAGACTTTATTTCTGGGGCCTTCAAAATCAATGCAGATGGTGACTGCAGCCATGAAATAAAAAGACACTTGCTCCTTGGAAGAAAAGCTATAACCAACCTGCTGCTGCTGGTGCTGCTAAGTCACTTCAGTCGTGTCCGACTCTGTGCAACTCCATAGACGGCAGCCCACCAGGCTTCTCCTTCCCTGGGATTCTCCAGGCAAGAATACTGGAGTGGGTTGCCTTCTCCAATGCATAAAAGTGAAAAGTGAAAGTGAAGTCTCTCAGTCGTGTCCGACTCTTCGCAACCCCATGGACTGCAGTCTACCAGGCTCCTCCGTCCATGGATTTTCCAGGCAAGAGTACTGGAGTGGGGTGCCATTGCCTTCTCCGATAACCATCCTAGACAGCACGTTAAAAAGCAGACATTACTTTGCCAACAAAGGTCCATCCAGTCACAGCTATGGTTTTTCCAGTAGTCATGTATGGATTTGAGAGTTGGACTATAAAGAAAGCTGAGCACCGAAGAATTGTGCTTTTGAATTGTGGTGTTTGAGAAGACTCTTGAGAGTTCCTTTGACTGCAAGGATATTAAACCAGTCAATCCTAAAGTCTTGAATATTCATTGAAAGGACTGATTCTGTAGCTGAAACTCCAATACCTTGACCACCTGATGTGAAGAACTGACTCAATGGAAAAGACCCTGATGCTGGGAAAGATTGAAGGCAGGAGGAGAAGGGGTCGACAGGGGATGAGATGGTTGGATGGCATCACCACCTAGATGGGACATGAGTTTGAGCATGCTCAACTCATGCTCAACTCCAGGGAAGCCTGGAATGCTGTTGTCCATGGGGTTGTAAGGAGTTGGACACGACTGAGCAACTGAACTGAACTGAACCCTCCAGAAGAACTAAAGCTGAAATAACTGATATTACCAAGTGATGGAAAGAATGAAGAACTATTAGAACTATCACACTTGCTAGTGAGAATGATAACCACTTTGGAATCTACTCTGTCAGCATACTAACTATATCTCAATATAACTAAAACAAGTGTGCATGTAAACACACACACACACACAATTCCTGCACACACACTTACCAAGCCACTCTATCCTTCTTCATTTACCTGAGTTTTGCATTTTCAAGAAAGAGAGCAACCACCCACATGTATGATACATTAACAAAGATGTCACTGTAGTGTGGGAAGGATTTTTCAAAATAAATGTTGATGTATCAAATGGATACAAATTTTGAAAAAAAAATTGGATCTTGATCCAAAATTCACACCACTCATTGCATATCTAATTGAAAAAGTTAAAACAACAAAATATTCAGAAGAAAACAGAAAAATATTTTCAGGACTTTGGAGAAGGCAAAATTTTCTTAAACAGGAAGGAAAAATAATCATAAATAATAACAAAATTTGATGAATTAGAACACATTATAATTGAGGACTTTTATTAATAGAGAGAAAAAGCCATGCCATAGAGTTCAAGAAGATATTTGAGATATCTGACAAAAGACTTGTATTCACAATATATAAATATTTTTTTCCAAGTTAATAAGAAAAAGTCAAAATAAAATTAAAACCTGGACAAAAGTTTGTTCAAGAAATTCATCATGAGTATATTCAAATGGCCAAAATATATACAAAATATACTTAAACCTCATTAGACATTAGGAAAAACCACAAAGTCATATAACTCTATTACCATTAGAATGGATACAATTTAAAAAGAAGAGGAAGGGAAAAGAAAAACAAGAAAATGTAAACCCAAATTTAGGTGAGAATGCAATACAATTATTATCCATACAATGCTGGTGGTGTGTATACTGATTTATTCACTTTGGAAAGCTCTTTAAAAAGACTAATGAACCTAAATATATGTAATGCCTATAACCCAGCAATCCCATCCTTAGGTATATATCCCATAGACTCACATTCACACTTACCAGAAGACATGCACAAAAATGTTCAGGTATCTGTGTCCACTATTTGTAAAAATGTTCCCTATTTTTAAAAACAAAAAACTAGAAACTAAACAAAAGAAACTCAAGAGTTGAGTGAAAAAATAACCTATATTATAATCAGATAGTGAATCTCTATAAAGCATTGAGAATGAAGAAATTATAACTATATGCAATGAAATGAATAAACACCATAAACTTAATGACAAAAAAGACTGCCTAGTTTATATTTCCGTTTATAAAAATTTCAAGAAAAGGCAAAACTATTCTATGCTATTAGAGATCAAGACAATAGCTCCCTTGGAATGGAAAGTCACTAGATGTAAGGATAGCTTCATGTTTTATTTCTTTATCTGAATGCTGTTTATACAAAAGTGGGCAATGTCATTAAACGGCACAACTTTTTGAATATTTATTATATTTCAAGAAAAGTTGTTTCTAAAATAACAACCCCAGGGAAAAAATGGTGGCTGGTTATTAAAAGCATGACAGCCAAAATTTGAAGGGCTAGAAGTAGGACAGAAGACAGAGATTTCAAGCTACTCAGAGAAATGTTATTTATGAATATACGAAGAGTGGTTTTCTAAATAGTCATCCCAGCTTCCCCAGAGATGTATTATATAGTTGAATAGCATCATTTATTTTGCTTTGATTTTTGTTAAGTTGGTCCTGAATATTATAAGAAATCTGGATCTTCTCACTGCAAAAATACTCGAGATGCCTACCCATTACTAATACATGGCTGGCAACATGGTGTTGTGCAGGAACCATTTTCCTTAATAGCCAATATCTTGGTGTGAAATGCTAGTAAATACCTGTTTATCTGTCTCTTTTGTGCAAGGTGTTTTCAGTTCCTTACCATATCTTTCCAAATTGGAGTTTCCTTTCTGAAAGAGCCTGGCAAAACCTAGAGAAAAGTTCAAAAACTTAAATTTTTGAAAGTTGAAACTTTTAAAAGTTTTAATTGTTGAAAGTTTGGCTTTCAACAAATCAGAAAGAGATGAGAGTACCCTACACAGTAAAGAAAGAGGGGGAGAAATCTGCCTTAGATTGAATTTCTTGCTTGATGTTATAAAGAGAAAACTCACAATCATACTCATGAGAAGTTAACCAGGATCATTGCAAATATTACGTTGGTGCAAGTGTACTTGAGGTTTTGGACCATGTATTTTAAATCATTCCCTGGGTCAGGAAGATCCCCTTGAGGAGAAAGTGGCAATCCATTATAGGATTCTTGCCTGGGAAATCCTGTAGACAGAAGAGCCTGGAGGGCTACAGTCTATGGAGTTGCAAAGAGTCAGACATGACTGAGTGACTGAACACACACACATCTCAAAATTTCAAACCACCTTTCTATTTGAGGTGACTGTCTTTCCACTCATCTCCTAAGCGTAGATACTGCTCAGTATTCTTCCCTAAACAGGTTCATGTTATGAAGGTCAATATAATTACCATGCTCAAATTTTACTGAAAGTTTCCTCACTACAGAACATAGAGCAAACTCTGCATGGCAGTCAAATTCATATACCAACTGGCCCCAATATCTCTCTTTCTGAGCCTACCTTCAACCCACCATAGAAATTCACACTATTTTACAAGTATAACACACATCCATAATACTATTCTTTTCCTTTTATTGAATTCTTTTTTTTCTTTTTTTTAAATTTTATTTTATTTTTAAACTTTACATAATTGTATTAGTTTTGCCAAATATAAAAATGAATCGGCCACAAGTATAATAGCCCTTTCCCAACTTTTAACATATAAAGTTCCTATCCCCTACGAAACTTTGCTACACCTTTCTAGTTCAAGTATTTTTCATTTCTATATGCACTGCTCTGTTATGCCTCTCATGTCATTTCAATGTCCATCTTATATAAGTTGTGCACTTGTTTATCTTCCCACAGGTGTTCTTGTAGCTCCTGAAAATTACTCATCTTATGCTTTATTAGTACCACAGACAATGCTTTTCATAAATAGTACACACACTGGGGCAACCTGAAAAGTTTATATGTTATGTTAAATTGAGAAGTGAAAAAATAATGTCCTTTCTGACTCAGCAAACACAGAATAATCTAGTCTAGGAGGAAATTTACCATTTTTTTTCTGAAATGAAGGAAAGTATTAAATCAACGTTTCATTAGGAAAAACATGCAGATAATTCAAGAAGGAAGGCATTCAATAAAGAAAATTTAGCAGCTCTCAAAACAATCTGGAGACTGAGAAATGAATGCCAGGAAAACGCTACTTACTGATGTTCAAGAAATCAGGTATCACAGCAGACAACAATCAGTGAACTCAACTACCTTTTGCCCTGTGTGGGACAGCTGTGTGCATGCCCTGCACAGGGGGATGTTAAGAGTCACTGGAACTGACTGAGTCTTGCCCTTTTACCTGAATCTGCCAAGGGGTCATAATGGCTTCTGGTGTCTTCCACCTACCAAATTTCATGCAAGTACATCTAAACAAGGCCTCTGAGTGCTGGCAGAGGTTCTGAGATGTGCATTCATTGTTACAAGGATTGTAGGTGCTATTATGCAAGGAAACATTGAAAAGGGAAAAGATTGTTGATATGTAATAGCTAATTGGGCACACCAAGGACCAGAGGTCACCATGAATCAGGACTATTTTTCTGAGCTGTGGAATTCAGATACAAATATACACAGCTGAGTGAAAAATTATAAATTTGATTCATAAAGCATGTAACTGCCCAAACGTTAACCCTGCTGAGCTAAGTAAGTTGACCTACGATGTCAAAGTCTAGTTATGTAGCTGACAGGGACCCAATTAAAGTCTCTAGAAAACTATGTATTTCAAGCTATGTATTTCTCAAAATGTTCCATATTGCAGATTCTGTTTGTAACACCATTTAAAATGTAAGGAGGAAATAAGATTAATTGATAAGAAGAAGAAAACTAAAAAAATTTATTACTTTCACATGAAATAAAGAAAAAAAATTTGCCATAACAGTGATCACAGTATTTTGAGAGGCTGAGAAAGTTGCCAAATCAGTAATAAAAACTGCTATTTCTGTGTGGAAGAAAAATACAGGCCCTGATATGAATTCCACCAGAAAGTCACTAATGTTCCATAAATGGTTAGATGTAGGCAATATTTCCTTGCTTCTTTCTCTCAAGTAATGACGATATGCTTATTTTGAAGAAATGCAACCAGTTCTGAATCATAAATTCAGTCAATTTTCATTCATTTCTTCAACCTGTCTATTTCTCTCTTCTTCAATACTTGCATATGAGAATGTTTTAGGAACGAATAAAATTTGGATTATGAGAATAGCATGAAATCCACAACTGTGAAGTTAAACATGAGTAACATTTAAAGCAAATAGTGCCAACAGAAAGACTAGTACATTTTTAGGAAAAATGTCCTCTTGTCAAATAGAATAGGGTGGGACAGAGGAGAGGGAAAAAAGATATATTACAAGGTGTATACAAGTCTGTAAAACATCATGAGATATTCTGGCTGCATCACTGGAGGTTGTGTGATATTTGACAAATTGTGTAATTTCTCTGTGCCTCTATTTCTTTTGTTTATTCTTTTTTTAAATTTTTTCTTCTCAGGGCTTTTATTTTATTTTTTTATTATTATTTTTAATATAAATTTATTTATTTTAATTGGAGGTTAATTACTTTACAATATTGTATTGGTTTTACCATACATCAGGAGTGTAAAAGTGAAATTCCCTATAGCCCATTCAGGCACTTCTCTGACCAGGAGTGCTAAAATCAGTAAGACTTGTGGCTGTTACTCTGCTTCAATTTGAGCAATTGTTCTCCTGGAAGTCGTCATAGGATTCCTTTTGAAATGAGGATTTCTAGCTGAAGAATAGGTGTCCTGGGTAGCTCAAATGATCAAGAATCTGCCTGCAATGCAGGAGACTTGGGTTCGATCCCTGGGTAGGGAAAATCCCCTGGAAAAGGGCTTGGCAACTCTTCCAGTATTCTTTCCTGGAGAATTCCATGGATAAAGCAGCCTGGTGGGCTACAGTCCATGGAGTCACAAAGACTTGGACATGCTTGAACCACTAATACTCTCCCTTTTTCAACTGAAGAATATCTGAGATTCCACTAGTTTATACGAACTACAAGAGGTGAGAATTTAGGAATATGATGTTTTCTTTTTGTCAGGTGCTGTTAGACAAAACTTCTCAAGGGATATAAATATCTTTATAGTTTAAACGTAGGTATGGGAAGGAAGACTTCATTATGGTTTTCTTGCTATATTGCACAGTTTCACCTTTACCCTGCATTTCTCTTTGGTGGATTTAATACACCCCTACAATAGTCAAATAAATTAATATATATACAAAAGATCATTTTTTTTATCATATGAGAGAAAACTTTAAAGGAGTAATGAGGAGAACATTTTTTTGCAAACAAAATTTTAATGAGGAACATAAAGACTTGAACAAAAGTCGACAAAATTGTTCCTCTTCACGGCAAGATCCAATGTTGATAGGATGTCAGTTATGTCCAAATTATTGTAAGGTTTAAAAAAAGGAATAATGTCTTTAAGAATATGTATAGGCAGCAATTTCTCACGCCTCAAAAGTGTTTGTAAATTGAGAAAGACTTGTAGGAAAGAGAGCAAATTGGCTATATATATATATATATAAAATAAAGGATTTCTGTTCTTTGTATTCATATTTCACTTCTAATAATCTAATTAATAAAAATTATTTGCATATATAGATATTTTATGCATTATTTATGGAAATATATCATAACCAATAAAAATGAGCAATGATTATATGAACTGTGTTATATACATGCACATATTGGGATGCTATGTGGACATTAAATACAAGTTCTTGAGACTTAATGACATGGGAGACTTTTTTGTGATATAACATTAATTGCAAGTAAAGAGAAAAAATTTGGCAGAAAACATAAAATATTAACAGTGACCAATAAAGGGCAGTGACTATATGTATGATTTCCCTATTTATAATGTCTTCTCAGAGAAAAAATATTAAATTCATCATAAGCAAAATAATATTATGTGGAAAACTGAACCATTTTATACTCAGTGGAGTTGGGAAAAATGTTCACTCTCTCAGAGTATAATAAACTTATATTTAGATGGCTCATATTTTTGAAAGCCAAAGTGGAGAGCATTGTCAATATTTTTTACATTCTCTCAATTATCAGTATGATGCATATCATTTTTACCTTCTGCTATTCCTTATTAAATTTGATCCCTGGGTTGGGAAGGTCCCCCAGAGAAGGGAAAGTCTACCCACTCCAGTATTCTAGCCTGGAGAATTTCATGGACTGTATAGTCCATGGGGTTGCAAACAGTTGGATACGACTGAGTGCCTTTCACATTCCTTATTAAACATTAAAATTGATGTTTCACTTCAGAGTTAACTGACTAATCCAGATTTAATTTCCTAGTACCTAGGTTAAAGCATATGTAAACGATTGTCAAAGATAAACAAAGCTGGGCACTAGTTACCATGGGTAAGCACAGATTTTCAATCAGTAATAATTACTGCAATACAGAAACAAGCCCAGTGTCAAGTTAACTCAACTTCAAGTTGTACAGAGGTGACTGCATGTTTTAAAGGAAGAATGAAGGAATAGGGAAGGGATAAGCATGGGCTCAGTAGAATCAGGAAAGTAAAAATGCCAAGAGTCTATCAATATAAATGTGATTAAACCAGCTGTCTCTGCTAGTTGGCAATGATCAACTTCAGGATTCTATCCATCTAAGAGACTAAGAGACAGACACTATGCTTGCTGTTGATGACACTTCAAAGGATGGTGTTCAGATCACTGAGAAAGACACTCCTGAGTTGTGGAGATACATAAACATCCCAAAGGGACAAAGGAAGGATTCACAAGCATAATTGTTTTTAGTAGACACTTTAATAAAGGGTGATTGAGGGTCCATCCTCAGGTGTTGGCTGGAACAATCAATTCTTTCAGTAGTCTGGAGCTTTCTCAGGGAGACACTTTATTATTTTTTTTTTAATTTTATTTCATTTTTAAACTTTACATAACTGTATTAGTTTTGCCAAATATCAAAATGAATCCGCCACAGGTATACATGTGTTCCCCATCCCGAACCCCCCTCCCTCCTCCCTCCCCATTCCATCCCTCTGGGTCGTCCCAGTGCACGAGCCCCAAGCATCCAGTATCGTGCATCAAACCTGGACTGGCAACTCGTTCCATACATGATATTTTACATGTTTCAATGTCATTCTCCCAAATCAGTAGTCTGGAGCTTTCTCGGGGAGACACTTTAAAAGGGGTTGGGTCATTCAAGGGATGAGGCCTTGAGCTATCAGAAACTATGTCAGTGTTCAAGTCTTTATAGACCAGAGTTGAGACCTAATGGAGAAGATGACTCAGAGGTACCTGGCTAGAACTTGATTAAGGAGAGAATCTTTGTCAGTATCAACATCTTCCAAGTGCAGTCCAACACCATCATGCAAAACTACACAAGAATTAAGAAAGTATGTGCAGTTTCAGAAAGCCCATCTATATATTTTGACCTTATACCTACCTGGCACCTCCTTTCTGTTTTAGCTCCCAATGAACTTAAATAATTCTAGTTGATTACTTTTTAGAGCTTGAGTATGATCCATTTAAGTAATTGTTATGCTGTTTTTGCTAGAGCCCACATAAATTGCTAAGAACAATCAATAACATGAATTAATTAAGTACATACTACAAGTTCAGCAATGTGAGAGCAATATTTACATGCCACAAGCAGTTTTAGGAAAATGTCAAAACTTTTAACTCACATTCTCATGCACAATTAATCCATTATATTCAACTCAATAGTAATTTATTGAGAGTCTGTTTACAATAGGTGCTGTTTCATAATTCAATCACTAACTACCTCAACAAGCTCTTTTTCTGTGGCTCCTGTAGTTGACTGAAAATGAATGTTTCAGAGAACAATGTTTCAACTGTATTCTAGAGCTAAAATGCATAGAGGAACAGGATTCATTCTGATCTTTTGTATGAATATTCATATACTAAGCTTAAGTGCCATAGCTGTTTTTTAAAAAAAGATAAATTAGAAGTTGACTAAGCTATTACAAAGGCATGTATAATTTACAACTCTCTAGAAATAGAGAGTTCCAGTAGTCACATATGGATGTGAGAGTTGTACCATAAAGAAGGCTGAGTGCTGAAGAATAGCTGCTTTTGAACTGTGGTGTTGGAGAAGACTCTTGAGAGTCCCTTGGACTGCAAGGAGATCAAACCAGTCTATCCTAAAGGAAATCAACCCTGAATATTCATTGGAAGGACTGATGCTGAAGCTGAAACTTCAATGCTGGTCACTGACATGAAGAGCCAACTCATTGGAAAAGAACCTCATACTGGGAAAGATTGAAGGGAGGAGGAGAAGGGGAGACAGAGAATAAGATGGCTGGATGGCATCACTGACTCAGTGGACTTGAGTTTGAGCAAAGTCCAGGAGATGGTGAAGGACAGGGAAGCCAGGCAGTCCATGAGGTCCCAAAGAGGTGGATATGACTGAGAGACTGAATAACTAGAATTAGGAACATTTTAAAGGGGATATATACTACTGTGTTTAATAGCAAGTCTTTAGAGTCAGGTAAAGCAGGCTTTGTTTCCTCATTTATTCTCTAGCTTTGTGACTTGAAACAAGTCACTAGGCTTCTATGGGACTTCAATTGTCCTGCAAAAGAAGGATAATGATTCCTACCACATAGAATGTTGCTCTGATTAGATACTGCATGTACAACTCCTGATACATAATAACCTCTCAATAGTAATTATTCTGAATTATTATTTTTCTTTAATTAATAGAGTTTCTGTGGGAGTCCTTAATTAGATCCATATCATGAAGCAGAAGAGACAGAACAATTGAAAAATTAATATATGAAAACACACTAATGTGCTAAATGTTCAAATGGAAAGCAAAATATGAGAGAGTATAGTTACTTTAGGGACTTCTCTGGTGGCCCATTGGTTCAGGTTTAACCTTCCAGTACAGAGGATATGGATTTGATCCCCGGTTGGGGAGCTAAGATCGCACATATTTCCCAGCCAAAAAGCCAAAGCTTAAAACAGAAACGATATTTCAACAAATTCAATAAAGACTTTAGAAATGATCCACTTCAAAAAAAAAAAAAATCTTTAAAACAATAGTTAATTTAAATCTAATGCTGCCTAAATAAATTCAAGAATAATCATAGAAAACCTAACACTTGAATTTGGTCTCAAAGAATAAATATATTTTCTAAGTAAATTGCAAGAAAAATTTATGTGTAAGAAGCAGCATTTCCAAGATAGGAAGCTAGAAAAATAATTCTGGGGAAAGATGAAATCAGTGAGGTTGGAGTATAGAGTTGGTTGGGGTTTGAGAGGGTGGGGGAGATTGAAGCCTCTTTGGGGTACATTTTATGGGTATTGATATAGGGTTGTGAATCCACTTTTTGGACAGCATGTTCCCAAATGGACTATTTATTTTATGCACATCTATATTTTCTAAAAGTGTATTTTTTAAATAAAATTCCCATTTTTTTCCTTTTGAGTCATAAATATATTGAATAAGTTCCTGACTCACAGAAAGGCATGAAGATCTTTCATTTTGCAAATTAGCAATGATAAAGGAGAATGTTTTTAATTGTTTGCTTTGAAATTTAAAATACCCAGCCTTAATTTGGGAGCTACAAAAAGTACGAGTTTCCTTTCTTTCATACTCCAGCATATAATCCACAACAAATAGACAACTGAAGATTTCTGACACATATTCAGGTATGCCCATAGAGAAAGATCCCCTGTAGAAGGGAATGGCTACCCACTCCAGTATTCTTGCCTGGAGAATCCCATGGACAGAGGAGCCTGGTGGGCTATAGTCTATGGGGTCACAAAGAGTTGAACATGACTGAGCCACTAAGCACACAGAGAAAGAATGAACATCTACAAAGGCACAGTCAATGCTGAATCTGTTTCATATTAGAAACTGTGCCATTGGTACAAAAGTTGGAGAAGAAATTTCCATGTCCATGTGAGCTGTGTTGCTGCTCTTTTGAACACTTGTGTGTGTAAGGACTGTTTCTCCATTTAAATTGTCCTTTTATTATTGCACCAAAATAAGTTGTCAAGTGGCTGGCAGTTCTATACTGTGTTCTATGTTATGAAGTTTATTTCTTATATAAAAATACGGTGATCTTTTCTACTTTTCCGAGATTTTACATTCTTGAGAATTAATGGTTTTGTAAACCAACTTGTTCAGTGTCGGTTGCCTTGATGATCATCACAAAAGCTAGTGTGAAATTTCCAGTCCAGGTTTGATGCATGAGACAGGGCGCTCGGGGCTGGTGCACTGGGATGACCCAGAGGGATGGGATGGGGAGGGAGGTAGGAGGGGGGTTCAGGATGGGGACACATGTACACTCATGGTGGATTCATGTCAATGTATGGCAAAGCCACTACAATATTGTAAAGTAATTAGCCTCCAATTAAAATAAATAAATTTATATTAAAAAATAAGAAAAATAAACTGCAAGAAGATAATGCTACATGTAATTCTAATAGTAATTTTCAAAATGTAGGTTAATGAGAAGGATTGATTTGATGCATTATCAGTTCAGTTCAGTTCAGTTCATTTCAGTCGCTCAGTTGTGTCCGACTCTTTGCGACCCCATGAATCGCAGCACGCCAGGCCTCCCTGTCCATCACCAACTCCCGGAGTTCACTCAGACTCACGTCCATCGAGTCAGTCATGCCATCCAGCAATCTCATCCTCTGTCGTCCCCTTCTCCTCCTGCCCCCAATCCCTCCCAGCATCAGAGTCTTTTCCAATGAGTCAACTCTTTGCATGAGGTGGCCAAAGTACTGGAGTTTCAGCTTTAGCATCATTCCCTCCAAAGAAATTCCAGGGCTGATCTCCTTCAGAATGGACTGGTTGGGTCTCCTTGCAGTCCGAGGGACTCTCAAGAGTCTTCTCCAACACCACAGTTCAAAAGCATCAATTCTTTGGCGCTCAGCCTTCTTCATAGTTCAACTCTCACATCCATACATGACCATAGGAAAAACCATAGCCTTGACTAGACGGACCTTTGTTGGCAAAGTAATGTCTCTGCTTTTGAATATGCTATCTAGGTTGGTCATAACTTTCCTTCCAAGGAGTCTTTTAATTTCATGGCTGCAGTCACCATCTGCAGTGATTTTGGAGACCAAAAAAATAAAGTCTGACACAGTTTCCACTGTTTCCCCATCTATTTCCCATGAAGTGATGGGACCGGATGCCATGATCTTCGCTTTCTGAATGTTGAGCCTTAAGCCAACTTTTTCACTCTCCACTTTCACTTTCATCAAGAGGCTTATACTTAACACCTTATCAGTGAGAACTAGTGATAAGATGACAGCTTTACAATGTCCAAAATAAAAATCTGCCAATCACACAAATCTGACTGTACTTCTGTTGCTTTTATCTCTTTGAATGGTACCATTAGATGATCATCCTCCTTGATGTCCTCAAAATTGTGTTTAAGTTTCTCTTTCCCCGATCCTTGCAAAATATCATTAGTCACAAAGTCCTGTAGATTTAAATAAACTATTTCTAAAACTATATATATGTGTGTGTGTGTGTGTGTGTGTATATATATATATATATATATATATATCCTTCTATTTTATTCATACTGCTACTTCACAAGTTTAAATCCTTATTACTTTACTTTATCTGGACTATTCCAATGACTTTTAAATTGTCCTTTTGCCTCCAGACTTTCTCTGTTCAAGGCAAACTGCACACTGTTGCCATAGGAACCTTCCTCAAGAATAACTTTAATCTTTTTCTCACGGGATGAAACAGGTTCCATGGGCTCTCTTTTGCCTACAAAATACTCATTAACATACCCTATCGAACTGTCCTCCTCCCAAACCAGACCCTACCATTAGTTTAGCAATCATCAACAGCATTTTGAGATTTTTTTTTGTTTGCTTACATGATGTATATCAATGTGTGATAATGTTTCCTTCTTGAACTGCCATAAAATTTGCTTCTAAGTATTGCTGCACTTGACTTGACATGTTTTATTTTGCATTATACACACATGTATACATACACACACACATACACATATATATGTAAATTTATGTTTAGCTTTCCGTAATAGACTTTCTAAAACCTTTGTTCATTTGGTCAGAGATCATGGGGTTTACCTTTGTGCCAGGTAGTAGCCTGGAGAGGACTGACTGCATAGCTCTTAAATCCCAATCCATCACCTCAAAGAGAATAGCTTGGACTTTGTTTTATTTAATAAAGTATCATATGGTATTTAATTTTATTTTTTAAGATATTGTCCACTGCTTTTTAAAAAAGTCTGAATTTTTGTTTCCAAGTTTAACAGATTTCCTACAGTTATCTCTTATATACCCACACTGACTTGAGATTCAAAGCAAAATGTCTTCCAGATTCAGCAGAACCTAACCACATCACGAAGGAGACTGTTCTCCCAAGAACTTCACATCAAGCATCTGATGAATTCCTTCTATTCAAGACCTTTAGATCAAGACCCTAGGCCTCTGACTGCCAGTCTCTTTAATCTTTTTTTTTTTCCTTTTCCCATTGCTATTTCCCCTCTTCTCTCCCATTTTAAAATGCTGATGGCTAAAATAATACTCTTAAAATTTTTCCTTTAAACATTGGTTCTGTAGACAAATCTAGAGGATGAACACAAATCCACGGATATTAAATCTGCCTTATCTATAAAATCCAGAATGGATGGGGTCTATTCTTTCAGACCCCAGGTGGGGCAGGATTTGATCTAAGAGGCATTGTCTCAAGCCTTTTGACAATTCTCATGTGAGTGCTTGTTTTCACTACAGTTGACTGTGTGGGCTCCTGATTCTTAAACACTCCTGCAAAACTACAACTCAACAAAAGATTGAAATCCAACTACAGTGACAAACACTGCAAGAAGTCCTGTTGGCACTGAATTCTATTGAGACTGAGGAGACAAGGGATGCAGGTGAATAGCTGCATAGAGTCCAAGTAGAGCTACAGTTTTCCTGCTGACCAAGAAGAAGGCCCAGAAGAGACCTTATAAAACTTAAAATTCCTCCCATGGTCCTAACATTGCTTTGATCCCTGCCATTGTTCCTTTACAGCACTTTTGTAAATGACTAGTCCCTGCAACAACCCCTGCTCCACCTTCTTGCTAAACCTAAACTGTCCAACCAGCAATCTCAGAACTGCAAGAATAATTCCTCCCTTTTCCAAAAATCATTTTGACCTGCTATTCCTAAAACTAGCTGAACTTCAGCTTTATTTCTGGCAAAAACTGTATAAAATCTCTTCCTTTCTGTAAAGTAGGGCATTGCTTTGGAGTTCTTCTCCTGTCCCAATATTACAAATAAAAGTGTTAGTTGCTCATTTGTGTCTGACTCTTTACGACCCCATGGACTGTAACCCTCCAGACTCCTCTGTCCATGGAATCCTCCAGGCAAGAATACTGGAGTGGGTAGCCATTCCCTTCTCCAGGGGATATTCCTAACCCAGATATGGGACCTGGGTGTCCTGCATTGCAGGCAGATTTTTTACTGTCTGAGTCACCAGAGAAGATTTGTTTATTACAGATAAATATGTGTGCTTATTGTGCCCTGGATAATCTTTTTCCACATTACCTTGTTCAACTCATTTAAAAAATAATAGAACACAAACTCACACCCAGCTTTTCTGGTGACCAATAGCCTGCTTTTACTGATATGTGAATAATCATGATCATAAATAATTATAATCTCAATTGCCATATTAATTCAAAGGGGAGAGAGATAATTTTTTTCCTGGTAGTGTGTGGTTTTGTGTGGTGGGAGGTGCTTGGTGGTGATGGTTTAGTCACTAAGTCATGTCCGACTCTTGCAATCTCATGGACTATAGCCTGCCAGGCTCCTCTGTCCATGGGATTTTCCAGGTGAGAATACTGGAGTGGGTTGCCATTTCCTTCTCCGGAGGATCTTCCCCACCCAGGAATCGAACCCGGGTCTCCTGCATTGCAGGGAGATTCTGTATCGACTGAGGTCATGTGTGGTTGTGTGTGGTGGGAGATGCTTAGGGTAATACAAAAATCAGGACTGAAACTCTGAACACTAATGTGTGAGAGATACCCTTCTTAAACAAGTTTGTGAAACAACTAGAAGAAAAAATGACAGTATTTAGTAAGTAAGCTATAAAAATGTCACTGCAGCCTATTCCTATTTGCACTCATGGAGGATGGACTCAAAAGTCCTTTGTTTAGGAATTGTGGTTCTTCATTTTCCCATGTGTAGAAATAAGGGAAAATTTGCCCTTAGTATCCAAAATATGGCAAAAGTATGTCAACATTTCATTTCTTCAAGGATTAACAATTTAAGCTCAAAGCAATGTAAATAAAGGCTAGGCCACTCCCACAGGTTGCTTGCTACTCCCAACAGAAGCTGAGGGTAAACACTGTCTAGAATCCTCTGCATTCTGCCTCCTTCCTTCCCACCCTTACAACAAACGTGATAAGAAATGCCAGTTGTAGAGTTCAGGACTGTTAGGTCAGTTACAGTCTCCTAACTTCAGGAGGCTTGCTAGAGGCATGGCAAAATAAATATTAGAGTGATGGAATAGGTACTCTTTTATTTTTGGATGCATTGCTTTACTGTAGAAAGAGCTTTGCCTGGTTTCCTGGCTTTTGGTCCCATCTTATCATATAATTTCAGAATGAAAGCGCAGCACAGTTCAGAGAATATAAGTGCTAAATTTGACACACTACACAAGATGTGGTTAGAAAGAAAGCATCTACAGAAGAGATGAGAATGGTGCTTGAGCCTTGGTTGGCTGTAAGGCGCAAGTAGTTCAGCTGAGTGGTTTGTCACAGTCAGATTTAGAGTAACAAGTCTGAAATTATGAGATGCACAAAAAGGATAAGCATTGTTTATCACCACTGTTTGGAACTACAAATCAGAAAGCAGCCATACTGGATACCCATCCCTCCTCAAGCTCAAAACTTTCCTTCATCAACTGGTGAATGAGAAGTCTCATGTCTGAGTCCCTTTCTGGGTAGGGCCCTCAGAGTAAAGGTAGCTGCCATGCTCAAGGTTATAGCTCCATCCAGGGACACCCAGCAGGCAGTGATTGATAGATACAAAAGAGTGAAGACCAGATATTATCTCGAATTACAGCAGTTCTGAAATTGCTGAGACCTCTGCTTTAATTTTATTGCAGGTTAGATTTTCTATCAGCCCAGTACTGTTTCTTTCACTCCATTACAGTGTTACAATTGCTAAGAAGAGTACTCCAAAATAAACCTCTTGCACACAGTCTCCTTTTTGGAGTCTATTTCTTAGGAAACCTGACTTAAAACAACAAGTTCCCTATGGACATAGTTCTCAAATGACCAGTTCTTTGTAGGTGTTATAAAGCCAGCAGCAGGAGAATCTTTGATTAAAAAAAAAAGTGAAAAGTGTATGAATCATCAGAATATATTAACTTCAACAGAAATAATTGTATTCTGGACTTGTCTTGATCTTACTTTGGACACTCTGGAAGGAAGCCCTAGTTCTATTTTTGAAGCCCACTATTTTAGATAAATGTGCATAATTTGGAGAGGTTTTAAATAAAGGCAAGTCAAACGATTAAATAATGAGAATAAAATTAGTATAAAATGTGCTTGGAACACTTGCCCTTTAGAAAGGAAGGGGATGGGTTCATTTTAACAATATTCTTCAAATAATGCGTGTTTATTCAAGTGAGTAATAGATGTGAAAGATGGTTGAGAGCTCAAGCTGGGAGGACAGGCAAAGATTGGATCATCATAGACCAGGATTCCTTCATTAGCCTCCAAAATCCTCTCCCAGTCTCCACACTTGACACCGTACAATCCAATCTCCTTGGTTCTTTCAAAGTAGTCCACCAGGCTCCTGTCCATGGGATTTTCCAAACAAGATACTGCAGCAGGTTGCTATTTCCTGCTTCAGGGGATCTTCCCTACCCTGGGATCAAACTTTCATCTCCAGTGTCTCCTGCATTGGGAAGTAGATTCTTTACCACTGGGCCACCTGGGAAGCCTGTTTGTGTGTGTAGCTGTGTGTGTAAAAATCTCCTATTTTAACAAGTGTAGCTATTGACTATACATTCATCTTTAAATACACCAATACACCTCAGGAATTTGGATACACAATTTTATTTTTTTCAATTTTAACTCCATTTTGACATCCACTCCTATCCATGGATTATTTTCAATAACTTGTCCCTTCATAATATATAAGGCATTAATATTTTCATATTGTATTTTAATTGTGGTGAGAGAAAGTTGTCTGCGTTATATAATTTCTTTGATATTAGCTGAGACTTCCTTAACTTTAAATATAATATGCTTTTAAATGTCTTCTGTTTTCTTGAAATAAATACAGAATTTCTATCTATTGCATACAATGCTCTGTATATAGTCACCAGATTAAGCTTTTTGATTACACACAATTCAAGTATGTACTTATAATATTTTTATTTCTTTGACCAGTACTTGTAGATTAATATTAAAATCAATAATATGATAGTAAATATGTTCTCAAAATTCTGTAAGATTTTTTATTTAAAAAATATTTTACTTCTTAGCACTCTGCAAATATTATCTCAAAGTCATGATCATTGAATTTTCTTGGAGGATTTTTCCAAATGTGACAAGTACTTTCCCTACCAGTTTAGGCTGAAATTGTTTGATTTTCAGTTTGTGCGTGCTCAGTCACTCAGTTGTGTCTGATTCTTTGTGACCCCATGGACAGTAGCCTGCGAACCTCCCCTGTCCATGGAATTTTCCAAGCAAGAATACTAGAGTGGGTTGCTATGCCCTCCTCCAGGGAGGAGGCGATTCCACAAGTTCGAATCAACATTTCTGGGAGAAATATCAACAACCTCATATACACAGATGATACCACTTTAATGGAAGAAAGTGAAGAGAAACTAAAGAGCCTCATGATGAAAGTGAAAGAGGAAAGTGAAAAAGCTGGCTTAAAACTCAACATTCAAAACCCTAAGATCATGGCATCTGGTTCTATCACTTCATGGCAACTAGATGGGGAAAATATGGAAGCAGTATCAGATTTCATTTTCTTGGGCTCCAAAATCACTGTGGACGGTGACTGCAGCCATGAAATTAAAAGATGCTTGCTTCTTTGAAGAATAGCTGTGACAAACCAGACAGTGTATTAAAAAGCAGAGACATTACTTTGCCAACAAAGGTCCATATAGTCAAAGCTATCATTTTTCTAGTAGTTGTGTACGGATGTGAGAGTTGGACCATAAAGAAGGCTGAGTGCCAAAGAATTGACAAAGAATTGACACTCTCGAACTGTGGTGCTGGAGAAGACTTGAGAGTCCCTTGGACAGTTAGGAGATCAAACCAGTCAATCCTAAAGGAAATCAACCCTGAATATTCATTGGAAGGACTGATGCTGAACTTGAAGCTCCAATACTTTGGCCACTTGACGCAAAGAGCTGACTTATTTGAAAAAGCCCTGATGCTGGGAAAGATTGAGGACAGGAGGAGAAGTGGGTGACAGAGGATGAGATGGTTGGATGGCATCATTGACTCAATGGACATGAGTTTGAGCAACCTCAGGGAGATAGTGAAGGACAGAGAAGCCTGGTGTGCTGCAGTTCTTGGGGTTGCAAAGAGTCAGACATGACTTAGCGACTGTACTACAACAACAACCTCCAGAGGATATTTCCCAACCAGGGAATGAACCCATGTCTATTGTGTCTCCTGCATTGACAGGTAGATTCTTTTACCATTGCCACATCCATGATATCTACAACATACAATTATTGTTTTATCCATGAAACAATATTTTAGTAGTAGTAGTTTTAATGTCTTTGGGCATTTTAATCTCTTTTTTTTTCTGCCCACATTCTTAAAGAGTATTTTACCTGTGTTTAAATTTCTAGGTTAAACATATAGTTCTATTGCTTTTATGTCAAACCTACTATATGTCCTATATGACACTCATGTTAGTCAAGCTATTGTTGTATAAAAACAATCAATCCCAAAACTCAGTAGTTTAAAAGAGCATTCATTCATATTTATGAATCTACCGTTTGTTTTGGATCAGCTGACCTAGTTAAAATTTGGAAAAATATATTAATAGCACTGAGCTATAGGTCTACCCAGATGTAACACTCTTGCTTTTCTGCATGTACAACTGGGCAAAGCTAGACACATGCCCAAATAAAAAGTCAAGAGTTAAGAAGTATACTTTTCCTCTAAGTGGAGGGACTGTATAGCCTGATAAAGGGAGGATTTCAAGATACAGGAATAAAATTCATTCTATCTTAGTTTTTGTGGTTACTTCCAAGCTGAACACTCAGTATACTTATCATAAAAATTCTCAGACTTCATCCTTTTGAATATTGTTTCACACTAGTCTCTCCATTTTCAGTTATTCAGAAATATGTTGCAGACTTTCGATCCTTTAAGTCTCAATTCCATTTTTGATCATTTTTTCTACTGACTTTTTTCTACTTCTTGCAAGAAAATAACATTCTGTCAAGAATTTTCCTTCTAGTTTTTAATATTGAAAGTTAGCATTTAAATTTCAATTACATAAATTATATAGTAATAGGTACTCATTCTACGGAAAATTTTAATGTATACAAAGTTAAATCTTCTTCAAATTTTTCTAGCCTCAATCCCAAACTCTGAAAGTTAATTTCCAACTCTAAAAATAATCACTCTTGTGCATTTACTGTATAATCTTTTGACTTGTTTGCTGTATATAGACAGCAATTATAGACATATATGTATTGTGAAAAACTATATTACATATGTGGTATTATAATGTACATATTTTCAGGGACAGATCTAAGAATTCGACAGTCCTTCAAGTAAAGAGCTCTGCATCTTATGTTTCATTAGCTTTCTGGTAAACTGGTCTGTCCGTATTTATACCAACTTCGTTTTTATCACCAAAAAATTTACACTGGCTATGTTTTCATTAAAAATAATATATAACTTACATAATTCATTTTACAGATTTCATTTAATTAATTTAGTATCAAATTATCACATTGTATCTTTAATCAAAAATTTTGAACCAACGTCTGTCCTAATGTGTATTTCTCAGCATAGGCAGCAGGAGCCCCACTCTTTGCATGAAAAACATACATATTTTTAACTTGAGCATAGATTGTGAAATTTTCCTACAAAGACAGTGTTATAATTTACACATTTTCAAAAGCTGATATGATTTGTCACTTTGTTTATTTTGAGAACTGCATTAACTGGTTTATCTTAATGCTCTGAATTCTATATTGATGAACTTACGGTAACAATAAAAATATAAATATTGATGGAACACAGTATCATATTAAAAACACAGCTCTTGCAAAATTAACAAACCTAGGAAGCAAAAGTGTGCTTGCATTTGTGAGTCATACATAATGTATAGTTGCATCCAAACAAGATGTACTATCCCAGTGACCTAGATAGAAACTGTGGTTGTCAAGTTTTACAAAATTAAACAATTTGAAGAACTGAACCATAAACTTTTTAAGATAAAGTTGATGTTGAAGACAAATAAAAAGTAATCCTTCAACACAGTGGAATGCACCACCCATTTGATTTTAGAAAAGTCTAAGCTTCAGAAAGAAATATTTTGTAAATCAATATAAATATACTACAATTGTATTAAATTATTTTCTAAATGGGTTTTCTAATGTTGGGCGTGTATGAACGCTAAGTCTCTTCAGATGTGTCCAACACTTTGTGAAGCCAAGGACTGTAGACTGCCAGTCTACAGTCCTCTGTCCATGGGATTCTCCAGGTAAGAATACTGGAGTGGATTGCCATACCCTCCTCCAGGGGGTCTTCCTGACCCAGGGATTGAACCCGTGTCTCTAATGGCTCTTGCACTGGCAAATGGGTTCTTTACCACTAGTGCCACCTGAGGAGATCCAAAGTTGGATATCCTTTGTTTTACTAACACCAGTAAAACATATTTAATCAAATTATTTAATAAATATAGTAGTAAAACTGATTGAAGCCTTTTTTTGAATGTTGTTGAAAAAAAGATGCATTACAAGGTCAAGAGAGAAACTGAACAAATTAAATATAATTTAATTTCTAAAGTAGATAATTCTTTTCTATAAGATTTGGACTTGCAGAAGGACATTTTTCAGGAGATTTCTATTTTTAACAGAATAAGTGCATTTGTCATCAAAATGGAATGAAATTAAGAAGGTCCATAATATTACAGAGGATGAGATGGCTGGATGGCATCACCAACTCGATGGACGTGAGTTTGAGTGAACTCCGGGAGTTGGTGATGGACAGGGAGGCCTGGCATGCTGCAATTCATGGGTTTACGAAGAGTCAGACATGACTGAGCGACTGAACTGAACTGAACTGATAATATTACATCATGAACAAAATAATTTATTTCAAGAATTTATTTTCTAATGAAATTATTTGAAGGAAGAAAGTACTCTTAGTGGAAACCAAAAACTAATATGACTGAAAATATATAGGCTAAAATATTGAAAAAACTAATACAAAATATTCTCCAGTGAGCAAAATTTGCTCTGAGTATAGATTTATGTTAACTCCTATAGAAAGAATATTTTTTCAGTTACAGAAAAGAGTGGAAAATTAAGATTAATTAGCCCACAAAAAATAATTTTAAAGAATACATATGGCAATTTTATGGAAGAAGTTTGAAAATATGAAGATATTTTAAAAATACAGCATATACCTGGAAATTAATTAATCAACTGATTAATAAAAGTGATTATATCTAAATCTAAAGTTATTTTGCTTATTTATTTAAATGAATAAATAAAATATATAAAGTATTTTCCAATTTTGTTCATTGCACACAGATGCTGTTTCTATTTTTCAGATACAATTTTATTTCTAAAAAGCACTTTCAGTTTAGGACTATTTAATCTTCCAACCAACATACCTGTTAGTCAGTAAATATCAATTTAAAATTATATAGAGACTTCCATGATGGTCCAGTGGCTGAGACTTTCTGCTCCCAATGCCGGAGACCTGGGTTCAACCCCTGGTCAGGGAACTAGATTCCACATGCCACAACTAAGAGTTTGAATGATATAATGAAGACTCAACACAGCCAAATAAATAAATAAATATTAAAAATACAATAAAATTTTATAAATTACATAATTCATAAATTTAATAAAATATTAAAAATACCATAAAATATATATAACAATAAAATTATATCATGTGGCTGGTTTTAGAACACCTACAATAACTTATATGGTAACACTGCTTATGATTGAATAATAACATTCTTGTTATTTACCCAGAAGGATTTATGGACAGGAATTCTGAGGGACAAGCTCAAAAATGTCCACAGGTATAAGTGTTTAAAAATAGAAGCAATTTAATTGCTCAAAACAAGAAGGATGAGTATATAAATTATAGTTTTGTTATAGAGTCAATTACTATAGAAATGAAAATGAAACAATGCAACAATATGGATGAATCATCCAAATGTTAAACTATGGAAAACAGATAGGCAGAAGGGTTATATATGAGTACACAAACAAAAACTTCAAAAACGGACCAAACTATCATTGCTATGCAGACATCCATAGGTAGTAAAAGTATAAAGATATTTCAAGATCATTGCTATCTGAAAGGAGAGGAAAGAATAAAACATTTTGGGGTTCTATTTCTTTGATTGAGTTTATAGAAATATCTCCTTTATAATTCGTAAAACCTACATTTTGGTTTCATTTGGGTTTTTTTGTATATGTGTCAAATTTTTATCAAAAAATGTATATGGATGAACAGTCAGAAATATTTTGAAGATATTTATTGTAAATTCTCCTTTTCTCTTTTGCTTGTTGATACTTGTGAAATATGAGCCTGTTGAAAAACAATTATAAATCATATTTACATCAAGGCAATTCTTCTACTCTAAGTGAGGATGTGTGTATATCTGCTTGTTTATTTTTGTAGATGTATGCCTGTCTCCGTGTGTGTTTGTGTGCCTGAATGTGTACGTTCATGTGCATTAGCAGGAGAGCATATGTATGGTTTGGGGGAAGGTAGAAATATGTTTTTTGGCATGGGAGAATATGATTATCATGGAAAGATGAACTGAAATGCTGAAAACAGAAACTCCAAAACAGAAAGAAAATATCAAGTAAATGAAGAGACATAAATGTATTGTTTTCATCAAGTCACACATTTTAAAACACATACTTTAATATTAGTTTATTCCCAGCCATTTGTTTTTTAGTATGTGATTCAAGCAACTATAACACCTTAGTGAAAATAATGCCGTTAATTACAAGAGAAAGCACTCCCCATGTTATTTCCAGGTTATCTTCAATTCATAATTGTTTTTGTGAGTATCATGCCCAAACAAAAAGCAAGAAAAACCTACTATATTGTACACAATTTTCAGTCACTTCATCAGTTGTTTTAGTGTAAAAGAAATAAGTCAGGCAGATTACTAGTCCACTTGGGATCTGTGAGAACAGATTTAAAGGATGTGAGTATTTTCATTTCAAAGTAATTTGGCTTCTTCACTTTTTGTAATTATGGAACACAGAATTCTTTTTGGCTGGTTGCTTACACTTTCATCAATGCCTCTTATAATATTTACTGAAAAGGGGTATTCAAACATTGTGGACAGAAAAATACAAAGGCACATATACATACCATACCCTATGTGCACACATAACACAGTCCAGCATTTTATAAGAGATTCAAATTTCTTTATAATCATTCTGCCGTTCTCTCAAATTCCAAATTAACTCCATTAATCCTTTCAGCTTATAATTTGACACTTTGATTCTCAGGTAGAAAAATTCACTTAAACAAAGTTTTATTGACTGACTGTTACATAATATATTGGATAAGTACTCAAACTCTGAAGCTTACAGACCTGACTTTGAATAATAACTCAAGTTATAATTTATTATGCATGCTTTGGGCATATTAGTTAACCTCTACACAATTCCATTTCCTCACCTGTGGAATAGTCATAATATCCTGGGGTAAAACATTAGTTATCAAGAAACAAGCCATAAAAATAAAGGAAAAATGAAAATCTCAAGGGAAAGACATTTTCCTCTACCTTTCTAGGTTTTTCTGACTGTACTAAGAGTTAGACTGACATGAGACAGATTAAAGAAGAAAATCAAACAAGTTTGTTAACACATATATGTGAGTTAACAAAATAGCTGAAACCCTCACCTTAATAAGGTCTTCGGCTAAAGACAGAAAAGGATGTTTTGGGACTTCAAAAGGCAGAAAGGGGAAAAGCAAATATTTGGTAAATAAACGTTTGCTGTTTCATGGAAAGATAATGGGACACAGAGTGGAACTGGAACAAACAGACATTGCTAGGTTTCTCCCTGTCTACCTCAGCTGGCACGTAATAGAGTTATATACGGTGATAGCCCCTCTCCTGGGACAGATCTATCACCATTCTTTTAGGCAGTTGTGCAATATGCTCAGTTGCTCATTTACGTCTGGTTTTTTTTGAACCCATGGACTGTAGCCTGCCAGGCTCTTCTGGCCGTGGATTTTCCAGGTAAGAATACTGGAGTGGATTGCCATTTCCTTCTGGAGACTTCCTGACCCAGGGATGGAACCCATGGCTCTTGCAGCTCCTGCATTTGTAGGTGGATTCTTTACCATTGCACCACCTGGGAAGCCCCTTTCAGGCAGTTAGTGAGAAGGTCGAAGTTTCTTTCTGAGTAGCCTGCCAGACTACTCTGTCTAAGGATTTCCCAGACAAGAATACTGGAAATTGAAAGTGAAATCATGTCCAGCTGTTTGGTATCTCATGGACTGTAGCTTACCAGACTCCTCCGTCCATGGAATTTTCCAGGTAAGAATACTGGAGTGGGTAGCCATTTCCTTTTCCAGGGAATCTTCCCGACTCAGGAATTGAACCTGTCTCCCACATTGCAGGTAGACACTTTTACCATCTGAGCTACCACTGGAGTGGGTTGCCATTTCCTTCTCCAGGGTATCTTCCCAATGCAGGTATCAAACCCACATCTTCTGCATTGGCTGGCAGATTCTTTACCACTGAGCCACCAGAGAAGCCCTATTTTATGTATGCTGCTGCCGCTAATTCGCTTCGGTTGTGTCTAACTCCGTGGGACCCTATAGACGGAAGCCCACCAGGCTCCCCCGTCCCTGGGATTCTCCAGGCAAGAACACTGGAGTGGGTTGCCATTTCCTTCTCCAATGCATGACAGTGAAAAGTGAAAGGGAAGTCACTCTTAGAGACCCCATGGACTGCGGCCCACCAGGCTGCTCCATCCATGGGATTTTCCAGGCAAGAGTACTGGAGTGGGGTGCCATAGCAGTCTGCTAACTTTATACTGTTAATCCCATACTCTGAATGTATCCCTCCCTCCCTTTCCCCTTAGGTAACCATAAGTTTTTTTCTATGTCTGCGTGTCTGTTTCTGTTTTATATGTACATTCATTTGTATTATCACATATAAGTGATATAAGATAATATTTGTCTTTCTCTGATGTGGTTCACTAAGTAACTATTGTCTAGGTCCATTCATGTTGCTGCAAATGGAAATATTTTATTCTTTTCTGTGGCTGAATAATACTCCTGTGTATAAATATACCACATGTTCTTACGCTGTCTGTTGATAGGCATTTGTGTTGTTTCCATGTCTTGTCTATTACAAATAGTGCTACTATGAACATTCTGGTGTATATACTTTTTTAACTAGAATTTTCATGTTTTCCAGTTATATACCCAGGAGTGGGATTTCTGGGTCATTTAGTAGCTATAATTTTAGTTTTTTAAGGAACCTGCATACTGTTTTCCATAGTGACTACATCAATTTACATTCTGGGGTACAAGTTTTGTTCTCCTATAAAGTTATTATTAGAAAGTTAATCAATTCAGATTACCAAGCAACTTTCATATCTCCAGGTTTGTCTAGTAATGCAAATATTTGGTGAAAACTTTTTTGCTATTGTTTAATTTCAACTTGAATGGACTGCAAATCTTAATATTTCTAGGATTACATGAAACTTTGCATATATGTATATTTCAGTAAGTTGAAAAAATAATAACTAGTGTCACTTTTCCACCAAAATAAGTTGTTTGCACTTCAGTTTTACACTGTCTAATGTACACATTATTTAAAGCCATTTTCTAATTGTTAGTGTATAGGTTTGGATATTTGAAAAAGAAAGTGAATGAAGGAAAGAAGTAGAATGAAATGTTTTACTACACCATCATCACTGAATAACTGTTCTCTATTTTTTAAGATGTTTGGAGCTTCATTTTATAAGTACATATCATCATCTCTCTACAACATAGTAAGGTTAAATAAAACAATTTATTGTGGAGTATATGGTCATATTCAAGGTCCATACTGAGTTTAAAAAATTTGAATTGATATTTCTAGTCATGAAGTTTATTTACTACAATAATATAAGCTGACAACTCTGAATATTCATTGGAAGGACTGATGCTGAAGCTAAAGCTCCAATTCTTTGGCCACCTGATGTGAAAAGCCGACTCATTGGAAAAGCCCCTGATGCTGGGAAAGACTGAGGTCAGAAGGAGAAGGGGGCATGAGAAGAAGAGATGGTTGGATGGCATCACAGATTAAATGGACATGAACTTGGGCAAACTCTGGGAGATGGTGAGGGACAGGGAAGCCTGGCATGCTACAGTCCACGGGGTTGCAAAGAGTCAGAAAGCCTTGGTGACCAAACATCAACAACATAAGGTGTCAGTACCTTGTTCCTTGAGTGAGTGAGTTCAGTCGCTCAGTCACGTCCGACTCTTTCCTTTGTACAATACAAATGATCCATCAGATTTTGCAAGATTGGGTAGCAGGTAAAGACATTTCACTGGTAGGAGAGCAAGCAGCCATCTGAATGAAGACTGTAATGCACAAACCCTGTAATGCTGGGGGCAAGGAGATAACTTTTAACTTCCACAGATCCCAGAAACAAGTCCAAACTAATTCCCCAAAGGCTGATGTTTTTCTCTGCAAAACACATGGAGGAAATATAATGGCAGTAATGTGGTCTGCGTTCTTATTTGGAAAGTGAATTTGCTACTTTTAAGGGAATTATGGGCTTGATACTTGGAACTGTGGACACTGAGGCCCCAGTGTAGACACAAATTAATGGTTTGTCACAGTCTGGGGCATTGCTGAATGACTGACTTGACCTGAGGGCTTGGGAAGGTAAGAATGGATGTGTATTAAGGGAAGAAGAAAGCTCAGTGTGAGGCAGTTTGGAATTCAATATTCCAATCCCATAACTGAAAACAAAAAAAGAAAGTAGCAGCAATACACCAACACTGTTGAAATTTTGGCAAAGGAATACTACGAGTGTCTCAATTGTTCCTTAAGGATCCTGTAAAATATACCTCTAGCCTCAGACCACAAGAGCTACAACATGCAAGAAAGATATAGGATGTGGCTGCTGTGACTGGTGTCCAGTTCCTTGAGACCAATGTGTCTTAGATCATCATAATACAAAGGCTCATCTATTTCACTGAGAAAAATACCAGCCATCAGGGAATTAGTCTAGACTTGCCTTCAATAATGTATAGAATTGAAAAGTTGTCTCTTTTCTCTCAAGTACTGGTTGGTTCCAGTCCTTAGTCAATTATTCATAAAGTAATATTTAGAAATATCTATACCCAAGGCTTTGATATAGGTACACCATTGCAAATGAAACAGACATAATCTTCTTTCTTAGAGCTATTGTCACATACAAGTAACCAATCAAACACAAATTTGAAATAACCTGGGAATGATAATATAATGGAATCAAATTATAAGGCAGGTAATCAGAGGGATTAATTAAATTCAATAATTAATAATAAGTTATTTAATAAGTTAATTAAATCAAGGGGATTAATTAAATTAAATTAATAAAAGAAATGCAAAAAAGCAAAATGGTTGTCTGAGGAGGCCTTACAAATAGCTGTGAAAAGAGGGAAGCAAAAAGAAAAGCAGAAAAAGAAAGATATATCCATTTGAATGCAGAGTTCCAAAGAATAGCAAGGAGAGATAAGAAAGCCATCCTCAGCGATCAGTGCAAAGAAATAGAGCAAAACAATAGAATGGGAAAGACTAGAGATCTCTTGAAGAAAATTAGAGATACCAAGGGAACATTTCAGGCAAAGATGTGCTGAATAAAGGACAGGAATGGTAGAGAGCTAACAGAAGCAGAAGATATTAAGAAGAGGTGGCAGGAATACACAGAAGAACTGTACAAAAAAGATCTTCACGACCCAGATAATCACAATGGTGTGATCGCTCATCTACAGCCAGACATCCTGGAATGTGAAGTCAAGTGGGCCTTAGGAAGTATCACTATAACAAAGGTAGTGGAGGTGACAGAATTCCAGTTGACCTATTTTAAATCCTGAAAGATGATGCTGTGAAAGTGCTGCACTCAATCTGCCAGCAAATTTGGAAAACTCAGCAGTGGCCACAGGACTGGAAAAAATCAGTTTTCATTCCAATCCCAAAGAAAGGCAATGCCAAAGAATGCTCAAAATACTGCACAATTGCACTCATCTCACACGCTAGTAAAGTGATGCTTAAAATTCTCCAGGCCAGGCTTCAGCAATACATGAACCATGAATTTCCAGATGTTCAAGCTGGCTTTAGAAAAGGCAGAGGAACCAGAGATCAAATTGCCAACATCTGCTGGATCATCAAAAAAGCAAGAGAGTTCCAGAAAAACATCTATTTCTGCTCTATTGACTATGCCAAAGCCTTTGACTGTATGGATCACAATAAACTGTGGAAAATACTGAAAGAGATGGGCATACCAGACCACCTGACCTGAGTCTTGAGAAACCTATATGCAGGTCAGGAAGCAACAGTTAGAACTGGACATGGAACAACAGACTGGTTCCAAATACGAAAAGGAGTACATCATGGCTGTATATTGTCACCCTGCTTATTTAACTTATATGCAGAGTACATCATGAGAAACGCTGGGCTGGAAGAAGCACAAGCTGGAATCAAGATTGCCGGGAGAAATATCAATAAACTCAGCTATGCAGATGACACCACCCTTATGACAGAAAGTGAAGAGGAACTCAAAAGCCTCTTGATGAAAGTGAAAGAGGAGAGTGAAAAAGTTGGCTTAAAGCTCAACATTCATAAAACGAAGATCATGGCATCTGGTCCCATCACTTCATGGGAAATAGATGGGAAAACAGTGGAAACAGTGGCAGACTTTATTTTGGGGGGGCTCCAAAATCACTGCAGATGGTGATGTCAGCCATGAAATTAAAAGATGCTTACTCCTTGGAAGGAAAGTTATGACCAACCTAGAAAGCATATTCAAAAGCAAAGACTTTACTTTGCCAACACAGGTCCATCTAGTCAAGGCAGCGGTCATGTATGGATGTGAGAGTTAGACTACAAAGAAAGCTGAGCACCGAAGAACTGACGCTTTTGAACTGTGGTGTTGGAGAAGACTCTTGAGAGTCCCTTGGACTGCAAGGAGATCCAACCAGTCCATCCTAAAGGAGATCAGTCCTGGGTGTTCATTGGAAGGACTAATGTTGAAGCTGAAACTCCAATACTTTGGCCAGCTGATGCGAAGAGCTGACTCATTGGAAAAGACCCTGATGCTGGAAAAGATTGAGGGCAGGAGGAGAAGGGGATGACCTAGGATAAGATCTTTGGATGGCATCACTGACTCAATGGACCTGGGTTTGGGTGGACTCCGGGAGTTGGTGATGGACAGGGAGGCCTGGCGTGCTGCATTTCATGGGGTCACAATGAGTCGGACACGAGTGAGCGACTGAACTGAACAGAACTTAGTCAGAGGGAGAGGATCAAATTAGTTTAGACAGAGCAGGATTCAGAAAAATTGAAATAGAAGAGAGATAAAGATGCCACCAGTTCAAAGTGCAGGGAGGAGTAAGAGGTACCTGTTACACATCTCAGGAACCACTAACTCATCAGTTCTCATAGCATTCTATCAGTTTTTTGTGTGATTTTGTTAATCTTCACAAATTTTCTATATACAACCTAAAACTTATGACCAATAATGTGAAGTGAGCCAGAGGTCCCCAACCTCCAAGATCCAGTGCCTGATGATCAGAGGTGGAGCTGATATAATAACAATAGGAACAAAGGGCACAGTGAATGTAATGCACTTGAATCAGCCCCAAATCAGGCCCCGACATCCCGTTGGTTGAAAAATTGTCTTCAAGGAAACTGGTCCCTGGTACCAAAAAAGTCTGGAGACCACTGAACTGTGTTATTTAATTAATTATTTTACCCTTACTTTAATTTGCTTTGCAAAAAACAAACCATTATGGCATCATCCCATATTCAAAGAATGTTCCATCTCAAAATTCAAATTTTCTATGACTATCAATGATTTAAGTCCATACACGGAACCAGGCCTAAAACTCAGGAGTCATTCCAAAGTTGGAACTTATTATCAAGCCTTGTTGGAACTATTTTATGTTTTTCATGGCTTAGGTTTCATAAAATATTTGACATAAAAGAATTACCACATGTATTTTATATATGCATATATAAAATAGTATTTATTATAAAGCAAGAATACACAGAAGAACTGTACAAAAAAGATCTTCACAACCCAGATAATCACGATGGTGGGATCACTCACCTAGAGCCAGATATCCTGGAATGTGAAGTCAAGTGGGCCTTAGAAAGCATCACTATGAACAAAGCTAGTGGAGGGGATGGAATTCCAGTTGAGCTATTTCAAATCCTGAAAGATGATGCTGTCAAAGTGCTGCACTCAATATGCCAGCAAATGTGGAAAACTCAGCAGTGGTCATAGGACTGGAAAAGGTCAGTTTTCATTCCAATCCCAAAGAAAGGTAATGCCAAAGAATGCTCAAACTACCACACAATTGAACTCATCTCACACGCTAGTAAAGTAATGCTCAAAATTCTCCAAGGCAGGCCTCAGCAATATGTGAACCGTGAACTTCCTGATATTCAAGCTGGTTTTAGAAAAGGCAGAGGAACCAGAGATCAAATTGCCAACATCTGCTGGATCATCGAAAGAGCAAGAGAGTTCCAGAAAAACATCTATTTCTGCTTTATTGACTATGCCAAAGCCTTTGACTGTGTGGATCACAATAAACTGTGTGGAAAATTCTGAAAGAGATGGGAATACCAGACCACCTGATCTGCCTCTTGAGAAATTTGTATGCAGGTCAGGAAGCAACAGTTAGAACTGGACATGGAACAACAGACTGGTTCCAAATAGGAAAAGGAGTTCGTCAAGGCTGTATATTATCACCCTGTTTATTTAACTTATATGCAGAGTACATCATGAGAAACGCTGGACTGGGAGAAACACAAGCTGGAATCAAGATTGCCGGGGAAATATCAATAACCTCAGATATGCAGATGACACCACAGAAAATGAAGATCATGGCATCCGGTCCCACCACTTCATGGGAAATAGATGGGGAAACAGTGGAAACAGTGTCAGACTATTTTTCTGGGCTCCAAAATCACTACAGATGGTGACTGCAGCCATGAAATTAAAAGACGCTTACTCCTTGGAAGGAAAGTTATGACCAACCTAGATAGCATATTGAAAAGCAGGGACATTACTTTGCCAACAAAGGTTCGTCTAGTCAAGGCTATGGTTTTTCCTGTGGTCATGTATGGATATGAGAGTTGGACTGTGAAGAAGGCTGAGCACCGAAGAATTGATGCTTTTGAACTGTGGTGTTGGAGGAGACTCTTGAGAGTCCCTTGGACTGCAAAGAGATCCAACCAGTCCATTCTGAAGGAGATCAGCCCTGGGATTTCTTGGGAGGGAATGATGCTAAAGCCGAAACTCCAGTACTTTGGCCACCTCATGTGAAGAGTTGACTCATTGGAAAAGACTCTGATGCTGGGAGGGATTGGGGGCAGGAGGAGAAGGGGATGACAGAGGATGAGATGGCTGGATGGCATCACTGACTCGATGGACGTGAGTCTGAGTGAACTCTGGGAGTTGGTGATGGACAGGGAGGCCTGGCGTGCTGCGATTCATGGGGTCGCAACGAGTCAGACACGACTGAGCGACTGATCTGATCTGATATAAAAAACAGAACACTTCAGATATTATTAATGCCTTCACAGTGCTTCTCTCCAGTTTTATCATCTTCTCTACCCACCAAAGGTAACCTATCTTTTGAATTCTATATTTGTCATTCACTTTTTTTTTATTGCTTTCATCTCGAGATTTGTGTTTCATTTAGAAGATATTGTTTAGTTTCACTTATTCTCAGGCCTTAATAAATATAAGTATTTAAATTCTTCACTAACATTTTTTTCATTGAATTTCATCCAGTCCAATGTTGTGTGTCCAAGACTGTTAGAATGTGCAGCCAGAATTCATTCAATATCATTGCTGTATACTATTCATCATATGAATTCACCAAACTGGGTGTATTAATTTTCTAATTAATAGACCGTTGGTGCTTTCTATTTTCTTGTAACTATAAACAATGTCAGTATAAACATTCTCTTTGTGCACATGATAATAGTTTCCATGTAGTAAATGGCAACCCACTCTAGTGTTCTTGCCTGGAGAATCCCCGGGACTGAGGAGCCTGGTGGACTGACATCTATGGGGTCGCACAGAGTCGGACACGACTCAAGTGACTTAGCAGTTAGCAGTACCTAGCCAGTAGCAAAATTACAAGGTCAGAGTGTTGGTTCGTATCCAAATTACTAGGTAATACCACTATTTTTTCAAAAATAAGTATACTGATTTAATTCCACAAGTGGGGCTTCTCTGGTGACTCAGTGGTAAAAAATCCACCTGTCAATTCAGGAGACATGGGTTCGATCCCTCTGTAGGGAAGATTCCCTAGAGAGTAAATAGCAGCCCACTCTAGTATTCTTACCTGGAAAACCCATGGATAGAGGAGCCTGGTTGGCTACAGTCCACGGGGTTGCAAAAGAGTCAGACACAACTTAGTAACTAAAGAACAGCAATTCCATAAGCATGTTCCAAGTATTCTCCTACCCCACATCTATAACATTTTCAGATTTTTAAATTTTTGCTGATGTATCACATGTAAACTGTTATTTCATTTATTTAAATTTGCATTTTCTAATGATTCTCTATGTGTAGAGTATTTTTATCTGTTTTCAGTGTTTCATACGTCTTCTGTAAACTGTCTGAACATGTCTTTAACTTCTTTTATCTATTGGATTTATTGTCAATTTCTTGTTGTGTTTTAAAGATTTTATATACTCTTCATATTATTTCATTGTTGAAAATGAATTTCAATTTGAATAAAATTAAAAAATTCAGTGTTTGTCTTAATGTATTTTGTTTCTTTGTTTGATTTACAGATTTCTCCCCACAGCTAGCTCAAGGTTCATTTTCTGGTAAATTTTTATATTTTGTGTTTCATATTTATTTTAACCTATCTAGAATTTTTTAAATGTATTTGTATATGATACAGGTCCCATTAAATAATTATTTCAGATGTTATTGAGAAATCTGCCCATTTACCACTGATCTAAAATGTCACCTTATTCATACACCACATTCTTATGTGTGCATGCATCTGACCCTGAGCTCTTTTTTTCTGTTCCATTTCTCACATGTCTTATCATTTAACCAAAAGCACACTGCCTTAGTTGCTGAAATTTTATATTAATTTTTATACCAAGTAAGAAAGTTCTACCTATTTATTCTTATGTATGTATTTTAGAATTAGCCTTTAAAGTTAAAAAAATAATAATAACTGTCATTCTGTTTGGAATTACACAGACTTAAAATAATGTGTTTTATTTCAAGTGGTGGCACAAGTGGTAAAGAATCCACTTGCCAATGCAGGAGACACAATACATGAGGGTTCCATCCCTGGGTCAGGAAGAGCCCCTGGAGAAGAGAATGGCTATTCACTTCAGTATTCTTGCCTGGGAAATCCCATGGACAGAGGAGGCTGGTGGGCTACAGTTCATGGGGTCACAAAGAGTTGGACATGACTGAGCACACACACACACGCACATACATTTTAGAAGTACCCTTTCAAGTTAAAAACAAATGGCATTCTGTTTAGAATTACACAGACTTGAAATAATATTTTTAGTGAAAATGACATGAATATGATACCTAATGAGCATTTTATGTCTCTAGTAAATTTTTCCTATTTAGTACCATTCAATAAAATGTTATACTTTAATTCATAAAGGTTTTGCATGACTTTGTTAAATATATTCCTTGTTAGTTACTACTGCTATTATTATGAAAAGTGGATTTTTAAAAAAAAATCAGCAGTCACATAGAGTAATAGCATTCAGACATATTCTTTGGTACTTCAGTATTCTTTTGACATTGCTATGCTAAGTGAAATTTTTATTTTGATAAATAAGAAATGAAATTCACCATTGTATATTGATCTTACCCTAAGTAAGATTGCCATTTCATTAATTTTAAAGATTTGTAAGTTCTGTGGCCTTTCTCTTTGAAATGTTCTCACACCTGTCCCTTCTTCATACCCAATTAGCTTATGCACTACCTTGTCCTTTCTTACACCAGGCCTCCATTTACATCAGTCCTGAATTTCCAGACTAGCTTTTCAAATCTCTTCATTGTCTAGGGCTTTATCAAACCCTTATCTAGCTTATAGAGAATTTCTTAATTAAAGGAAATAGGTTTAAAATGTTCAGGAGTTAAATTCATATATATCCTACTAGATTTCCTCTACCCCTAATTTAACTTCCTCTAAAAACACTTCTCTAATCTATATTGACAATCTCAGTTTTTCATTTCAGTATTGTTCTGTCCCATCAAGTTGGCAAACATCTTGGTGCGCTCTCTCTCCCGTGATTCCAGTATTCCACCTTTTCTTGTATCTCTGAATGATTTTGCTTTAATTCTTAGTCCTAGTCTTCTAATGTTTTTTCTTATTTCCTATTAAAAAAAAATCTTCTCACCTTTGAAATCCAAGTAAAACCCTACTTCTATCTGAGATTTTCTCCTTCATTCCAATTCACTTTGGTAGCTCAGTGTCCTGAATTCCTTAATAATTATTATTTGCATTCTTAGGTTGTTAGAGTACAACATAATGTGTTGTCTTCACCTTTTCATGTATTATTTATCAAAAATAATCTATTGAATTTGTAATGTGTAAGACACTATATTTTAACCAAGCCTCTCGGATAGTTTCCAATATGACTCTTTGCATCCATCACAAAGGTAAGAGAGCAAAATTTGTTAAAATATGTCTCTTTAGCGTGAGGGTTATATCAGGTTATTCTTTTTCTTTTTCTTTTTTTAAAGAAACAAAAGGCTCATGAAGAGCTTTCACCTCCACCTCTGAACTTCATTAAATAATTTAGATAGGGCTCTAGTCCCAGGAAGAGAGTTTTCAGCAGAGCTAACCACAAGGGATGTGAGTTAGATGTGGTAGACTGGGGGCACTTAGCAAGGCTGGTTCCATCAAAGTCCTCTCTGTGTCCAGTTTTCTCTGCAGAGCATGGAAAACATTTATTTACCCAACATTTCTTTCTCCCATCTTCCTATAAATTATTTTCCTCCTATTGGAGATCTCAAATTCCTAACCCCTTTTCCTCGTAGATAGCATAGAAGCCTCGATTGCCTAACTTGCCCTTAAGCCTCATTTTCTTATGAAACCTACATAAGTACAAAGTTAAATTTGATTTTATGTTAATCCATCTCATAACAATTTGATTCTTTGACTAGCTGAAAGAACCTTGGATGAGTAGAGGAAGCTGTTTTTCTTCGTTGACATTAACCTGACAAGTAATAGGTGTTCAGTGTGTTTATTAATTTCTCTTTTTAAATTCTCAATTCCTATGATAGAGCAATTGTGCACAAGATAAATATTTAATGTACGTATTTAAGGAATCAATGAATAAATTTTATTAAGAAAATAACATGTCCTCCTTTAAAGTGAGCTGCATTTTCCTTTCTAATATGGAAAGGTTTTACAAAAGATGATAGGTTTTTTTTTTTTTTTTCTCTCAGAAAAATGTATATATGGTGCAATGAAAATACCAAAATACTAATACACATTTTCTGGTTTGCCTACTCTCTGTTAATATAAGCTGTCTTATATTTCAAATGAGTTTTAACAAAACATCATGACTTTGTTTGGTGTAAACATTAAGTGGGCTATATTAACATTTCATTACCAGTATATCTTGCTTATTTCTCTCTACAAAGCTTTATCAATAATGGGGATATATGCCTGTGATTACCAAATATCTTATCTAGAAAAGAGAATATTTTAGTTTAACATCTTCCCGAGAACCAGTCATTTATAAGGTACAGTTTTTACAGGCTGTCTGTTTACTTAAAAATAAATTAATTCACTTGGAACCATCTCCTTTAAAGCCTGCATTATTTATAACTTCATCTAGAGTTGAATCTGTTTGAACTTTAAATAAAGACAGGAAGCAGTAATGCATGATATAACACATAATAAACTCCATAAATGGAAAAGGATTTTGCAATTCTAAGTGTCAAAGTTTATAATACAATTAAATGACAAGTATTTGGGCAATTAAAAAAAAAACTATTCATTTCATTTGGCGGAAATGGTAGATGCGGAAAATGCATGTTTCCCATTTTAGGTCCTATCATTCTAGGAAATATAGATGTACATAGCTAATGAAATTCTGTATAACTACCTTCAGAAGTACCAAAACGTTACAAGTCATTAGTTTATACCTTAATATCTTCCTGTAAGCTAAAATAATTTTCTACCAAAATGTAGTGACTATGACATTTCATCATGCTTTTAGCTAGTGTTAGACTTTCTTTTACTATCAAGGATAGTTAACAAACATCTCCTGTTATTTTCCCCTATCCTTCCAAAAAAAAAAAAAAAAGCCCCATTTAAAAGAGATATGAGGGGACTTCCATGGTGGTCCTGTGGTTAAGAATCTGCTGCCAATGCAGGGAACATGGGTTCACTCCCTTCTCCAGAAAGATTTCATGTGCTGCAGAGCTACTAAGTCCCTGAGCGACAACTACTGAAGTCTGCACCCTCCAGAGCCAGTGCTCTGCCACGAGAGAAGGCACTGCAATGAGAAGCTTGAACAGCACGACTAGAGTAGCTCCCACTCACCACAACTAGAGAAAGCCTATGCACAGCAATGAAGACCCAGCACAGCCAAAAAATAAACATATTACAACTTAAAAAAAAAAAAAAAGAAGAAGATATGAAAACTGAAAGTGAAAGTCGCTCAGTTGTGTCCAACTCTATGATCCCATGGACTATACAGTCCATGGGATCAGGCCAGAATGCTGGAGTGGGTAGCCTTTCCCTTCTCCAGGGGATCTTCCCAATCCAGGGATCAAACCCAGTTCTCCTGCATTTCAGGTGGATTCTTAACCAGCTGAGCCACAAGAGAAGCCCCTAAGTGTTAGTTACTCAGTCATGTCCCACTCTTTGTGACCCCATGGACTGTATGTAGCCCACCAGGCTCCTCTGTCCATATGAGTCTCCTAGCAAGAATACTGGAATGGGTGGCCATTTCCTTCTCCAAGGGATCTTTGTGACCCACGGATTGAACCCAGCTGTCCTCACATTACAGACAGACTCTTTACCAACTGAGCCACCAGGGAAGCCCAAAGTGAAGTTAAAGTCCCTTTGTTGTGTCTGACTCTTTGCAACCCCATGGATTGTGTAGTCCATGGAATTCTCCAGGTCAGAATACTGGAGTGGGTAGCTTATCCCTTCTCCAGCAGATCTTTCTGACCCAGAAATCAAAGCAGTGTCTCCTGCAATGCAGGTGGATTCTTTACCAACTGAGCTATCAGGGGATTGGGATTAACATATACATACTATTATATACAGAACAGACAGTCAACAAAAAACTACTACATAGCATAGGGAACTCTACTCAATATTCTGTAATAAACTATATAGGAAAAGAATCTGAAAGAGAATGGATATATGTATATGTTTAACTGAATCAATTTGCTGTACACCTGAAACTGATGCAACATTGTAAATCAACTGTACTCTAATATAAAATAAAATTTAAATTAAAACATTAATTATACAAAAAAAGAGAGGAAGACTGCAACAAACCACTTTTGAGAAATGCTGACAGGAAGTTAGAACAATTGCTTAACTAAAAGTTTTATCAGAGATTTTAATATACTTTATGAAATTGCAGGAGAGGCAGCACTGCATATTGGATTTCCCAAAAATCTGTAACCATAGGACCCTTCTGTCTGTTAACCTTATCATAGGACTGAGGCTTTCCTGATAGCTCAGTTGGTAAAGAATCCACCTGCAGTGCAGGAGACCCTGGTTTGATTCCTGGGTCAGGAAGATCCCATGGAGAAAGGATAGGCTACCCACTCCAGTATTTTTGGGCTTCCCTTGTGGCTCAGCTGGTAAAGAAACTATCAGCAATGCAGGAGACCTGAGCTTGATCGCTGGGTTGGATAGATTCCCTGGAGAAGGGAAAGGCTACTCACTCCAGTATTCTGGCCTGGAGAATTCCATGGACTATACAGTGTATGGGGTCGCAAAGAGTCGGACACGACTGAGTAACTTGCATTTTCACTATCATAGTTACTGAAAACATATTCTGAAAAATCATGGTATAGTGGAAATATTATGGATTCTGGACTCCTGAAGACTGCATTCAAATCCCAGTTCCTCCCAGTTCTGCCTGTTATTACATTTTTGAGCCTTGATATCATCATATGTAAACAGGAAATATTCCTGACCTAATAGAGTCATGGGATGAATTAATTAAGCTAATTCAATTAACTTAGTTCAACAAACATTTACTTAGGTCCTAGGCAATGACAGAATTTGCTTAGGAGATAAAGATAAGGAGATGAATAAAACATACCCCCTGACCTCAAGCAGTTCATTTTTTTCAATCTAGCTGGCTATGTGGTGCTATGGGAATTTTCTCTTATCTTGGTTCTCATGTATTTACACTCTTCTTCATCTCTCCCTTTATGCTAACTACCAGCTCCAAATCATTGCAATTCTAACGAGAACAGTTTACCTCTCTATTTCCCCAAACCAACTATCCTTGAACACCAAAAATCCGAAGATGGCCACGCATTCTGGACATTTATCCATATAAATGCAGGGGATGGCAAAATATTTGAAATTAGAGCTTTTTGTTGAACAGATTCCAGATCAAATTTTTAAAATTCTTTTAGACAGTCTTCTCAGAAATAGAGTGAAACAATTGAAATGCAATTTATCGAAGGCTCTAGGGTAATGTGGATGTGGTTAATAGCATTATCTTAACCATTTTTATTTAGTTGTTACTATATAAAATATTTTCAACCAAATAATATACATACAAAAAGATCTCTTCTCCTTAAAAATCAGCAGTTTTTCCCATTAACATAGCAGTACTTTCCAATGAAGAAAAGGAAGAAAAATAGACATAAAACTGAAAATTAACAAAAAGGACATATTCATCTGAATATTGAATGTTTCTTAAGTAATAAGATAGAATGAACTCAACTAAAGAAATTACGTACTGTGGTGTGCTAAGTCCCTTTAGTCATGTCTGGCTCTGAGCAACCCCATAGATTGTAGCCCACCAGGCTGCTCCGTCCATGGGATTCTCCAGCAAGAATACTGGAGTGGGTTGCCACGCCCTTCTCCAGGGCATCTTCCAAACCCAGGTATCAAACCCAAGTCTCTTATGTCTCTGGCTTTGGCAGACAGGTTCTTTATCACTAGCATCACCGATTTATTTCAATTCAAAATAAATGTTGGAGCATCTACTACATCCAACCACTAAAGGATGTTGCAAAACTTAAAAAGTGATGATACATCCCCAGCTTTAAAATAAGATAAATGTTATACTAATGATAAACAATTAAGTAGTTATTTAAGTTCTATTGTCTGTGAAGCACTGTTACAGTTTTTTTTTTTTTTTTCCACTTGCTTTGTTTTATTTTGGCTGTGAGGGAAAGTATGAATGCTAAAGCTTCAGATTAGAATTTGTAGGAATGAAAAAAGTAGTGAAAATTGGATGATTTGAGCAGACAACGCTTACTTCTACCTGTTGACAACAATAAGCATAGAAAGCTTTAAGTATAAATAGCCTAAAGGAAAAATCCACTCAGTCATTATGCAAGTTTTGGTTGATTTGTGTCTTCAAGGTTGATTGGTAATTGTAATTGACTATAAGTTATGTTTTGCAGGAAAAAAAATAAAATAAGAGATATAAAATATGTTAAATAATGAACATTAAAATTAAAGTTGCAAATCACATCTGAGTTGGCATCAAAAATATTTCCAACAGTATTCCCCTTCTACCACTATATTAAATCTTGCACTGAATTGCAATAGCAGAATAAGTAAGCCATTGGCAGCCATGCCTTTACCCTAATCCATAAAAGTCTGTTAATGGAAATGACAATTTATGAAATAAGCATTATAGCATCAAGATTGGATTCTTGAGTCAATTATCTAAAGACATAAGAAGATAAGCACCCCCCCACTACATTTCATGAATAATTTTATTCCTAAGTCCAACAAAAGCCTGAAAATCACTATGTCTCATCTTATAATTTTTCTTTTGCAAAAGGGAAAAATATTATTGGTCACTTTTCTCTCTGGAGGTAATGTATGAAAAGAAAAGAATTTTCTATACCATTTTAGATTTAATTACTGGAGCCTACAAATAAAATTGACAAAAGATTAATAGGAGAAAAGCATACAAACTTCACTGTTGTTAATATTTATGCATATTTTCACAGAAAAGAAGAGAAAATTCAAAGAAATGGTTAGACATAAGAGTTTATATACCATTTCAACAAAGGGTGATAAATTCTGAAGAAGTGACTAAACAAAAGAAAGGGGGCTTGGCCTTCTAGGAACAATAAGTTGTGGGAAGGTAAATATATGAGGAAATTAATGGAAGATAAGGGTTTTTTCCAAGGTTGTTTATTTTGTTTGTACAGAGTCATATCAGTGCTTCTTCTCCTGGAGAGGGGCTTTATGGCAGTCTTTATTTCTCAGAAGTTTCTGCATTTAGTCAGATAAGGGAAGACATAAGGAGACTTCTTCCTGAATCTGTCAATTCTCAACTGACTTCAGCTCACAGTAATCCATATTCCAGTATGGCATACTTCAGGGTAGGACGCCTGATCCCCTTAAGTAGCAAAGCTTTACGTGATAGTTTCAAACAAAAACGTTGCCACTCTACTTTTACAGTTTCTGTTATAAGAAACTAAAATTATCTCTTGCTTATGAACAGTTGTCAGGAGTCATCTTTAATTAAGATTCCAGCTATATTTTCATTTCCTGGGATAGTATCAGTTCAAGATAGGTCAGATTCCCTCAGGGCCACTTGTAAAATTCTGACTATTTTAGGCAATTCTAGAGGTTCCTTCCTCCTTCACTTGAATTTTCAAGGATCTTACAGAAAACAAGTGTAACCATCTATTCAGAACATAAGCTCAGAATTTCTGAAAATACCTTTCTGGTGTGATGTAAATATTTGAGAAGAGAAGCCTCCTTACTCTCTTGTTTCACACATTATGTGATGCTTTGGACTCCAGAAGAGGATTGATTACTTTAGTCAGACACCATATAGAGATCAGAGATTAAAAGCTTCCCTTTCTCTTCCTTCTTTACATCTTGCTCAAATGCCAAATGCCTCTTTTTAATAAAATCTATGTGGAATACTGCTGGCAGGTAAGTCTAAGAAAAAGTTTCCTGGGCTTAGCTTCCTCAGCAGAGGGGAGAATTGAGAAGGGTGAGGGTAATAAAGATTATAAATAAAACTTTCTGATGTTTTATGTAGGTATAACTTAGAGTTATCAGAACAATTCACAAATATTATCAAGTAGTGTCCTTAACATTTTTTGTTCTAGACAACAAAACATCAGAATTATTTTATCCTCCTTCTTAAAACCTTTTTTTAAATTGTACATCATTAAAGCAAATTTTCTTAGGGTTAGCTTCTTCCTGGTGAAGCTAATAAAATGGCTAAACCATCAGGTACATTTATCCCCAAAATGTAGTACATCTTTTGACCAAAAAATCAGGGTTTACACGCCAAAGCAATTACATGTAGGTTTCAGAGATAACTAAATATAGTAAGTATCCCAGAATCAAACCCATTGAACTCCTCCCTTAGGTAGCCAGTGAATCAAAGGCTGTTGTTCTAGCTAATGCCCTCAAAACTTTTTACTAATTTTAAGAAAATAAAGTGTGTGCCTGCTCCTAATACTCTATGTTAAAATTTGCTGAGACATTGCTTGCTATTAGATTGTAAACATAAAATAAGCATCATTCAATGAATGACTAACATCTGTAACTTTTGTATACCCCTTATATGACATCAATGAATGTGAAAACTGAAACATACAGTATATGAATCTAGCTCTCTCCTATTTGGGTCAAGGGAGTCTTTCTTAGCACACTCAGACTATAAATGATAGGAGGGCAAACTCTACCCATTTCTTTTTTGTGTGCAGGATCTAAAAGTAAACAATGGTTCCCAGACCAGACTACAGTGTATATTTTACTCCTTTTTTATAAGTGTATTGTATATAGAAACTATAGCAATGTATAGCTTTTAAAATGCCATTTCTGTCATTTTGAATCAAAAAATGTGGGAGCAGCTGGGTAATTACCTTTGAAGAGAGAGAAGATGTGTAAGAGGATTATCTGATGACTGGGGAAACACAAGACCAATGCAAAATTTAGTTTTGGTTATGACTTTTCTACTCAGTCTGTGTTTTTGTTTGGTTTGAAGTTACTGCTGATAATTTAAGGATAGAACATTGAATCAAATCAACATTGAATCCAGATGGGTATTAAAATGTTGCTAATGGAATTGAGTATAATTATAAATAAGAAAATAGGCATTTATTCAGCACAGAGTGTATTATCTGTTAGGTTGGAAGTTATAACCTGTATCATCAAGGCTGTCTTTAGCAGCTTCTATCTGTAGGGTGTTTGGCAGTCAAAGTTACTAGCTATTCTTCATGACCAAACAGTGAAACATGTCAATAATTTTTGCTCTGTTGTATAGCAACAGAAACTGTGATAGGCTATACAAACCTTGGAATAAGGCAATGGCAACTCACTCCCCTACTCTTGCCTGGAAAATCCTATGGGCAAAGGAGCCTGGTAGGCTGCAGTCCATGGGGTCGCTAAGAGTCGGACACGACTGAGCTACTTCACTTTTACTTTTCACTTTCATGCATTGGAGAAGGAAATGGCAACCCACTCCAGTGTTCTTGCCTGGAGAATCCCAGGGACGGAGGAGCCTGGTGGGCTGCCGTCTATGGGGCCGCACAGAGTCGGACATGACTGAAGCGACTTAGCAGCAGCAGCAGCAGCAGCAGAGGGTTTAATTTAAATATGTTGTTGCTGTTCAGTCAGTAAGTCATGTCCAACTCTTCACAACCCCATGGACTGTAGCCCACCAGGCTCCTCAGTCCACAGGATTTTCCAGGCGAGAACACTGGAATGAGTTACCATTTCTTCTTCCAGAGTATCTTTATGACCCAGTGATGCAACCCGTGTCTCCTGCGTCTTATGAGTTGGCAGGCGGATTCTTTACCAATGAGCCATCTGGAAAACCCTCTTAAATATTTTGAAAGTTAAATAAGCTATATATGTTTGTGTATAAAGTATCAAATGAAGCAAGGAAATTAACCTCTTAATTTGGAAGGCCTTTTTAATTAAGCTGGAAATTTCAAACAGTATCAGAATGTCAGTGCTCGAGGTTTGGAGATTAATTTAACTAAAGTGGTTTGTGGAATCTACAAATTCCATTTACTATATTGATGTGATCACTGGAAAAATATATGATATAAAGTAAAATTATAATAGTGAATAAGATAAATATTACATATGCTGTTCTTTCTATCCAAATATGTTGATTATTTAGTAACTCTTGATATTTCTGGTTTCACCTCAGTCATGTAAAGAGCTCAGAAGATATTAGTCTCATCTTTACAAAAGGAAAAAATAACTGAACAAACTTAAAAAAAAAAAAAACTAGCATGTCTCTGTCACTCATAATCTTGGTTGACTTCTGTCATCTTTTGAACATTTATTATCAGTTTTGAAAAAAATAAATCTCAAGGAGTGCCTAGCCCTTTCTCTACAGTTGCTTTCTCTCAAATTCACACACACACACACACACACAAACTCCTTGTCAATGAAAAGGCCTGATAACAAAGGAAAACTGTTACCTTTACTCAATCCTTGCTTGAAAACACCCTTCCTTTCTGCTCTTTCTGCCACTCATTGTCAAGATAAAAGAAAAGTTATGGGCTTCTGAATCTTTTGGTTAATGCAAAGGGCATGGCAAGAAAGGAAAGTAGATTTTTACACTTTAAAAGACTAGATAGAAATCAGATGAATCAAAAGTAAATAGTATAGTTTTAAAAAACTGACTTCAGTTTTTATTTTTGCACAGTTAAACTGGATAGGATTTTTCTGTTTCTTTATTTCTCTATAGAACCATGAGAACAATAACACATGACATTGTGTGTATGTGTATATGTGTGTGTGTGTGTGTGTGTGCGTGTATGCAAAGCACAACTGGCTTATTTACATGATAAATTCAGTTCTCCCTTCTGATCACAATGTTCATAGTCTCATTTAATATTTGAGTTCTACTAACAGTTTGTTAAGCCTCCACAATCAGACTGAAATATAAATTTCCCTTCAGAGTCAAGAGAGTTCTTTACAAGAATATCTTCCACAAAGGTCTCATCCTTACAACTAAAAAAAACTAGATGCAAGTGCACAGTTGTTCATTTATTCTTCCATCTTATTTATTAATCTTTATAGAATTTACTAGACTTAGTTATTTTATTTTGTAATAATAGCATTATTGAGTATATACAGTATAGTATGTGAATTGTAACTCAAATACCATAAAACTCACCCTTTTACAGTGTACAAGTCAGTGGTTTTTAGTAAATTCACAGAATTATGATCACTATCTAATTTCAGAACACTTTCATTCCCCAAGACTAAATCTTCATTTATAGTCACTCTCCATTTCTCCCTTCTTCCAGTCTCTGGAAACCACTCATCTACTTTCTGACTCTATGGATTTGTCTCTTCTGAACATTTCATATTGCTCTTTTTCCTTTACAGCTTTACATAACAATCATCAACATTGTTTGCCTGACATATTTCACTTGGACATTTCAGTCAGATTTATATCTTCTTAAATAGAAAAATTATATATTAAAAATCTCTTTTAAGGGGAAAAATTGTTAGCTCATTTCTTTAAGAATAACACATTACAAAATGGTGAATCTTTTTAAATGAATTCATTTCAACAAATATTATTGAAGCATTTAAGCAGTGTGTCTGTAAGTGTTAATTTTGGGTGACCTAGCTATATCATAATCACCTGGGGTGCTTTTTAAACATGCAAGTATTTGAGATCCACCTCATATATATTGAATTAGAGTTTTATGAAGAGGGGAAAGAATCTTCATCTAACAGGGCCTCTGGGTTATTCTTATGCACAGTAACATTTAGCTCCTCAGAAACCTACCCTGAGTAGGATCTAGCCATAATACAGATGAGTAAGACACAGTATCTGATCTTAGATGGTTTCAACATATTTTGTCTATACATTTGGTCAATGGTTTTTTAGTAAAATTATAGAAATAAATTGATAGAAATAGAACTAAAAGACTCCCAGTGATCAGTCACTATTTGCTTTTTATAAAATATTCTACAGATACTCTTTTGTTTACTTATTAAGAGTATCATATGGTACTAGATGTTGTGATATCTATATCTATATCTATATATATAGATATTAATGTTCCATATTTGCTCTTACATTAAATATATGTACATGAGTATTAATTCGTTTATTTGCTTAGTAAGTGAATATGTATTAAGTTACTATTCTGTGGCAAGCACTGTTTATGGCAGTAAACTAAATTAAGTCTTCAAGCTGTAAAACTAAAGGAAGAGGGAATGAAAGCAAGAGATATTTACAGAAGAAAGCAATGTGAATAGGCAAAGCCTTCATGGAAGGAAAAAAAAGGAACTAGTTCTCTGATGATGAATAGGCTTACTCTGGAAACCAATAAATAGAGGCCTCTCATAGGGTAAATCCCATGGACGGAGGAGCCTGGTAGGCTGCAGTCCATGGGGTCGCTAAGAGTCGGAAACGACTGAGCGACTTCACTTTCATTTTTCACTTTTCACTTTGATGCAATAGAGAAGGAAATGGCAACCCACTCCAGCGTTCTTGCCTGGAGAACCCCAGGGACAGGGGAGCCTGGTGGGCTGCCGTCTATGGGGTCGCACAGAGTCGGACACGACTGAAACGACTTAGCAGCAGAAGCAGCAGCAGCATATAACGAAAGATACATAAATAAAAGAGTGGTGATGGTTTAGTTACTAAGTCATGTCTAACTCTTGCTACCCCATGGACTGTAGCCCGTCAGGCTCCTCTGTCCATGGAATTTCCCATGGTAGAAATAATGGAGTGGGTTGTCATTTACTTCTCTCCAGGGGATCTTTCCGACCCAGGGACGGAATCTGCATCTCCTGCAAGGCAGGTGGATTTTTGACTGCTGAGCCACCTTCAAAGCCCAAATAAAAGTATACACTTATATATACCACCAAAACACTGGAACTTTTCATTCAAGTTAGAACCAACTATCAATAATAAACTACTGGCCCCTAAGTATAGAATCCTGTTAATTCTGCCACAAATGTGGCTATTTCCTCTGAAGGTACCCCAGAAGAATGGTGTTCTGCACGAATAAACCACAGCAATACATCTAATATGACTGAGCAAGCTGAGAAAGAGGGGAAAGTGTTCACTTGGATTAAGCACTAAAACCAATCAATTCATATAGAAGTGATAGACCAGACCATGAATCATAGCATTTAGGGAATTTCATGCATGGTACAAAAGTTGTAGGAGTTCTGCAGGGAAGGGCCAAAACAGATAGAGGACAGGAAATAAAGCATGTATCTAACCTGAGCTGAAAAAAAGCCAAGTCGACAGATGAAAATTATTCCTTTAACAACCAGGCAAAGTTAGTGATTTTTTAAAAAGCTTAGAGAAATTCCAGAACTTCAAAGAAAATGAGAAAACTCTTGCAAGCTTCCAGAGAAGAAACAGATTACCTAAAAAGGTAAAAAGGATCAGACCAGCCACAGGCAAGTTATCTGTCACACTGACAATGAGAAAGTAGATGAAAACCACCTACAGAATTTTGAGGAGTAAGAACTGTAGCCTGATCAATCCATTACTGACTGGGGGTTGGGGGAAGGAGGCAAGACATATATGGACTTGTTACACTTTAGGAAACACACTGTCTTGTTCCTCATCTAACCAGTAACATTGTATTAAGGGAAAAAACCATCAGAAGTGGGAAAGTAAAGAAAAGAAGAACAATCTTTTCTTTAGAAGAAGGTGGAGTGGGATGAATCTCATATTTCCCATATATAGTTTATATGTATCTCATATTTGTCATATATATATATTACATATGATGGGCATTGATAAAACACTAGGAATGCAACAAAATGATAAGAATTAAGGAAAAATCCTGGAAATCAAATGGATGTAAATTATAAAAATTGAAGATTAATTCTTGCCATTGAAGGGAAAATATAGAATCTGAGATTAAAAGTATTGAACTATCCTAATGAAATTCTAAGTTGAGGTGTATTGAAGAGAGACAAAAGAAAAAAAAAGAATGTCTCTTTCAGATTGTGGTAATAAAGGACAGTGAGTAAGTTTAAATAGCACAGCATGTGGAAAATGGTGCTGGAGAGCCAGGGCCACAGTCCTGATAAAGGAGTAGTAGCTGGAGACTTGTCCCGAGGTATAACAGGGAAACGTGAGTGTAATTACAGGCAGGCAAGATAGAGGTGATGACTATCAATGAAATAAGAGCTTCAGGAAAAATGAATATAAGGTGTTCAGTGCTTTCAAAACATTTTTAAGATAGAAAAAAATAAGTGTAGAGAAACAGATTTATTAGTATAAATAAATAAAATGGAGGAAAGCAACTGGATAATCAACAATGTTGAACACACACACACATATGATGTATATTCAAGAGAAAGAAATGTGTATTATGTTTTCATTACAAAAGACATGAAATTGGAAATAAATTACAAAAACCATACTAACATAATTTTACCTACTTAGAAATTAAGCAACTCTTGGAACAAAATAAAAAATGAACACCTTTTATAAAGGTACGGAAAGAAGAATACATCATACCTAACCTACAAAATAAAAATAAAACTGTAAATAATAAAACAGTTTTGCCTTAAATGCCTTAATTATTAAAGAAAACAATTACTCTGCTGAAATTTCTCATTATCAAATCATGATTGTTAATACTTTATATTGGACTTAATTCATACAGTATGTGGTAAGATTCATATTTTCAGTCATTTCAATATCTAAATTTAACCATCCTGATTAAACTGAATAATATTAGCAGGAGTTTGTCTTAAGGCAGAGAAGGCAATGGCACCCCACTCCAGTACTCTTGCCTGGAAAATCCCATGGACAGAGGAGCGGAGCCTTGTAGGCTGCAGTCCATGGGGTCGCTAGGAGTCAGACACGACTGAGCGACTTGACTTTCACTTTTCACTTTCATGCATTGGAGAAGGAAATGGCAACCCACTCCAGTGTTCTTGCCTGGAGAATCCCAGTTACGGGGGAGCCTGGTGGGCTGCTGTGTCTGGGGTCGCACAGAGTCGGACACGACTGAAGCGACTTAGCAGCAGCAGCAGCAGCAGTTGCTCTTAAGGGAAAAGAAAAGGCATTCATAAAAATTCAATAAAGTAGTTTATTGGATGAAAACTGAAACATTCATTAGAATGTCAAAATCAGAACATTTGAAATATCTGGATAATTTGGTAAATTTTTGAAACGTGTCGGTCAGCCAAGGGTGTCATAAAACAAAAACAAAAACAAAAAACATAAATTGGGTGGCTGAAGCAATAGGAATTTATTTCTCACAGTTCTGAAAGCTGGGAATTTCAAGGTCAACATGTCAGCCAATTTTGCTCCCCAGAGAGAGATCTCTTTCTTGCCCTTCTCACTGTATGAAGAGAGTTCTGGTCTCTTTACCTTAAAAACTGGAAATAGACATGCCTTATGATCCAGCAATCCCACTGCTGGGCATACACACTGAAAAAACCAGAAGGGAAAGAGACACGAGTACCCCAATGTTCATCGCAGCACTGTTTATAATAGCCAGGACATGGAAGCAACCTAGATGTCCATCAGCAGATGAATGGATAAGAAAGCTGTGGTACATATACACAATGGAGTATTATTCAGCCATTAAAAAGAATACATTTGAATCAGTTCTAATGAGGTGGATGAAACTGGAGCCTATTATACAGAGTGAAGTAAGCCAGAAAGAAAAACACCAATACAGTATACTAACGCATATATATGGAATTTAGAAAGATGGTAACAATAACCCTGTGTACGAGACAGCAAAAGAGACACTGATGTATAGAACAGTCTTATGGACTCTGTGGGAGAGGGAGAGGGTGGGAAGATTTGGGAGAATGGCATTGAAACATGTAAAATATCATGTATGAAATGAGTTGCCAGTCCAGGTTCGATGCACGATACTGGATGCTTGGGGCTGGTGCACTGGGACGACCCAGAGGGATGGAATGGGGAGGGAGGAGGGAGGAGGGTTCAGGATGGGGAACACATGTAAACCTGTGGCGGATTCATTTTGATATTTGGCAAATCTAATACAGTTATGTAAAGTTTAAAAATAAAATAAAATTAAAAAAAAAAAAAAAAAAAGTACTAATCTCATCATGGTTGCTCCATTCTCATGATGTCATCTAAACATACTTACTTCCCAAAGGTCACATCTCTAAATGCCTTCACTCTGGGGGTTAGAGCCTCAACACATGAACTTGGGGGTGACAGAGAAACACAGTTCAACCCATAGCAATATCCATCATGGATTTCATATTTTCATTGCCTTTATCAAGACCTTCTATTCAATTTATTTATTTATTTTTTTAAATTTTATTTTATTTTTAAACTTTACATAATTGTATTAGTTTTGCCAAATATCAAAATGAAATTAACCCAGTGTTTTACTTAAAGTGAAAGTCTCTCAGTTGTTTCTGACTCTGTGACCCCATGGACTGTACAGTTAATGGAACTCTCCAGGCCAGAATCCTAGAGTGGGTAGCCTTTCCCTTCTCCAGCAGCTCTTCCCAACTCAGGTCTCCTGCATTGCAGGTGAATTCTTTACTAGCTGAACCACAAGGGAAGCCCAAGAATACTGCAGTGGGTAGCCTACCCCTTCTCCAGCAGATCTTCCTGACCCAGGAATTGAACTGAGGTCTCGTGCATTGCAGGCAGATTCTTTACCAACAGAGCTATCAGGGAAGCTCTGTTTTACTTAAGCACAACAACAATTTCAATGATACTGTAAATGTTTACATGTAAAGTGAGCTAGCTAGTCATTTTATTAGTTAAGGAGTAATTTTAAACATGCTTCCCACAGACAGTTTAAGACGGTCTTTGATATCTAGGCAGTCATACACCTTTAAGTCTGTTCTTTCTTCAAAAGCTTTCTAAAAACTAACATGGCCAGCTGTTGAAAATATCCATTAAACATTAACTGCTCCAGGTAAAAATTATCATGATCCATGCCTTACAGTGAAAAGCTATCTTTGAGATTATTATTGTAATGCTTAACTATACCGCTAACAGTGGTCGAGAACTAAGCAGCTCATAAACTTGCCACTCCAGCTATTACAAAGTCAAGATAATGTAGTTGAAAGCAGAGCAATAAAATAACCAGGTCATCATAAACCTAAAGTAAATAAAATCACATAGTAGTAACTAATTAACATAACACATACAAATCTTCAATATTATTCACTGTTTGAAGTCCTTTATATTGAATGATTATATGAATTCTTTGTATGAAATGATTTTATATAGTCCTTTATATGAAATTAAGTTTCTTCCTCTTTTCTGTGGGAATAAATGCAGCTTATTAAATGAAAACAAGTGAAGGCTTTATTCAGAGCTTGCAAAAGAGTCAGTCACTACCACTTGTACTTGTCAGAGGCTCATAAGGCAGGTGGAGGAGTGATAAAATTTTATAGTGGGAAGAAATGCTTCAAGTTTGCCTTAATTGGAGTTTGTTGGCACGTAGAAGCTGGAGATGGGCTAAATTAGAAGGGCATTCTTTTTGTTCTTTGTAAGTGTGTGTTTATTGCAGATTGTACATATGACAAAAATAATCAACATATAACTGAAAACAAAAGTAATAACTATCAGTAAAGGAATGATTGCATAAATGATAAAATAACCTTAAATAAAAAAACCTATAATGATAAAAAAACTTCCATCATATGGAAGGTAATACAGCAAATATAAAAAACAAAAACAAAAAATGAATGAGTGCTAAATCAGATAATTTGTAGGGATTTCCAAGAGGTTTTGTTGATTAAGAAAAGAAAACTGCAGACAAGTGAATATAATACATTTTCATTAAACAAAAACTTCCAGTATATGTGTATGAAAATATGTTTATGTGTATGTATGTGTCTGTGTATTAAATTAAATGAGCATGGAAAAGTATTTTTAAAGCTATATAAAATATTATTAAAAAGACAACACAGGACATTAAAGCTTGAATTATAAGTATGAATGGCAAGGAAGTTATGTTATTTTGAATAATGTTCCCTCCAAGATGTCCATGTTCTGATCTAGAAGAGAGGCATTTTAAGCAATTGATTAGGGGAGCATATTTGGCTTTCAATGGTTGGCTGTAAATTAGAAGTGGAAGCAGAAATTCAGGAAACTGGCAGTTATTGATTACTCCATTTTGGGCTGATTTCACTTACTCCTGGACTAGCTGCTGCAGATTGTGGGTTGTGTTCTACTTTTACGTATGGTCTGGCTGCTCTCCATTTGTATATTCAGTCTCTCAGTTTCTACCCTGACAAATATTGCCCCAGAAAATTTGAATTCATAATGGTTTGGAGCAGTGTTAGAGGAAATAACCCAGGAAATAACTTCTAAGAAAATGCAGTCAATCTGATCACCTCATTTTAGACACATATTTTCTATAATAGAAAGGGTTTTTTTAAATTGTTATTACACTTTCTGCTAACTGCTATATTAACTAAATTACTTCTAAGCATAAAATTTCAAACTGATAAAAATACATACACAGAGGACCAAACCAACTTTATTTCATTTTAAAGTATGTGTGTAAGTTGAAGAAATGTTTCAGACTATAATTCATGTTGTCTTTTTACGATTATCACCAAAGAGATTCTTAAGTGCTGAAATATATGACTTCTCTTGATAGGAATACATTGAAGGTGTAGTTTTTAACTTCACTTGAATAAGGCTTTCAGTAGCCTTAGGGAAGATATGAATCAACAGAGGTATTCTAGTCTCTCACTTCAAGTTGAAAGGCCAGGTTAGCTTCAGAATATTAAAAGCTACCACTAGCATAGCAATTATTATTACCATTTATCTAGCCATTACTGTCTGCCAGGGTCTCTATATGTTCACATTTGAGTTGATTTAATTTTTGCAAGACTTTCAATATAATTTAAAATAGGAGGCCAAGTTATATCAATTCATTTATCCATTAAAAAACCATTTGCTGTGTCTCTCTGAAACCCAAGGATGACTGGCTAAAGTGGATGATGTGTCAGGGGTCAAATCCAAACCTGCCTGCATCCACTTTCTGTGTTCTCATCCAAATGCACCCAAATTTCCTCATGCATTAAGGCTTACTCACAGGAAAGAAATCTTGACAGGCTCTACATTATGGACTAGGACGTTCCTGATAAGTTTTCCTACCACCAAAATTAAGTGCAAATGGCACATAAAAAGAATTCAAGAAGTAGAAGTCTATACTTTAATATTTTATTCTGAAGTGATTTTTAGAATTTTTTTCCAGTTAGCAAATAGTAATCATGACATACTGCTGTAGGTTGTTAAATTAATGTCCATATGATGATAAACATAAAGCAACAAAAAATTGATTCCTTGTGATGGTTGATTTTATGGGTCAACTTGACTAGGGCATGGAATACTCAGGCATTTACTCAAAATGGTAAGTACTTCTGCAAGGTTGTTGATGGATAGGATTTTAACTTTATTTGCTTAGTTATTTATGTATAACTTCTTAGATACCAAAATAAATATAATTAAATATCAGGGTACAAATGCTTGTTATATTATTTTATGTGTTTGAAATACACTTTATTTAGTGAAAAAATATGCTGAAGTTACCTGAATTTCTAACAGAAATAAGGGAAAATGTGTAAGGTGAACTTGCAAATGATTATATGAAATATAAAATGTTAGCCAGTTATAACATATAATGAAATAAAACATTACATTAAAACTAAGTACAAGATATAAAATTCCTAGGGATACTTTAATGAGAAATGTGCATCACATGTAACAATCTTAATTGAAGAAACAGAAATGTATACCTGAACAGGTAGAAGGGAATTTTTCAAATTTTAATTCTTCCATTAAATAGTTTTAAAGAATTTCAAATCAATGTCAGTGGTGGTTAACTTGATATCCTATAGTGAGACTGCAAATTCAATGAAATTTTAAATGAATAAATAACTAAGATATTTAATACGGTGTAAGAAGGACGTTGAAATTTCAATGAGTAAAAGAACAGGTTACTTATGTAAAGGTGTTATTAAAACGTCAATGGATTGTGTTTCTAAAGAGATGTACCAGTGATCTACCTATAAGAATTTCTCTTTATAATTCTTGTTCATATGAATTTAGTACATAATTACCTTTTCATTACAAATAGCTAAGGAATTAAGTCAATCAAGAAATAGAGCATAGTCAATTAACTGAAATTTAAGGGGGGGAAACAGGCTTCACTGATAGCTCAGTTTGTAAAGAATCCACCTCCTATGCAGGAGACACCTGGGTCAGGCAGATCCCTTGGAGAAGGCATAGGTTACCCACTCCAGTATTCTTGGGCTTCCCTTGTGGCTTAGCCAGTAAAGAATCTACCTGCAATGCAGGAAACATGGGTTCAATCCTTGGGTTGGGAAGATTCCCCTGGAGAAGGGAAAGGCTACCCACTCCAGTATTCTGGCCTAAAGAATTCCTTGGACTCTATAGTCCATGGGGTTGCAAAGAGTCAGACACAGACTGAGCGACTTTCACTTTAGGGGGAAAAAAAAATCAGTTCTCCAGGATCTCCATCAAACATTTGAATGCAGAATAGCTGGGTGCTGAATCCTCTACCCTGAGCTCTTGCCACAACCACCACCATTCCAGGCTTTACTCAAACACAGATAGTGCACTAACAAAGTGGAGATTTGTGGTCACTGACCCTGCTGGAGAAATCATCCCTGGGTCACAGAATCACTGGAAGAACCAGCATCAGCAACCCAGACTAGGAGCTACCCTTTCATTTTTCCTTTTAATATGAGCAGTCATTATACAACCCTGGGCACACAAGGAAAATAACAGCCAGAAATGATAATTTCATACTCTAAAATGAGTGAATATCTACCAAAGAAAAGAGAATTATTTTAAAAAAGTAAGAGGACTTAAAAAGTATCTGACTAGCATTCTCAGTCAGATTCAAGAGAATCGCAGTGATAAATACAAAAACAAGTTATAAAAAAAAGAAAAAAGAGAGAGTCAATGTGGCTGCAAGAAGAATTCTTGGAAGTAGAAAGCATGATTGAAGAGTGTCCTAATTCAGTAACAATTTAAGAACAAAATGTGTATTTCTAAAAACTAAATTTGTGAGGATCAATTGTATTAAAATTATGGGAAAGTGAAAAAATGAAATACATAAGGGATTGATAGAATATGTGCTTCTTGGCAAATCTAGGTAAGCCAACACACATTAAGCAGCATATAGAAAGAACAAATAATGGAAATGAATAATCAAGCAAACTGTGTATGTCAAATATCTAGAACTGAGGAGAACATTTTGGGAACATACACAAACAGATACAAATCCTATCAGAAATTTGGAATTACTAAGAAAATTTAAATGTGACAAGCTTCCAGAAACACATATAAGCACACACAAAAAATGGTACCAAAATAAACAAAAATAGCAAACAAACAAAAACCCAGGTTTACAAAGGAGAAAGAATCAAAGTGGCTCTGTAGTTCTTATCTGCAATCTCCCAGCTCAGCATAATAATCAGCAGAAGTCATTGCAAATCCCTCAAACCAGAGTCCAGTTGGGAAGATAAAAAGCAAGAAAAGCAGATTAAGAGTATCAATCATGTCTCAATTCTTTCTTTTTTTTTTAACTATATATGTAAACATTGTCACTCAGCAAAGTGAGAAATTTGACTTTTTAGCTATTTTAACATATGAAGGTCACGACAAGTGTAAACATTTATGGAATCTAACGGGGTATTCTGGAACCAATTCCAATACCTGGAGAAAGGGGGAATTCCCTAACATGGAGCCATGCTCTAACACCAGAGTCCTATGATTTAACTCAATTCTGACTCCCTACTTGGAGATAATATCAGATTCCACAGGTTAAGAACTCAGGCCCACAAAACTGTCCTGTCCCCTTTAGACCCCAATCCAAGACCTGTTTGTCAACTGTGCTTCTGACTGTTTAGCTGTAACTCTGAGGTTCCCACCATCTCTTCCTCAGGTTTGATTAATTTGCTAGAGAGTCTCACAGAACTCAGAAAATCTGTTTGTACAATGTTTACTTTTATTATAAAAGCATGTGATTAAATATACAGATGAACATCCAGAGGAAGAGATGTATAGGACAAGGTATGTGAGAAGTGAAGCAGAGTGCCACTCTCCCCTCCTCCCCATGTTCACCTACCTGGGAAGCTCTCTGAACCCCATACCATTGGGACTTTTATGGAGGCTGCATCATGTAAATATGAGTGATCACTAACTCTGTTTCCAGCCTATCTTTCTTCTCAAAGAATGGGGGATAGGGCTGAAAAGTCTGAGCTTCTAATCAAGGTTTGACCTTTTTGGTGACCAGCCCTTCCCAGGTGGCTCAGAAGTTAAAGAATCCATCTGCCAATGCAGGAGATGCAGGTTTGAACCCTGGGTTGGGAAGATTCCCTAGAGAAGGAAATGGCAACCCACTCTAGTATATCCTTGCCTGGGAAATCCCGTGGACAGAGGAGCCTGGCAGGCTACAGTCCATGGAGTTGCAAAAGAATCAGATACAACTTAGTGACTAAACAACACCCTCATCCAGGAGCCAGCCAGGAGCCTACCCAGAGTCATTTCATTAGAAAAAAGATAGTTCTATCTCAAGAAAATTAGAAGAGGTTTAGGAGTCCTGTGTCCAGAACCAGGATCAAAGACCAAATATGAGTCCATTGACAGATGAATGGATGAAGAAGATGTGGTACATAAATACAATGAAATATTACTCAGCCCGAAAAAAGGAACAAAATTGGGTCATTTGTAAAGATGTGGATGGACTGAGAGTCTGTCATACAGAGTGAAGTTAGTCAGAAAGAGAAAAACAAGTATGATATGTTAATGCATATGTGTGGAATCTAGAAAAATAGTACAGATGAACCTATCTGCAGAGCAGGAATAGAGATACAGACGTAGAACAAAGATTTGTAAACACAGGTAGGGGAAGGGGAAGGTGGGACAAATTGGGAAAGTGGGTTTGACGTATATATATATATTCTACCATGTGTAAATAGATATCTAGTAGGAACTTTCTATATAGCACAGGGAACTTATCTTGGTGATCTGTGATGACCTAAATGGGTGGAATGAGGGGGTAGGATCGAGGTCTAAGAGGGAAAGGATATATATATATATATATATATGTATACACACATACACACACACACACACATATAGCTGATTCACTTTGTTGTATAGCAGAAAATAACACATTATTGTAAAGCAATTATACTCCAATTAAAAGAAATAGAAAAATAAAAACACCAAGTTTGAGAACAAAAAGATATTCCTAGTGCTCTCATCACCTAGGAAATCATAGTTGCTTTGTGCCAAAAATGGAATGAAAACCAAATATATGTTTTCTATTGTAAATCAAAACATTACAGACTGCCTGTTAGGGGCCAAGCATTGTGTTCCTCTACCTTCAAGGAGTCCCCCTTCAATTAGGATAGACAGGAAAACCAATGCAAAGCCAGTAAGGATGCACTGAGGAAGCTTTCTTTCCATATGGTTTAAGGAAGCCACTTTGAAGTGATCCTAAGCCAGCCAAGTGAATGTGTCGGGGAGGGCATTGCTGAGGATTAATCTTAAGGGATAGCAAGACTTCACCAACTCACAGGAGAGGAGATAGCTTTGCAGGCAGATTAGAAAACAAGAGGCAAAAACAATACATTGTGTAGGAAGGAAGAAGTAGGGCTACAAACTTAGCAGTAGTCAGGATGTTTAGAGAATGAGTCATTATGTAGACTGAAATGAGGCCAAAGAAGTGGGTTGGGCTTCAATCATAGAAGGTCTTATAATCCTATGGTAAATGATTTGAAGCATATTCTGTAGGGCATTGCTTCTCAATCTTTTAAAGGAAAACAACCCTTTATTCAAATAACATCTACCTGGAGATCTAATACATAAAAAGATGAAAACATGTACCTTATTAGCATAATTATAGAAGCTACAGTTGTGTGCTTGTGTTAGTCACTCAGTCGTTGGTGACATCAATCTTATAGTCAGGCAATATGTACAATGAGGCAATCCGATGAACCCCCCCAAATCTCACCCTTGGCTTATAATTTATTTCTAAGTTTACTTTTAGTTGTATATTAGCCAAAAAAGCCTTAAATCACAGAGATAAATACATGCAAATAGTCATTCAACAACTTTTATAGACAGAAATGGGAAAAGAAGCATTATTCTGGTATCTGGATGGAAAAAGAGAGAGCTTGAACACTAGCAAACATGAAACACAGGTTAATAAGCTGAACAGGAATGGGTCCTACAGGTGAACCCCCAGGACAGGTCAAGGATTTCATAGTCTTTCATCAACAACGTTTAACTACTTGCTTAACATTTGTTAATGGCAGTGGTGAAGGATGAAGGAAGAGAAGTTTTGTTCAGGAAATAATGTGTTTATTTGTATCCAAAAATTCTTATTAGCAAGTAAGAAAATTCAAATCTAGACATTTAAGCAAAGCAAGAAATTATCGAAAAGTATGGGGGTTCCCAGAATTGACAAAGTGATGGAAAAGCCAGCCTAAAAAGTGCACAGAAACAAAAACAACCTTAAAGTTCCCAAATCAGGAAAAATGGAAACTTTACCTTCAGTAGGGACAGTCCACCCAGGATGCATTCACACACTCTCCACAGCAGGACACAGCAGCATGTGTCATGGGTCATTCCCAGCCCACCCAGGCATGAATGTGTTTTCAGTTTCAGGAATATGTTTTCATTCCTGTCTCTCAGACAATGGGGAGCAAGAGGCTCTTTCTCTTGAACCCCTGGAATGGGAAGGTGAGCAATGGTGGCTGACGGGGAATGAGACTGTGCCCAGCATTTGGAAGATAGACGTCAAAGATGAAGGAATGAGATCCCAGAGAATTTCCCTTGAAACTCAGAAGGGAATGGGAATATTATGTATTCTGTGAATAGCAGGGTCTCAACTTCTTTATTTCCACAACATCCTAGGGAATTCAGTGGACATTGGAAAGAAGTAGTTGATGATTTTTTAAACGTCTTCACTGAATTTGTTACAATATTTCTTCTGTTTTCTGTCTTGATTTTTGGCCACAAGACATGCTTAGCTCCCTGGATTAGGGATCAAATCTGCATCTCCTGCATTGGAAGGTAAAATATTAACCACTGGATCACCAGACAAGTCTTTGACCTTTAACAGACAATGGCCATAACAGAAAAAATGCCTGAGATTGGTACAAAGATAGGAAAACAGTTAATTCCCTGCTGCTGCTGCTAAGTCGATTCAGTCATGTCTGACTCTGTGCGACCCCATAGACGGCAGCCCACCAGGCTCCCCTGTTCCTGGGATTCTCCAGGCAAGAATACTGGAGTGGGTTGCCATTTCCTTCTCTAATGCGTGAAAGTGAAAAGTGAAAGTGAAGTTGCTCAGTCGTGCCCAACTCTTAGCGACCCCATGAACTGCAACCTACCAGTGTCCTCCGCCCATGGGATTTTCCAGGCAAGAGTACTGGAGTGGGGTGCCATTGCCTTCTCCGGCTAATTCCCTAAGAATTGCTATTCTGACTACATACCAGCTATTACCAAGAGATACTGAGCTTCAGAAGGACTTCTTCCTTGAAATTTCTGTATACTCTGTAAATCTCTGGAATCTCCAGAGAGGGCAAGTAATCAGAGTATATCATAGAGTTTTGATGTTGGAAAAAATCTTACTTTCAAACACTTATTGTGGGCCAGGCAATAATAGTCCTATCACTTTACATATTCAAGTCATTTTACCTTCACACCAACCCATAGAATAGTTCCAGTTGACCTTAAACAGGAAGGGGATTAATCCAAGCATAATTTATAGTCAGTACCCTGTAATAGAGGTTCTTATAAATACACAGATTAACCAAGCGTATGCAATACATACAGTGTAGTACTGTAGCATTTACTATTGAGAAATATCTGGATATAAGTGCATCTGTGCAGTTCAAACCTGAGTTATTCAAGAGTCAGCTGTCCTAGTCTTATTCCTATTTCATGCATGTGGTATTGAGAAACATATTAAATAATGGAGTCATACAGGAGAAGGCAATGGCAACCCACTCCAGTACTCTTGCCTGGAAAATCCCATGGACGGAGGAACCTGGCAGGCTGCAGTCCATGGGGTTGCACAGAATCAGACACGACTGAAGCGAATTAGCAGCAGCAGCAGCAACACTAAATAAAGAATAGAACCAGATTTCAAACCCAGGCAGCCTGCCTCCTGAGTCCATGGTTTTTTTTTTTTTTTTTTTTTTTAATGGCCTAAAGGCTACAATTCTCCTAACAGTCTACAAACTAAAACATATCAATTCAGTTCAGTTCAGTTGCTCAGTCGTGTTTGACTCTCCGTGACCCGATGAACCACAGCACACCAGGCCTCCCTGTCCATCACCAACTCCCGGAGTCCACCCAAACCCATGTCCATCGAGATGGTGATGCCATCCAACCATCTCATTCTCTGTCATCCCCTTCTTCTCCTGCCATCAATCTTTCCCAGCATCAGGGTCTTTTCCAGTGAGTCAGCTCTTTGCATCAAAAGGCAAATTATTGGAGTTCCAGCTTCAACATCAGTCCTTCCAGTGAACACCCAGGACTGATCTCCTTTAGGATGGACTGGTTGGATCTCCTTGTAGTCCAAGGGACTCTCAAGAGGCTTCTCCAACACCACAGTTCAAAAGCATCAATTCTTCAGTGCTCAGCTTTCTTTATAGTCCAATTCTCACATCCATACATGACCACTGGAAAAACCATAGCTTTGACCAGATGGACCTTTGTTGGCAAAGTATGTTTCTGTTTTTTAATATGCTATCTAGATTGGCTATACCTTTCCTTCTAAGGAGTAAGCATCTTTTAATTTCATGGCTGCAATCACCAATGCAACGATTTTGGAGCCCAGAAAAATAAAGTCACCCACTGTTTCCACTGTTTCTCCATCTATTTGCCATGAAGTGATGGGACAAGATGCCATAATCTTAGTTTTCTGAATGTTGAGCTTAAAGCCAACTTTTTCACTCTCCTCTTTCACTTTCATCAAGAGGCATTTTACAGTTATGTAAAGTTAAAAAATAAAATAAAATTAAAAAAAAAAAGAGGCATTTTAGTTCCTCTTCACCTTCTGCCATGAGGTTGGTGTCATCTACATATCTGAGGTTATTGATATTTCTCCCAGCAATCCTGATTTCAGGTTGTGCTTCCTCCAGCCCAGCATTTCTCATGATGTACTCTGCATATAAGTTAAATAAGCAGGGTGACAATATACAGCCTTGACATACTCCTTTTCCTTTTTGGAACCAGTCTGTTGTTCCATGTCCAGTTCTAACTATTGCTTCCTAATCTGCATACAGGTTTCTCAAGAGGCAGGTCAGGTGCTCTGGTATGCCTATCTCTTTCAGAATTTTCCACAGTTTATTGTGATCCACACAGTCAAAGGCTATGGCATAGTTAATAAAGCAGAAATAGATGTTTTTCTGGAACTCTTTTGCTTTTTGATAATCCAGTTGAGTTGGCAATTTGGTTTCTGATTCTCCTGCCTTTTCTAAAACCAGCTTGAACATCTGGAAGTTCATGGTCACATATTGCTGAAGCCTGGCTTGGAGAATTTTGAGCATTACTTTACTAGTGTGTGAGATGACTGCAATCGTGCAGTAGTTTGAGCATTCTTTGGCATTGCCTTTCTTTAGGATAGGAATGAAAACTGACCTTTTCCAGTCCTGTGGCCACTGCTGAGTTTTCCAAATTTGCTGGCATAGTGAATGCAGCACTTTCACAGCATCATCTTTCAGGATTTGGAATAGCTCAACTGGAATTCCATCACCTCCACTAGCTTTGTTCATAGTGATGCTTCCTAAGGCCCACTTGACTTCACATTCCAGTATGTCTTGGCTCTAGATGAGTGATCACACCATCGTGATTATCTGGGTCATGAAGATCTTTTTTGTACAGTTCTTCTGTGTATTCTTGCCACCTCTTCTTAATATCTTCTGCTTCTGTTAGTTCCCTACCATTTCTGTCCTTTATTGAGCCCATCTGTGCTTGAAATGTTCCCTTGGTATCTCTAATTTTCTTGAAGAGATCTCTAGTCTTTCCCATTCTATTGTTTTCCTCTGTTTCTTTGCACTGATCGCTGAGGAAGGCTTTCTTATCTCTCCTTCCTATTCTTTGAAACTTTGCATTCAAATGGATATATCTTTCCCTTTCTCCTTTGCTTTTCACTTCCCTTCTTTTCACAGCTGTTTGTGAGGCCTCCTCAGACAGCCATTTTGCTTTCTTGCATTTCTTTTTCTTGGGGATGATATTGATTCCTGTCTCCTGTACAATGTTGCGAACCTCCATCCAAGTTCACCAGGCACTCTGTCTATCAGATCTAGTCCCTTAAATCTATTTCTCACTTCCACTGTATAGTCATAAGGGATTTGATTTAGCTCATACCTGAATGATCTAGTGTTTTTCCCTACTTTCTTCCATTTAAATCTGAATTTGGCAATAAGGAGTTCGTGGTCTGAGCCACAGTCAGCTCCTGGTCTTGTTTTTGCTGACTGTATAGAGCTTCTCCATCTTTGGCTGCAAAAAGTATAATCAATCTGATGTCCATGTGTAATGTCTTGTGTCTTGTGTTGTTGGAAGAGAGTGTTTGCTATGGCCAGTGTGTTCTCTTGGCAGAACTCTATCAGCCTTTGCTCTGCTTCATTCTGTACTCCAAGGCCAAATTTGCCTGTTACTCCAGGTATTTCTTGACTTCCTACCTTTGCATTCCAGTCCCCTATAATGAAAAGGACATCTTTTTTAGTGTTAGTTCTAGAAGGTCTTTTAGGTTTTCATAGAAATGTTCAACTTCAGCTTCTTCAGCGTTACTGGTTGGGGCATAGATTTGGATTACCATGATATTGAATGGTTTGCCTTGAAAATGAACAGAGATCATTTTGTCTTTTTAGAGACTGTATGCAAGTACTGCATTTTGTACTCTTTTGTTGACTTAATGGCTACTGGATTTCTTCTAAGGGATTCCTGCCTATAGTAGTAGATATAATGGTCATCTGAGTTAAATTCACCCATTCCAGTCCATCTTAGTTTATTGATTCATAGAATGTCGATGTTCACTCTTGTCATCTCCTGTTTGACCACTTCCAATTTGCCTTGATTCATGGACCTAACATTCCAGGTTCCTATGCAATATTGCTCTTTACAACATTGGACCTTTCTTCTATTGCCAGTCCCATTCACAACTGGATGTTGTTTTTGCTTTGGCTCCATTCCTTTATTCTTTCTGGAGTTATTTCTCCACTGATCTCCAGTAGTATATTGGGCACCTACCCACCTGGGGAGTTCATCTTTCAATGTCCTATATTTTTGCCTTTTCATACTGTTCATGGAGTTCTCCATGCAAGAATACTGAAGTGGTTTGCCATTCCCTTCTCCAGTGGACCACATTCTGTCAGACCTCTCCACCATGACCCGTCTGTCTTGCGTGGCCCCAAATGGCACAACTTAGTTTCGTTGAGTTAGACAAGGCTGTGGTCCATGTGATCAGATTGGCTAGTTGTGATTGTAGTTTCAGTCTGTCTGCCCTTTGATCCTCTGGCTCAGTGTCTACCATCTTACTTGGATTTCACTTACCTTGGATGTGGGGTCTCTCTTCATGGCTGCTCCAGCAAAGCGCAGCTGACACTCCTTACCTCAGATGCGGGGTAGCTTCTCTTGGCTGTGGCCCCTGACTTGCCTCCCTAGGTAGCTCCTTTTGGATATGTTCATGCACCATCACCATGCTCAAAACATATCAATTATGTTTGATGAAAAATAAAGAATTTGTATACACCAAAAATAACTTTTAGAATTATTTTTCAGGTTGTTCATCCCTGTGTAAAAGATAACATTTGTTGCTCATATCCATGAAGAACAGTGACTAATAATTCTCAAAATTTTCTTTAAAAAAATATTTTTTCTGTCATTTATGTGAAAAAAATTCATGCTATTCTATTATTCTTATTTTCTTTGATTTTTTAAAAATAATTTTCCAGTAGTCGCTTCAGCAGCACATATACTAAAATTGGAATGATACAGAGATTAGCATGGCCCCTGAGCAAGGATGACACACAAATTCAAGAAGCATTTCATATTTTTTCTGTGTAACCCTGTGAAGATCTCAGAGGGGTTCAGACTGTGGAGAGCACATAGGGAAGTGATTACTGGCTAGCTTGCTCTCACGCCAAGACATATATTAATCAAATTAACAAAGATTAAACAGAAAGAGCAAATATTAAAAGCAGCAAGGGAAAAACAACAAATAACACACAAGGGGATTCCCATAAGGATAACAGCTGATCTTTCAATAGAAACTCTTCAGGCTAGGAGAGAATGGCAGGACATATAAAGTGATGAAAGAAAATAACCTACAGCCCAGATTATTGTACCCAGCAAGGATCTCATTCAAATATGAAGGAGAAATAAAAAGCTTTACAGACAAGCAAAAGCTGAGAGAATTCAGCACCATCAAACCAGCTCTCCAACAAATGCCAAAGGATCTTCTCTAGACTGGAAACACAACAAGGGTGTATAAACTTAAACCCAAAACAATAAAGTAAATGGCCAAAGGATCATACTTATCAGTAATTACCTTAAACGTAAATGGTTTGAATGCCCCAACCAAAAGACAAAGACTGGCTGAATGGACATAAAAACAAGACCCCTATATATGTTGTGTACAAGAGACCCACCTCAAAACAGGGGACACATACAGATTGAGAGTGAAGGACTGGAAAAAGTTATTCCACGCAAATAGAGACCAAAAGAAAGCAGGAGTAGCAATACTCATATCAGATAAAATAGACTTTAAAACAAAAGCTGTGAAAAGAGACAAAGAAGTACACTACATAATGATCAAAGGACCAACACAAGAAGAAGATATAACAATTATAAATATATATGGACCCAACATAGGAGCACCACAATATGTAAAACAAATGCTAACAAGTATGAAAGGGGAAATTAACAATAACACAATAATAGTGGGGGACTTTAATACCACACTCACATCTATGGATAGATCAATTAAACAGAAAATTAACAAGGAAATGCAAACTTTAAATGATACAATAGACCATTTAGACCTAATTGATATCTATTGGACATTTCACCCCAAAACAATGAATTTCACCTTTTTCTCAAGCACACACAGAACCTTCTCCAGGAGAGATCACATCCTGGGCCATAAATCTAGCCTTGGTAAATTCAAAAAAATTGAAATCATTCCAAGCATCTTTTCTGACCACAATGCAGTAAGATTAGATCTCAATTACAGGAGAAAAAATATTAATATGGAGGCTGAAAACACGCTGCTGAATAACCAGCAAATCAGAGAAGAAATCAAAAAAGAAATCAAAATTTGCATAGAAATGAATGAAAATGAAAACACAACAACCCAAAACCTATGGGACACTGTAAAAGCAGTGCTAAGGGGAAGATTCATAGCAGTACAGTTATACCTCAAGAAACAGGATAAAAGTCAAATAAATAACCTAGATCAGATCAGGTTAGTTGCTCGGTCATGTCCGACTCTTTGTGACCCCATGAATTGCAGCACGCCAGGCCCCCTGTCCATCACCAACTCCCGGAGTTCACTCAGACTCACGTCCATCGAGTCAGTGATGTCATCCAGCCATCTCATCCTCTGTCGTCCCCTTCTCCTCCTGCCCCCAAGCCCTCCCAGCATCAGAGTCTTTTCCAATGAGTCAACTCTTCGCATGAGGTGGCCAAAGTACTGGAGTTTCAGCTTTAGCAGCATTCCTTCCAAAGAAATCCCAGGGTTGATCTCCTTCAGAATGGACTGGTTGGATCTCCTTGCAGTCCAAGGGACTCTCAAGAGTCTTCTCCAACACCACAGTTCAAAAGCATCAATTCTTCCGCACTCAGCCTTCTTCACAGTCCAACTCTCACATCCATACATGACCACAGGAAAAACCATAGCCTAACTCTACACCTAAAGCAACTAGAAAAGGAAGAAATGAAGAACCCCAGGGTTAGTAGAAGGAAAGAAATCTTAAAAATTAGGGCAGAAATAAATGCAAAAAGAAACAAAAGACACCATAGCAAAAATCAACAAAGCCAAAAGCTGGTTCTTTGAGAGGATAAATAAAATTGACAAACCATTAGCCAGACTCATCAAGAAATCAAGGGAGAAAAATCAAATCAATAAAATTAGAAATGAAAACGGAGAGATCACAACAGACAACACAGGAATACAAAGGATCATAAGAGACTACTAACAGTGATTATATGCCAATAAAATGGACAACTTGGAAGAAACGGACAAATCTTTAGAAAAGTGCAGCTTTCCAAAGCTGAACCAGGAAGAAATGGAAAATCTTAACAGACCCATCACAAGCACAGTAATTGAAACTGTAATCAGAAATCTTCCAGCAAACAAAAGCCCAGGTCCAGACGGCTTCACAGCGGAATTCTACCGAAAATGTAGAGAAGGGCTAACACCTATCCTACTCAAACTCTTCCAGAAAATTGCAGAGGAAGGTAAACTTCCAAACTCATTCTATGAGGCCACCATCACCCTAATACCAAAACCTGACAAAGATGCCACAAAAAAGAAAAATACAGGCCATAGCAATGAAGAAGATAGATGCAAAAATCCTTAACAAAATTCTAGCAATCAGAATCCAACAACACATTAAAAAGATCATACACTATGACTAAGTGGGCTTTATCCCAGGGATGCAAGGATTCTTCAATATCCACAAATCAATCAGCAAAATACACCAAATTAACAAATGGAAAAATAAAAGCCATCTGATTATCTCAATAGATGCAGAGAAAGCCTTTGACAAAATTCAACATCCATTTATGACAAAAACGCTCCAGAAAGCAGGAATAGAAGGAACATACATCAACATAATAAAAGCTATATATGAAAAACCCACAGCAAACATTATCCTCAATAGTGAAAAATTGAAAGCATTTCCCCTAAAGTCAGGAACAAGACAAGGGTGCCCACTCTCACCACTACTATTCAACATAGTTTTGGAAGTTTTGGCCACAGCAATCAGAGCAGAAAAAGAAATAAAAGGAATCCAAAATGGAAAAGAGGAAGTAAAACTCTCACTGTTTGCACATGACATGATCCTTTACATAGAGAACCCTAAAGGCTCCACCAGAAAACTACTAGAGCTAATTAATGAATATAGTAAATTTGCAGGATATAAAATCAACACATAGAAATCCCTTGCATTCCTATACACTAACAATGAGAAAACAGAAAGAGAAATTAAGGAAACAATTCCATTCACCATTGCAACGAAAAGAATAAAATACTTAGGAATATATCTACCTAAAGAAACTAAAGACCTATGTATAGAAAACTATAGAACACTGGTGAAAGAAATCAAGTAGGACACTAATAGATGGAGAAATATACCATGTTCATGGATCGGAAGAATCAATATAGTGAAAATGAGTATACTACCCAAAGCAATATATAGATTCAATGCAATCCCAATCAGGCTACCAACGGTATTTTTCACAGAGCCAGAACAAATAATCTCACAATTTGTATGGAAATCCAAAAAACCTCGAATAGCCAAAGCAATCTTGAGAAAGAAGAATGGAACTGGAGGAATCAACCTGCCTGATCAGACTCTACTACAATGCCACAATCATCAAGACAGTATGGTACTGGCACAAAGACAGAAATATAGATCAGTGGAACAAAATAGAAAGCCCAGAGATAAATCCACGCACCTATGGACAACTTATCTTTGACAAAGGAGGCAAGAATATACAATAGAGAAAAGAACCTGTGGCAGATTCATTTTGATATTTGGCAAAACTAATACAATTTTGTAAAGTTTAAAAATAAAATAAAATTAAAAAAAAAAAGAAAATCTATTAAACAAGTGGTGCTGGGAAAACTGGTCAACTACTTGTAAAAGAATGAAACTGGAACACTTTTTAACACTATACACAAAAATAATCTCAAAATGGATTAAAGATCTAAATGTAAGACCAGAAACTATAAAACTCCTACAGGAGAACATAGGCAAAAGAGTCTTCAACATAAATCACAGCAGGATCCTCTATGAGCCACCTCCCAGAATATTAGAAATAAAAGCAAAAATAAACAAATGGGAACTAATTAAAATTAATAGCTTTTGCACAACAAAGGAAACTATAAGCAAGGTGAAAAGACAGCTTTCAGAATGCGAGATAATTATAGCAAATGAAGCAACTGACAAATAACTAATCTCAAAAATATACAAGCAACACCTGCAGCTCAATTCCAGAAAAAATAAACGACCAAATCAATAAATGGGCCAAAGAACTAAACGGACATTTCTCCAAAGAAGACATACAGATGGCTAACAAACACATGAAAAGATGCTCAACATCACTCATTATCAGAGAAATGCAAATCAAAACCACAGTGAGGTACCATTTCACACCAGTCAGAATGGCTGTGATCCAAAAGTCTACAAGCAAGAAATACTGGAGAGGGTGTGGAGAAAAGGGAACCCTCTTACACTGTTGGTGGGAATGCAAACTAGTACAGCCACTATGGAGAACAGTGTGGAGATTCCTTAAAAAACTGGAAATAGAACTGCCTTATGACCCAGCAATCCCACTGCTGGGCATACACACTGAGGAAACCAAAACTGAAAGAGACACGTGTACCCCAATGTTCATTGCAGCACTGTTTATAATAGCCAAGACTTGGAAGCAACCTAGATGTCCATCAGCAGATGAGTGGATAAGAAAGTCATCCAGATGAGTGGATAAGAAAGCCGTGGTACATATACACAATGGAGTATTACTCAGCCATTAAAAGAATACATTTGAATAAGTCCTAATGAGGTGGATGAAACTGGAGCCTATTATACAGAGTGAAGTAAGCCAGAAAAAAAAAAAAAAAACACCAATACAGTATACTAATGCATATATATAGAATTTAGAAAATGGTAACGATAACCCTATATGCGAGACAGCAAAAGAGACACAGATGTATAGAACAGTCTTTTAGACTCTGTGGGAGAGGGTGAAGGTGGGATGGTTTGAGAGAATGGCATTGAAACTTATATATTATCATATGTGAAACGGATCTCCAGTCCAGGTTTGATGCATGATACAGGGTGCTCGTGGTTGGTGCACTGGGATGACCCAGAGAGATGGGATGGGGAGATTTTGGGAGGGGGTTTCAGGATGCGGAACACATGTACACTAGTGTGGATTAATGTCAATGTATGGCAAAACCAATACAATATAGTAAAGTAATTAGCCTCCAAAAAATAATTTAATTAATTAATAAAAATTTCCAAAGCAAACTTTTTCCTATTTTATATTAAAGATTTTTTTAATTTTAGAAATATAAAATTAACCACTTGTTCCCATAAATATAAATATAATTTCCCCCAACTAAATAAATATCAAAATAAGGGTGAGTGGTAACAGATCTCTTAGCTTAGAGTTCATGTTTATGGGCCCAGTCAACTTCAGGGAGTCTTGGCAGGAATTTTATTTTATTGGTAGTGAGGTCTTATATTGAGTATTCATTGGAAGGACTGATGCTGAGGCTAAAGGTTCAATACTATTGCCACCTGATGTGAAGAGCCTACTCATTGGAAAACACCCTGATTCTGGAAAAGATTGAGGACAGGAGGAGAAGGGGGTGACAGAGGATGAAATGCCTGGATGGCACCTTCAACCAAATGGACATGAGTTTGAGCAAACTCTGGGAGATGGTAAAGGACAGGGAAGCCTGGCGTGCTGCAGTCCATGGGGTTGCAAAGAGTCAGACATGACTTAGCAACTGAACAACAATAAAATAAAGGTCTTTTATGGTTTGTAATTTATCTTGAAATATTTCAACATAGATAGTTTCATATGTAAAATAAAATATTCCATGAAAACTCTCATTTAATTATGAATTGACTAGTGATAGCCTCCCATCTTCTGTCCAGCCCTTTTTCTGATATTAGTCAATATTTCTATCTGGAAGATTAGGCAGCATGCTACATATTCACTAGGCCCTATATCTCAAGATCACCTCCATATGATACAAATGGATTGTTTGGATACTACTTACTCATTCTGGTGGGGCTGGTGTTCAGGTTCATTTTCACTTTCTGTCTCAGAGGTGACCAGTTAACAATTTCACTTTTAGTTATGATTAAAAGCCTATTATTCAGAAATGCAGAATCCAAATACGGCTACCACAAATGCTAACACTACCTCTATCCAGGATGTGTTCATTAGCATTCTGTACTTTAACACTCCCCAAGATATGTCCCTTCACTAGAAATATTTAAGAATTCTACCTTTTCAAGAATCCACTGAGCCCAGTGTCTTACACCTTGTGGAGCAGAGCCCTGGGCTTAGGATTCAGAGGTAGACCCAACTGTCGCAAATTAATCAGAGAAATAGTTCCTTTCCCTAACCTAAACTTCAGGTGAATTTTTCTGCTAAAATGCTTTCACATCTACCTGGAGAGACTGCTTTGTGTAATGTGTGAGGAAAGAGAGCAGAGACTTCTGATAGCACAAGTTTTTATAATTTCTTGCTAATAGATGCTTTTACATGTGGTAGAATTCTGCCCAAGACTCACCTTCATTTTAAGACCTAAGATCTATGGTGCCATAGTTGAAGGATTAGAAACCTTAGACATCAGCTATATCTAAAATTAAAGAATGCTCCATACCCATCAAAAAGAAGTGATAGTTCAGAATATCTGAGTCAGTTATGACAATTTGCTGCAGGACTGAGATTGGGTCATGCAGTGAGCCTTGTCAGTTGTAACATATTTAACATAGGTCATATCAGTGAAAATTGATTTTTTTATTTATTGATTTAGTTTGTTTTGTTTTAGAGCACTAAATATTTTGGAGGAAAAACAATATGCTTACATTTTGCTGTTGATGTAAAGGGTCTCATACAGATCTAAGTGTAGTAGCATCATGTGTGCTCAGTTGCTCAGTCATTACTGACTCTTTGTAACCCCATGGAATATAGCCCGCCAGGCTTCTCTGTCCATGGGATTTTCCAGGCAAGAATACTGGAGTGGGTTGCCATTTCCTTCTCCAGTACTGGGATCACACAGCCAGTGTGTGTGATGCTCTCATTCTTATGAGGGCAATTTTAGTGTCCCTTATTTGTAGGCACCATGACCCAGATATTTGATAGTCTGACCCTTCATCCTACACCAACGTCAAGGGGTTAAAAACAAGTTTTACTACAACAATTTTGATCTATAAAAATGTATAGAACTTTAACAGTATTTTAAACTAAAATTGTCATTGGATTTGGCCACCTGATGCGAAGAACTGACTCATTTGAAAAGACCCTGATGCTGGGAAAGATTGAAGTTGGAAGGAGAAGGGGATGACAGAGGATGAGATGGTTAGATGACATCACCAACTTAAAGGACATCAGTTTGGGTAAACTCCGGAAGTTGGTGATAAACAGGGAGGCCCGGCTTGCTGCAGTCCATGGGGTCACAAAAAGTCGGACATGACTGAGCAACTGAACTGAACTAATTTGTAGAATCCCTAAAGTACCTGCTTGCAAAAACAGTTTGAAAACTGCTAGTGTCGGTAAAGGGAAATTACCCCAGGATTTTAAGGAAGGGAATAATACTATTGGTTTACGCTTGAAAGATATGTCTAGCATCTGTGGGAAGAGCAAACTTGACAGAAAAAAAACAAAATACAAAGCCCCATTAAGAAAGAATTAGAATGAGAGTAATGGTGATAGGAATGGAGAGAAACTAGATTGAAGCCTTGTTTAGAAAATAAAACTGCAAGTATTTAAGTCATTCTCCTATCTTTTAGTCTCATTTGTAGTCTTTCCTAAAAGCCATTAGATTAACTGATGTTTCGAATAAAACTGGCTGCTTGGTAATGTTAAGAAACATAGACTTCTGTTTAAACTCGAGTCTGGGACTTATTAATTCTCTGTTGTTGAGCAAATTGGTTAACTTCTTGATCCTCCATTTCCTCATCTGTAAGATAGGAATAATAATTCCTACGTCACATGTTTAATAGTGAGAAAAGGAAAGTAGTAAATGTCTGTGTTAAAGTATTAGAACAGTGTCTACCCAAACAATGAAAGATCACTTTTTTCTTAAGAAACGAACAGTTTAACTGTGACTATACAATAAAAGCAAAATGGTGTGTTAAAAGTCTACATGCAAATACAAAATAAGGGTGTAGGAATTAAGCAATATATTCATGTGGAAGCAGGGCTATTTAAGGGAGATAAAGTGAAATGAGTAAAACTGTGTTACTCTTGTTTTGTTTTGCTTGATTCAATTTATTTTTCCAAGTGGGATTGTGTGGATAGCAGAAAGTTCTCCTGCCAAAATAAAATAAACCGGAGAAAGGAAAGAAGGTAAAGATGAATTACATGTGCCAACATATAATCCTTTTCAAATTTGGAAAAAGAATGATACCCTTGCTGGCAAGTCAGTTGGCCTCATTAGAAAGAAAAGCAAAGGTGAAGACAATGGATGAGATATATTAATACAGTGACTTACTTTGATCAGAAGCCAGAGATGGGCAGCCAAATGCAGCTGTTTCACCATATGAGTTCCTTTTCATATCTTGAGTGCTGTATCTCCCTGGGTATGAGGATAAAATCTCTTCCATGAGAAGCCAGGAAAAGTTTCTTTAGTCTTCCTAAGGGGATTGAGAATGAAATGAATTATCAACACGGCAAATTTAGAACTTCTTTATGTGTCTCGTGGATATTTAATTCTAAGTTACACTTCAGAGGCTGGATTTTGAGCAGAGAAGACATGAGTCTGCATGTGAAATCAACTTTTGCCTCTATTCTAGATGCACCTGCTTGATACTAAGCAGTGATTTCACTAAGATAAGTGGAACCACTAGTAATATCCTAGCACCCTTCTTATGTTTGCAATCACAGGCAGCCAGTTACCCCTAGGAACAAATACTCATTTTTTATCATTTTATTTCTTTTTTGTCATAAAGTATCATTTTTGGTCACATAATATAAGGTTAAATTGTGTTGACCTTTGAATATCACCAAAAAGCAGAAAATCTAGGTTTTGATTTTTTTTTCTGACACAGGTGATAAATTTTCATTACTTTTTTTTTTTAGTTCATCTCAGTCCTGGACTCCTATTAAAATGGTTTATTGAGAAATTCAACATAATGGCATTGAGATCATGTGGCACTGAGCCTCAGTATTATCCCTACAACTTATTCTCAACTGTTTTTTTATTTAAATATTATCATTAGAATAATTGGAATCTAATATAAAAAGCAACACAAAGATCTGTCCCCATTAAAAAAAAATAGTATTTATTTGGCTCTGTCAGCTATTAGTTGTGTCAGGGGAAGCACGCTGAGTGAAACCACCCACCCTGGCCAGGCGTGGGTTGTTTTACAACAGGAGGTCCTGGTAAGGAACATGTAACTAATAAGCCACCACCAGCCAGAAGAGTTCTGGAAAGGTCAAAAGGTGACACCATGCATCCAACCACCTTCCAGAATCCTTCTCGTGGCATCCGTTTTGGCTGAGAAATGCGTGAGCCACCAGGAAGGACTCTGAGTCATAATGACTGGCCAAAAACAACCAGAAAATAATCCCATCACCATAAAACCCAAGACTGCTAGCCATGTGGCAGAGCAGTTCTCCTGGGTTCCCTTACCCTAATGCTCTCTGCCTGGGCGCACCTTCCCAATAAAATTTCTTGCTTTGTCAGCTCATGTGTCTCCTTGGGCAATTCATTTCTGAGTGTTAGAAAAGAACCCACTTTCGGGCCCTGGAAGGGGGTCCCCGTTCCTGAAACAGTTGCATCATGTGGGATCTTCATTGCATTAGGTGAGATCTTTGGTTGCGGCACATGGACTCTAGTTGTGGACTGAGTTTGGTTCCTCTGCGGCACGTAGGATGGTAGTTCCCTGACCAGTGATCAAACTCACAACCGTTGCATTGCAAGGCAGATTCTTAACCATTGGACCACCAGGAAAGTCCCTTGCCCAATTTCTTAACCTCATACTAAGTACCATCATACTGTGCCTTCTGGAGTTTCTCTGGATGCCTTCACACACAAGTTGCCAGGTAGGCAAATACATCTGCCCTAGGCTAAAATTTTTGAGCATGGTCCCAAGATTGGGTGTTTCTTTAGCTTTGCTGAGATAGCTGTAAATGCATGATAAAGGACTTTGAAAGAAATCCAGGTGAAGTGACAAAAAATCTCTGCCTTCATGGAGGTTACATTTTAGTTGGATTGTGGGAGACTGTTCACAAGCACATAAATAAAATATATGTTATAACTCATAGAAATAAGTACTACAGAGAGAAACAAAGCAGAGAAGGGGACAAAGGACATAGACAGAAGAATTATAATTTTAAACAGTGTGTCCTGGGAAGTGTGAAATTAGAAGACACATGTGAGCAGACCTGGAGGGTGTACAGAAACAAACCATGAAAAGCGTGGAGGGTTGTCTTTCAAGCAGAAGTGGGTGCTTCCAGTGTGACTGGTAGTGTGTTCTATGCTGGAGGGGTAGCAAGGAGGCCAGTGTGGCCACAGGGATGTGAGCCAAGGGAAGAGGAGTCAGAGATAAGTACAGAGAATTAGTGAGCAAGACAAGAAAGCAGTGGAGTAAGACCGGAGAAAGAGCAGGTTTGGGGGAAAAGATTAAGAGGTCAATATGCAGCATCTTTAGGACCAAGATACCTACTATTAGCCATCCAAGTGGAATAAGTAAGCTGCTAATGATCAGGATAAAATTCAGGGAGCAATGACTCTGAAGGAAGAGCTGTGATTAGCATTGTGCTAAAACCCAAGCCATGTAGGATAGCAGAGTGGATTAAAAAAAAAAAAAATCATTCTGCAAGAGGACTAATGGTCAAATGAAGCAGAGAGACCATGGCATTGGAAAGCTTAAAGCCACCTCTGGAAAAAGAATGGGGTTGGTGGGACATTTAAAGATCCAGGTGGAGGCAGTATGTTAATTCTAAGGTGGAAGAAGAAATCTAATCCTAGTGTGGGTAAAGAATTAAATTTGTTGAATTCTTCTCATTGTATTTCTCTGTTAAAACCAACAATAGCAACAAAAACAAAATACTCAATTCTTCTGTGAGATGTGAGTGACATTTTGATATATGTCTATTATAATCTGGGGAACACTGAAGAGGCAGAAAGTACTAAGGAAAGGATGCTAAGCACTTTCGAAGCATCCTGTGAAAGCAAGGATGTGTAGATTAGGACGTGTGATCACTTAGAGACCCTCATCAGACTGAGCCATAAAGGAGGAAAGCAGAAATAACCAATTCTCTTCAACAAAAGGCAGCAAAAACCTGGATTGCCTGCTGATCCCACACATACAGAAGATATACACTAAGAGACAGAAAAGAACCACTTTTATTATGATAAATAAAATAATTATTCCTCTACTTGATCACTTTCTTTTGTTCTAAAGAGTGCATGTACATGCTCAGCCCCTCAGTCATGTCTGGCTCTTTGTGACCTCTTGGATGGTAGCCTGCCAGTCTCCTCTGTCCATGGGATTCTCCTGGCAAGAATATTGGAATGGGTTGCTATTTCTTCCTCCACAGGATCTTCAGAATATGAATGGGTTGCCATTTCCTCCTCCTCCAGAGGATCTTCCCAACCCAGGGGTCAAACCTGCATTTCCTGTGTCTTCTTGCATTGGCAGATAGATTCTTTAGCACTGAGCCACCTGATAAAGTCTGTTCTGGGATGACCCGGAGGGATGATACGGGGAGGGAGGTGGGAGGGGGGTTCAGGATGGGCAACACCTGTACGCCTGTGGTGAATGCATGTTGGTGTGTGGCAGAACCAATACAATATTGTAAAGTAATTAACCTCCAATTAAAATAAATAAATTTAAATTTAAAAAAATAAATAAATAAAATTAAAATGATACAACACCTAAAAAATAAAAAATAAAGAGCAGTATTCTTTCAAGAGTCACAAAAAACAAAACTCTAAAGTCCACTTGTGTAGTAAATTTCATAATGTATCATCTTCAAAATAATTTCTTTTCTCAGTGAATGATTCAAAATTTAGCCTTACTTAGAAGGAAATGGCAACCCACTCCAGTATTCTTGCCTGGAGAATCCCAGGGACAGAGGGGCCTAGTGGGCTGCCATCTATGGGGTCACACAGAGTCGGACACGACTGAAGCGACTTAGCAGCAGCAGCAGCAGAGTAATCTAGAATCAAATCTACAGCAGTGAAGTCTGGTTTACATATTTTTTATGAAAATATAACATTTCTCTTTTGGTTGTGGTCTGTTGTTCTGATCATCTTTGGATGAGGATTGGAAGAAAGGAAAAGTCCATGAAATAGAACCCTATTATGAGAATTACTACATATAGCAGGAGTTTTTAACTTATTGGGGATCAAAGAGTCTATTGAAAGTCAGATAAAAAACTATGGACATAAACTAAATGAAAATAAAAATAAAATGGTTAGCCCAGAAATATAAACTAACATTTCATGAGGCTCACAGTTACTTTACCTAGAAAACATTCATCTGCCTCATTAAATCAAAGGTAAGTCCTGAAGATATCAGCAGCTGCTGCTGTTGCTGCTGCTGCTGCTAAGTCGCTTCAGTCGTGTCTGACTCTGTGAGACCCCATAGATGGCAGCCCACTAGGCTCCTCTGTCCCTGGGATTCTCCAGGCAAGAATACTGGACTAAGTTGCTATTTCCTTCTCCAATGCATGAAAGTAAAAAATGAAAGTGAAGTCGCTCATTAGTGCCTGACTCTTAGCAACCCCACGGACTGCAGCCTACCAGGTTCCTCCATCCATGGGATTTTCCAAGCAAGAGTACTGGAGTGGGGTGCCATTGCCTTCTCTGAAGATATCAGTTAGTGGCTAGCAAACCAAAATGAATACAGGGACGCCTCTTGGCTATCCACTGTTCCACAAAGCCTTTTTTAGAGGAGAAAGGGAATAGAGTGTCGAGTTAATAAACCTATTGAAAAATATGGACTTCTCTAAATTTAGTCCTTTAAACCTGAAAAGCCATCTACCTTTTAAGACAAAGGAATTTTTTCTGCACATCTTTAGAGAAGAGCTGTTTAGTAATGATGCTTAATTTAAAGCAGCTGTTGCTTCTCATAAAGGAGACTTGACAGCACTGCTGGATGAGCCATGAGTCACACATGAATATGGAATCAGCCAGATGATCATTTGTTCAGTTGTCAAGATCTGTCCCTCAAGAATGAAAGTTTGTTATGCATGTGCAGTCTTTGTGAAAACACCAAAGAAGGAACACACTTTTATTATGGACTAGGGACTTTGGATTCATCCTCACTAAGGTAAAACACTATAGAGAACACCTGGTAAGGATGCAAAAAAGAATTTGAATTTTTAAAAATTATTATAGAATGCAACTAGTTCTTCTCTACTGTCCCCAGGGCATGGTTATGAACCAGGGCACTCTGGTCCATTGCAGCATAGATGGCCCTTCCTAGGATCTTATACCAATCTGGCTTCTGGAGTAGGGGACTTGTAGTTGAGAACAGAGATGTAGAACTAATTTGACATGACAGATATAGAACTAGATCAAAGAGTTACCCCCTCATATGTTCTATGAATAAATATTAACTTAGCTAAGTTTAAATGACTCTTACACTAGATGAGGCATCTTAGACTGGACTTAGGCAACCTTTCCTTCAGAGAAGAGCATGATGTATAGAAAATGGTCTGAGTGATTGGGGAGGGGATGAGGCCTCTCAGATCTTTAAATATTTAGATGTATGTCTCTGATTATATCATTAGAAATCACATTCTTCAAAGCTTAGAGAAGATCATGTTCATTAATGAAGCCTGGGAGTTGTCTGAGAGAGTGCATTATGTTTTTCCTGAGGAACACACACACACACACACACACACACACACACAACAAAGTGAATTTTGACATTTTAAAAAAGTTATTCTTAATGAACATTTTTTCTTAGGGAGAAATGTCTATGACAGAATAAACATTAATGTAACTAAAGAATGCATTATTCTTAAATCAAACAAATCACATTCAAAGCTTGGAAATTAATAGATTTTTTAATGGTTTTAGGCTTCCCTGTTTAGCTCAGTTGGTAAAGAATCCACTGCAATGCACGAGACCCTGGTTCAATTCCTGTGACAGGAAGATCCACTGGAGAAGGGATAGGCTACCCACTCCAGTATTCTTGGGCTTCCCTTGTGGCTCAGCTGGTTAAAATTCCACCTGCAATGCAGGAGATCTGGGTTCGATCCCTGGGTTGGGAAGATTCCCCTGGAGAAGGGAAAGGCTACCCACTCCAGTATTCTGGCCTAGAGAATTCCATGGACTATCCATGGGGTGGCAAAGAGTCAGAAATGACTGAGCAACTTTCACTTTAATGTTTTAAGTCAGTATTGAAGGCAATTTTAAACCTATTCTTTAAATTTAATTTACAATTTTACACTGTTGATATGAAGACCACATGCTAATGAGAACTTAAATGCTATGAAATACAAACCATGATACTATTGAACGTGTGTAGTTTTAATAAGCTCCTAAAAGTTAACTTGTACAATCTGTGCAGACTGGTTAAGACTCTAAACTTGAGATGGTTGCATTATGCTCTCCAGTTTGTGCTATTCTAAGCTGTTCAGTTTATCATTTCTATGATACTCTAAGCCAAGTGAGGACAGCTTGATTTTGCTGATAGCTGATGAAACTGTAGAATGCTGCATAATTAGATAGAAGGGAAGTATCTATTTAAGAAGGAAAATAAACATCCAGGAAGTTATTCTATGGTGGGGGAACAGTTGGGTAAAGGAATGTGGAAAATATTTCGTGCCCTGTTACCCGACTTTTCCAAGAACTTTGATTTAGCTTTTGTTTACAGCATTAAGTTCAGCATTCCTAAAATACTTTACTTAAATAATTGCCATTTGAATGGTGCTTTATGATTATGAAAGTGCTCCACACATATTGTCTCCTCAGGACTCCAAAATAACTATGAGATAGATAATGTTGCTACCCATCTTAATAAGGATGCTTGGGCTGCCTGAATTTAAATTATTTCCCCAAGATTATACATGGTAAGTGATAGAAGTGGGAAGTAAATCTTAAAGTATTCTGCCCTTTTATCAGTGCCATGCTGTCTTTCACTTGGGAATTTCCAAGACTGAAAAGAAGAAGGAGCTGTCATCTTGACTTGCCCAAACTATGGTAAAATCTCCTTGACTTGTATCTCCCCTTGCAGCCTCTCCTACACAGTGGTGATTTCTAAAGTAGGAGCAATGAATTCACTGCTGATTTGGGATGCTTCAAACATTTAAGCTCAAGAAGAAAGCTTCTAAAAATCAGCCACATATATATGTGTTAATATACGATATTTGTTTTTCTCTTTCTGATTCACTTCACTCTGTCTAACAGAATCTAGGTTCATCCATCTGAGTTCAACTGACTCAAATTTGTTCCTTTTTATGGCTGAGTAATATAAATATACATGTAATCTAGAAAAATGGTACTGATGAACCTATTTTCAGGGCAGGAATAGAGATGCAGACATGGAGAATGAATTTGTGGACACTGTTGGGAAAAGAGTGGATGGAGCAAACTGAGAGAGCAACACTGGCATATGCATACATTGAAAGTGAAAGTGGAAGTCGCTCAGTGGTGTCTCACTCTTTGTGACCCCATTATACAGTCCATGTATTCTCCAGACCAGAACACTAGAGTGGGTAGCCATTCCCTTCTCCAGGGGATCTTCCCAACCCAGGGATCGAACCTAGGACTCCCTCATTGCAGGCAGATTCTTTACCAGCTGAGCCACAAGACATATATAAAATAGAGATCTAGTTGGAAGCTGCTGTATAACATAAAGAGCACAGCGTATATATATATATATATATATATATGTATATATATATATATACACACACACACACACACACATATATATATACACCCACACACACACACTTAAGGCTGATTAATGTTGTTGTATGGCAGAAACAATACAACATTGCAAAAGAATTATCTTCCAATTAAAAATAAAAAAACAAACACAGCCAAACCTCATTTGCAGTAATAATAATAATAGTAATTACTTACATATATTTCCATTCATTATGTGGCAGGCACTACGTCAAACATTATATGTATGTATTATCTCATTTATTCTAACCAGAAAGCTTATGAAGCTGCTGATATTATTATATCCTTCTTCCAACAGAGGGAATATGGAAAGCTGCAAGATCAAGGTACCATTTCAGGATGCCTTATCTTCTCTCTCACTAGGTTCATTCATTAAAAAGGTCAAAAATAGAAGGGTTGGGGGTATACTGCGTCTGAATGTAAAGAAAACTGTTTTCAAGTGAAAAGCGGGAGGACTGTAGCCGTGATACATCTTGGAATCTGAAGCTCAGGCAGGAGGTGTATGAATCCCCCAGAGTGAAACAACTGGAGCTTCATTCCCTATGGACTTAACCTCCAAAATATCAGTAGCAGGACAATTGAGAGAGGATACTGGGCCCTGCCCGGATAGAAGATAAGAGAGCACGTATTTTTCATTCTCAAAGTCAGGAGACCTCTCCTACTACATATATGCAGAAAGGTTCCTTGGAGTTCAAAAGAGGAGTGATGCCAAGTGATCGTCTACCTACGGGCCTGGCTAAGAAATACGTGTGCGCATGCACACACACACAGGAGGATCCTGAAATATACCAAATATGGACTTACAGGCAAATTAAAATGATTGGCCAAAGGAAACCCAGAAGAAATGCCCCATACAAGTAATTCAAACTACCACATGGGCATAACTAAGCAATTCTGAGTCTGCCCATGTGTCTGTCTACATGTACTGTACTTTTTTTCCCTTCCTAATAAATACTTTACTTGTTTACTACTTTCCATCTTTGTGGAATTTCTGCAAAGATGAAGAGCCAAGGTCTTGTTACTGACCATTGGTCTAGTGCTTAGGATTCCGTGCTCTCACTGCTGCAGCCCACAAGCTGAAGCCAGTGGAGATCAAACTGTTTTATAAATTTTGCTTAAGATTAAAGAGAAAACTTAGAAAGTTTCAGATTACGAAGAAAATTGCTATCCTCAAAATCCAAGAATGAGACACAATGGGTACAAGATGACCATAACCTTGATAAATTGGTATAGAACTCAAATTAGTTTACATAACTACATCCAACTAAATGCTGATTACACAAAATGTTTCTGAAATATTCTAAACAAGTAAAAGTAAAAATAGAGGGGCAATTAAGAGATGAAAGAAAAGAAAAATTGGAAATATAATGGGATATGGCTCAAATTAATTTACATAAGTAGATCCAATTGTATACCAGTTATATGAAACACTTCTGAAACATCAGTTCAGTTCATTTGTTCAGTCATTTCCTACTCTTTGCAACCCCATGGACTGCAGCACACCAGGCTTCCCTGTCTATTACCAACTCCTAGAGCTTGCTCAAACTCATGTCCATCAAGTTGGTGATGCCATCCAACCATCTCATCCTCTGTTGACCTCTTCTCCTGCCTTCAATCTTTCTCATCATTAGGGTATTTTCCACTGAGTCTGTTCTTTGCATCAGGTGGCCAAAGTATTGGAGTTTCAGCTTCAGCCTCAGTCCTTCCAGTGAATCTTCAGGACTGATTTCCTTTTGAATGGACTGGTTGAATCTCCCTGCAGTCCAAGGGACTCTCAACAGCGCAGTTTAAAAGCATCAATTTTTTGGCGCTCAGCTTTGTTTATAGTTCAACTCTCACATCCATACATGACTACTGGAAAAACCATAGCTTTGACTAGATGGACCTTTGTTGGCAAAGTGATGTCTCTGCTTTTTAATATGCTGTCTAGGTTGGTCATAGCTTTCCTTCCAAGGAGCAAGCATCTTTTAATTTCATAGCTGCAATCACCATCTGCAGTGATTTTGGACCCCAAGAAAATAAAGCCTGTCAGTGTTTCCATTGTTTCCCCATCTATTTGCCATGAAGTGATGGGACTGGATGCCATCATCTTAGTTTTCTGAATGTTGAGCTTTAAGCCAACTTTTTTGCTCTCCTCTGAAATTTTGTGAAACAGTGAACGTTTTAAAAAAATAAAGCAAAAAAAGAAAACAATCAGCAAATGAATACTGGGGAAAAGGAGAAACTGAAGTATAAATATCAAACTGCTTTGATACAGCCAAGAGAGAGATTTGGTACTTAAACCATAACTGACTTTTGTCTTGAATGATGGAACATGTTTGTGACTAGAGGAACACTGTCTTTATAAAGCTGTATAGTCTTTTTGCAACTAGAGGAGGAAAAATAAGAAATCTTAAAAGGAGAGTAGAGCAGTTTATCTTTTGTATAAGTTAGGACCAGAGAGTCTCAGAGCTGGTGTTGGTGGTCTGAGCTAGAAAGAGATCCTTTTAATTATATGAGGGTAGTTTTTAAAAAAATTGCTTGTTGTTTATAGCTTCTAAAAGGGATGTTTACATTTTTACTTATTTCTATTTGAGCCATGTAAATGAGCTCACTTAGCTCCAGGCTATCTGTAAAATACAGCACAGATACTTGTGTACATGCTGCTGGGTGTGCAGGGCTCCAAGTGTGTGGCTGTGTGTATGTGTGTTTACTTTGGGTGTTTTGAGTGACTATTGGTCAAATTTTGACTTATCCAAACACCTCCTAAGTTTCTCAAGATTTTGTCCTTTTTCTCTTGGGGTAATAATAGCAATAATAAATTGTGACTATAAACTATTATCCTCAGATATGTTACATGAATATATCTGTGCACATTTCTTAGGTATATAAATTTCATGTGATTGTTAGAAATTGGGTATGGAATGCATGTAATTCATCTGAGAAATTTCTATCCAAATTTGTGATGTTGTTGTTAGAATAAAGCAGAGAGAATGCAACCATTACACATAAATACAACCATTATGCATACATATGTTGTAAGATACAGTTAACCTTACCATGCCCAGTAATTTCTGCCTGGAGAAATTGCTAGAGTCTAAGTGTTCTCCACAGCTTTGGATCAGATACCTAGGTTTGAGGAAAGCCCCTGTGCCTGCATCCACACCTCCACAAACTGAGTCTTTTTCATTTTTAATCATTATTTTTTCATTAATAATCTCAAGAAATAAGAAAATACCATAGAATCACAATAAGTGATAAAGGGCATTCTGAATTATAGATACCAGACATACAGACATAGAGGATGCTTATAGTTGTTATTCTCCAATTTTAACCAAGAATAAACATAGAAGCACAAAAATTCACCAGTCTGGATACTAAAGAATGTTTTTTCCCCCACCAGTGGTCATAAAATTCTTAATTGATTTAAACTCAAGTAGACAAATAGGCAATCAAACAAATTAAGAGAAACAAAATAGATTCTCTACCATTTCTCATCCAAAAGATGAAAGATCTCAATAAACCTTTAGTCTATTTACAATGATTAGCAAATAATAAGACCATAAAACAAATTATTAATCATTGTGGTCATCAGTGAGGAATAATAACTTATCTGTCTTTAACAAACCAAAAATACACCATAACAGAAAACAAAATTATTGGAGAGGAGAAATCAAATTTTAGAAAAATCAGCCAAGTTCCACTATGATTTGGAATCACTGGAAAGAGACTTGCCCACTTCTCTGGTAGGGAAGTTTATCCAGTTCTGTCAGGTAAATCCATTGAGTATCTCTGAGGAAGACTTCTAAAATTAGATAAAATTATGATATTTAAGCTTAGTACAAAAATAGGAAAATAATTCAATAAAAGGTGAAACAGCCTCAAGTTTGTAGAGTATATAGTATAATTTAATATATATTAACAGAGATATTTGGAGAAGGAAATGGCAACCCATTGCAGCATTCTGGCCTGGAGAATCCCAGGGATAGAGGACCCTGGTGGGCTGCCGTCTATGCGGTTGCATGGAGTCAGACATGACTGAAGGGACTTAGCAGCAGTATCAACAGAGATATTACAGATCAGTGGAAAAAATAAGAATTATTCAATAAAAGGCCGAGAGATTTAGTTATTTAGAAAGAAAATAAAATTAAGTCATAGTCTTATACTATCTAGCACAATCCAGTTCAAATATATCAACTGACAAAATTTTAAAAAAATCAATCATTTAAAAAACTACCAGACAAAAAAAATCTGGTTGTTTTTACACTGGGATTTATAAGAGTTTATAATATAGCTGTTGTGTTTTTTTTTGTTTTGTTTTGTTTTTTTTTTTTTTAACTCAAATAAGAAAGCTTGATTCTATGGTACTCTTGGTCTGTGGCATATTCTTGTCTTTGGTAACTTCTAAGCTCTCATTTTATTCCATTTTTTTTTGTTTGTGCTAATGTTCATGTCTCATATTCCTTCCCACCCAGAAAATAGTTTTATGTTTTCAAATATTGATAGTTTCCATTTATATGTTCATATGTATACATATGTTTTTTAGTCTTCATGGATGCCCTTGTTATATATCTCATTATTTTGTTTTCTTTACTCAGTATCATGTTTTTAAAATTCTGCCTGTTGCCATGTGTACTATTATGATATTGCTTCAAACTGCTTGCATGATACTCTATGTTGGGTTGGCATGGAGTGATTTTGTGTTTTGTTTTTGGTTTAATAAAGGAGAATAAGTTATTGTTCCCCATTGGTGGAAGCAATGATTGAAGATTTGATTTTATGCTCTGATTATTTGATGAGCACTGTAAATGGATCAATGGTTTATAGATATCTTTCATCTCTTGAATGAGAGATAAACAAGAATTTTTGTTATTGATTACTTTGACTGCCTACTAGTCTGTTTGAATTCAGTAGACCCTTTGAAATGCTACTGACTGCATTTCAATTATATCCAACTTCTGAAACACAGTTACACCTAAATGACTTCATACATGGTCCTCTGTGCACTTACTTGCATGAATGTTTCTTTGGCGTATATACCCAGGAGTATATGGTTGTAGGGAAGGCTTATGTTTAATTTGAATAGATGGTGTCAGTTTGTACTATAGAATGATTCAGTTCAGTTCAGTTCAGTCGCTCAATTGTGTCCGACTCTTTGTGACCCCATGAATCACAGCACGCCAGGCCTCCCTTTACATCACCAACTCTCGGAGTTCACTCAGACTGACGTCCATCGAGTCGGTGATGTCATCCAGCCATCTCATCCTCTGTCGTCCCCTTCTCCTCCTGTCTCCAATCCCTCCCAGCATCAGAGTCTTTTCCAATGAGTCAACTCTTCGCATGAGGTGGCCAAAGTACTGGAGTTTCAGCTTTAGCATCATTCCTTCCAAAGAAATCCCAGGGCTGATCTCCTTCAGAATGGACTGGTTGGACCTCCTTGCAGTCCAAGGGACTCTCAAGAGTCTTCTCCAACACCACAGAATGATTTCAGTTATCCAAATGAATTTGATAACCTTACAAATGGTATAAATAGACTAACAATCTTTACCTAAGTGAGGCTACAGGAATAGAAGGAAGTTATTAGATTTTAGTTAATCTCAGTCGGTAAAAGGGGTGAATTCTCTTGCCTATCACTATAACGATGCTGCATTATTAACCACCCTAAAATCAATGGCATACAAGCCAAGGCCTTTCTTTCCTTATGCACAGGTTTGTCTGGGGCTGCTCTGCTTGAGTCTACAGATCATTTGGATTTGCTTCCAGATTCTGGGTTACATTCTGATCAGTTTTAGTCATCTCTTCCCTTTCTTTGGATCCACAGTTACCTGAGGCAAGTTATTGGTGGATGATAATTCTGAGTAGGAGAACAAAGAGGATCATTAAGGCTTTAGCTTGGAACAAACTGTTAGGTAGGAAGACAGGCATGAGCAATGAGGGGTGGCCTCGCTGAAAGGAATCCAGGTGATTCCTAAATTCTCTAAACTGATCTCTAAACTCCATCCCAGACACACCCAGGAGAGCTCACAGATATGCTACAGAATAACCACAGAAAATTTTCAACTCCTGCACCCTAGGCACACAGTGCATACAAAATAACCATAGGGGCTTCTCCAAGTGACCTTAGGTAGTTAGGTAGTTAGGAGTCTATTAAGGGCTCATGAATATTCTACATCTAATTATAGAAGACTGAATTATCGGAAGACAAACAGTACAGCCTGCTGTTAAAACTTGCAACTGTCAATTGGCCTTGAGTGTATGCCTATTTGCATTCCCTTTCATTGACTGGTGGTGGATAGAAGCCTTACTTTGCACCAGGCATAACCAAAAAGAGACAACTGGAAGTATAAATAGGGGAAACCAAGAGGCCTTGACAAGAAGAGCAAGAAGGACTTCTTTGGAATTAAGCTTGTTCCCATACCTTAGGAATCTCTGTCTAATAAAAAATCTGTTTGAGCTGAACTGAGGTATAACTTATATATTCAATGTTCTTTAGTCAATTGCTCCACGTTTTTGTTGTGAGGAGATAAAGACCAAGGCAAAGAAATAAACTGACATGACAGATCCTTATTTTTGTAACTAAGATGTATAAGGGGTTGGAGACCATAATAAAAATTAGACCTGGCAGAATAAATGCCCTTTAATTCAAATTTTTTTTTTAAGTAGAAATACTTAACAGACTTTTTTCTGTCCCCTTAGAGTATTCCACATTTCTTCGAGAGTTACGGGCACTGGGCCTAAATGAGTCCCTTGGCTTGTGGGGCTCAGTTGTCACTGAGTTTGAGCAGCACTGTGAAAATTATCCTAGCTTTTTTCTTTTACTTCTGGATTATGTTCCTGTTAACTGAATTAAGCAGAATGAAATGTAAAATAATTGAATGACTATGCCTTAATTAAAAAGAAAAAAAAAAGAGCACTTACTTTCTCATTGTTCTTCATTTGGAAAAAGCAATTAGTTACATTTTAGAATACTTCTAGTTTAATCAGAACTACAATGATATTCATTTATTCAATCCTAAAAGCATGGGCCTGGTAAGATTAATTCATTTTTTAAACATCAGATTCATTCACCAGTATATGCAAATGATGTCACATATAACACTATCTTTCCCATTCATGCCTGTTCACATTTTCTAGATGCAAATAGATCTGCTCTTCATTGTAAGTGTATTTAATCACTACATAAGCAACACTTTACTATTGACAGCTGAACAAATGAGATCTCAATGCTATGTTCAAAAGACATCTTGATTAAAAACATTTAATGACTTTATATATATATATATATATATATATATATATATATATATATACTTTCTTGAATGCATGCCTAAATGATTCTTACAAATTCAAGTTTCTTCTATTTTAAGAAGGGCAAAATTGATGGAGTTGGTGAGGCATTGTTGAGAGAAACATAATTGTAACAAGACCCCCAGACTCTTTGTCACCTCACCATTCCAAACAGAAGTATCTAGCACTTAAAACATCCTTATCCTTTAACCCTAAATTTAAAAATATCCTCAGGAGATTTCCCTGGTGGTCCAGTGACTAAGACTCCACACACCCAATGCAAGGGGTCCAGGTTTTATCCCTGGTCAGGGTACTACATCCCACATTCCCCAACCAAGTGTTCCCATGCAGCAACTAAAGATTCCTCATGCCTCAAGGAAGACCCATGGCAGCAAAAAAAAAAAAAAAAGAAACACTTGGTATGGTGGTTGATCTAAGTTTTCAGATTCTTATCAGCGATCAGAACTTAAAAATATTTTCTGAATACAAAAAACCCTCTCACTGGAAGAGCTATGTTCAGCAGGACACTCCCTTGCTTGGTTTACATTGCTGGCCCTACCCCAAACCAGGTATCTGCTCTTTCATCCCATTTCTGAAATGGGGCCAAAGTCTCTCCTAAAGTGTTCAGTAATCCATACTAGACACTCATGAAATACACATTTACACTCATGGCTGATTCATGTCAATGTATGGCAAAAACCACCACAATATTGTAAAATAACTAGCCTCCAATTAAAAGGGGAAAAAAAAAAAAGAAGACTGAATGCTGCTTTCCTCATGTGTTCTATCTCTGTCCTCAGAAACAGAATCATAGCTAAAACTGCTGTGGACTCTGTAGGAAATTTTCCCAACTAGCAATTAATATTCTCAAAGGAGTGCTTTTAAGCCCAATTTTACTGCTAGTATTTTCACTTCTAGCAGTGTTCATTACAAAATTAACAGTGACAATTATTTGCATATTTTTTCATTATTTCCTTCCAAGTAACTCAGTCACTGCCTACAATGCAAGAGACCTGGGTTCGATCCCTGGATTGGGAAGATCCCCTAGAGGAGGGCATGGCAACCCACTTCAGAATTCTTGCATGGAGAATCCCCATGGACAGAGGAGCCTGGCGGGCTATAGACCACAGGGTCACAAACAGTTGGCCACAAC